>NW_028277113.1:31235000-32628750 GCF_059951505.1 Python bivittatus | reverse complement strand
GTTATGCTGTAAACTTAGAGCAAGAGATTGATGTTAGCTGTTCCTTATATCAGTTGTGAGGAGGGTCGGAAGTCAGTTCTTTTTCTTTCTTTTATCTTTCTTTTTCTTTCTTTCTTTTGTTTTGTTTTTTTGCACTTTTGAGCTTGGTCATTCTTTTTTCTAATTTTCCATTCTTTTTCTTATTTTCTTCATTTAATATTCATTTTTCTTAGTTTTTACTGTTTCTATTTTAAAATTTAATAAAGTTATTTAAAACAAAAAGAAATTTATTCACAAAACAAACTATACAACTTTAAAGAATCTCTCTTTGAAAGGGACACCAGCATACAGTATTAAACTTATTTTTCCACTAGGAGGCAAAGTGTTATGGACTACTGTACACAGGCAGCCCCTCCTTAAAGCAACTTGTTTTTAAAAAATTGAGATCACCCATATAGGTTGTAATTACCATTAGCTCCTGAGTTTCCAATGCTATAATGAGTAGGGTACATTGGTGGTGTTCACAAATGCAAAATTAGAAATCCCATTATGGGAAATAGGACAGAAAATGGTTAAATGGGATGGGAGCATGACAAAGTATTAAGCTGTCCTTGGAAAATATGATACTCTTATGAGATTTCTCACTGCAATTAAAGTCAGACATGCCAGATGTTTTGAAATATATCAGAGTATTACTGAAAACCTGAAGCCTTTAAAGATTAAAGATAATTCCAACAACCACACATTTAAGAATCTTCAAATTGGCTTGACTGGGAATGCAATGTGCACTTAGCACTAAGGAAATGGTTGAAGTGGATGAATCCCTAGAGGTATTAAATAATGTATTAATTTTAAAAGGGTGTATAAGGACTTCATTTAAGGGGAAAAAAGAAAGCTTTCCAAAGGCAACATTGGAACATTTTGGAGAATACAGTGTGCAGGAGAGATATCTTAATTTTGGAGAAAAAGTAAAAGAAAATATCTTGAAAATACCAAGAAATGAGTGGGAGAGACATTGTAAGGAGCTATTTAAGAGTAATGTTGCATATAGGTAATGCTGATTTTAAGTCTATAGAACCCTGGCAAGAGAGATTAAAAGTTTAATAGATCTCTTATGATCAATAAAGCATCAGGAGAAGGTTATATATAAATATAAAAAGTTCTTCAAGATATTTCAAGAACCATTTCCACTAACTAGAATCTGCCCAGCATGTATATTTTCAATGGGCCCCTTATCTATGTTAGATCAAGGGCATGTGGGTTTTCCTCCATAGCGGCCCCTGATCTTTTGAACACCCTGCCTCTAGAGTTTGAAGACTATCTAGATAATTATTTTTGCAGTTTTTGCTAACTTCTTATGAATGGATTACCACAGTTTTGTTTTTACTATTTGTGTGTGAGTTTTAGTTTTGTTGTGATTGATTTCTAGGTTTTAATCTTACCATAAACCATCCAGAGTTATATGAGCTAGTACTGTATATAAATATTGTAAATAAATAAACAACAAATACCCTGTAAACCTTCTGATGTCTACTGGTACTAAATTAAGCCAACTATGCATTTATTAAAATAAAATATATTTCATTCTTCATTTATGAAATAAAAATATGGAGCCTGAACATCTCTCTAAATATGGACCTTTTTTAAAAAAAAATGTAATTGATCCTTAAGCTATCTGTAATTAAATAAATGTTTAAGTTTTAAAAAAAACTGTATTTATTCAGCTGACTTGAATGCAAATGCAAGTAATAACTCTGTACCTTGGTATATTTGTAAATATAAAATTGACTGCAAACTTTATGTTAATTTCATTTCATATTTTCTACTTAGACCATTAACAAAATTAAGAATGCGGCAAATGCAAACCATCAATCTTAAGGGATTTTTTTTTTTGAATGTACTTTTAGGTATATAGGGAATCCTCAGGTAAATGACAACCGGTTTAAGGATAACCCATAGTTTAGAAAGGTGTCTTGTTCCAGGCCAACACACGCATGCACATGAAGAGGTGGTTGCAATGTTTTACTAGAAATGGCTTGGTAAAATAAATATAAGTGCAAACACACACACATAGTAAAGCAACAAGTCCCAACACTTAGCAAGCTTGCCTTAGCGTGTAAAGTCCAAAGCAATGGGCAGAGAGACAGAGTAGTCAGGCGAAGTCTGAAAGTCAAAACTGGGTACAAGGTTCATCAGCCGATCCAGGTCTAGAGTTGAGGTCATGAGGTTCACAGGTCCAAAATCAAGGTGCACAGAGCAGGGGTTAACAGACAGTTGTTGTCAACAGAGAAGTTGAACTTGCTGCTCCATTTTAGTACAAGCAGCCCCAGGGTAGCTCATTTAGCAGGGTAAGACTCCTTCCTCTCGAATAATTTCGCAGAGCGCCTTTGCTCTACTCTCTTTGCAGCCCACTGAGCTCTTGCGTTGGGAGGGCGAGGTAATTCTGCCCCTTCATCTTCGGAAAGTGGGAACAGCTGTGTCTATTGATTACTGGTCAGCCCCATCTCCTCTGACTGCTCAGTCGGCAGTCCGTCTGGAGCTCTGGAGCTGAAGGCTCATTGCCTGTGGGCACTTCTGAAGCTAACTGCTTGTCAGTCTCCTCCTCTGACTCTGAATCTGAGCCCACCATGACAAAAGAAGCCTACTGTAGCAAAATTTGAGTTAAATAGACAGTGATTCGAGTTAAATACCCAATGGCTCAGGTTCATTACACAATACTACATATACAGTATTATACAATAATATTGTTCCGGCTTACATACAAATTTAACTTAAGGACAGACCTTGGGAATGGAACTTGTTCTTAAACTGGAGACTACCTGTAGTATGTGGCAGAGACCAGGCAGAAAATCTTTTACATTGTTTTATTGCCCTATTTTAAGCTCAACCTATACAAAGCTTTGGTTCCTTGTGCAGGATGAGAAAATAGTTGACCAAAGTAACCAAATTCATTTTTAAATTGCTGCCAAGAACAAAAGAATGCTGCTGATGGTGACTGCTAAAAAAATACTGAAAAATATTGTAGCTGAATAATGCAGTGAACACACAATTGTATTTGATGTTTGATATTACATATTGCCAAGATGATAAATTGTATGTATCTTTTTACTACATACTGTATACTATAAACTATAACATAGTTTTGTGTTATTTATATCTATTTTTCCCTTGGTTGTTACGACCAATAGAACAAATATTATATTTTTTCTCTTACTTCCCAAACTGTCTAATCAAACCTTTATCTCAAGCTTGTTGCACACCCGTAGTTTACCATTAGGTAGTTTCTTTTAATGTTTGAAAAATATTATTGCTTAAAATGAAATATGCAGAAAAAAAACTATTTGGTAATAATGTGATTATTTATTGTGAATGTGCTTAGGGAAAGAGGTTTCCTACACCTATAACTTCTTTGTAACTATGAAGAGTTATATACAGGTAGTCCTCACATAACAACCCAAATCAGCATTTCCATCACTAAGCGAAGTGGTCATTAGGTGAAATATCATGTGACCGCCCTGCTTAGCAATAGCAGTTCTGGCAGTGCCGGTTGTGGTCATTAGGCCAGGACCATGCCATCATTAGGTGAGGACCTCATGCTTCTCCTGTCCTGCCATGCTAGCCTCCGCTTCCTCTCCTCCTACCCGCCTATCTCTCATCCCATCTCTGGCCTTTTGGCTGCCCTGCACTCCACTGCCCCTGCTGCCACCCTCCACCCCTAGCTGATTTTCACCATCTTCTTTTTTCCACTGCTGACAAGGTGTTCCTGGCCTGGCTCTTTGCAAGGCAACTGCTGGCCACGTAAGGCCTTCCCGAGGTCTTGGGTGGGCAGCTGGTGGGGTTCACAGGTGGGCCCATGGGGGCCATGGGTAGGGTAGCAGGAGCTGCAGATGGGATTGCAGGGGCTGCGGGCAGGTGATAAGGAGCATAGGCAGGCTGGAGGGGCTGCAGGCGGGCGCATGCTAGAGTCGAGTAGGTGATTGGGAGGAGAAAAAGCAGCAGGAGCGACGTACAGGAACAACTTGTGACCTTCACTGATGGTTTCCCCATTGACTTTGCTTGTGGGAAGCCAGCAGGGAAGGTCACAAATGGCCATCAAGTGACCATGGGATGCTGTAACTGTCCTAAGTGTGAGCCAGTTGCCAAGCACCTTAATCGTGGTCACTTGACTGTGGGGGTGCTGAGATTGCCGGAACTCTGAGGACCAGTGGTAAGTCCCCCTTGTTCAGCGCTATCATAACTTTGAACAGTCATTGAACAAGTGGTCATAACTCGAGGACTATCTGTAAATAAATCCAGAATAAACAGAAAATAATACAGTGATATATTCTTGGCTGTTGCACTCAGTTGGAATAGATGGGTACAAAAGCGATAGTAGGCAGTTTGTTTTATGAAAAACAAGTGGCATCAATGATGTTACAGGCTTTTTATGAGTTCTCAGGATTTGATGGAAACACTATGCAAAGCGCCTGCTGATATTTTTTTCTCTCTCTGTTTTATTTAAACAAATAGTATCTACTTTTGGTTTCAGTAACATTGGTTAGGGGGGTTATTTTCAGCTGGATAGGCTAAGCCTAAGGTCTTTTACCCTCTCCTTCCTATTTTTACTGATAACCACCAGGAAGAGAATAAAGTTACGTATGGTTTGTGATTTTAAATCAGTGGTTTTCAAACTGGCTGGGGAATGCTGGCTAGGGAATTCTGAGAGAAGTCCACATATCTTAAAGTTACCAAGTTTGAAAAACACTGATTTAAATGTTTTGTAAAGGGGCCTTTTTTTGTACTGAATATCATGCAGCTTAAATGTTGTCTACTGACCTACGTATGTATTCTACGATGCTGGTGTAGCATGTACATACACTGCTCTATTTCTGAAGACTCTGAAGACTTTGACTCTTGCAAGATTCTGTTAATGTAATCTTACAATAAAGATAGAGCTAGTATTCCTGGTTCTACTCTTGTCTGAACTATTTTGCAGGGCCAACATCAATCTTGCAAGACTCAAAGTATTTCTCCCCTCCTTTCCTTTTACTCTGTAGAAACCTTGGTAGGGTCCCTCCTGAAATGCTTCCTATCCCCTTCCTCTCTTTCTGTGGACTGAGATATCTTTTACATGCTGGTTGTCCAGTCTGCGGCTCTCCCTCTTGTCTCCCAAGGTCATTCTTATAAACCATTACAATATTTCACTGCAATCAAAGCACCCCTCTCTTTGATTTTAACAATTATTAATTGTAGCAATGGTGTACATCAGGCCAAATTTGAGTCTTCAGCATATGTTCAGATAGCAAATTGGACCTTTAATTGGACCACTAGACTCTCTCCCACCTCTGAAGATGACACCATTTTGAATTGTGGTTTGCATAATCTTTCCTATCTAGACAATTGCACTTTGCTAGAGCTTCACTATTTTTGGTCATAGCTGGGTGAATAACTAATACAGCAAACAACAGCAAAGATAAAGGCCAATACAAGTTCAGCAGTGAGCAATAATCCCTTGTCACTGGCCATGTTGGCTATTACTCATAGGAACCAAACTCCAGAATGTATTAGAAGGGCACCAAATTGCTTAACCCCAGCCAGAGTTAAGGTTTACAGAAGCCAGCAACAAATTCTAGTAAAAAATTATATTGTTTATTTATTTATTTACCCAATTTATATCCACCCACCTCAACAGGTGACTCTGGGTGGTGAAGAGAATTAAAATAAAATAAAAACAATTTCAAACATTACAAACTGTTCCAGCTCCTAGCCTACTGAGATCAAGGCCTTTTAAAGCTGAGATCTGAGAGTCTTCAACAAGCCACCAGCTGAGCTGGCCTAAGCTAAGCTGCTAGTCCACGAGTAGTTAGAGATAGTCTGGTCATGAGCATGGCCTTTCTCATCAATGGATTTTTTAATCATAGATGTTCTGCTTTTGGTTTTCTATTCTGTTAGCCACTGATTGAGTATGTGCCCTCTGACAGGTAGAGTCTTTGTAAAGTTCCCTTTCAGAATCATAGCAGAAATTCAGTTATTCAGGGGCAACCAATGTTGAAATGTATGCCACAACACAAACTCCACTCCTTACATATTTGGGCATGACGTTGTGATGCAGGTACAAAAGGGGAGACCTTATGTCATGACCCTGTAATTCATGTTTCAACATTTAATGTCATTGTTAATAGGAAAGGAAGCCTATTGAGAAATTCTCTTTTCTGAAGAGTTAGGCCCAAGATTATCACTCCTGAGGAATCAGGGAGCCCGTGGTCATCTTCAGAGTTCATAGGAGCAGTTTGTTTTCTATGGTTTTCTAGTTCAAGAAGCTCCAGCTATTTCTCCAAATAATGTTCATCTGTAGTTGATTGGCAGCTGGAAGGGAGGGATGACAAGTGTTCTACCTTTGCTGACGCCCTGATTTTCTGATCTTATGTGTGATGGAGCAAGATAAGTTTTCCATATAGCTTCCAGAGAACTGATAGGCTGAATAAGCAGGAACAAAAGTCAATGAGACTATTGAAATTTACCAGTAATGTGACATTATTATTAAATCTCACATATTGATACCTTCTTTTACAATCAAAGTTAAGGCAACTGTCTAGGCTAGAGAGATTGGTTGAAAAATTCAATCTGGTTTTCAAGTGCTGAGTTGTTTCAAAACCCCAAATCTAATAACCCAACTTCTGATGGCTCTGCAGTGGCATGCATGTAGTAAGGAATAACAACTTGATACTAGTTTAATAAAGGAACTCTTTTATAGTATATTACTGAAAAAGTACAGAGGGGCATTGGGTCTAGAGGACAGGTTGCTTGAATGCTCTCTTCTTCTTTGCAGATAAAAGAAAGAATGGGTGCCAGCCCTGCTCATTTCCCAGTTGTTCAATGGGAGAAGTGTTTGCTAGACTGAACCTTATTTCTCTGACTTACTGGAGAGACAGACAATAAAAATTCTGAATTGTTCTATCAACAGTGTGGTGAATGCCAAAGAAAAGCTTATAACTGAGAAATACCTCAGAGCCACATTAAAACCACAGAGCTAATTGTTATCTTTATTTCTTCATATTTTTCAACACATTTCTTGTGTCTACTTCTTTCGTAGCTGAGTAAAATTGTCTTTCCATATTCCCATCTTCCAGTTCATCTTTGACCTTCCAGTTTTTAGAATTTTTCTCACTCCATTCTTTTTTCCATCACTGCATTCCTTTCCTTTGCCATGTTTCAGAATGAAAGGCTCTTCGTTGCTCACAATTCCCCTTTTATTCCTTAGCTGTTGTTTTGATAAGCCAGCTTTTTGTCAATTGTATCAGGCTTTGAGCAGTAAGCCTACTTCAGTTATAAGATATTACTTGACCACTTTAGTAATGATAACAATACAAAGATATAATCAATTTCCCCCATTCCAAGGATCAGAAATCAATTGCAAAGCAATATGATTGTGCAGAAGAGTATATGAAAGGGAAGTTTCAGGATGGGAAAAAGGAGAGAAGATATAATTCATGGGCTTTCTAAGATTCATGAGCTCCCTAAAAATAATTTCATTTATGTCATGGTAGAAAACCTAATGGGGAGATGTATATTTACATTTTTAATTATGCTCAAAAAACAGCTGACAAGAAAATCTTAGAAAATGTACACATATTTTTATAATGCTTTATTTGAAAAAGATGATAGAGAATATCAGAAAAAAATATTTACAGTGCAGTCCTATATGTATTTTCTCAGAGGTAAGATTCCAGTGAGGCTTTCTCCAAGGTAATTTTGTCACAGAAAGTAGCTAATTGGATCTGTCTACAAAATACCCCATTATGCTCTGACATTTTATCTGGGTGGAATTCAAGGCTGTGCACTGACAATGGACACTAGTAGTTTGTAAATTTGGTGCAGTATAAATCCATCACACACAAGTGCATGCCTACACATATAGGAGGGTCCCCCACCCAATATACATTTGGAATCTAGCCTCTTGTAACTTAAATCCATTATTTCATGTCCTGGACTCTGGGACAGTGGAAACAGGTCTTGATTTTCTTCTGTGTGACATCCCTTCAGGTACTTGAAGCCCATTATTACCCTCTATCACTTAGCCTCCTTTCTCAAGGCTAAACATTCTCAAATTGTTCCATCTTCATGGGATTTGGGTTTTTTGTTTCTTGGATAAGTTATTGATTGGCAGTGGGGAGGCCTAAGATTTTAGCTCTCCATACAGGTATCACTTTGCTTTCCATCACTAGTGCCTACTATCCCAGCTAGCATGGTGGCACCAGACTTATTGTGAAACAGGATCAAAAGGTCCTTCACCTGTTTCTCTGGAACTCACCATTTTAAAACTGCCTGATTATTTTATACATTTTGTTCTTAATGCTCTGCTTATGAACTGCTGAAGTCAACAAATTCCTTGATTTCTCCCTGAGTTCTGAATCTCTTGTGAATCCTTCATAATTTTGCTAGTAGATATTTGGCAAATTTTATTTTTGATGCTTCCATCTTACAGCTCAGGTGTTTCTAGAAAACATCTTGCAGAGATAAATGGAGGCTCACTTCTTTATATAGCAAATAATTATGTCTTCCTTGCATGTGTTATATGCTATAAAGTGATACACACACACATACATGCACACACACACATATCAGCTGAAGAGCTTTTTGTGATATTTGATGCACTTCTATAGATATCCCTATCTATAGAAGTATTCAAAATCAGCTTATGTAACTACAAAATGGCATTATATAAATTAGATTATAACCAGAGCAGAGTATGTTCAGTAAGAAGCCAGTGTTTTCCCCTAAGTAAGGATTGCAAGATTTAACAGCCTAGTTTCTCTTGCTTCAGAGAAAAGATGATAAAACTGGCTTCTGCAGGCAAGTCTTTGAACACCTGGCATCTGCATTTGATGTTTCTGTGTTTGGTGCAGTGTAAAGCCTCGAACATGGGAGCATGTCATAATGTAACATCTATATATCTCTCTCTGAGAACTTAAGGGAAGATAGACTGTATATACTGTTCCCATAGATTCTATATATCTCTTTCTGCACCAGCACCCAGATAGCCCCATAAAGCCAATGCACTGCATATAGGCATCTAAAAGGAGGGATCTGTGAGTTCAGACCAACAGAGGTTTTGGATCCCATAGAATAAAACCTGGTTATGTCGATCTGATGATCACTAGCATTGTGTAGACCAAGAGCTAATGGGGTGAGTATCATATCATTAGTGAGCATGGAATTAGTTATGATAGCTAAATTAACTCTTCCCATTCTTGTTAGCCTAATCCAGCTAAAATTATATTATTATTATTATTATTATTATTATTATTATTATTATTATTATTGGTTGATTGGACTGCAAGTCAGACAAAAACAAAAAGGCTTATGCCATTAGGTTCTTTAGGACTCAGGCACAATTCCCTTCAGTTGCACAGGATCCTATGGCTCTGAAAAAGAGACTAAGGAGCCCGCCCAATTACAGCAACTACAAATCAGGTCTCATTATCCGCTGTTAGGTGTTAATCTTGATGTAGGTAAACCCAATGTTTCCTGCTGTGATTCCTTTCTAAAACGTCATTTGAATTATGCTTAAGCACCCATTTAAATTTACAAATGTTTTACTATAGCAGAAGTAGAGTCAAATCAGTTGGCAATCCCTAGCACAAGAGGACAAGACACAAAAGCATGCCTTTCCTGTGAGTTACTATGTATGCGTTATTATTCCCACCTCCATTGGCAGGAATTGTTATTCCCAGCATCTTCTGAGAGAAATAGGGGGGAAAAAACATCCACAAAGCTCCTATTTGCTCTCTCTTTGATGCAGACAACCAGTTATTCTTAAGTAAATCTATTCCTCAGCTGTGTTAGGACATCTGCAGTAGGTAAGGGTAATAGAAATAAGCTGAGGGGAGGGTTGGTTGCCCACTTATAATTAGCAATTGTATGCTCTCACAGAGTCCTATTAAAAGAGCACAAATAGTCATGCAGGGGCCTCGCATTATGTTTCACTGGTTCCTGTAATCATAGATGCTTACACAGGAGTCAAGTGCACATCCTTAACAAGAAATCAGAATATGCACTGTGTAAAAATAGAGAAATCCCTCCCCAAGGTCGTGTAAAGCCTCAAACATGGGAGCATGTCATAATGTAACATCTATATATCTCTCTCTGAGATCTTAAGAGAAGATAGACTGTATATACTGTTCCCATAGATTCTATATATCTCTTTCTGCACCAGCACCCAGATAGCCCCGTAAAGCCAATGCACTGCATATAGGCATCTAAAAGGAGGGATCTGTGAGTTCAGACCAACAGAGGTTTTGGACCCCATAGAATAAAACCTGGTTATGTCGATCTGATGATTCCTAATGAGGACGAAAACAGTCATGCACTCTCTCTTGGCGGTCAGTGTAACCAAGTGACTCTTGGTGAGCGACAGGAGGGAAAGCTGTAACCTGCAGTAAGATGAGGGATGTGGATCCATCCACATTGTTCAGAGGGGCTTGAGTGCTCCCTTTCATAATGGAAGGTATTTAATGCTTGTTGAAGAATATGTAACTTCTTAAGGGATTGCCTCTGGTTATCTGAAATACTTTGATATGTTAAAATGCTTTTTAGGACTTTCCTTAAATGTTGAGATGCATGACAATGGAACGTTTCTCTGACAAACATGAAACAATCAAGCCCGTAGAGTTACTCAGCTCCTTATCATGTTTACCAAAAAAAAATCTGCTAAGCAGTTTGACTTTTTTTTTTTTATGTCCATAAACCTGCTTTGCAGAAATGCTGGATGTGTGAATGTAACTAATGCTGAATCATAACAATTCCATCAGCATGAGCAATTGGTGACACCCACAGCCAGGTTTTATCACTTATCTTCCTTTATCTCCTCTGGAGGATATCTAGTGAAGGAAAACTTCCATGTATTTCTGCAATCACCAGAGGCACCACACTGTTTACCTGGGGAGAACAGAAAATGAGGCAAGGAGACAGCTCAGCAACTATCGGCCACAAAGTGCTGATGGGATTTGTTTCTTACAATCTTCTCACCTTGACTCAAATTGCTTTGCTGCTGTTGAAACAAAGAGAAGCAGGGGCTGGGCCAGAAAAAGAGATGGCGGCTTAGCAATTACGGGACATACAAAATGGCAGTGACTGTGTGCAGGAAATAGCAAAAGGCTGACAGTGCAAAGTTGTGGAGAGAAGAAGTGGTTACTGAGGTATATTTGAACTAGGAGGAACTTGTTGGAGAGAAGAACTGGCAAAGATAGAAGATCTCAGTAAAAATAGTCCCAATAAAGGCTTAATGCACTGGAAACATAATGTGCCACAGAATAAAAGTATGAAAATTTTAAAATGGGGGTTAAATTAGGCTGCATGTGATGACACAGAGCTTGGCACTCCAGTCTACCCAAAGAGGACATAATCCCATATCACTCTTGATTTATCCTCCTCCTCCTCCTCAATATGATATTGAGTTCTCATCAGAATTCCCATGCATGGAATGGGATCCTTCTCCCAGCTCTTCTTGATTTTTCCTTTTTCCTAAGCAAAATTGAACCTCTGCAAAACCAGATTGCAGGAAGGGTTAGGAATCTTCATTCCTTGCATGTTGGTCCTGAGCCAAACTGGGGGCCACCATCATTCTGCTTTAATTAGAAACTTAAAAATCAGAGGTGAAATTCGTTGATATGTGATTTATGTTATATTTACTTGGCCCCTTAGAGTGACCCAGCATGTAGTTATGGACCAAGTAGCAGACCTTGATCAGCGGCAGGACCATATAAACCACATGGATAGACACAGTTCTTTTCCATTTTCTGCCACTGCCCATCCCCCACTCCCCCAACCCCCCCAAGTCTTACTCTGCTACTACTGATACCATTGGTAAAAGGCAAATGCTGAAAAAGCCATTCATGACCTGAGTGTGTTATCAGCTCTTTCCTGGCAGGAAGTGTCTCACTGACCATAGAGGACTTTCAGAGTAACTAAACAACCACAGTGATTTGCAGCAGTTGGGTAAAAGAAGTAGACAAAATATACACTAAAAGGTGAATAATTTCGGAAGTGCATTGCTTTATCTGTTTATTTATATAATCCAAGCTAAACCAGGAAAATGGGTAAAACAATCCTCAAATTAGAAAACAAAATATAATAAACTAGAGGAAAACAATACCAAAAACCACTGTTGTCATACCCCTCAAAACTTGGGTGACCAGGTGGGTTTTCAATTAGCAGTGAAACAAAAGCATGTTGGCGATATTATGAGATGGGATCCCATAATCAGTGTGGCATTGTTGAGAAAGCTCTCAATACCTAAAGCAGGATCAGAATTCAGGCAGATGCAGTATGCAGAGAGAGCATCCTCACATCACATTAACATTCTAAGTAACAAAACATTAAACTCCATTTGTTCATCAAGTGTAGGGGCAATGAAAGTATCCTTAGCTAAGCCTCAATATTTACAACATGGAGGGAAGCTTTCGGGTGCCATAGGTTTCCTTTCAGGGGAGGGATTGTACTGCAGGGATGGGGGAAGTCAAGGGGGCATTGGATAATATGGGGGGGGGGCAGATTTGTAGAATGCTTTTTCCTGATACAGTTTATATGCTAACTATATTTTGTTTCCCACCAGAAATGTGCAATAAATCACACTTCTACAATTTAGCTCAAAATTCATTACAGCAATCTCTGCAGGCTTTGAATCTGTCTTATACAAGTAGTCCTTGCTTAACAACTGCCCTGTTTAGTGACTGTTTGAATTTACAACGGTGCTGAAAAAGTAACTTTACAACCAGTCTTTGCACTCATGACCATTGCAGTGTCTCTGCAATCACATGATCAAGATTCAGGTGCTTCACAACTGACAGGTGTTGACAACTTTTGCAGCGTCCCGCAGTCAAGTAACTGCCATTTGTGCACTTCACAGCCACTTGCAACAAGCAGAGTCAATGGAAAAGCCAGCAGTAAAATCGCAAGTTGTGGTCATGTGATGTCTTACTTAACAACCACGGGTGATTTGCTTAACAATCATGGCCAAAGTGAGGTTGTAAGTCTGCCGCAGTCACGTAGTGTATCACTTAATGACCCTGTGGCTTACCAACAGAGTTGCTGGTCCCAATTGTGGTCATTAAGCAAGGACTAACTGTGAAAGTTCAGGCCTGTATGAGGTCACAGGGTAATTAATACTAATATTTCTCAATATTTTGATAGCTACATAGATCCAAGACACATGTGATTGAATGGAAGGCAAGACTTGTTTCAGACTGAGTTTTTCTCATCACTAGCCCTACTGCAGTGTTGTCCAAACTTGGCCACTTTAAGATGAGTGGACTTCAACTCCCAGAATTCCCCAGCCAGCCATGCTGGCTGCGGAATTCTGGGAGTTGAAGTCCACTCATCTTAAAGTGGCCAAGTTTGGACAACACTGCCCTACTGGTAAGTGCTCACACACTCCTTTAAAACATCCTGTCCAATATATATGTATTGGTTATGAAGATAAGATGGCACCCAAAACACTTAATTTCTTGTGGCAAGAGAACCGATACACAAGCTCACATCCATTTGTTCATTCATTCATTCTTACTCATTGATCTGACTTGTCAAATTGTATAAATTCAGTTAGGCAACACTTTCATCCCATCATTTACACAGCCTTCCCTAAACTGGTGCTAGTAGTAGCCCCAGAAGAGCTGGGAAAGATGAAACAATATATTCTAATTATGCACCTCAGATCTCTACTTGGAAATTGTGTGTATCCTAGCTCTGTATTAATCTACAGTAGGGTACAACTTGCATCTTATAAACACATTTTGAAAGATTGGAAGTATACCTTAAGCTGCTGCCCCTGTTTTCATTAGCATGCAATTTTCTCCACCAAATCTCTCTGGCTTAGTGATTGCTTCATTTTCCCAAACAATACTATTGAAATGAGATCCCCTTGCTATTTGTACAACAAAATCTGTCTGGAAGAACTAGGCAGTTAAATCTGCAGAGTAAAATAAATCACTTATTTTTTGGGTAATAAGAAAATAACTTATTTTTCAGTATTTTCAAATCAAGCATCGTTTTGTGTTCTTCAGCTTAAATATATATGCAATTCACTGTAATGTTCATCTTGCTGTTTGTTCAGGAATTACATTTATTTCCACAAGTCTGTTAAACATTATGCACCTTCTATATTTTGTACAAAGATTGTAAGTCTGGATTTGGAAGCAGAAAACTGTATATGTGTGTATTGGTAGAGAATATTAATGTTCCAACAATGAAACAGTTTGACTTTGATAGACTCTACAGTGATGAGCAGCCAAACTGTTAGAAATAGGATTTTTTTCATAATGATACACACACCGAGTGGTACTAAGTTCTGTAAATGAAAATGTACCCATTCCTCAGCATAATCATCTGTCTGTAAATACTTAACAGCTCACCAGGTGCAACACTTTTAAAACTACCAGGCAGATTTTTTTTCTGTAGATAAGAGCTGGTGTGGAAAGGCCAAAGGGAAGGAAAAGGAAAAGGAAGGGCGTCCTGTCTGCATACATTCCCCCAGAAAGCAAAGGCAGGAAAGATGCTTTTCTAAGATATGTCTAGAGTTTATTGTTTTACACAATGCACTTGCAAGCAGAGGGTGCGTCATAAGTGCATGAATATACATTATTTCAAGTCAATGTGGATTTGTGTGGGCATTTTTGACCTGCTATTCAGTGTTCAAAAGTACAATCCTTATCTCCATTATTGGATGTTTTAATACCACTCACATTAACACCCATGTGAACACAAATATCTAGATGTATATAAATAAACCAGATCAAAGTAGTGATGCAAAATCAGAGATTAGCTCTGCACAGAGGCATAAAACCTAATGTTTTAAAAGAGTCCCATTCCATTGTTTCTTGAATGTTAACAAATCAGCTGTTTATTTAACCAAAAAGGTTTGCAATGGTTTTCCAAATGATCTTTTGCTGGGTTTGTTTGGGTTTCTTTTGCTATAAATTTGTAGTGGGTACTCGGTGGTTACATAAATCTAAATGTCTTCCCTCAAGGAAGTGCTGCTGTTGCCAAGAAATATTTTCTCAGTATTCAAAAAGCAATAATATAAAACAACAAAAGGGCAGAAAACAAGGCCTACCTTTCCCCCAGACTCAGCTCTGCAACAAAACCCTTCCATTTCAGGATATTTTTGCTTCTGAATCTAAAATTAAATACCTCTAGCACTAGGTTTTTCAGAAGCAGAGTTTCAAAGTCATGAACAGCAATGCAAGTCCCACACTCTTTATAGAAGCAGAAACAAAATAGATGAGTGGAGGCACCTAAAAATGATCAGATAAATTGTGGCCTTCAGTTCATCTGTCCATATGTTCCACGGTAATGCATTTCACTAATGTAGCTTTTTAAAAATTTTAAACAGCTGTTCTTTACTTTCTTACTTTGTTGATGATTTTTTACTCTATTAATTTTTATTGATCAATAAATCTTTCTATGTTGGTATAAAAATAGATAGATAGACAGACAGACAGATAAGCTACATGAATAAGCCAACCAATACTTACTTCCAATGGTTTCCATCCACCAGCTGTTAGATGGTAATGGTGGAATGGATTTCCTTTGTTTCCCCCTGCAATCTTCCCACATGCCCTGATCCAGTCAGAGGATAAAGCAGATTTGGAAAAAGGTAGTCTCATTGCACAAGTGGAAGACTTCACCCAGTATTGATCCAGACCTGAAGGAAGAATCTTTTTTTAATTATTATTTTTTTATTTTTTATTAACTAAAAAAAAAGCAAAGAAAAAGAACACACAAAATTATAAAAAAAAGGGGGGGAAAGCTAAAAAAAAAAAAAGAAACAAAAACAGACAGGGCATATATTTACAGACATATATCAATAAATGGAAACCATGATTCATTACAGTCATCCATACCTAATCTACATTAATCAATTCTGCAGACCACTGAATAGTTGGAGCTGATCTTTGCAATGCTGAACAGTAAGTCTTTTGGCTGTAATTGCTACTTGGAAATCTTTATACTTTACTTTGGACATTATTACTTATTTCTACGTGGATCATTTTGATGATTGTTGTTGTTATTATTATTATTATTATTGTTATTTAGATAGTTTATCTTTTTCTTCAAAAACCATATTATAAGTATCTTAGCTTGGCTTGCAATGTGATATGTTGTATAAAAAGGCAACCATTCCTGTTTAAATTTGGTTAAACTTCTGTCAATATATACAGTCAGTTTTTCCATTGCTGCATATTCTTCAGTTTTAGTCTCCCAATCCTATATTGACAGCAAGGTTTCTCTTTTTCAATGTTGTGCCAGATTGATTCTTGCCCTGTCAGCATATATCTTAATAAATTATGATGCATTTCATTTATATTCTCTGGGATCTTACCTAATAGAAATATTTGTGGTTTTAATTTAAATTCTATTTTCAGAGTTTTCTGAATGTTTTGTTATATTTCTTTCCAGTACTTTTGAGCGTTTTTTGCATAACTACCATATATGATAAAACATCCCATCTTTGTTGTGGCATTTCCAACATTTATTGTTGTATGATTTATCCATCTTGGCAATTGTTGATGGAGTTATATGCCATCTGTAGAACATTTTGTACCAATTTTCCCTGAGACGGTAACTTTTATTGATTTTTTTCCATAGATCTTCCCATTTTTCCAGTTATTGCATCTTTGAAAGTTTGCATCCATTTATCATACAGTTTTTAATGTGTTCTGTCTCTCAATCATATTTAAATAACAATTTGTAAATAATCCTAATAAATTATCTTGATTCTATAGTAATATTTCAATTCTGTCATCTTTCTTGGGGTCTCTCCTGAAGGAGGAATATTATGAAATCCAATCAAAAGAGCACAAATGTCTACTCAGATCTGTCTGTGGCCATCTCCCAATAGGGAAAAACATGATCCAGTTATTATTCTTATGCACACATGAAGCAAATTTATAAGATAATAAGACTCCAGAATTAGTTGATATACCAGAAGTTCACAGTTTTAACAGGCAATATTAACGTAGTGAATGTTGAGTCCTTGGGCCCTACAGAAAAAGAGGCAAGTGAAAAGTAACAGCTAAAGCAGATTGATTTAGATACTGCCCTAAAGATCAACAGAATAGGATCATGTTGTAAACACACTCACATCTGTGTTGGAAGACAGCTGTGCCCTCTGTCCAATGTAGGGTGTAATGTTTGTTTACTTATAGCACTTTCATGGAGACCATTACAATGGGTAAAGTGTGGTGACTACTGGAGCAGAAACCTCATAAAAAAGCATTGCCCTGAGAAATGAACTTGATTTAAGTGAATGAGCAAAATAGGAATCGCCATGCCCTCCAGCAAATTATTTCCAGTATTGTGATTCTTTGACCAGCAGCCTATGGGACTATCATTGTGGTTGCAAGACTAAGTAGAAGATTGCAAATGACTTTGATCTCTGACATGCTGTTTGCTCTTGTGGTTTGAACTGACACAATTTTTGAAAAAGACTATGCAAAAAGAAAGATGGTGTTACTATAGATTGCCCCAATACTGTACTTCACTAAGCCAGGATCAATTGCTGTCGTTTTTGTACTTTGCAGTACAAAGTCATAGATTCGGTTTTGTTGTGTATGTATACCTAGGGCAAAATGCCAGGTATAAACCCAATAAAAATAGAAGAATCTGCAAAGGAGTGTTGTTTTTTCTTACCCCAAAAGAAGGAGGAAATGACTTCTAGAGTCCAGTAATATTGATTCAGAATCTTGGGCTTAATAGATTTTTGATTAGGAATGAAAAAATAGGAAGAAGCAAATTGCAGCAATGGTCTCCAAGCACAGAATATTGGCAAATCAACCCTATGCAAATCAACATTCATAAGGCTATAATAAAAAACACAATAATTAGAAAGCTCCATTGAAGTCAATACGTTCTTATTTGAAGCAGACCCCTTTAGGTTGGGCCATAAACCTGTAGCCTATATTCCATTTGCTTTTTTAGAAGAATTAGCCTTTCAGTACAGAAAAAGGCAGATCAGTGCACAGTAGCAACTAGACCAGATGTACAAAATATCAGACATCCAGGCATTTCAGCTTCAGTTACACTTGATCTCTGATTGAGCCATTTGGGGCCATTAGGGGAAATAGATGCCAGTGAAGACTTCCTAGTAAGCCAATTGCATTTCATCACTACCTCTGCAACTGAAGATTTTAGAAAATAGTATGGTCATAAGGCAGGAGTGCAGCTAGCCTCCCATTCTAGTCAACCTAATCATGCCTAAGTGGGCATGGAAATTCAGTTTCACTTCTCTGTAGCGCCAAATCTTTTCAACAATTTCTTGCTGTTTTTTTCCAGCCCATGATTGCAACAAACATAGAGTCCCAATTATGGCTTAATAGTTTTCTTTAATTATATGCACTAGCATAATCTCCCTAACCAGTTGTCCTCCAGATGCATTGGTAATGCAATTCCCAGAATTCCCAGCCACAATTATTCCACTGGCTGATTTATGGGATTTGTAGTTTTAATCAATGACACCCACAGGGGGGAATGTGGGAGTGTGGAGCAATGCAAGCCATGATGTGGATTTTTCTAATGTGCCATGATGTCATACCTATGCCCCAACATGGCAGAGTTGGAGGTGTGGCACTGTGCCAATGAAAACAGTAACAGCCTAAGGATGCTGCTGATTTTAAGCACACCTAGAATCCCAGTCTGTACTTCCATATACAGTAAATCTTCATACTGTGCACAATATTATGATGTACATTCTGGTATCTCCTGATCTGATAATCCTTTATGGAATTTACGGCATATTTAGTTCCACACACTATATATCCTACTACCTCTTGATAAAACAAAAGTTTCAGTTTGAGTACTTGCCAATTGAATGTTTGAAATTTGCATTTGACTAACATTCCAATATAATTACATTAAAACATATTTCTGGCTAGCTTTGGTCCTCTGGAATTATTGGTTAAAATGTCCTGAATGGAAAAACAAAAGGAATGCAAATCAACTTCCAGTTCCAATGGATACTTGCAGCTGAAATGTTTTGCAGTGTTTTCTCAATAGCACCCAGTCCTATTCCTTTACTGGAAGTTTGCTACAAGCAGAATTTTAAATAATTACAATACTTGGGCAAATTAAAAGCTACCACCATATTCTTTTTTTTAAAAAGCTTATGTTCCTTATCTAAAGTCAGTGGAGAGAGCCAGTTTGGTGTAGTGGTTAAGGTATCAGCCTAGAAACCAGGAGACCATGAATGCTAGTCCTGCCTTAGGCACAAAGCCAGCTGGGTGACCATAGGCCAATCACTCTCTCTCAGCCCTAGGAAGCAGGCAAGGGCAAACCACTTCCAAAATCTTGACTCATCAAAGTCCATGGAAGTGTCCTTTACTTTGTTTGTTTGTGTGTATGTATTATATATATGTTCCATACAATCAAACAATTCTTTAAAAAAGCTCATTTCCTTTTAAACTCCTTCTGAATTTAGAGTGATTAAAACAATGACAGATTGCTTCTTACGTTTCTTTTTAGTATTATTATACCACTTTATCAGTTCTCAAAATGTTTAGCCAGCATGTGATTTTGGAGGTTGCAGCACCAACATATTTTGAGAGTTCTAGTTTGGGAAAGGTTGACCTAAAACACTGGTATATTAAAACAAGCTATATATTCTGTTATCCAGGCTAGGCCCAAGATGTTTTACTAAATGATAAGGAATCCTAGTCCAACAACCACTCCATTTCCATCATTCAAAGTGAATAGTCACAAATGCAAAGTCAGTTCCAAATATTTGGTCCCCATTCTGGCAAGAAAAAGACAATTATACTTAAGTCAGACATGACATACTAAAATCCAACATGACATCCATGATTATCTGCCTAAGGCAGTTCCTCAGTCTACTGGCCTTGTTGCTGTAGCTCTATGTAGTTGAGTTTTCTAATCACAATTCTACTAGATCAGCAGCCTCTCTGCACCACTGATGGTTGTTCAGTTTAGCACTGTGGCTGGAGTGCCACATGCAGGTCCAGGACATCATAACTCAACAAATCCCCAAACTCAGAGCTACACAGAGTTCCATTTTTAAAAAATATATCAGCAGAGGAACTGTCTTGGCCTTATCTTTGCTCAGCCTAGAGTCAGACGCATAGAGTCCTTCTGGAGAAATAAAGGTGCAGTTTTGTTCTGCAGCATCTGCATTATGTTAAATGTTAAAAGAAACAGAAAGAGGAAATGCCATTCTTGGTGCTTAATAAAAAGAGGGGAGGGAGAAAGAATGAATGCTCAGAGGAGAACGTCAAGAGAGGGCAACTGGGGAAATAGGAGCAGGATCTTTTTTTGGCACCACTGTTCACAGTTTTATAATATCCCTAAAATGGGTTATCAAATGACCTGTTAACAGGACTAGCAGAAAATTATGAGGAATCCACATGCCACTTTTTTTGGGAAAACTTGAGAATGAATTCAAGACTGTGATTTTTCTGATGCCAGAAGCTAAACATATATGTTGGAGCCTACTATACTCTAGAGATACCCTTAAGTGTCACTGTGTCTGCCTGAATAAAACTGGGTGATGCCATCCTGTTTACCACCAAACCTTTTTAGAGTGGGTCTTGGTCCCTCCACTCTGTCCCGAATAGTAATATTCTATTGCTCTAATTTTTATTATTTGAGATTCAGATTCAAGAAACTGTAATTTATCAGTATTTTTCTTTCAAAATGAGCCTGGTCAAAAAAGGAATCCTATTTTAAGTGATAGAACAATGAAATTTAATTAATGGAAGCAGCTTACAATCATAATTACAACTATCTTTTGAAAAAATGTTATACAGTACAAAGTATAAAACAGTTGAGGAGCAAGGAGCTCTCTTGGGAGTAAGTTCTACTGAAATAGCTGGTGCGTCTTCGTGTAGCCAAATGCAAAACTGTAGCATAAAGGTTCTGGGGAGTAACTTTCAAAGGAGGATCTCTTAATCTTTAAATCATCCAATGATCTCTGAGAG
Organism: Python bivittatus; assembly: GCF_059951505.1. Classification (NCBI taxonomy): domain Eukaryota; kingdom Metazoa; phylum Chordata; class Lepidosauria; order Squamata; family Pythonidae; genus Python; species Python bivittatus. Next base: position 32,607,808 of record NW_028277113.1, on the reverse strand, counting down.
AAATGCACAAAAACAGGATGTTGGGGATGTTATGAAACTGGACTGCAGTAAACTAGTGCCTGCGATATAGGCAGAAGAAAAAACTATGGCCATGCAATGCATCTACAAATTTATAGGATATAGAAAGCAGCTACTAAAGGATTAGTAGGGGTCTGCATGTTATGTTTTTACAATTTTTATTTGAAGAGCATAAAGAAAAATGCTTCAAGGTTATCTTCATTCTAAGCTTATCTAAGTTATCATGCCACTCTTGTATTTTGGTGATGTTCCACAGGGTTATAATAAAATTGCTGTCTGAGAATTGCATATAATCTATAAGCATGAAGCATAATTTTCTGATTGTCTAGAGAAGAATACAATGGAATGCTTTGAGAGGACATATCTTTTTATACATTTGGAACTTAGCATCCAGATAAGCAAGGACATACGGGATTCATTACACAAAGCCTGGCTGCTTGCATTAAATTGCAGAGCCATAGGTCTTCCCCTTTGCCCATCATATTTTTTATACAGAAAGCCTCACTATTTTGAAAAAGCACTCAACTATTATGCTTTGAAGTGTTATTTATTTACATTTTATTTATATTTGTGCTCAGTGTATGTATGTCTCCAACATGATTTTTTAACGAGATGGGAAGTGACAAATTTGATTGATGATGATGATGATGATGATGATGATGATGATGATGATGATACCATCCAAATATATCTGGAGGGCCCCAATGATAACATTTCAGATTAAATTATTTTAAAGGAATCTATGTAAAGGATATGTGGTAGACATGGGACAAAAAGAATTTGATATATTAAGGCTCCTAAGTTCTTACATTGTTAAAAGCCTGTTTGGAATCTTGGTATATTCAATCATGATCCTGATTCTCAAATAGTATGATTCGTTCCCCCACCCCCACCCCGGAGTCTAATCTTTTACTGTTATGCAGGTATAACATGATCATCACTACATTTGGAATATCTCTATTGAATTTGGTAGGTTCATTTGGGTGAGCATTTTATTTTGCTCATTTTAAAAATAATAAGAATTTTTATGTTTTCATAAGGAAGAAAAAAAGGGATGCAAGATGAAAAAAAAGTTACTGTAAATGTGGAAAAATGTGAAACAAAGAAATTAGTCTTTCCTAAATGATTCCAGGGAGTGCACGGGGAAACAAGAGCAAGAGGCAAATCATGTATCTCCAGGAATGTAAATCTTTCAACATCAAATGGGACAACTGAGGATTGAAATCTGGGGAAAAGGGAGTGGGCAAAGCAGTGACATAGTGATATCACCGAAGTAGTAAGGCCATAATTTCCAGGATCCATGGTTTTGGCAGGATTATTTGCGGAAGGGTGCTTAGACTTTTTTTTTCTAAGTGGTATTCTGTTGAATACAACTTAAGGGACATTGTCCCTCTTTCTCTCAAGTCACAAAATCAAGGACTTTGCTTGCCAGTCCTTTAGTCTACAGACAATGCACTCCCAGTCCCTGCCTTAACTTCTTACTAAGAATGAAGTAGAAATATTACTAACATTGGAGGTACGGGTTAAATTAATATGATTTGCCTGGGAGGCTCTCCTATTCCCAGATTTCCTGTTGTCATTCAAAAACAGAGGCAGGAGAGAATGTAAAGAAAAGGAAAGGAAGCTACAGAATGGAGCACCAGAAAGGCAAGGGAGAATGCCAGGTCTGGATTGTCTCTAACAGTGTCACCATTTTGGAACCGTTGTCTGAAACCTGAGCGATACAGGTCATTTCTATATTGTTGTCAAGGAAACACCATGGACATTTCATCCATTGAAACACAAGAAATCAAAAAGACCCCAAGGAGATCTTTCCCTTTTTAGTCCACCTTGCCTGGAGCCAGCAGGTTGGGAAAGACTTCTATCTTCTTCATTGCGATCTCTCTGCCCTACTTAAACAGATTCTGCATCTATGCAGCAGCTCATTTAAGACAGCCCATAAAGCAGGTAACATTGAAGGTATTTATGTTTGCCCTAGAAGCCTAGGTAGATTTAATGTGCCAAATTGGATCCAGTGCATTAGGAACCATTCATCTTAAAAAGTATCTCTCCGTTTCATCATGTAATAACTGAAAACAACAACAGGTGGCACATCAAAAGACTGTCTAGCAATTAATTATGCGGATTTTTAAAGTTCATTTTAGAGAGATGTCTTCTGTGAAAAAACACTGAACTGGATTTTTGAAGCAAAGCTCTTTTACGATTTGTTGTACAATTTCAACGTATCTATTTGCTCCACTAAAACCAGTGTGTGTCAGATTTGGAATGACTAAGTCATAATTATTCTACCATATTATATTTCCTCTAGTTATTCTGCAGACATCATTTGGATCCCTCCCCCCCAAAATCTGACCTCTTTATCATGTAAGTAAAAAAAGGTAAGAAAAGAATAGTAGTTTGTATCTTTTAAAGCAACCTGTGGGTATGGAATTGGTTATCTTTCTCTCTACTTTGTTTCTCTCACTGAAATTCTGCGGGGAACAAAAGACAATAAATATCCATCTTATCTGTTTTGTTTTGTTTTGGCCTAATTGAGCAAAGAGTTTCCCAGCAGGAGAATGGAAATTTCAGTGAGTGAAATGACTCAAAAGTCCTGCTTTTAACATTTAAACTGGTGACTGGAACACTAGACTACAGACTTCCAACAGCCCACAGAGTTTGGCCCTCTATTTCCAAACAACCAATGATACCAAACAGGACCATGGTCAGTAAATTGGACCGGCCTGCGCCTGAAGCCTGACCAGACAAAATCAGGCATTTCTCAAGGCCCAATCAAGTAAATGGGAGGTTTAAACATCTGTTTAAATCTCTGATACTGAGGGGGGAAAAGTGCTTAGCTTGGCCTGGATTGTCCCCAGATTATAAATCAAAAGAAATCGAAGTGTGCATTTTTCACCATTTAACTTAAGGATAGAAAGCAAAACAGGTTTACTGTATTGCAAACTGCAATTCATTATCCAGCTAAAAAAATCAATTTGATCTAATATGAAGATCCCTGATTTATTTTTACTGACATATGTCTAAACGTGAATGCTGACAGTTATTGAAATGTACCAAAAGGCCACTATTTGAACTTGAATGAACCTTTTTAAATGCCCGTGGCATATGAATTTATAGCACAGTTATGTCAATGACTTTATTTGTAAGTTTGCATTTTTTGAATCACTAACTCGCCTTTCTGCTTACATAAGTATTCAGGGAAGTTGATGACAATTAAAGCAAAATATAAAACATGGCAATAAATGTAATGCAGTCAAAATTAAAATCAGCATCATTAAAATCAATTAACATTTTAAAGCTTTGTGAACAAGATCCATATTTCCAAACAAATCACACCTTCCTGGAGGGGCCAGTTCCTTCTGATATAAGCAACTGCATATTCCTAGTGGGAGAAGCAGTCTCTCGAACAGGCAGATCCTATGCTATGTAGGGCTTTAAAGGTCAAAATTATGAAGGAGATATTGGGAGCAAGATTTCCCAAGGCAGGAATGTTGAATATGCCACATCACACTAAGTGTGAGAAGTATAACAAAGGGTTTCCATTAAGTTATGGGAAGGGTGAGTGAGGTGCTGAGTTTACATTAAAAAGTTGCTTTAACTTCACCTATCTGAGGGCAATCAACTGTTTATTGTGCCTCTGTCATATTGTACAATAAAGATTCTCAGGTACTTGGCATGCAGTGTGAAGTATCTAAGAAGCTTCAGCCAAATGCAGGCCACTTAAGGGAAGAAGACTGACAAACACCAACTCTTTTGATTGCTTGAAGTAGACAACTGGCAACCAGTGCAGATATTTCAATACATGCTCCTTATATCAGTTGGCAGCCTAGCCATCACACTTTGCCCCAATTGCAATTTCCAGACACTTTTCAACAGTACCACCACACAGAGGGGGTTGCAGTAGTCAGAATAGACTGTAGTCAATTCATGGATAACTGTTGCCAAGTCCAGGAAGGGTTGCAGTTAGCACATTCACTGTAATTATTCAAACATGTTCTTCACCACATGAAGTGAATTGGCAACTTCAGCATGAACATAAAAAGTCCCACAAATGCCATTCCAGTTAGCTTAGGAAGACAGAGTACTTTGTAGTGGGTGGCAGTACAGTCAGAATCTTGCCACCCCTGCCACAATGCAGCAAAAATGCCCAAAATTGGTAGAATTGGCAGATGGAGTTTCTGGTTTTAGTGGGATGAAATTCTAAACAGTAACTAGATGGACAGAACTGGGCAAGGGTAACTCTTCGTCCTCTCTCAACCAGTTAATAAATGCTATGTAGGCATTTTAATCTATTATTAAATTCTGGATAATACTAGTTTTACCAACAATAGACTTGGCATTAAAAAGCAGGTCCTACCTTCAGTGTCACCTAAACTTCCTTGGTTGACTGAAATCTGAAAGGAAAGGAGGCCAAGGTTGCAGCCTCCTCCTGTATCTCCTCCTGCCAATTACTTCTTCAAAAGTTATTCCCAGTCTATGCTCTCTTCCCCACTCTTCCCCATTGCCCTGATATGTCTCATAACGTTAAGCCACAATTAATTAAACAACAAATTGAAACAATTTCAACAGCTTTGCTTATTGGAACCCCAACTCTCTCCTAATGCTCACATATACAGATGAAAAGGTTGGTCAACTCAAGGGCTATTCTAAGGGACAAGCCCGTTTACAGATGCTCATTCAGCAGTGGCCCCACCAGAGGTAGACCCTTCACCCCATGGACATGTGTGATTCATTTCTAATTCTTACATTTAAGTAGCTTTTGCTATAGGATGAGAACCAAGAGATTTTAAAGGGTCGATACTAAAGCATTTGTTTTGCTAAAATTCAACACTCATCTGTACAAATGGGGAAGCTGAGATAGGCTATCTGGACAAATTTAGATAATGCATGCTTGGTTTCTGTACACCACAGCATGGAGACCCCGGTTGTCTTTCCTTCCCCATAGATGATGTGATATGCAATGTTATCCCCTCTTCCTGGAAACAGTCCTACAGATGCTCATGACTCTACAGGTTCCTCAGCTTACCCCAAAGAAAACTTTAAATGACCTGATCCATCAGAGAATAGGAAAACAGGATGCATTCCCAGTCTATGTATAGGTGACCTCAGATAAAGTCTTTATTGTTTCAGAGAGTCATATATTGTGGCTTCACTTAACTCTGCATGTGTGATACTACCAGCTCCCAACTCATGATTCCAATACAAAAACTGTAATAAGCCCAGGAGTTTTCTGAGCAATGTTTGTTAGGGGCCAGAAGCATCTGTGATTCTTAATTCATACGCTTCAGTAGAAAGAACCACAGGATTGTAAAACTCAGATTCTAGGGGAAGATGTTGCATTACAAAACTAAAACCAAGGAAGCAAAGTAGCTGTGCATGCACATATATTCAGAAAGATCAGGGAGTAGCTTCTGAAGTCACCATGTAATAAGTTACAGCTGCTTTATTGATTAAAAGAGAGGAAGTTTGTACACACCCCTGTATATTGCAAAATACCTCTTTCAAAGGTTTTGTATGGCCCCACAGGCTATAGCTTCAAGGTCAAGATTCAATGTTGTCAACTGCCAAGAGAAGCATCAGCATGACAACTGATCTATCTGGGAAAGTGTGAGGCACTAATACTTGATCACATGAGATCCAGTGTAGTTTCATTGATAAGTTAATGAACTGTTGATGGATTCAAATTCTCACTCCACCATGAAGCTCACTAGTGCCCAACTTACTTCACAGGATGGTTGAAAGATAGAAGACTCATGTGGAAGGAAAAGTAAAAGCATTTTTTAAAATAAAAAGTAAGGGAAAAAAGGAAACTTGCTCAGCAGGACTGTTCCAAGCCCAGCAAAGTTTTAGGAGGTGGTATTTCTCAACCAAGGTCTTTCCCTTAACATTTTCACAAGACCGATTTGGATTTTCCTCCTACTTTCTGTTGGCATGTTGAAAATTACACCATAGAGGAGTTGCTACTTTTCCTATAATGAAGATGGATGGTAGAACGTTTTATTTGATCTTTAGTTCTGAAAGCAATAGAAATTTCTACACATTATGGAAATCCTGAGATCAATCAGTATCCCCAAGTGTTATAAAGAACAAGGTCATTTCACATTACGTTAAAAATGCACATACCAGTTCTGACTGCAAAATGCCATTATAATTTATTTGTGCCTGGCAATGTTGCTTTGGGTGGAATTAATATGAGCTTCTAGGCTGAGTTTAGCATTATTTTCAGAGCTTGAAAAGTTCCTATTGTGCATTCACTGTGTTACATCTGAGCCACTGTTCCATACTTTTGTCCAACATGGTTGTAATTATGTATGAATACTAGTGCAAGGAGATGAGGACATGTTAATGTATTTTCAGGGACAGTTAGAATTTCATACATCTAGCCACTCTATTTTAAAGCTAATAAATAAAAAAAATGGCAACATAACCAGAACTTATTAATGAGTAATAAGAAAATAACCCACTTATTAAACAACAAATTGAACGTTTACCACAAGGAAAAATATTGGCAAGCCTTTTCTCACATCAATACACAGCAAGTTCATAGATGGAGCATGAATATATTTCATCTATTCAAAATGTAAAATCAGGTGTGAGAAAGTCTTTACATCAAAATAAAACCATTTTTTTTAGCTATACTCCATGTCTGGTATATCATAGAGTTCTTCATTATTAGAAAGGAGGGTAGGGTACAACACAAGAATTCCAGTGAGTACTTTCGTTCCAAATGCTGGCTGGGGAATTCTGGGAGTTGAAGTCCACACATCTTAAAGTTGCCAAGTTTGGAAAACACTAATCTAAGGCAACGGCCCTCTTGTCCGTTTGCTCAAGCCTTTTGATGCCAAGGGAAGGAATCTCTTTTGTGAAGTTGAAGCAATCTGTGCATGTTCATTGTTACAGTATAAGAAATAACTTTCACACCCTTATTTTGCTTCACAGCACCATATTAACATATTTAATATGTTATGTTGAGTAAACAGGGACCACCATAGGGGAAGTCCCAAACATATGTGTCAATGTACCTTTTATCGTTTTGCGCTTCCAATATATTGAGGATAAAATCCATCCTTTATTAAAAATCCTCTGAATAGTCCAGAAATTCTTGAAAGAGAATCTTTTGTTGGATGAAATTCATCTTCAGGTCAAAACATACATATTTTATATTCTTCAACACACCCACTGATTTTTAAAAACAGGATATTCCAACTCTTTATTCTACTTTTCCTTTAAATTGCTAGTATCTATGTTTATACTACTTTTCAGTTGTTTATACAAAAACCTGTAGATTTTGAATCAGTGAAAGCTTTCTCCAAGAATAATAATTTCAGACAAGACTCAAAAGATATTTTAAGTGAATATATTGCTATTCAGCAATTTTAGGCAATTGAAAATCTTGTTGCAGGACCGCATATGTTTTATAAGTCTTCTTGAAGATAAGCTGAACTAAGATATTAATACCAATTTTTGTCCATAATTTGAGAAAAAAAGTTTTATCTGCAATTCGAACAAGTGATCTCAGAAAGTGTCACTTTCTCATGGGGAAAAAGGACAAATTTAAACTTCCTTCCCAACAACATCCAAGCATGTCTTGCAGTTTTTAATGCAAGATAGACAACTGATATTTGAGTAATATCAGAGTAAGCCCCTGCCAAAAGAATACAGGGAACATATACTAACTGTCTAATTCTGCCCATGAAGTTTTTGAGAAGAATCACTTATGTTCCATAAAGAAACAGAAGTCAAGATATCAACCCAATAACAAGGCTGAAGATATGGGAAGTTACAACCTCCCTCTTCATAAGAACATGTGAAAACCTGGAGATTTATCCTTCCCATAACAGCTTTCTTGATATCCTATTAATCTGTTTAAAGAATTTGGTGGGGATTAACATGTGCATTCTACTCAAAATACATATCAGTCTAGGAGTAACATTTATTTAAGCAACATGTACTCTCCCCACAAAATATAGGTTATTAATATCAAAGGTAATCTGAAATAAACAACTGGAAATATTAACCTCAACAAATGTACAGATCTTCCTAGGAATAGCCATTCTGAGATATTAAAACTACATAATATGAAAGGCTTTCTCCACATCCAGCAAAACTCCCACTACCAAATCCAATGTATCAGATTGAATTTCTACTATATCAATTAATAATCTGGAATCATCCCTTGCTTCCAAGCCCTTTTATAAAACTTGATTTTACAGAATGAAGGCAATTATTTTGAAGTTTTCAGACCAAAGACATTGTAAAAATGTTAGCATCTACAATGAGTTCAGATGGTAGTTTGCACCATCAGCAGGAACTTTACTAGCCTTCAGAAATCACTGTAATAAAAGCATCATTAAAACAATAAGGAACATATTCATTCAAAGAGGCATCATTATAAACCTCCAACAGCATATGACGAAAAATACCTCAATGAATGTCTTATACCAGTACAGATAGTCCTTATTTAGTGACTGCAATTTGTTCTGGCGAACCATGTGACTGAGAGAGAGAGAGAAATGCTGGGAAGATCACTGGTTACTGCCATCTCATTCTCTTGTACAGTGTCCTGTATCTAACCCATTTTCCTCCTTTTTTGACCCTTCACAGGGCAGAGAGATTGTTTAAACAAGTTTCTCTGTAGCAGCAGGTTCCTAAAAAGTGCTAACTGCCAGTTAACAAGCTTAGCTCTATGACTTCCTTGATTAGAATCCTCCAGCCAGCTGCTGCCCAAAACTGACCAGATAGTAATCAGTTTCAACTGAAGGCTTTTGTTGTCTTAAACCCATTGGTTGGAAATCAATGTTTTATTATCATTTACTACTGTTGTATTTGCAAACAATCGCTCTCCAAGGCAGTTGCTAAACGAGGACTATCTGTATGTTAGAAAAACATCAGAACCCAGTACCATTCTTAACTGATTTACTGTAATAGTATCAGCTAATTCATTAAGATATAACAATGCAGCTAAATAAGCAGTTTGGTCATGGATAATCTTTGAAAAATTTAATGTATCTAACAACTGTATAATATATTCATCCAAGACTCATGAATCTAGTTTATAAAGTTAGCATTTTAAAAATGTGAATTTATCAAATTCATCATTCATTATATATTTTATCCTGAGAAACCTTTATAATAGGAATGATGTTACTTTGTTAATATTATGTCATCCTAGAAGCCAGTACTTTACCAGGTTCTTTAGCATTTCTTCATTTTAAAAGTTGTGTTACATGGTCATTAAAACTACAATCTAACTAAATCAAGCACTCTTTTGGTATCACTGATTTCAGCAAGAAAGTTAAGCATGTACTTAAATACCAGCCACTGAAACTGGTAGGACTTAACATTATTAATACTGGTTGGATCAGGAAGTTTTATAGAACAACAGGGAGAAAAAGTAATGAATATGATCTAAAAAAAAGAGTATTAATACATAATTTCAATAGAAAATAGAGAAGCATGAGGAATGATTGTTAGCGTTTGCATGTTCTATTTATAGAATACAGTTCTTAAGTCTCTGCGGTTCATTTAGTAGTTTAGGACATATCTCTAAACTCTAAATATGAATGAATTTCAAATCCATCTAATTATAAAGCCTTGTAGTAAAAAAAACTCGAACTAAAATATTAGAGTTCTCGAATAAAAAGTTTTCAACATTATCAGACATTCTGTGGCTTGTCAGGATGAGAAGAGGTTGACTATTTTTTTGAAAGTGTTTTACAACATTACTGAAATACAGTAGTGATATTCTGCACTGTACTAGATGTGGTGGCCTAAATTTAAACTGCTTATAGCATCATATCAGCTTGTTTTACTTCTTCTGCCAAGCAAGCCTGTCACTTGTTTGTTATTTAATGCCTTTGTCATGCACATTAAAAAAAATATTTTCTTGCAAATTACTTTTTATTATTTCCATGGTCACACAGTCTGCACTTTATAGATGCATGCTGGCATCTCTTTGATAACACGTCAAATGAAAGATATAGCGTATTAATCTAACATTATTAGAGGTAGTATTTGTTAAAAATAAGGGGAAAATTGTTTACTTAAAAGCAATTAAGCCAATTTCATACATAAGTGAAAAAAATAATTGCATTCAACCACATTCAGTGCTGCAAGCTAGCTTTGTTAGGATGTATTTATGTGTTCAACATGTTTTGTTGAAAAGATATGTGTGGTTTAAAAAAAATTATAAAAAGTGGCTTAATTTTATAATAGCCATATTTTTAACTTCTTAACTCATATCTGGCTACAGAAGCAAAATATGTGCTGGAATAACACTGCCAATTCTGGTAAATGCAGATTGAAAGTTTGTGAAAGTAGTATGATTAATTACCTTTTTAAATTCACTGTTTCTTAGTCTCTCTCTCTCTATGTATATATGTTATATTAAAAATTTTTTAACAAGATAAAAACCATACAAATATTGAAAAGAAAGAGTAGATAAAAGTAAAATAGTGCATAGTGAGAAGATAGAAAAAAAAAGAAAAAAAAAGAAAAAGAAAAGATTATAAGGAAACAAATTCTGATCTTAACAGCGGTAATAAATGTGTTTATATTTTGCCCTCTCTAAGGTTATATCATAGTTTCCTTCTTCCTTAAGCTGCCCTTTTTAATCATCAAACCCATAAATCACAAGTTCATTTCTTTTTTCAGCAAAAATGTCCATAAGGGGTTTCCACTCACCAATAAATGTAGTTATTAATCATTCTCTAATCAAACTGGTCAATTTTGCCATCTCTGCTAGTTCTGTCATCTTCACCATCCATTCCTCCATTGTAGGTATCTCAGAGTCTTACCATTTTTACACATATAGTAATCTTGCAGCAGTGATCATATATAACAGTCTTCCATAACTGTTTTCTAATTGTCTATCCATTAATCCCAGCAAAAAAAGTTCTATGCTTGTTAGTCTTGCTTTGCTCATTCTTCCCTCCTTGTTATCTATTCCTTTACTGTTCACTTCTCCCCTTATTTCTATGGCTGTCTTCAGCCAGTTCCTGGGTTACAAATGAGATCCATTTCTAAGTCTGTGTTTAAGTTGAATTTGTAGGTAAGTCAGAACAGGTACATATGGTTCTTATTTAGTGTCAATCAGTCAAATGACTGATGGCGTTTCACCTCTTTCTGATCGCTTTATTATTTCCACTTTATTTTCATCAACACAGTGTTAACGGCAATGTGAACTGACTTAAAATGGCAGACAGCATTCTCCTTCCTCGATCCAACGAACTGCTGAAGCCGCGCAATGTTTTCATGAGCATCACAAAGTAGTGCATGCTTTCATTATTACAAACCATTGTATTTGACTCAATTTTTAATATAATAGGCCTTATGGCAGTCTATTTGTAAGTATGAGTTGTCTGTACGTTGGATGTTCTTAACCCGAGGACTGCCTGTACCCACATTGTCTGCACATAAGCATCCATACATAGAGGACACTTTTGACAGAACCGGCTCAAAAATGAAGCCACTGTTTGAAAATTAAATTGCATACTGTTGATCCTAACCTTTATAGCTTAAATAGCTTAGGGCCTGACTATCTGAGGAATGGCTTCTCCCATTATGAACTGACCTAATCAGAAACCTCTCTCTCCAGCTCATGGAGAGGGTAGGACTTCCTGTTCTGTAAAAAACCAGATGACCACTAGATGGCAGCAGAGTTAGACTTTTCGGTATAGGTAATCCATGCTTAACGACAGTAATTGAGATTGACAACTCCAACTCCATCGCTAAACAACGCTGTCATGAAACACGACATCACTTGACCACACCGAGTTAACGATGGCAATTGCAGCAGTCCCAGTTGTTAGGTGAATCCCACTCAGTCTCAGTGTCCTGTGATCATGTGATCACCATTTGTGACCTTCTGCCAGCTTCCCCACTGGCTTTGCTTATGGAAGGCTGCAGGGAAGGTTGCAAATGGCAATCGCGTGGCCATGGGATGCTGCGATGTTCTAATTGCAAGCCAGTTGCCAAGTGCCCAAATCACAATCACATAACCATGGGGACACTGAATGGCCACAACTACGAGGACCCATTGTAAGTCCTCCTCATTCAGCACTGTTGTAACTTTGAACAGTCGCTGAAAAAGTGGTCATTCAATGAGGATAACGTGTACCACTTTGTGGCCATTTTAGTGATCATATGGCTTTTGCAGTGTAGACCTGGCAGCCTCAGCAGACGGTCTTCTCCCATATCAGTTCCAGGCTGTGGAGCTCTCTTCTTCAAGAATGTGTGGCTGTTTCCCTTTTTCTTTAGGAGGGCAACCTTTTTCTTTAGGAGGATACACCTCCTTCACCAGTCCTTTAATCTGCATTGGATTTAACTTGGAACATTCATTTGTTGATGTTATTGTTAGCGCCTTGAACATGCAAATGCAGTAAATAGGTGGAAAATAAATGCATATTTACATTATATATATTTTCTATCTGCACACCAAAAACGCATACATATTTTACATCATTATTTCAGCTAGGATGGACAAATGGGATTGATCATTATTTAGTGGGAAGGAATTGCATATCAGTGGCCAGTATATATTTGGCCTACAGAAAGTATTCAGTCCCTGGCATCTTCAGACTGGGAGTGTATTGCCAACCAGTGCTGACAATGGACCAGTGATCTATTGTCTGATATAAGTCAGCTTTCTTTCTCCCTATGGTCATATATGCATCTAGTCCTCTTGAGCAGCACAATTACCCATCAAAAGCTCTTGGGAAATTTAAGTGTTTGAAAGGAAAAGATCAGTCCCCCTCCTAATCTGCCCACTCATCCAAATCCTCAAGAGGTTAGGAGACTGATTGAAATGTACAGATAGAGCATCAGCATCTTCTGCCTGAGATCATCAGGGCCAAGGTGTGTTCAGTTCTCACATTCCTCAACAGGAGAAACTTTCTAAAGAAGCACAAGGAAAGCAGGCTTTTGCTGCTGAAGCCAACTCCTGCTCACTTGCCTTGGTCCCAACTTCCACTAAAAATGGAGATGGCAGGGGTGCATGAGAGGGAAACGGAAGGCTCTTCATCACTTCTGCCCCCAGTCAACAGGAATGCTTGCCTTTGAGAACATCTCACTCCACTTCTCAAGCCATCTTGAACTATGTTTTATGATCATAATGGTAGGATGTCCTTTCTCAGGCCCTAACATGACTTGGGAAATCTCTTCCCTTCCTCTGTCATTTTTCTGAATGGTTGAAATAAGGCAAGGGTTATTGGGGGAAGGATAGAGTTCATTACTTTTCTGTTGCTCTTTTGCCTATCTGGATACCAACACTTAGCCAACCTTGGCTGATTTTGAAAATCCAAGCAGGATTGGACCTAGTTAGTACTTGGATGGGAAGGCACTGGTAAATTCCAGAATTATAGGCTGCACCAGGAGGTCAAAAAACTTCCCAGAAAACAATGGCAAAGCACTTCCAAGTCATGAAATCCTCCGGGGTTGAGCTCAGCTCAAAGAGCTTTACTGTTACCTTATTTTAGCCTTATTTTGTTTATAAACTCTGGAATGTGTCTGGTATGCAGATAGTACCAAATAGGTCACCCTCCTAACCCCCAGTAAAATTGCAGCAGTAGCAGCAAGAGCAGGATGTGTTGAAAAATCTAGCTCTTTTCTTGGGTCTATCCCTGTAAACCATTTTTACAGACCTCAAGAGATCTAAGAATGTTACTTACTTGTCCTTCACAGCACTGGAGAAAAATACATTTAACTGGGCTTCACTGTGCCCCTGAATCATAATCTTGTTGCTTGGTAACAATTCCCTTGATCCCCTCAATTCTTGTCAGTGATACTGCATTTGTACTTTGCCCAAATCCTTGATGTGGCAGTTTTAAAATGGAGTGGTTCCATTTTGCATCATCTGCCATCATCATCCCCACTCCACCTCCAAGTTGTTTTTGCACATGGAATCCAGTTTTGGAAAAGAGCTGAGATGTTTCCTGCAATCAACCCAGCATGTAATATAAATGCTTCTTTTCAGATACATCTGGTGATGGCTGTTTTTGTGGATTTATAATTTTTCAAACAACAAGAATAGTTATAGTGATGCTTATTCAGACTGCTATTAACTTGCTTTGGACTTTGGATTGATTGAAAACTTTCTTGCCTGTTCTCCATCAACAGCCGAGTCTCTGACTCCCTAATTGGAAGCTCTGTTGTTATAACTGACTGCCATATTGACAGTACTCCACCTCCAAGACTTCTTAGGAGAAGCATGGATAATGTCTCTTCATTTTTACAGAGATTAAAACTATATTGTACAGCATTTGGGGAAATGCACAATATTTCCTAAATCATACTTAGAGCTATAATCATTCTCAAAATGTATTGTCAAAGTGCTCGCTAAGAGCTATTGAGAAGGAAAAGCTTAGAGAAAAGATGCTTAAGGGAATAACTAAAAGGACAGATTTTCATACAGCAGGTTTTGGATTTCATTTTTATACTGATGATATCAACATCTTGTTTCAAACGCTGCACCCTGCTACTATGTATGTTTTATAATAAGGAGGGATTAAAATACTGAAAATAAAAATAGGAATGTCAGTAATAATCTCCTAAGTAAAAGAGAAAACAATTATTAAAATTGGTTTTTGGTTTCTTTGCAAATTATAGAATTGAGGTATGTTACTGAAAAATAAAGTAGAATTTGAAGACTTTAACAGAAATCCATTAATGTAATAAGATGCTATTACAAACCTGGGGGGAGGATAATTTAACACACCTTCCTTTCAGAGTTTTCTGGTAAAAAAAAAAAGTACTTTGGTTCTCAGCAGGCTAAACTTTCTGACTTATGGCTACTACTTGATGGGCAAGTAGGACCAGGCATATATATGGGATCCTGTCAGTGTACTTGCCCAGACTGCTGCCTAATGTAATTCTTAATTGAACTGACAGAGTTGGTCTCAGAATTGGTGTTAGAGATCCCTAGGCTCAGGATTAGGGGATTTCAAAACGGCTGAGGTGTTTCGAATGGCTAGGAATTCATAGCAGTCATGATAACTATGGACCTAACACAGCTGATCACAGGGCCAACCCATGATGCAAGTCATGTACTTAATTTGGTATTTTGTTCTGTTCGGGTGGAGATTCCTCAGGTTTTCCTGCTCTCATGGATGGATCACTGTCTGATTAAGGCTGGATTAGTGGCTACACCTCATCTCTGTAATGGACTTATTAGGATTATCTGCCTGAAAAGATGATTGGAATCAGCTGGATTCTAAGAGAACGAGGGGCGTGAGGCTGGTTTTTACTATAAATTCCTAGGAGATGTTGGAGTTGACAGTATACCAAATCAAATCGATAGAGCTTTAATGGAGAAAAGGGGAATATATGAAAAACAAGGGAAGGCAAGAATCACACACTGAGAATTTCACATAAAATCAATCCAAACTAGCTTTTTATTATCTCCTAAAAGAATATCTTGGGTGGCAGCACATGTACAGGATTCATTGGAGAAAAGAGGAGGGTGAAAGATCATTTGGACTACCTGCTTGGATGTTGTCAGCCAGACCTTCCTTGCTGCTGCTCTTTCCTTCCTTCTGTGAATACTAGTTCATTGGAAGGACAGATAAAGGGATGGATCTATAGGTAACCGAAAGCTATCCTCTTTAGTTAGACTGATAGTTTTCCCAAGTCAAAGAAAATGTAGCCTATCTCTGATATCTTGGGTCTAGCTAGCCAAGTAGAAATTCTCTAGAGACTAAATCTGCTTTCCTAATGACCCCTTATAGTATGCAAGGTTGATAAAGGTGCAATATAGTTTTTGCTAGATCTGCTATTGTAAAAATTGGATTAGATGGGATGTACTATTCTGGGGGGTGGGATGGGTTAAATCTCACTTATTTAGGTCTCTTAGCATGGAGTCAACTTGCTAGATGGTTTAAGGGACAATTGTCCCATAGCAAACCTAGCAGCTTGTCACAGGCTCAGAGAAAATTTATGCAATTTCCAGCCTCAGATTGACATTGTAAGTTTGAATCAGAAGAGTCATCAGGGCCTTTTCCATTTTCTGACAGTCAAACAAAACAGTTGGTTATTCCTATTGACAAATATGGGGATTTCCTTTCCTCCTGAACGATCCGGACAATATGATGCTGCATTTTTTAAACCTTGCAGATATAAGTAATTTCATGTAAATTTGGCTTGGATTTTGATATGATTTTAAATGTTGCAATTTGGTTCTTCACGCGCTGAATATGTTTCTAAATCTTTAAGTGTATGAGCCCAGATAGAATCAGGGGATTTTAAAAGGATATAACAACCAAAAGTAATAATTCAACTGAAAGAAATGGTTTAGCTCGGTTAAAAAGTTCGGATATGACTATGCATTGTGATATGCTAGCCTTTCATTGTGAGGTTTCTTTTTCAGTGACTGTTTCATTTTGATCATTTGCATCTTGAAGCAGTACCATCTCTCCCAGGGAAACTACGGTGCATGTTTTTGCAATCTATACGGTCCATTCTTAAGAAACCCACGGTCACAATTGTAATCCATACTGCTCCATAACGGTGTTTAGCATTTCAGGCTTCAAATAAATCTAGCTATTCTCTTTGCCCTGCTTAACCTTTTACATATTCCTGATTCATCACAATGTAAGGAAATATGTTGCAAAGGCTACTATTTCCCGAGCATATCAGACTTCTGACCTTGCAGTTGTTGCTTGTAAATCACCGTGTCACATCCGACGGTGGTGGATCATGTTATAAATAAAAGTATTTGCTTGTCAACCATCGTAAGACTGCCAGCACCAGTCTCTGGCTGATATTGAGTTCATAGGCTCAATTCAAATAACTGAATCCCTCTTAGTTCATTTTGCAGCCGTCCCTAGGGCAAATAAGGGCTTCTTCATATGCACACCATATAAAAGAGAGATGCATTAAAAAGTGAGGTAGAACAAGAACATCTGAGCTGACATAAGTCTGTTAAAACTTTATGGACAAAGAGGCAATTTCTCAAATGTTGAAAATCAATGGGAGTCCAGCTTGGGAATTATTATTCATTGTGTCTTGTGGTATTGTGTAAACTTTATTATTCACTTTGTGGACAATGAGAGGAAGTGGGTAGGCAGTACTGCAAAACGATTCCTGACACTTTGTAACATTAAGTTGTACCCCAAAGAATATCTTCCCTGAAACACCTCCACTTTACCACTCTACCGAACCCTTTGTTTTTAAGAGAGAACATCTGCTAAGTTGCTAAGGGAGTGTTGCCATTGTTTTTAAACTGGGATCCAGTTCTGCCTCTTCCTTGTGATAGATCTCAGATTAATTATTATTCAGGAGATGGAATTCTAGATTTATATTACTAATAAGTATGTACTTTGTGTAGCTGCCAGTGCAAGCTGTTTGGAATGCAGGATTGAAAAACGGAGAATTGACATATAAACACTGCAGATCTTGGTAAGCTACAAAGGCAGACAATGCTGTAACAAAAGAGAAAAAAAACCCACATATGTGTCATGGTTCCAACAGGCAACCCTTTCCATCTGACACAGTCACAATTTGCCAAGTGAGCAGCATTTCCCATTCAGCACCTGCTTTATTCAGAGATCTTACTTCCTTCAAAACCATGGGCATTTAGTTATGATTCCTGCATACAAACAAACATCTCATGAAAAGAGACTGTTTCAGGGATCCCATGTTGCTCCTTTGATATAGCTGCAGTTGGATGAGGTTGCTAGAGCAGCAAAATGTTTGGATACCAAATTTAAATCGCAATCCAAGCAAACTCTGTTTTCTAAAGTCTTCAGCAAGGCATGTGGTAACTTAGGAGCGACCATTAAGCAAAACCCTCTGAAATAGGCAAGGAAACACACCTAAGCTTTCTCTTAAGAATGTCTTGCTTCAATAGGAGATCATGCTTTTCAGAAGGAACAGCTCCTCCTGTTTGCCTTCGCATGCCACAAACCCGGTTAGCAAAATTAATTGGGAATGAAATAGAATCTCTGTCATGTGAGAAAAGTTTTTCTAATAAAGTGCAGTGAGCAACATTTGAGATATCAGATTCTATGTCCCTTATTTAGAACAAGAATCTGGACACAGCATGACAGTTTGGGAGGTCATAAATGTTTCTTTGTCCCCTTTCCTTAGAACTTAGAAATGCATTGCTAACCTTTCCAGAATGGCCTTTGAGACCTAACTGGTCCTGATGCATCAAGTAGCCACAGAATACTTTGAGGACTTGGGGGATAATGAGATGGCTGCCTGGGGCCAGAAATGTTGGGGCCAGGAGGCTTAATCCTGTGAAGACCATGCAGATCATAAATAAAAAGTAGTATATTATCTAGTTTTTCAGTTGTATATTCAGTTCTTCATCTAGCAATTGGGGGGAATATTTGCTACACATTCTCCCTTCAATGTCTACAAATAAAGGAACTGTGCCTCACCCAACCAAAATTGGACCTGTTAATAAAACAGCCTGGAATATCCATGAATTAGTCAGAGATGGACTAAGATTAGGGAAATGTATTAGAATGGGGTCAAATTTCTGATGAGATAGCTTAAGCTTAACCTTCTACATGGGGACTAAATGGAGAAAGAGTCACATGTTAAGAGAAAAGGGAAGAGAAAGAGCAGATAAATAAAGCAACTTAGTCATCCAAACTCTATGTTACAGAACCCTGATAAGGAGAAGTGAAATCATATATTAGATTTGAACACATTGTACATGGCAGAAGTTCCCAAAATGTTCCAAATGTAAATGTCAGTCTTCATACCTAATGACAGCTTTTCCCAGCCTGGTGTCTTCATATACATATTGGACTATAATTCCCATCATGTCCAGTCAACATGACCAATCTGGTAGCTTTTAGATTCTACCTTGATTTTGTTTCAACAAACTAAAGCGACTATCCCCCTAGAATATGAATTTATTATATTATATGTACTATATATAAAACCCAGAATTCAGAATTCAGTCTATGAAACCACAGTAGAAGTGAGGCAGAATAGTAAACAGGGAAATCCTGCAAGAGCAATAGTAAATGGCATCTTTAATAGCATCTTCAATACTAACGTATTTATTAGAATGTAAGCTTTTGTAATAACAGTCTATTACATTTATTATTTATTTTTATTGGGTTAATACACAACATGGGGAAAAAAACAAAAAAGAGAAACATAATGTAAAAATAATCAGTTTTTAAAGACAGCAGTAAGCCTTAACCACATGGTATAATACTGATAATTCTTTCCATTTGATCAACAAAGAGCCAGTTCATGAGGGAACACATGCCATTAATTCAAGATGATAAACCCAGAATGGTTCTCTTCCCATTGTAACCAATAAGCTTATTTGCTTGATAAATTCAAAGTTCTTCCTCTATTGATAAGGTTCATATTTTTGATACATAGTTCAACATCAGATTGTCATATTTAATCTTTACTACTGCTCCCCAAAACATAGTAACAAACAAATATTACAGATATTAGACTAAAGAGCGGGACAAGCCCATATCATATGTATAGGTATCTCTCCACTATTTTACCCTTCCAGCATAGCAAACTTGCAGCCCACTTTTCCTAAATATTTCTTGATGTGGCTTTAGTGTTCTTTAAAACACTTGCAGCATAGATGCTGAGTTCTTTTTCAACTAAGAAAATCCAGTTTCTGTTACACACAGAGATCTCACTCATCCCTTTTCCTGGCCTTCATGGGACACTGAAATACAATCACAAATGGCTGGTGTGGGTCTTCCGGGCTGTGTGGCCGTGTTCTGGAAGTTTTGTTTCCTAACGTTTCGCCAGCACCTGTGACTGGCATCTTCAGAGTGCAGGAGCACAGACAGGAGCAGTTCTCTCTGTGCCCAGGGTGATGTAACCCTTTTGTGGGTATTTATAGAGATCTGGGGGGGTGGGGGTGGGGGGGTTGGGTTACTGAGTAGCTGCTTGTTTTGGTGTTAGCATCTGTGTGTATCTTCCTGGGGATTAGGCAGGGTTTTTTCTTCTATTGAATTGTTAACGAGGGGCTGCTAGGGGTGATTAGCAAGTTCATTGTGTGAACTGTTCACATGTCCTGGTGGTTGAGCTGAGTTCGTTGACCTTTTGCAGGCTGTATTTTTCAGGATTGGTAGCCAGGTTTTGTTGATTTTTAGACTCTCCTCTTTTTTATTGAAACTGTGCTGGTGTTTGTGAATCTCAATGGCTTCCCGGTATAGCCTGGTATAGTGGCTGTTGGTGTTGTCCAGTATCTCTGTGTTTTCAAATAGGATTTTGTGTCCAGTGTGCTTGAGAGCATGTTCAGCTACTGCAGATTTTTCTGGTTGCTGCAGTGTCTTTCGTGTTCTTTTATCCTGGTATGGATGCTGCATTTTGTGGTCCTGATGTATACTTGCCTGCAACTGCATGGTATGCGGTATACTCCTGCGGCGGTGAGGGGATCCCTTTTGTCTTTTGCTGATTTTAGCACTTCTTGTACTTTTCTGGTGGGTCTGAAGATTGTTTGGAAATTGTGTTTTTCCATCAGTTTTGCTCCTGTCTGAGCTCCTGCACTCTGAAGATGCCGGTCACAGGTGCTGGCGAAATGTTATGAAACAAAACTTCCAGAACACGGCCACACAGCCCGGAAGACCCACACCAGCCATCGTATGCCGGCCATGAAAGCCTTCGACAATACACAATCACAAATCTTTGTTGTACTTTGACAGATCATAAGAGACATTATCAGCCCAATGCCTCTACCTTAGACTCATACAGAAGGTACCATTTAGGCCACTGAATCCAACCTGTGTTCATTGTACAAAGTCATATTAAAGCACTCCCAACAACTTCCTAAATCTACAGATAATTTGTATGTATGTAGCAAAATAAAGGTAGGTCATTTGCAAGTAATTTGGATTAATGATGTGGAATGTCTTGTTTTAGCAAATCAATGGGTTGTAGTCTTAGAATGTTAAATTAGTGATGTATGATCTTAAGATGAAATTAATTCAATAAAAGATTCTTTTTCAAGCATACCCCAGAGAATGTACAGGGCGGATTGGGTTTCTGCCTCTATATGCCGACATGTATGCCAGATACACATATGCAGTATGGCAGGAGGGGCTTTGACTCATGTGCTTGCTCTACATTGACATAATTTGGTTTAATATTTATAGGGTTGTAAATAGAGTGTTCAGGAAAGACATAAGGGTCAAAGACGTGAATATGATGTTAAATTATATTTCAAAATGTTGGAACCTGTCAAAGTATGAAGAACTGTGGATTTATTGATCATGGGCAATAAAATAAAGCAAAGAAGATTGCTTAATTTTTATGGAAAAACTCTAGTATACCCAAATTAAAATCCTAGATAGAAGACATGCTTACATTGTCTACAGTTGATGCAGGAAAACTGATCAATATTATTCCATGTGCTTAAGATTTAATTTGTTGTTTAAAACTTGAGTGCCACTACATATGTACTTGTTTTAATATTTTTTAAAAATCTATTTTATTTCTTTTTCCTCTAAGCTTTAACTATTTTCTGGATTACTTCATTTTTATTTTCTGTATTACCATTTATTATTGTATATGCTTGTTGCTTCCTTTTTCTTTTCTTCTACAGATTAAAAAGCAATACAATATTTTTAAAATAAAGGATATGACCACTGCAGAATAAATAGAATAAATATTTATTATATGAACACCCCCATAAACTTGTGCACTAGATTTGTTTTCTTAAGTAAAGATCATTACATTTGAAATTCTATTATTTTCAGCCCTATCAACATTATTTTGATTTCTGTTTCTCTCTCCTATGTCTCATCTAATTTGCAAATCTGGTCAGCATGCCATTCATCATATCTTTCAAGTCATTCATAAAAATGTTTAACAATATTGGAATCAAGACCAAAGCCAGTAATATCTAGTAGTATTCAACATCTACATAAAATGTCCTTCCAGTTTGATGAAGAACTTCCTTCAGTATTGTTTTCGAGATAGCTCTGGATTTATAATAACAATCATACTATCCAGGCCACATTTAACAAGCTTGCTAATTAGAACATTCCCAACTTAGAATATATAACATCCAATGTTCAAGTCCCCTTATGGCGTAAGAAAGAGACTTGCCAATTCTGCAAGTTACTTGAGAGAAGTGGGCAGGTGAATATTACTAGATCAGAGCATACAGTATAAACTGGTAAAATGTATAGCTGATATATAGTATTCCAAGTTCACAGATTCATAAAGTTCAGTAGATTCTGTTTCAGGCTCCATATAAGATAATCTCTAAGATGCCTACAAGTGATGTTATTCCTTTGTTAGGTGAAATTCAAGAAAGGAAGGTCCTGCTTGATTATTCAGCTGTACCATTCTGTCAAGTTGAACAATACTTCACTTCCTAGAGGAAGTCATGCTACAACCATGAACCTCATGACTGTCCACAGAAAAAGCCGTGTGGCTTTGCAGATGCCCCAGGCAAGAGATTTTGAAGACTGGATTCACCAGCTAAAAATATCATATAGGGCCAAGCAAAATGAGGCACGCCTCAAAATCAAGAAGAATGATCTTCAGATACTTGGCGGATCTGGAGTAGGAGATGGTATAAGGAAGGAGTAGTAGTGGTAGGTGGAGAACATATGTAGCATATGGACTGAATTTGCATAATCTTGATTTATTGTATAAACAATTGTTCAGAATCCCACATCATGGTAAGCCATAAAGTGCAGTTTATAAACCATAAGGCTGAATTCACACCATTTTAATCCATAACTGAACAATTCACATTACAGTTTAGAGTGTTGTATAAACTAGATCCTTGCCTACGTAGCAAAATGTCCTAAAAGCAGCATTCATCAACTTGAAAATGTACCAGACTGTGCACATAGGCATCCATTTCTGATCACAAAATGATATAATGTGTGTTGTGATGTCAAGAGGTAAGCCCTGTCCTTTCATACTTGCCCTGCAGTGTTGCATGCAAGTATGCAAGGGGAGGAGTTTGCATCACAATGCATGTTTTGTCAGTTTTCTTCCTTCTGGATCCCTATGCAGTTTTCCTGTTTCTATACTACCACACAAAGTGCCCTTTAAAGCATTCTTTTTCTAGTTCTCTGCAGAAAGACAGAGAAATTTTGTTCAGCCTAATCACAATTCGCTGCTTTGACTTTTGTTATGTCTGGCAGAAATCAAGAAAACAGTGCAAGGCCTTTATTTACAGTGATGCTTTATTTTTCTCCCCCAGCACGTTAGTATGAACAAGTAAGGGAAATCCGGCTTATCTTGGCATCCATTTGCCACGACTTGATGTAATCAGCTTTTAAGTCAGACTGTTCGATTTTAGATACCTTGTTGACTGCTTCCAGTATCACTTTGTCCCTTTGCCCAAACATCAGGCAACCATGATCAGCTCAACTTCCACCCTCCACTAGAAGCTGATTATCTCTTTACACTCATGACAACCTTTGACTCTGATCCTGTTTTTCTTCTGGAAAGCAGCTTATTAGTTTCTCAGAAATCCTCATCTGTAGGCCTATTACTTTGCTAAGTTAATGAACAAGAGCCATCTGGACTCATGCCTGGCCGTGTTTGTACCTATGACTGCATTTGTTCTCACTAGTCACATAAGCTATATGTTCACTGGTAAAGCATACTTTATATTTTTTAAAAGTGGAAATCTAGAGGCCAGTGGAATAATCAAGACTATAGCAACGGAGCTGAGACTTCAAGCAGAATAGAGTATAAGTGATAATTAAACTAAATTTTACTTACTTAATTACACTCCTCAAATATATTGTTCTTTCTTTCTAATTTAACAAAGACCGTGCATCTTTAAATTTTGGCTTCTATTAATTAACCAGGTAAGAAATTTCAGAGCCTGGCCAAATCCAAATTATCATTTAAACTGCAGAACTGTGTAAATTCATAATGCAATGTAGTTTATCAGTACAGACATTAGCAGATGTAGAGGGACATTCAAATTCATAGAAAGGTTGGCTTCATATAGTCTGCTAGGCTAAAATATGCTTAGCTAGCATGTGTCATAGAGTGCTTGGTGAACCCAGTTTAATTGTTCAGTAAACCATGTTTAAGTAAATTATGCTTTGTGTATAGTGCAAACATTGCTAGAGTGTTTGCAATTACTATGGATCTATGTCATTTAGGTAGGTGGAGACACCTAGTTGACCTTGGCTGATCTCGCCAAAAGATTAAGCAAATCCAGGCCTGGTTACTACTTTGGTGGAGACTGCCTGGAAATATCATTATTTTAAATAAATTGTGTGGGCAAAAAAATCTGGAAAAAAGATTGTGGAAAACTTATTTATTGTTGCCAAGAAAATGTGAACATGTACATGGTCTCCCAGACCTCAACTTAATTTGAAGGAGAATTTATCTTTAGAAAGCTAGATAGCTAGAAGATAATCAGTTATTGATTTCCTCTATCCTAAATATATTTAATATCTGACTGCTAAAAAAGAGGTATAGTGCTAAAAGACTAATTAGTTTATGGAGGATTCAGTTCTAAAACAGATCAAGCCAAATGGAATATTTTAATTCCTGGGAATCACTTGTATGTGGAAGACTAATCAGAAACAGGAAGCAAGATAAGGTGGAGATCCGGTGCAGAGAACCTGCGGCCTTTACATGGTTGTTGAATTATAACTTTCAGCCACTCCTCATCATTGCCCAAGCTGTCTTAGGCTATTGGTAATTAAAATTCAGCAATGTTCCTGATCCCTAAGATACACCGTTCATGATGTTCTAAATAATTTTAATGACATATCTAAATGAATCCCTGAACATGCAAGCAGAACCTAAACTAGAAAAAAGCACATTTGTTCAGATTAATGAAAAAGATTGAAAAGCAGGACAAATAACACATTTGAATTTTAATAACAAAATATTTAGACAGATATCATGACCAGAATACTATTATTACTACTTGCATAGCTTCTACTGATTTTATTATCAGTATTATTATTATCAGTAATATGAGAAAGTTTTGTAGATACTGTACAGAATCTTGTTTTCTTGTGCCCTTTGGGGCATTTGAAACCCCTCTAATTGCTTTTGCTGAACATTAAACTTTGGATTTGCCTCTCTTATTTTGCTGTTGCTTCAGCATTGTATTTTTAAATATGTTATTGCTATGTTGTTGTAACCAATACTCAGGCTATTTAAAGGGCAATGATAATTCTATAAACAGACATATAAATACACTGGCTATTACACTATAATTAAAGTAAATTGTATACTAATGAATATGTTATAATCAATGTCTATTTTCATCATCTGGTGCTATGTAGTTTAGCCTACCTAACCACTATACGCACTGAATTGCATTCCCTTGTTTCCTGTGTAGAAATAGAAGCCCAATTTTAACTCTCTTTGAAACATTAACCTAACAAGATTGCAGCTTAGTGTTTATTGTCCTGATCCTGCTTAAAGCATCAGACTTTGTCACTAGAATGCCTTTAGAGCTGCAGCCTTCATCACATGGTTACTTCCAAACACATGCTGAACTATACTAACCAGACCAAGAAATAAAGCTGCTGAGGTTTTTCTATTGACCTGAATGGAAGTTGTAATAGTTGAGGGCTATTTGAGCTGTAGGAGGTCTGCATGAATTTCAAAAGGATGCTTTTTGTAGTACTTTCCATGGGAGCAAAAAGAAAAAGTTCATCCCTTATTCAACTTCCATGAGTTGTAACTTTCTAATAGTACCTAAGGGTACCAAAATATAATGTTGAAAGGTGGCAAATACTCCATAGTTAACCAAGTTTCCATGCTATATACAACTTGTTTTACTATCTTGTTTGCATTTGCTAAGCTCCACATAAGGAGCATTGAAAATAACATTCATGTTATAATTATTATTATTAATAATTATTATTATGTCATCTAATCCTGTATAGTTTTTGCATTCTTGGTTTAGTTTCTAACCAAAATCAGAAATTCAGGGAAGTATTGAAGCAAGTATCTGAAATATATTTGTGTTTCCCTTTGGAATCTAATACCATTTGTCCATATAAACTGCTTAGCACGTTTGAACCCTCTAAACCAGTGTTTTTCAAACTTGGCAACGTTAAGATGAGTGGAGAATTCTGGGAGTTGAAATCCACTTATCTTAAGTTGCCAAGTTTGAAAAACATTGCTCTACACTGTAAGGTGAAGCACTGGCAAGTTCAAGCTTTAAGAAATGTATGTAAACTTAAGGCATATCTCTCAACTTTCAAACCATCACCTGATACCTTTCAAGTACTATTGCTCTTAGAAAAAAATGAAAAAGGGACATGGATGAGAGTGCTGAAAAATACTCCATGTAGTTAACTTGCATTATCCACAAAGTGACGCATGACTTTCCTTTGCAATTTTTCTTACTTTCTTCAGAGTCTTGATATCAGTACTAAATCAATTTGTGGAATGAGTTTCTCCAGAAGTTGTAATCTATATCATAGCTTCTGTCTGGAGAAGCCATTATTCTAATACGGGGCACACATAAGATTGTATTGGAATCATCCCTCAAAATTTAAACATGAGTAATACGTATTAAGATTTTTTAATGTAATTTCAAAATATCCCAATAAGAATTTAGCTATAATGAAAATAAAATATGTCTAAGATGTTTGGGAGACAAGGGCTAAGCTAAACTATATAGTTGGCACAAGTAATGAACTTCTTGGAAGGAGGCAATCCAGTCATTCAACAACTTATTCACATGGTTTAGAACAGAGATTCCTTCCAGCATATAAATCTATCACAGTAGTTGAGTGCATAATGGGGACATTGATGAACTGATAAAGAATTCTTATGTTCCAGTCCTAATTCCATTGTTGAAATTAAATTATACTGGAATTCTGTTATAACCCTTTGGGTGGATCTTTTTAGACAAAGATGATATGCTGAGGTAGCTCTGGAAACCACCAAACTAGTGGCTTGGGAAGAACTGGCTCTGGGGAAGAATTTAATCCAGATTATCAAGTACAACCTCCAAAATCACAAGCTCAAAAGGATGAAGGATAGAAAAGTACCAAGTTGCAGGAAATGGTTATCTATAAATACTCCTAGGAGTTGCTATTACACTTCTCTTCTGAATCTTGGTCTGTCCTTTGACTACTCTGTGGCTGTTCCTTTAGACTTAGTGGATTCTGATCTCTGAAAAGAAATATAAGATAGCAATATAAATACTTCATCAAAAGTTTGATTGTGCCCTCTGTGACACCTTTCTGTACATTTTTTTGCTATTAAATTATTATTACTATTATATTTTAAGAAAAGAAATTCTAGTTTAGATGCCCAAACTGTCTTAAAATTAATGGTATTTTAGAAATATTGGCCAAAAGTTTTAGCTGAGACACTTCAGAAGCATAAACAGATGTTTTTTAAAAAAGGAAATAAATAACGTTTCATCCTTTCCAATCAAACAGGTGCAGGAACTGCAATCTACTTGCAGAGAATGTAAGAGATAAAATGTAATGAGTTCATTACATTTCCTCCCACCCCCACAATTGCCTAAAGTTTAGAGCCTATAATAGTTTCAATCACAAATCTATCTACTCTGACTCAGAATCAGATTTACCAGGCCTATCAAGGATATTAAGATTGGATCTATCAACCAGAAAGATTATAGGAAGCAATCAATTAACATTACCTTTGCACCGAAAGAGAAACCACAGAATTGAAGACCTTGATTCTGCAAATAACGTTAACTTATGAGACTAGTCCCATTTTTAAATAATACATACTCAGTTGGGAAGGAGTCATTTCCAAGAATATGGCTTACTTGTTTCTCTAGTTTTTACATTCATTGTATAATGTGTTAACATGCATTATAGTCAAGTCTGTCCTAAAGATGACCCAGAAATGATTAGTATGGAAGGCAGCTGCTTAAGGAATTTTAAAAAGTCCACTGAAAATGAATCTATTTCCACAATCAAATCTGAAGGTTCTGGCACTTACCTCTAAAGACCTACATGGCCTGTGCCACTATAATTGAAGGAAAAATATTCATAGATCAACCTTCTTCTGCACTGAACCCATAGCCTGGTGTGTCCCCTTCCAACTGTCCCAAGCATCAGTGGGACAGCAATTTTCTGTTGGGCTTCTCCATTTCTAGAATTCTCTCCAAGGCCAATCGTTTGGAATTCCTCCATTATCATTTGGACGCCAACCAGATCCTCCTACAAAGCAGCCTGAAAGAGTAACTTTGAGCAGCAGATGCCACTGAGAACACAGTTTCCCACATTCACCATGTTCTTGAGACTCCAAGACCAGGATGAGAACAGCCTTACACTTCAGATGTGCAACTAGCCTATTGTCACTGCAATCTAAAGTATATAATAGGAGATATACTTTTAATTGTTAAAAGAATAATGCTGGGACGGGAATAATCAGAACTGGACCATGGTACACAGATGCCAGGGTTAACTCTTTCCTTTGTACCAATGCAAATCTATCCCTTTCTTGAAGCTGGTATTTGCCTGGCATGAAGGGAATTCATGCAAACATGAAAACCACAGTTGGGGCTGTGATCTCAAATTGTACTAAATAATACCAAAGATTTTACTGAATAGTCTTTTCCAGAACACCCAACATGCAAAAGAACCCCAGAATTCTCACTGTTGTTCAAGGTTGGCTGTATTGCTGCTTTTTAATAATAAATACATAAATGTTGAAAGGGACCACAGTTCTTGTTTTACATAGTAACCATTCATGAAGAAATGGCCTTGAAACACATCCAAGTGCTGGAGGCACACAATTTATTGTTCCTGCTGGAAGCAAGAACATCTCTGACTGTGGCCTTATTTTTTATGTTTTTATAAAAAAAAACATTCTGAGTAATCCGATGGCTCAGAAAAGGGTCTCCAGAGGGCAACATAAAATTTAAAACTTCAAAATAATATATAAACTCTAATAATAAATAAAATATAGCTATGACAACACTGCATCTACTACTAGCTCAGTGTGGCAGGCCTTCCATAAATCTATACGCCAAATGCTTTCTTTAAATAGCTATATGTCTATCCATTTTGGGAGCAAAAGAGCCAATATAAAATTACTCAAAAATGGTGGACCACTTAGCTACTGGTCCAAGCAATTAGACTGACGAACTACAGCAATGTCATCTTTCAAGACAAACTTGTCATTTATAGGAAATGCCCTACTACATAACATTAAAGATCTATCTAAAACATCGTCCCATTTCATAGACTGGAAAACCTAATCCCTTTGCCTGTCACAGTGGAGAACCTAAAGGCAATCCTCTGAGAAATTGGAACTGTAATCTTGGATGCTCTGCCTGTAATGAATGCAGCCTGTCTATGTTCACTACCTAGGTTGCAAAATTGCAGTACACATACTATAAAACCATCATAGATCTCCAATGTGCTTTCAATCAAAAGAAAGTAAAATACAGACAATACTGACCCTGACACATCCCACTCTTCAGGGAATTGAAATAAACACAACAATAGACCTTCCTATGCATCAAATGTGAGGGATGAGGTCCAAGAAATGTGCCATGATAACTTTGCCAGTGCCACAAGATCTTCGTTTTTGTTTCATAGGTAAGATAAAATTTCTTTAAGTTCACCTGTCCCCAAAGTGAGTGAATATCACTCCCACGTTTGTAGGCAGAAATGGCCCTGTGAAAATTGAGAATATGATATCTAGGACACAATTACCTTCCACCTGCATTTCAAAAACAGAGAAGGATAAACAGCAGTAAGGGATTTTCTAGAAAATGACAAAGATAATATATTAAAATGTCAACAAAATCTACTGCTTTAAAATATCACAGTGTAACTAGAATTAAACATTTAGAAATGAGGTTTTGGACTATCTTAAACTTGAACAAAATATGAGACAAAGTCCCTAATAATAGTACCAGAATAAAAATTCAGCCAAATTACCCTGCCTGTGCTTTAGTACAGTCATAATTGCAAAAATATCTGAACAAAAAACGAAGCAGAATCCCAATGCAACCATATGAAAATAATCAGGATAGTCAAATACATTGTATATACATGATTTTAGAAATATACAAGATTAACAAGATGCCAAACCCTCTATTGCGAAAACAGACAAGAGAAAAACATTTTAATAGGTTCAGTTATATAATCACATGGCATATTTAATAAAAAAAGTAAACAGCAAAACTTAAAATGCTTGGTGAGACAAAGAACAAAAAGAGGAAAATCCACAGAATGTCCAAAACCCTTTTATCTCTGGTAACTGAAGTGAAAACAACTCATGTGAAATACATAATTTCAAAATGGCTTGGGCGACGGACTACTTGTTACAGTTGCTGAATATATTTTTGAATCAATTGTGAGAGTCATACATTCTCCAAGGCCTGGGTATTAAAAGAGGAAATGGTTGTATTACAGCTGCAGATACAGGACTGAAGGAAAACAGTGAGGAAAAACAACAACTACCGTACGATTTTGAACCTTCCAAAAATAAATAAATAAATAAATATGTAAACACCCACAAACTTATTCAAGGAAGCAAAATGGACCTCATTACACTTTTACACTGGCATATTTCCATGCCACAAACCCTCTGCAAATCCTCAGATCCAGTCTTGCAATTGTGCGCTGTTTATTCAACACCATCCATTGCCAGATTAGTACCACACACCCTGCCCTGCCCCTGTATCACATTTGTTTTTGTTGTGAAAAGGAGAAAAAAAAACATATGAAACACAATTGCTGGTGGGTTGGCTGATGGGCACCAAGGTGCAAAGGGCAACCTGTCAGCCATGGGAACCTCTAAGGTAGGGTTACCAGAAACCTGAACAGGCAAAGGAGGACACAGATAACCAGAAAGGAGGACAAATGGGAGGAAAAGGAGGACACACTATTTAACTTTCTTGTGTCCATGACACCTTACAGCAAAAAACTTCCAAAAAAAAAGTGCTTAGGCCTACATGAAATTACTTTTTCCAGCATCAGAAAGACTAGTTTTTCAATTGCAATATTTTTCAACAAACCTTTACTTTCAAGAACATATGCTGGCAATAATTTAGAATCAACGTTGACGTGCTTTCCAAATTTCACCATAGAGAGGGATGACAAGTCATGTGATCTACAGACTACAGTGATCATAGATTTGAAGTGGCTAGATAGAAGCCAAATACTGGAATCAGGAAATTAATTATGTAAATCTAGGCTGTTGAGTCTGTCGACAGAAGAGGAAGGAAAGAAGCAGACAATTTACCAAGTCACAATACTCAAAAGTTTCAACAACTACTGTTGTGAAAACAGTTCCTCCCAAAAAACAACCCAAGACACTCAAACTGCTGGACAATAGTTGATTGCAAAGCTATGCCTGCTGGACAGAGGACAAAAAGGAGACATGCGGGTGGGTGGGGGGTGAGTGTTATGGCCCAGTATAAGTGCAGCCAGGCAGGTGGGCACTATGGAGTGCAGATGGGGGAGTGCTGCGGGCAAGCATGTGCTACCGAGTACAAGATCCCCAGACTCCTTGGGAGGAAAAACAGCAGGAGTGGGAGCAACTTACAGGAGCAACTTGTGACCTTCCCTGCTGGCTTCCCCATTGACTTTGCTTGTGGGAAGAGTGGCAGGAAAGGTTGCAAATGGCGATCATGTGACTGTGGGACTTGATTGCCAAGCACCTGAATTGTGATCACGTGACCGCAGGGGTGCTGTGATGGCCTGAACTTCAAGGACCAGTTTTAAGTACCACTTGTTCAGCGCCATCATAACTTTGAAGGGTCGCTGAACGAGTAGTCAGAATCCAAGGACTACCTGTACATGAATATTGCACAGATACAAAAAGGGAAAGACAGCCAAAATAAGCAGCTAAAATTCACTGGTGGGCAAAAAAAAGGCCCAAATATTGATTCTGATTTTTTTCATTTTTACTAATTCATAATTATGTATAATTATAATCTAATTAGGTAGCTTAGACTTTAATGCAATTTATAACCTATTTCTATTAGCTTTAAATACAGTTAAGACTGATAGAAATGTATGACGAAGACTTCCGAGAACATAACAATTATAAAACAAAAACAAAAATCAAACCCTGAAATGAGGGTGGAAAGGGGATAGCATAAATAACCAATTGTTCTGTGTGCCCTGCCTCTCCAGTAATGTTCTCATCTATGCACTAAATCTCTTCGAAAGCAATGGTGCTGAATGAGGTGGGGATATGTTTTTTATTAAATCACACAAGAAAGGGAATCATAGTTCCAAATAGTGTCCAGTTTTGATTGTTCCATTATGTCTTTATTGTCGGTGAGAGTCCTATGAACCAAATAGCCGTGAGTGAATTTTCTGTGGAAAATCCTGTAGCTGTTTTCCATTGTTCTGTTGTTTCCCTTCATGCTGCCTGCTATAGAAAAAGTATAACTGTTGTACACAATACCGGGCTGATTCCTGCATGTTCTCCGGATTGTATTAATAGAGTAGTAAGTTTACATGGCAACCTCCTGGGTAACCCCTAGGAATAATTTTTATAGCAGTTTCCTTTGATTTTGCTAATGCTATCTTTAGCAGTAATTTTTCTCACACCTAAGTCTGGCTATTTGGGGCCAAGGGTGTCTGAAAGAGATCCTGTACCCATAATCATATGAAGTAGAGAAACGAATTTCCCCTAGCTTTGTGAGCAGGGTCCTTCGATAATGTTGTATCTTTCAAATAATTTTCATATCATGATATCGAACCTGTGAAAATAAGTCTTACATAGGAAAGGCAGTCTGAAATGGTGATAAAATGTAACTAAGCAGTGGAAATTACAGTACATTATTTGCAACCTGATTTGCACTTACACAAGGTGAAGTATTGAAGTTAAACGATGAATTCCAAGTGTTGAGAGACTTGGATTACTTCTGAAATCAGCCTAAAATTGAGGATGAAACAATCATAGCAGGAAGAATTATATAATTGTAATAGGTTGCTGTATGTTTTTAGCAATGTTCTCTAGCTTTATTTGTAATGGCTGCCAGGTTAGTAAAGCTAGAACCATGTTTATTTTTGCTATAACGTAAACTAAATTAATCTAATTAATCTAAGCTCTAAAGAAATGAAAGCAGAAGACCATTGTATTAGTCCATAGGTATGTGGTAGAAATTGAAATTACACAGATATGTGACTCATAATTCCTTGACACAAACCCCAGCCATTCATACTTGCATCCTGATGTCATATACAGTACAAGTACATGTATCATGCAGTTTCTAGTATGACATCACAGTTTGTTTCATCATTTGTCCCATACCCTTCTCCCTTGGTAGTTAATTCTGTGAGTGCTTTATTCTATTATAAAGAGTTCAGACATCAGTTTGATCGATTGGATACAGAAAGAACACAGTACTATTTTTGAATTACATAAGTTGTTCACATCAATATGTGAGCATGTTCTCATACATCCAGGATTTTTGAAGAATGTGAAATTAAATCTTTCATATTTCAAACTGAATTGATCATGTGAATTGATCACGCAATAGAATATTGAAGTGGACCATTCCTGAACAAAACCTGCTCCAGGTCACAGAATTATGATGCCACTAGGTCTGTTCCTACTATTTTTTCTCTTTAAATGCATCTGCAGGATACAGGGAAAACAAATCAGATTAGTAGTGTGATGTGAAAAAACTAGAGCCCTGCTCACAGCTGCAAAGAGAAGCCATGCATGAGTTAATTAAAGATAATAGTAGGGTTTGGCACAAAGCACTTTGGCTTCAGTAAACTTTTTCTTCTATTTGTCTATGATCTAATACAGGAAAACAATAAGCATTAACTATTTATCCACCACCTAAAATCTAAGGAGAGTAAAAAGAAAATTACTTGAACTTAGGAAGTAGAAAAATTATTAACCAAAGTACTGCTAGTTTTGGTCTATGTCTTCTAGAATCATCCAGTACTATTCTCTTAGGTATTGTAAGAAAGAAGAATTGAGAGAATCATTGTAAACTTTAATGATCAGAATCCTAAATATACATACTGTATTCATAGATAAGCTTAAATGAAATCAAATGTATTCCCTTTAAAAGAGGTATGTTACAAATGGATTGTGAAGACCAGTATGGTTGCCTTCAACAATAATTAAATGGAAAGAGTAGCGATTCAATCTAGGCCTTGTATTCTTGTTCCCTCTGTTCCTAATGGTTGATTGATATACTAAATGTTTTCTAGGATATGAAAAGATTGTGGAATAGAGTCATTCTATTCTGTCCATCCATCCAGTCTATCTCATTTGTCTCATCAAAATGAGTTTAATTTTGCCGATATGACTAAATGGTATGCCAATATTATGTTCTCTATAATATATCTTTACAACTCCCACGTTGTATTGTATACTCTTGACTGACCAAAGATCAGAATACTCCTTCTATCTGTGATGGCCATCCTCTTTCCCTGAGTGCGCACAGCTTCAAGAAGGACACACATGAAGTGGTGAGGGAGGAAGGGGACACCCATCTAGCCAAAGAGATCAGCCAAATCAACCCTGGCAATCAGTGGGGTGGCAGATGCCACACCTAGATCGCCTCCCATGCCCACATTGTATACATTTACAAAATTGATTTTAAACTAAAGTTTCTTACACACTTTCCAGGCCAATAACATAGTTCAGGCCATATGGATAATGCTGTATGTTTATAATAGAATGAACTTTACATTCAGCCTTATATCTAGTACATTTTTTACACAGTTCTAATCACTTCACTACCACTATGTTTAAAAGGGTTACATACTTTCCATACAAGACATCCCAGATTCAATCTCTGAGATCCAAGACCCTTGACAGAGTCAAATTCTATCTGAAATCTTGAAGGTACAACATCAGCAATAATAGACTAGATGAACACTAGTCAAACAGTAGCCTAACTTGGAAGAGGACAGCATTCTGTGCACCAGAATGGTTTGCAAGTGATATATGATACTATAACTCAGCAATCCTTTAACACTTACTGGTAGCTTTCTTCCACCAGTAAGATTTAATGCCATGTAGTTTTCCTAATATTTACTTCTTATTGCTCCCCTAAAACTCTGTTGCCCTGGAAGCTTTCGGTGTATTTGTTATGCACTCCTGGTGATTTGTTTCATAAGAGGTTTGCTTCTACAAATAAATATTTGCTTAGTCTAGGTTAGGCAGACACCCCAAATATCAGCAGCCACAAAAAAGGTGTTATTTTCTTGGTATAACTACCACTTAAAGATAAAATGCCTCTGGAGAAGCTTCAATTATGCTCTCTCCTTGTAAAGGTAACCCCTTAATTAACTAGATGTCCTTTGAAAGACAGTGTAGGGTGCTAGCCGGATGTGCAGCACATCAATAACATGCCTGTTGCAATTGAAAACATCTGTTTTTCTCGGAAGGCAAAGGACAGGGACATTACTGCCCGGTTGCCAGAATTGTAACTATTTCCCTATAGTTGATATCACTAAAAAAACAGAAAAAGTGTAACAATCACTTTATGGGGGAAACAAAAAAAGAAACAAACCCAAAGCAACCAGAGTTGACTGACTTCATTTCCTCTCCAGATGCCCAGTGACTATAGCTATACAAAAAGACTTCCTGTGCATGATCTTCTAATCAGACAATGGCAGATGGGCCCAGGAGGTAAAAAGTTAAGGCATTCTGGGATGGGTTAAAGTGTATTGTACATTCAAGTGTAAACAGCTATGCAAGGGGTTGCTTGAATGCTTGGAAGAATAGCCCAAGAAAAGCTGCATAACAAGCTAGTATTAATTATCCTTCAGTCACTGAGAAAATAATGAAAGATCAGGCATTAAAAATTAGATCCTTACATCATATAAACCAGGCAGGTTTCCCATTTCATTTCTTCCCAAAGAAACTAAACTTTGTATTCTATGTACAATGTACATTCTTGCATGAACTGCTTTTTCCTAAGGATCTCCTACATGGCTGTGATATTTAAATTATTAAATAGATAAAGGCTGATAATGTGCGTACTAAGTATTAAATATGTGTCCTATTAGAGAGAGAAGCAATCAACCAATCCAGCTTTGTAAGAACCATACCAGAAAGGCACTCTGACATGGCTAGATGTCCTAAGTAGTAGGCTAATGGAAAGTGGCTGGATTGTCCAGCAGGAACAAGTTGGATAGAAGCTAACTGCCATTAGAAAATTCAATAATTGCCATTAGAAAATCCAAATGCCTTCTGTTAAAACAACAAGGAAAAGTCTCTACAATGCAACAAATCTATTTCATTTTCTCTGGAGCCAATAACGGTAGCTTTTAGGCTTCTAAAGTAAACTGCAAATATTCTGATGTTTCATTCAGGGAGACATGGGGGGGGGGGGAGTACTTTTTATAACATAATAAATGGCAGCATTTCTCAGTACCGTTGTGCAATGAACTTTTTGTCTAACTAAAAAGTTCAAAATGATAGTTGTATCTGAATAGGGGACAAATCTATTGACTGATGTAGGTTTTCATATTCATTTGGACATGTCTTCTTATTGTATAAAGACCTTAGGCAGATGCTAGTTATATACAACTAATGTCAATGAAAACACAGTCTACCAGTAACTGGTTTTTATACAGGTACTTCCAAGCTGAATAGTAACTATCCAAAAGAACCTTCAGGAGGATTCAGTCTGTCCTATGTTTCTAAGCAAACAATGAGGCTATAAATCCAGGGGCATTCATGGGTGGGTGGGGGGATCAAAAAACCCCTCAAGATGGAAGCCATAACTGCACAATTGAAGTCTGACCCTTTTTACATGAGATCTTTGGGCAAGAGGCCTGCAGTTGTGTGGCACATGTAAAAAAGGGGACAGAGCTTCAATTGCACAGTTGCAGCTGCACCCATGACTTTTTTGACACCCATCCATCCATGGAAACCCATGCTCTAATCCATTACAATTCTTCCTACCTCAATGTCCTATAAATAGATCCATACAATTCCAAATTGCTTTGGTCTTACTGACTAGAAATTATGGGAATTACATACAACTGGTGGATATCAGGAAGATAATACTAACATCTGTCATGATGTCAGGAACGCCTTTTTTTAGAAAACGTTCATTAGATGTGGCAGTGATATATGTAACACAAATGTAAACAACTTCTCTACTGATTTCATTTATTTATTTACTAACATTTTTATCCAACTCAGTTCCCCAGATCCTGAGCAGCCATCATCTAAATTACAAAAAAGTAATAATAAAACAACAGCAATAACATTAGTAAAAACAAAAGGTAACGAAGCACCACAAGGGTTAATTTGCCAATGTAACATTGCAAAATGCCATTTCACTTGACCCCTGTGAAGGCGCACCTCTTGTACCATTGAACTTGGCTTATTTTGCAGAGAGACAACAGATGATGCCATGTTACTATACTGTTATTTCTATGTTGCCATGGGAGGTCTTTTGATTTTATACTGGCAAGAAAATAAGATGGAAAATTGGAGGTATTTGGGAAAACCATGTTTTGACTTGTTGCTTACTGAAAATTGCTGATTCAGATTTTGGTATGGAAGTCTTTGGGAGAATATTCAGGTCAGGCAGGAAAAGACTTGTTGGACCCCCTGAAGAATTACTGCCAGATAGTGGAGACAATAATAAATAACAGACCAATGATCTGATTTAGTATAAGGCAAATTTCTATGACCCTAAAATAGGTTAGAGAGCTTTACTATACATGTAAGTACATGTAAGAACAGACATGGTCTGTGTGTGTGTGTGTGTGTGTGTGTGTGTGTACACACAGTGGTATCTATGGGAGCAGTCAACAACATCAAAATAGGCAGGACCAAACAATCAAAGCCACAACTTTTTAACATGCACACATGTAAAAAGAGGTGGGGCTTCAATTGCCTGATTATGGCCACCATTTTGATGTCACTGACCACCCCTATGCAGGTGGATAGATGTGTGTGTGTGTCTGTGTGCATATATCTGAGTATACACACACACACATTTACATACAAAAATACTTACACACATATGTGCAAGATTGAACAATTTGGTATACCTGTCTCCAATTCCTCTGCATTCAATGTGGGAACTAAGCCAAGCTCACTAAAGCCAGTAGTACTGATCTTTTCCATTAATCTGGACTGGCAAAAAAATCCAAATATGGGCAGTAGAACTTCCCAAAATATCTTACAGAGTCCCATCAGGTTGTTCCCTCTGCTGAAATGTCTCTGAAAGAATTTAATTCAGGAAGCTTCACAGGAATGAATATGTTGACAGAAGTCCTCTTCCAACAGCCCAGTCAAGTATAATTGTGGACATTTTTGCGGACTGAATTAATGGAGTCACCCTGAGAGGTAAATGTTGTATTTTGCTAGCTGATCTTCCTAATGAATTCATTGTGTCCTGTCCAAGGTAGTTTTGCATATTCAGAGTCAACTGTTAGTTTTACGAACTAATAAAATCAGGTTCTTTATAGGCAATTGTCCTTCTGCTTACACTAAACTGCATATTGCAGGCTGTTCTCATTTACAGAATGAGAACAGGCTGCTAAATTGGTACTGTATTGAGTTCTGTTTTGCTCTTGCTTGCTTGGTATGCACAAATTACTTCCTTTGTTCCCTGCTTTTTTTTTAAAGGTGGTGCAAGAAAGCCAAAGGTTCCCTCTTTGTTTAATCAGACACTGGGAATGCAGTTGCTGAGTTTTCCTCAGTGCTTAGCTCGGAAAATGCCCAAGAACTGTTACAATGGAAGCATTCTACACATGATCAGGGACATAATCACTATGAGAGAAACATTTCTGCAGTTGTCCATTGGGCTTTGGCATCAGGCAATGAAAAAGATTTCTTCAGTAAAAGGAAATGCTTCAGAAGGTAGCTGTTTATCTCCTGTACTCTCAGTTACCCTTGATCCTGCTATATAACTGGTCTTAGGAGAAGATGCTATGGAATTACTGTTAATAGTGATGTTGAGCTGGATCTATCAGACTAGCAAAGTCTGCAGTAGGAGCATTTTGGGAGGAAGACCTCAGTTGTCTGAACAACAACCAAAGCAAAATCCATTTCAGAGTTACATAGACCATTTCTAAAGAACCTCTCTGGCCTGAAGCAGTCAAGAGGGAAGTAAGTCATTCCTGGAGTTTCAAACTTGCTTTGATGATTTAAAGATGGTGATTTTACTGTTGTAAAAACACAACATTGATATATTCTTTAATTTCTGGCATGCAGATTGATATAATGTCAAGAAGAGGAAGGATGCAGTTTTGTGATAGATAGATAGCTTAACCTTCCAACCAGGGCTGATTTCATGAGGGCCCTCAATCACAGTGGTTTTAGGAAGGACATTGAAATGACATTTTACAGACATTTTTTCACTCTCTTTGCAAGTTGACTTTGCACCCATGTAAGGAGATCTTTACACTGAATATCATAGCTATACAAAGCACCACAAAACCACAGAGCAGGTAGTATATCTTTTGAAAATCTTTACGTCAGTCTGAAATTTTGCAGGCTTTACTCCTTCAAAAGGAATTAGTTTGCCTGCAAATATCAATCAGTCTTGCCATTTGTTGACTTTCCCATTAGAACCAAAGGGGAAGATGTCTAGAGGACTGAATAAACAAACTGAAGAAAGACCCTGCTTTAGAAAAGAACTAAAGCAAGATGCTAGCAGAAATCAATAGTGTTTCTATTTCCCTCTTGTACAAACAGGCTGGAAACGAACTACTATTGTATTTTGTTTTTTGTTTTAATCAGAAGTTTTCCTGTTTTTTATTTAAAGAAGTTCTCCTTTTTTAAATGGGAATTCCTCAAATGAAAATACTACTTTTGAAAAATTCTTAGCACTATGGTTTGAGCAAGGAACTTACTGGTCTCAGTCTATCTATGGCTCTGTGGTACAGGTCCATATCACTGTGAGGAATCAAATAACTCTTTCAGCACACCATTTAAGATCAGGATATTAAGTAAATATTATCTCACTTTTTATTTCTATATGCTGAGGCCTGGTAAGCACTAACTTTTACTTTGTCCTGTTACCATCCTTTTGTTGCTTAAGACCTAAGTTTTTTGTCATGATTTTTCCCTAAGAATACTCTTCTAGATGAAAGATTCCACCTTTCATATGGCCACATCTTGGATCAAACTATAGCCTGCTCATTCTTTTGATCAACAGAAACAATAATCAAGAGTTTCTGTTGATTTACTAGAGTTTGTAGTGCAAGTAGACAGCTGCTGGCGTAAACCGGGCAAGGACCAATAAACATAAAGTTGGTGAAAAGACATCAGTCTAGAGCAGTGTTTCTTCCCCTTGGCAACTTTAAGATGGTGCTGGAGAATTTTGGGAGATGAAGTCCACATATCTTAAAGTTATGGAGGTTGAGAAGCACTGCTCTAGATGACTCTTCAGGCTGAGTTTTAAAAAAACAATTCAAGACTTAGCTGTAGGCCAACAAATATTGAAATGTTCCTACTAATGAAAAGCTCATGAAAAGCTCATTATTAAGTAAGAATTCTACCTCTTAAGTAGGTAGTCTTCCACCTGGCCATTGATTGAGCTTGGAATCTCTATATCATAGGATTTTATTTCTGTAAGCAGCCTGGAGTCACCATGAGTGAGTTGGGTGGCCATATAAATTGCTTTAATAAATAAATAAATAAACATGTTTTGGACTCGATGGACTTTTGGACCCAGACAACAGGGATTTTCTTATGCTTTTATGGCTGAGTGGAGGCTGAGCTGATGCTTCAGAGTGGGACACTTCCATTAAGGGAGACACTTTCCTAAATAAATAGGAATTCCCTAATCTGTCTCATAGGCTCCTAGAATATCCTAATATATAACTAAGGGAATTGTAGATATAATAAAAAGAGGAATCATGAGAAGTGGGGAAGAAGGCATGTATCATAATTATGCCAATGAGCACTTTGAATTTCACTGTCACGTTACCAGTGACAATATTTTCGCAACTGAAACAGAACAAAAATATATAACAAAAGAGCTAATACAGAAATCATAAGTTAAATAACCCTTCTCTCCCCCACCTCATATCTTCAGCTAAGAGGGCACCTATTTATAGCTATTTTAAGGTCTTTTTTCATTAAAAGTACCCCCAAATTATTGTCTCAATGCCATGCCTCTTGATCTCTTCCCGGCTGTAGCTGCTCTTTTCCCCACTTGTAAAAATAGCTCCAACTTTATTCATTCTCACATCTTTCAATCAAAATAGATTAATTGGGATTTCAGCCAATATAAAATCAGATACTTGTCTCCTCAGTCTTGGCTATAGAAGCCTTCACAATGGCAAAAGTGCTGCTTCTTAAGAAAGCCAGCAGAATAGCCTCTCAATATTTGGGGAGCGGGAGAGGTACTATATTCCTTTCATGGCTATCCGTCAATTATAAGACTCAATGAATCCTAAATACAAATAGGGGGTCTCGGATAAAAGTCAGCACACCCTGCTCTCCCCATCTCCGTAAATGTGTAGTTGAATTTTCAAAAGGTT
Organism: Python bivittatus; assembly: GCF_059951505.1. Taxonomy (NCBI): domain Eukaryota; kingdom Metazoa; phylum Chordata; class Lepidosauria; order Squamata; family Pythonidae; genus Python; species Python bivittatus. Next base: position 32,566,460 of record NW_028277113.1, on the reverse strand, counting down.
TGGTTTTTTTTTTTTATCTCCTTGATTTCCTTTCATTAAATATACATCTAATCTGCTGGAAGATAAAAGACAATTTCATTTTGCATCTTTTGCGGCAGTCTCTTTCAGCCCTCTCATGTTTTGGTTTTGTTCTGGGAACACAGCATAATGGCAGCTGCTCCTACTTCAGTGAAAGAGGCTCCATGCAGAATTCACTTGTAAACATGTAATCACTCCCTACATGGGCAAAAGGGGTTGTTCAGAGTTCATGCACACCTGTGGAAGACTGCTGCTTCTGACTACAAAGATCTGCAGTCCGTATAGAATGACTGATCTTGTAAATGACACAAATACCTTTTTTGCTTCTGAACATCAAAAGCTGAGAAGCTCCATTTTAACAACATGCTATGCTTTGGAACACTGTATTCTATCTGGGAGGAGTAGATCTGCATCATAAAAATCCTATGAAAAGAAGTGGGTGTGAAGAATGATTACCCAAGCAAGAAGCTTACTGTAAATAACTTATACTTGTCTTTATTGAAAATTCCAATCTCATACAAGTTTTTGCAGGACACACATAAGATTTATTTATCATTCCACCAATGTATTGTAACAGTCTCAACTCAACTTTGGATTTGTTAAGTACATTAAAATGGTCAGAAACTGAAGTGAATTGAAAGATTTCTTTCAACTTAGGTTTGGTGCTCCTATAAATAGAAAAGGGGATGCTGCTTCTTATGTGTGGCCTTCATAATACTCTTGACATGTCAGAAACTACCACATCAAGGTTTCTTCCTGATGTGTTAGGTTTCTGCATGCAGGTAAAAGGTTTTTATTTGATGTTCAATTTATTCACAATAACTGCAAGCACTGCCCAGATATTGAAACCTTTCCCCAGTGGATTGTGTTGAAGTATGAAAGAGTGTATCACTTGTCAGTGCATTCTCATGGTATACAACAGAGTGTTCCCAGGTTTTAGATGGGATATTTATTTATTTATTTATTTATTTATTTATTTATTAATCAAATTTATACAGTGCCCATCTCACTATGTAAGTGACTCTAGATGGAGTCCTAGCCAGGTAATGAAATGTTTGCAAGAAAACAACCAAGCTCAGAGAACCCCAAGGACTTCACAGTTCAACCCTGAGCTATACATATTCGCTTCTATTGTGACTCTAGGCAGCTTACAAGTAAAACAACTATACAAATCTTTACAAACATATACAAAGCTAAAAAGCTACAAAAGGCAGACAGGGCATCCTCAGGCTACCAACCACCCCCAATGCTGTGAACCCCCAGTGGGTCCCCATGCAAGTTGGCAGAGCCAGGTCTTTAACACCCTTCTGGAAGGCCTATAGAGAGGGGCGTAATCTCACCTCAGGAGGCAAGATGTTCCAAAGGGCAGGAGCAACTGCAGAAAAGGCTGTCCTTCTAGACCTTGCCAGTTGAAATTCCTTGGCTGACAGGGTGGGACAGGTCGATGTAATTAGGATGATGCCCTTCCTGCAGGACTGGGTGGGACAGGTCAATGTAATTGGGATGAGACAGTTCCTTAGGTAACCTGGGGCCATGCCATAAAGGGCTTTAAAGGTAATAATATCTTGAATTGGGCCCAGAAGCAAACCAGCACCCAATGCAGCTTGCGCAGCAGAAATGTTACATGCGCAGTTCTAAGGGCACCCATAACTGCCCATGCCACCATATTCTGCACCAGCTGCAGCTTCTGGATACTTTTCAAGGGTAGCCCCATGTAGAACACATTCCAATAGTCCATACGGGAGATGACCAGGGCATAAGTGACTGGGAGAAGGGCCTCCCAATCCAGGAAAGGATGCAACTGGTGCACAACATGAAGTTGACCAAAGGCCTTCCTAGCCACAACTGCCACCTGTTCCTTGAGTAGGAATTATGAGTCCAGGAGGACCCCCAGATTGCGCACTGGGTCCGTCTCAGGCAGTGCCACCCCATCCAGGACCAAATATGGTAAGCCCTCAGATACAGAAGCGCCCCACACCCACAGCCACTCCACCTTACCAAGGTTCAGTTGAAGCCTGTTGTTCCCCATCCAGACCCCCGTAGCCTCCAGGCACTGTGAAAGAACATGATGCTGGGAACACCCCCTCCACCGAGAATGAATTCACCATCACTAGGACTACCCACATGTCATCTCCTGGGTGGCCTTGACCAACTGGGAGGGGCATGGACAGGTGGTAGCGCTTACAGACCTGAGGACCCTGTCCACTTCCTCAGGTCCATCAGGATCAAACTGTTGCCAGATAATTGGGTAAGGCATCTCCAAAGGACCTGTGTTATGCTTGGTCTCCAACTGGGAATGAATCCAGGCGATTTTATCTGCCAGATGCACAGCAAATTCCTCCCCGTGGCCCTGAAGGTAAACCTCCAACCCCCCTTACCCAGGAGGGTCTGATTAACCCTAAACAGGGCCACCGGGCAGCCCTCTACAAACACAATAATAGCAGAGAAATACTGATGTTTTGCCACTCTTACTGCCATGAGGTAGGCCTTAATAGCAGCTCTAACTCATGTCTGATCAGATTCTAATAAATTTAATTTTTTGTGACTTTAGCAAATGGTGAGGGTAGAACTTTAAGCAAGGTTATGGAGATTTGGTAAAGATTATGATTTGGTAAAATCAAGCTAAACAAAAGTGTGAATTAAGAGGTTCCAAATATTAAATAATTATTTATATTCAAAATCAGTTGAGAGTTGCTGTTGATGCTCCTTGTTGGGTTTAATATGACTGATTGCCTACTGGGGGCAATTCCAAGTACTGAAAATGTCGCTGACGGATGAGGCTTTCTGGAAAGACTGCAAGATAGGAATCAGGTCCCAGAATTCCTCAAATACTTAATATAGGACTTATTTATTTGTAAACAAAAGGGCAAAGGTTGCAGACCAATAACATTCAGAACCAATATTCAAAGAAACTCATCTTTCAGTGGATGGGTACACATGTTAGGCTAAACTATAGGGTAGCTTGTTTAGTTTGGGTTTAATATGACTGATGGCTTAGCACTCCAATGTGCTATGAGTTTGAATTATGGTAATATACTTTCTTTGACTATTTGTTCTAAATTAAGTGAATATGAGCATGAACTAAGTATTTGTTCTAATTTGTTTTAATTTGAACCTGGAACAGTTTTACTAGATCAATATAAATAAGAGTGCGTGATCTTCTCTGCCTCAATTATTTTTTAAGATTTTTCTCCCGCCTTTTTTATATATATGCAACTCAAGGCAGTGAATATACCTAATACTTCTTCCTCCTTTTTTCCCCACAACAACAACAACCCTATGAGGTAAGTTGGGCTGAGAGAGAATGACTGGCCCAAAGTCATCCAGCTGGTTTTTCATGCCTGAGGCAGGACTAGAACTCACAGTCTTCAGGTTTCTAGGCCAACACCTTAACCACTACACTAAACTGGCTCTCAGGTTCAACCACTGATGTCTGAAATCTAAACCCAAAAATTATCTGGCAGACATAGGAATCAAGACAGACAAGGATCCAGAATACAGGTTACTAGGCTGCAGTTTTCCAATGTTTTCCCCATTGTTTCAGTTGTACAGAAGTGGCTATTTCCATATTTGTTTATTTATTTCATCCATTCATATGGCTACCCAACTTGCAAACTGTGACTCTAGGTAGCTAATTTAGGGTTAAAACAAAAGGACAAGCTAATGAAGCAAAAATAAAAACAACAGAAGAACATAGTATATCCAAGGTCAACTACAATTATATTCCCAACCATTATCAAAAAGGCTCACATCCAGCTCTGTTCAAAATGCGATGCTCATGTCAGCAAAATACAGATGATTTCAGCAACAAAATGCAGTTCGTGGTTTCTTTAAAGGGTGCATTGGACAAACCACTGTATTATAGAAGGCATGAGAAACAGAAATAGACATCTTGGTGAATGGTGAGATACTATAGAAATACAATTATAGCAGGGAAGGAAATGTGAATAATAAATTGAGGGAAAACAGGGGGCAAAAAGCAAAAGGCTTTAGGGTAACTAGTAATATAATTATACACAAGCAGAAGGCATATTTCTTAGGATACAGAAACATGTAGCTTTGTATTTGACCTTCCAGTAACCTAGTTGTAATTATAGATCCTCTTAGTTAGCTAAACTGCTGTTTGATCATTAGACTTTTCTGCTGGCATGACTGCCATTCACATTAAAAGAGTTTGCATAGACACAGCAGTTAAAGGCAAGCAAAATTGCAAGTACAGTAAGTGAATGAGTTGAGGATAGATAAAACACAAGGCCTGGGGCTAAATCCTGAAGTCTTAACATTCATTGTTACAGGAGTGTTTTCTGCCTCAAAGAAAATATATACGGATGAGATTGAAACAGTTGCTGATGCACCAGTACAAGAAACAGTAAAATTTTGGACTATATTTCTTTAATCGCTAATAAAGAGTGCCAGTGTTGATATGAAGACGAAATGGTAAGGCACAGGTTCCATGTGTGAAAAGTCTCAAGTACAGTTCCTTACATCTCTGGAAAGCCACTGCCAACCAAGAGCCATGCAGACCAATAGACTATTCACTATAAAGCCATTTCTAATAATTCCTACAACAACTTCAGTGTTAAGCAGGTTGATGTCTAACCTCAGCATCAGGGTTCCAGAGAATAATCTTAGCCACCAAGTCAAGCATGTTGCATTTTGGTTGAAGAAGCAGTGTGACTAGCAGAACTTTCCTCTCTGGTGGCATCATTGCAGGGACAGGATTATAAAAATCCAAAAAAGAAGGGCAAGGAAGGGCAAAAGAAGAAGGCTTTAGCATTTCCGGCTTTAAGACACAGACAGCCTTAAAGCTAGTCACCCACATTGTCAATGTTGTAAATGTACTGATATTGTTTGTTTCTTTAGAATATTTAAATGAGATTTTTCAAGTAAAATCCCTCTCCCCAAAGATAAATTTTTAAAAAATCAAAACATACAAAAAATTGAATCGCAAAAACTAAAAACCAGCATTTGAAGGCAGTTTACATCCAGCCCACAACTGTTTTAACTGTTTTGAAAGAAAGAACAAAAGAAATATTAAAGTTCTGCTTAAAAATTAATGAAGGTGGAGTCATAAGTCAAATTCTCCATCATGTAAATGTTTAAATATTTTAAAAATAATAAGACAGAAGGGTGTTTTTTCACACTTAATATTAAAAATTAAGTCATTATATCTATTTTACCTATCCTTAGGGCTCCTTTCATCCCGTGTCTGCGCTGCTTTACATAATCTATGCACAAATAAATACTATCATGCTGTAGACATATCTAAACTTAGCAGTAAGTACCAATGTCTTAAATCCAGCTAAAAGAATAATTGCTGTCAGTCTGAGCTGAAAATATATAGCTGTGAAAAGATGCTGTTGAGCTGAAAACTTCATTTGCAGAGCAAATTATAAAAGCAGTCCCATGATGCTTTTATTTAGCAAGCTGTCATTCACAGATAAAAGACAGAATAATGGTCCCAGTGAGTTATGATGCTTTATGACTGCTCAGTAAACAGACAGTTTTGGCAACTGGACATGACTTTAATTGGACTATCTTGTGCATCAGTGCTGACTCAGTTTTAGAGGATGTCAAGTTTCAATTACAGGTAGAAAGGGTCATTGGTCAAATAGATTACCCCCTTTTTTTGGTCTCATTATGTATCATTCTGATAATGTTGAAGTGGGAAGAACAACTATGCTTACATGAAAACTATTTCTAAAAACAAAATGATGATGAAGTAAAAATGAGAGGTTTTAGACTTTCACCAGGTCTAGACATAGATGGAGCAAATGCTTTAAGAAAATTAATCTAAAAATAGCATGTAAAAACAAGCATTCCAGAAACCACTCCAATTGTCAGATCTCTTATTCTTAGTGAATTTCACCTCAACTGAGCTTGAACTCTCTTGACTAATAGATTCACATAGCCCTTAAGGGGAAATGTTTTATGTAATTAGCCATTGCTGTATTATCTATCACATGTAAGCAGTGAATTTGATTCTTAATTATTTGAACTTCTATTTGTTGCTTACAGAAGCAGAAGTAAAATTTAAAGCCTTCCTCTCCATATATTCTTTTCCATTAGTCTCTTTTCATTCAGTAATCAGTTTGTTGCTTGTTTGTGAAATTTAAGTACTTTCACTTTGGGGCCTCTTGGCAGAGGAAGCTCTGGCTAATTCTTGACACAAAGGCTGGATCTTGCTCAATTTAGAATCAATAAACAATAGTTACTACCAATTTGGATTGGAAGCTATTTTTTCTTTCCATGCATAATCACACTCAGTGTTAAATAGCCCTTCAACATTCCTCTTCTTTTTCTCAGTTACTGGCCTGTCTTCTCCTCCACCTCTTAAACTAATCAAGCTTTTTGTCCTCTGAAACTCTCAAAAATTCAATTCCTTCCATACAACCTAATGTTAATTGTGAAGATTTTATACTTGCTTTATGGTTATCATGGCTTTTTGGGGGGCACCGTATTATTGTATTTTCCTGCTTGTAAGACACTTAGAGTTGCAATGACTGAAGTGACATACGTGCCTTTGTAAATAAGTGAAGATAATAAAGCCTTTCTTGAGCATGAGATACACACCTCTGTGTGTGCACACATAGAGTAACCCAGCTGTACAGTTAACAAAAACAAAGGAAAGGTAGAGCTGTTCAATTCTTTCATATTTACCACAGTCTTCTCCAAAAAGAGAGCATGGTTTCATCTGGTAACTGTGAAGAGCAGGATGAAGGGCAGGATAAAAGCTTGAGATTGATAGAAAAGTGATCAAGTAATAGCTGTTAACTTTAAAGTGCTTAATTAAAGATGAATGGCATCTTTACTTGCTGATGGTACAGCAGAATGATGAGGCTACAAAGAAGGCAAATACAATGTTAGGCTGCATCAACAGAAGTGCATTTCCAAATCATAGGAAATAGTAGCATCACTTTTTTTTAAGTCTGTCAGACCTCATCTTGAACCGTATGTCCAGAGGTGTCCTTGGCGAACCGAAATTAAATTAAACGATGGCATTTGTATAATGATACAAACTTTGCCTTAATGTACTTGCATCTTGATATCTGACGCAAGTACTTAATTTTCATTTTTGTGTCATGATGTTGTGGAGCATGTTTCATCCTTTTCTCCCCTGGCTACTACTGTAGAGTCCTTGGGGTTCTCTGAGCTTGGCTGTTTTCTTGCAAACGTTTCGTTACCCGGCTAGGTAACATCTTCAGTGCTGGAATGGAATGGGGTTTGCTCTCTGTTTATATACAGTGGCATGCCCTGCCAGTGTTGGTGGGGGTGTGAATTTTGTTTTGTTTTTTCCCTCTGGTAGTTCCTTGATTAGGGTATTGGTTACTGCTGATTGTATGTCTGGTGATAATCTTGGTGTTAATCTCTGCTTATGTGGGTGATGATTGCTGGTAAGGAGATGTTCTGGTCTTTTGTTTTCCTTTTTATGGTCTCTTTTGAATAGTGTGTAGATGTTGCTTATCTCTATGTGCCTGTTGATGGCTGCCTTGTCTGAATACCAAGCTTCCAGGAATTCCCTCGCATTTTTGGATTTAGCTTGGTCTAAGATACTGACAGTTTCCCAGTTGAAACTATGGTTGAGTTTGTCCATGTGTTCTGAGATTAAGGAGTTTTCATCGTGTCTTCTGAAAGATGAAACCCCATCCCATTCTAGCATTGAAGATGTTACCTAGCTGGGTAACGAAACATTTGCAAGAAAACCGCCAAGCTCAGAGAACCCCAAGGACTCCACAGTTCAACCCTGAGCTACACATATTTGCTTCTATTGGTACCTTGCTACTACTCCCATGGATGCTTATGGTATGTCCACACATTTTAAGGAAGTTCCAGAGAAATTGGATAATATAAGATTAGAATACCTTTTACAGTTTTCCAGAAAATGTATTTTAAGAGTAACAAAACATTCTGTGAATCAATTGGTGTCTCCATTCCTTTTATTTAAATGATAATAAATCTGAGCCAGATGATTCTGTGGGTAATTTTGGCAAAACCCCTTTGAAAAAAATAGGGTGCTACAGATCACTATTGATCACTGTGTGCTAAAAAACAAGTTTTAGATAGGACTAATCAGATCGCATGGTGTCGCAGAGCAGATGTGACTAAAGTAAATGTTTTCTAACAAGAGCCTACTGCTATGACTGCCACTTAAACAATTTTTCTATCTGGACTAGTCAGGCAGAAATATGTTTAGATTTTTCTCTGTGAAAATGCATTCAGACAAAAACAATATAGCCCTTTAGTATATGTATTAAATGAACAAATTTATATATTAGAACTGAAAGTATAAATTTATTCATAGCAATGATTAATTTAGGAATCAGACAATAGACACTATAAATCCTTTTTCACATTAAATGGTAACCTGATCTGATCTTCAAACAAAGAACAAACAAGATAAATGTACTACGAGATATAATTGTTCAGTGTTATTTTTTTTCTATTGTCTGGACATGTTTATCTTTGCTTTTAACTCTATTTCTTGTTTTCTTTTCCTTTTTAATTTTTAAAAAATTATTGAAGGTCACTATGGAAGAAGGTAGTATATAATATTTAATACATTAAATCAGTAAAAAGATTAGTTCTATCTTTGGTCAGGTTTTTTATAGACTTCCTTTTAAGGGGAGGGGGAGGCACTGAAAATAACATTTGTTCACCATCATTTTACCTATCTAGCCTATTACAATTATTTGCAGAATGACCTCTTCACTGTATGTGTTTTGTATACTTTGTGGCATGTCATACCGTAGGTTGTAACTGAAAGGGTTGTTTCTCAAGACATCTCTGAAAAGAACAAGATCTGCTTCAATTTTTTTTTTAAAAAAGGAATAACTACTAGTAGAATGTTAACAGTGATAAGCATCAGACAAGAACACACAAAAAGGGCACAAGAATATATGTTATTATCATGTATTCTGCACAAACCATATATGGCTGAATTTCATGAACTGCTGTTCAGAATACAGATTTTATAGAAGGTAACAGCAATATCTGGGCAAAATTTTTATATTAAAGAATGGATTTGCTGGATTTTGCTAAATCTGGATCTGTCTGCTAAATCAGGCCTACCCATCTTTGCTATGTACATATACACCTACATCTGTGTAAAGTTTTGAAGGGGTGCTTTGCTAGAAGAGGCTTCTGTGGACATGTTGTGCATGAACAGAAGCCTCTTCTGATTCTTCTAGTCAGGTACTGCCCCCAAGCCCCAAAAGCAACTCTGTGTTTGGGCAATGCAGTACAAAACACTCTTCCAGCCACCTGAACTGCTCAACAAGATCTCAATGCAACATGGAGCACCTTGACGGGGGGACATCACCTTCTATACACATGCACACACAACCTCCTTTCAGTATGTATGCCTTCTTCCTTTTTGTTTCAATAGATTTTTAAAATATATTAGTTTTTCCAAATGTGGTTATACTGGACTAAATTTATTGATCCTGTAGCACACTACAGGCTACACAGAAATAAAATATTTTCTGAACAACAGGACAAGATTCATATAGTTAGAATTAACAGTATAGAATTTTTTCTTAAAGTTATAGCTAAATCCATTTAGTGTTTTCCACTGCCATCTTGGGAGGTGTTCCTTCAGAGAACCACAGTCTAAACACTGCTCTAACAATGTCCAGCAGACATAGGCCTAAAACTTTCCTTCGGCAGATCTCTAGTCCTTTTGAGGAACAGCCATTTTGAGACAATCAATTCTCCCTCATGTTTCAGGTTTTTTTCTCCCAATTTTCTCTTAGGCTAATCCTTTATTTCTTCCAGTTTCTCCTATTCTTTGGTAAAGCACTTTAGTTTTTTCCTTCTTTTTCCAGATCTTCCACATACATTAATTTCTTTTCCTGATTATTGCCTGGTAATGTGTCTCCTTCACTCACTCTTGTTGTCTGACCTTGACATTCCATGTCTAGTTACCATATCAGTGGGATGGTAGTTATTTACAAATCTTAAGTCCCATCCATTTCAATGGGTCTATTCTAAGTATAACTAATTCTGAAAGCAGTCAAGTATCTTTTGCTGAATGGAAAGAAAATAGGGCAATTTCACTGCTGATGACTTTGGAAAAAATAGATAGATGAACAGACCTGAAGTTATACTGCATAGCAGTATAAACTTCCAGAGAAAGTTTAAAAAGAAATCAAAATGATGTAAATAATATGCGGTCAATTCAAGCATGTGTATTGCTCCTCACCAAAGACCTCTATAGAAAATAATCAAGGAGATTATTATGATTACATAACAATTTTCAGCACATCAGTCAATCATTACAGCAATACAAACACAATGTAGAGTATGTTGAAAAATACTGTGTATTAAATATCTGGAATGTGATTGCCATATAGGAAATCCAGGGCTAGAAATAGTTTGGATTTCTTATGCTCTGCATATATTTAGAAATTTAATTAGACATCTTAAAATGTTAAGATATTAAGCCTCTGGATAATCTTTTATCATCAAAATTGTCTTCTGCTCCTTTCTAATAATCATTGAGGTTATTAGATTTTATTTTTATTAAGGTGGCTTTTGCCTTTAAAGAAATGAATATATTTATTTCAAAATGGCTTACATGATAAGGCTCAGTACAGGAAGATAATTAAGCAGTAAACATTAACATAATCCTCAAATGATAAAATATATCCAACAGTACTAACATGTAAAATTATTTCAAGTAAACAAATCAAAATGGGGGTGGGGGAGTCTCATTGTATATAAATATTGCAAATTGGTCAAGGTATAAAGAAGAGGAATGTTAGAAACCAAACACCCATATACTTTTTCAAGCAACTTCTTTTCCTTCTTTTCTTTTTTCTTTCTACTTTGTTTTTCTTTTTTATTATTTATAAACAACAAATAACAATGCAAAGGAGACCTTAGTATAAGTATTAAGCTTAAGGTTGAAACCTTGATCATATTGCAAAATAATTCAGTGCATTTTGCAATAGTCTATTGAGCTACACTCAGCTTTAAATATATAATTTAAGCAACCTTATGTTCATTAACATTTCAGAAACTATAGTTAATATTGATATAAACTTTTTATAAATCAAAGAAAAAAGAAAAAAGTCAACATGCCAACTAGGAATTCACGTGTAAAAAAGGGGCAGTACTTCAAATCTGGACTTTTTTGACACACACACACACACACCATGGACTCTCCAGGCTTGCCACATAAACCTGATAAACCTCAGAAGGCCTTTCTTCTTGTGCCTTCAGTCAAATGGTTCTCAAAAATGGGAAGGTGAGAAGCACTTCAATTCTTGATTTCAAAATCATTCTTCAACTAACTTGGCCCCACGCCATTGAAAGTCTGAAAAGCTAAAACCCAGCTCTTTATACTGAATGCAGATTGTGGAGGTGTACAGTATGATCCTTCTTCCTCAGCCCTACCAGCACTTGGGTGCCTTTGGTTTTTTACCAGATGAAATTTCATAACTGACTTCCAAAGCAGTCCAAAATGTTACAGTAGTCTAAGCTAGGTGTCAGTAGGGCATTATGTCCACATAAGGGAACAGCTGGCATATCAGCCCAGCTTGATACAAAATACATTGTGGCTTCTACTGGACCAATGTTTCTTTCATAGACTCAATGCCATTCCTTTTGAACATAAAAATTCATAGATATTGAGTCCAAGCATGTTTCCATGAAACACAGTTCTAATCTGATTCATTGCAACTATCCAAGATCTTGGGAGGAGTTCTTTCAAAGCATGCCTTCCTGTGATCCATTTCACTGAAAATGCAGGGGACTGAGAACACTGGGCTGACTATATGGAAAGCATGTGCTCAGTCACCAAGCTGATGATTGGTGGCATCTCTTCCTCTGCTGGCATCTCTTCTTCCCCCTTATTCTTGCGCAGAGGCTGCTTACAGGGCACGTTGGAAGGAGTGGTGTTCATCCTCTCCACTGCCCTTGTGCCTACCTGGGCCCCTGGCAGCATAGAAAGTGCCGCACCTGGTAACACATTATAAACAAAATCCACCTAATATGAGCAGTTTATTCCTATTTTGAATGTTATGAAAAGATGGAAAACTCCAAATTAAGGAGGAAAAATATGAGGATTTTTTTTAAGGGCTGTAGTACACATTTAATAAATACTTAAAAGGCAAAGTGGTAACCAAAGAGAAAAACAGGCAGTCAAAGAAGTATACAAAAAACACTTTCAAGATGATTTCTTCAATGACACAGGATGGAACTATATTCTTGAGAAGTATGATGGAGGTCTTCTAATAAAGGCCATTCCTGAGGGCTTTGCCATTCCAAGAGGAAATGTGCTTTTCACTGCTGAATACACTGACCCACACTGTTTACTTACACAATAGATCAAGACTATTCTTGTTCAGTCATGGTACCAAATCACAGTAGCTACAAACTCCAGAGAACAAAAGAAGAAATTGGCAAAATACTTGCTAAAAACTTCAGGCAGTTTAGAAGAATTGAAATATAAACTTCATGACTTTGGTTACAGAGGGTCCTTTCACACGAGACTGCAAAAATAGGAGCTTCTGCACAATTGGCTAACTTCAAAGGAATCGATACCATAGCAGGAATTGTTTTAATTATGGAATATTATGGAACAAAATATTCTGTTCCAGGCTATTCTGCTCCCTGCTGAACACAGTATCATAACAGCTTGGGGAAATGACCATGAAAAAGATGCTTACAAACATATTGTGACACATTTTTCTTCAATGCCTGTATCCGAGGTCAGTAACAGTTACGATATTTACAATGCTTGTGAAAAAATGTGGAATGCAGGTTTAAGGCATTTAATTGAGTTGAACCAAAAGTGCAGAAACTCCACTCATTATTTGACCAGGTTCAGGAAATCCTCCTGATACTGTGCTAAAGGTTTTGAAAAGTTTAGGAAAGAAGTTCCATATTATAGAGTATGCAAAAGGTTATAAAGTGTTGCATTCTTACCTCAGAATTATTCAAGGAGATGATGCGGATATCAACACGTTGCAAGACATAGTTATGGGAATGAAACAACAGAAACGGAGCGTTGAAAACATTGCCTTTGGGTCAGGAGGAGCTGTACTGCAGAAATTAACCAAAGATCTCTTGAACTGCTGTTTCAAATCCAGTTATGTGGTTACCAATGGCCTTGGGGTAAACATCTTTAAAGATCCTTAGCTGATCCTAAAAAACATTAAAAGAAAGGAAGATTGTCTTTACTCAGAACTCCAAACAGAGACTTTGTTATAACAGAATAAGGCAAGGGGGACCTAGAAGAATACGGGCAGAACTTCCTTCATACCATGTTTCAGAATGGAGTAGTAATGAAGACATACTCACCTGACAAAGAGAAAGTCCCAAGGTGAAGACTAGTGAACTGCCCATGGCACTTCACTAAGTTTATGCCATGTTTGCGTATGTACAACAATTATGAACAGATAATGGTTTCTTGCGGATATCTGTGTGTTTGCCACACTCTAGCCAAATTATTTGCTAGTTTATGGACAACAACACCCTATTTTTTATTTCTTTATTGTGGCCAGTCTTAAATCAGTGAAATATTTACAGCTGAAAACAGGGCCCATGTGTTCCTAGGGGTCCTCTGCTAGTAGTGATTCAATCTGGTATGGATCTCAATGAGACAATGATGAGATGTTTGGTAGGCAGGTCAAGAGATGCATAATAGTACATCATCATTTTAAGCTTATACTTAACTTGTTTTTTTGTAAAATAAGATTACGTGAAATACATTTAAAGTTTTAATAATTATGTCCTTCCAACTTTTCACGACTTTATGAGCACTCACTTTCAAGAAAATATTGGGGGGGGGGGAACACTCATTGACTTTTTGTCTATCGATCAGCAAATAAAACATGCCCTAAGTTTTATTGTGAAAATGTATTGAATAAGCTCTTGGCACTACAGGATACTTTAAAATTATGCATTAGTTTTTATTTTTAATTAAATTCAGAAAACTTAAATAGAAGGAAAAAATAATCAGTATAGTTATCAACATTAATTTATGTTGTATATTACAAGCCACTTAATTTAAATTGATGCAATATATAGTATACAAATGAAAAGAAAAGAGGGAAAAGGGGAAATGGAAAAAAAGAAGAAAAAAATTTATAGAAATAAATGATAATCATCTAAACAACTCAAGGACCAGTGACCAAATCATTTCAAATATCCATTCATTTGTTGCCTGTCTTGTCAAAAAAGAGCCAATTCAAAAGTTGGCAAACATACATTTTATATAATATGAATGTGTTAGTTTTAGGAAAGAGAAACTAGCTAGTTGAAAAAAGAGTAGCGGTAAAAGATCAATGGTACAAAGCATTTAGCTGTTGATTAGTTAGACAATTCCTTCACAATTCTTTTTCTTTCAATACTTTTGGCAGTAAAACAATAAGTGCCATAATGTTTCAAAAGAGGCAAGTCTCCAGCATTATGGCAAGATAGGAAAATATCTCCAGTAAAATCAAAGATATCAGTTTTCATCAGCAAATTAGGAAATCAATCAAGGTCAGAATAATAATAATAATAATAATAATAATAATAATAATAATAATAATACCGCCGCCGCAGTGAGGCACTACCTTGATGTGATTGTGGGGCTTGTGTGCTTTGAAAAGGATGAGAGCTATGCCAGAGGTTCAATCATACTAGACAGGTCTCATCAGAGGAGCCAGACGAAGAATGTCTCTCCCATAAACAATATGGTGAGATGTAATTTTCAGAAACCCATACCGGATTGGTTGTTGCCTGGGTCAACCAGGACTGTGCTATGTGTTCTAGTTCCTGGACATCTGGTGACAAGTGGGCTACAGGACTCAGGACTGCTGGCTGGGCAACCAGGGCCAGTAGATGCAGGAGTACTGGAAGAAAAGTTGTTTACCTGTCGCAAATACACAAAGACTGAAAACAAAGAAATAATGATTTGCTATTATAAATCAAGTCCAACAAGAAGAGGATATTTGAAAAGAATGCACCAGTTCTGGAAAGAACAACATCCAGAATTAGAAATAACAGAACAGAGGCTAGCAGATCAATGTCAATTTATAACATGAAATAATGTATTCACCGAAGTAGAATGGGAAGAACTGCCAAGGTCTACCCAGGGCAAAGAAATCAAAGCCTTGCCAGAAGTAGCTCAGACAGTAGTCTTCTCCTCATAAAGAACAAAACCCTCTAACTAAAAAACAAGAGGAATTGAAACAAAGAATAACTGAACATCTAGAACAGTGCAAAAGGAACAGAATAAGGTTGCCCGCATTGAAACTTGTTACAAAGAAAATGCTAGCACAAGTATTAAATGATGCCAACAAACAACAACCTTGGATGCAAAATCAACAAATAAGAAAAAAAGCCAAACAATGCACCGCAAAAATGGAAGATCAGGTTGGAAAGTAAGATCAGCATGCTAAGATCAGATGCAAGCAAGCTAGAACAGATGAAAGAAAAGAAGCTGAAGAACAAAAAGACCAAAGAATACCTGATCAAGAAATATCACTTAGAAACAAGGAAGATCAAGGAAGTACTGGAAATAATGAAGCAGCAAATAACAGCCACAGCCAAAAAGATCAGCAGATACGAGGCTCAAATTGCACACTACAGGCAGAATTTTCAATTTCAATTGAATCAGAAATGTTTCTACCAATCCATCAATAGAGAGACTGCAATGAACCATTCAACATCTGACAAAGAAGAAATAGTGCAGTTCTGGGCACAGCTATGGGAAAACCCAAAGAAATACAACAGGAATGCAGCTTGGATAAAAGAGGGGGATAAGAATAAAAAAGAAGCTGAAATGAAAGAATTTTTCATTTTTTCTTGACTTCAGTGAGCTTGATGTTGTCAGCCTGAAAGATGCCCAGGTATTTGTAGTGATCTTCTTCATCCAGATTCTTGATGTGATTTCCATAGGGCATCTTCATTCCTTCAGTTTTCACTACTTTTCCCCTGTTGATGGTAAGGGTGCACATTTGTCCAGTCCAAACTCCATTGCAATATCTTGGCTCTATATCTGGACAGTGTTGAGCAGCGATTCCATTTCAGATAGTGTTTTTCCATACAGCTTCAGGTCATCCATGTAAAGGAGGTGGGATATCCTGGCAGATGAGTCATGCCCTTCATCCACACAGTGACATTGACAGACTCTACTTATCAAGGAGCATAGGTGGGCATGGAATGTTGCAAGTACCCCAGACAGTTGAAGAAAAAAAAAGGGGCATTGGAAAAATATCTGAAGGACAGTGAAGAAGATGCACTGAAGCTACTACACCATGAAGGCTTACTGAATACTGAAGACTGGCCTACAAGAAAGACCAAATGAAGAATAGAAAAGAGACATGGCAAGTCAAAGTACTACATGGCCAGTACACAAAAGAAACTAGCAGGCAAAGCAGATAGCAACAAGACCTGGCAATGGCTAAGAGGAGGAAAGTTGAAGAAAGAGACAGCTAATTCTGACTGCACAAGACAAGCCTTATGAAGAAATGCATACAAAGCCAGAATCGAGAAGATGGCAACAGACAGCAAAAGCTGCCTCTGCAAAGAAGCTGAAAGAACAGTGGACCACCTAGTTAGCTGCTGCAAGAAGATTGCACAGACTGACTACAAACAATGGCATGACAAAGTGGCAACAATGGTGCATTGGAATATCAGCAAGAAATACCATTTGCCTGCAAGCAAGAACTGGTGGGACCACAAAACAGACAAAGTAATAGAAAATGAAGAAGCTAAAGTACTCTGGGACTTCAGAATTCAAACAGACAAGCACCTGCCACACAACACCCCAGACTTAACAATTATTGATAAGAAAGACAAAAAAAGTCTGGATAGTGGACATTGCAATACCTGGAGACAGCAGAATAGAAGAGAAAGAACTGGAGAAAATCACAAAATATAAAAACCTGCAATCAGAAGTAGAATGACTATGGCAAAAGAAAGCAAAGATAGTGCCAATAGTTATAGGCATGTTAGGTGCAATCCCAAAACATCTGGAGCACCACCTGAAGAACATCAGCATTGACAAAATCACCATCAGTCAATTGCAAAAGGTAGTTTTACTTGGAACAGCTTACATCCTGTGATGGTACTTTTACCATAAACAACAACATCTGCCTATCCCAGGTCCTTGGGAAGGACTCAATAAGTGGATAAAAATGCCAAACCCAGTCTAAACATCTGTCTGTGTGACCAACCACCACCACCACCACCACAACAATAATAATAATAGTCTACTCATTCAGATGTTCAATCCCAGAAGAAAAGATTGGTGTAGTGAAATGATAGATACATAGATAATGCCCACAAATCTGATTATAATTACCTGGACGCCTTGGATGATGATAAATCTGTCATGCTTCAAAGACAGTCCAATAAGATTGATTAACCTGTGTACAGTAACCTGTCGTGACAGTTTGGAGAACAAGTGGGACAAAATTTTACAACATATAGTGCTCCTGATTCAGAGTTCAGCCAACCATTTTTTTCAGAATATTCTATTTCCTTCTCTTTATCCTCAATGTTTTGTTGTCTGATGTAATAAAACAATTATCTCACAGACACGTAAATGAAATTCATCCTTAAGATTGACCCAGATACATGGTCAGATTGAAAAAAAGGTGTGTTAATCTCAGGCCCCATTGCTAAGCAGGTAAAAGTAATATTACAGTACCCATCCTAAGGAGATGACCCACTAATCAAAGACAAAGCCAAAACCAAAGCTGATTCCAAGGAAGTTTTCATTAGGAAGCATCTATTACAACAGAATCAAGATTCTTTCTGTGTGACTTCTGTTGTTAAGGTGATTGGAGCCTGAGAACATATGGTAGCCCTACTGTAAAAGGATCTCCAAGCATATGGTCAACATATCCTAGCATCCCTTGAGAATTCTAGGTAAAGAGGCACTGGGACGAGCTGCTTCTGATACAAGAAAATAACATTCATTGTCCCACAAGGTGTTCCCTCTCTTATTTTCTCTTTTGCATTCTAAAGCTTTCTGTTGCAACTCTGTTTCAATTGCTGTGCTCTACCTGGCCCATTTAGCCAGAATCTCCCTCTTTCTCCCCAGGCATCATACATGGAGTTAGGTGCAGAAGAATCCTGCCGAGTATTGTATTATCATTTCTCTATGCAAATCCAAGAGAGTTATACTTCCAGTTCCCTTTGTCTTCCCATTTTCCCTCTATTCAATTATTTAGGTCTAAGTTCTGCATCTCTGACTCTTGGTAACCTATACTGAAAGCCTTCTAGGTGCCTTACTTTGAACCTTATTTTCAGACTTAAAGGTTATTGAAGTATCTGTTTGATTGCCAATTGAATGCCACTTGAATAAGCTTGCTCCTCTTCCCTGGCAATGTATGCTTTTAAATTATAAAATTGAAATGAAATATTGTTTTAGTTTCTTTTTAGTTTTTTTCCTGAATAGATACATGCCAAGCCTGTGTCACAAAAATCCCTTAGCATGTCATTTCCCCGCATGTGCTAATGCTTAAAAGTTTGCCAGTATGTTGCAACCACTTCAAATCCTTACTGGATTATCCCATGGCTAATTGTATCTCCTTGTGCGTGGATGGTGCGGTTTTGATGATATAGGTATGGACAAGTGAGTCTGCTGTTAGTATATATGATGTGTTCAAGAACAAAAGAGCCTTAATGAAGGACATGCAGATAAATTGTGTGAGAAGATTCTGTCTAGCCAAGCTAAACCTGTTGAAATTGACGTACAAAATGTGTCAATATGGACCATGCTGAATATCCTCAGATTCATACCAAGGTGGAGGAGGGTGAGGGGGCAACTTGATGTTCCCAGAAGTAAATCTTCCAAGCTGAAAATGGTTCAATGTGTTCCAGAAAACATTCTGGACAGAGCATCTGGGTTCCATGGCAGACCATCCCTAGAACATCTTAAACTCTTTCTAGCTTGGAGGATTTATTTTTGGAAACCACTAAACTGCCCAAATAGCATGTTCTGAAGGTAGATGGAACATTCCAGAGTTCTCCAGAGCAGTCTGCTCCCAGAGTGACAAATTTTGCATAACCCAAGAGTTAAACTAAGGAGGTATTTATCACAATTTTATCCAAGGAGGAAGAAATTAAGAAACAACCAGTTTTTGTGCATATAATCTGTAACAAGTATCCCATATTTTTCTTTTTAGCTTGAATGTGGTATCATCTGAAATGCTTCTTCACTGCTCTGAAGTTCATTTTCTTCAGCCTTCTAGCAATTTCTGTGTTATGTATAGTCTGAATTTTGTACCAGTTTTAATGTACTACAATTGTTTAAAATGACATAAAGTAAGCATCTTTATAGTGCAACATAGCCTATAAAACTTAAGACTTGTTGAACATTTAGAGAAAGAGTGTGCATAACTAAGTTCCATCTCACCTGAGGCTTTTTACCTGCTTTCATCATTTGCTTCTGCTGCCACACTCCCTTTCATCCCTCCTCTTGATCCTTTCCCTTTCTTTCTCTTTCATCCTTGTTTGTTTCTGGAGCATTTTATTTCCCAGTCACCCATATTAGCTTTGATGCTGCTACTTTCTCACCAGTTGATCTTCATATATCCTCTGTTCCTAGTCTTCCCTAATTCAAATCTCCAATACAAAGTGCCGGCATTTACTTTCAGGCTTCAAGTCAAGCCATTCCTTGATTATGTTAACACATTGTGGCACACAGTCTCTTTTAAGAGGCTCAAATCACATTGAAACAAAGCACTAGCTTAAATGAATCCTGGAAAGTGTGCAAGACTCAGCAAGAAGAATATGACTAGAACTTCTACTTGATATTGCTTGATATTTAGCAATATTTCTGAAAAGTGACCCATAGATATTCTATGCAATGTGAAATTGCATCCTGCATATTTAATGTCTTTGGCAAACTTTTTAAAAAAATGTTTGGGATGGTTTTTTGAGATAAACCCTTTTTATTAATTTATTTAAAGTAATTTTATTGAGCTTTTCCAATTTTCAAGCATCAAAACATTACTCGCTCATTATTAAAGAGGCTTTAAGAATCCATTATAATAAATATTAATTTTTTAAGAGCTGGATTTTAATATCTTCATTTTTAAACCGGATTTTAATAAAGGGGGTGGGTGGGTGGGTGGGTTGGTTGGTTTATTATGCTGGGTTTAAGTTCAGCTAATTTTCTCACACAAACCAAAAGACTTGTGTATTCTCTATATCCATCTATATATCCTGATAATTATGCTGTGCTGTACTTGGATGTTTTCTCACCCAAGGAATATAAAGTATTCATAAAAACACACACCACCTGCAAAGCTCAAAACAATAAATCAGATTCAGAGCCTATCGCTCCACTGTCTCCAGCAAGAAGTTTCTGAGTATCAATCTTAAAATTGGATGGGACAATGGTGTGTGTTCTGCTACAAGGGAATATTTGGAAGATACTCTCAATCACACCAGCTGCCAATTTATGCTGCTCCCTATTGTTCACATCTGTTGCTCTTCTTCATCTTTATTCTGTGTCTACATTCTCAGTTCATTAGTCCGTCTACTGTTGTTTTTATCACTTGCTATTTTTTGTTCTGGTTTTGTCTTCAGTCTGTGCATTAACTTGTTTTTACTTTCTCCTTCCCTTACCTTGGTCCTTGATATATTAAATCACCTTATTTGTGAATGCCATAATAAACTGTAACACATGTGTTAAAAAAAGAAGAAGAGGAAAATTAGATCATTCCCAGGAGTAGACGTAATTAAATTATCACACAAGGCATAGAACTGAGAGGTGATTTTACATATTTATCTCTGACATCTCAGTTACCAAGGATATCTTATAAGCCACAGTTTCAGGCAATGCAAGCTGAATTTTTATAAACTGCAGCATTAGCTGGCAGGAAAATGCCCTTTAAGAGTTAAAGGAAGACTTGCAATGTTACTTTATATTCTTCCTTCTCCAGATTCATCTTGCTGTAAGAAGGGAGACACTTTCCTAAAGTCTGTGAGCTTTCAGAATCCCATTAACTATGTGGGAAGTAATAATGTTAATTACACATATTTGTATTTAATTGATTTGATGTTAATCAAATCAATTATGTTTTTGTCCTGGTTCTATTCACCTGTTGACAATTCTAGCCTTTTAGCCATATAATCTTTCAAGATATTCCAATCTCAGTCTCTCCCTCCCTCCCTCCCTCCCTCCCTTTCTTTATCTCAAAATAGCTGAATATGGTTTGGTCTCATGTGGCTGTTTGAGAATTGTGTATTTTGTTTTTCTCAAGTTTTTTTTTCTTTTTATTCTGCAAATACATGGAACCTTAAAAACTGCATATGGATGGGACCATATACAGTATAAGGATCTAAAATTGCCGCTATAAGGATCCATATCTGCCCTTTGTCTCATGGGTTTATACCAGATATGGGGAACTAGTTCAAAGGCTGGATTAGCCCTAACCTGAATAATGTCATTGTGCAGGGCTCCAGGTCCTACCCCGTCATCCTTCAGTCACCACTGCAGCCAAATTCTATATAAAGGAAGGACTACCTTTCTCTATGTAGAAGATGGAAAAGATTGCTTCCATTCCTTCTTCTGCAGGGAAAAAAATAAACCGGGGGGAGAGGACCCAGAGAAAAGGACTGCAAAATGTTTGTACTATGTGCTCTATTCTCTTTTTCTGTGCTGATTGCTCTCCTTTTTCAGCATGATAAAAAAGGAAAACAGTGAGAAAGGAGATCTATGGAGAGTAGAGACTTCTTGGGGGAAAAAATCCCCAAATTCTGGGTTTCTAGATCGAGGAACCTCTGGTCCATGCAACCATGAACCAAGGTTTCTCACTCTAGACACCCAGAATTTAAGTTAAATATTTGAGATGCAAAAATTTAGAAACCCACCAGTTGACATCAGAGAGTTTTCTGTAGCCCTTTATTGCCTTATAGTGGTTGTCCATAGTTTAGCAGCCAGATTTGGTACTCCTAACAGAAGTATTACATATTTAGTGCCTAACACTAAATCAGAGAAATTTCTTACGTTTTCATATTTGGAGTCATTCTAGCATAACATTGTAACATTTCTGAACACAAACAGGCCAATTGAATCACACACTATTTTCTTTCATTACAAAGGAAGAGTCTCTGGAGCTAGATGAAATATAAACGTTAGTAAATAAATAAAATAAATAAAACAAATAGCTTTTTCTGGGATCAGTCATGTCACTTGGATCAGGAAACAGCAGAGACCCTACAGGTGATCAACCCCAAGTCCTCTATATCAACTTTTATGCCTTTGTGACCTGAGAATTGCTTCCCTTCTATCACTTGAAAGCTCATTCTGCCATTTCCCAGGCACATAAGAATCTCAGGCTTCAGAAACGGGGTTAAGGCCCTTTAAGTCCAGAACCAGCAGCAAGCAGAGGAATCACCTGGTTCTTCTGTCTTCTTATGGCCTCAATTGAGACTAGAGTGGTACTGGAGCAATAGCACTTTTACTGAGAGTTACTATAGCCTTGGAGATTTCCACTATGGAATTCCTCCAAGATCCTGACAACTCTTTGTTTTGCCAGAGCTCAAACTGGCCTTGCCCATTCACGTTCAGTATCATTCCATAAAGTCTTTTTATGGAAAACTGGCCAGGCTAGGAATTACATCTATTACCTTTTGTCTGTGTTCTGTCACACTAGTTAACTGTGCTTTAAATACTCAGCGAGTGCTCTGAAACAGCAGAACAAACAAGCACAATTAGACAAATAAAATAATTGGATAATGTAACAGGAATGTAATAAGAATGTCACAGAGGCATAGACAAATTCATAAAGATGATATCTGGAAAATGCTAGATAATGTTTTGGCATACCGATTAAAGCAGCAACAAGCTCCAAGTTTTATTTCCACTGACAGATTTCAGATTTAAAGACAACTGAAGAATATAATTTTAAGATTTCATGAATTTGATTAAAAATAATAGAAAATGAATTTGACCTTCCCCCCTCAGCTGAATTTTCAGCATATTGTAAGACTCACTTTCTGAGACTATCCGTGCAGAAAAAATAAAATACATTGTTTACAGCATAAAAATAGTACAGTGCCAGGGCTGCATGCCTCTCTTATAGGACTATGTAAAATGCATACATATTCTTTGCACTTAACACCTTAAATGTTTTAACAGGATATGTTTAAATATGGAACCCTACTAGCTTCTTTTTTTTTTTTTAGATTTTTTTTATCCTGCCTTCCTTATTTTTATAAATAACTCAAGGTGGTGAATGTACCTAATACTTCTTCCTCTTCCTTTTTTCCCCACAACAACAACCCTGTGAGGTGAGTTGGGCTGAGAGAGAGTGACTGGCCCAGAGTCACCCAGCTGGCTTCCATGCCTAAGGCAGGAGTGGAACTCACCGTCTCCTGGATTCTAGCCTGGTGCCTTAACCACGAGACCAAACTGGCTTTCTTTTTAGTGCTTTCATCACTTCAACTCCTATCACTGAATTATAGATTGATTTAATTAACAAATACTGATATTAAAATAATATCTGGCATGCCTGCTAGCTGTCATCATAAGAAATTAGCATATTTGAAAGATCCCTATTCATTTTAGATAAGGGGCTGATAACCTAGGATGATTAGGAAATTTTGTACTTTTAATAAAGCAACAATGATCAGGCTATACTGTAAGTACAGTATTTCACTGGAAGGTGAGAAAGGCTTTAATATAATATATTGACATAGCTATTTTTTATTCTTTCCAGATTTTCCTTTCCTCAAAATTTTTAAAATGCTTTTTAAAAATTTCTTTCCAGAGATACAAATGAGGAAGATGGGGTCTTATCTAGCTTATTTTTATTAAAGAGAAACATACAACAGGGTTTTCTTGTTCTTTATTGTTTCATTTGTATTTGGAAACTTTAGCATGTTCCATAAATCAGAATGGGAAGATTCGTGGTTTGATTTTGCAGGTAAAAAAGTATATTGTATTCCAACTTGCAAATGATACTTTGCACGTAAGAATAAACTTGAATCTTCCATACCAAAATAATAAATAGTTTGGGACTTTTTCTGGGTATAATATAAATTAAATCTGAACTTAGGAGCGCTATTTGTCGATATTTAAATTAATGTGTCTCACTCAAATTGAGTATCCAGGATAAAATTAATATGTTAAAAATGGACATTTGGCCATGAATTAAGTTATGTGTAACATTCTTCTATATATTCCTAAAATGTATTTTCATAGGTTTGGTGTACTGTTTCAGAGGTTCATTTGAGAAAACCTTCCTCTTTGTTTGTCACTCAGGTTTTAATTTTCCACATTTACATTTATAACATAAAGCATATCTTCTTTCTTCAGTTAACAAATGGAAAAGTATTCTATTATAAATTTGCCTCCGTGGCCTATCTTGGAATTGGGATATTTGGCATGCTGGTTAAAGCCTCCAGGGAAGGGGCATGTGGGTAGATCATCCCTATTTTTTGAAATAGGAGATTGTTCCAACGGCTCTGAAAGAAAAGGTGATGAACTCCCTCTTTAACACACCATCCTTGGATCCAGCCGATCTGGACAATTTCCCTAAAAAGGAAGAGTTGTTGAGAAGATGGTCACCCTCCAGCTTCAGGGAGTCCTGGAGGAATCAGATTATCTGGACCCTTTTCAGTCAGGAATCAGACTGGGCTATAGTACTGAGATGACTTCGGTCATGCTTGTTGATGACTTGAGGTGACCTCACGATCAAGGTGGTGCACCCATTCTGTCTCTCTTTGATTTCTTAGCAGCCTTTGATACCATCGACCATGGTACCCTTCTTGACCAGCTTACTGGGCTGGGAGTGGAGGGCATTGTTTAGCAGTGGTTTTCCTCCTTCCTCTGAAGCTGGTTGCAGTGGGTGTTGGTGGGAGGGAAGTGATCCAGCCCTAGGCCCCTACTTTGCAGATGCCTTAGGACTCTGCCCTCCCCTTCTTTTTTAGTATCTACATAAAGCCATTCGGGTAAAGTCATTTATTGGTATGGGGTGCAGTATCTTCTATATGCTGGTGATACCCAGTGGTACATTTCTATCCTGAGCTGACCAAGCGAAGCTGTGAGGGTCTAGATGAGGGAGAACAGGCTTCAGCTCAACCCTGGCAAGACTGAGTGGCTATGAGTCCTGGATCTCTTGGATCTGGAAATTGGAATGTTTTCATCTTTGGTTCTGGACAGGGTGGCACTGCCCTGTTCAGACTTGGTATGCAATCTGGGGGTTCTTCTGGACATGCAGCTCCTGCTTGAAGGGCAGGTGACAGTTGTGGCTTGGGGGGCCTTTGCACAACTGGACCTTGTATGCCAGTTACACCCATTCCGGGACCTACAGGCCTTGCTCATGCTAAACAATGCCTTCATCATCTCCTGATTGGACCATTGCAACATGGTCTACATGGGGCTACCCTTAAAGTCCATCTGGAAACTTCAGTTGGTCCAGAATGCAGTGGTGCACACACTTATGGGTGCAGCTCATTATGCCCATGTGACACCACTACTCTGTGTGCTGCACTGGCTCCTAACAGTAGAGGAGCCAGTGCACCCCACTACGCTGGGTGTGACTGAAGGTTCTAGTTATCACTTTTAAAGTCCTAGATGGCATAGGACTAGGTTACTTGCAGGATTGCTTTCTCCCAAGAAAATCTGCCTGCTCCACATTCTCCCATAGAGAGGGCATGTTTCAGATTCCCTCCTTTAAATTTTGCCATCTAATAGGACCCAGGAACCATGTCTTTTTGGTGGTTGCCTCTGTGCTCTGAATGATTTCCTCCTGAATATACAACAGGTCCAACTCTACTTGCCTTTACAAAAGCTGTTACAATCTGGCCTTTTCCTAAGGGGTTTGGGTGATTACAATTTTATATTTTATATATTGGGTTGGTGGTGGTGGTGGTGGTATGATTATTTTTTTCTCTGTTTATTCTTATTTTTGTTGTACACTGCCCAGGGTCATATTGTTTGAATTGGCTGGCCCTGTAAATCCATTAAACAAACAAACAAATAAATAAATCTATACATATTCTCAGCTCAAAGTTATTGCCTTTAGATGCCTCAGAGATTGTGCAGAGAAAGCAAATATTGACAACACAGTAGCTCCCAAAGGTACTGTGGCTTTTCTGTGTATAATATCAGTTTCTTAAGCCCTCTAAAGCATTTCAAATCACCTTTCAGTAAAGGCATAGATAAGCTAAAAATTAAGACTAAAAAATAACTAAAATATTTAATATTAAATAACAATTATTACAAATAATTAATTAATAAATATGTAAAAACAGCAATCACAGCAGCCAGAAGCATTTAAAAAATAAGAGAAAAAGTTAAAGTGCTTTTTAAAAAAAACTGCAAAATGTATCTTCACCTGGTACCTAAATTGCTTCAGCTTTGATATTAATCTCAACCAAAGTGATAACACTCACATTCCCCTCAGAAAAAAAGAACTAGAAGCATTTTGAGAGTCTGATTGCTAAACAGAATATTTGTCAGCATCATCTAGTTTAGCCTACAGGTGTCAAGATCTTCACTACCAAAAGCTCTATTTTTAATCATCTTTAATAGTCGAATCCAAAGCATAGTTTTCTGACTGATATGAACACTCAGCACTAGCAACTATTTAAAGTATGTACCCCCTTTTTGCAGAAATGTGTGGTTTATAAGAAACGGGGCACACTCAGCACTGAGAATGATAAATTAGGGGTTTACAGAATGTGCTCCCAGCTTCTTTGTCTTCAGTTATGAAAACATGTTGATTTGTAATACCCTATTCAGCAGAGAAAGCTCATGAGAAACCATGGACAGCCAACAGAACAAATGGATCCCTGACAAATCAACCCAGAGTTCTCACTCAAGGCACAAATGATCAGGATCAAATTATTCTACTTCAGACACATTATGCAAAGACCTAACTCTCTGGAGAAGGATCTAATGCTGGGAAAAGTGGAAGGAAAGAGAAGAAGAGGACAACCAGCAGCAAGGTGCATGAACTCAGTTATAGTGGCAATGGGTGTACAGTTGGAATACCTGAAGAACCAGGTTAGGGACAGATCATCATGGAGAAAATCTATCTACGTGGTTGCTAGGAGTCGAAAATGACTTGATGGCACATAATCAATAAATCAATTCAGCCCAGAAAGATATGTGCTGAATTAGGTTATTAGAGATTGAAAAACCACTGCAGATTAGGTTTTCAGAGATTAAAAAAAAAAACGTGCAGGTTTTGTTCCTTGAGATATTGTACCAGTTGTAGGAGGACTCTGGTATAGACACTATTAGGGGAAAAATTCACAATTATGGCTAAATTTGAATTGGAGTATGTGACTAGTATTCATATAGTGTATTTCTTACCGGTATATACTGACTCATTTAATTTCTTTCTTGGTTTTGCTTTAATTATTATTATTATAACAGAATAATATTGTCTGGAATCTATTGTAAACCTTTCTTATCTTTTGAATTTCATTCAACTCATATCATTTTTCTGAAAATTATCCCCCCAGTTCATGGCCTAAGATTATAACTAAACACTTAGCACAAAGCACAATAATTTTACACAATAATACTTAATTACACTAAAAATACCAAAGATAGAGGAAAACAAAAAGAATGGCTATCATTAACACCAAGGATCATACAGTTGTAAACTCTGGAGTGAGGGGAGAATTTTAATCAAGACTGCAAAGGCAAATGTATTTTCCTGGTATTTATACAGTATATATTCATGCACACATGCACACGTGTATGTGTATGTATGTACAAACACATATTTGCATCTATATATATCTTGCTTTTTGATGGTTATGTAAGATCTCCACATTTCTAAAGAGGTAAAGAATAAAAGCTGAATAGGGAGCTGAATTCCTGTGTTTCCACAATAATGTCACACCCTGCTCTTTGCTAGTAGAAGACCTCATTCCCTGGAGGAGAGTCTGGATATTGTGCTGTGCAATGGCAAAAAACGATTGGTGACTTGTAGCAGCTCAGAAAAGACTGAATATAATAATTGAAAATGGAAAACCTGTATCCATCAGAAAGTTTAGATGGAATACCACATTTCTATGAACTTCAATTCAAATATCTATATCCTATATTACATGTCACCAGCAACACCATAGAGTTTTTAAACACTGGATTCAAAAGGTGGTTGGAGATCATTAGAAAAAAATGTAAAAGGACTCCTAGAATACTGTGGTATATCCTTAAAACTACTAGGCCGCTGTAATAGTATAACACCTGAATTATGTTGACGTAGAGAGATGATATAAAGATTTTGGAAGCATGAAACTATGTAAGTTTCAGGTAACAGGATTAGATCTAGACTTAATCATAAAAACACCCACTGAATTAACCTGATAATTTAGTCAATGACTTTGACTAAGTCTGGATCCAACTCAGCAATGACTTGCAAGACATTATTTAACTTTCCTTGGGTAGGTAGGTGGCTATATAAATTTGTTAAACAAACAAATAAATAAATGTTTTTTTTAAAATGGCTATTATTTTCTTTTGGTAAATGGTCTTGTTAAGTTCCATAAATATATTTAAGCATTTTGGATCATGCATAAATACATGTGCACCAGCAAAGACAGTTTCAGGGATAGAGGATAGGAGGGAAAAGATTAGGGCTGTTGATGCATGAAGTCCTTTTCTTCTAACAGTTCAGTGGGATTTTCTGCAACTCTGTAGAGCAGTGTTTTTCAACCTCAGCAACTTTAAAATGAGTAGACTTCAGTTCCCAGAATGCTGGGAGTTGCAGTCCACCCATCTCAAAATTGCCGAGGCTGAGAAACACTGCTGTAGAGATTTTTAAAGACTTTCTTTCCCCTTCTTTCTGAGAATAAAACTGCAGTAAAATAAACTTTCAAATGCCTCTCCTCCTTTATGTAAACTGAATGAGAGTACTTCCTTACGTCATGCTTGGCTCCAGAAGACTTTGGTCTTGTCCTCAGTCTGCATGCCCTATCCCTTTGACTATTTAACCTCTAACTAGCAGTTGATTTCAAGCCTTTTCTTAACATTTAGACTTGTGGAAGTTGTTCCTGCTAGTCACGCTGGCCTCCTAGTCTATACCTGGATGCAGCCCATTTTAATCTAGACTTTTAATTCCCAATTTATGTTGCAAATTACCATGGTCGATGATATATAGTCACCTTTCATCCAATTTTAAATGACTTTGACAAATCAGTGACAGTTAAGAGCCTTTATCAGCATCTTGCAAAATATTTTTTCTTCTTCAAGAAAATAAAGGTATTTTCAACTGAGCACACATTTCATCTCTTACCCTCTCATGTGTAAATATGTTTCTTACTTATCAGGCCTATACATATCATTTAAATAAGTTCCCATTATTTTTCAGTGGAGTAACTTGCTGTAGGAAATATTTATGTCTCTTCAGTGGACATCTGCTATTGGTACAAAAGGCAATTCAGGGGAAAATGATTCTATGAAACATGCTTAACTTTCATGCCTCCCTCTTATCCTTCTAAAGTGAAGATCAGGCAGACACTCAATCAATAGTACTGTGGATGAATCCAAACTATTTTCATTTCATAGCTATAAAAAGCAGTACATACATAAGAATAGAAGGCAACTAAAAATGATGGCTTGTACTATTGCCAGAAATATTCACTCACTCTGATAATTTTACTTACCATAGTAAGAATATTAAATAATAATCTTTTGAACAACACAATAAGCGAAACCAACAACTAAGCATAAAGTGAATGTCTGAATACCTGCAAGGGTATGATTTCTTTAAATTATATAGTACAATCAATTCCCGACTTCTAATGTCACGAATTCAAGCTCAGATAATCTGTATAAGAAACAAGGGTCAAAGATTTTATTTATTTATTTAGAAAATTAGTATATCCATCCATTTTAAAAACATAACTTTGAGTGACAAACAGTCCATACAAAAACAATATAACATCCCTCAACCAATTAAAACAATCCAATTAAAAAAACCTTGAGTTACTATGTAACAATTCCTCAAAAACTGACACACATATATTGGATTCCCCTAACATCCTGCCCCTAACACTTGCACAAAATGCCAGGTTTTAACAGGCTTCTGGAAGGCCAAGAAGGTTGGGACCATCCGACTCTCAGATCGGAGGCTATTCCACAGGGCAGCACCACAAAGAGAAGGCATACTTCCTCAATCGAGCAAGATGACACTATTTAATAGAGGGGACCTGGAGCATGTCCACCCTGTCAGATCTGATGGAATGGGCAGAAACCCTCAGATATAGACAGTCCCACAAGTAAGCCGGCCACATGTCATGCAAAGCTTTAAAGGTGATAACCAGTACCTTGAATTGCACCCAGAAGCATACTGGAAGCCAATGCAGCTTGGTGTGTTACATGGGTGAACTTTGGAGCACCCAAAACCACATGTGCCACCATATCCTGCACCAATTGAAGCTTCTGAATGTTCTTCAAAGGCAGCCCCATTTTGAGCACATTGCAGTAATCCAACTGGGAAATCAATTAAGGCAGTACGTGACAGTGGGCGACAGTAAGCAGAACAGTAAGCAGATCCAGGAGCAGGCGCAATTGCCACAGATGAGTCCGTACAGACAGTACATTTTGTTTGACTTATTTATTTATTTAATACAATTTATAGGCTGCCCAACTCCCAATAGCTCTGGGAAACTTACAATTAAAAAGTTAAAAATTACAAAAGACAAAAAGAAACAATGAATACCCCAAAAAACAACATATAACCAAAAACCCCAACCAGCAACAGCTCAACCTTCACTCTGCCCCAAAGCCTGGGAGAATAGCCAGGTCTTTAATAGGTTCCCAAATGTCATCAGGATGGGAGCCATCAGGATCTCTGGCAGATATCATTCCAGAGGGCAGGTGCTGTGACAGACAAGTGTATAGGTATAAAGTATTACATTTGCTTGATATTTACTTAATATATTACTATATTTTTGTAATTCTGATATTGAAATAAAGAGCAGGCATCACTTCCTCTGCTATTCAAAAGACAAAAGAATCACTTCAAATTCCTGAAGGGCCTGGTGGTATGCGAAGCCAATTTTTGAATCAGTTTGAAAAATACAGCTGACAAAATAAATGCAACATATCAGGTACAACTTCAGTTATAAAAGATAAAAGAAGTTTCCATTTTATTTTCCAAAGAAGTTGAACGTAATGAATGGAAACATGTAACAGGAAGAAAGGAATATGTGTTATGCATATATGGTAGTAAAAAAAAAAAGGTAAATACAGTAGGTGTGTAATAGATAACCAGATTGCATTAGAGTAACAGTATTAAACTCTTCCAGTGAGTGAATTAAAAATGATTACAGATACTTTGATTCATTAGCATATTTTATTAACTGCACTTTAAACAGCATGTTCATTTACCTTGATTGCCAAATGAACGGTTACATAGGGAAGGCCAATAACCATTGCTAGCTATGATTCTGAGCATTGCAATCCTTTTATTCTTGGAAGGTATCAGCTTGGAGAAAGCTGGAACACCAGCCATTCAAAAGGTACTATTCTACTGAAGCACTGTTTTTCTGTAAGGAAGAAGTCAAGAAGATCCATAGTTGTTCTAATCAGCTATCCCCTTCTACAGTGCCTATGATTATGAATCAAGATTTGCAGATCAATCTTGATCTAAAATAGAATTTTAAGAGATAATCCAACATACTAGTTGGTTGTCAATTTAATGACATTATGTTTATTAACTGTGCTGCAATACAAAGCTCATCTCCCTGCCATAATGTCAATCTTCCTATAAAGACATGAATACCAACTTGGATTCTTATCTTTATAGGAAGGTTGACATTATGCTGACTAGGACATCAAAGTGTCTTGTCATGCTCTTAGCACTCTGCAATACCTGCTGGGCCTGTCTTCTTGACTGCTGGACCGTTAACCAGTCTCCTCTGCTCAATCTGCCAGGGCCAAACTTCACATGCTGGGATAGACAAATCCCCTATCTGGTCATCCACTGCATCCCACTGCATCCCTGGTCATCCACTGTAGCAGGAGAGTCTCCAGCCATAATGGTTTTTCATGCCACTGGATTAAGGTCTCTTATGCCGAGAGATTGAGACTGCCCCTGTGCAATGGCTGTTCCACTTAAAATGCCATCATGCACAGATTTCCGTTGTGCAATTCATCTTCATCTACAACTCATCTGCAAATCATCTCAGTCCAAACATAATTTGTTGAGCCCTGTGGTGACGTGGGAGTGGCAAAGCAACAGGTGGAGATAACCACTGGCAGTTGTAGTCACAAACCTGCACGTGGGCAGCCCTTGGACCAGTGGTCATTCATCTCAGTACCCTGGGCAGCAGAGTTGTCTGGCAGCATCCAGGGCAAATGGGCAGCCCTTCTAGGATAGAACTGCCCACCCTCGCATGAGGGAGAAGGTTAGAAAAGGTACCCTAAACATTGCCTGCCCCACATCTGGCTAGCTAATCACAGCTGGCAGATCATCTCGTTAGCGATCAAGCATCAAGGAAAACAAATAAAAGAAAATTCACCCATTGGAACGTCCACACCTTGCTGGACAGAGACAAAGTGTCAAGCCCTGAAAGACAAACAGCACCCATAGCAGCTGAACTTCGTCATTATAGCATTGACATTGCTGCATTCAGTGAGACCAGGCTGGCAGACGAGGGTTCATTACAGGAAGCAGTGAGTGGATATATGTTCTTTTAGAAAGGGAAATCACAGACTGACAACAGGACTCACAGAGTAGGTTTTGCATCAAAACTGCTCTGCTGAAGAAGATCTCTACTATTACCCACTGGAATAAATGAACACCTTATGAAGTTCTGCTCTCCTCTCAGCAAGTCCCAGTATATCACCATTGTCAGCGCCTACACACCAACTCTCATGAGTCCAGATGAAGACAAGGAAGATTTCTATGAGGACTTGCACCAGATTATTCAAACAATCTCCACCAGCAACAAACTCATCACTCTGGATGATTTCAATGCTAAGGTGGGGATAGACAGCAACAACTTGTATGGAGTCCTTGGGAGACATGGGGTGGGAAAACTAAATAGCAATGGCCTGCAGCTTCTGAGCAAATGTGCCAAGCACAACATGTGCACCACTAATACAATGTTCAGACTTGCAAATAAGTACAAAACTACCTGGACTCATCCCAGGCCCAAACACTGGCACCTACTTGACTATGTCATAGTATATCAGCGTGACCTTAAAAACATCACCATCACCCGAACCATGTGAGGTGCTGAGTGCTGGACAAATCACAGGCTGGTGCAGTCAGTCCTCAACCTTCACATAGCCCCTTTACATCGTAAGCAACCAAGGACTGTCAGAAAGTAATTCAACATTGGCAGACTGCAAGACCCAGGCCAAGTCCAACGTTTCCAAGATGTACTTAATGAAAAACTCTCTGGCAATTTACCGCTTGTAGGAACTTGTTCTGAAAAGTAGATGCAGTTTAAAGTTGTCATCATGCAGACTGCAACAACTGTATTCGGACTAAAAACCCGGCCACATCAAGGCTGGTTTGATGAAAACCACAAGACCATTTCAGCAGCCCTCCAGGCCAAGAACAAGGCCTATTCAGACTGGCAGAATGATCCATCATCTGTCTCAAAGAAAGATAAGTTTAAGCACCCGCAGCCCAAAGTACAGATGGAACTGCGAGAAATTGCAGGATGAGTGGTGGCAGAGAAAGGCTGAGCAGGTAGAATGCTATGGGGACATGCATGCCACCAGAGGGTTCTTCAGCATCATAAAGTCAGTTTATGGTCCTTCTAAATCAGGATGCTCCCCCCTGCTATCATTTGATGAGTCAAGATTGATCAAAGATCAGGAAGGACTGAAAAACCGCTGGACTGAACACTTTTCCAACCTACTCAATAGGCTGTCCACAGTTGATCATTATGTCTTACAGCAGATTCCTCAGCTGCCAGTCTTGGTTGCCCTAGACCTGCTTCCCTCTAGTGATGAGATCAAGAAAGTGATCTCACAGATGAACTCAAATAAAGCAACAGGACAGATGGCATTCCTGCTGAGATCTACAAAGCACTAGAGCCAGATGCCTTACAGGCGTTTCAAGACAACTTGGAAGACATTTGGTCCATAGAGAAGATGCCGGATGACTTCCACAATGCCCTCATTGTGGCTCTCTGCAAAAATAAGGGAAGCAAATCAGACTGTGGAAACTACAGGGGTATTTCACCGCTGTCCATTGCAGGCAAGATCTTTGCCTGCATTCTCCTGAACAGACTTGTCACTGTCTTGGAAAGGAACCTCCCAGAGATGCAGTGTGACTTTCAGCCAGAACAGAGTACAGCAGACATGATATTTGTCATTAGGCAAGTCCAGGAGAAGTGCATTGAGTGGAACAAGCCTCTTTACTCTGTCTTCATTGACTTGACAAAGGCATTTGACGCTGTAAACAGGGAGGCTCTCTGGATCTCCTGAGACGTTATGGATGCCTGAGGAAATTTGTGAAGTTGATTCAGCTACTCCATGATGGAATGACGGGACAGGTTCTTTACAATGGTGATACATCAGCTGCATTTGCCATTTCCAATGGGATAAAACAGGGTTGTGTGCTAGCCCCAGTCCTGTTCAATCTGTTCTTCACTTGCTGCAAGGGTCTGAAGGAGGGAATGTACATCAGATACCAATTGGATGGTGCTCTCTTTGACTTTTGCCGCTTGAACACACAAAGTGCCTCCACACAGTCATCAAGAAATCCTCTTTGCTGATGACTGTGTGTTCCTGATGCACAAAAACAGTGATCTACAGTTGATGCTAAACAAATGCTCAGATGCTGCTATGCTCTTCAGCCTGACTATCAGCCTGAACAAGACTGAAGTACTTTACCAGCCTGTGCCAAATATCAACCCCCTAGAACCAAAAATCATTGTTGATGACACCCAGCTGACAAATGTAAGCAGCTTCAAATACTTGGGAAGCATCATCTTGAGTGATGGGTCTTTGGACAAAGAAATTGATACCAGGATCAGCAAGGCCAGCCAGGCACTGAGGTGGCTGCGTACTAGAGTGCTCAATCAACACAACATCTGTATCTCCACAAAGCTGAAAATCTGCAGAGCTGTGGTTATCCCTTCTCTTCTATATGAATAGGTGTCCTGTACTCTGTACTGAAGACAGATCAAAAACTGGAGAAATTTCACATGTGTGCTCTCTGTTCTATCCTTGACACTCCTTGGCAAGACCGTGTCTGCAACCTGGAGGTCTTGGATCATGCAGAGTCCACCAGCACTGAGTCCCTGAGTATCAGAGCCCAGATGTGGTGGGTGGGACACATAATCAGAATGGATGACCTCTGTATGCCTCACCAGTTGCTCTAAAGTGTACTGGAATCTGGGAAGAGACCCCAAAATCGACCACGCAAGTGCTACATAGTTGCTGTGAAAGAAACTCTACACCACTGTGACATCCAGCCAAAGGAACTAGAAGCTGCAGCTGCTGATAGAACCCGCTGGTGAGCCCTATGCTATAAGCCTCCACTGGCTTTGAAGACAGGTGCTGCCAAAAACTGATAGAAAACCATGAGAGGCATCACAAAATAACACCCACAGTTACTACTACAATGGACTTCCAGTGCCCCCATTGTGCTAGACTCTGCGTTTCCAGACTGGGAATGCAGAGCCACCTCCGTGTCCACAGATGAACTGCACAACAGTGTGTCTTCTTTGAACCTGAAGGACTATCATATACCATTAAGCTACTGACAATCTGGGACAATGCTGAAGCTTTGTAAAATCTGTAAAGTAATTTTGTTCTATGCAAAAAATATAGAATTACAGATTTATAGGGAAAAACCATTATTTTCTTATAAACAATAACTATTGGAGACTTAAAGTGATGTATGTAGAATAGACTATAATGTATAAAAATGATTAGTGTCACTACTTTAGGATAAGCCTTTTCTTGAACTGAAGCAGCCCTCTGAATACAAGTAGTCCTCACTTAATGATGGTAATTAGGACTGGTGTTTCTGTCGCTAAGTGATGCAGTCGTAAGTGCTACATCACATGACTGTATTGCTTATTGACGGCAATCCCGGCAGTCCCTGTTGCCATCGTTAAGCAAGGATCATGAGTCATTAAGCAAGGACCTCCTTACAACTTCCTGCCAGCTTCCAACAAGCAAAGTCAACTGGGAAGCTGGCAGGAAGTCACAAGTTCTGGGTGGCTTGCAAGCAGGCCAGTGGGTTGATAAGCAGCTGCTGCAGTGCAGCGCAAGTGCAGCCGGGCCACGGGTGGCTGCTGCTGAGTGTAGGAGAGTACACCGGTGACCGACATGGCCAGGTGGGCATGCACTACAGAGTGCGGGGGGGGCATGCTGTGGATGGGCGTGTACTACAGTGTACGAGATCCCCAGGATCTCGTACTCCATAGCCACGCTCCTTGGGAGAAAAAGCAGCAGGAGTGGAAATGACTTACAGGGCAACTTGCGACCTTCTCTGATGGCTTCCCACATTGACTTCGCTTGTGGGAAGTGCAGGGAAGATCACAAATGGTGATCACATGACTGCGGGGTGCTGCAACTGTCGTGTGAGCTGGTTGCCAAGTGCCCAGATCGTGATCATGTGACTGCGGGGGCGCTGGGAAGGTTGGAACTTTGAGAAGCAGTTGTAAGTACCACTCGTTCATCACTGTCTTAACTTTGAACAATCACTGAACCGAGTCATTAACCGAGGACTACCTGTATTTCTAGTAGGTTCTGCAGTAATTTGCTAGTATTTCCATAACCTTAAACAAGTAAGGTTTTGTCCCAGAAACAAGGTTTCATCTAAATCCTATGCACAAGGGAGAGAAAGGTGAAAAGCTTTCTCTGTCCTGTTAAAGTCAATTTTTCTGCAGTGGGACAGAAACCTAACAAAATTATAGTAGAATACCAAAGGGAAAATCTCTCTTTGATATTTCTAGTGCTAAAAATGATTGTGTAAATATTTTTCCTGGAACAAAGACCCCTTAGTGTAGGCTGTTTGAGGAGATGAATTTGTGTGTGCATGTGTGTGCATCCATGCATTGGAGGAGGGAAGAATCACAAAATACTGTATTATATACATTATCCCAATATTCAGTTGTATTCTTTCCCTCCCATTCCATTCTTCCATTTATTCTACATAACCTATTTTAGTCTTTTGCTTAAATCTTATTTTTGTTTGTGCTCAGTGCAGTAATTATTCTAACAGAAGAGAATATATGTAGCTCAGGGTTGAACTGAGGAGTCCTTGGTACTCTCTGAGCTTGGTTGTTTGCTTGCAGACATTTCATCATCCAACTAGGTAACATCATCCTCGGAGAACACCAAGGACTCTGCAGTAATAATTTTCACTGCTTATCACTTTGTATGTTTCCCCCTCGTCTACCCATTATCCAATAAAATGGATGGTCTATGGTCTATGAAAGCTTTTCCTACACAGCAATACAAAACTGGTCAGATGCTACAAAAAGTATTAATTTTACATGTGTGTAAGACTTTGGATGATCATGCCCTTGTGATTCCTTCAGAAAATAATAGAGGGTACCAGCAAAGAATTGAAATCTAGGACAGGAGCTATTTTGTAACCTTTTGTTTCAAAACGGTTTTAAATCTGATTGAAATGTGTTAAATATTTCACTCTTTTATGGCATCATAAGATTTGTAATAGCAATTTTACATGTGTCGGAAGAGAAACTTAAAACAATCAAGCAAAAAGTGAACTAACTACAGTCTTCTGGAAAGCAGGAACATTGTAATTTGAAGGAATACTGAACACATCTGGAGAAGGTGGAAATGAGCTGTGTTGTAATAAATGTTGAGTATAGCAGATGCAAAAGATTAGGATTTGCAATTTGTCTTCATGTGACCAAAGCAGAAGCAAGAATAGTTTTAAATTAAATCCGGTTGGAATGTTCAAACCAATGGAAGTTTAGTCTAAATTTGAGAAGAACTGAAATCAGAAGAAGGGGACACTAAACCCTCCTGTTTGTATTGCAGGTGAATGGATCTTTAATTTTCAAGTGTTGCTCCTTTTTTTGTGATAACCACTATGCTTCCCAGAATACTCCTTGGAAAAGTCTTTTTGAGGGATGGAGAAATAGGATAGCCAGGTCGTATTCTATTATGTCCACCTGAAAAGAGGCAATCCACTGCCTCTTTTGTAGCACTGTAGCACTTTGTAGCACTGATGTGACTACAAAGCTAAGAAGTTTGGGACATTAAGAAGACAAATACATGCAGGGCAAAAGTATTTCTAAAACACAGAAACAGCCAGCCTTGGGGTAAACAAAATCTTATCATTAATAACAGCACAAGCAAATAGAAGGGCCACAGAGGGAAGTAGAAATAGCAAGCCTCCCATATAAATGTAGGATCAGCAAAAACATAAATTCCTGTCAGAATAATGGACTAAAAATATATGGGTTTTGTTGTTTTTGTTCATAACACTCTAAAGCTAGAGGAGGAAAATATGTCTCAAGGTAAAGATATGTTTACGCTGGCATAAATAGCATTGCACCATTTTTTAAAAAACTTTTCAGTAGCAAATATCATTTTATTAGTTCTATGATTGTTTGCTATGCCAGGAAGGAATTCTCAACAATGTTGCCCTTTTGACATTTTTGCACTGGAAATGAAATACCAAATTTGCTCTCCATGTTCAGTCTTAGAACTCATTTCATTCTTGGAACTGGAGTGGGAACAAAGTGTTTCTCTTTGAGATACATTCTTTGAATTGGACTACTTTATTTGACTTCTGATTCCCTTGGCAGTATTCAATAATATCCTGCTTGGTCATGTCCTGTTTATGCTACAGCCACTGAATGGGTCCTTTCCTGTGCCTGTGATGTGGGTGGCTTTGGCCACTGAACCATAAATAAATTGGTTAAGTACCATAGCTTTAAGGAAATTTCCGTATAGTCCCTCATAAAGCACCAAGAAAGTGACCTGTAAGCAGGTTCACTTTTGCTGACTCAAAAATAAAGACAGTATAATGCACTTGAGAAGAGAGCATGCAGAGAACATCATGAACCAATCAATGTTCACTTTCTTTTCTTCTAGCTGACCAACAGGGAAGTGCAATGAACATCATTCTGTCCACTGAACTGCCACCAGTCATAGACTAAAAAATTTCCTCCCACCTTTGACAGTTGGGTAGTCTCAAAACTGAATGAATGAATGAATAGATAGATAGATAGATAGATAGATAGATAGATAGATAGATAGATAGATAGATAGATAGATAAAATTGCTACCCTCCATATTTTTCAATACGTATATTTCTGTGCATTTGTCAAGTAGTTTAAAAAAATCTGAGACTGCTATGCTGAGAAGCAATACAAGAGAAGCTTGATTGTAAAAAAATATAAACAAAAACTCCTTCAAAAGCTTCCTGGCTACTTCCTATGTTGAATTTAAAAGCCTCTGAGACTTGTGAAGATAGAATAATAATATTTCAACTATTTTACAACCAGGTACTTTCTGCAATAGCTGTGACCAAGTGCATGTTGATATGGTGGCTGGATTTGGGGATCAGTGGAATTTACATAAAGCATACAGG
This sequence comes from Python bivittatus, assembly GCF_059951505.1. Classification (NCBI taxonomy): domain Eukaryota; kingdom Metazoa; phylum Chordata; class Lepidosauria; order Squamata; family Pythonidae; genus Python; species Python bivittatus. Next base: position 32,526,972 of record NW_028277113.1, on the reverse strand, counting down.
AAGAGAGAAAATTGATAGCTGGCTTTAACCCAGGGGCCAGGATGCAGGCTGAGACAAAAGTTCTTGTCCATGAGAAAACTGACCACTCAAAAGATTGTACCAGTTTTGCTGTGGTTTGCAATAAACCAGAGAAGAGACATAAGTCAATTCAGCAGCTCCAAAACATTTAATGTTGTAAGTTTGATCAAGACCAGATCCAATCCCAAGTGGTGCAAAGCAGAGTTTGGGTGTAGAGTAGAAGTCATTTGTTTCTCTAGTGCTTCCATTGAAAGGCTTGGCATCTATTTGTCAAAATGTACTTGCTGCTTCAGAGGTCTATGCTGTTACAGGAACATATATTCCTGCTGGATCAGGCCAAGGCCATTTTAATCTAGTATTTACTTTCTCACAGTGACCAACCAATTGCTGAGAAAGAGGAGGCAGAGAGAAACTCTTCTGCCATTGTTGTTTCCCTGAAACTGGCATTTGGAGGCATTTTCTATGCAGCATGAAGGTAACACTGAATCTTCAAAGCTAATAGAATTCCACAGATCTGTTTTCTATGAACTTATCCAATTTGTTCAAGGAATGAGCAAATCATTAAAAAGGAGTTTCAGAAAAGATTATTCAATCCTGAAAAAGAGGAAAGCATGAGAAAGAAACTCAAATAAACTCCAGCTTCATTTTGCTTGGTATAAGATGGAGTAGAGACAAACATAACAGGCTTTCAAGATTCTGTTTTTCTATCCTATAACAATAATGAACATTCCTTGAATCCCTGCTGTGCTAGTTTTTTGACCTCACCGACTTTGAAGGGTTGACAAACAGTATTCCAGGTTTATTTTCAATCCCCTTTCTAATGATTCCTAGAATGGAATTTGCCCTTTTCACAGCTGCCACACACTAAGTCAACATCTTCATATTCTCTTTGACCATAAGACCCTTTTCCTGATTAGTTACAAAAAACTCAGACCCAGTCAGTATATATATGAAGGAGATTTATATCCCCATGTACATCACTTTATGGTTCTTTAATGTGAATCATATGTGCCACTTGGTTCATCTTTCATCAAATTTGAAGAGATACTGTATTTCTAGGGCTCTTAACAAACACTTTTAGTTTTCAGCAAAAACAGAATTGGCAAGAATATTAAAATAATGATTCATGCAATTCCAATGAATAAAAGTTGCTAAGTTCCCTTATATTCAAATGCTACTTTTCTAGAGCTCTTAACAAACACTTTTAGTTTTCAGCAAAAACAGAATTGTCAAGAATATTAAAATAATGATTCATGCAATTCCAATAAATAAAAGGTGCTAAGTTCCCTTATATTCAAATGCTACTTTTTCAACAATCTAATTCTTGTTCTCCAAGTAGATCTCCTTATTTTGCTAGGCTTCTGTATGACAACAATTACTGAGTAAATGGAAGTCAGAGAAGTTGGTAATAAACCAGTCTGCCAATGGTCTACTACGATATCAGATAGTATTTCTCAGTGTCCTAAGAAAGGCAAGGAAAGCAAAGAGTTCAGATATGAAAAAAGCTGTTGCAAGAATGAAAATTTTGGAAGAGTTCATAGAAATGTTTATAATGTTAAAATACATATGTATATGTATACAATACATGTAATATACCTTTTTTTTTTTACTGTGGCTTGGATTTCATCTGCGTGATATATATTTAATGGCACTACTGTATTACATATACTTTAAAACAGTAGTTATGTTATATGACTGATTTCCCAATGGACAAATAGCTCTCAAATCCTGGCCATTATATCAACCACAACATATCAATATATGTAATTAATTACAATATATGTAATTCTCTTCGCTGAAATAATATTTCTTTCCAAAAAAAGTTAATCTTTTTGTATTTTCAGTATCTGAAAGTTTGACTAGATTGTAGAAAGGTTTGTTGATCCAAAAGCATTTCAGTGCTTAGTGTGTTAAAACATATTTTAGAATGGTTTATGCTTGATCATAATTAGTTGGTTTGATGATTGGTGTATAATGGATATAACATAAGCTCTGTAAGTAGCCTAGAAACAATTCCTATTGCTAGTAGCCAGACTGTCATTGTGCCATTATATTTTCTGCCTGTTGCTATTTTACATTTCCTCTAAGCTGCATGCCTCAGAGCAGCACAGGGCCAGAACACAATGGGGAGGTATATTCAGGCTCAGCTGTCAAACATGGAAGGGGGGGAGGGAAAGAAGGAAAAGGAATGATTTTATGAATTGCACAGCAAGTGAGAGTGGATTTATTATCACACAAGGAACTTGGGTATTGCTTTTAGGCTTCTTCATTTTTATTTATGATCAACTGCCTCATTATTTTTCTGATGGGGGGGGATGAGCCCTGAGACCGAATTCTCTAGTTGCCATTGTTGACAGTGCAGCTGAGGCTGTGGTGTGATGCACTAAATGAGAAAGCTAATGAGACACTTTTGTGAGCTCTGGTTTTCACAAACACACCCTTTCTCCTCCAGCTGAAATAGCTTCCTGCCAGGAACACAAATCCTGATCGGGCTCCTCTGCAAACAAAGCAGCTGTGGGAAAGAGGAAATGCACTCAGTTTCCTCTAGGGCTCCTAAACAGAATGACAAAAAGGAAAGGCACTAGACTCAAATAAAGAAAGAGGAATGGGCAGTAGAAAATGATAAATTCTGCCCCTCCTGAATCTATATCATTTATATGTCTCTCCTTCTATGAAGGTAACCCACTGAGGAACTAGGTTCTGTGTTAGAGGTGTAACTCATCCTGAGATCACCCAAATTTGGAAAATGGGGGAAAACAATAGCTTCAGATTTGGGAGTACAGCATAAGGGTCAGGCCACATTTTATGTCATTTTTTAAAAGGGTAATATACTACCAGTTTTTCACTGAAGACGGAGCAACAGATTTTGCTTATAGGGACAGATATACAAAGTTAATGACCCAGCACTTGGTCATAAGGTTATTTGTTTGTTAGATTTACATGTTGCCTTTCATTCAAGAACTCAATGAGGCATACACAGCATTCCCTCCTCCCATTTTTATGCACAGTAACTCTGCGAGATTTGGGTTGAGTGGCCTAAATCACCCAGTGAGCTTCTGTGATTGAGAGTTGACTTGAAGCCAGGTCTCCTTGGTGTCAGTCCCAACAACTTAACCAATACATCACACTTGAAGAAATCTCTGCCTATGATCCAACCCAAAGGATTGGTCACAGAAGAAGCAGCAATGTTGTCATTTCATCTGATTCCTTAATTTTTTCTTTGAGCAGTACAGAGGTGGTAATTGAGTTCAGTCAACCATATTCTCCCTACAATGCCACTTAGAGATGGAATAAACCAAAGGAGGCAATCTTTTTCAACTTTTATATTTCGTGGCAGGAAGGACTGGGCAAGTGGTGCTTGCCCTACCTACTCACATGCACCCTACCACTGGGTAATCCAGGAGAGAACCTGATTCCTGAGTAAGGAAGAAAAAGAAGGCAGTTGATTAACTTTTTGGGAGCAGCTGCACTTTGTCCTATTTTACCACTTAGCATGAGGAATAATCCCCCCCAACCAGATTTCCAAAGCAGAGGTAGCAAGTTACGGGCTTAAAGCCACATGTCCCCTCAGCTTTGTTTCAGAAACTCTCTGCAAGCAAGCAACTTGGAGCTCTGGTAAAAGCTATGTGTCTAATCCCTGGCAACCTGCTGTGTAGGATGTGGGAGAGAAAACAGGGGTACTGAAAAGAGAAAAAAGTGTGAGTATAAGAGGGCTGCCTATTTTTGGCTCAGATGCTTGCTACCTACCTACCACCTGCTTTGGTCCCACCTATGAGTGGCATACTGCTACTGCATGAGATTCCCCCTCCCACAGCCCAGAGGGAAAGATGAAGTGGTTTCCATGACTAACCTTTCTTTCTGCAAGGTTCAGAATCAGAAGGAGAGCAAATGGAGTGGCAAAGGCAGCCATTCATAATGCATCAGTGTGGGGAAAGCAGCGTGTCAGGAGACTCATATGTAGCCACTTCTTCCCCCTACAACTTCTCTCCAGCTGCGACTGCAGAATGGCTAGGGCAGGAAGGCTGAGATAGTACTAGTCATTATTTATCATTTGACAATCTCTCCTTACCAATAATAGCAGCAGATCACCTGCTTTCCCTGGAAAATGAATGGCATCTGTAATTTGCATTACCTTCCCCCATTTGATGCCCTCCAGATATATTGGGACTTTCATTCCCAGAATGCCCAGCCATAAAGCTTGAGCTATCTGGAAAGCATCAGGTTGGGAAAGAAGAAATAAAACACATTTTTATAGGTGGGGGAAGTTCGAAGTCTGGGACTGGTGTTGATTCAGTTGATGTTTACTTGGTCCTGGATAGAGAACAAGGCTAGTTCAAAGATTGTATGTGTTTGTCTCTGGTTTTAAGCAAGAAAATGTGACTCTGAGCTATAGTGGCTCCTTTTTGGGCTGAACTTGTTTCATACAAATTTGGTCCTTATTGGATATTATAGGTAGTCGTGATTTGTTATGAAGCAGTCTGGAGAAATTGCCTTTAAAAAAACAAAAACACATTTTACTCCTGGGTTTCTCTACTAAAGAACTATTTAGAAATTTCTAAGAAAGACAGTTTGATGTAGTGGTTAAGGTACCAGGCTAGAAACTGGGAGACTGTGACTTCTAGTCCTACCTTAGGCATGAAGCCAGATAGGTGACTTTGGGCTAGTCACTCTCTCTCAGCCCTAGGAAGAATGCAATGGCAAGCCACTTTTGAAAACTGTCGGCCTAGGCCAGTTGCCAGGAGTCAACACTTCCTTGAAGGAAGAAAACCCCCGCATACTTTAATTTCCCATTTTTCATATATATGGAAGACTGTTATTGATATGGTTGAGTCAATCCTGACTCCTGCTGATTAATGAACAAGTCCATGCAGTTTTCCTGGGAACATTTTTGGAAGTGACTTACTAGTACCTTCTTCTTAGGGCTGAGAGAGAGTGCCTGGGCCAAGGTCACCCAGCTGGATTTCAAGCTTAAAGAAAAACTAGAACTCAGGGCCTCCTGGTTTCTAATCCAGTAGCATTAACCACTATATCAAACTGGCTGTCATATGGAGAACTAGTTTGAATGATTAGTTAATGTTTTAAATGGAAGGGGAATATTTTCTCTTTGCATTTTCTTTTTGCATATAAAATAGAAACTACGGCTTGAGTTAGCCACCATCCTCATTCAACAGAAAACAGATTTAGGATATCTGCACTCTGCAGGTTTGACATTTATTTAAAGTTACTCACTAAAGCATACACATCTGCAAAACGGGTATACTTCTAGGATTTGCGCGGACTATGGAGATAGTTCATGACATAACTGGAAAGAGAAAGCTGTTGCTTTAAACAGACATTTATTTACAATTACTCACTAAAGCATACACATCTGCAAAAAGAGTATACTTCTAGGATTTGCGCGGACTATGGAGATAGTTCATGACATAACTGGAAAGAGAAAGCTGTTGCTTTAAACAGATATGCACCGACAGAATATATTCTCTGAGCTTGTACACTGAACAGTTTTTCCTTCTTTTGAAGAAGACTACAAAAGAGCCTAGAGCAACCACATGGCAGTTCCAAATTCTGTATTGTGATAGTTCCACCATTTTGAGACTCCCGGGGTCAACACACTCGGCTGTAAAAACGGGCCTAATCATTTTGCTTTGATGTTTGCATTTTCGAGTGTCTGAAAACATTCCAACAGTGAAGGTTAGCAGCGATGTGAGGTTGCACCAGGCCCACAAAGCGAAGTCTTGAAATAATTTCAGGTTTTGCCTCCTGCAGCTATGACTGCTCTGCCCGCCTACGCTGCTGCATAATACAAACTCGCTATAGTTTATTCTAGGCACGGGACTCCCTCCTTCCTGCTATTTTTATGGGTAGTTCCTATTTTGTTCCCTTTTGTTTTCCCTCGCTCGCAGTCCTCTTGTTTGAGTCCGCTGTTCTTACCGAACCGCTTCTTTCTGAGGGGAGCGGCACTCAGCTAGCGAGCGCGGGCGAGCACGCCTGTCCCGTTAGCTCTTCCCTCCCTCCTCGCCTTCCGCCACAGAGAAAGAGCAGCGTCTTTCGAGTCGCCAGCCAGGCCGCCTGGCTGGCGGCTGGCGGAGGTGCTGCTTCTGTCGCCGCCACTCGCCCTCTAGCGGGGGAAGGCGGCGCTGTCGGCGGCTGGGCGTGACTTGGCAGCTCGCTCTCCGCTGCCTGCTCGCCTGCCTGCCGGGGGGACCGCGAGTCAGTGCGGGGACTCTAGAGCGAGAAGCGAGTTCGTCGCGAAGACGGCGCGGCGCGGCGCGCTTGGCTGAGAGGCTGCGGGGCTGGAGCGGCGCAACAGGAAGCGCGGGCTGAGTGGAGTTGCCCGGCCGCCGGCGGGACTGCTCGGCGGCGCGAGGAGTAAACGGAGCGGCTCTTGCCGCCCCCTCTGCGAAAAGCGGGCACCGTCCAGAAGGGGCCACGGAGGGGGCTGTGGCGCCCATTCTAGCCTCCCCCCCGACCTGGGAGGGCCGGAGACGGGTCTTTGTACGAGGAAAGGAAATATGGGGAAAGTTGAAACTTGCCTCCTGACTTTGGCTGGACTTTTGCTGGCAACGGGAGCAGAGACGGTCACAGGTAAGACACCCCGGAGCCCCCCCCCCCCTTTCCCTGCGAGCAAAAACGAAGCCTGGACTCCCGGAGCAAGGCATGGATGGGGAGCCTCTCACGGGTGGGCTACCGCTGGGTATTGGGAATGATTTTTTCCCTCGTACGGGTGTGACCTTTGGAGCGGCTGCCTGCATGGAAAAAAATAGCAGGGGGGAAAGGGGAGAGACGCCTGGAAGAGAGCAGGGAAGTTCCAGGCGCGGTGGGAGGGAACCCGTTAGTCTGGCTGCCTAGTGCAAAAGTGCAAAAGGAAGGGGGAGAGACTTGGATCGAGTCTGGCACGCTTGAGCCAGCCTCGGAGAGGCGAAGAGAAAAACCTTCTCAGCCAGGAGATCGGGATTCGGGCCAGGCTTTGAGGGGAGCTTTAAGGGCGGTTTAAATCCAGAGCCTTATAAACTTTCGGCTGCTGGCCAGCAGCTTGAGGGCGGTGGCAGGGAGGTTGACCAATTCTGAATTCCTTTTCTTTTCGGGACGCTCCGTCCAGGCAGGGCTGGCGTGGAGATGGATCTTTACCGCTGCACGCTCTGCTCGGTGGGCTTCTGGCGAGTGGTTGGCAGTGGAGCAGAAAGGCTCCGTTGCTCAGAAATCATCTAGGCACCCGCTGGACCTGGGCAGCTTGCACAGACACTAGGCGGTGTGTTCAAGCCCTTTGACAGCAGTTGGTAACATGGCTGGAGATGCAGAAAGGGATGGACCTTCCGGAGTTGCATTGAACGCAAATTGGGCTCCCCTAGAAGTTGGCACGACCGTTTGTGGAGGCAAATTTGGCTCCTCTAGAAGTTGACAGGACCGTTTGTGACAACTTGTGGACAACAGAAGGGAAGCAACACGTGTGCTTTGTTTCTTTCCCTTCTCCTCTGTCAGGATTTAATGTCTTCCAGCTGGTGACAGCAATATTCATCAAGGCATAACTTTTATTGTAAACAAAATCGACCGGGCAGCCTTTTACTTTAGCATCCTCTTTGCTCTGCCTTCCTTTTCTGTCCTGGATCTCCTCCACTATGTATAGCAAAGCAACATGGTTAAATGACATGTGTATATATTTGTAGTGCACAACCTCCTAATTTTGGTCTGTAACTGGGTTGCGAAACAAGACATAGTTGGAAGGAATGATTAACTTCAGATTGTTTTGTTTTCCACACAAAACTTGAACTGTAAAAACCTATGGCAGAAATTGAAGACATCTGGGTTCCATGTCGTGCGTTCTTTGATTAGGAGCGGAAGTAGGACTCTGCTTGCCTCTGCTGCAGAGAGTTTGCTGCTTTGTGCACTAACTTGGTCTTGTGTGCTGAAGCATCCTTGCGTAACTAAATTTTGGGTCTCAAAAATCCACACTTACTTCTATTGACATAGCCTAGTTTAATGGAGTGCTCTAGGGAAGCTCAGAAAATACAAGTCTGTGGTTCCTCAAAATTCTCTTCTCCATCCATAGTTAAGTCAGGAGGTTCATTGGTGTAAAAGATGTTCCAGAGATTGCTTCACTATGAAGCACAGCATTGAGGAAAAGCTCCCCCTGGCTCCCTCTGTGATTTCAGTGATCTTATGCATAGCTGTGAATTATGAAATTTAACATACAGTGTTTCTATTACTGGAAGTCTTCAAATCCATGCTTTAATTAGTTCTTACGTTATTCAAATATAGCTGTACCTCAGTGCCTAGCTGCATAATTTTCTTGACATTTTGTCAAAACTGTTGAGAAAAATGATTATTCCTGTTGAATTGGATGTTTAGAGTTATGTGTAACTGCTAACCAATATTATTATTGCTGTCTTTACTTTAATAGCAATACTTTTTAGTCCACCTCTGCAGTGTTCGAGGTCACATAAGCTGATTTTCATACTAGGTGAGAAGAGAGGTGTTTTTGCAAGTCCATGATTTTGAACCAGTTACATGTGTTGGATGTGGACAGTTTTATGCTAAGAGAGTTGCTGTTATAATTATCTGGGTCAGTCTTTCTACAAAATAGAAGGTACCATATATATCACTATTGACTGGCCTGTCTAACTTATTGGAAAATGAAAGTGTAGTAGACTAACATTTTGTATATTCACTGTAGAATTAAATCATTTGTAATAATACTTAACCATCAAAATTTGAGTAATATATTGAATGTTGAAGTGAGCACCTACTTTAAGAATGGTGTTGTGTTATTGGTGTAGTAGCTTTACTAAATAAATCCAGACATGTAGTTAATTATATCACTCTAAAAGTATCATACATTCAGTTACTCAAATAATAAATCTTTAAAATCAGAAAAGCGTTTTCTAAAACATTTAACTTTCCTTTTAATATCAAATATTGAATCTTAATGTAGAATTTTCAAATTGTGATCAGGGAAAAAAAAGAATCATATTGTAAAAGACTGCTTTAAAGTTTCTGTTTCTAAGCTTTCAAACAATTCTTGGAGAACAAATTAACAATAAAAGCATTGATTTTTTTCTGTGAAATTATTCATTGACAAATTTTATATTCAAGCCCCTGATATTTAAGATAGTAATGAGAATTGATTACAAAGTAAGCAAACACTTATTTGATTATGTCAATAATTGTTATTGTGATTAAAGTCCAAGATTATGTAAACACTAATGTTTTCAGATTATTGAAAAACTTTTACATTTTCATCCTAAAAAAGCAGTTCTGTTTCTTATTATGAAATTTTAGATGCCCATGGAATTTCAGCACAGTTAATAGGCCACCCTATCCTAATAAAGTTTGCATATATTTATTTAATATACGCAAGCTTATTTAATAGTTATTATTGAAATATGGCTATTGAAACAATTGCTGAAAATCAGATACTATTTCTAGCATGCAGTTTTGTAGTCTGTTTATCTGATAGGTTATTTATGACCCAGAGAAGACACATTTTGAAATTTGTTCAAAGGAACCACATTAGAGAAATGAAGAGAGGCTTTTGATGATCTTTCTTGATCATGGAATTTGAATGATGGAATTTGAAAACAAGGTATATTTATAAGAATCTTTTTTTAAAAAATGGCTATACATCAAACAATATTTAGAAACTTGGTGCTTTTTAAAATAAACTTGTCCTAGAAACAGAAAGGCCTGTTATTTGGCTGTACACTTACTTTATAAGATGCAGACAACTGATGCTCCAATCCTGAAACCATTTATTCAAAAGAGTTAGGATTTCATACTAACATTTTAATTGTGTTGTCAGAATGAAATTTTGCTCTGTTTGCTGCCACAGCACCAGAACTGGATTTTAATTTCTATTTAATGATGTGTTTATGGGCTTCTACTAATAGGTCTGAAATAATGTGAAGAGTATAAAAAAGTGATGAGGAAGCAGTTTAAGGCCTTAATTACCTGTAATATCTTTAATTTCTTACAAGGTATATTCATTTCTTTCTGTTATTTTGTTTTTAAATTGAAAGGTTCAAACAGTACAGTGGAAATCTACTGGATTACAAACCAGCATCTGTAAAAGCAGTAGTCATGACTGAAAAAATAAATCAGCATTTGAAAGTCATACTGATAGTGTTAATAGTATAAGCAAATACATTAAAGTTAAGAGCAGTGTTGTAATATTCTTGAATAAATACTTGCAAAAGCAAAGCTGTAGTTATTAAAATATATTTCCATTAATGTAACACATCATTCATTGGTAAATGGAGTGCAGTGATATGTATAAAAATTCTGATCCTGCAATCCCTGTTTGGTTAAATACAAGTTAACTTAATCGTTAAATTCAGAAGTTTCATTGGATCAAAAATGCAGAATTATGACACAGCTGGTACAAAAGCTCTGTGGATACATGCGTAACATGGGAGAAAACTGAAATAATGCCATCTGTACCAGCAGCTTACTGAGTATCAGCCTTATTCCCAGTGAAGTATGTTTGTGTATGCTGGACATTTTTATTAAATAGTGCTGCCCTGTGTGTGTTTTGTGTCTGTGTATTTGGGTTGAAGCACATAGACTCTTATTTAAATGTAATATTCATGCAACAGACTCTAGGCACTATAAGAGACTATTGGACTAGTATATTGAGGATATGGTCCAAGTGATTTACACTATTCTCAGCTTCAGCTGCATTGAGAAAATCATTGTCTGCATCTGCTATACATCTGTACATGTCAATTTATTTCTCTGTGTTTGGCTAATCATTTAACTTTCATGTTGGATTGGTCAAGTAACCTCACTGGAAAGCATTTCATGTGGAGTAATGATTACCCCATAACTATAGTGTAGTATAGTAGTTAAAGGATAGCTAGAACTTGGAAGACCCTGGTACAAGTCCATTCATCCCATGGAAACTTACTGGATAACTTTGGGCCAGTCATTCTCTCTCAATCCAACCTACCTCACAGAGTTCTTGTTATGGGATAAAATTAATAGAGATCACCATAAAAATTGCCTTGAGGTCCTAAAGGAAGTGGGGCTGCAAGTCTTACAATTTAGAACAATACAGTGGTACCTCAGGTCACAAATGCTTCTGTTCACGACCAGTTTGGGTCATGAACACCACCATTTGCAAAATTTTGCTTCTGTTCGCAAACTCGGGTGACGAACAGGATCCATGGCCATTTTCCCTGCTGACACACGTCGTCGTGGCTTCCGGTAGGGAGGAGAACTCTCCCTCCAAACAATAACCGCCTCCCCACCCGCCTTCCTGTCCTCCACGCCTCAAGCAAGGTTAGTGTTCTCCATACTGTACTGTATTGTACTTTGTGTCATATTTTTGTGGTTTAAAAAAAATACATATGGTTCAGAATGGATTAATCGTATTTACATTGAACCTTGTGGGAAAATTTGATTCAGGTCGCGACCAAAATTGGTTGGCGACCAAATTCGTAGGGGTCAGAACGGATTAACCGTATTTACATTGAACCTTATGGGAAAATTTGATTCGGGTCACGACCAATTCGGGTCGCGACCAGAGTCACGGAATGAATTAAGTTCGTGACCTGAGGTACCACTGTATATCATTTCATCCACAGAGGTCTAAAACATACTTATGTGCATCTTCCATCAATTTCTTTTGTTTCTTTTGTGATAGTTTCTAAGCGGCGTGATCCCAGTCCAAAGACCTCTGTGGGTATTGTGCTGCTGTAAAATACTAAAAATGGCAAATACAGGATTACCTTGATGTTTATGCAGCCCTGGGAACTGTCTCATTGTTTTCCCTTGGCCTTAGATGTGGAATTCCAATGATAGGGGTTTCAACTACACTTTTTGCTTTCCTAATACTTTGTTTCTTGTCTATGTCTGTAGTTATGTGATGATGTTAATGCTGAAACTATATCAGACTTGTCTTGTGTTACTTATTAAAAAATTAAAGTTTTCTGTTCAGTCACTGATTAAAATGGCACTGTTATTATGATAATATAGAAGAGAAAAGTATACCCTACAGCCTATTACAAGGATGTTATTACACTGAAGAATTTCTATAATGCATCTTTGGTTTCACAGTTTAGTTATCAGATTCTGTAGGAAAAATTACAGTACTTTAAAATAACCAAGCAAAACATATATTATTTTAAAGCATTAACTGTTGATGTCATCTTTTCGAATGACAGTTGAAAAGTCTGAATTCACACATAGTTGCCGAACACAGAATGCATGCTTGTATACTCAGCTTCACCAATCAAGTAATAATTGAGGATAGAGGGAACAGAAAATGCCCCGTGTCTTCTTTGTCTGAGAAAATGTTCCAGCCACTTGTGATGTGTGTACAGCTGACTTTCCCATTGGGAACTGAACTGAGATAAATTAACAAACTTGCCAAAATAACTGACCTTCAAGCAAATCAGATGCTGCAGTTCCTTGAAAGAAACTGCTGCATTCTTGATAAGTATTCAGCATGCTTTGATTTGGCCATACCTCAGCCTTGCCCAGTAGTTGAATATTAAAAAGTTATTTCATTAAACTATTCTATCATTCTTGTAGCTGGATTACTTCCATTTAAAAGACTATTTTTTTTAAAAAAAACCTTCAGAATTCAAAGAACTACAGTATGTTAGTACTTATACTTCACCATGTTAGTACTTATAGTTCACCCACCAACTTAAGTTGGACTTAAGCAATCTTCAACAACTTTGTACTCTTCAAATGTATTGGAATTGCAATTTCTGGCAATCCTAGGGCCATGTTAACTGGGAATTTTGGGAGATGCAGTCCGAACACATCTGGAGGATGTCACGTTGTGGAAGGCTGAACTTGAGTTACTCAGAGGAGGGCCCCCTGTGCCACATGTCAAAGCACTTTATGTAGCTCAGGGGCTAAATAAAAACAGTGAAACATAAAACAAGAATAGGTAAAATCTTCCTGGGCAGATTTCAGTAGACCTAAATAAGTTATTTGGAGTCTGGGCATTTATTTAGTTAAATTTAAATTATCAGTGGACTTCCTGCATAATGATGATAACTAAAACAACGTAAACACTACTACACTACTGTATATAACTGCTTGTTAATAATTAACAAACCTCTTAACTACAAATGACATAAAATAAAAACAATAAAGGATACATTGTACAACTTTTCAATGTGTCCCATTTAATTCAATAGCAGTTTTTCAGTACAGCTTTATTTTAGTAAATAATGCCAACATATTATTCTGAGTATTATCTATAAAATGTGTGTTCTTCCCAATTTCCTTTTAAATGTGCTTTCCTTATTCCCTAAGTTTTTATATTAAAGGTGTGAAATCTTTCAATTACAAGATTTTGTTTGCTGTGATCTACTGCTGATCACTAGGTGTAGCTGCGTCTCCAAATCCACATTCCTAAACCAAGATTGTAGGCTGGGTTGACTGAGTTTGGCATATTTCAAGCTTAAGAGATTAGAAGCTTTTAAATGAATAAATAATTTGAAATAGTGATGTGTACCTTTTGGAAGGAAAATAAAACATAATGAACAAGGACTCTTGTGATCATTTGTTTACTCTTTATGTTGTTAGCTTATACTTTGCTAGTAGTTTTAACAGAGAGAAATTCCAGTAAAAAAAATTTGTCCATGTTTGGTGAAATAGTACTATAATATGCCATTATATATGTATTTCTGAGATTCTCAAATATCATGTGCTAAAAGTGTAGCATTAAATATTCTGCCAGAATATATTCAGAATCGCTATGCATAAAGGCAGGATAAAAGTGAACTTTAATTTAGCTTGAGATCATATGTTAATGAAATATCAGCTTATGACAACCTTATTGTACCTTCCCAAAGCTCTTTGGATAGTTGTTCCTTTAACACTAGGTTCTATTTTTTTACTGCTGAGTAATAAACTCCTCTTGAACTGAGGGAGACCTAAAAAAAAAAGTCAATAGTACAACCTGAGTTTTTGCGCTTCAAGAAGCAAAAAAGTAAAAAAATTCATAGGGTCAAACAGCTGTTGGGTACCTTCAAAATAATTTGATAGAAATCAGGTACAGTGTTGTAGGACTGCTGTTATTTATTTGAAGGTGTAGCTGCCTTTTGAATATATAATAAATTCTTCAGTTTGGGCATTGCATTCATAGCAACAGACATACGATAGCAACATAAAATCCATAGGATATTTGGAATATATTTAAAACACATGGTACCTAGTTCCATAAAAGTACCCAGTGACACTGAACCCACAATGGGTTTCCCTTTTTTTTTGGTAATAATTTTATTAAAGTTTACAAATATAAAGATAAAAGACTAATACATATAATATAAAAAGTGAAGTAAAGAAAAAATGCAGAGATAAAAAAGAAAAAAAAGGAAAAAAATATGAAGAGGAGAAATATAAAGAAATGACTCCCCCCTCTCTCCAGACAAGTATAAACAACTTCAGTAACTTAACACCTTCTCTGGTATTTCAATAATAAAAAAAAATCTCTTCTTCCCATATCTTATCTTTTATCAGTAAACAAATTGTAAAAACTCATCATTCAGTCCTATTCAGCAAAAGCCCATTAAGAGCTACCAGAAATAATAACATATATATTTTAACCTTAATCAAATAAATCCATTTTATACACCAACTTATCACTTTCTCTGAGGAGTAAAGCAAAAGAAATCTCTCCCCATTTATAAACAAATCTTCAAAGCCTCCCCATTCAGTCCTGGTCAAGAAAAAAATCCATTAATAGCAACCAGAAACCACAACATACAAATTTTAACTCTGATCAAATAAATTATAGTCCTTCTGTTTACTTTTAAAAAGCTTGGTCTTTAATCCCATCAAGTAATATCCCAGAAGTTGATTTCTTATCATTTTTTCTTTGTCTCCTCTGAGGAACAGCTTCAGTAGTTTAACACGTCCCTTTTGGAAATCAGAGGAGGCTATCCAAGTCCCTCTTCTGATTTATTACTTGTATGTCCACTTCAGTTATTGAAATATCAGCCAGTTTCATTTGTAAATCTATTGTGGCATCTTTTTCCATATCACTCTTATAATCTGTCATTTTTAAAGCCGTTTTCAAATCCACATCAACTTTTTCCACATCACTCTAGTAGTCTGGCATTTTTTTAAAATCCATTTTCAAATCCACATTCAAGTCAGCCTGAGTCTTTATTCTGTCCAATAAAATTTGTTCCTCTTCTGCAGCCTCTGTTAGATCCATTTTTATAGAGGCAGACAATCTTGAAAGTAGTTTCTGAGTACATTCTTCCCAGACAGCCTTAATTTCTTCTATAGTCAGATACTGTTGCTCCATTGTATTAATAGGTCTCTTCTCCTTTAATTGTAATCCTTAGTTCTCTTTGGTTTCCTCTAGTCAACCTTCAAAGTCTGCTCTTACCATGTTTATTTTACAATCAGCAAAACTTTCCCATAGATTTCTTACAGTTAATTTCAAAATCTTCATATATACTTTATAAAATTTTAAACAACCCACAGGAAATATTCTTTCAAATCCATCTGACCCTTTAACTTTCCAGAATCAACATTCTAGTCCCTCTTTTGCTGTTTTCCAAAAATTTTTTTTTTCTTTTTATTCCTTCAACTTATATGAAACTTCTTTCATCCAGGATAGAAGGAAGCTCTCCTGGTATAATGGAACTTGCCCTTCAGAAGGTTCTTAACATTCAAAAGATCAATAACAAGCAATTTCCCAAGGTAGTTAAGAGAGGAAGTGTGTGAACCCAGCGTCTGTTTGAAGGTGCCAAGCCGTGGCTTAGGTAGGATGGTTTTCCCTGGCTCCCAGAGCTCTCAAACCCATCGGAGATTGCTATTTTGCAGTCTCTTTGAGGGCGAGCCTCTATATGGAGCAAAATTGTGGGTTATCTTAGTCATCTCCTTGATCTGGAGAGGGGTTCTGAGAAGCCGATCCATTCATTGGTCTCTCTGCTGTGGCTGTCTTCAGTCCACCATTGCTTCCCCAGAAGTCTTGTATTAACAGGGAATTCTAATGTTTGAGTGATAATTAGAATGGTACTAAAGTGGGAGCATAAGAATTTTTAGAAAGAATATTCATACCAATTTGATGAAACTGACAACTGGTATGTGGTAATTGTCATCTCAGAGAGTTGGAAGGTCTGCTAGCTATTGCAATTGTTAGTATAATCTGGTTTCAGACTACATCCAGACATACTAGGATAGGGACTCCCTTCAAGCACTGAAATTTTCACATGGTTATTTAATGAACTGTAGCCTAATGTTCTTGTATGAATAGATATTATTCTTATACAACATGGTAGTTCCTTTGTTTTGAATGTCTTAATGAACATTTACAGTTAAATAGCTG
Source organism: Python bivittatus (assembly GCF_059951505.1). Lineage (NCBI taxonomy): Eukaryota > Metazoa > Chordata > Lepidosauria > Squamata > Pythonidae > Python > Python bivittatus. The sequence goes on along the minus strand of NW_028277113.1, from coordinate 32,510,657 downwards.
TAAGCTGGCGAAATGTGGTTAGGATCCAAAAGACAGTAAGGTGCTATGTAAATGCGTGCACACTTCTAATAAAATTGTTAAATACTCATTTCCTGCATGCCGTCGGACTCTTTATAGCTCCACAGAAAGCTTTTATTTATTTTTTTATAATAATTTTGCTGGATATTACAATTAAAAGATAAGAACTAATACAAACTAAAAGAAAAAAGATAAAAAAAGAAAAAATAGTGCAGAAAAGAAAGAAAAAGAAATATATAAAGAAATGACTTCCCCCTTCATAACAAGTATGAACAATTTTAGAAACTTATCACTTCCTCTTAAAATACAACAAAAGATCTCTTCTTCCCGTATCTCATCTCTTAACTTATCTATTCTTTGTTTATTATGATAGTTGCATTACTGTATCCCTTGTCTGTCTGTTGTAAAATTTTACAAAAAATTGCCATTCATCCTCTTATCAGTGAGTATTATGTGGTCAGAGCTTATGTTTCCTCTGTATGAATGCTTTGTGTAAAAGGAACAGATGGAAGACATGAGAACCTGCTTAGCATTTGATGGCATCTGTAATGTTAGAAGTTGTTGTTAAGAGGAAAAATGGATAGTATTACAATAGTAATATTCACTAACAAGTTTTTTTAAGTGCCTATACTCAAACTTGTACTCCCATCTTTGTTGCCAGGGAAGTGATAACATATTGAAACACTGCTGGGGTGGATTTAATTAGTTCATCTGTTTTTAGGTAAGGTTGAATGTGGGCATGTGCAGAGAAAGATAATGGGCATTAATCAGAGTTAACCTCTGTCTCTTTTCAAAGTGAACTTGGGATCTGAACCCACAACCCTTAAGAAAAAGACTATTAGAAATCTTATTGTCAGTGCTAGATTATAGATAGAGAGAAATAGATTGACAACTACTAGATTGAAATGAATTTTAAAGCAAAACCAATTCTCTTTTTTTCCAGCTGTCTCAGCATGCCTCTGCGAGTTGCTATCTTTGGAGCTAACTGTGTGGTGATGGTAACACTCAATTCATTCAGTTTCCCCTCTTAAATGTGGGCAGAGGATTCCTTCTTAAGAGCCTAATCAGATAAAATGTAAATAGCTAGCAATTGTGTGATTGGTTTTTAAAAAGCAAGTTGGAGGTGTGTTATTGGAAGCATCTTTCCTGGTCTGAATCAACAAGCTAGCACAAGGAAAGGGAGCTTTAGTGTGAGTTTGAGATGGTTCTCATATCTGTAATTTGCACTGTGGTGTGCTGAGGTGGATAGGAAAGAAGGCTCAAACAGGTAATCCTCATTCAGCGACCACTCATTCAGCAACTGTTTGAAGTTATGACAGTGCTGAACGAGGGGACTTAACGACCATTCCTCATAGTTGTGGCTGTTGCAGCGTCCCCACGGCCATATGATCATGATTTGGGTGCTTGGTAAGTGGCTCACAATTACAGCGGTCGCAGTATCCCACAGTCATGTGATCACCATTTAAGACCTTAACTGCTGGCTTCTGGCAAGCAGAGACAATGGGGAAGCCGACAGGAGGTTGCAAATTATGATCATGTAACCGTGGGACACTGTGACTGCACAGGATTTGCCTAATGATGGTGCATTGCTATCTCGGTGTCTCTAAACTCTGAACATCATAACTGATATTAAAGTAATGTTTTCATCCCTTTAATAAAGCTATGTATAGATATAATTATAATTAGTAGAAGAGTTGGCAATCCTGTTTTGTTGCTAAAGCCTTTTTTTGCCAGCTTCAGGTGCTTCATCAGCAGGAAGTAGTCTGGATACTATAATCCATACTCTGGTAATCTCTCATTTGTATTACTGTAATACATTATAAATGAGGCAGGTCTTGGAAATAACAGGAAACTTTCCACTGGTGCAGAATATGGTGTCAAGAATTTTAGTTGTCTCAACTAATTTTTTGCATATTATATCAAGTTTAAAGCAAGTAGCAGCTGCCTGTTTATTTTCAGGCCCAATTAATTGTCCTGGTGCCAATATTTAAGTCAGAAATGACTTGAGGTACTGAACTAGCATCTGTTTCTTGACAATCTTTTATCAGCAGAATCATATTTAATTACAAAGGAAAGCTTTTTTTTGTAGTAGTAGCATGTTGGTTACCTTTACTGTCCCAAGTAAGAGACAAATTATACAATAAGCAAGGTATACTACATAGCTGTCTTTCAAATATTTATTTCTCAAAATTGAACACATGGTGGTCTAATAAGAATAAGGGAAATCATGCAAGGAATGGCAGAACCTGGTCATTTCCCCCAGCTTCTTTGTTTGTTATATTAAAATAAATTCACAATTCCTAAGAAAGCAATTTAAGGGGAGGCTGCAAAATTGAAAAACAGATTCCCCCCCCCCATGGTTTTAAGTGGATCTAGATGAAATTGGCAATATATGCCTTTCAGTTGTCATGGTCATTTTTTAAGTTTTAGGTAGATCACAAAGCTGGGACTAGAACTCACAGTTTCCAGGTTTCTAGCTTGGTGCTTGAACCATTATACCAAACTGGCTCTCATTTGATACTGGAATGAGTACCAAAAGGATATTACAGTGGATATATCCACTGTCTCTCTTTTCACAGCAGATGAACTGGTTGTTTAGCTTGGTTTTGGGTTATGAAAAGTGAAAACAGAATCAGTGTCAAAACGGTACTAAGCATTTAGAGGAAAATGGTTCTTTTCAGTCAGTTGTTAGTCTTATGACAACTGTGTTAGAAGAACATAACAATATTATTATTACAGAAGAAAATGCACACAACAGCTAGATTCTAGTGAGGATAAAGTCATGACTTCTGAGGAAAGTATAAGAAAGAACTGACACACAATAGGTTCAAAACTTTTTTTAGAGCTATTGATAATTATTGGATGCAGATCAGATCTGAAGTCTGGTTCATACATTACTTGGAGTATTTGATCACCAATGTAATATATAAAGCGAGAAGAGAGAGATAGTTAGTATAGGCAATTGTCACAGATTTACCATAAACTGTGTGAAAAATAACAGTGAAGGCTGAACTAATATTCTGTGGGTATTGATTAAGTGGCATCTCTGTTATTGTTTCAACACAACGGAATGTTGGAAAGAAATTAGGTAAAGGGGCTTGGGACAGCAAGATAACTCTCTGAAAATTGAACAGAATGGGAAAATCTAACAAAAGGAATAGTGAATGGGCCAGATCCTAAATGCAGTTGTAGAGAAAAAAAATTCAGAAAAATCCTCAAATGCTTCCCTATGGAAGAAGTACGTAGGCAGTAGCTCAGACTGTTGTTGCTTCTTCTGTTCTACGGCCCTCCTTCTTCTGTCTCAGGCACATAATCCACAATGTAGCTGTTATTAAGGAGTCTCCAAAACCATGGTCTGCATGCTTTCTCTGTGCTTTCTCATGCTTCTTAAAGAGCATATATAGAGAAGGGCAATTTGGATTAGAGCAAACCTCTGTTTGTTTTCTCCCTTGTGACTAATTAACAATTAATTGCTCTTAGGTTGACATGTAATTTGATGGAATATCATCGACAGAGTATATTCCCCAAGTTTAAGTACATATATTTTCAGTGTAGTCAAGTTGTATCAGTGAAAAGTTTCCTCCTGTTTCTGTCTGTATTCATATGTGTACAAGTTTACGTACATGCATAAAGGACCCTGGCAGTACTACACATGAATCGTCTATTTATTTTTTCAAGTTGCTTTCTAATGCATATTTAATTAAATATCCTTCAATTTGGCAGAATTTATTTTGACTAAGCATGCTTAAGGCTGCACTACGTGTCATGTTCTTTTCCCTAAAGGAGCAGTGAACCATTCCCTTCTTTTCTGAGTTCAGATACAAAGTTGAAAATAAATTGCCCAAACTTTAAGTTAAAACCTATGATAATTTAATTATTATGGAGATATGGAGCATGATGATGGATAGTCAAAGTCCACTGCTCATTTAAGCTTAAATAGAGAAAGTGTTACATAGTTAAGTAGGCTAGACTATTCTTAGCACAAAAGAGCATAATATTCTGTAGGTCAGAGAACTGTAACTCTTTTTCTTTGAAAATAAAAAATAAGCAGTTAATTAGGAAGCCTATAAATAGATAACATGGGATATAACTTTCTGAATGGACTTTTGTAATACATACTATGCCACCTAGAATTAATTATCTTTTTCCTTCTCTTCTGCTGTCTTTACTGCAAGGGACTCATATATTTCTGTTTGTGCTAGTAGCAGCTCCAAATAAAGGCTGATTTTTATATTTTCAAGGGGGAGCACTTCTGCTTTCTGGGTCTGTCACTTCCCCTAAGTCTGTTCTGTTTCTATCATAAATTGTGATAAACTGCAGAATTGGGCCTTATATAATGCTGAGCAACATCTGTTTCTATACCTCTTGACTCTGCCTTTTTTTTTACACCATCCAGATTGATAAACAATTTTGATTTAACATAAAAACTTGCTTACTTTTATACAACTTCTTAATTGGTCCAATAAAGATATTATGATACTGTTGCTTAATGGATTTTTTTACAGCAAAGTAACAATCTCTCTCTCTCTGCGTATGTATATGTAATAAGTAAGAAACGTCTCATTAAATCTATTTTTAAAAATTAAGCAGTGTGTGTGTGTGTGTGTGTTGCTTAATTTTTAAAAATAGATTTAAGTTACATAAAAGAAAGAATAATACTATATAAAACTAGAAAAGAATTTAAATAACATTGTTTTGGGAAGAGGCCTTGGATGCTAATCAGGGCCATTGTTTGGGGTTGGCATCTTCGGCACTTGCTGAAGCCAATCTCCAGCAAGACTCTACTGCCAACTACAGAACTTGTTGGCTCTGCTATTCCATCTTCTTGATGTCACTGCTTCTTTAGCTGTCTCCTCTGAGTTTGAGTAGTGATATTAATAAAAAGAAGAAACCGCAACTACTCTTGCTTATTCCTCTGGCACAAAGATAAAGGGATAGCAAATAGGCAACAGTGACAGCAATGGGAAGACATGGACATATTTCAAGGAAAATTAGAAGAGTTGTATGGTGACCATTGGTCGAGATTAGAAATGAGAAGTTACCAATTTCCATTCAAATTTATAATACTAACTTGTTCATCATTGCATGGAAAGTTAAATAACATATAAATAATAATATTACAAGTTGTTCTTTATTATAAAGAATATTCATTAGTTATGAGTGATGACTTTTTATGCACTTCTTAATCTATGGGGTCCTTGGGGTTCTCTGAACTTGGTTCTTTTCTTGCAAACGTTTCATTACCTGGTTAGGTAACATCTTTAGTGCTAAAATGGGATGGGGTTTGCTCTCTATTTATATGCTGTGGCCTGCCTTGCCACTTCTTAATCTCCCTCTTGGGTAGAGTTTCTCTGATTTGGGGTTGAGATTTTTTAAAAAAATTTCCAATAGGTTTATAAATTTATGATTTAAATTATTAATTGTATTAAAAGTATAAATATTAAATCTTTGCAATGATGAATTAGTTCACTGAGCTTTGGGAGACTATATAGCAAATGTACAAAGTTGATGGAAAAATAAGTGGAAAAGCTGTTTTTTAGAAATACTCTAAAAACATTAGAAATACTATTCTTTACTGACTAAATGGATTCTGTAATTATGTGAACTTGCTGCAGACCTTTGTAGAGAAAGGAATTCTAAACTGCATTAAATGAGAAAACAAAATATATCCTAGAGAATCTTAACATTTTAAAAGTACTACTCTGTAATGAAGAGTTAAGGTGGCATCTATTTACTGAACAGTTTACATCTTTATAGATATGTAATTTTAAACTTCTGCCTTCATTTCAAAAAAATAGTTTTAACTATTTCCCATAGAGATACCATGGTTCTAAGATAGCAAAATGAATTATTTTTTTTAACATAAGCACTATTCACAGAACTGTTTCTCTAACTAATTTTTCCCATCCGCCCCTTCCCCCCAGAATAAGTCTTATACTTTGTAGTGTAGATCATTTTGAACTCCATGCTGAATTCAGTATATGCTAGGTTTGACACTCACTCTGGAATTATATTTGTACATGCATGCATGGCTGAAAAACTGAATTTATGGTGAATGTACTCAAGGACAGAATCTGATACTGGTTCAGATACTTTTGGGGCAACCTTCCAGTTTGCAGAAGATTATTTAATGTTTTTAATATGGGATGAGAAGAATATTTCTTTAATGTAGAATTATAGCTGTATTATGTGCGAGTCCTTTTTGTAATGACTTCAAGTATCTAAATTCCTTGTAGTACCAAACAGTACACATAATGTTTGCCAGGAATGTTCTTTGCAGTGGGCCCAGTTTGTGTGATTCTGCCCCCCCCACCCCGTTACCCCAAATTGATGGATTGTGTGCATGGCCTTCTGAGGGTAAGGCAACATTTAGGGCAGGATCTACATCAGAGACTCTTCTGTGTATGAATCTCCACAAAGGAGATTAATTCATATTATTGTTTGGTAGGCACATGAAATGAATATAATATAGTATTCACTGTGTTTAAAATATGAACGTAAGGCACATATCAGTATATAGCGTTAAGTGCTAGGAGGAGAACATGGTCACATGCTTTTCACCATCTATAGCATTCCTTGTAGCAGTTGCAGTTGTTGATATAGTCATTTACTTCTGAAGTCTACCATGGGGACAAATATGCAGATATATACAAAAACAAATGTCAAAAATGTTATATAGCATATGCTTCTCCCATTTTCTGTATGCCTTTTTTTTTAATGGAGGCCTATCTATAAATGTAATTACCATAACAGATGACTCAAATAGGACAGTCAAGAAAAATATTTATTACTTCCTTTGTTGTTTTGTAACAAGAAGACCTCAGTTTCAGGCGGGGAACAATAAACAAACTCAGCAAGAGATACTGTATGTGGACACTGTAGGCCTTATTAGTGGATGTGGCCAGATCATGACCAGAATTAAGAATCACATCCCACTTACCTTTATTAGCTTCTGAATTGTGCATAGTGGATTTGGATATAGTGGTCTCCTTAGTATAGCACTTGGTAAGTTACAATATTTTGTGGTCTGACATTTATTCAGATACATATGCATAAATTACACATTTTGATTATATCCAGATTAGACTACACCTTGAGCACTATGCAGGACTTTAAGAAAATTCGGAAGCTGTACTTTATTTAGAACACAGCAAACTTAGTATCACTGAGGTCAAGTTTTTTGTCATGTTAAATGAATTTTATATCAGTTGCATTTTGTTGCCAATAAATTTCTAGGGTCATGTTTAAACTTCTGGCTTTTACTTTGAAAAAGCTTTCATACCTTGAGGCTTGATTCAGGGATCACCTGTACCCAGATTAACCTGCCCAAGCACCAAGTTCAGGTTCAATAAATGAACTATTGGATTAGGACCCCTTAAGTGACCTTTTTGAAATTCTTTCTTAGGAAGGTATATTATATTAGTATATTTTAAAAAAAGTTATTTTGTTGACAATTTTATTGATGCCTTTATTTGGCTTCGTGTTTTAGTAGCTGCTGTTTTAATTATTAATTTATTATTTTTGTTTGTAATATTTAATTCAGTATTTTTATTGAATAACTTGAGTATTTTATATGAGAAGACATGAATACATTAAATAAACGAATACATAAATAAAATGTTTATTTTAATATTCACAAACATCAACTTGATGGTTGAATTTTGGTTTCTGTTATTTATTTAATGCCATCAGTACTGTTCGTAGTGCTCCCAAATTACTGTCCTTTTTATTAGAAACATATACTGTTACAGGTTTTCTGAACATGAAAGATCAAGAAAAATGCTAATAGCGGAAATTTACAAGGGCACATTTGGATTTTATTAGAAGTCTTTGTGAGCATTGTGACAAAATGGTTGTCAAAATATCTCAAAATATCAGTTTGTGCACTAACATCCAAGATCCTGTGTTTAAAAATTTCCTTGGTCTAATATCCAGCACATGTCTACATTCCTGATTTCCATCGCCTCCTAGGATTTCTTCCCTGTTCACTCTTTTATTGCTCTTCCTCTGCTGTCGCTGGCTTTTCCTTTTCTCTTTTCAGCTTCTTTTATTCCTTGCCTCTGTCTATGTCTCTGCCCCTCATTGCTGCTCATGATCCTCTTTAGCAGCTTTTAAATAATTTCATTCATTTCAGTTTGGGCTCACAGAATCAAAAGCTATGGCACTCTCATTTTCACCTGTTTTGCCTTCTTTCTTACCTTTCTGAAGAATGGTCTGAATTTACGTACAGCCTAGATACATTTTGGAAAAACTAAAGGAAGAGAGGTGGTTGGATGGCAGGTGAAACTCTGCTTTCCAGCTAAAGCAAAAATTATTCTTAAACATTAGGAGAAAAAATGTACAAAGCAATTTGAGGCAGGAGGTCTTCATATGACTGTGCCAATAGGCATTATGCTACTGAGCCCAGTTCCAGACTGGATTTCGTTTACTGTGTTTAGCTTAAATTCAGTTGTCAAAACAGTACTATTATGTGTATATATACATATCTCATCATTTTTCCAAACACAAAAATTGTCCAATTGAAATACTTGGAGGGAGGGAGAAATCAATGTTGAAATTGCTCCATTTAACTAGTGTTATGTCCATTCCTGAATTAGTGTTATCAAGTAATGCAACCCTGCCCAAAATAAATGCAAAAAAAAAAAATATGCAGAGAATGTTCTATTCTATATGATAGGCAGTTCCTATTATAGAATTGAATTATTATTATTATTATTATTATTATTCTGGCTGCACAAAACCAAGCCTTAAGAACAAATGCATACAAAGCCAGAATTGAGAAGACAGCAACAGACAGCAAATGCCGCCTCTGCAAAGAAGCTGAAGAAACAGTGGACCTCCTAGTCAGCTGCTGCAAGAAGATCGCACAGACTGACTACAAACAATGGCATGACAAAGGAGCAACAATGGTGCATTGGAATATCTGCAAGAAATGCCATTTGCCTGCAAGCAAGAACTGGTGGGACCACAAAACAAACAAAGTAATAGAAAACGAAGAAGCTAGAGTGCCGTGGGACTTTAGAACTCTAACTGACAAGCACCTACCAACACCCCAGACTTAACAACTGTTGATAAGAAAGGCAAAAAAAGTCTGGATAGTGGACATTGCAATACCTGGAGACAGCAGAAGAGAAGAGAAAGAACTGGAGAAAATCACAAAATGCAAAGACCTGCAAATAGAAGTAGAATGACTATGGCAAAAGAAAGCAAAGATAGTACCCATAGTTATAGGCAAATTAGGTGCAATCCCAAAACATCTGGAGCACCACTTGAACACCATCGGCATTGGCAAAATCACCATCAGTCAATTGCAAAAGGCAGCTTTACTTGGAACAGCTTATATCCTGGGACAGTGCCTTTAACACCATCAAACAACAACATCTGCCTATCCCAGGTCCTTGGGAAGGACTTGATAGGTGGATAAAAATGCCAAATCCAGTCTAAACAGCTGTCTGTGCGACTCCTCCTCCTCCTCCTCAATTTATATGCTGCCTGACTCCCAGCAATTCTAAACTAGAACTGTTCAGACTGTTAATAGCAGTTTTCCTTAACAGCCATATATAAAGACACCTTATACCTTTAGGTGTAGGATCCTGTACTTGGCATCATATAATAATAAGTATTATGTGGTACTTTTTCAGAGCTGTGAAAACTAACTTAGTTTAGGAAAGTACTTCCTACTGGTATTCCATAGCAAATAAAAATAATATCCATTGTTCTTTGCGTCCAATTAAACACTCTATTAATTGATTTTTAGTTAACTTTGCAATCATGTATGGTTAATTACTACATCATTCTTTGTATTTTATTTCAAATCTTGCTGGATGAATTAAGATAAGGCCTCAGGGTGGAATACAGTATTAAAAATATGCAATAATAAATAATCTTCATAATAATAACATTAGAAAAAAAAATCCCTTTTTTTTCTACAGAAACTTGATCTGGAAATACTATAAAGTGAGTGGGTTAGGAGGATGTTTTATTTCCACAGCAAAAACCATGGATATCTGGACAAGGTTTTGAACCCTGTTTGTTTCAGCAACCTATTGTCACTCTTTTCTCAGATAGGTCTATTGCTGATAGAGGATCGTGGCTGTGGAATGAAAGTATGTTGGAATAAAAAAAAATAGGAGTAGAATAGTTTTGTGTGTGAACGAGGTAAGGTAAGGTTTTGCAACTGGTTCTACTTTTGCTCTTAAAATAAGGCTCCTCTTGTTTATATTGATAAGGAAGGCTGTTGAAAAACTCAGGTATTGCCCCTCAAAAGGCAGTTTGTATTATTTTTGAAAGATGTCATTTGCTTTTATACTGCAACTACTATTCACTTTAAGTCATGACTTTTGGTGATCAAGAAGCAAATTTCTGTTGGCTTATTAGTTATGTCAGAAAACGACAGACACGGGTTCGGTTATCCAGTAGACAGAAGTTTTTATTGGGCACGTTTGCAAAGGTGGGTCCCTCCCGCAGCAATGGAGGAACCCCGAAGCAAGGTCTGACAGGTTTTTATACCCCCTATCTGTCCTCCCCCTCCTGCGAGGGCTTGGCTCACAATCTCACCTTTTTTACTGCCCCGGAGCGCCGCTAATTAACCGCAAAACCGCAGACATTCCACTTTCCGAATCCAATCAGCGCAATACACATTCCAATCCCCACTTGACCCGACAGCCGCCCCCTGCCGTTTCTCTTCACTCTGGTGCGAACGTGCCTCTTGCCTGCAGTCTTTCCTCCCTCCTGCCGTCCCTCTCCACTCTGGTGCGAGTGTGCCTTCTGCCCATCCTCCCTCCTGCCACCCCCCCAAGGCTGCCCCATGGTGCACAGCGCTCTCCCCTAGCAAACATGGTTCGTTTGAGGCCCTCACTTCTCCCTGCCTTCTCACAATCCCCCTTTTTCTTTTCACGCCTCTGTTGGGCCTCAAACCTGGCTAACAGGATTGCTCCCTCGTCCCGGACCCGGGGCTTCACACACTGGGACAGGTAATTCCCACAAGCAGGGAGACATTGCATTAAGCAACATACTAGGACCAGTAAGGCAATGAAACCAATGGCTAGTACAAAAAGTTGTTTTAACCAAGCAAAGTTAGGTAACCAACTAGTGAGCCACGACCAATTCCATCCCTCTGGATCCTCGGATATGCGAGAGGCTAAGGTCTTCAACTTGGCTAGTTTTGCTTCAACATAATTCTTATTGTTGGTTAGGTTAAAGCAACAAAGACCTTGAAAAGATTCACAGCCTTGTCCTGCCCTTAATAGGAGATAGTCTATAGCTATCCGATTTTGAATGACCACCCTCCTGATCTCAGTGACTTCTTCAGTGAGGGCTGCAATGAGAGAGGATGTAAGGTTGACACTTTTAGCCAGGAGGCAGGCCACCTTCCTTAGGTCCAGGTAAGTTCTTCCGCTTAGTGCAGGAACCCCTACTAAGGAGAGGGCCAGAGCCATGGCTTCTGTTTCGGACAAGAGTGTCACATCACTCTCACAATCAGATGGCAGCTCCCTTTTTCTTTTTTCTTTTGATGGGTGCGCTTGTATTGGAGGCAGGGCATATAGAGAGGTCAGGCGCCCTATGGCACAAGGGCCCCCTGAACTATAGGCTGGAACATAGGTGTAAGCTTCATGTCCACATAACAAAAAGAAACCTTTAGGTAGGTATAGAGGGGTTGAGGCGTAAGGGATATTATAGACCCCTCCACAAGTGAAAGCAGGACCTTTTGAGGGCATTGGGGTGTACGGTTCTGGGTATTGTTGAAATATACACATTGAGTTGCATTGGTTATCCCCAAGAGATTTAGAGCCATTTGCCTTTGATTAGTCCAGGGTCTTGGTATGGGAGAAGACCCAAAATGATAGAACATCCCCCACGGGGATCATCCCCAGTGATCAAAGCTGTCTGTGCCAATTCTACGCCTTTATGTTGGTCATCTCCTCCCCTGCCTTAGTTCAGTTCCTTTTAAGTTTTACTTTGAGTCCGTCTCCCGAACCGCTGATTCAGTTGTCAGAAGAACTTGGTATGGTCCCTCCCAAGACGGCTTCAGCTTCTCATCCTTCCACGTCTTTATCAGGACCTAATCCTCTGGCTTGTGGGGGTGTTGGTCTTTCAGCAAGGGGGCCGTTGAGCGAGGAGTCCCTGTTTTCTTAGAGACAAGAGAGATTGTGACAGTACCAAGAGATACTTTCTCAGGAAGGCATCCTTTAGCTCGGGGATAGGCTCTCCCATTGGAGCCAGGAAAGGTCTTCCCATCATCAGCTCGAATGGGGAGACCCCCACATCCTTGCGAGGGGCTGTCCGCATTCGAAGCAGGGCAACCGGAAGTGTCTTTGTCCAAGATAGCCCTGTTTCCAATCCCAGTTTGGTGAGATGTTGCTTCAACACCCCGTTGGCCCTTCCCACTTTCCCACTGGAGTCAGGATGCCAAGGGGTGTGGAGTTCCCATCGAACCCCCAGGCTCCAGTACCACGGCTTTACAGTGTCTACCAAAGCCTGCACCCCCCAGTGAGACCCTTCATGCAGTTTCTCCACCATCCCCCTCATGCCAGCACGGCTCACTACTGGGGTCCCCTCAATTGTAACCCAATGACCTGCTTCCTCCCTGCAACCTTCCCTTTCCAGCAGCTGTGAGTAAACCCCGTTCCAGCCAAATTTTCCCGAAAATGTGCACTACTCCCCAGGCATATCGCGAGTCTGTGTAGACGGTGAGGGACACTCCCTTTCCCAACTCTAGTGCCCGTTTCAAAGCGTGCACTTCACACAGCTGAGCCGACCAATCCCCTGGTAGTGCCCCCTTCTCTATTGTCTCTCCCTCCGCCGTCACTATCGCATATCCTGACTTCCTTTGTCCCTGCTCTACTCGGCTAGACCCATCCACAAACCAGACTTCACCCTCCTCCATCGGGACCGCCTGCAGGTCCTCCCGGGTCTTTGTTTGCAGCTGCAACAGGGTGGAGCACTCGTGCTCCGCCGGCTCCCATTCTTTCTGCTCCCCCGCAAGAAACTCCGCTGGGTTCAAATTCCTGTCTGTTCCTACCACCACATCAGGACTTATCCGGAGAACTGTCTCATATTTCAACATCCTCCCTTCTGTCATCCAAGCAGCCGCCTGCTGACTAAGCACACTTAAGATCTGATGGGGTGAATGGACAATCACGGGGCTCCCAAAAGTGAGTTTTTTCCCTTCTGTCACTAGTACAGCAGCGGCAGCCACTGCCTGCACACAAGTCGGCCATCCCCTCACCACCGGTTCTAGGGCTTTGCTCAGGAAGGCCACTGGTTGATATTTCCCAGCCCGTCTCTGAGTCAGCACTCCAATGGCAGTTCCCCCATGGGCTGTAACGTATAGGTGAAAGGGGGGGGGGCAAGTTCGGTAGAGCCGGGGCCGTCACCAGGCTCCTTCGTAATTACCCCACTTCTCTGTGTCCCTGTCTGTCCATTCTACCCTGTCAGATGATCCTTTCAACTTCTCATACAGAAACTGAGCCTTGCTCATGTACTCATCTATCCATAGCCTGCAATATCCTACTAGACCCAGAAACCGCCGCACCTCTGTTTTAGTATGAGGGGCTTCAACTGCATTATCCCCTGTATGGGAGAAGGATCAATCAACTTCTCGCCCTTCCGGAGTACATGTCCTAAATACTTGACCTCCCTTTCCACAAATTGGACCTTCCCTTTTGACACCTTCAATCCTTCTTCAGCCAACCAGTTCAATAAAGCCACTGAGTCTTCTCTCACCTTTACTTCCTTCTCTCCAGACACCAACAAATCATCCACATACTGCAGCACCCGAGAACCCCCAGGGGCCCGGAACCCCTGGAGTTTCTCTTCCAATGCCTGTCCAAACAAGAGGGGCTCTCGGTGTACCCCTGGGGCAGCACCGTCCATCTCAGTTGTTGCTTCAGCCCACGCCTCCCATCCCGGGACAGCGGGTATTGGGCTTGCCGCAAACCCGTCACCCCTGGTTTCAAGGGGATGCTAATTGGGGCTATGCGAAACCGCCCCGCCCCCCCTTCTCCTGCCCATACCTCAGGGTTCACAACCTCCACGTCCGCCTCCCGCAACAAACACATCCTTTCTGCCTGTTCCACATTCCACAACTCCACTCCTAGACTACCCATGAGATCCCTTCCCAGCAAGTTCACTCTCGCCTGTGGGATCAGTAACACATCTGCAGTTACCTCCTTCCCATTCCACTCCAGTCTCACTTCCTCCAGTACGTCTGCCTTGACCAGAGAGCCTCCCACCCCCATCACCGATACCGATGCGCCCCGGGATTTCGCAATCCCTGGGATGTTCGAGAGGCTCTGGTGTCCACGAGGAACTGCCGTTCCTCGCCGGTGGGACCCACCGTGATGTTTACCAAGGGTTCCCCGTGGGTCCCGGTTGGGGAACCATGACCCCCCTAGTCGTACAGGGGGAAACTCCTCTCATGTTCTCCCGATGTTCAGCATTATTGGGATCCCAATTTGGGTCTGCCAGAGGGAATTTAGTATCTGCGGCCAGGGCATTTGGGACATTTGCATTCCTTTGCTCCCAAGCCCCGAGCGCAGCTCGCCAAATCTGGCCCCTCTCTTCTGGCGTATAGAGGTGGGCTAAAATGTAATTCAGTTCCCCCAGGAGTATTCCACCGGGCCGAGAAAAAGTTCCAATTGTTCGGCGGCGGTATGGGCGTTCTCTTGCATACGAGGGAGGGTCCTTTTTAATTCCCTCAACTCACTGGGTTTGATGGGAATCGTTACGTAACTGGTGACGGCCACCCCCTGTGCGTTCGTTCCGTTCGGGACTTCCCGGACGGGGAAGGCACTGGCCAACCTTAGAATAAAGGGCACGTTCTGAATGTCTTGGTTCAGCTGGTCCAGCTCTTTCCGCTGCCCGGGATAGGGTGGGGGCGCCGGAGGGGGAGCGATAGGAAGAGGAGGAGGAGGAGGAGGTGGCGGCCCCCATTGAGGTCTAGTCAGCCAGAGGTCCTCCTCATCCTCCTGTTCTTTTTGGACAAAAATTTTGGCTAACTTGGGTCGAGGCCCCTCCCAATGAACATGGAACCAGACTTCCACATAGGGTTCCTGTGTTAACATTTTATGCTCCACAATGTAGTTTTTTAGTTGGGTCACCCAGTAATTACTGGGGATTCCAATGGTAGGGGAATTCGGGGTCCACTAGTGGATATTTTCGCCATTCTTTAGTGCACAAAGTTATCATGGTCGGTTTTTCCAGACCCCTGGTGAATGGACACAACCAGGGTGTCTCCCACTGTTGCAACAATTGTCCTAATGGAGAATCCGTGGGGATTCCCCTACTGCGTTTTTCCCACTGGCCCCTGGCCTTACACTCTTACTCTGCGCCTTACCCATCCTTCCTGACTACGTTTCCCACCTTACAGAAGGTCCCGGACTCTTCTGTCCCCTTGCGGCGTCCAACGCCTCGTAACCACGCTAATCTCCCCGAGATTATGGGTAGGCTGTACTCACCAGACCTCCCGGAGGTCTCCTCGTCGGCCGACTTCCTCTTTACTTCTGTCTGACTGGCGATTGGAGTCCCGTCCTGGACCCGACTCCGGGGAAAACGGGAGACACCTCAACGGGGTGTTACGGCCGATTACTCACCGGTTCCCCACAGTCCGGTCCACGTCGAGGACTCCTGGCTGGCTCGCCAATTTTGTCAGAAAACGACAGACACGGGTTCGGTTATCCAGTAGACAGAAGTTTTTATTGGGCACGTTTGCAAAGGTGGGTCCCTCCCGCAGCAATGGAGGAACCCCGAAGCAAGGTCTGACAGGTTTTTATACCCCCTATCTGTCCTCCCCCTCCTGCGAGGGCTTGGCTCACAATCTCACCTTTTTTACTGCCCCGGAGCGCCGCTAATTAACCGCAAAACCGCAGACATTCCACTTTCCGAATCCAATCAGCGCAATACACATTCCAATCCCCACTTGACCCGACAGCCGCCCCCTGCCGTTTCTCTTCACTCTGGTGCGAACGTGCCTCTTGCCTGCAGTCTTTCCTCCCTCCTGCCGTCCCTCTCCACTCTGGTGCGAGTGTGCCTTCTGCCCATCCTCCCTCCGGCCACCCCCCCAAGGCTGCCCCATGGTGCACAGCGCTCTCCCCTAGCAAACATGGTTCGTTTGAGGCCCTCACTTCTCCCTGCCTTCTCACAGTTATTATCTGTGCAAAGAACTTTCTTTGGAAATACAGCTTAAACTAAAGGTGATTAGTGGTTCAGATCCCATTTGATTAATTAACTTCTGAAACTAGAGGCAAGTGCCTGTGCTCAGTAGCTAAGGAATGTTTCCAAACTTTCCTGATGAAGGACAGAGGGCAAACATTTCAGATTTATCTGATACCCAGAAGAGAAACTTTGAGTGCAGCACCCAAAAGCTGAAGGAGTGCCCTGACCTCTTAGGCAAGCAGCTTCTGCGGCTTCAGTTCAAAGTTGGGCAAGAAGATTATTTGTCAGAAAGCAGTGGCACTTCACAATAGAAACATAATAGTTAAAGCCTACTTTAAAGATATAATCTACTTCTATTCAACTATAGTAACTGTTCTACCAACCAGAGTTATTGAGATGCAGTTGCATAGAATGGATTTTGTTCTGCTTTATAATTCACTTTTAGGCTTTGACTGTATGGTTGTGGCTGTCATCTTGATGCCCCTTTCCCCCAGGACACCACTTTTAGATTATATAACCAATAAAATGGGTGAGTTGGGATTGAAATTAAGATGGCTTTCCACATATGAGCTGTAAAGGTTTTCCTCTCCTTCATATGTAGTCCAACAGTGCAGTTTAGATATTACTAATTGTTACCATGAGACTTGGAGGGAGGTAAGTTTTTTCTCTTTCATTTTTTATGAGGATAGGGATGGTCATCCCTTCCAGTTAAATATACTATTTTATATAATGGGAGCAAAGATTGTGATTATTCCCCAATTTTCCTTAATAAAATACAAAAATATCAATAACGTGGAACCATAATATAGAGTAGATGAATTTTCCAGTGATAGCCTGCTATTATTCTGTTCTACTACTATTATTACTACTACTACTACTATTCCTATCCAATGATATTTCAAAATAAATTAACAAACAAATCCACCACAGTATATTCCAATATTTCTTTGTTCATCTAGCTGTTCATCTAGTGTGTAAATATTTTTCATTTATATTCGTGTTAGAAGTGGTTTATTTAATATAAACTTATGCAGTGGAAAGGGAGAAATTTTTCAGAAAATGGATCTAGGGCCCCTTCTTTATGTGTGTAAGCACTGTAAAACAGAAGGCCTTTTGTAGACTAGCTCATTTCTGGTC
This sequence comes from Python bivittatus, assembly GCF_059951505.1. Lineage (NCBI taxonomy): Eukaryota > Metazoa > Chordata > Lepidosauria > Squamata > Pythonidae > Python > Python bivittatus. Next base: position 32,493,347 of record NW_028277113.1, on the reverse strand, counting down.
AACTTTCATGATTGTATAAGGATGGGGTAACATGGCTGGGCCATTTTGTTCCAAGAAGAGTGAACTGTCAATTTTTAAAAATGTTTCAGTGCATGATTCTCACTTAAACATTTACAGTTCCAGAAGAGAAGGAAGGAATTTTGTTATGGGAACACTTACAAATTTAGTTTATTATTTCTTGATTAGTCAAATGACCATATCAAATCATAACACAGCATCAGCATAGTAAAATTGAGTAAAATTGATACAATGTATTGAAATAAACAGAAAGCATTCATATTTATGAGTAACTATAAAAGTGGTGTGTGTTTGTCTCTATCTTTAGTTACAGTATGTTGTTGAAACAATAACAGAAGTTCTCTATATGGTTTATAGCTGCAGTTAATAAAACATTGATACTTTAAAAGTACTTTAAAAGGTCTGTAGTTAGATTTATATTTAAATGCTTTCTGCATGAATTATCTACAGCTCTGGTATATATATTTTTTAAAAATCTGCTATATTGCTGATTTGTCTATATATTGTCTTTTTTTTCTAAGCAGGAATGGTATTTTAATATCCACTTAGAATGATTTTAGGAATGTTGGATATAAGCTAAGTGAAAGGAAAACTTATGGTACAACTTATAAATGTATAAAATTGACTACTTAGTGACTAATTACCAGTACAGTGTGTTTATTTCTGTCTTTTTTTATCATGAATTGACTACATATTAATAAATTCTATTCATTTCTGGGGCAGAGCAATGTTTAATCATTTTATAGACATGCATAATAAAATATCTAAAGAATTAGCATAATAAACAGTTATTGCTTTCAGGGGTTTTGTTCTTAAGATAATAAAATGTTAAAAAGCGAGCCACTTGAGTAGAAAGTAATTGCACTGACAAGCACCACGCAGCCAGCATTCACAATAAAGTAAACCTTCTTTCAATGTCAGCCTGATTTGCTACACACATAAATGCTTCCTTACATTATGGAAATGTGCTTTTTCTATCAGTGCAAAAGAATAAAAATCTGGATATCTAATTAATCTTATCTGGCAGTTGATTTTATACCCAGGTTAAAAGCAAGAGGCAGGTGGGTCTGTCCCCCATCCTCCTTGTGCATGTCTACAGGCAAATCTTTCCATTAATGTCAAATTTCACCTGTATTTTTAGACATTGTTGCCACATGTCAGTCATAAATGAATTAGTATTGCTATATTTGATTCCTGTACATCAGGGTTTTTGTGGAAAGGGTTTGGTAGAGACCTGCAGGTAGATATTTTAAGCAAGTCCTTAGATCTGAATAAAATGGAAATGAGAATTGATAATTGATATCAAGGAAACTTCTCCAGTAAATTTAATGTCAACTTCAAAATTTAAGTAAGTTTTGAAGAGAGTTTTTGCTTCATCAAGAAGCAGCTTGAGGTCTCCAGTGCACTCTTTACAGTGCTCCAGTATTGACATCAGACCTGCTGTCCCATTATACCAATTGATTTTGAAGACTCAGTGTGTTTATCTGAAACTATAGTATAAGCAGGATTTTTTTTCAGTGGTGGATTTTCTTTTGGCTTTGCTCTTCTTTACTGCATCTCTCAGTTTCTGGATATAAGCAGACCATTGATTAGTGATGGCTGCAATCAAACTATGTAGGGAAGGAATACAAATATACATAGCGCAGTGGTTAGAGCATCGCCTTTGACGTGGGAAACCAGGGTTCAAATTCTGGCTGGTACCTACCTTACCAGTGGGGGTCCTTGGGCAAAGACCCCTTAACGCTTCATCTGCCTACCTCAAATATGAGAGTGACATGGACTTACAGAGCCATGCCAGCTTGGACATTGCCTGGATTAACAAGGTCCACATCAGATGTTGGGGAACCAGGTCAATCTGACAATAAGTGGGCTACTGGAACAAACCATACGTGACGAGACAGAACCTGGAATTGATGGAATGGTACTACAACAGTAGACCTAATGAGGGGATATATGAAACGTATGAGAGAACTATGGATGGACAGAAGACCTACATCCACACTGAGAAACAGCTAGTTATCCAACAATTCAACATAGTGAAGAAGAAGCTGCTCTCACAGCTTGAGATAGACAATCTACACATTACATCCCGGACTCAAGAAGACCCAGAATAACACTTGAATGTGCAGCCAACACCTGAAGCTGGAACGTCACTGCCACCCCCTCCATTACAGAGCACAGCAGCTCAGAAGGGTATTGGGAACAACACCAGAGGCTCAAAACACCAGTTGCTCATAGATAGAGCAGTTACACAAGACTCAAGGTCTAGACAGACCAATCTGAGCACAGCCTGGATTCACTACAGGAAAGCCTATGACTCCATGCCCCACACATGAATCTGTGAATGCCTGACACTATACAAAGTCAACAGGAGACTAAGGACCTTCCTCAATAACTCATTGGGACTATGGAAGACAAAACTGGAAGTCAACTCAAGACAGCTCACAGAGTGGTCATCAAGTGCGGCATATACCAAGGTGATGCACTGCCCCCACTGCTGTTCTGCAGAGGCTTGAACCCCCGCAGCCAGATAATCACTAAGACTGGATATGGGTACAAGTTCAAGAGTGGAACTACCATCAGCCACCTCCTCTACATGGATGACATCAAGCTGTATGCTAAGAGTGAACGAGACATCAACTCACTGATCCACCTCACATGGATCTACAGTGAGAACATTGGGATGTCATTTGGACTGGAGAAGGGTGGCCGGATATAGTAAAGAGAGGGAAGGTAGTTAAGACTGAAGGGGTAGAACTACCAGTGGGCCACATAGCATACATAGAGACCAGCTACAAGTATACCTTGGTATACCACAGTCACATGGGCACCATCATGGTAGTAAACAAGGACCAGAAGCAGTGATGGTGATAGATGTAGCAGTGCCAAGTGGCAGCAATATCAGGAAGAAGGAGTATGAGAAGCTGGAGAAGTACCAGGACCTGAAGGAAGAACTAGAGAGGATGAAGAAAGTAAAGGCCAAAGTAGTCCCATTGGTGGTAGGAGCACTCAGGGCTGTAACTCCTAAGCTGGGAGAGTGGCTCTTACAGGTCCCAGGAACAACAGCAGAGCTCTCTGTCCAGAAGAGTGCAGTGCTAGGAACAACTAAGATACTGCGTAGAACCTTCAAACACATACCACCCATAGGGATGAGAGGGGATTTTATATATATATATATATATTATAAATCCTTAGTTTCACAATCCCTCTTGTGAGGTTGCTGCCTCAAGGTCTCCAATAACTAAAAGCCAATTCTCTCCATTTACCTGTCACCTCTCCCATCCCAAACAGCTGATCTCTAGGCTTTGAGGAGTGGTGGGTAAAGGGGAGAGTCAGCTTTTGTAAAGTTTCCAGGTCACAAACCCCATGAATCAACCAGTGGAAATCTGGCAGGTAAAGAGCCACTTCCTCCTTTTCTCCTGCCGCATCTCCCAGCCTCTGCAACTGGAAGGGGAGACAGGTGAAAGGGGATAGTTGGCTTTTTCAAAACCTCCAGTTCTCCAATCCCATAGACAGGCCTGGTGGGTGAGGGTGGGGATGGCATAGTGTAGTGGAAGAACTTCCTCCTGCTTCATTATACAACATTTCCCCCTCTAGCATTCTACTTTGGGGGGGGGGCTTGTTTTTAAAAAGCCTGTGAAAAACACTTGTGCAAAGCCTATGGCAAGGTTTGACAGATGGTTCAATTGCCGTTCCTGCTCTTTGTCAAAACTTAACTTCTGTACTATCCAGTTCCATTCCACATTATAGAGGATGATGAGTGGATGTTTTAGTGATGGCGGGTTATATTTGGTAGGAGGGGAAGGAAAAAAACTATGGAATCCACTAATCCCTTTCTTCAACATTTCTTGGAAAGAATAAGGACATATCGTTTGATGGGATCCTTCTTGTGTCAGATAGGGCTGCCAGTGTGTATATTGTATTTTATGCCTCGGACATTTTCTGTGGGTTAAAGGATTGGTGGATAGCACTTAATCTATGAAGAAAGGCTTAAAGTCTTTCTTGCTCTGCTTCAGTGATTCAGTTACTTTATTTTTAATAATATGTTAACTCTACATATTTCATTTCTTACAAGATGTAAGTGTATTACTCGGTAGATAGAGTTGTTAGCGCTGTTGAAGAGAGGAGATATAATAACATTGAAGAGGAATTCTGGCCAATCATTACAGTTGTTTAACATATCCATCTTGCCTTCATAATGCCACTGGACTAAACTATTTTGTCAATCACATTTGTTCATTTAAGGAATAGGTGGGATATGAATATTAAATGATATAAAGAAAAGCATATATAAAACCACATTTGTCCTTGGGATTCTTAGCTGCTGTTAGTTGTGCTAAACCTTTAAAGCCTCAGTAGAATGGCTTTCTGTCTGTAGTCAGGAGAAACTTTTCCAGTGCCCTGTTTCTGTTACTTTCATGAGTGCTTCGTATTCTGTTGTACTCTGATAAGATTTTAACCAGGTCTGAGAGGCTTTACTATGAAACTTTTCCATATGGATATCAGAAAATAATACTTTGTTGTAGTACATTGGTGCTAAGCCAGACAGAAGTACAAATGCTAATTAATTACACCTCCATTGGCTTATGATATGTGCATTCAGTCATTCCATCCCTCCATCCCTCCAATTTATATAGCTGCCCATCTTACCCCAGGCGACTCTGGGTGACATACAACAAAGCTAACACTCTCAAGTCCCTTCCAAAGCCCCAAGCCTTTCTGGCTTGTCCCCTCTCTGCACACAACACTCTCCCGTCCCCCCACAGATGGCCTTCCTGGTCCTCTTCCTTTATATCCTGTCTTTCCTTCAGAAACTCAAAGTAGCATGTATAGCATTCTCTTTCCCAATAATAACCCTATGAGATAGTCACTCCCTGAGTGACTGCCAATTTTATATCTATCCTTGGATCTGCCGTATTTTTCCGACTATAAGACGCCCCCATGTACAAGATGCCCCCCATTTTTCCAACCCAAAATTAAGAAATCAATATTTTAAAGATAAAGCAGATCACATTTTTATTTAGTAATTAGGTAACATTTACCTGATACACTCAGTGGGAGGAGGTCTAAACTGTCTCTCTGCAGCTCTGTTTCCATGCTGTTTTGCAAAACTGATTACATTCAGTTTAAATTTTGCACAGTAAGACATTCTCTTATTTATATTTTTATTTTCTGACATCTTTATGGGCTCTCCACCTCCAATGGGATGTGTTCCAATTGGTTTGTTCAGCATCAGCTGACATTAGTTACATAAGGCTCGTGATTGGAGGAAGCCCATTCGTAGAGACAAAGTATGGGCAGGTTCACTTGTGGTTGGAGGCTTGTGATTGGAGGAAGCCCGTTCGCAGAGACAAAGTATGGGCAGTTTCACTTGTGGTTGGAGGCTTGTGATTGGAGGAAGCCCGTTCGCAGAGACAAAGTATGGGCAGTTTCACTCGTGGTTAGAGGCTAGCAATAGGAGGGAGCCCGTTCGCAGAGACAAGGTATGGGCAGTTTTGCCACCACGCGGTTCTCTTTTCGGCTGACTTCCTTGAATAAGACGCCCTTCAATTTTGAGCATAAGGATTTTAGAAAAAAGTATCGTCTTATAGTTGGAAAAATACGGTATTTATTTTCTATTTATTAAGATTATTGTATATTGTAATTTTAATTGATTTTAACTGTTTTGTAAACTGCCCAGAGCTGTTTCTGCGAGATGGGTGGTGACAAATTTGATTGATTGATAAATAAGTAAATAAATAAATAAATAAATAGGTGGTGCTAACAGATGGCCACATACTTTGTTGGAAAATAAAATTGGGAGACCTTTAATACTATATGTATATCTTTGCTGAATAAGAAATGTGCACAAGGAATAAAACTGGGCATGAGTGCAAAAAAAAAAGTTCACATTGCTGGAGGCAACTAGCAAGTGGGGCATAGAAGTAATGCATTCTTTTTATTTATTTTTCATTGTGTAGCAACAGAAGGCAAAATGTAGTTATTCATTGTTTCAAAAGTTTTGCTCTGTAGGGAAGATAATAAAAGAAACATGCAGGCCTAAAGAGATACGGGAAGGAAAACAAGTTCATTTCTTTTTCCTTTCAAGGTTCTTATAAGATATTTTTCAGGGTTTTTATAATACTCTGTACCATAAACTAAACAAACTGGCTGAGTTTCCACAACACAGTAGAGTAAAATGTGTTAAACTAATTTGTGAGCACTATCAGCTTTAAGATGGGATGCAAATTTCATAAGGAACCTACTGAATTAGCAATGCTAGATTGAGTTGTCATGAGAAAGTAGTCAGACTCACACTCATAGTTACTTTATGGTAGAATGATGATTCTATAGCTTTCTAAAGACCAGGAAATCGAATTAAGTGGGGATAAGTATAACTGACTTTTGACCCTGTACTGTTAACTTTTAACTATGTATGAGGTGATATCAGACAATTTAACTGACAAATGTTTCTCTTGGCTCTTATTTATTCATTTGAGCCCATGTCCCATTCTCTTTCTTCATGGCATGAGTATCTTCAGCCAATCCTGGACACGATTCTGCCCTAGTGAAATTGATCAGTAATAGTACACCAATCATTGCTACTGCTACTTAAAGTAAAATACTTTGGTTTAAAATGTGTCCAGATTCAGTTATAGATGTTGAACATTTTTAAATTGTTTTCAATCTGCCTGAAAAAAAGAGGATGGCATCTTACACATACTCCCACTTCATATATTGGATGCAACAGATTTATGAAAAGTTTGTTCTGTGCAGGGAAGAAAGATTGTTGCTGGTAAATAACAAATGAGTTCACTGAAATCTAGATGCATCATTATTGGAAGGGCTGATATGAAAGAGACTGCATAAAGCAGAAGTTTCTATAGCCTATTTTTAGCTAAGTAGTTAATATATACCCTTTCTATACTTCCGTGAGGACACAATACTTCAGCCCATATGGAAGACACTAGTTTTATTTGGAGAGTGTACCCATGTGACTGTATGTCTTCCTACTACTGTAACTATAAGGCCAAATTCTCCAGTGCTGCAGATTAAGGTGCACCAGCCTTCTTCTGTTTACCAGAATTTGGAGAACATTTTCTCTTTTCCTATTTTCCTCCCTCCCCCCAAATTTACATTGGTTGAAATTATACATGTGGCCTTAAAAGAACTACTGCACTTAAAAACAGTACCATAATGCTTTAATCTTATTATCAATCCTCTTCTGTCCTGATTTTTTAACTTACATCATGGCACATGAGGAAAACAACTTTGCTTTATTTATCATGATTGTATGTGAATGTGCATGCGCACATGTGTGCGTGCACACACATGTGCTACTTTCCATTTTTTTCTAGGCCATCAGCTAAAATAGCAACCATATATTTTTGAAGCAGATGAGGAAAAACTTAGCAAAGACAAATTGCTTAGTGAAGACAGATATATTACTGTGCACCTGCATAAGCAATGGTAGGAATATGCTTTGTGGAATGGAGCCATAGTATTGTAAGACAAAAAAGGTTACACTACACTTATTTCATACATGCTGCCAGTATAGTTACCTATATTTTGTTTTATCACAACAATATTTATTTACAAGATCAGAATATTTGAAGTCATACCATTCAAAATGCTTAGAGCGTGGTTATTTCTATTAGTATTCAGTGTGTTTCTGTATTCTGTGGAAGTTAATATTTGGGTTCTGTCTTTAAAATCCTTCCAAATTGGGCAAATACAGATTTTCTCTTGCCTTTTCAACATGACGCAGAGGTTCTAATTGAGCGTGAAATTAACATGGATTTGTTTATTAGCTCAGAATGTTTTATTCACTTTATCAGTAAAGGCAACACAACTCTGGGGATATTGTTGGTTAGTTTGAGCTGGCTTGTTCTTGTATTTTTACGTCATCTGTAAGCTCTAATTTTTTTTTTTAAAGGTATTTATAACAAGGTGAATTTGAAGTTTCATTTCAGGAGAAAGTCAGTACTCTGAACAACTTCCTCCTCTTCCTCCTCCTCCTCCTCCTCCTCCTCCTCCTCCTCCTCCTCCTCCTCCTCCTCCTGTACACTCCTCTCCTGTACACAAAAACGTATAGTTGTTTTTGTTTTGGAATGAAACTTGTTTTTGACAATATTAGATTGGATTGGATAAATATGTTCAGTCTTTCCATCCCATCCCATCCCATCCCATCCCATCCCACCCCATCCCATCCCACCCCATCCCATCCCATCCCATCCCATCCCATCCCATCCCATCCCATCCCATCCCATCCCATCCCATCCCATCCCATCCCATCCCATCCCATCCCATCCCTTGAATTATTAAACATTACCACTGAAGTACACTCATTCTTTTCTTCCAAGCATATATTTTCCAGCATGATTTTACAATTCTCCGTTATGTAATGGAGTTTTTAAAATGAATCTTTGTTAATTTGAGACTACAGCTATTTAAAGAATAATGGTTGAAGAACAAGGTTTAGTTTAGCACAAGGTGGTATTACTATTTGGGCCAACAATCATCTCAGAAATCTACCATGAAATGGAGTAGGAAAGAATTAATCTGTTCCAGTTGCATATTATTTGAATACTATGTAGCTATACATTATATAAAACTTAAATTATATAATTATTAGATAATAATTATTAGATAATAATAAGATAATTATATAAAAATTATCTTAAACAATCTTAACAAAGATCAAGCTCTTAACAAAGGATGAAATCCAGTACAGTGTTTCAGCTGATAGAACTGCTTCCCTTTGCAGAACAAGAAGGGAAGAAATGTCCATTCTCCATCTATCCTGAAAGCCACCATGCTCCCTCAAAATTTGTTTCAGATTTTGTGGGCTGGGGCTGGGGTTAGGAGATGTGAGAGGAAAAAGCTGTATTATGTAAGACGAGACATGTGCATAACATTGGATTTCACCCATATAGCATGAATTTTAGAACTGGGATAATTTTATGGAAGTAGTTTCTGCAGCAAAAACATTGCTCTCATACATTCATCTTAAGCACCTGCTTAAGCACCTGCTTCTGGGACCTTTGCTTCATTTAGGATTTAAGAGCATGTACATGGTTGTGTAAATCCTGATTTAAACTTCTGTAAGCAGTTTAGTAAGCACTTGGGTCTATCAGTGGAAAGACCTCCTCAATCACTATATTGTGAGATAACTAATAGATACATTTGCAGACAGCTTCCTGACAATGCTTTGATTGAAAAGATTTTCTGAGAGCAGGAAATTTGTATCAGTATTTGATCTCTGAAGAATCTTTGAATTAAGATAGATGTAGCTTGATGGTTAATATACCAATCTGCCATTTTTGTTGTAATTTGTGTTATGCTATATAAATCATTTAGGTTCAAGTCTACATTTGGAAAAGCATTCTGAATAACCTTTCTTTTTCAAATCTATTAAAGCATAACAATACCCTAGTGGCACTCTTGATGTGCTGCAAATATAGCATGGCAGGAGCAGATGGATTTGCTTAGACAGGAAATCCTTTGTGGGTTCAAGTATGAAATATCAATTTTTCAAAACATTCTTTTGGGATGCTATGGTGTCAAGTCATAAGAAGATAACAAATGGCTGTTCGGAGCTTTTCTTCTGTGTTGGGTAAGAGTGTGGGTTGGCATATTCTTCATTCATAAACATTGTATAGCACAAAATATGTTAAAAGAACAGATGATTAAATAAATTGAATCCTTATCCATATCCTGTTATTTTAAGAAGTTTGGATGTATATAGTTAATATGTTCATCTGAAGCACATTGCTACCCATCTTCTGGTTTCATATATAAGTACATAGATGAACACTCAAATGAATATGTGTACTTTTGGATTCTTGAACAAAGATCTTTTTCAGAGGTGTGATTTATGTTTCATCAAAAGTGGAGTAACTATATGTAAGTGGGGGATAATTAGTTCCAACAAATATTTTAGTCCAAATTTTATAGACTTTGAACATTTCAGTAAAAAAGCGACTTAATTAACATGTTCACTCATTATCATATAGACTAATACACTGTATCTAATGATCCTAGTTGATACAGAGAATAACAAAGATTGAATTGGAGATATGGCCTGAAAAGGTCATTAACAAAATGGCAGGGCACAGATTGCTACATAGGAGAAAAACTTGAGTGCCAGTGGGACATGGTAGGCAAAATGGATTTAGGTAGAGGAAGAGAAAAGAAATAGGAGTGAACTATTGTAAATGCTTGAGTAAGAGGGTCATGAGAGACTTCACTCAGGACTGGTCATAGTTAGATAGAATATAATCAAATAGAACGTACATTAACATTGTTCTGGAATAGTACTATTTCTGCTGCAGATAAGTAGTTACCTATTTGAATGCTTCATCATGTGAAGCAATCATGTGAAAAATCATTAAAACCTCATCCATTGCCAGTGTCACTGGAAAATAAATTCTGATTCACTTACCTAACATTTAGTTTTCTAAATTCAGGGAGTTTTTCAAAATCATATTATTTATGAAGGCATATGGTTCCCAAATGTGTTTACCATCTCATCACTTCTTTTGGTAATAGTAAAGATAAGAACCACTTTTCTGACAGTCTAAGGTTTGTGAACAGTTACAGAGTTCCGAGAGTCAGCTGATTGATTAGATTATTCAAGGAGTTAACACTTCGGAGATGGCACCATATTCTGTGTTTCTAACCAAATTATATATTTGTTTGGAATACAGTATACAAGTCAGCTTAAAATTGCATTCTTAAAGTTGCAAGAAATGGTTTGAAATACAGCATTGGCACCTAATGGATCCAATGGGATTTCAGAAGGAGCTTGGGGGATTTTCCAAGGCTTTGCTGCACAATTCAACCACTTGGAATGAGAGTCACTGCTTGGAATGAAAGGGTGACAGTTGTCTTGAATTGCCCAGTGTGTGAATTCTGGGGCTCCCTAGTTTTCAAAAATGTTTTGGGAGATGAAACAACAGAAGAGGTGCCTAGTGCACTGCTGGAGAAAAATGAGAAATGAGTCCAACTGAACATATGTAAGATCCTGTATAAAGAGCTACATCAGGGCAATAAGAAGGGGAAAACATAATTATTTCTGTACTGGTCAATGGCCCTGTTCAAGATGATTTGTCCCCTATTGGGAAGGAAGAATCTGAGGAGGGCCACAAGAGGATTATTCTAGGCATATGATGGATAGAGTAATTCAGATCTGTTCTGAGCTAGATTCCTGCTGCGTATATCCTGTTGAGGTAACTGAGGAATACTCTGGCTTGATTTTTTGGGAGGAATTGTAGCCTGTAAATCTTAAAGAAGTGGACAGGTTTCTTGGCGCTATGAGCATAAAGCCATCTCTTTATTAGATCCATGTCCCTTCTGGTTGGTCAAGGCCTCTCAGGAGATGGCATGTAGTCGGGCCCAACTACATTCACCCATAGTGACAGGGTGGTTCCATTGGCCCTTAAGAACATGGTGGTCCACCCTTTCTGAAAGGAGCTATCACTAACTCAAAGTGTTTTCCAATTGTAGAGAAGCTACTTGGGTTGCAATTTCAGAGGGCTCTGGAGGAAGTTGGTTATTTAGCCAAGGCATAATACTAGAGATGGCATTGCTTGCACTTGTGGATGACCACTGACAGGTGTGGGATGGAGATAATATTTCATTCTGGCCCTTCTTGATCACTTGCTGGCTTTCAGTATAATCAATTACAGTATCCTTCTGGATTGGCTCAAGGGCTGGAAGTGAGAACATGATGTTAGGATGGTTCTTCTCCTTCCTCCAGGGCCGTTTCCAAGTGTTGGTAGGGAGTGAGAGATTTAATTGCTGGGGAAGGGGGGCTCAGGTCTTGATGCGTTCCCCTCTCCTACATGAAGCCACTGGGTGAAGTCTTCTGCCAGTATGGGGTTAAGTATGATCAGTATGCTAATGATAACCAGTTACATATTTCAACCTTGGGTCAACCCGACACAAGTGATGCCATCAAAGTTATGTTTCAGTGCCTGGAGACTGTGTGAATGGATGTGGAAGAATGGGCTTGTTCAACCATAGCAAGACTGAGTTCCTGTGGATTTGGGGGCCCCTTGTCAGCCTTGTGAAGTAGACCACACAGGAAACAGCCAGATAAGCTAACTCTACTTTATTGTAAAGTTACATTAACAGAATCTTGCAAGTCTAAAAGTATCTCTCCCCGTCCTCTTTACAGCCCAAGAAACAAGTGAGGGTCTCTTCTGAGCCTTTTGCCCTACCCACATTCCTGCTGCAGGCTAAATTGCCTTTTATCTAACCATTCCCTTGTATCGTGTCCTGTCTTCAGTGAAGGGAGAGAACACCCATGCAGTTGGCAGGCAAAATGCAGGTGGCCTGGGGGCAAGGCTTGCAGAGGTGCTGAGCAGGAATACACACACAGTGTGTGTACACTGTGGAGGGAGTGGAGCATTTAGGAGCAATGTGTTTGCAGTGAGGCTTGTAAAAAAATAAGGAAGGCTTGTTTGGAGAGATGGCAGCAAATGGGTGGGGGAGGCAACAGGAGAGGAGTTGGGGAAGCAGGAGAAAGAGTGACCACATTCACGATAGCTTACTAGAGTCTGAAGAGAAGGCCTAATCTGAGTCAGACAGTCTGTAATCAAATACCACACAATAGCTTGAAAAGTACTGAGGGATGAGCTAGAGACTTAGTCAGGAACACACTGAGGTCGAAACGAAGTAGGAGTCAAGAGCAGGATTTCACAAAGCCAGAAGCCAAAGTTGCTTCCAGCAATGGAAAGCAGTCTCTGTGCAGTTTAAATCCTATCCCCACTGAGAGTGCACAGCTGAGGCTTTCCCTGCTAAGTGATAATGAGGTACCAAGCTTGCTTGCAGAGTTAGCATCTTGCCGCTTGCTCATGAGGCGCTTACTTTGACAGGGGGGATTCTCAGGCCAGGGGTTTGCCAAAGGAGAATCAGTGTTGGCTGAGGAAGAACCCAAGAGGGCATCAGTGCTGGATTCAGTGGCCGCTGAATCAGCAGGGGCAGTGCCCGGTTGGACCTGATCTGCCTGCATCTTGGAGCTTGGTTCTGAGGCCATGACACCTTGGCTGTGTCTCTTCGCCCGGTCTCCCAAGGTCATTCCCACATACTGTTATGCCACTCAACTCTGGAGATTTTTCATTGTTAGTTTGAGTGGGTGCGTACTACTCCAGTTCAAATTTATATGCAGTTTTGGGTCCTCCTAAATTCCTGGCTCCTGCTGGAAGAGCAGGTGGCTAGGAAGGCCTTTGCACAAATTTATATGTCAGGTCTTTCTGTTCTTGGATCAGGGCACTCTAGTCACAACCGCTCATACCACAGTTACCTCCTGTCTGAACTATTGCAGTGTGTTCTAAATGGGACTATTCTTCAAGAAAACTTAAAAACCACGACTGGTTGAGAATGCAACAGCATGAGTAGATATGGATGCCCCTTTATATAAAACTTTCAGCAAATAGGATGACAATTTCTGGCTTTAATTCAGACTGATACCAAGAAGTCACAGGTGCTTAATATTAAATGACAACTTCATCACAGACTATATCCAGATCTAACATAAAAGACCCTTCTGATTCTAGTTGTGCTCACTGGATATATTCCCAATAGAAATTTATTTTTTTTTTGGCCATCTAACGACCATGGTTAATTCCTGTAGCAAATACATGTGAGGGGAAAAAGCGTGTTCACAGTTTTCTATTAAGGTGCAATTTTTCATAGCGATTCCTAGTGTTAGATATTGTGGTCCTATTTACATGAATCTTTATTGTGCAATCCTTTCTTTTTTCCAATACCATTCATTAAAACATGAGTGATTAGTGGGAATTGTGCACACACCTAGATAAACACTGAGTTGGTATTATCTCTGCATTATTTCCTAGTAGATTAGCATACTGCATACTGCTCAGTTTTTAAAAAGATAATGAAATAAATATTTGCAGTTTGAAAGAATATGAAGTGAAATTAAAACAGGCTGCTTTGTAGAAGTTAATATGATCATGAGCAATACTCTAATTAGTTCATAAGAGAAGCTGCAGAGGAATGCATGCCATGAATGTATTTGGAATGGGAGGATTGTAATGGTATGTGGGAATGACCTTGGGAGACAGGAGGAAGAGCACCAGCCTAGACAATAGTCTGATAAACAAAATTTGAATCCAAAGGAGGAAGAGTGGAGAAAGTGTCTCAGAAGGGACCCTCCCTACTTTTCGGAAAGTAAAAGTGAGGGACGGGAGGGGTACTTTCAGACTTGCAAGATTCTGTTCATGTAACCTTACAATAAAGATAGAGCTAATATTCATTGTTGTGCTTCTTGTCTGAACTTCCTCACAGGGCTAACAAGGATCCACCTATACTATGTAAAATTATTCTTGAGGAGTTGGCAAAATGATGCATTCTGATAAAACAAACTTGAATACCTGTGGGCAGCCAGTCACGAAGCAGAACTTTGAAATGGCAATACAGTAAGGCATATGGATGTGGGGGATGAAAATAAAACAAGTTGGGGAAGTGAGCAATAATATGAAGGAGTACCAACACATGTTTCACCCCTCTTCTTTCTGTTGCCTTGGGAAATGCAACTCATGTAAGAAGAGAAATAATGCAGGGTCACATCCATTGCAGATATGAATATCAAGGATGGAGGGAGTACTTCAAATGTGAACATTTTCCACTTATTCTCACAGAGTTGAGTAGAGCATTATATTATATACTAGATTTTCTAAACATGGCACATATAAAAGTTCGCATAAATAGGACAGAAATTTTTTAAAACAGTTATCAAAGCAATTAGTTGTCATGCATGAGCAACTTGGGTTATCATATTGGAAGCTGTCCCACGCTCTCTTAATATTAAGACACAATCACTCATAGATAAAGAACTGGGAAATGCTCTGACCTTGCTCTTCCAATCTCTATCTGCCTTCACATTACTTAGCCTGAATCTTTCTGTCATTGAAAAAGATGAACTCCAAATCCATTTTTCTCCTGCATTGTTTTAAAGCCAGCAATTAATTTGAAAAGCCACTTATTGAGCTAGCTGGAATGATGAGATTTCAATGAATTGAAAACTTTTTTTCAAAGTAGGGATATATAGAATTCATTCACTGAGGAGTTATTTTTTTATTTATGATAGCAAGTTTATGATCTGAGCGAATTTTAAAATCATTTACTTGCATGCAAAAGTTTATAAACAGCAATAAAGCAAATGGGAAAGTATGCAGTGATTAGAAGAGGATTTAGAGGTTCCTACTTCTGATCCTTAAATACACAAAGTTGACTTTTTTAACTAGCAATAGTACTGAAAATGTTGAAATGAATTATAACGATTTCCTAAGATTTTAGTTCTATTTAAATTTAAGAATAAATCTTCTGTAATTAAGTAAGGGTTTTTCTCATTATTGGATTGGGATTATCTTTTCTTACTCAGTTTGATTTATCTGTCTTAAACCTGGTTTAAACTTCCTTCCTAATGGCTCTCAACCTCCTTCTCTGTTTGTGCACATCTTAACACCATAGTGTTAAGCATCTTCCTTGGGCCTGTTTAGAAAAAGAAGCAATACTGTAGTAGTGCATATGACCCTGCTTGAACATTGAGGAGACATCTTTGTCTAGCTGAGATGAATTTAACTAGATCTTCTCTTGCCCAACTATCATAGACCTTGAATTTGGTTTAAATGGACTTTAAATTCCAAAGATATGCTAAGGGATAAGATACACTGTGTATTAAATATGGGCAGATAATCTTTGTTGTTATTATTATTATTATAATAAATAAATGGGGGCCCATATGGGTGAGGGAAATTTGCTAAATTATCTGTCCTCTACGCCCACCCCAGTGCATTTGTTTTTAAGCACTCCATCAATGCTAATGATTTTTTTTTCTTTTTTAAGCACCTTTGCCAGGGATCAAATAGTAAATAGAATACCACAGAGATTTTGATCAGGGTTATCCCCTTCCCGATTCACCATTAATGTCAAAAACAAAAGGATTGTTAATTTGAGTTGTTTAGCTGCCTGGCACACTTAGCAATATGGTTCCTTGAAATAGGTGGTCTTGATTAACATTCCAGTCTAGTTCACTGTGTTTTCATGATTCCAATTAATAGCCCATCTTCCTTCAGGGGTCAAAGAGTCCTGTTTTATGAACTTTGGTGTTAGAATCAGCATAATTGAGTGCAGTTAAAAGAATGCTTTGCAAACTGTTGTAGTAAAAAGTTTTATCTTTGCAAGTTTACTGCATTAGTATTTTCAGTGGTAAATTGAAGCTGCTTAGGATTTATGACTACAGATATAGAAACATGTTGATTATTTTCTTTTCCTTTGTTATAGTAATGCTGATGATAAGAATATTAACCAGAATAATTAATGTACTCTTCTGAAATTTCTAATATGTTTATATAAAGTATAGTTGTTTTGCCATTCAACTACGTGGTCCTTGTTAAGCTTATTGTATTTGCAGTGGCAATCATTCTGGAATACAGAAGTTATTGCATTAAATCCTTTGTTGGCAATTTAGTGTGGGATTGAGTATTGAAATGCAGCAAAGCAAATAATGAAGGCATATGTTTACCTATAACTCTTTTTACCTTGGGAAAAGAATTAAATAGGAACAGTTTGGTCGTTGTCACATTCTTAACAGTTGCTTTCAAGCATGAAACAGTCCCCTGGTTCTCAAAGGATTTACTTAACAGTTTGAATGGAGAGGTCTTTACTGCTAATGGAACTGAGATGGCAGGCTTAAGCAATGGGGTGCTTTATAGTCTCTTTAGCCACTTGAGAAGATGTAGCTTCAAATAGCTGAAATGTCCCTATTTCCAGTGGTGTGCGGGAAGTTGCACAGAGATTGCTGAATAAATAATTTAGAATTGTAGGAATGTCTGCATGTCAGAGTGTTGCATGTGTCTAAAAGCCTGATTTCACAAGGCTTAATATCAGAAGATGTTCTATAGCTTTTGCTTGAGTTGTACCCCAGGGTGCATTTATCTTTTTTTTTTTAAATACTTTTTATTAAGGATTTCAACAATACTAAAAGATGACACAAATAAAAAAATAGAAAGAGAAGTAATACAAACTGCAAAAAAAAAAAGAAAAGAAAACAAAAGAAAGAAAGAGAAAGAAAGAAAAAAGAAAAGAAATAGAAAAAAGAATATTTTAGGAAGTGACTTCCAATCTTCTTCACAGGTATAAGCAAATTTAGTATTTCCCCATCCCTTATAAAATTATGAACATAGTCCACTTCTTCCCATAATCCCCCCTTTCCAGTTCACAAATCCAAAAATCATTGTCATTTCTGCTGGCAAAAAGTCCATAAAGGTTTCCAGCATTTTATGGCAGTATTTTTTATTTTACCTTTGGTCAAACAAATCAACTTTATATCCCCCCTTTTTTTTGGTTCTCACAATCTTGATCTTTTAATTCATCAGGTTGCTGTTGTAGGCTTGAATCTCCATTCAAATTTTCTTCCTGTTTCAAAAATGTATTTAAAACTTTAGAAACACTCTTTTGTAAATCCCTTAATAAGTCTTTGTCCAGGTCATTTTTCTTTCTTTTTTAAATAACTTTATTAAATTTTAAAAAGCAAATAGATAAAAAAAAAACTAGCACAAACTAATAATCAAGAAGAAAAGTAAAAAGCAGAAAAGCTAGAAATATAGGAAGAAAACAAAAGTGATAGAAAATAGAAAAGAGGAAAAAAGAAATATAAAAAGAATAACTTCGAACTACTTATGCAGCAGATATAAATGAGTCATAAAATAACCTCTTACTCTAAAACTACATCTTGACATACATATTTTGTATAATCTATTAATTTAAGTAATCATCAAATCCATATATCATAATTTCATTTTTTTTCCTGTTTCCTGCAAAAAGTCCAAAAGGGGCTTCCAACTAGCCCCCTCCATATTAGTTAATGTTTGGGTTTCTGGGGAAGAATACAGCTCCATTCTTTGTGGAGGTGACGCCCACGGCAGTTAGAGGAATTGGCCTTGCTCCTGCTCTTCGGATCATCTCCAGATAAAGGAGATCAACAGGATCATCCACAGGTACTCCTTACAGAGATTCCCTGTGAAGAGATTGCAGTCTAGCAATCTATAGCAGGTGGAGTGCTCTGGGAGTCAAGGGAAAGATGGCTGGTGTGGGTCTTCCGGGCCGTGTGGCCGTGTTCTGGAAGTTTGTTTCCTAACGTTTCGCCAGCACCTGTGACCAGCATCTTCAGAGTGCAGGAGCACAGGCAGGATCAGTTCTCTCTGTGCCCTGCCTGTGCTCCTGCACTCTGAAGATGCCTGGAAGACCCACACCAGCCCGGAAGACCCACACCAGCCATTGTATGCCGGCCGTGAAAGCCTTTGACAATACAAAGTCAAGGGAAACATCGAGCCCAAGCCAGGGTGCAGAGCCATCAAACAGACACTAGATTTGCTTTACTTCCTCTTTTAGCTAACATCGTAAACTGCCTATTTGTGATTTATTTGGCAATTAAAAACCTCCTGAAAGACAAATTGCTGTACACCGGGAGAATTTCCTACTATCCTGGGAGAAAAAGGACCAAAGTAAGTTTAAAGATCAAAAAGAAATATTTTAATGTTTGGAAACAGTGAAATGGAATTAAGAATGTTGATTGGGGACAATTAAGAGGCTAGATGGATTTGAAACAGCTTTTTAAAGGATTGTTTTAAATGCTTAAGAAAATACAGTAAGTGAATTTGGATTTAATTGCAAGAAAATCTGCCCTGGGAAAGTTTAGCTTCTGAAAATAAACATAAGATAAGACAGATCCTTCAAGGTCAGAAGGAAGAGACACTAACAATATATCTCTTTTAACATAATAGAATTTTTAGCTGTTTGGAATCAGTGTGTCCAGGACCTCTTTGTAAAATTGGGGCTAACGGAGGTTGTAGGGAAAAAAAAAAGATTTTACTGGACAAAATAGCAGTGGAGGACAACTTGAATACGGATTCTAAAATGGACTTTAAAGAAATGCCAGATTATAAGAGAGCCATGGAAGATACAGAAAAAGATGCTGTGGATCTGAAGATGGACTCAAAGTTGCTTGATTATAAGAATGATATGGAGAAAGGAGCTGTAATGGACTGGAAGAATGACTTTGAGAATTATCCTGTTTTGGACATAGAGAAGGGAAATACCAAATCTCTGAAACCTTTTCTGAAAATAGATAGGAAGAGTATGATAAGAGATTGTTATCTGGGGTTTTATTTGAAGAAGAGGCTGAAGACTGAGCCTTTCAAAAAGAAGAGAAAGGAATTCAAGGTAGATTGATCAGGTCAAGGTTAAATTGTCTATGTTTTGAACTTGGATTGTTAATATTGGATTTTCTGTTCCTGACCAGGACTGTAAGATGATGATTTATATCTGTAAGTGATTTATTTGGTTTAGTTTAAAACACACATCTGATTATTATTGGTCTTTTATATGCTTAAGGGGAGAGATCTTTTAGGTTTCACTTCTCAGAAAAAACTTAGAAGCTAACATGCAAAACTGACCTATTTGTTTAAGCTTAAAATTTATAGTTCATTTTTACTGGCACTCTTAATCCTTTTGCTGATTAGATTGATTGTTGAATATATTTTATAATTCAGTTATTATTTAGGGATGAGAAAGGGGATAAAGAGGGTTTTTTTTTTTTTAGTAATAATAGAGAAGGTGTTAAATCACTGTTAATAAATATACTTGTTTGGAGGGAGGGGGAAGTCATCTTTTACATTTCTCTTTCTTTCTTTCTTTCTTTCTTTCTTTCTTTTTCTTTGTAGCTTTTTTAGTTTTGTATTAGTTTATATATATATATATATATATATATATATATATATATATATAAACTTTAATAAAATATTTTTAAAATTAGTCAATGTTTTTTCTATGAGTAAAGCTGTCAATTTTGCCATCTCAGCTAATTCTATCAACTTCACCATCCATTCTTCCATTATAGGTACTGTCAAATCTTTCCACCTTTGAGCATATAAAAGTCTAGCTGCAGTTATCATATAAAAAAAACAAAGGTCCATGAGTTTTTTTCTAGTTGTTTATCCATCAGTCCCAAAAGAAAAGTCTCTGGGTTTGACTGTATATTAACTTTCAAAATCTTCTGAATTAATATATGTATTTGAGTCCAAAATTGATCTCTCTTATCCAGAGAGATTTCATTAGACCAGGCTCATTGCCAGTGGTTTGGTCTTTGCCAACAGCATTGTCTCTGCTCTTCCGGAGATGGCTTAGTTTGCCATTGCCTCACTCGGAAGTCCCTCCCCAGAGTGGATTTATCAATGACTAGTAGGGAGAACTTACTCTGTAGTGATGGACTTCTGTAAAAAAAGGGTATAATTGGCAATTTCTACATCCAGAGGGAATTCATTGGGAAAAAACACACACAGTTAACTTGGCTTTGCTGAATCTGATATTCCAGAAGCTTGGGGGGGGGGGTGTCCATTGCCTGTTGCATCACGCCCAATTAAACACACCAGAGGTGGAAAGATTTTAAAAGCTTTATTTGCACACAAAGAAGGGTGCAGGGAGTAGTCTCCAAAGCAGCACACCATCCTCTAGTGAACAGGGTTTTTATATATTCATACAAGGAGATACAAAGTGAAAAACGAAGTTATAAATTGTACATCCTCAGCTACAAAGCAATAAGTCAGCAGATTGCAAAATTCCCAGTCAACAGGTACACTTGCGTTGCCCTATACTCTATACCTATGCTTTTTACGGATACAAAGGAGACACCTTCACATATCATCCTTATAAGCTTCAGTTGCCTAGTTGCACATTTATGTCATTTACCTCCCTGATTCTTGCTCACGTGCATTGTTAACCCTTTGCACATTGCTTGCAAGCTGCATCTGTGCACTTTCTTCTCTCTTCACATGTCCCAATTATGCACTCATTACTAAAGCTGAAAATTATTAAATAAATCTTTGCAAGGGCGTAACCTTTTACTGCATCAAATCTGTAATGATAGAAATAGAAATGGAAAAGTAGTAAATGTATAACACATAATATATTAACAAATGTCATTCCTTTATAAGGGCATGTTATGACAGAAAAACTGTATAAAGTTCTTAAATGTAAAAATTGAAATTCTTAAAATATATTTATTTTTAATGCCAAGAATATTTCAATTGTTCTTAGTGAATGTTTTTAATTAAAATATTTTTCTGAGATTTCATTGAATGTACATAAAGAAGCACATACTGTATAAAACATTCTGTCTTTGGGATTATTAAATTCTTGAGGCAGTTGTGCTTTGACATTCTTTTGCTACAAATCTCCAGGTTTGACTGATTTCAGTACCACTTACTAATTTACTTACTTTTACAGAACACCTCTCCACTCACATATTCCAGCCAATAAACTCCCACATGCCTCCATCCTCTGTATCACCACATGCTTGTCATACTAGTCAGTTAAGGCTAACAGTCTACTGTTGCTTAGAGCTGTTCAGAGCAGAGAGTGCTAAACAGGGAATTGTTCATAAAAAGGAGAGGTGAAGGAATTAAATGTGAGATTTTGGGGGGAGATTCGTCTCAGTGCTTGGTGAAATTTCTGAGTTTTTTTCTGAGTGTTTTGCTGGCTTGGACTAGTTACAGGTAGTCCTCAACTTATGGCCATCTGTTTAATGACATTTTAAAGTTACAGTGGCATTGAAAAAAGTGACGTATGACTGGTCCTCACACTTAGGGCCATCACAGTGTCTCCATGGTCACTTGATCAAAATTTGGGCGCTTGGCAACTGGCATGTATTTCCAAGGGTTACAGCATTCTGGGATCATGTCATCGCCATTTGCAACTAACAGCAAACCAGGGGGCTTCTGACAAGCAAAGTCAAATGGGAATATCTGGATTTGCTTAACGACTGCATGATTCGCTTAATGAACATGGTGATTAGCTCAACGACTGCAGCAAAAAAGTTTGTAAAATCGGGTGCAACTCACTTAATGATTGCATTGCTTAGCAACAGAAGTTCCAGTCCCAATTGTCATAAGTTGAGGACTACCTGTACTAGATTTCCTGTTCCCTAACAACCAGGGGTGGAATCAGAGAGTCCTTGAGAGGGAGGAGGAACTAAAATTCAAACTTAAAACAGTGGCCATGCATCATCTAAAAAAAAAAAAATCCTAAAATAACAACAACTTAAAAATAACAAATTGTTTTTCTTTTTTATCTTCCAAAGCATATTTAAGCGATCAGGCTAAATATAGATTACATTTAAATAAGTGTATATCTTTTAAAATAGATATGAAGGTAGACAGCTAACAGGAGTGTGAGATATATGTGGTATGCTGCACTGAGCGTCTGTCTGACTACTGGACAGAATCATAGGTGTATGCTTGATGCAAGGCACTCAGGGAATCAGTTAGATCTCATGAGGCCAAGGTGGATGTCATTCAGTGTGAGGAAGTGTAAAGTGATGCACATTGGAGCCAGAAATCCTAACTACTCATACAAATGAATGCAATCAGAGCTAACAGTGACTAATGAGGAACAAGATCTTGGAGTAAGGGTAAATTCAATGAATTTCTCAACACAGTGTGCATCTACCGTAAAAAAGGCCAGTAGCATATAGGGATAATAAGAAATGGTATTGAAAAAAGAGATCCAATATCATAATGCTCTTATATAAATCAGTGGTGCAACTACATCTGGAATATGTATGAATTCTGGTCATCGCATCCAAAAAGGATACAGTGGATCTGGAGAAGGTTCAGAGGAGGGCAACTAAGATGATTAAGGGGCTGGAGCAGCTTCCATAGGAGGAAAAACTCTGATATTTGGGGTTTTTTAGTCTAGAAAGGAGTCAGATGAGAGGGAATATACACGGTGTTGATAAAGTGGACAAGGAGAAGCTATTTTCCCCTAACCCTAACCCTAACCCTAAAATACTAGAATCAGAGTTCATCCAATGAAATTGAATCCTGGAAGAATCAGGACAGACAAAAGGAGTTTGTTTTATACACAAACATGTAATTAACCTTTGCAGTTCACTGCCACAAGATGTGATGCTGGCTGCCAGCTAGGCTGGCTTCAAAAGTGGGTAGTCATGGGGGTCAATAGCTATTATTCTTGATGGCACTGTGACTGCTTCTGAAGGCCATTTGCTAGAAGGCTAGTGGGTTTCCTCATGCAGTTGGTTGGCTACTATGACAACAGACTCCTAGACTAGATTGGCCAGGTGTCTGATCCAGCAGAGCATTGCTTATGTTCTTATATACTGTAGTAGAGAGTGCCAAAAGATTCCCATTCATGCAACTCCAAAGTTGTAATCAGTAACGGCCCAGCTATAGCCAAGCCATTCCGTACAGGCAAGTTTAAATCCCAGTTGTTTGTGATTGAGCATCATGCACCATAAAGAGTTAAATAAGGCAGCAGAAAACCACCCATATAGCTCCTTGGGCAGGATTCTTGCAGAGAACACCAGTTATCCTAGAACAATTCAAGATTCAGTTGGTCTTGAATTGATTCACTGAGTCTTGAATTATAAAACAACAATGTCATTAACACCCTTTTGCATCAGAGGAATCTGCCAAGATACAGACACTGCCAAGATACAGACACTAACAGAGGCTTTAACTGCTTCATTACATATCTCATAGGGGTAAAAGGAAGAAGACCAAAATTAAAGTTCATTCAATTTTTGTATGCCTGGAAGGCAAAAAACCCCAGGAACAAAAGAGAAGAAGACCAACATCAGAGTTTCTAATGAACAGTTCTCTAATCCCTCAGTCACCACAGAAGTGATTAATGAGCCATTAGTTTCTCCTTCGTACTCCTAACCCCCACATTTCATCATATGTTCTTGATGTCTCACAGAGGACTTGAAATTTCCACACAAGTTGAAGGTTTTGCAATTAGGGGTAGCGGATAAGCAGGGGATTTAGACCTTTTGTAATATCTGTTGCTGAAAATCGAGTTACCTAGGGAATGACGTTGGAGTTTATTTGCCCAACTCAAACACATAGCCTGAGGAGTCAATAGGGCAGGGTTTCTCAACCTCAGTAACTTTAAGATGTGTGGACTTCAGCTGGCTGGCTGGGGGATTCTGGGAGTTGAAGTCCACATGTCTTAAAGTTGATAAAGTTGATAAACCTATAATAGGGGCTTAGCTGGGCTGTTATAATTGTAGCATTGGACTTAATTTTTCAGTTTGAACAATTTACCACTAAAAGCAGTCTTTCCTTGCTTTTCCTGACTTCCTTTTTCTTTACCATGTTGGAACTTGGACCAATCTGGCTGACTGCATATTCTGTTCATTGCTTTGTACTTCAATCTTATCTTGGTTTCATGTTTATCTCTGAGTCTTCCAACTGACCACTCACAAGCCTATTCCTGCAAAATCCTGACTCACCAAGCTTCGAGTTTCTTTATTATATTAGTCAAAGAACAAAAATACAGAACCACAAAATTGGGTAAATTGCTAAAAACAATGAGGTACAGTAAAAATATTGATTCTAAGCAGTCTTCTCAATACAGATTGTATAGGCAGCATGACACTATTTAGAGACATAATAAAATTACATCATCCTTATCTGAGAGTAGATTTTGAAGTCAGAATGAATCTTACTGCTGTGGAAACTTATCTTTTAATGGGAATATACATTATACTTAGATGTCCTTATGAAAAATACAATGTAAGAAGAAAGAGCTATGGTTTCCACAAGTCCATTCCACATGAGCGAATCTTCATATGGGATTTTCCTGTTCCAGTAGATCTGTTGGTAACACATTAAAGTGTGCTAATGACATAGCTGTACTATATTTTGAAATTTCAGTTTGACTTAACTATCTAGCTGCACTGTAACAGACTGATTACCAAGATAACTCCCTGTTGGCAGATGTGCTGGTACTGCTTAGTCCCCTATATCTAAACTCTGTGCCTTACTTCTGACTTATCTGATCATAACCCAGAGCTTTTATATAATAGAACCTTGCCATTTAGTAATAAAGTTATCTGCTAAAAGTACAGAAGCAAAACCACCACCAACAAAAAAATAACCAGTAATTTAAAATGTTCATCCACACTGCAGTTTCTACAGTGCTTCTTGATGTGGATTATATCTGCTTATTGATTTGGAACCACATTTGGGACTCACCAGGGTACCAGGAGTGCATTCCTGAAGAACTTTGATTACAAGGACTCCAGAGCTGCAATATTACTAAGTGTCCGTTTATCAGCTTCATAAAGCCTCTGCATTTCAGCTTGGGCTGTAAATAATTTAATTGCCAGCAGTACATATAGAGCCCTTCTGGATCGTTAAAAGGCTTGGATGGCCAGAGTTGACTTCTAAACATTCAGTCATACATAGTCTGATTGCCAGAGATATTTAAGACTGTACCTATCTACTTTGTGTGGTTCAACTTCTGGGGGAAGCTTTTAGGGTGCTTTGCAAAGGTATGTATTTTGGTCTTATTGTAATTTATGTCTAAATCAACCTCTTTGCAAAACAGGGCAAGAAAGTGTAAAGCTCATTTCAGACCCACTGAAGGCTGCAATAGTATAGCTGTATTAACATAAAGAACTGCTGTGATGTGTTTATATGCCAGCTTTAGAGGATGGTGAGTCAGCTTATCTAAAGACAAAACTGGGTTGTTTATATAAAAGTAAACAATAATGGTGCCAAAACACAACCCTGGCTAATGCGTCTCTCAGTCAGAATTTCCTTGTACAGACCTTCTACTTTACATCAGACAGTTATGCAGTAGCAGCAAACACTGATAAATAGGGGACTCCTTCAATTTGTGACTGAATCAAAATCAGACCTAAGTCTACAAAGGCTGCATCTTGATCAAGATCAAAGGTGATCTTGGATTAAATGGATATTTTTTGACCAAATATTGTAAAATTAAGGCTTGATATATCAAAAATCAGCCCTTCATTTATTTATTTACTTCCAGCTCACATTTTAATCCTGTACAGAGTGTTTTTTAAAGAATCAGATTACATGTGGATGACCCTAATTTGTGATTTGAATCTTAAAAGACAGCTGAAAAATATGGATGGAGACTGTTGGGCCTGCTAAGATAATGCATTTCCTGTGGTATGTCTATACAGTATATGTATATGTAAGGGCCTGAGCAGGGTGGGGCCTCCAGTTGGGTGTGTTTGTATTCTCCCCTTGTGATGTGCTGGTGTATTTTTGTGTGTATGTGTGCCCTTGGAAGCATGAGGTGGGCTGCTGTGCAGGACTCTGCTCTGCGTCAGGTGAACGGGATTGAGGAGGGCTTAAAATGGAGCAGTCAGCTGCTTTCCTGGCATATCTGACTGCTTCTCCTGTAGGGATGCACTGGGGGATTATTTATTTATTTATTATTTTGAGAGAAAATTGCTCCTCTGAAAAGCTATTTTCAAACTTGACCTTTCTTTTGCTGGCTTCTCCCATCGCACCAAATTTAGACCCCTTTCTGTTTTGTTTTCTGAGAGTTATCTTGCTGATGGATGGGCAGAGTCCTGACCCTCTTTGTGTAATTTCTTTCCAACATTACACTGGGTTGAAAAGAATAAAATGAAGTATACTGTATAATGTAGATGGTTTTCTTTTGAAATATCTACAACCTCTACTTTTTAGTTTCATTTGTAGAAATGCAGATCTTTCTGGATCAGTTTCTAAAAGTGAAGGTGCTGATCAGAACTGCTGGTGAACCCTTTTATAGAAAATTCTACTATTAGATCATACGAATTAACAGTGGTGATGGTGATTCTTTGGGAAATTCTGTGAATAGGATGCAGTAACATTTTGCTTCTATCACCATGCTCGGGAGAAAAACAATCCTAATAATATCTGGCATGAGCTATGTAGGTTCTGAGAGCTGATACCAATTTCTGAAAAAGTAGAGTGGAAAAAATCTAGCTCAGCTTTAAAAGTCTCTGAAAAAGTGTGACCCTTTTATTAGCTTTTTGCAATATTGTTATGTTTGACTTCCTCTTTTTAGTAACCCTTTTAGTGGCATTTCACTATGGTAAGATAAGCACTTTTATTTAGGTCAGCAGACTCAGTTGCAGGATTTGAAAAGGCAAGCAGCTATAATTTCTCCTTGGGGACTTCTTGACCAAATTTTGTAACGTAGTATAGAATTAATGGATGTAGTATTTTTCTTGTTCACAGAACATGATACTCGTATTTCAGTATGGGCATCTATAGGCACAGTACATCATGAAGCAGCTCTTGGCTTTGATTTTATGAGTGCCGTATGGCTGACTTTAATAGAATGCTACAGTTGTGTAAATTGGGCTTCCTTGTAATAATGGACTGTTTGATTTTCATGCAGTTAGTTATTTCATGGGAACTATAAGAATGAGCCACTTGTACTCTGCATTTCTTACACTATTCTAATATTCTAATATTTCTAATACTGTTGTCTCTTAAGCTAGAGACATGTGGGACTGAATCTTGTATAATAAGCATTCCAAATTCAGCCTTGCCTTTTTCAGTAAATTTAATAGATATAAGTTAATGGGGACTTGAGAATTCTGGCATGGCTTATTCATACTGCTGGCCTTATTGTTTGAGATTTGGCAGCTCAGGAACAGAAAGATTTTGAAGAAAGACAACCCTCAATTTAAGATGACTCTCCTGATGGAAAATTAGACAGATAAAATTTGTCTATCTCTATTATTATAGTCTTGCTAAGTCTAAGATTGGTGTCACATTTTAAAAACAAATTATTTGTCTTTCATATAAAAATAGTTTGTGAGGTATTAGTGTTATGAGGATTATTATGTTATCATATTAATATATTAGTATTATGTGTTGTTATGAATTAGCAATTCAAGGTGCTGGTTTTGACCTTTAAAGCCCTTCATGGCATGGGGCTGGGTTACCTGAGGGACCGCCTCTCCCTGATTACATATGCCAGTCCCATCAGATCTGGCAGAGAAGGCATGCTGCGGATCCTGTCTGCTAGAGAATTACATTTGGCTGGTCCCAGGAGGTGGGGCTTTTCTGCTATGGCGCCTGCCTTGTGGAATCTCCTCCCCCCGGAAGTGAGATTAGCTCCATCCCTCTTAACATTCTGTAAGTCCCTCAAGACCTGGCCATATGATCAGGCCTGGGGTTCCCAGGGGACCGGGTAGATTTTATGATAGCTCCCTTATTAATTTTATCCCCTCCTGTTTTGTGTCTTTTTACTGTTTTTTATATGTAATTGTTTTATGTATTTATTTCTTAATTGTTGTACGCCGCCTAGAGTCACCTTGTGTGAGATGGGCGGCTATATAAATATGGTAAATAAATATGATAAATAAATTTGAAAAGGATTTTTAAAATATTAGTTTTATGAAGACCCTGTTGTTCATAATATATATTATCTATTCTAGCACTGTGCAATTTTATAGAGTCACCCATTGGGGGAGATGGACAGCATACAAATTTAATAATTAATAAATAAATAAATAAATAAACATAAAATAGGAAATGCCATTATTTCCAGTATTTAAATGTAATCCTGATCAGGTGAGAAATGGCAGTTTAAAAACTGATGACATTTATAATAGCTTAGCAAACTATTTGTGGGTGTTGGGAACATTTTTGTAAAAAATTTTGATTGCTTAAATTGCTTTTAAAAATTCTGTAAGCTGACTTGTTTTTCTCCAGATTTCAAGGAAAACAGATGTTTTTCTTGAAAAGAAAACAGATAAAGCTGATAAAGAGCAGAAAGGTTGTTTTTAATGGATGTGAAGTGACAATAAACAGCTTGGAAACTAAAATCAATAAATATGTCATAAACCAGCACTGAAGTGGTAGCTGCTCTTTAACAGAAATGGTTCTGAAGCCCAGAACTCTTTGGATAATGCATTTCTCTTAAGGTCATTTTGTTTTCCACTGATTTTAGTAAACCTACATTTCCTATTTACTGGATTCACCATTCAGACTCTTGTGTAAATTTCCTATTGGATAGAAGGAGGATTGGGAGTTATACATCTTTATTTTATACCATACAAGACAGATCTTTCAGTTTTCATGTTAATCAAAGTAAGGTGGTATTCTTATACTGAACCTTCTTGGATTTTGAAGCACAAGTAGAAATTAAGCATATTTTCATTTTAAACTGAAGACTTCTTGATTATTGCATCTGACATACTTAATTTTCCTAATTCAATTAATAGGATGTCATTAAATATGTAAAAATTGGGAAATCAGAGGTCTTGCTGAGAACCAGGTCAGCAGCCCTGTCAGGCAACCCAGAGTACAAATTAAAATGTGTTTTTAGATTGACTAAAATGATTCAGTCTAATGCTCTGAAGGGGTATAACTATATCTGAGAGTGTCACCTCCGGAACAACATACTGTGTTTAAACATCGAAGTAGAATATTATGTTTAAGCAAATTGTTCCTTGCTGTTGCTGTTGTTCTGTGAACTGTTACCTAAATTGTTCTTTGACTAGGTCAAAGCCCACAATTTCTGTCCATTCTAAGAG
Source organism: Python bivittatus (assembly GCF_059951505.1). NCBI lineage: Eukaryota > Metazoa > Chordata > Lepidosauria > Squamata > Pythonidae > Python > Python bivittatus. The sequence goes on along the minus strand of NW_028277113.1, from coordinate 32,463,946 downwards.
TCAGAGTTTTTTCTGTTTTGTTTTTTAATTGGGTCAAAGTGTCTTACAATTAAAAAAATAAAACATTAAAATTAAAACAATAATAAACCAAACAGAAACAAAGAAACAGTGTCTGAAGAAACAGCTATGATCTCCAATCGATCTACTTCAGGGTTTCACAAAAGAATCAAATTTTAATGGCTTTCCAAAAACCAGTAGAATTGGAACCAACTTAATCTTGGCAGAATTGCTGTTGCAAACAAAGAGAGTAGCTACTGAGATGGCTTGTCCATGTAGTCCCTGAAGATGGATGTTCTTTAAGAAAAGGAACTTAAAGAGAACCCAGCTTTCCCAATCTTACTGTATGCTGTCTTTCATATTTTGTTGTTGTTGTTCAGTCGTTAAGTCGTGTCCGACTCTTCGTGACCCCATGAACCATATTGCGCCAGGCCTTCCTGTCCTTCACTGCCTCCCTGAGTTTGCTCAGTTTCATGCTCATTGCTTCAGTGATGCTATCTAACCATCTCATCCTCTGCCGTCCTCTTCTCCTTTTGCCTTCAATCTTTCCCAGCATCAGGGTCTTTTCCAAAGACTCCTCTCTTCGCATGTCTTTCATATGGTTGATGGTAATTACCCACATCTTTTTTTTTCCTTGTGCTGACTCTGCAGTCGGGAATTATAACATATTAGTCAGCTGTGTCCAGCATGAGGGGTGGTGTATTAATCCAGCTTTCTTTTCTATAAATATACAGTGGTACTTTGGTTCATGAACTTAATTCGTTCCACGATTCTGGTCATGAACCGAACTGGTTGCGAACCGAATCAAATTTCCCCATAAGATTCAATGTAAATAAGGTTAATCCGTTTTGACCCCTACGAACGTGGTCGCCAACCGAATTGGTCGCCAACCGAATCAAATTTTCCCATAAGGTTCAATGTAGATAAGGTTAATCCGTTCTGAACCATATGTATTTTTTTTTTAACGACAAAAATATGAAACAAAGTACAGTACAGTACAGTATGAAGAGAGAGAACACTAACCTTGCTTGAGGTGACACCAAAAAGCTTTACAGCAAGTGTCTGTCTGCGACTGCGATCTCGCCTAGAGGAAACCACAACCACGTGTCAGAGCAGGGAAGATGGCCGTAGGTCGTGTTCGTCACCCGATGCAGAGTTCGCGAATGGAAGCAAAAAATTGCGAACGCGGCTGTTCGTGAACCGAATTGTTCATGAACAGAAGCGTTCGTGAACCGAGGTATTACTGTATATGATAAAATAAACAATGGTGTATTTCATCTTTAACTTTTGTTAGTATTCTTACACTAATTTCTTATTTTATCTAAATTTTCTGTGCACACCACTGCTTTGGAAAACATCTTAATATCCCTGTGTACTTTAAGTACATTTTACAGTTATATGTTTCCATGTATATGTGATTGAGGATATACCATAGCATTATTATTTCAAGCAGTGCAGGAAGGGTTTGAGGACAGGTCAATAGATTTTTCCATATCACTCATCCACTGCTGGCAACATATTCATTGCCAATAGAAGAGAAATACCCAGAATCATGGACCTCATCAACCTCTGCCTCATTATATACTTTCAGTTTTATGGACAAATGTACCAACAAATCAGAGGAACACCCATGGGATCATCATTCTCAAGACTCATAGCAGAGAATGTAATGCAGCGTCTAGAAGCTGTAGCACTCCCACGCATACAACAAAAAATATGGATTCAGTATGTAGACATCTTCATCATAATAAAAAAGAAATAACTAGAGAAGACACATGAAACAAACATCTTCAAAGGAATAAAATTCACAAGGGAAGAAGAAAACAACAACACACTACCCTTCCTGGGTATCCTCATCAGCAGAGGAAATACAGCAGTTTAGAAACACAAGTCTATCAAAAAAACAACCCACACTAACCAAATATTCCATTACCAAATTAACAACCCAACTTCCCACAAGAGGAGCCATGTAACAACATTATTCAGACAAGCACAAATGTACTGCAGCAACCCAGAACACTAGAAAAAGGAAACAGATCACTTGTACAACATCTTCAATCCCACACAACTTTATCAAAAAGTGCCTGACCACTCAGCCCACTACAGCACAACCAACACAAGCTATGAAAAGGATAACACTGACATACACCACAAAGATCTCAGAAACAACCAACAGACTATTCCAACCACATGGCATCACTGTAGCACACAAACCAACTAAAGCCCTCCAAAACATCTTAAGTAAACCAAAGATTCAGTAGCCCAAAAATAAAAAACAGGAGTCATCTACAACATAAAGTATAAGGATTGTAATAGCCACTATGTAGGACAGATAAGCAGAAGACTAGCAGAGCACATCCATGAACAACAACTAGCAGTCAGAAGACACGATGAAAATTCCTTAATCTCACAACACGTGGACAGACTCAACCATAGTTTCAACTGGGAAACTCTGAACATTCTAGAGCAAGCTAAATCCAAAAATGCTAGGGAATTCCTGGAAGCTTGGCACTTAGACACATCAGCCATCAATAGACACATACAGATAAACCACATTTACACACCATTCAAAAGAGATAATAAAAAAGCTAAGAAGGAAACAAAAAGACCAGAACACATCCTCTCCAGCAGCCTACACCCAGATAACCAGGAATTAATACCAGACAAACAATCAAGCAAAAAACAATACATTTATTAGGAACTACCAAAGAGACAATCAAGCAGAAAACAGTAACCTAATCAAGGGACTACCAAGGAGAAAACCACACCTCCACTAACGCTGGCAGGACAAGCTACTGTATATAAACAGGAAGTGAACCCCATACCCACTAGCACTGATGATGTTACCTAGTTGGGTAATGAAATCAAACAACCAAGCTCAGAGAGCACCAAGGACTCCACAAATTCATTGTTTTGGAACTTCTGTTTTTTAGTGGGAAATGAAAATTCCTAGTTAAATATGGGGCTATGTTATAAAACCTACAAATTCAAGTTTTTCATTAGTCAGGAGCCCATAACATCTCTAAATGTACTGAATCAACAAAAATTAAATTGGCCTGTTAAGAGCATTGGCATTTCCTTGTTTGAAATAAGAAAGTGCATTCTCTTAATTAATGTTGCAGTATTGCAAAGCGTACCATAAAGGAATAATTCAGTTATTGGCCATAGCATGCTGATATACAGCTTGTAACTGCTTGGTATGTCCTAAATAATAAAAGGCTTTGGGGATTCCAAAATATCTGCTAACGGCAAGGATTGCAGCATTTTTATTATTATTATTGTGGTTGGTCGCAAAGTCAGCCAGATATTTAGACTGGATTTGGAATTTTTATCCACCTGTTGAGTCCTTCCTAAGGACCTGGGATAGGCAGATGTTTGATGGTGTTAAAGGTATCATTGAAGGATGTAAGATGTTCCAAGTAAAGCTGCCTTTTGCGGTTGACTGATGGTGATTTTGTCAATGCTGATGTTGTTCAAGTGGTGCTCCAGATATTTTGAGATTGCACCTAATGCACCCATAACTATGGGTACTATCTTTGCTTTCTTTTGCCATAGTTGTTCTATTTAGAAGTCTATATTTTGTGATTTTCTCCAGTTTTTTCTCTTCTATTCTGCTATCTCCAGGTATTGTGATGTCCATTATCCAGACTTCTTTGTCTTTCTTGTCAACAATTGTTAAGTCTGGGGTGTTGTGTGGCAGGTGCTTGTCTGTTTGAATTCTAAAGTCCCAGAGCACTTTAGCTTCTTCATTTTCTATTACTTCGTCTGTTTTGTGGTCCCACCAGTTCTTGCTTGAGACAAATGGCATTTCTTGCAGATATTCCAATGTACCACTGTTGCTACTTGGTCATGCCATTGTTTGTAGTCAGTCTGCACAGTCTTCTTGCAGCAGCTGATTAGGTAGTCCATTGTTTCTTCATCTGGTGGTGGTGGTGGTGGTGGAGGTGGTGGTGGTATTATTATTATTATTATTATTATTATTTTGCTGTAACAGCAAATACATTTTTTTCCTTTAAAATTCCTGGAGTTTTAGATACCTAGAGTGACTTAATCAGCTGTGATTTTTCTGGTGGAGGTCTTTTTAGAGGGTTACTTCTATGCATGTCTTCAGTGCTTTAATGAAAATAAAGTGTAGCTAATGAATAATGAAGTGACTAAATGACAGTGAGGAACTAGGCTCGAAGCTAATGATATTATATAATTTGTACTACAGTAGAATTGAACAAAATTCTGTCTCCGTTAATGTAAAATTAATGATGTTCTGAATTTACATGGGTGGTGCTGGTATCAGAATATGTTTAAGAGATACAGACAACTTGGAAACCATTTTCCTTCTTTAATTAAATTTCAAAGGTCAGCAAATATCACAGATAATTAAGGATGGATTATCTTGGATATAATTTTTGTTATAACCTTGAGAATGGAAAAAATTCATGTCAGGTTTTCCATAGGTAAATTTTTAATTCAAGACATATATTTAATATAAAGTTTGCTTTGCAATAACATAGTTTGTAGTTTTATGTTCTATTAAAAACATTTACCTCTAGAATGCTGCATCTTTACTCCTATAGAAAGTAAGCTATAATCTTTGGGAATCTCAGACAAATACATGTAGTTTCTTTTATAAATTCATTTTAGTATTTATCAACAGCATAGTCATTGTAATACATTGTTGTTGTGAGATGTTAAAGGGAGAAATTGTCAATAATAAACTATATTGTAACAACCCAGCTGTTCTGTTGTATATGATCCGCTTGATCAGGAAACATCATATGCAGTATGATTGAAAATAAGATAATCTGGGTAGGTAGGAGGGAGGCTGAAAAGGAGAAAAAGAAGCTGAGTTTAATAAAAAACTTAACAATTAAATGCTTCAGGAAATAAACAAGTGAAGGATCAGGGAGCTTATAGGCTAATGGTGGAACGAGAGCATAAAATCAGCAGTGACATAAAAATTTGAAGGAAGAAAAGGTAGAAGGCTCAGAGGTCTCAGTAAAAGAACAGATAAGTCAGTGATTTATTGTAAATAGAAATCTGCTAGTATACAGTTCTGTAGCTTTCTCTAGGTTTTACCAAATTCTTATCTGTGGAAGAAAAATGGCTTCGTGAGCCCTAGTCCTCCTTTCCATTTTAATCTCATGTTATTAAGAAAGGTCTGCTCTAATGGTAATCAGGATCCATGAAGCACTGTAATGCGAAAGCAGTGGGAAGAAACAGTGGAGCTGGAACATATGTTCCATATTTTCTCCATAGGTAACATTTTATAATCCATGAAGAGGACTGATAACATTAAAGTGTTAGTTGCCTCACCATTGGTCACTAATACTATTAATGTATTAGATTTCCTCCTGTGTTCTTTGAGCAGAAGTGTTTCCCACTTCTGCTAGAGATTCTGTAGGTGTTTTAAAATAGTTTGTAAGCTGAGATAAATGTGAATTAAGTTGAGGACTACCTAACAATAATTATTATAATTATAATAAGATGAAGACGATGATGGTGGTGACGATGATGATGAAGATGATATTTAATCATATTTTTACCTATCAGTATTTCTCAATAGTGGAAAGTATCTTGCATGGCCCCCTTCATGGATCACTGCCTTGTCGTGGCGAAGGGGCTTGCGTAACTCAGTGAAGCCATGAGCTATACCGTGCAGGGCCACCCAAGATGGACAGGTCATGACAGAGAGTTCTGACAAAATGTGGTCCACTGGAGAAGGAAATGGCAACCCACTCCAGTATCCTTGCCAAGAAAACCCCATGGACAATGTTAAAAGGCTAAAAGATATGATGCCGGAAGATGAGCCCCTCAGGTCGGAAGGTGTCCAATATGCTACTGGGGAAGAGCGGAGGGCATTTCCAAGTAGCTCCAGAAAGAGTGAAGCGGCTGGGCCAAAGCCGAAAGGACGTTCAGCTGTGGATGTATCTGGAAGCGAAAAGAAGGTCCGATGCTGTAAAGAACAATATTGTATAGGTACCTGGAATGTAAGATCTATGAACCAAGGCAAGCTGGATGTGGTCAAACATGAGATGACAAGATTGAACGTCGACATCTTGGGAATCAGCGAACTGAAATGGACGGGAATGGGTGAATTTAATTCGGGTGACCATTATATCTACTACTGTGGGCAAGAAACCCTTAGAAGAAATGGAGTTGCACTCATAGTGAATAAGAGAGTGGGAAAGGCAGTAATGGGGTACAACCTCAAAAACGACAGAATGATCTCAGTGCGTATCCAAGGCAAACCATTCAATATCACAGTCATCCAAGTCTATGCCCCAACCACTGATGCTGAAGAAGCTGAAGTTGACCGCTTCTATGAAGACCTACAACACCTTCTAGAACTAGCACCAAAAAAAGATGTCCTTTTCATCATAGGGGATTGGAATGCTAAAGTAGGAAGTCAAGGAGTAATCGGAATAACAGGCAAATTTGGCCTTGGAGTACAAAATGAAGCAGGGCAAAGGCTAATAGAGTTCTGTCAAGAGAACAAGCTAGTCATAGCAAACACTCTTTTCCAACAACACAAGAGACGACTCTACACATGGACATCACCAGATGGTCAATGCCGAAACCAGATTGATTATATACTTTGCAGCCAAAGATGGAGAAGCTCTATACAGACAGCAAAAACAAGACCAGGAGCTGACTGTGGCTCAGATCATGAGCTTCTTACTGCAAAATTTAGGCTTAAATTGAAGAATGTAGGGAAAACCACTAGACCACTCAGGTATGACTTAGATCATATTCCTTGTGAGTACACAGTGAAGGTGATGAATAGATTTAGAGGATTAGATTTGGTAGACAGAGTGCCTGAAGAACTATGGACGGAGGTCCGTAACATTGTACAGGAGGCAGCAACTAAAACCATCCCAAAGAAAAAGAAATGCAAGAAAGCAAAATGGCTGTCTGATGAGGCTTTACAAATAGCTGTGGAAAGAAGGAATGCGAAAAGCAAGGGTGAAAGGGAAAGATATAAGCAACTGAATGCAGATTTCCAGAGAATAGCCAGGAGAGATAAGAAGGCCTTCTTAAATGAACAATGCAAAGAAATTGAGGAAAACAATAGAATGGGGAAGACTAGAGATCTCTTCAAGAAAATTGGAGATATGAAAGGAACGTTTAGTGCAAAGATGGGCATGATAAAGGACAAAAAAGGCAGGGACCTAACAGAAGCAGAAGAGATTAAGAAGAGGTGGCAAGAATACACAGAAGAACTATACAAGAAAGATCTTAATGTCCCTGATGTCCACGCTGGTGTGATCACTGACCTTGAGCCAGACATCCTAGAGAGTGAAGTCAAGTGGGCCTTAGGAAGCATTGCTAACAACAAAGCTAGTGGAGATGACAGGATTCCAGCTGAGTTATTTAAAATACTAAAAGATGATGGTGTTAAAGTGCTGCACTCAATATGCCAGCAAGTTTGGAAAACGCAACAGTGGCCACTGGATTGGAAAAGGTCAGTTTACGTTCCAATTCCAAAGAAGGGCAACGCCAAAGAATGCTCAAACTATCGCACAATTGCACTCATTTCACATGCTAGCAAGGTTATGCTCAAAATCCTACAAGCTAGGCTTCAGCAATACATGAACCGAGAACTACCGGATGTACAAGCTGGGTTTCGAAGAGGCAGAGGAACTAGAGATCAAATCGCCAACATTCGCTGGATCATGGAGAAAGCACGAGAGTTCCAGAAAAATATCTACTTCTGCTTCATTGACTATGCAAAAGCCTTTGATTGTGTGGATCACAACAAACTGTGGCAAATTCTTAAAGAGATGGGAATACCAGACCACCTTACCTGTCTCCTGAGAAATCTGTATGCGGGCCAAGAAGCAACAGTTAGAACCGGTCATGGAACAACCGATTGGTTCAAAATAGGGAAAGGAGTACGACAAGGCTGTATACTGTCACCCTGCTTATTTAACCTATATGCAGAGTACATCATGAGAAATGCCAGGCTGGAAGAATCACAAGCCGGAATTAAGATTGCAGGGAGAATCATCAACAACCTCAGATATGCGGACGATACCACCCTAATGGCAGAAAGTGAAGAAGAACTAAAGAGCCTCTTGATGAGGGTGAAAGAGGAGAGTGCAAAAGCTGGCTTGAAACTCAACATTAAAAAAACTAAGATCATGGCATCTGGACCCATCAATTCCTGGCAAATAGAAGGGGTAGAAATGGAAGCAGTAACAGACTTCATTTATTTGGGCTCCAAGATCACCGCAGACGGAGACTGCAGCCATGAAATTAAAAGACGCTTGCTCCTTGGGAGGAAAGCTATGGCAAGCCTAGATAGCATATTAAAAAGCAGAGACGTCACCTTGCCGACAAAGATCCGCATAGTCAAAGCTATGGTTTTTCCAGTAGTAATGTATGGCTGTGAGAGCTGGACCATAAAAAAGGCCGAGCGCCGAAGAATTGATGCCTTTGAACTGTGGTGCTGGAGAAGACTCTTGAGAGTCCCCTGGACTGCTAGGAGGTCAAACCAGTCAATCTTAAAGGAAATCAACCCTGATTGCTCATTGGAAGGATCGATAATGAAGCTCAAGCTCAGATATTTTGGCCACCTAATGCGAAGAGAGATCTCTTTGGAGAAGACCCTGATGCTGGGAAAGATTGAAGGCAAAAGGAGAAGAGGACGGCAGAGGATGAGATGGTTAGATAGCATCACTGAAGCAATGAGCATGAAACTGAGCAAACTCAGGGAGGCAGTGAAGGACAGGAAGGCCTGGCGCAATATGGTTCATGGGGTCACGAAGAGTCGGACACGACTTAACGACTAAACAACAACAACAATCTTGCATGGCAAAGGTGCAGGAAAACCTGTTGATGGTACCTGCCCCACTTAGCTTCCTTGGCAGACTAAATGTCTTTCAGACTTAGAGGAGATAGGAGAAAGTGAAGTGCTAAATCAGTTACTCTGCACTCGTCACTATGCAGGATGGTCTTTGTACTTTATAATGACAACTTTTTCATATGTCCAGTAAATTAGGAAGAGGTTAGTGGTTATACTACTGGTAACTTTACATCCAGCATTTGACAACAGTCTATATAAATCTCGTCATGTAAGTAATTTGGTCCTGTTTTTATGGAAATAAAACTTTCATACATAGTTCATAAAAAATTAGCTGTAATCAAGTATGTAAAATGATTTTTTTTCATAAAACTACAACTGATATGAAATCAGTCAATGTTATACTTTGCATAATTGCATGAGATTTTCATGAATGTAATTGATTTATGGAATGATATTCACAGAAATAAATAAATAAAATTAAAAATCATAAAGCATACTAGGGGTTGCACATTAGGTCTGTTTTTTGTCTCGGGGCAGTTGCAGCTTGATCAGGTTTTGGAGGATGTTGTTATCAGTCTGTTGCCGTGGTCAGATCACTCTCTGATTGCTTTTTGACTTGCTGGTGTCACCTCACCTTGCAGGGAGAAAGGGCCTGTAAGATGGGTGTGCCTCAGGTGCCTGATGGACTTGGTTGAGTTTCAGAGGGAGCTTGGGGTTTTCCCTGAAGATCTGCTGGGCAGTTTGACTTGAGGCCTTGGTTGCAGCCTGGAATAGGTGAGCGGCAGAGGTTCTAGACTGTATTGTCCTAAGTGGCCTTTACTCTTGTACAGATCCTGGGGTGCCCCTTGATTTTCTGAGGGTTTCAGAGAGATTAAGTGAAAGAAAGGACTCCTGAAGTACTGTTGAAGAAAGATGAATGAATCTGACCGAACATGAATAAAAACCCATATCAGGGATTACATTGTGGTGATAAGGGTGGTGAAATGATATTATTTTTCCATCCTTATTGCATTTGCTGAAAGCTGGTCAGTGGTCCTGTTTAAGGTGACCCGGTGCCTGCCAGGGACGGGCAAATCATAGTCTGCTGGGCCACTGTGAGAAATATTCTCACTATATGACAGATAAAGTCGCTTGGATCAGCTCAGATTTGGACTCTGACTGGATAGGTCCAGATGAGATACCCAAGGTATAGTCTTGTAAGGTTATCTGGGACGTAAGGTTATTATTTGAGGAAGTGAACAGGATCCTCCAGGCTGTGAGCTCACCCCCCTGTCTGTTAGATCCAGGCCTCTCTTGGATAGTTAAAGCTACTGGTAGATGATCCTGCAGTTAGGCCCATGCAGTAGGGTCTGTATCTCGTGGAAAGGGGTAGTCCCCTTAGCCTTGAAGGAGGCTCTGGTGTGCCCTGCCCTTTAGAAGCCATTGTGGTATCCAACAATTTCCATTCAGTCTCCAATCTTCCATTTCTAGGGAAAGCATGGAGAGGGTAGTCAGGTTCTGGGGGTTCTGGAGACATTTCATCTTTAATCTTTAATAGGGTTGCACATTCCTGTGCAAGACTGGTCTGCAGTCTGGAGGTCCTCTTGGGCCCACAGTTTTGGCCAAGAGGACCTTTGCACAGGTTCACCTGGTGCCCCAGTTGCACCCATTCCCAGACTGGAAGGCCCTTCAGATAGTCACTCCTGCCTTGGTCATCTCACAATTGGACTACATGGGGCTACTCTTGAAGACCATTCGGAAGCTACAACTGGTCCAGAATGCAGCAGCCAGGGCAGTGATGGGCAAGTTGTGGTACACAAACAGGTCTCCACTGCTTCATGAGTTGCACTTGTTGGCAGTTGGCTTCTGGGTGCAATTCACGGTGCTGGTTATCTCTTATAAAGACTTTCATGCCATAGCCTTTCATGGCATAGAGCCTGGGAGGGACCGCCTGTCTTCATATGTTTCTGCCCATCCAATGGGGTCAGCTAGAGTAGGCACAGCCTGGGTCCCTTTGATTAAGAGACATCATCTTGCAGGAGCCAGAAAGCATGCCTTCTTGGTGATGGTTCCTGACCCTTGAAATGACATCCTCCCTAAGAACTGTACTGCTCCCACCTTACTTATTTTTTGCAAATTGTTAAAGATTTGGTTTTTTTCCCAGGCCTTGGATTATGATGGTGGGTCAAGCCCTTTGGCGGCAGCGGTGGCTGCTGCTGCTGCTGCTGCTGCTGCTGCTGTCGTTGTTGTTGTTGTTGTTGTTATTATTATATTCTTGTGGTCTTTTGTCTTATGGTTGCCTCTTCTGCTCAGTTGTGTTCCTTTTTCTTTGATATATGTTGTTTTCTTTCTGATTCTTTTTAACTGTAAGTCACCCAGAGTCATTGTGGAATCAGGAGGCTTTGAAATTAAAAAAATTAAATTAAATTAAATAACCTCTGCATATAATCATATAAAATGTAACTCTGATTTAGCTAGCCCATAGACCTAAGTGCAATGGAACAAAGGACCTTTGTTCAGCATAAGGTCCTCTATGTATTTTGGCCCATACATCCCATTCTCCATTCATCCTGACACCATGGTAGAAGTGGTACTACATCATCTATGGATGCTGTGTTAGTTAAGACTATTCTAATACCATTCAGAATTCAGATGCAGCAGATTAGCCCTACTTTCCCCTCTCAGTGCTTCTCATCTCTCTGCATGTGAGGATGTTGGGGCAGGGTCCAGTCCATTTTACTTATTTGGTATAATGCCTCAGTAGACATATACTGTACACTGAAGTATTGAGGAGTTCTTTCTTTGATGAATACCTCAGTCTAGGAGATAAGTACAGTGGTACCTCTAGTTACGAACTTAATCCATTCCGTGACTCTGGTTGCAACTCGAGTTGGTCTCAAGTCGAGGTAAAGTTTCCCATAAGGTGCAATGTAAATACGGTTAATCTGTTCCGCCCTCCGAATTTGGTTGCACCACGAGGCAAATTTCCCCCATAAGGTTCAATGTAAATATGGCTAAACAGTTCTGAAACATATGCATTTTATTTTTAAACCTCAAAAACCTTCCAAACGCCACAAAAACCTTCCAAACGCATCAAAACACACCACAAGCCTCACCGAACGTCTCCTTGCTACCGCGATCTCGCCCACAGGAAGTCGCGACCGCGTGGCAGCAGGGAAAATGGCCGCGGATCCGGTTTGTAAGTAGAGGCAGAGTTCGCAAGTAGAGGTAAATTTTTGGGGCCGGAGCTGGTCGTATCTTGAAAAATTCGTAAGGAGGGGCATTCGCAACTAGAGGTACCACTGTATAGTAGACATAGGTACACAGACACATATATGTATGTGCATTCCTGTCTATACTGCAGTCGTCATTCAGTTAACACTGATTTGACAAATGCAGATGAGAATGTGCCTTCCTATTTGTGGTTACTGCCGGTTGTACATCACTGGATCCATGCAACAACAGTTGGATCATGGCCACTCTGTGTCTGCTTTGATGTCTAAGTTCTTATACTGCATTTTGTACTGGTTCTAGAGTATTGTTAGGAGAACTGAAATTGTAACAGCCTCCTAGATTCTTAACTCATTTATTTTGTTTTTATCCTCAGACTGCCTTTTTCTGCTGTTGTAACACCATTAGTGTTAATGACATACGGTAGAGTGATTGAACTTGGACTAATCCTGAGGTTTAAACAAATGAGTCTCTGTTATCTCTAGTTTTCATGTGCCACATCAGAAATCTGATAGAGTAATGTAACATAGTTACATCTAATTGCTGACATAGAAGCATTTAGGCTATTAAAGCAATGACAAGAATGTGAAAAAGATGTTTTCATAGCTTTCCAATGCAGTATGCTAATTCCAAGAGTAAAAAAAAAAAGTCTGCTGTGAAGAATCACTTACACATGGGGGGGGACTTGGTAAGGAATGAATTAAGTTTTTCACACTTTTAATTATTTATTTTAATGTTAATAGTTTATCAAGAAACCACTGATGCATCAGTTGGCAATTATATTCAAAGTTTGAGGCAGTGTTAATATAAAATATTAATATAATATAATATTAATTTATTGAAAATATTTCTATGACTGCCCATATTATATAAAATAACTCCAGGCAGCTAACAATAAATTGACAGGTACCAATATAGAAAAAAATTAAAAACCTGACACCACTAAGTGCCATGACAATTCTATCACAAAACCACAAATGCGGTTCACTTCCCCTCTTGATCCAGTGCCTGAGGGAAAAGTCATGTCTTAATGGCCTTCTGGAAGGCAAGCAGGGTTGCCCCTTGACACACCTAAAGCCCCCTCCCCCCCAGCACCATCTTACTGGAGAATTTTAAAGATGTTTTAGATTTTCTAGACTGGCTTACAAAGGGCTGGTATATGGGTTGCCTTGCCTTCTATCAAATTATTTTATTTTGGATTATTCTAATTCTGGTATGCTGTAGCTCTTGACATATGAGTTGTGTGTTCATGTAGAGGCAAATTGAGACAACAGACACGTCCCTTGGACAGGGAAGCATCTTATTATGGACTGTTACTAATAATATTTTTATTTTCAAATGCTGTCAGCAGATTTGATTAGATCAACAAGAGAAAATAACAGTGGTACAATAAGATTTTTAAAAATAATAATAAAGGGGAGAGAAAAGATTGAAGTGGCAAAGTATCTGAAGAACAGAGGTAGCAAGAATAACAATGATAACTAGCTGGAGAATTACTGTTGCTACTGATGTAGAAGTATGCGCAGCTTTCATATCAGTCAGTAGTAGATAGGGAAATGGATGTTTATATGGAAAGCCAGCGATGCAGTCATCCTCCAGATTGGTGTCCTCCAGATGTATGGGGCTTAGAACTGCCAGAATTCTCAAGTCTAGCATGGCTACTGGTCCAGTAGCCTGGCAATGGAAAGACACCAGGCACCTTATGGCCTTAATTGGGTCATTTCTTTTCTTTGTTGCCAACAAGTTCATCCTCTCCATTCTTTCCAGACTTTGAAAGAGATTGGTGTCCAAAGACACAATGCTTAGTTAACATAATCCTATTCAATATTACCATTGGAGGGTCAATGAGGTAAGAGTAATCTGTATCAATTACTTTGAAAAATAGAGGGAGAAAGATGTATCTTTGTATATTAGTTATGGCTGCATTTAGATTATCAAAATTAACAATTGGGAGTATTTCTTTGTTTACAAAGAAGACCTAGTTTTAAAATTAGATTACATTCAGTTTCTTTTATAAAATTGCTGGCAGTTAAACTCTGTCTCAGCAATTGAAAAATTTAAACAAATTGGGTAGTTACCCAATAACATCTTTTAAAAACAGTCCTAATGTTCATTGAGTTCTGGAAACTGCTTTTTAAAAGGAGACCTAAATCTGAAATACCATATTTATATTGTGAACACACTTCAGTTTACAGATTATTTCATGCACTTTATAAATATCTTGCCATTTATACAATTCTGGGTTATTGAACTTTAGGGAATAAAAGTCTTTCCTTGAGGAGAAGGAGACTGTACTTGCTGACTTTTCCACATCTATGAAGGTTAAAACATGTAGCATCTCCCTTTACTTTAGAATCCTGACTATGAAGAGTTTTAAATTGTGTGAGGAACTATTGCACACAGACTATGCTCCTGTAGCCATAAATTTCTCCTCCAACACACAGACATTTGTGATGGGAATATGATCAGGACTAGGAATATTTGCTATTTTTTCTTACATTGTTGATGTGGATATAAACTTCTGAATACTGTATAGCTAATGAAGATAATGTACTGTTTTATAGCATTTTAATGCCCAAATATCTTTCATTCCTTTAAGTTGTAATCATAAAGCTTTATTTTTAGTTAATAAGAACAGCAGGGATATAAAATGGGGAGGAAAAAAGTATCACAAGGAGACTTTATAGAATATCCAAAATTATACTTCTCTCTTTTCTTGTCTACATGTGTTCAACAAATCTTTTGAAGCCCATACCATGTGATATATTAGAATGGAGTACTAATCCAGTCATGCCAGGAATTAAAGACTACATACCTTCTGAGTAGTTTTATCTCTGCCTTTCAGGTCTTCTAATAAATAGTGTTTATAACACCTAGAATGTTGTTCATGAAGAACAGTGGCAGGCTTCCTTTCACTTCAATTATAACTGACTCCTTACTATCTAAAGCAGCTGGTCTGAGCTAGTAATATAGTTTGCTTTATCAAAGTGTATCCTATATTGTAATTTCTGCAATGGTTCAGTAGTTTCCTGCCTGTTTGCAAATATTCTGCTAGTTTTTTTCCCCCTTTGTCCATTCTCACAAAATCCTTCAAAACTTTCTTTTGTAAATCCAATATCGGAAAGTTATGCAGATTATTCTCTTGGTTTGTTATTTGTATATCCCTTTTAATTATTAAGACATTAGCTGGTTTCATTTGTATATCTAGTGTAGCATCTTTTTCCATATCATTCTTGTGGGCTGTCATTTTTAAATCTACTTCCAAGTCAGTCTCAATCTTGTCTGGTAAAATTTGTTCCTCTTCCATAGCATCTTTTAAACAGTCTATCTATAATGGCAGACACTTTTAAAGTTAACTTCTGTGTTCATTATTCACAATTGTCCTTCAATATGTCCAATGTTAATTTTGCTCCATTCTGTTTTAGTAAGTGAAATTTAAGTGTTATCCTTCTGGTTCTCTCTAGTGTCCAATCTTCAAAGTCCAATCCTATCATGTTTTTTTTTTTTCAGAATTCAAAACAACAGCATTTTCCCAAGGGAAGGATTCTTATAATCAATTTAAGAATCTTATTTCAAATCCATCTGGACCCTTAGTCCATTTGTAACTTTCCAAAATCAATATTCTAATCATCCTTTTGCTGTTTATTTCAAAAAAAGCTTTTTTAAAAAAGTCCTTAAACTTGTATTTAAAACTTCTTTTGCTAAGGATTGAAGGAAACTTACATGGTGTTTTAAAACTTGTTGATCCAGAGATTCCTAATAGCTGAAAAACTGTTAAGAAGCAATTTGCTAAAGTGATTAAGAAATGAGGCTTGGCAAACCTTATGTCCATGTAGGCTGCATTACAGCTGTGTACTTGATTGAAATCCCTCAACTCCCAGGTGCCCAAATCATGAGCTGACCATAAAGACCTCAGTTCCTGCAGTCTACTCGTGAGGAGCAGCTGTCTGGAGTGCAAGTGAGTGATCTCAAAATCTCCCCTTTATCTGGAAAGACTGCGCCAGCCAGAATTCACTATCTGGCCGCTGATCTCCACCACAGTGTGGTGCCCACTCCTTCAGGAATGTCTAGTTTGCCATGAATCCTCACAGGAAGTTTTGAAGAATCTTGTGAGAAGGGACAAATAAAAAATGAAAAGAAATCTAGTTCAAGGACATTTTCTGAAGGGATTATAGATCAAGATAGTTAAAAGTAAAAGGAAGGAATATAAAGTTGGTTTATCTGATCAAGGTTAAAGTAGATATGTTGTTGTCCTGGTAAACCTTAATGGTCTTTTGCTGACCAGGACTGAATGATGAGGCTTTAAGGATTTGTTTATAGATATGAGATATGGGAAGAAGAAATCATTTGTTGTATTTTAAGAGAAGATTACTAAAATTGTTTACACTTGTGATGAAGGGGGAAGTCATTTCTTTATATATTTCTTTTCTTGTTACATTACTCTTACATTCTTATTTTTTCTTTCTTTTCTATTTTTCTATTTTTTCTATTTTTTCTTTTCTGCACTTTCTATTTTTTCTTTTTTTCTTTTCTTTTTTAACTTACATTAGTTTTTAATCTTTTTAATTATAATGTTTAATAAAATTATTATAGAAAATAACCTGTTAGAATTACCATTCTCTGATACTGGCAACATGTTTTATCCCCATTTGCAATACATTCTTGTGCCCAAGAATATATATTTGATTTCATACCATAACATCTGTGAGAATACCATTAAGATGTCCAGTAAGCTTTTGTTAGATCTGTCCTCATTAGACCTTTATTTGTCAAAGCATCTTTATCTGAACTTTCTCAAATGGAATTCAAATAGCATATTGCATTCATAGTGTATATAAGGAATTGTATTTGACACTAATTGTGACTCAGTTTTAATTAATGTAATAGTACAGTGATCAGTTAATTGCTTTAAGTGCAATAAGAGTGAGCCAGCATTTTGTTAGTTATTTTCTAATATCTGATTCCCAGAATGAAGCCAATATAAAATTTGCAGCAAAATAAAAAGACCTACCAAACTAGCTAGTCCTTATTTTTAGAAGTGATTAAATGAATGCAGAAACACAGCTCCATATGTTGTTTTTATCTGATATGCAGAATTTTTTGTTGTCATACTTTTACCAGGAGCACCTATCCTAAGCATACATCTGTTTAGATGTTTATTTTTCCATACACTGCATAGTTTTTGTTCTGCAGCTTCCATCTGCTTTTAAAAATCTCACTCAGCTTTCATTTTAAAGCATGGTGATCACAAGATTATCTGTAGATTAAAAAATTAATTATGAAGCATTTGTTATTAAGAAAAATGGGAGTATGGTTTCTCATTATGCAAAATATGTATGCTTTTGCACTACTGTGGATTTTAAAAAACCCTAATAATCTATCAAATTAGAACCTCGATTTAATTATCATGTTCTGACTTAATATAATAAATATACTACTTCTAAGTCCTGGATTTCAGAATGCAGGACATATTATGTAGATTTTCTTGCATTTAGTATCTAGAATCCCTACAAATCCCTTTAATTCAACACTGTTTACGGATAATCCTTGCAGCTAAGTTATGTGATAAATAAATAAATGTGCTTGCTTTAAATTTATAGCACTTAGTCTTTTATTAAAAGTGCTATGAAATAATGTGTAAAGTGGTGGGGCAAATGAAGATGTAGTTAAAGAAGTCCAATTTTGATTTACTGAGTTTGAAACGTATTTCTACAAAATGTGGTACAGTTATAAACTGGATCTTAAGCAGTTAGTGCTGTTGATTCAAGTATAGCAAGTTAGGGCCTTGAGTAGGATTCTTTGGGCCCCAAGGCAGACGTTTCAGATTGGGCCCAACAATGGAAAGAGAGCTCAGGTACCAACAACCCCCATCTCCAGGCTGCAACAATTGATGACATATGGGAGAAAGGGAAGAGGGTCTGACAGCTAGTTGTTCTCTGTTGCAGTAGAATTAATTAACTAGGGGCTGTACATCATCCTTGGCTGTCCTTCTAAAAATGCAGTGTAATTGTAAATAAGCTATGGTTTCCACAGAGCCCATTCTCCACAAAGCCAATCTTTGTATGAGATTTTCCTGTATCTCCATTCCAGTACAACTGTTGGTAATGAATTAAAACTTATCAGAAACACGTTTTATTTTAACCAGGTTAAAGTAATTTGGTATAGCAAAAGAAGTTTTATTTACCCTTGTCATGCTATGCAGTTCATCAACACTAACTAAATATCAAGATGCATTTACTCCATAGTAGCTTTGACTTCATTTATAGCAAACATAAGGATTACCCTGCATCTCTTTTTCCTGGTCTACATAGGCTAAGTTCACAACCTATAAACCATGGCTTATGAATTAACCACAACTGATGAAGTATGCTTATAATGCTATGCTAAACTCTTACAGTGTGAAGAGTGAACCAAGTCTGTGATTGAGATCCTCAAGGCCAAAGTTTGCTTGGTGAATAACAATACACACGGTGACACATCCACATGCATATATACAACATTTAAAGTCAATTTCATAAAATCAACAACAGAAGTTTGGTTTTTTTTAAAAAAAGATCTCTTGATAATTAAAAAAAGTATGCAAAAGACTGAGCCCACAATCTTAAGTTTACTAAAACTGTTTTATGAGAAATGTTCACCATCTGTTGTTGTTAGAACATTTCTATAGCATGTACTGAATTAAAAATTTTAATGAATAAGATAACCATAAGTTATTTTAATAGAACTACATGCCTGTCAATTTAGATAATCTTACATTTGGAAGTTTTAAGAGAGAGATAAGGCCTTTATCTGTTTCAAAAACAGATTGACTCTGGTTGTAGTATGAAAGACTGAAAGGTTTGCGGCCTCTAAGCAATGCTTGATCTATTTTTCTGTTCATCTAGAAATGGAGCAGGGACATTAATTATTCTGTTTTCTTTTGTTAACCCTCATATCTGAATTATTATTTCATTTAGAAAACAATTCAGCCGTAGAGTTGCCCATTGCAAGTACAATAGATTAACCAACTTTTCTTAAGTTACATTAGAATCTCAATTTGCCATATACCTGCTACTAAGCAGGTACCGGCAGGGGAAAAACACAGTATGGATACAGACATCAATAAAGCTTTTATGAAGCAAAAACTAAAAGAAGCAGGTGGAAGTTAATGTCAGAATTGATTACTATGCAGCAGACTAGCTAAGAGTATGGAATATTTGAAATATTGATACAATTCTTATTGTAATATTTAAATGTCCACCATTTTTTTTATTCATAACATCCTTGATCATAATATTTTATAATTTGACACTATATACTTTTTATTTAAATATTACACATAATTTTTGGAGCATTTTTAATGAATAGTTCTTTCTTCACCGTAAATTAGCAGCTTAATTTAAGACACTTAATGGAAATTGATATAATTGCTAATAGAGATATGTAGAACAAAAAACATTCCATAGTTGTAGTCAAATTAGATGTCAAAATATATATAGATGTTGTAAGAAATCTTGAATAGTTTAAGTGAGGAGCTCACTACTTTCTTTCACCCCAAAAATCACCTCCCCAAAATTGCTATTTACACTTTACAAGAAGCTTCCAAAGATACCAGTGGGACCTTTTTCTGAAATACAAAAAATCAGATATAATGAGATGATTATGTTGGTACTGTGGCAGGGAAATCAGTTTTGACCCTTTCATCTAATCTTCTTTGTCACAAAGGTATTTTTGCTTGCTAATTTACTTCATATGATTAATGTTGGATTTAATTGGCTCTGGAAAGAAAGCAAATCTTCCCAATAAGAAAAGTTCAGTAGTCATATGTCCTCTAAGTTTTATTGCTGTTTTATTGATAAGCTACTGTGGCTGCATTCCCATACCCCATTATGCCATAAACAATGGTTTATAAGCCACAGTAGTTTTGAACATCACACTTTTAATATGATTTATATTGTTTTGGCTTACTGTATGTGTAAATACAGCCATTGTGATATGCCTAGTTTATGGCAGGGATGGGTAATTTGTGATCTGCAGCCTGAATTCTATTCCGAAACATCCCATTTTGCAGCCCTTCAGTGTTCCAAGTTTGTTCCACTTAAATACAGCATTAATTAGTAGGATTATTTTTTCTGTCCCCCCCTCCCAAAAAAGGATGAGAATGGGAGCATCTGGCACATTTTTTCAGGATCTGGGTGAGGTTAAGGGAGCATTGTCTGATCTGGGTGAGGTGAGCATTCATGATCTGGGTGAGGTTAAGGGAGCATTGGAGCATTGTCATTTCACCTTTTTTTATAAAAAATAAGAAAAAACAAGAACTACTCTGAAAAAATTCAGCCATAGCCCTTCTGGTGATATCTCCATGTTACTAGAAGTCCTCCTATAGTGTCCAGCTAGTCAGTGACAGCAAGCCACAATGTTGTCCACCCCGAATTATGGTTTACCATCATGTTTAAACCCAGTCTATGATTTGCAACATTTTTTCAGCGATATGTTTTGCTGAATAGCCATAAGGAAAGTCTCATATGAGCAAATGTGAAAAAAAGCAGCGGTTTCTGTTTCCCAAAATGTTGAGGCAGTTGCCAAGAGAATATTAAAATCAACTAGGCAAGAATTCATCAACAATTATGTTTGATTTGCATAATTAAGAATCACTTTGTAAAATATGTTCTGTTAGGCTACCAATATATGATGTTGGGAACTGACAATTGAATTCTGTCAATCTTGCCACTAATATAAAGTTGCTTCACAACAACTGACATTTTGCAAATTTGCTGAGATGGAGCAATCACTTTATAAAATCTTGAAGCATATTCATTTACAGCCTTTGTGTCATTACAGTTCATACAAAGGTTTCTAGTGAGTCTGGTCTTTTCATTAATAACAGTCAGTTGAAGGGCAGTTTCATTCACACACCTTTATTTAAATATCCTATCTCCATTGAATTCAGTGGAGATGCCCTTTGAAATGTTCTGTCTGTATGTGACACTGTATTGATCAGATATGGGCCAGACTTTCCCAGAAAAAAATAAAGCTATTTTACAGAATTTTCTGCAAATATTATTTGCCAATTTTTGTGGCTGCCACTATGTACCCTTTCTCCACAGGGTGCCGTGATAGAGCTAGGTTCAAAGCATTGTGAAGAGTTAGAAGTGGTGAGCTGGTTGCTAACAATTTGAAAGAGTGAAATAAAAATGAATTCATAAAGGGGTGGGGCGGAGAGAAGCTGCGACTTATTAACACTGTTTATGGTTAATTCTATTTGTACTGAACGGGCAGAAAAAATGCCCACCCCCTCCTTTGTTTCGGCCTAATAGTAAGATGTAGAATTTTGAGTGGCCATTTCCATCACGTTTTACTGACATTTTACAAACATTGTTGAGTCACAGTTTATGTGAGGTTGTTCACATATAACACTAAGCAGAAGTACAGAGCCTTTTGGGAAGAATATACTGCTTTGCTTTTTAATGGACTGCCAGGAGATGGACTCCAAATATTGATGGGGCCAGGACAAAACCTAAAGTAAATTTCATTTTTAATTAAATTCAAATTTAAATAAAAAAGTCATGTTTGCATGTTTATTTCCTATGCACACATGAAAGATGGCAATTTGGTTGTATTTTTTGGGAAATTTTTTGGGTGCAACACATAAGACTTTAGTTCGCTTTAAATTGTTGACCTTTTCATTAAGCATAGTTTACAAACTACACTGGCTGAGTTGACAATACCAAGTAAATCACATTTGGTTCTGCGCAATGTATGAAACCTCAGTTGTATTCCATGTGTTTACACCATACTTCCTCCAGAGCTGGTGCTGTGGATAATGTGAAATTAGCTAGCATATAAAGAACCTAATCCATTTTTCCCAAGTTATTTCGGCATTTATTGTATTACAACATGCACGGGATGATGTGAATGGCTAAGTCTCACTAGTGTTATGCACCTGTGGACATACCACTTTTTTCCTGGAGAAAAAGTGTATATTAATCAGGCAGATGAAGGAGAAAAAATTTTCTCCTTGGGATATCTTTAAACTGGAGGCCAGGACATATGTACATTAAAGTATACTGTAAATTGATGTATTGACAAGAACAGTACTGGAGACAAACAGGTAATGCCTGGAGGTGGCTGGGGTTACAGGCCTTCTTTATTGATAGATGCAAATGATCCCTTTCACCTGATTGGTTTCATTATATTTACAATTAATAAGCATCAATATAATAGACCATTATTTTTATACTGTTATGCTTTTTGTTGAGTTTATAGTGCAGCCTCTTAAATTGCTCCACTAAATTTTAATTTATAATTGAAATTGGAGTTCAATCTAAAATCCCCCAAATTCTTCCTTCACAGAAATGATAGATACTTTTGTTAATCAGCCATAAATGATAGATACTTTTTTCTGAAGTTTCAGTGACCTGAAACTTTTCCCTTGAGTACTGTGAGACCCAGTTTAGTCAGAGCAGGAGGCTGATGCAGAATTCTGGGAGTTGAAGTTCACACATCTTAAAGTTGCCAAGTTTGAAAAACACTGCTCTAGATGAACAGAGAGGACTGCCGCTCATGGTGAGAGCAGAGCTAATTTTTTCTGGGCTGAATGCAAGATAAGGCACTGAACCATAATCCAGAAATCTCTAGGAAGTTGTCAGGCCCAGCCCAAGAACAACAGTGAAACAGCCTAGTTGAGTAAAGTTCCTTTATTTGCTTACACCTTATAGACAGAATCTTGCCAGACTAAAACTATACTACAGCAACTAGTGGATATACCCTGGGAGAATCTAGGGAGCAGCTATCCTGAACCTCTTTCGCTGCAGATTGTTTTGTCTCCTTTCCCCTCCTGGAATGAACCCCCTCCTTCCTGATAGCCTTGATCTCTCACATTGCCTCCTTTTTGTAGACACATTCCATTACAGAAGTCAACAGGAGCTAAGAAGATTTGTTTGTTTGTTTGTTTGTTTGTTCATTCACTCATTTTATATAGCTGCCCAGAGTCTCTGGTCAGAGTTGGGCGGCTGTATAAAATGAATGAATGAATGAATGAATGAATGAATGAATACTTCAACCTTAAAACTGGTGTTTTGGTTTTTATTTCTTCAGAAGGAGACAGAGCTGCCCACATACCTTAGGGCAGTGAGGTAACACTGCAGAGTTGGGTTTCCTCAAATGTCATCATCATCATCATCATCATCATCATCTTCATCATTATCATCATTAAGTTACTTAGGGCAGGGTTCCTCAACCTCAGCAACTTTAAGATGGGTGGACTTCAACTCCCAGAATTCCCTGGGGAATTCTGTGAGTTTAATTCAACCCATCTTAAAGTTGCTGAGGTTGAGGAACCCTGACTTAGTGTGTAAGAGCCCTATCTCTCTCCAAGCCCATATTAAGGGGAAGGAGCTAGACAGTGGGTGGTACTATATGATGACATGTAGGTAGTCCCCAGGTTAAAAATGCCCGGTTTACAGATGACCCATAGTTAAGAATGGAGCCTATTGTAGCAAAATTTGAGTTAAATACACAATAATTAGAGTTAAATACACAATGGTTCGCGTTAATTACACAATACTATTTATACAGTATTATACAATAATGCTGTTCCAGCTTACATACAAATTCGACTTAAGGACAGACCTTGGGAACGGAACTTGTTCTTAAACTGGACTGGGTCCAAAAAGAGCTTTGGTCAAGAGGGTTGAGGCCCCTTCTACCAATGTGCATCCTTCCTCTGGCCATTCACAACAGGCTTGAAATAAGAAATAAGCTATATTTCATTCAAAATTTGTTATATTATCTTCATGTTCAGTGAAAAGGTGGCACAGTGCCTAAGTACGCATATCATACTAATAGGTTACACATGCTATGATTTATTTAATATACCTAGTTTAAAAACAACTTTGCCCCAGCTCTTATTATTCCTCCATATTAGTACAGCTTAGCCAATCTCCCAGTATAGACCAGAGCTTCCCAACCTGGGCAACTTCAAGATGTGTAGACTTCAAGTCCCAGAATTCCCTAGCCAGCATGACCATTGCTAAAAATTCTAGTAGTTGAAGTCCACGCATCTTAAAATTGCTCAGGTTGGGAAACACTGATCTACAAGGAACAAAACTGAAAATTAGAGACTTTTCTTTCTTTTTCCTGTTTTTCTATAGAAGAATGCTTAAGTGATGTGTCTGGAGTCTGAAACTCTATTCAGATAATGTGTTTACTATCTTAATGAAAACTAGTTGCTTGCTTTCAGGTATACAGATTTACTTCTGTGTATGTATATTATATTACAAGACAGTTGTTATGAACAAGATGATTCATAACAACTTCAGAAATGAATCTATCATCAAATGTTTAAGCACACAAATGTGTTAAAAATAGCAAATAAATTTCCAAAAGATAATTATGTCTATGGTGTAAACATCTGCTTACCAAGTAGCTTATTCAGAATTGATCCATTACTATAATTTCCCTTTCCATTTGACTGATATGTTTGCAGAAAACCAGATCAGTCTGATCTTTCTAGCAAGAGACTGCTGCCATCAACTTTTAGTTGTCATTTTAATTTGACAAAATTAGATGGTGTGATATGATTGTTGGACAAATGAATGAAAATAACTACTGTTTTTGAGAGTAGTATTGTGTCAAAATATACCTATTGCAATGGAATTTGTGATATTAAAGTGAATGTCCAAAAAGTATTTCATTTAGATAAACTACTAAAAACTTTCTTTTATATTTTTTGAAGGAAATTTTAGCACTCTTGAATGATTTCTAAGTCCTTCTTAGTTTATGAACGCTGAATAAGATAAAACATGCTGTTAGCATTACGAGAAACATTTTGTTATGAGTGTGGGAGGGAGAACTAAAATTACTTTTACGTTTGGGAATGTGATTTTTTCCATGAAGTAATAATCCCATTATCTGACAGTTTTATGAAGTGTGTCAAGAGGAAAATTCTGTCTATAAAGCTATCATGCCACAAAATTATTTGTATCTCTGATGGATATTGAGTCAATAATTTCTTTCCATATACAAAGTGGCCCATAAAGAAGATCCATCTTAGAAGAGTAAATTCTGAATATCCCTTCTATAATAGGAATATTGTGCGATATACCTCCAGGACTCAGCAGCCATCCTTCTGCATTTAGTTTTAAGTGCTAGCATCTGGAGTTGGCAGAGAGTGAATGCAGTCAATAACAAACATACATTTTCAGATCTTTCATAATATGACAGGATAATAAGGGTCACTAATACTGTGCACTGGATATCATATTGCTTTCTTATAAGGATCTTTTATCTCTTTGGTGAGAATGAAGTGTTCTTACCAAAATGTTACAAAGGGAGTTTCTGATATTTGCTGCTATTACAACACCCACAGTTACAATTTATATTCAGTAATTGTAACTGAGAAAAACTTGGCGAATGTAACTATATAACAAATTTATACTATAGAACACAAACACTTAGTTTATTTTTGTTGTAGGTTATTTACTGTAAATCCCAAGAATGGTTATATTGATTAGAATAGCCCAGCCAATTTTAAATACATGAAAGTTGTGTTTATATGGGATGGTAAGCTACAGTGGATACAGTCCTGTTTTCCTGGTTTGTATAACACTGGAAAGAAACAAAAGGTAGAACCATCTGGATTTTTTAGCCATACCTGTTGAGGAACTGGCAAGAGTATTCAAAGCAGGGCTGCTTATTCAATGCATACCTGAATAATTCTGGCTTAACAGCCTTATGAACTCAGTGTTTGTTCTGATGCATCCATTTACATTAGAGTAAGACCACTGAATTCAGTAGTGATTATTTCTGAATTAACATGCATACATTTGGTTTTTTTAATAATTTTTATTGAAGAATTCTTTAACAAAATAAAAACCATAAGAGAAAATAAAGATAATAAAGAAAAATAGTAAATAGTGAAAAAAGGAAATAGAAATAGAAAAGAAAAGAAAGGAAAAGGAAAAGGAAAAGGAAAAGGAAAAGGAAAAGAAAGATTGTAAAGAAGCAGCTTCCAGTTGTCTTGACAGTGGTTATAGTTATATTTTGCCCTTTCTCTCTAAAGTTATATCATAATTTTCTTCTTTCCATAAGCTACCTATTCTAATCTTCAAACCCATAAATCACAAGTTTATTTTTCTCTTTTTTCCAGCAAAAAGTCCATAAGGGTTTCCAATCACTAATAAAACATACATACATTTGTAATGTAAGTTCCATTGACTCAGTGGAATCTCACTTTAGATATTTTATTCAGTGAGAATACAAAAATTCTAATTTAGCAAATGAAGTGATTATTGCTATGAAAATGGTTGAATAAAATTCATAGAGCTATGTGTATTAAGCAGTCCTTTTGGTACAATTTTGCATTTCATAATTTTTTATCAGTATCGGTGATTAGTAAACTATTTGAAACAGTAACTATTCAGGAAAAAACTCCAGCTTGCTTACTTTTTACAGCTGAGATCACTCCTATTCCACACTGAAATAGGACTGCCATTGGGGAAGTTATTTCCTGATATAAATCTTTCCTACAAAAAAAATGTAACAACTTTCCTCGGAAGATGATCTATAGATCTGAACTGCAGTTAAACATAAATTACTGTTCAAAAGAAATGTGTGCTGCAGTGAAGACCAGAATGTAGTAACTGGATAATACAACAACTATTTCCTAATTTTCCCTTGCCATTCCCCTCCTTTGAGGTTTATGTCACTTTTAGTAAAGTGGTCCAGCTATTCTGTTACAATTTTTGTCTTAATTAAATGCAAATGAAGATAGCACAGTATTCTAGCCCTGGGCTCTCTGTTTTGTGTAATTAACCAATCTGAAATCCTGGAAAAGTAGATACCAAGTGCATGATGCCTGCCTGTTATGGAAGAGAATAGCTAGGATTCTTCTGAAAAATCTGAGGAAATCAAATTGGCAAGGTATGGCAAAATAAGGTTGCCTAGCAAATGTATTTTGAAATGGGTCATGTTATGTCATAGACATTCATATTGAAATTAGTGGTTGTAAGATTTCCTTTTTTATATATATTCCATTGAGAAAATTCTTGATATAACTTCAATACAGAATTTTACAATTTTATAGAAGAGTCTCTTTTTCTCTTGCTGACACTTGTTATCTAATACAAAAATTTTTGAAAGCAGAACTGATTGTATAGTTATGCCTATCATCCCAACACAATAAAGAAGCACTTCATTTCCATTCCTGCCTACATACATCTTTCATTTGGAGATATTATGAAAATGTCATTTTCACCTGCAGGTACCTGAAAGTAAAGTGATAATGAGATTGCTAAAAGCAGCCCTTTATATTGCAAATTAATTTGACAGCATGACATAAATTAATATGATTAAATTATTATCTTAACATTGTACAAATAAACAAGCATTAATATTTCCATAACTTTATCCAGGTCCAGTTTCATCATGTTCCATGTCCAGGTATTCAATATAGATAGGAAATTGTCTCTTAGAGGAAGAAAGCCATCTTCATTGTGTTTCTCTCTAGTCAATGCTTTTTTAAAAAGTTCTTAGTTATTTTGATTTGTATGGTTGCCCCTTTCACCAGAACAACTCTGGGCAGCAAACAGAATTTAGGATTAAAATAATAGTGTAAATAACTGTAAAAAACGTATAACATAAAATCCAAAGATAAAGAAATAGCCGAGAATAAAAAAACCCTCAAAATAACAATAAATGACCCAGGTTTCACTAATTTTCCAACCTCCATACCTGGGCAAACGGCCAGGTCTTAAGTGCTTTCTGGAAGGCCAATAGGTTTGGGACCAGTCTAATCTCAGGGGATAAAGTATTCCACTACAACCAAAAAGGTACACTTCCTGGTTCCTGCAGGATTGGCTTTCTTTTATTGATCTGGAGCATGTCTTTCCTGCCACATATAGTGGCAGGGTGAATAGAGACAACCAGAGAAAAGCAGCCCTTCTGTTTTCCATGTAACTAAATGCTAGGTGCATTTCTCTTAGGCACATGCAAAATTTGTGTTTCGCATTGATTTTATGGAAGAAACTCAATTGACTTTCTTGGTGAATACATTATATTTAATGCAATAAATAATACTAGTATCTACCTATGTATGTTAACAATATGTGCCAATTTTTGGATTTGATCCAACAACTCTTTTTTTAATGTAATTCATGAGTGACAACAGTAAACAGGATACTTGTTAAATCATCTGCAGATTAAACTTAAGGATACAATTCTTCAGAATATGTTAGGCATCTGTTGGATAAAGTCATTCAGATTCACTTCAAGCTGGATTCTGGCCTTGAGGCACATCCTGTGGGCATGGTCTTGCTTGAGTACCTGGGATGAGTTTTATCTTGTTGGACTTGAGGAAATGGAAAGGGTTCTTGGAATGGTAAACTCAGCCACCTGAGATGTCCCACCTGGTTAACTAAGACTGCCCAGGAGATGATGTGTGACTGGATCCAGGTGGTGGTGAATTCTTCCTTGAGATCCAGAGTGTGGTTCTGCCAATGCTGAAGTAGTAGTTTCTTCATTTAACTATCACTGGACCAGACCATGTTGGATAATTTATACCCTAACTCTAGTGTTCCCTTTTTAGGGAAGGTAGTAGAGAAAGTGGTCATGCTCCAGCTTCAGAGAACTCTGGAAGAAGCAGATTATCTGGACCCCTTTCACTCAGGTTTCAGGCCTGGGTATGGGACCAAGATAATATTTGTCATGCTTGTAAATAACCTCTGGTGGAAATAGGATGGGGGTGTACATTGATACTTGGTCTTCCTGACCTCTCAGCAGCTTTTGATACCATCAATTGTGATATCCTTCAGAATCAGCTCAAGGGGGTGCAGTATTGAGGTAGTTCTCCTTCTTCCAGAGTTGGTTCCAGTTAATGTTGATGGGGAAGGGAGAGACAGAGAGAGATCCAGCCCAAGGCCTCTTCTTTGTAAAGTGCCTCAGGGCTCTTCTCAGTGCTGTTTAACCTCTACATGAAGCCATTGGGTGATACTGCTGGTATGGGGTGAAGTATCATCAGTATGCCGATGGTATTCAATCACGTATCTGTTTCTCAGCCTGACCAAGTGATGTTGTTTATTTATTTAGCATATTTATATTTATATGGCCACCCAGAGGTACTCTGGGTGATGAATAAGATAAAAACAAAGGCAAATTCACAATCCATTAAAGAAAAACCATATTGAGCCCCTTTTAAAAATCTTTATAATAGCATAACAAACACACCCACATCAGGACTCCATTAACACTCTGTCTGGAGGGCAAGCAGGGTCAGGGCTTTCTGTATCACAGGGGGCAGGCTGTTCTACAAGACAGACACCATGACAGGTAAAGCATGCTTCCTGGGACTTACCAAGTGACACTGCTTCACCAGTGGGACA
This sequence comes from Python bivittatus, assembly GCF_059951505.1. Taxonomy (NCBI): domain Eukaryota; kingdom Metazoa; phylum Chordata; class Lepidosauria; order Squamata; family Pythonidae; genus Python; species Python bivittatus. Next base: position 32,434,579 of record NW_028277113.1, on the reverse strand, counting down.
TGGAGCATGTCCACTTTGCCCAATCTTGTGGGATGGGCAGAAACTATCAGGGAGAGGCAGTCCCCAGGTAACCTATTGAGGTCCTTTTTTGGTGTCTGGAGACTTTAGGCTGAGGAAGAACAGGCTTCAACTCAACTCTAGCAAGAAGAAGTAGCCTTGGGTTTTATGGCTTCCTGGATCCTGTGATCTGTCATCCCTAATTCTGAAAGTTACTGCACAGTTCCATTAATTCTTTTTTTCTTTAATTATTCCTATGAGATGTTTACGTTGTGCAAATGCTGCTGGAGGCTCTGATACTACCTTCATCCTTGGTTTTCTGATATTAGTGCTGTATTTGTAACTCCTGGACTGTTATGGGTTTGGCTGAGTCCATTCCGTTTGGTCTTTCCTCTCTTGCCATTAATCTGAGGGAAAGCCAAGCTGTAATAAACAAACTGTGGACAAGCCTGACAAACATCTGCTTGATACCCTTTGATTTTTCTCTTAATCACTGTCTTTCTAAATAATGCATAGATGTGCTTACTCCCTGTTTGTGAAGTTCACGTTGACAGGAGGCAGATTGCAGTGAAGACCATAAATAAACTGACAGTTTAGGACAAGCAGCTTTTGGCCTCTGGCAATTGAGGAGGCATCCTGCTCCATTTTTGTGACTAAGGACGTTTGTCCCTTTTGAGGACCCTTGTCCTTTCTGATGATAAATTGAGAAAGACAGGCAGCACATGGGTAGGCAAACACCTCATCCAGGCGCTCTGTGCCATTTTACAGTTTCCTCTTGTTTCTGACATTTCCTTTTCTCCCTTTCACCTCCCTCTTCGCAAACAGTTTCTATCTAACATTTGTGACACAGAACTAATAGAAAATGACAGGCTTCATAAATGAGCTCTATTACTCATTTAAAATTATGTGTGGGCTAGTTTAATTATACTGTGCCTATGAAAGAGCTATTTACACTTAATTATCAGCTCCCAGTAATCATCAATCAGGATAAGCAGATTTGGGAGAAAAGAAAAAAAGAGAGATAAGAGCAAGCAGATGTACAGGTATTTCACTTTCAACCTGAGTAATTTTTTTTTTCTTTTAGCCTGTATGATAGGTTTATCTGTTCACAATAGAGGAGCTTGGTTCTCAGCCCTTCATTTGTTATTTCTAATTGTTACTGAATTTTTCACCAGTGCAAATGAGAAAATGGGACCTTAATAGCTAGATAGACCCTGCGTTGTGGCCTGAGCAAGGATTGTAATTACTGTTGATGTCCAGTGTTCTGTTACATAATAAAAATATTTGAGGGGGGGAGTGGAGTTTCCAACAAGTTGGAATTTGTTTGCCAACAGTGTGTCAGTTGTGCTTTGTGTTTGGTCTGGATATATTTTTATTAGATCACTTGTATGTGGATGCATGTATGCATATGGATTTATTCAGATGGTATTCTCTTTTCCTTTTCAGCTGTCAGGCTGCCACTGGGGAAGTACAGTGGGCTTATTTAACCAGTAGAGATGGTAGCAGAAAGTTGGTAGCCTGGCATTATATTACCCTGGTCACCGATATCTAGTATTTGCTACAGGAATGCACTACCTATGGCAGGATGGCCAGCTTGCCCCAAAGCATGGGGGCAACCCCAGAGTTCATCCAAGAAATGATGTCAAAATGGCATTTTTATTTACATATCTAGATAGTAATCATACACTTGTTTTTATTGAAGTTATTGTATTTTAATTTTAATTGTAAATTAAATCAAATTTAATGTTTGTTTTGAGTGACACTTAAAGCTGTGGTATAGTACTAGGCCCATGCAAAGATTATATAATATCAGCTCATAAAATAATGTACATCAGTCTTATCTGTTATAATGGTGAACAGAGAAAAAGTATGTTATTGATGGGAAGCAGGTAGCTGAAATAGATGTTAGGCATGGCTTAAGTAAAATACCAGTTTTTCACAGAAGGGAAGCCTGGTTTGTCTGTAGTTTCCTGGGTTCCTTTCACATAGGGTTTTCTATAATTGTACGGTATCAAATGATAGAAAATTGAAATTGTCAGGGTTGTGTTTTGTTTTACTTGCACGGATGTTTTCCATGATCTATTTGGGTTAACATAAAAAGCTTTCCAAAATACATTTTTAAACATGCTCAAAACTGCTTCATGTTCTTGCTACTTGTTATATTTTAGCCATTGCTGAGAAATAGTATATTGCATTTACCAGAATTCAACTTTAAAATGCCTTAAAATTTAATCACTGAAAAGATCAATACAGACAGTGGCTATCCAGTAATTCCCGAAGCTTATGGGAAGTTTTGAGATATAGTACTTCAATGAATTATTGAATAGTATTTTGGAGAAAGAAGATACTTAAATTTACTTAAAATGTTAGGCTTTTATTTTCCAGTTTCTATTAATGGAATAAACACTTGGAATAAAATTTGGTGACAACTTTCACTAGTTAAAAGGAATGGCACTGGACTTATGAAAACGGCCACTTGACTGTTATCCTTCAGTACGAGTAATTTAGTCCAGAAGCAAAAATGTATTTTGAGTTTTTGCAAAAAGTCACTAGTCAATTGTAATATGCTCTAAATGGCTTTCAATGAGAGTAATACATGCATAGATTTTGGGGGGTTACATAAACTGTATGCCACTTACTAAAATATTCATATTAGCCCAAAGGTGTAATTATTCGGTGAAGCAGGAACCTAAGAAATTAGTTCCTTATTAATGCTTATATGGGCAGTTCATTTTATTTATCTCAAAACTAACTTTTAAATTTTAAAATTCTTAGGGTATTTCATATGCAATATACTCATAGTTTATACATGTTGCTTTCCTGCTTTATTGTTAAAACAAATTCTTTCAATTTAAAACCAGTATCTTAAAACTGCCTTTGTGTATAATTACGTTCATGTATATCAATGCTTTTTAAAGAGTAGATATATATACTGTATGTAGGTCTTTTTTAAAAAAAAAAAAAGTTTTATCTATGTAACAAGCTATAAAATATTTTACATAAACCCAAGGTGTTAACTTGGTCCATTTATCAACAAAGTCATTGAATATATATGCATATATCATCAGAAAATGAAGAAAAAAATATAAATGGAAAGCCCAAAAGTGTGATTGCCAAAGCATGGAATTAATAATAATAATAATAATAATAATTCTATATTTCTTAGAGGGTCAAGATGTGGAAGAATATACTGCAGAAACCAAAAATAAGAAAGAAGTGTTTAAAAATGCATCCAGTTTGGCCTCTTTGTAAAGATGAATATGTTTTTCTATACTCAAGATGTTCTGTCACTATTTTTATATCATCCTATTATCAAGGGCAGAGCTGGGCCTTTCTAGCATGCAATCAATTCTGTTCTTTGCAGGCATGCAGCCTATAAAGCGTTGTATAGAATTAATTTTTTATGTAAAACATCTGTCTCAAAGTTTGTAAAAATACTCGGCAGACCTATTCCAGGATCTCTTGTAAAATGATATCCGGTAATAGTATTTATATGGTAAAATGCTTGTTATCCTGCTTGCAATACACATTTAAGTACATCTGAATCTTCTTTTCTGTGTTCAGGCAATAAGTCCCTCTGGCACATGAATGATTATAGGGTATTATTGTAGTACTTAAGGGAACCTCTTCCCTCTATGACCCTGACTTTGTTCTGCTGGAGGACAGTTTTAATTAATACAGAAAAATAGAAGATGAAATTGTAAGTTAAATTAATGAAGGCTCCTGCCAGAAGAAAAGGGAGAGATCGAAAAGATGGAGAAATTATGATGCGGCAACAAAAGCAGGAATGGCTGTACCATAATTCCTTAGCATTTTTGGAGAAAGGCAGATTTAAGTTACATGTAAGATTGAAGGTAGTGAGGTAGAAATCTCTAATGTTCATGCCAGAGAAAGCCAATTTGTAAAGAAAGAACAAATGAAAGAAACCTTCCAGACTGAGGAATGAGTAGCCAGCCACATGTCCATTACTTGAAAACTTGAGAGGAAGAGATCTAGAATTCAAACCTTGATATAAAAACAGAATGTATTGACATTGTTGATGGAGAACTACTTGTATGTGTGAATTCCTTGTCTGCAGTAAAATGATGTAGCTAACTCTCTTGAGTCTGGCTGGAGAATACAGAGTGAGAGTCTGCTTTAAGTTTTAACACTAGGAGTCTATAGAGGCATAAAGAAGAAAGAATGGAGACTGAATGAGTTTCTGACATTGTATATCAGTGATTCATTATAATCTTTCCAAAAATATATTGAAGACTAGAAGGGGCATGAAAGCTTCCACATCAGGATAGAAACAAATAGGAAGAACAAAAAATACAGCATGGCAATGCTTTATTAGCTGAAGACTCTGGGAAGGTGAGACCTATAGAGGTGAGTGACAGTATTTAAAATTTGCAAAGCTTAGAGTTGGTGTCTGCTGAATTCAGGCTGTGTTAAGTTATTTAAGACTAGCTAAGTGTTGGAACACAATTGAATGTAGAATTAGTTACTTTTGAAAGATTTCCACATGAAACAAACCACCATACTTCGGTAATCTGTGTTGGGACTATGACACCCACTATCCCGAGGCAGCATGGCCAACATACTTGGGAATTTGGGAACTATAATCCAAACATATATGGAGGTTCTCATGTTAAGGAAGGCTGGTCTATCCTTTTGAAATAGAAAGTTTCATTACTTTATTTTTATTTTCATTTCTTTAGATAATTTGTTTTAGTGGCAGTTGGGAAGTCAAATTTGTTCAGTTCTAAAGTGTCTCTTAAATGCAGATGGATACAGGATTTCTTTCGGGTAGAAAAGCGGGCTTCTGCATTTCCAGTTCTTTGTTTTGAAGGCTACTGAATATTTTCTTTTCAACTTCATCAAAAGTTGCAAATACTCCTGGAAGCAAAATTTGTTCTGGCTAACCACCTCCTGTAAGCTATTACACACAAGTTGGAAAAATGTGAGAAAAGACCTTAGGTATATTTGTATCTAGAATTCTTGGTGAGAGGAAATTTATGAAGTATCATATTTTTCTATTAATCATTATTTAACAAACTTCACCAAAAAATAAAAAATGATTAGATAGAACACCACAGTTTCTTTCCATATTGTCAATTCTCCAACATTTTGTATCTTGGTCACTTTTATTTTAGGACCCATTAAAATATATTCACCTGTTTGTGGCTGCTTCAGAAACATATTTGTGCTGTTAAAACATGGTTGATTTCCTCTCCTTCACACACAGGTCAAATGGCAATTCATTGTTAACATGCTAGCATTGTTTCCCAGAGTGATACACAATTCAACCATGCTAATTGTTAATGTGCAACAACTAAGCTGTCAATGGCGACATGAACTGCAGGTGAGAGGAATTCAAATGTTGTTCTTTGCATATAGATTATTGGTGTGAGCAAGGTTTTTTTTTTTTAATAACAATTATTCAGTGCATGTGAATTACCCTACAACCTTAAGGATCACATCTGAATTTATAGCATTCACATCAATCCATTCTTTGTCGTAATTTCTTTGGCATATTGGAGCTTTGTCATCTTTTCTTCACATTTTATTTATTCTTGAAAAAAAATACACATGCACAAGCACGTGCACACACACACACATACATACATATATACATAAACACATGCACACACACATAGTGATCAGGGATAGAGTATTAGATGGTGTGTTTTAACTGCAACAACATAGAATTTAGCCACAGTCCTGGTAATGACAACATTAGAAAGCAAAAGCTTTATCTAATGAAGATCTGTTCATGCTGGATACTGTCACAGAAAAAGTACAATAAGAGAATTATTATGTCCATGTACAGTGACGTAAGAAAATTTCTTTGTCCATGTTCAGCAGTACACAGGCAGTGTATTCTCTTCCAAACCATAAGAGTGAACTTGTTCAGTTAAAGGGATTTTGGAATATCTGCCCAGTAGGAACACTAATGATAACACATTATGCCTTTCCTTCCTCAATCTGGGGAAAGTGAGAGATGTTAAATATTTGTTTAACTTATCTCTTCCCTTCTGTTCCTCCATTAGCACTGTCGATCCAGTGTTCTGTTATTTCCATTTAAAAAACCTGGATCTTAAAACATAGTTTGAATATTGTACAAGATCTTGGCTATTAAAATGAAAATAAACTATTTTATTTTTGTTTTATTTTTCCAGTTAATTTGTTTAAGAATTATAAAGAAAAGAATAAAAGCCAAATATAGGCTACAAAAAATATAAACAGAAAAATAAAAAAGAGAAAAAAGGGGGGGAAAGGGAAAAAGGGGGAACAATGGAAAATAGAAAAAGGAAAAGAAAAAAGGAAGAAGTAACTTCCCTCTTTATCCCAGCAAGTAAAGACAATCTTAATATCTTATCACTATCTCTAAATATAACACAACCTCTCTTCACCCCATATCTCATCTATTGAATAATAATAAAAATAAAAACAAAATCCAAATGCTTTGTCAGTCGTTCCTTACCAGCAAAAGTCCAGTAAGTGCAACCAGATGTAACCATTTTTCTCCTTTAGCCCTGGTTGAATAAGCCAACCTTGTATTCCTTCTCTGAGTTTTTAAAAATACCTTTTAACTCCTTCAAAAAGAATCCCAGAGCTACTTTTCTGTTCATCTGTGTTTCAAGCCAAAAATCTTTCAGAACTTTAGCAGATTTCTTTTGTAAATCCAGTAAGTAAAGTTTGTCCTTTTGTTTGTCATTTCTAATAAAGACCTTCGAAAACTTAAGAGAGCTCTTTTCTATATCCAGTAGAAAAATATTATTCAACTCAGTTTCCTGGTTCAGTATTTGTATATCTCCATTTGGGAATAAGTCATCCATCGGTTCCATTTGTGTGCCATATCTTTCTCTATATCTTTCTCATTACTTGTTACATTTAAGTCCCCCTTCAAAGTAATTTCATAATCATTTCTTGCAACTTGTTCTTGTTCTGTAATTTAATTACAATGTGCTCTGTTAAATTTATCTAGTTTGTCAAGAAGCTTGGCAGACAGATATTCCCAAATTTGTATTATAGAGTTCTGCTCCATTTTCTTTATCCTCTAGCTCCCTCTAGTGTCCACCTTTCAAAGTCCCCTTATCATGAAAAACATGATAAAAACTCAAAACAATCACCATTTTTCTCATGAGAAAATTTCTTCTAGTTAATTCAAAGCTCTTTGTGGGCATTTAAAATTATAATTCCAAGTCTATCTGAGCCTTTAATCCATTGTTAAACTTTCTAAAGTGCATATTCTGAGCACCCTTTTGCTGTTTGATCGGAAAAAAAATATTTTTCAAAAGGTGATAAAAATCGTATTTAAAAGTTCTTTCTCTAAGGAGAAGGTGACTCACCTAATGAATACAATATTACTTGCCGTTCTGAAGGTTCTTAATCCTTTTAAAGCAGCAGGAAAAAAAACAGCAAATATCCAAAGTGATTAAGAAGTGAGGCTTAGTCGAGCTTAATGTCCTTTTAAAAAGGCTGCATTAATGACTGTAAGTAAAGATGGTTCCTCCCTTGACTCCAAAACGACTATTCCTGTGGTTTACTCATGAGGAGCAGCTGTGTGGAGTCACTTGGGCTATCTCAAAGATCTTTCCTTAATCTGGAGAGCATTTGGGCAGCCAGGATCCTGCATTCTCTGCCGATCTCCATTATAAAGCTGTCCTGCTGCAAAAAGGGACTTTTAGTTCGCCATGGCTCTCAACCAGAAGTCAACTATTTAATTTTTTTGGATGTAACAAGTAACTCATATAAGCTAGGATCACCTTCCTGTGGCTGTCAAATAGAGAGGAAGTGCATGGAACAAAATGCTGATAATTTGCTAAATTATAATTTAGCAGATTAGGTCAACTTTGTCTTAAACCTTAAAAAAAGATATAGCCATATTATTTTCTAATTTGTCTGTTACGTACTCTCTCCATGGCCACAATCTTACCTTTGTGCTTTTCTGATGATTAGCACTTTTTTTTCATAAATCCAAATTCTTGTTTCATTCTGATTTTAGAACTCTAAATTGAGTTTAGAATTGTTATATATAGTAAGCAGACAAGAAACATTAAAAAGTCCATAAAGATTCCAAAATAATGGGACCTGGTCGAGTTAAGAAAGGAGGCAAGAGGCACAGATAGCTTTTTTGCATCTTTTTTCTATTAACAGCTGCAAAATCTTGAGAGTAATGGATTTATGCTCTTGGCATAATACATAAGATTTTATACCCTTAACATACAAGGAAAAATATTCTCATGTATTCTTTTGTCTGACATTTTCTTCATAAAACTGAAAATACATTATAAAAGATAGATATTCTTTTTAAGAAAAAGTAGCAGTTCATTTTATCAAATAGGGCATTTGGAAAGATGACAAGAGACAACTTAAAAATGAATAATAAATTTGAAAATATTTCTGAAGTTCAAATGCATATAAAGTCCAAATTTTTCTATTAAATTAATGCCATCTAGTTATTTGTTATTTTCTCAAGAACTTCTTTTCATTCCTGTGGCTGATGATCACAAGAGGCCAATAAATCTTCAGGTAAAGCTTGGTTTATTTGTGTGGAATTGGTTAAAAAGTATTTGATAGAACATTGCTTCAGTTTCTGAATCCTTGTCCAGTTAAAAGTCTAGTTCTTTCTTCTTTATGAAATAATGTATAGATGTTGGTACTTTCTTATTAAAAACAAACAAACTAAGGAAATATTCCACTAATTCTTAGTTAAATAATCATTATTATTTGGGAGGAGAGGAAGGCATTCTAAATAGAATTGAACCTTTTCCTCCAGATATATACTAAATGAAAAGTGTAAAATGAATTTATTAAACTTTGGAGTTTATTGTAACTTCAAATACATTATAGTGCAATAAAAAATATAAAATACAATATTTTTCAAATAGGTAGATTATAATAGTGTGCATAATTGTGAGATAACATCAATATTATTGAATAGGAAAGCAATTTGGTGAATTAGCATGTGAAATACTTTTAATTTTATAGCTTTGTTATCAAATGATATAACTAAAATATATTGCAAAAGATTTGTTGAGTTTTTGCAATAAATTCTGAAAGGTGGGCTACTTTTACTATTTCTACATATCCTTAAAAAATAAATGTTTGGTAAAGCATACTTATACTAAAGCTGTAGCAAAATGAGGTAAACCATTCCCTCTCTCCCTCCACTCCAAGTATATAGCCTTGATTACCTAAACAGATAATTTATATAAAAACCTTCATTTAACCTTGGCAAATGGTGAGAGATTGGAGTATTATCTGAAAATGAAATGCATTTAGTTCATAACTTCTTTCCCAGAGAGATCCTGGTTTTTGTCACTGAACTTTTAATAAAGCAAAATGCATTGTCAAGAAAAAGACTGTTTAAATGCCATATGGTTTTATAAACTAAGTGCCATTTCTAAATTGACCGTGGCATGCTACCACTAATGGTATTAAAGGAAGCTGGGCTCACTTGTCCTAATTATTTTAACCTACCATCTCATGCTGTTTCCATTTGATATCTTGATTATCACTGGTGTAGTGATACCCTGAAGTAGAGGAGTATGTATTATACTGTATCCTGTTTTGTATAATACATATGGAAATATGCATTCTTAGTCCATTGGCTCAAACAACATGGTGCTGTAGTGAATGACTAAATCTGGACATAAGCCAATTTATTTTCTTTTCCTTATTTTTTGTTCATTTGTTTTAAATTCCAGGTAAAGTTATTGATGAACATTTAATTTCAGTCTGAGAAAGTAATTAATTCAGTAATTAATCATGCTCAGGGCCTCAGGCAACATATTGTCTTGACTTGATGTTTCAGCACAACCTGCAATGATATATCAAAACTGCAAAGAAGCCTCTACTGCAAAGTATTTCACTGTATTTCAGTGTTTTTCAGTGTAGAGTGGAGGTTCAGAGGCTGATCCTCCTGACTGCTAATTGGCAGAAGCTGTTCATAAGACATTACACTACACTACAGTTTTAGAACACTTTAAATGTATTGATGCATGCTTACAATGTTTCTAATGATTTTTACCCTACATAGGTAGTTTTAACAACTCAGCTAAAAAACAATGGAACATTTTAGCGTCAGTGATGTGTGAGATTTTGCGATTCTTTAAACTGCATCCCTGCAGGGTTGATTGTTTCCCTCCCAGGTCAGTTGCCCTTTCTGATGTTTATTCCTAATCTTCTCCAGAAGAGAAGGGGAGGAGGGAAGCCAACTTTTTCCTAAACCTTGTTAAGAAGGACGTGTTTGCTGAAAAGTTTGAAATCAGTTCTAATTGAGATACATAGTACCACATATGCATTTCTGTGCCTTGTGTAAAAAAGTTCATCTTCCTTTCTGTACTAGCCAATTACTGATGTACTCACAAAGAAAAATAGATCTGTAATTACAAACACATTAGAATTTAATCAGAAATGGCTTTGCAGATTTTCTTTCTGTTTTATGAAAGCCTGAAAGATGCACACCTCATAAATTACTAATAATAACAACCACAAATAGTAGCATACTTTGTGGAACCACACTGCTGTTAGGATAGACTCAACAAATAAACACAATGTAAAGATGTAAGTGGACATCTTGCAAAAGAAGGGAAGAAAGAAGACATCTGTTACTTTCAAAAAAGTACTACTTTTCCTTAAATACATTGTCATATTTTCTAATAAAAGAGGAGCTGTGTCTTGTTAAAAAAACACTTTATTCCCCAATTATATTGTTTTGCAGTATCTGGAACACAGACTTTGAACATATGTAACCAGTCATCCTATTGAGTATCAGCTGAAATGCACTACAGTGACCAGCTGGGCGTGGAACAGAGCTTGATAAATGCTATATTGTACATAATTATAGTTATGCATATTGTATTTACCCAAAAAAGCTGACCCTCAAGATAACTCCCTCCCCCAAATACACACTCACCCCCCCCAAAGTGTAGACAAAAACGTTGAAACTCAGACAGAAATCCTGCACAATGCACAATTTTCAGTTTGTCAATTTAGGGTTGCTAACTCCCATGTGAAACTCATTCTCTAGACCTCCCTATGTCCAGTTAACATGTGCAAGTGACATATATGTACATTGCATACATAAATATTTCAAAAGCTGCATTAGAAGCAAAAGCATGCTATATAAATAAATGTTAATTTAATTAATAAGTACTGATTTCAAATAATCTATAAAGTAAGATGCATTAAAAAAAAAAGAATATTCATTCTCTGACATACATAACATAAATAAAATTTATTTCTCTCTTCCCAGAAGATACAAGAAAAAGAAGGGAAAAACAAGATGGATGATTTAAGGTGAAGGAGTTTCTGTACTCTGAAGGGAGGAGAAGAGCAAGGTGGTTGTAAAACTGGACTGAGATGAGATGAGGGATAAGGTAACTTAATACAGAGGAAAAAGAGAGGGTTAAGTTCCCTAAAGAAACAATCCTTCTCAAGCTGATTAGTTGATACAAAAACTAAATTTAATAGGCAAGTAGCCTCTCCCATGCAAAAGCAATTCTTAAGCTAATCCTCAAAGGTATCCATGCTTTCCAGCAGCTTCCATTTGCACCTCTTTAACAGCTTATTAGTGAAGGGAAGATAACCCCCCTTTCCCCATTTCATAGTGAACAATTGACAATAGCACAGATAAGAGAAAATCTGACACAATGAAGATGATACTAATTTTTGTCTGAACCCGTGAAGTTATCTCTTGCACAGACATGCATTTTTAGGAACAATGCAGGCAAGAGGACTCATGGAATAGATAGAAATGCTACTGTCTTCTACCAGATGGCTACACCTGTGTATATTAAAATTTAAACTGTATATGATTATACTTTCTTTCAGCCATTTCTTCAGTTCCTTCATCTATATCAGGTTAGGTTTATATAACAGAATTTCATCCATAATATAATTTCTCTGTTACCTCTTCTCATAACAGAAAAACATGTCGGTTTGAAAAAGCTAAATAGTTTATTCATACATACCTGTTAGTATGTTTTTAATCAGGGGCAAGCAATTTTACATCAGTCAGGAATCACAGATCTTCATATACAAGTTCTATTCAAATTTAGCTAAGAACTTGTTTTTTATGGAATGAGAAAATGAGTGCTTCTGGGTCTATTTCATTTCCAGATCCCTACAAATTCAGGAGAATCTGAGATTGGGCTATAGATTATGCTGCTGTAGGTGAACACACCATTTATATCTTACTGTGATGGAATGGAATTATGAAGGCCAAGCTCAGGGAGACAAACATTTTCTTAGCTCGCCAGAACCGTGTGGGAGGAACAAGAGGATGAGACTGGCACCTCCCTGAGGAATTCACACTGTTGTGGCTGGAGGACTTTGGGAACTGGGGTTTTAGTCTCGGAAGATTCTTGCTAGAGGTTGTAGCTAATAAACATCGCTGTACTGAATTGGCATTGTCTCTTAGAGTTCCTTGGGCTAGGCCTGACACTTACATATAAATATTAGATGACAACATCTCAGAATTCAGAGATTATATACTGTAATTCTGCTTGTCTTCTGAGCTCATTCTTCCATCAATTAGGGTAGACTCGAATATGATTATTAAGTTGGTATTTGTTCTACCAACTTAATTGTGTTATCTTACACAATAACAGAGAATGAGACTTAAATTTCAGATTCACTGGTGTTCTCATGCTCCAACCTACAAACTTTTAGTTACCAATAGAAGAGAATAGATGTAGCTCAGGGTTGAACTGTGGAGTCCTTGGTGTTACCAGAGCTTGGTTGTTTTCTTACAGATGTTTCATTACCTGACTAGGTAACATCTTCAATGCTAGAAGGGAGTGAGGTTTGCTCTCTGTTTATATACAGTAACTTGCCTTGTCAGTATTGGTAAGGATGTTGTTTTCTCCTTGGTAGTTCCTTGATTAAGCTGTTGTTTACCGCTTGTTTGTCTGGTGTTAATCCTCATGTTAATCCTTAGTGTTAATCCCTGTTTATCTGGTTGTTGATTGCTGGCGAGGAGGTGTTCACACCAAGTAGCAATCAGAAGGCATGATGAAAACTCCTTAATCTCACAACACATGGACAGACTCAACCATAGTTTCAACCGGGAAACTGTCAGCATCTTAGACCAAGCTAAATCCAAAAATGCAAGGGAATTCTTGGAAACTTGGTATTCAGATAAGGCAGCCATCAACAGGCGCGTAGAAATAAACAGCATCTACTCGCCATTCAAAAGAGACAGTAAAAAGTAAAAAAGGAAACCAAAAGACCAGAACAGATCCTCTCCAGCAGCCTACGCCCAGATAAACAGGGATTAACACCAGGATTAATACCAAACAAACAGTCAAGCAGTAAACAATACCCTTGTCAAGGAACTGCCACCACTAACAAGGCAAACTTCTGTATACAGAGAGCAAAGCCCATTCCCTTGTAGAACTGAAGATGTTTTCTAGCTGGGTAATGAAATGTATGCAAGAAACTTTTAGTCACTTTTGTGGCTATATTTTGCAAGTGAACATATGTGACAACCCCCTCAAAGAATACTGTAGCTCCTTTTAAGAAACCAACTTTAAGTAACAATGAAATTGACTGTTTTATCACCCCTGCAGTATCTTCCACTCCTGATCTCTTTTTTACTTTTGTTGGTGTCCTGTGAACAGGTTTTTGCTGTTGTAAAGCTATGCATTGTTTGTTTCTAGGTTGAGTGACCTCAGCCTATCTTCACTGCTACATAAGGCTGACATACACATGTTAATTGGTGGGGGTGGGGATGGCAGAGGCACAGCGTGTGAATCTTGTAGAGTCATGCACGTTGAAATGCCCTGAAAGGAGAATGTAATTATATGGCTTCCCTAATTAAACAGTGTAGCATAATTGATTGTTATAGTGAAACCATTCCTCAGACTTGCACATAACAGCAAATTTATTCATCCAAAAGTTCAGTAGGAGAATGGCATTTAAACTTTAACCAATTCAACAATTCATCCATGAAATTGTAAAGGAGGCTGCACTAGCGTCCATCAACTAAAATAAAACTACCCAATGGGTTGGAAACTTCAAATTAGAAAAGCTGAAAAGATGCATATGTGTACTTTTTCTGTACTCTTGGGGTTATTCAATTATACTGTGAATTACTATTTCAGATTACTAAAGAACATTTATAAGTCCCTAATGTACAATTAACTGTCCCCATTGATACTGGCCTTGCAGAAGTTAGTGATAATTCAAGAGGGATTCTCAGGAAAACTATGTGTACAACATTCAGATTGATGGATAGCATTTTTCACTAATCAAATCTAATCAAAGTTTATTGATTAGCCCTTAGGTCATATCAAAATACAGAATTTCAAACACAAAATATTGATAAAACCCTATATAAAAACAAATTAAGTAAAATGAAAATAAAGTACGGTGATTTAGCATACAAATAAGTGAGAGTACAAATCATATTTCTATGTCACCCTTACAATTTACCCCAATCAACCCCACATATGCAAACCTCAACTGTATTGTTTTATTCAAATACTGAGATATATTATATATTATTTTCAAATTCTGACCACACATAAAATATGTTGTTTTAATATGTGATTCCCAATGGGTCATTCGTTTAATGTGTGATCCAAGATACATATCTCTCTCCTTCTTATACAGGTTACAATCAAATAATATATATGCTAAATCTTCTATCTCTGATGCCTCACAGATACAAATGCATTCGTTATAAGGAATACGATGAAACCTCCCATATCTAACCATTGTGTCAAGCTGGTCAAATCTCTCTTGGGTAAATACCTCCCTAAGGTGTTTTGGCATTTGTATCTTTAAATAGTTGGCAGTTTGAAAAGTATGTTTATATTGGCTCAACCATTTCAAATTGCCAACCTTACTAAGCGTGATTTTCACTAATCAGCTGATCAAGGCAGCTTAAACTTATCTTATTTAAGTCTTTAAAAATGTATAGTCAATATAACCTCAAAGTTCTGCTATGTATTTGGAAAAACAGGAAAGCTATCCTACAGACTTAGAAGACAATTACCACCCTAATAAATTCTATATTTTAAAATGGCTAATATGGTATGTAGATTTAGAAAGAATGTCACTTTTCTTGCTTTGTAGAATGAAAAGACATAATTGAAATCTATGGTAACAAAGTTAACTGTCACTTTTTCTTCCTCTCTCTTTGTTATATAAGAGCCAGTTTAGCCAAAAAAAAAAAAAAAAAACCCTAATCAGCTGGGAAATTAATATATCTAAAGTGGTTGGTTTTAATAGGAGCAATAAAGCATTTAAAACTTCATATTCAGTGTCAGTCTGTATTAAAAATCCCATGTGATTTTAGGATCACAGACATCACACTTGTTTTAAAACTCAGCACTCAAGGTTATAATGAAGGTATTTGTATAATTCTAAGAAGATTACACTCACATAAAATGAAAGGATTATTGTTTATCTCTTATTTTCTCTTTGATGTGATAGTCCTGTTCTATTAAGCTACCTAAATATAATCCAGTAACAATTATTGAAGTATTAGAATTCTTCCATTATTTGTTTACTGATTCTGGAAACAATGAATAAGAGACTGCAAAAATGGAGGTGATTACCTTAAGCTAAAATGCAGTTGACAGCATTATTTTCCCCAGGATGGCATGAGCCATCCAGGGCAATACTTAGACAATTAATGTTCTTTGCATAGTTTGGATGATTGGATCCAACAGTGATGATGATGTCTTACTATTGGGTTTGGGATATACAGTTCAGAATACAGACAAGTATGATTATGCTTTTTATAGTCAAGTTTAGGAAGGCTTACATTTAGGATCAGTTGTATGGTTACCAAACGAAAGCCCTGAAAAACATCAAATGGATATAAAATATGAATAATATATATTAGCAGCTTTTTTTTCCTTTTGATAAGAAGCTCATTTGTTTTTATTTTAACATACACATCTTCCCTATTTTCTTACTACTTGGTATAACGCAAACACTTCTGTGAATGAATTGGTGTTATGTTGATATTGTTACATTGCAATCAATACTTGTTTATATGGTATTAGTACTTCTATCAAGATGTGCTTTTATTATTTAAGGTACTATTCTCATGATAATGAAAATATCCAAAACTGTTCATATTCCTGAGTTAACTGGTTTACTTTATGTCAAGAATATAACAATACCAATTGGCTACCTGAAGTTTTCCATCTGTTAAGTGGAGAACAAAGAAATGAAATCTAAATGTACATTAGAAAGCAATGAATATACATACCTGTCAATAACTGCAATTAGTCTCTGCAGGATTTACATTTTGTAACTAAATTGGGACATATATTAGCAAAGTTTTACCAACAAGAATGTTTATAGACATGTGTTTGCAAACAATACTAAAGAAGTGGGCTGAAGATAACAGAATTTTAACAAATTTAACAGAAACAAGTGCAGAGCTTTTCACATAGAAAAAGAAATCAAATGTACAGGTAAAGAGTGAATGATACCTAGCTTGATAATAGTAGTTATAAAAAAGTCTTGAAATTGTAGATAATTATAAACTGGATATGAGTCAGCAGTGTGATATTGCTGCCAAAAAAAAGAGAGAGACATATACAGTTTTAGAACGCATCAACAGAAGTTTAGTTTAAAAAATGCAGAATTAATCATTCTTCTCCACTCTGCATTGGTCTGCCTCCCTTTCCAAATACTGTATGCATTTCTGGGCACTCCACCTGAATTACAATTGAAACAAATTGAAACTAGTGCAAAGAAAAGCAAAAAGATGATTTGAGGAATGGAAACTAAGTCCTATGAGGAGTGATTAATGGGGTTGGTCATATTTAAAAAGAAAAAACAACTGAAGAAAAAGGAACGTAATACAGTAGTACCTTTTAAATACTGAAGGGCTGACATGCAAAGAAAGACATGACTTTCTTCTTCAGATGAGTGTAAAGAGCATGGAATAGTAGTAATCAGTCACCAAAGACAGATTCTGTTTACTCAAAACTGTTAGTAAGAACAGTTCAACAGTTGAGCTAGTCTCCTAGGAAGAGATGGACTGCCTTTCTTTTGCTATCGTGAGGCAGAGGCTGAATTTGTATTTCTGCAGTGAGCAGGGCAAATGAACTGGCCTGCTCACTGCAGAAGTACAAATTACTGACCTTAATGAACCTTTCCAGGTCTAGGATTCTGTGTTTTTTTTTAGTATCTCCACTTCTCTCCTCCTATGTATATTAATGCATCAAAGCAAAGCAGAAATATGAGAAGGAAGCCTATAAAATACATGCAACATAAAGATCAAATGGTGTAACTACTGACTATTTCTTGGGCATAGACTGCCTGTGGGATGTAAAGCAGGATGTTCAATGTTCAGTCAAACTGAATTTGACTGTCCAGTTCTCCTTGTCTAATGTTTGGGAGGCCCTGCTGACCAACCTCTTCCTTGGAGTCTTTGATTCCTTAAACAAGGTATATGGCATACAATAGCACTCCCATAGTTTGCTTCATTAGCAGGTAAAGATAGAATGGGGCCTTTGAGGGTTGCTGCTTCAAGATTTCCCAGCACCATGAGCCAGAACAGCAGTCTCTTATTTGCCCTTTGGTTTGTCTCTCTGAAAGGGTAAGGGGCAGTGAAAGTGGATCAGCAATGTGACTTGTCGTAGTAAGTACTTCAGGGAGCAGCGACTTTCCAATGGGAAAGGCAAGCAGTATCTGAAGAGGCTCCATGAGCTGATGTGAACAGAGATAACACTGTGTGTTTGTGTATGCATGTGAATGGTGTGCTGATATGTTTCTGGATAGAAGCAAGGCTATTTAAGATACACTTTTGATTTTTTTCTGACTATCTGGGAGCATGAGGAAATAAAGTGGAAATAAAGGAGTAGATTTCCTTTTTCTGGTTCCAGGCTAGACAGAGACCATAGTTAATTTTGGAATTCATCCCAGTCCTGATTTGTATATATTTCCGGTAGTCTTCTTTTTAATATATTAATTTTACCCCAAATATCACTTTGGGATATGAATACTGACAGACCTATTATATATGACAGGAAAATCAGCATGGCTATTTCTAGAACAATATTCCTTTAATTTGAAATATATCGTATTTCTTTTTAAATGAACAGTGTGTGTATGCACATACATTTGTAGAGCAGTCAGTGTGTGTGCAAGTTATCATGGTATAATAGCATTGTATCCAAAGCTGCTTTTCTTCATAAATCCTTATGTTTAATCCTTCAACCCAGCAAGCAGCATGTTGCCTAGAGAATTAACTTCAGATTGGAGATAAAGAAGGGTCTAAAGTTAATGACATCTCAAAAAGCAAGATTTAATACAATTGCAACTGAAGAAAATAACAGTACTTTAAAAAAAAGAGAATCTTTATAAGATAGTTATGGCAGCTTTGAACTGTATAGTATTCAGCTGTGAATATTCATTGCTGGCTTCAGTGTTATCATCCAGATATATAATTAATATATAATAATATATTTAATAACTACATCCAAAAGTTTATCACCATGTTACTGCATTCTAAAATCACTTTTTTAAAGTTTGTTATTAAACTTCATTTGGCTTCTAATAGTGGATTTAGTACTTGAGCCAAAAATATTGGTTTTTTTTTTCCTCATGGAAGAATGTATGCTATTTAATTGTTTTTAAAAACAATAATAAGATTTTATATATAATAATTTTATTTTAGCTTTGTTGAAAATTTTATGTGGAATAATATTTGCAGTTGTTAGTAATAAAAATGTTCATGAGTTGCCTGAAGTTAACATATTTTAAATAAATGTATTATTGATGGTCCCATCTAAATCTATTTACTGTTAGCTGGGTACTAAATACAGAATCTTTCCTATAGAATCCTTTATATACATATAAGCTATACATATACAATATCTATGGATCAAATTACTCACTGGCACCCTTTCTGCAGCATTTTGCAGCATGGTCTTTTCCAGTTGTACCTATAAATCTGGAAGCTACAGCTGGTACAGAATGCAGCGGCGCGGACAGTTCTTAATGCCCCTAGGAGGGCACGTATAACACCCCTGTTGCGTGAGCTGCATTGGTTGCCAGTTTGTTTCCGGGTCCAATTCAAGGTGTTGGTCATCACCTTTAAAGCCCTTCATGGCATGGGACCAGGTTATCTGAGGAACCGCCTCACCCCGGTCATTTCAGCCCGCCCCACTCGGTCCAGCAGAAGGGGCAGGTTGCAGACCCCACCCATCAAGGAATTTCGATTGGTGGGGTCTAGGCAGAGAGCCTTTTCTGCTGTAGCGCCCGCCCTATGGAACATCTTGCCGCCTGAGGTGTGGTGTGCCCCCTCCCTCATGGCCTTCAGGAAAGAGATCAAATCCTGGCTCTGCCAGAAGGCCTGGGGGCCAGAGGGGAGCCTGCACCTGTGGAGATGGCTGGTGGGGGGAGGGGTTGCCCCCCCCCCCAGCATCTTACAGGTTTTTTAGGGCCAAATTATAGGAGGTTTTTAGGTCATTTTTATATATGTTTTTTAACTATTTATAGATTATGTCCATGTTTGGAGAGTCCTGTGTTTTTTCTTTTTATTATTGTGAGCCGCCCAGAGTCACCCATTGGGGGAGATGGGCGGCATACAAATTTGAAAATAAATAAATAAAAATAAAAATAAATGTCTTAGAGCTTGAACCTGGGGCATTTTTCTTCCAAAAATATGCTTTAGCCAATCTTCTGGAAGCCTAACCTAGATTTCTTAAACTAAGAAATAGTTACACATTGTTGAATATATAGGCTGAAGATAGGATGAATTTTGTTAAAGACATTGTAGAAGAGCTGTGTTAGTTTGTGATGGCCAAAAATCAGGAGCATTTCAACTTCCAGGGCACTGGATGACAGATCTGTTTTGGAAAAGCAGGACTTCAAACAGCATCATCAAGTGAGAAATTGTTGAACTCTCATATCTTAAATTTTGACCTAAATTATAAATCTGAGGAATGTGCAGCAGTCCATAGGTTAGCCAGTTTCTCTTGCAACCATCCACAGAGAGTGGTGAATACATGCAGTCCCCACCAGCACTTGCTTCCTAACGTTTCCCCAGTGATTTTTATTCTGCTGCTCCATTATTCCATTCTTTGCTTTTTCAGCTATTTTTGCTCCCTTGTTCCCTTGCTATCTTTTTTCCCTTCCTCACAATCTCTTCGCTGTCTTTCTGCATCTTTTGTGTCCTTTAGAGAACATAGCATTTCCACATGTACCACTTTGGTAGCATAGCCAGTTCAGACTTACCTTAAATACTATCACACAAAGTCCCATCTTTCAGGCAAAAGCCAGGAGAGTGATGGAATATAGTGAAGTAGTGCCAAGTGCCAAGTGACCAAGTGGTCAAATATTTCTTGAAGCTCTGGTTCATGGTTTAGCAAAGGCCTTAGTTGTTGCATAGAATTAGCATGTGACAAGGGCCCTGGATCAGATTGTGCCTATGCAGACTCTGTGACTGTGAGTCCTGTAGAGCTCCTTGATTTACTGAGGAACTGTGGGAAGTGAAATGACACAAGAGATGCCTAGAGCTTCGCTGGCGAAAGAAGAGTGAAGCCAACTGGACACAGGTAAGAACCTTTATTAGGACTTAACTTGTGGTGATAAGAGCGACCAAACATGATTAATCTTACCAGCTCCCTTGGTGAGGAGGAACCAGGGAAGCCCTTGGTGGGCCGCTGTGAAGAATGTGCTTAGAGTTGGACATTGGCTGGAAGGTCTTTTGGAAGTCACTGAGGTAAAACTAGACTCTCTTATCTGGGAAGAATTTGAACTGGTGACTCACAAGGAAGTGGACAGTGAGTTCTGTCACTTGTTGCTGGACCTTCACTCCTACTAGTCGATTAAGACCTTCCAAGAGGTGGTATGTGGTTGGGTCCAGGAGTTAATTAATGCTTTACTGTGGGAAGGATGGTGCTGCCTGCCTTGAAGAAGGCTATAGTATGCCTCCTCCTTAAAAGGCCATCCTTGGACTAACTGTGTTAGACAAGTTTTGTCTGGCCTTCGATCTCCCCTTTTTAGGAAAAGTGTTGAGCAGGTGGTTAGGCACTCAACTTCAGAGTACCCTGGATGAACTGGTTTATCTGGATCTTTTCCTAAATCTCAATATTTAAACTGTCTTTGGGCTTAGATTTTCATCATTGCAAAGGTTTATGTCAGTGTTTCTTGATCTTTCAACTTTAATATGAGTGGACTTCAAATCTCAGAATTCTGGCTGGTGAATTCTGGGAATTGAAGTCCATCCAACTTAAAGCTGCCAAGGCTGAGAAGCACTGGTTTATGGCTAATCTGAAGAGATTCCTGTTTCTTGCCCTAAATCTGTGTCTCAGTTCAGCTATTACAAAACTGAGTAAACTGATAAGATACTGAAGATCACTTCAGAATTTGATTTTCACATTACCAGTTGAAATAGCTAGAAATAATGATTTAAAGCACTGATCATTCAGAATGCCCACTAGCTATAAAATATAAATAGGATTATCTGGAATAAAAAACACATTTTAAAAAATCTTGGCTTGGCAAGTTACAATGATGTTCTTACTGCTTTTTGAAAGAAAGACCATTATGATGATTTTTGTAAATAATTAGAAGCTATGATTCTCTTAAGAAACATTTGCTTCTTGTCATTTAGCTTCATAATATTGATAGGTTATGAACTATACATCTGCTAAAACTGTTTGAATTGTGCAAATGTATTGTTGTTATAAATAATTGGCTGGCAAAGCATTTGGGGATGCAGGAAGTTTTAAAAGCACTCTTTAAAATCAGTTTTAATTTTGAAAATCTGCATGGTATTCCAGAGTACAATAAAATGCTTATATAAACACTGAAATCCTGCAGTAATTCATTACTAAAGCACAGAGCACGAAAAGACACTTGAATCATCCATTCTGATCTCTTTATAATGATAAAGTAATATTCATTTCTATGTATATTCAGTCTTATTTAGCAGTGCAAAACCTGTCATGTTTATCCTTGTAAAAATGTCTACATAATAGCTTTTTTTCTCAGTAGAATTATTAAAGCTAATATGATTGTATGATTGTAACACTTGTAATGTAAAACATATTCATTTTGGTTTAGTGAAAAATACCACTGACATAACTTTTATAATAGCCTTACTAAGAATTTATTTTTAAAGCTACAAGAAGATTGCATACTGTACTCAACACCACCTTAATCTTTTTTAATGATTGATTCACTATAATGGAGGTAGTTAAGTAGACCAGTTTATTAGAACCAGAGAGTAAGTTATTTATAGCTTGCATTTTAAATCTCAGTATACATGTGCTGAAAGAAGTATTACACGAGAGAACTGTTTAATGACCTAATCCTCTTATCTCAGGAACTAAGCAATAAAAATAGTTATTATTTTTCTGGTTTTATGTAACTTAACCTTGTAATTAAGCATTCTAAATAGAATCTATCCCTTTCCCCTCCCCCCCTTTTTATATGGAGAATTTGATATTGTTTTCTTCCTTAATTTTTGAGATCTGACTTACTAAAGATGCAATATGTAAAGTACAATTCTACATGTCTGTTCGGGAGCAGCTTTCATGGAAATATGTTACTTTCTCAAGGCACTAGTTCTTTCCCCCTTTTCTGGCCAATCCACTGTGCCCTTCCCCAAATCTGTTTTAGAAAGTTCCCATTCTTCAAGTAGGAGGATGCAATCTGGCTTTCCAGATATTGTTAAACTACAGATACAGCATCTGAACTAGCATGAGCAATTCTAAGAGATGCTGGGAATTCAGTTCAGCAACATCTACAAGGCTATGTAGCATACCTCTGGGATAGAAGGAGTAATAGGATGCAGCCTGAGTGGCTGAGTAATGCAGAATTTAGCAAAAATTGTTCATTTGGAAAACCTTACCATATTTTCAGGAGTTGAGTCAGTAGTTTTGTTCTGTAACTATGAAAATACACAGCTTAAAAATTGTCCGACACATCTAGATATTAAGATAAGTGTGTTTGCATCAACATTAATAACTTAAGTACAACAGCTTGGGTCCAAGACCCATGAGCAGTTTATGTGTATGTTTTTGCTCCTATTTTTTACTGCAGCTCCTTGTGCATCCTAAAAAGTCATCCAAGGAATTTGTAGGACATTGTGCAAATGTCAACAGATTTGTGTGCATAGAAAAACCATACGGAATTTGACATTGTTCTCATATTATAAGCAGACATGCCTTTACTTCTGTAAGTGGCTCTGTAGGTCCAGGTCTTTGCCTTTTTATTATCTACTTTTCTGTTACTAAAGCCCAGGGAATAAAGAAAAAAATACTACCTTTAAAAAAGCTGTCCTAAGAGAGTAGTTTCCTTCTGACTTAATCAATGAGGTATCACATTAGGAATAGGGCGTATTAGTATGAACAGGACAATGATGTGCTTTGTCCTATGCCAAGCACAGAAGTCTCTTTGAGACCAGTGCAGCTGACATGATTTTGATGAAGATTTTTAGACAGATTTAAATTGTGCCAATGCATATTCTTTCTTCACTGCCCTAGGAAAGTAAACCACTGGATGGACCTCAAATGATTTCTCCAGAACTATATATCTATCTTGTGTTTCTATAATAATATTGTATAATAACATTATTATTATTATTATTATTATTATTATTATTATTATTATTCTTTGTAGTTGTCACTGGCTATTTATTTATTTATTTATTGAGAGAGAGAGAGAGAAAGAGAGTCATAGACCAAAAATGGGTATTATTTTAAAATATAAACCAATTTGCAAGCATTTGAATATGTAAGAATTGTAGCGACTATATAGAGAATTCTTGTATTCCAAACTAAGAAAAATTACAAATTAATGTGCAAAATTTTAAATTAAAAGTGACAAACCATGTTCCAATTTTCTGATTTTTTTTTCTGGCTTTTTACTTTTCACTGGGTGAAACTCCGTGAAAGGTAGGTATTGGCCCAACAGTGAAATCCTACTTTGGCTCAGAACCACTTAAATTTATATCTAGAGGGGAAGTCAGGTGGGTCTATGTAATGGTATGTGGGAATGACCTAAGAGGCAGGAGGAAGAGCTGCAGCCTAGACAACTGTCATGGAAAAGGTATCGTAGCCCACAGAAGGAAAAGAGATGTGGGAAGCATTTCAGAAGGGATCCTACCTAGTTTTCTGGAAAATAAAACTAAAGAAGGGGAGAAATGTTATTAGACATGCAAGATTCTGTTACTGTAACCTTACAATAAAACAGGGGTTCCCAACCTGGGATGCCCGCACCCCCAGGAAGTGCGAGATGGAATTTCAGGGGGTGCAACAATTTTATGCACTGAGTTAAAAGCTTATTTTTTTTAAGTTCAATTTGTTCACCTGCAGTAGAAGTTAGAGTTTTTTATCTTCAAATGTTATATTAATTTTGTAGGGGGTGTGAACATTAATCAAACATTTCCTAGAGGTATTGAGCATAGAAATAGTTGGAAACCACTACAATAAAGGGACTTCTGGAGGACGAAATGGCAGAGTGAAGATGGCTTCATGAAAAGCAGAGCTGACAACTGTGGCACAATTAAGAGCCAGCAAGTGGACCAGCTCTTCGAAACGTCTCTGGGCAAGGAGAGGACTTATGATTGCCCACAAGTGCTCCAAACAGCTGCTCTTTATGAGGAGACTGCAAAATAATGGTCTCCAGTGGGTTTAGAACTCTGGAAGATGAGGGAATAGCCATCCTTTTCTAATCACTTTTGGAAATTGCTTGTTAACTGATTTTTAGCTATTAGAAACCTTTGGATCGACAAGTCTGACAGCACTGGATGAGTTTCCTTCAATCCTTAATGTAAGAAAGTTTTAACTACAAGTGTAAGAAATGTAATTTAATTTTTTTTTTGAATAAACAGCAAAAGGGTGATTAAAATTATGATTTTAGAAATGTACAAATAGAATAAGGGTCCAGATAAATTTGAAATAAGATTTTGGAATTAATTACAAAGAATCCTTCCCGTTGGAAAATACTTAAAAAAAAAATTTTTTTTTTTTAAATAGTAAGATAAAATTTTAAAAATCGGACACTAGAGGGAACTAAAGATTACAATTAAAGGAGAAGAACACATAAACTTTACTTACAATTACATAATGAAGCAAAATATTCTAACTTTGGACATATTGAAGGATATTTTTGAAAAATGAATGCAGA
Organism: Python bivittatus; assembly: GCF_059951505.1. Taxonomy (NCBI): domain Eukaryota; kingdom Metazoa; phylum Chordata; class Lepidosauria; order Squamata; family Pythonidae; genus Python; species Python bivittatus. The sequence continues at coordinate 32,409,478 of NW_028277113.1, read as the reverse complement.
AGATAATAGTGTCAACAGAGACATCTGCCTCTATGGAGAGACTGTGTCTAAAAGATGTTATGGAAGAGGAACAAGTTTTATCTGACAAGATCGAGACTTTGTTGAAAGTGGATTAACAAATGGCAGGCTACAAGAATGACATGGAAAAAGATGTTACACTGGACATACAAAAGAAACCAGCTGATGTCTTAATAATTAAAAGGGATATACAAACAATAAGCCAAGAGAGTGATCTGGATAATTTCCCTATATTGGATTTACAAAAGAGGCTTGGTAAAGTTTTGAAGAATGGAATGAAGACGGGACAAAGAAAAAATGAAAGGAAATAAAATTCTGTGATATTATTTGAATGGACTAAAGATTAAGATTGTTAGTAGTAAAAGGAAGGAATGTAAAATTGGTTTATTTGATCAAGGTTAAAATAGATGCATTGTTATTTCTGGTAACCCTTAACAGACTTTTGCTGACACCAGGACTGAAATGATGATGCTTTATGGATTTGTTTATAGATAAGAGATGAGATAAGGGAAGAAGAGATCATTTGTGGTATTTTAAAAGGAGGTAATAAGTTACTAAAATTGTTTATACTTGTGATGAAGGTGGGAAGTCAGTTCTTTATATATTTCTTTTCTTTTTCTTTACTATATTCTTTCTTTTCTTTCTTTTCTATTTTTCCATTTTTCTCTTTCTTTTGTACTCTTTTGTTTTATTCTACCTTTCTTTTAGTTTGTATTAGAATTTTTACTATTGTAATTATAATCTTTAATAAAATTACTATACAGGGGAAAAAATCTTACAATAAAGGTAGTGTTAGTATACATGGTGGTGTTTCTTGTCTGGACTACCTTGAAGGGCTGACAATCTATGACTAGGGTGTGAGCTAAAGAAAGAGGACAGTGATTTGTGATATGTACTAATAACTAATGTATGTACTAATATGTGTACTAATAACAAATGTATTACAGATAGTCCTTGCTTAACGACCATTCATTCAGCAACTATTCGAAGTTATGGCAGCGCTGAACAAATGGTAGTTACAACCAGTCCTCAAATTTCTGACCATTGCAGTGCCCCCGCGATTACATGATCAAAATTTGGGCACTTGGCAATCCGCCCGCACTTATGACTGCAGGGGCACTTCAGCTTCCCCCACCTGCCTGTCTTCCCCCTATCTTTGCCCTTTTGGTCTCCCTGCACTCTGCTGCATACCCTTGCTGCCTCCCGCTGCTGCCATCACCCCCAGCTGACCTTCACCATCTTCTTCCTCCTGCTGGTGGCCTGGGATACAGGTGCTACGTGAGGGTGCAGCCCTGGGATGTGCACAGTGAGTGCAGCAGGGCAGCGGAGACTTGCCTGCTGAAGGAAGCTTGCCAGGCCCAGCCAGAGAAGAGGCAGTGGGACAGCGAGGTGCTGGTTGAGGCAGAAGAGGTGGCCGCAGCTCCTTGTGCAATGATGGAGTTGTGTGGGAGGCATTGTCCAGGGTGGCAGCAGAACTGGAGGAAGCAGAGGGACAAGAGCTTTCCGGAGGCACAGTGTATACTGTGTAGCTCACCTTGGAACTGCTCCTGGAAAACTGGTCTGCTCTGTAAAGGTATAAAGGAGATGGTGGGAGATTTGTACTTTGAGATTTGCAAGATTGATGTCAGACTTCCCAGGTAGACCAGACAGGAAAGATGACCAGATGAGCTAATTCTACTTTATTGTAAAGCTATATTGATAGAATCTTGCAAGTCTGAAAGTACAAATCTCCCACTATCTCCTTTATAGTCTGAGAAGTTAGAGAGGGTCCCTTTTGAGCTTCTCTCTCTACCCATTATGCAGCTGCAGGCTATGTCTTCTCTTATCCGTCAGTTCCTTAGGCAGCATCTCTTTGCCTCGTTTCTCAAGGTCTTTCTCACATACCATTACACAGTGGCAAACCACTCCCAAAATCTTGCCAAGAAAACTGCAGGGACTTCTCCAGGCAGTCACCAGGAGTCAACCCTGACTCAAAGGCATGCACACACGCACATATATGCAAAGGTATTAGACAATAATCCTTATTTGTAAATGCAGTACTGAAAAGGAACTTTAATCATTAATTATAAGCAGTTATAATTGTTACACATGCAGTACACAAAACTTACTTTGACTTGGGCATCTTTCAGCCTACTAAACACTTTTTTTCAGGCAAGTGATGGGAAAAGGATGAAATACAGCATTTAGTAAAAGGCAGTTGTTTTGGCCACTGACATTTATTGGTAAATATCAGAATTTATTATATTATTGTTAGTCCACTAAAACATTCTACATTAGTGGTAAACTAACCACAAAATCATGACATTTGTGTGTGGAAGATTTTCTGTAGTAATAAGTTAACACAGTCCCAGCTATTATTTCCTTGTTGGTGTAAGATGAGTAAATATATCTTTAATATTTTTATATTTAAAAGGAAAAAAATATTTTACAGCTTTAGCACATTTATATTGATAGTAGTTATGGATATAATTTTGAATATGGTTTATGCACTTAGAGAATTAGTTACCTTGAACTATTTTTCCCTTTTAAGAAATAAGTGCATTCTAGTCAGTTTTGTATGCTTATGCTCAAATGCTGGAGACAAATGCACATATTACTGTAATATTCTTTTTTTTTCCTCATAGAGTATTTGATTTCCATATTTATCTTAATTACGCAAATGAAGCTATTGCCATATTTTCATTTCAGCAGATCTCTATTCACTACCCATCCATATATTTGTCTCATTGCTGCTGTTCTCATGTTTGCAAATGATCCACAGAAATACAAACAAGACATTTGTAGTTACAATATTTCATTACTAAAGCTGAGAGATGTCAGGCATAATTACTAGGACTAACATCTGTACAGCTTTATTGAAGGATTGTTACCACCAGTGCTGTTAGCTTATACAAAATAGCATTATTCATATGACTAAGGCTTTATAACTATTGCTAAGTTAGGTAGGTAGTATAAGCAGAAACATAATATCCAACAGAGACTCTTTATGGATATACCTCCTGCAAAATTTTTTAAAAATAAAAATCCATAGAGTAATTATCAGAGAATTTAGAGGTAATGCACACCATCCATCTGTAGAAGCCTACAGATGCATTTGGATTTGTATACAAGATTCATTTCCACAAGCTCTCAGTAGAGTGATATGTTTCTGGTGAGGTTTTTTGCTTCTTATAATACACGAAAAGTGAATGTTGTTTTCACACTTTTTTGTCTGAATTAATGCCTGATGTTATCTGGGTAAAGACCTGGAATAGTTAACAAAACCTTTATGAGAAGAATGGAGTAAACATTTCATTTCCTTATGGACCACATTTGTCCATTTTTACACATCTTTTGCCTTTGGATAAGGATAATTCTGTTTAATAACATTTCAGTTGCCAGAAAGCAGTTGGTGTTATCTACGTATATTCCTAACCTTTTAGATAGCCATATAGCTTACATCCCAAGAATTTATGTACTTGCTCATTTGCAAATTAAGGGTACATAAATAAGCAATGCTAATTTGCATTGTATTCTGTGGTGTCTCCAACTGTCAAAAGGCTCTTTGATCAGTGGCCATGTCAGTCAGTGGATCGGAGTTACAGACTTTATTTATTCTTCCTGTTCCACAGCAACCATATTTCATGCAGTTTGATGGGATCCCTGAAATCTTTAAAGCACTTTGGACCCACAGGAGGAAGGGAAATTTGTGAGAATGATATCTCTCCTCCTCTCTCTTGTGCTAATGAAAGCCTGTACTGGTCCCTTGAATAGAATACCAAAATGAAGTGTTTTGCTGTAGTGTGTAATTGATGACAGATTGTACTAAAAACCATTAATTTTATTTATGGTAGGGGCAGTTAAGAGACTTGCTAAGGTTCTGAAGAATTTTGCAAGAAGGGGCAAAAAAAAAAAAAGAACAAATCAAGTTCTAGGACATTATTTGAAGGGATGAAAGAGCAAGTTTGTTAAAGGTAAAAGGAAGTAATATAAAGTTGTTTTATTTGATCAAGGTTAAAATAAATATGTTGTTATCTTTGGTAACCCTTAATGGACTTTTGCTGATCAGGACTGAATAAGGAGGGTTTAAGGATAGATGAGAGATGGGAAGAAGAGATCATTTGCTGCATTTTAAGAGAAGGTGATAAGTTACTAAAATTGTTTATACTTGTGCTGAAGGGGGAAGTTATTTCTTTCTTTATATATTTCTTTTCTTTTTCTTTACTATGTTCTTATTTTTTGTTTCTTTTCTATTTTCTATTTTTTTCTCTTTTCTACACTTTAATTTTTTTCTTATTTTATTTTTTCAGTTTGTATTAGTTTTTATCTTTTTAATTATGTTTAATAAAATTACTGTAAAAATAAGGAGATTTAATTTATTGCAATGTAAATGCACTTTTGAAAAATTTAATAAAGTATGGTAAACTTGTGATGAGGCAATATAGCTAGGTACAGGTAGTCCTCAACTTAACGATGGTAAGTGGGACTGGAATTTCCATCACTAAGCGATTCAGTTGTAAAGCACAACATCACATGACTACATTGCTTAGCGACAGCAGTCACGACACTCCCTGTTGCCATTGTTAACCAAATTCCACTGGTTGCTAGCTGAGGACCCACCCCAATCCAAACTGTAGTGCCTGGGTAGCCCCAGCAGCTTTCTTGAGCTTTGCAGCGTGAAGCCACAGTGCCTGAAGAAGCCACAGCTGTCCCAGCCCAGTCCCAGCCACAGTTGCCCTCGCCCCCCTGCCATCCTGCACTCCACCGCCCCAGCTGACCTTTGCCGTCTTCTTGCTCCCGCTGCTGATGAGGTGTGCCTGTCCTGGCTGATGATGTGTGCCCGCCCTGGCCCCACGTGAAGCCTTTCCCAGGTCTCATGAGGAAACCGCTATGCACAACCTTTGGAGGAAAGGTTTGTGTGGCCAGCAGCTGCCTTGCAAAGGACCAGGCTGGACATATTTGGTCATCTGTGGGAGAAAGAAGATGGAGAAGGTCAGCTAGGGTGGCAGGGGCCGCATAGTGCAGGGGCCAAAACAGCATAGATGTGGGAAGATAGGCAGATGGGGCGAGTTGAAGCGTCCCTGCAGTCAGAAGTGTGGTACTTGTAGAAAAAACCTTACATACTTGTATATTTTCCCATGTTGTGTTAGAAGTTAACCATCTTAAGGCACATTTGTGTCTCATGATTTCTGCTCTTCAACTTTCTTTTCATAGACTATATTATGTTTTCTGATTATGGAATTGATTGATGTACTAACAATCTTTTGTTTATTACTATGTTGCCATGGTTTATGTATGTTTTTTCTCCATGCTGTCATGGTAACATTTCAAAATATGAAAATGTGTAGTGGGGGCAAATAATTTTCATATTTCTTCCTACCACATACATTTAGATCCACCCACATAGTTCTGGGAACTCTATATGATAATGTTTGAAAAAAATCCTAGATTTATCTTATTATCAGAATCTTGTACTGCATAGCATTATCTCCTACTTTAAAAATTTTCCTCTTTTCTATTTAGCTATTTAATAACAAAATCCATTTTTTGTTTTTATCTGGTATTGCTGAAAAAGCAAGGATGTTTGCTACAGATGTATGTCAGTAATGTGAGACCTCTAGGGCAAATTAAATATGTAGGCTTTGTAACAGACGACTTATTGTAAGTAAGTAAGTAAGGCAAATTAAATTTAGTGTTCAATACATGCTATTATTTTTTTAAAAATTATGCAGTGCTGACCAGCTTCTTAGTAGTTTAGGCCTCCACCAATACTTGTGGAATTGGAAGGCAAAAATGAATACTGGTCATGAAATCCAGTTATTAGAGTTGCTTGTTCTGGTAGCAAATGAAAGAAGCCTGTATAAAAAAAAGAGATAACTTAGGAAAGCTGTTAGCAATTTTTTTTCAATTAATGTTTCAAAGATAAAATTAAAAGCACATCCTGAAAAAAGTATACAAGTGATTAAAAGGATGTAGAGAATAAAAAGATGGTTGGTGCTGAAAATGCAACCTAGATGTACAACAGTACATCTTTCTTGGGAGTGTTTCGTAATTAGTGGACTCTGAAAAGGCATACAACCCCAAGTAGCAACTAAGTGTAGGGGTGATAAAGTGCATGTGAAGATGCACTGAACAGGGCACTTACCAATATCTCACAAAATATCTCTATCTCTATCTCTATCGCTATTGCTATCTCCCTCCCTCCCTCCCTACCTCCCTACCTACCTACCTCTGTCTGTCTCTCTCTCTCTCAAGATTTATGCAGCATACTAAGCGATAAGCCATTGTTCTAAACCACTGCTGCAGGATTCATACAATATGGTAAACCAAAAGCAAACAAATCATATTTTTTTTTAGTAAGAAGTGAGAACCCCCTGTGCTTGGAAATGAACCTAAAGTTTCGTCAGCTTTCCTATTTAGATTTTCCATTTTGCATATGCAATTTGTATGTAATAGGTTTTTGTTTTTTTGGTTTATAGCTGTTTATTGCTTTAAAATAATTATTTGACCTTTGCAATAATTGAATGTGTGCTTAGGAGATGGTGAACATGGTTTATTTTTACCCTAAATGTAAACATGTAAATGTATTTATTAATTAAAACATTTAATTTTTGATATATGTTAAATGTAATATGGATCTATTTATTTATTTATTTATTTACATTATTTATGTGCTCCCAACTAGTAATAGCAACTCTGGGTGGCTTACATATGATTAAAAGAATAAAACAGAAAAAGCAACAACAGAACACACAAACACCCAGCACAGCATAATTGAGGCTAACCATATAGCATATTGCCATTCAAAAAAAATTATTTCTGAACAGGCTGATGCAGTACTTTGGCCCAGTGCTTGGGGCCATTTGAACTCAGGGGGAATGCTGTTCCAAAGAGCAGGTGTGTGACAGAGAGGCCCTGCTATCCAAGTCCTGCTACATAACATTGTTTCATAGATGTGACCTGAAGATCCACTGTACTGGATCTCAGGGGACGGGCAAAACAAGAGACTGGTGGTCCTGCAAATAACCCTTTCCTGTTTCATGAATGGCTTTATAGGTGATAATCAGCATCTTGAATTGCACCCAAATGGCTACAGAGAACAAGTATAGCTTGTGAAGTCATAGGTGCACTATGTATACATAGTGCACTATATGCACTATGTGTGCATAGGTGTACACATAGGTGTACTGTGGTGGACTCCTAACTATCCACACCTCTGCATTCTTGGCCAGTTGCAGCTTTTGGATGCTCTTCATGGACAGCCCCATCTACAGTGTTTTATAATAGTCCAAATGGGAGATGCCCAAGGCATGAGTGACTGTAAACCAGCCTCCTCATGTTCATCCAAGAACATGAACAATTGGTGCATAAGATGAATTTGTGCAAAGGTTTTTTAGCCATGTCTGCCACCTTGTTTTATTTGAGGAGCTGAAGTCCAAGAGGACCTCCAAATTGTGCACTGGTTGGTCTTGAGGTGCAAAGCCATTCAGAAGTAAAGATAGAGAGTTCTTAGTACTGGGGGATCCTAAAATCCAAAGCCACTTGATCTTCCTTGGTTAAGCCAATGCCTGTTGTCCCAATCCAGACCTCACAGCCTCCAGACCCTGGGAAAGAACCTTGATGGTACTTCTTGGCCCTAGATGCAAAAGTATAACTGAGTATCATCAGCATGCTGGTGATAGCTGATCCTATACCATTAGATGACCTCACCCAGTGTTTCATGTAGATTTTTTTTTTGCCTTCAAGTCAGTGTTGACTCCTGGTGACGGCAGTTTTCTTGTTAAGATTTCAGAAGTGGTGTGTTACTGCCTGCTTCCTAGGGCTGAGAGTGATTGGCCCAAGGTCACCCAGCTGGCTTCGTACCCAAAGCAGGAGTAGAGCTTACGGTCTCCCATTTTCTAGCCTGTTGTCTTAACCACTACACCAAAATGGTTCTCAGATGTAAAATAGGACCAGAGAAAGAGTACAGCCTGAAAAACAGATCTCTCCCCCATATTAACACTCAGCCCCAAAAGAAAGAGAACCACTATAATACCATGCCTCCCATTCCTAACACTCAAAGTCAGCCTAGAAAGATACCATGACATCTAGTAGTTCAGAATTCTGTAGATGGTAGGTACAACCTATTGAGAAATTATATAAACCTTTGAACTACATGGAATGGAATCAGTAAGTAATCAATTTGGGGACAAAAGGATGTTAATATATAAAATAGCTTTATCTGAACTGGTGAAATATTCTGGGATTGATTTTTATTTGGTTTTAGGATTGATAATTTCCTTCTTGGGCTTGATCCTACAACAAGAGCAGACTCAGTGATATTAGACTTTTTAAAAAAATGTTGATGTATTTAGATAGTTGCTACTTTATTTTTTTGAAAGCTTAAGCCATAATAAAAGTATTAATATTTTTAAAGCAACAGTATATTTTTATGTATAAGTAATCTTACTAACTCATCTTGCAAGCTGCAGCAGGGTGGCTACCTACCTTTCTTGTACAATGAATACATTTTTGGAAGAAATATACTTAGCATAGCATGTTAAAAATAATAATTTTTATTTTAACTTTTCAATATTCTACTCATTTCCTTTTATTTGTCCTTGCTAACTGCAAGTTCTAGCATTGGCTGTTCTTCTAAAATCTGCCATAACAGAGATTTACTGTATGCCATAACTTCCAAATTCCTATCTTCCATATTGTATTAAGCAAGCTGTCTGTCCTTCTAGAACATATTCTTCCTATACATTTAGAATATAATAATAATGAGAACTTACCCTTGCTTTTCAGTATTTGAAATGATTAATCGAATTACACTAATGATGAACATATCTTTGTGGAAGTGCAACATCTTGCTCTGGTTTTAGGTCTATTGGAAAATGTCTCATTAAAAACTCAGATCCTCTCCACCCCTCCCTGACCTAGAAAAAACAGTAACAAACAGGAATTTATTCTTTCATGAAAGATTAAATAAAATACCAGTTCTTGCTTGCTGTTGGGGCTTTTTACTAATTAAGCTGCATGACACAACATATGCAATTCCAAGGAAACAATGTGTAGTGTCAGTGGAGAATTTGTGTAGTTAAAAATCCAAGCAATGCAATAGACTTTTTTTTTTAAAACCCTGGGCCATCATGGTGAACCTGTCTTTCACTTGTGAAGGTAAATATTATAATGTGTGAGGGCTTTCTTGACCAATTATGTGAAATTTTCAGTAAACTTATCAAATTTGATAAGTTTAGTGATGTCAGAAAGTCTTTAGTATACTCTTGCTCTGTTTTGCTTATTTGTCTGCTCTTCATCCTAAGAATTTTCTTTTTAAATTTTTTACTTCAAATGAAGCATTATTGGAGTTCATAATTTTTCATATGTGAAGCTTGATCTAATATTCTTCTGTATTTGTGCTGCCAGATTTTCAAGATTTTTCTGCCATTCATTGTAGGCTACAAAAAGATGCTAAGCAACAAAACATGCATATAAAGAAAATGCCTGGAGTGCAAATTACAGTCACATCCCACTGTGACTGCACTGCTCCCACCCACCCCCCTTAAAAATTCCTGCAAACATAGGTTTATAATTCATCTCTTTCTCTTCTGAATGTTTTAACTGTGTTTAAAACGGTTGATTTTTTAAAAATAAAACTTGATTTGGAAAGCCAGTGTGGTGTAATGGTTAAGGTGCTGGAGTAGGAATGGGGAGACCCAAGTTGTGGTTTTCTCTTTGGCATGGAAGCTGGGTAGTGACTTTGGGCCAGTCACTCTTAGCCCAGATTAGCATCAGGCTTTATGACAAGTCGGCTGAAAAAGAAAACCATTGATAACTTCCCTATGAGAACTAGGCGAGTGCAGTGCAAAAACAAGTGAACCTTGAAACCAAGCAGGACAAACACTAAGAACAACAGTAGGTGCAAATTAAGAAGAATTTGCAAATACTGAACATGCTATGCCTTCCCAGATTAGATTTCAATGTATGTTAATGGCCAGATATTTAGCATGATTGATGGAAATAAGAACCACATGCAAAAATACTTCAACATCTCAATCTTTTATATTAAATTGCCCTGTTCTAAAAGACTGAACAATATAATCAAGTTCCCTCTGTGTAATTTACCAGAGATTACTGATCAAAGGGAATAATATGTTTTGTTCAGAGGCTTTTATATTTAGATCCTAAAATGTGCAATCCATAAATTGAATTTAAACTTTTGCTCTGCTCTTAGCTATTTCAAGCTTTTACGCTGTGAGTTAAACTACGGGTAATATAATGAGTACTGGAACAGGTGTATATTATATGGAGTAGGATTAAATCATCCCTGTCATCTCTAGGAGTGATAAAAATATGAATTTAGGGATATATTTTTTTATGTTCAATCCTTTTAACAAGGCTTATCTTGTATCCTTAATTGCAGGTGCATTAGAATCCCAGCAGTAAACAAAATACTCAAAAGTTTTAATATATTTCATTCAAAAGCTCTGTAAATTTCATTCAGATACAATTAGAAGTGGTAAAATAATTTCATGCTTCATATTTTATTTCATGCATCATATTTATTTAGTTATTTAACAATTGTATATGCTGTCAATTTCAAGTGGCTCATAAACACATAATAACAATAAAATTACAATCTACCAATAAAGACATTCAACAAGCAGTATAAAAATGCTAGAAGGCCTGCGTAAAAAGTAGACGAAGGATGAGTGACTCTAAGCAGGGTCTCCTGACCAAACAATGGCTGCAGTTGGTGCACAAGATGTATCTGTGCAAAAGCCCTCCTAGCCACCCATTACCTGTGTTGTTGGTTCAGTCAGAATATCTTGGGAAGCCTTAATGATATAATGCTAGATATAGCAATATGCTGTACATGGGGCTGCCTACTTGGAAGTTCCATTTAGTCCAAAAAGCAGTTGTGTGGGCAGTGCTGAGTGCACCTTGATATGCCTGTGTGTCATTAATGCTGTGTGAGCTGCATTAGTTGCCAGTTTGCTTCCTGATGCAATTCAAGATGCTGGTTGTAAGCCACACAGAATCATTTGGGAGTTGGGCAGCCTTCTAAATCTAAATGAATGAATAAATTGCAGAAAGTCTTATCTGGTCCTGAAGGTTTAACATACTTTCTATGCTTGTTCAATGTACTTATTTCTATAGCTGTTATTCAGAATACTCTTGATATGATGTGTAAATAAAAATGGCTTTGAAATGGCGGGCATAGAGATGAATGAGATCTAAATGAGTGTCAAGATTCGAAAGGCATAATAGTCATAATCGGCAAAATCATGTGATTTTTCTTTTATAGTATCTTAACCTCTTTCAAGTTTGTCACCAGCCATTTTGGTGTTCAATAGTGAACAGCTAATAGTGAAAGCTAATTCTAAAATATTCAGCAACACAAACTAGACAACATTATTTTTTACATTTTAAGATTGTGTATACATTTTTGTGATTTTATCTTAAGTTCCATCATATTAGCATTTTAAGAACTGGAATCCAATAAGAAAATATATTTGATTTCACTAAAGTAAGGTGGGGGTCTTTATGGTTAACACATTAGTTACTCAGTTGATGTCAGACGTGCCTATTTTGTCAATATACAGGTAGTTTTTGCTTATTGACTGTTTATTCAGCGACTATTCGAAGTTACAACAGTGCTGGAAAAGGAGATTTACGACTGGTACTTGAACTTGCAGCCATTTTGCAGCATCCCCATGGTCAAGTGACTGTGATTTGGATGCTTGGCAATCGATGCACATTTATGACAGTTGCGGTGTCCTGTGGTTATGTGATTGCCATTTGCAACTTTCACAACCAGCTTCTGACAAGCAAAGTCCATGGGGAAGCTGGCAGGAAGTTGCAGGTTGCAGTCATGTGTCATTGTGGTTAACGACCACAACCAGAACTGATGTTGTAAGTCGGGCACAGTCATGTGATATTTCACTTTATGACTGCATTGCTTAGCGATGGGGTTGCTGGTTCCAACTGTGGTCAGAAAGTGAGGACTACCTGTACATTATTTATTTATTGGATACTGCTGGAAGTTAAGCTTTCAGATAACATGAACCTATGGTTTTTAGTGAAATTAGAAGTGAAATTAGAAGTAATATATAAGTTCAGTTGCAATGAGTAAGTAGGTGATTGGGTTGCTAATGACTAATTAGTATAGTCTTAATTTTTGCAGAGCAACTGTATCTAGTTGGTCAGTTATGGTGTTACATATTGAGTGGTAGAATGTTCATGTAAAAAAAAGGCCAATAGGAAATGTTTACTATGTTTAAGAACAATAGTAGTGAAATGTAAGTTAATCTTCTTTGTCATGCTTTTAAACAAACTTTAAAAATCCACACCTAGCCTGCCATCACTTTTAATGTTGCAGTTTGTACCCTAACTTGAATTGTTACTGCCATTAACGGCAAGAAATAGTATGTTACAAAAAGGCAGGCAATATTCATTTTAACACAGTTACTGACATATTATGGACTAATAGTAGCAATTAGGATCCTGTTCAGAATGTAAGGGACATAAAGATTGTTAACTTCCGCAAACTGCACCTTCTCCAATATAACTGCTGCATTTATATAACTATAACTATAAATATATATGTATATGTATAACTACTTTATTCTTGGAAACTCAGAGTTAACCATTGAGTGAGAATATGTTGATGAAGATTCTCAGTCATCCAGGTGGAATTATCTGGAGGTTGAGTCATGGCAACTGGACTTCTTTTCTTATGGTTTGATACGTTTTGCTGCTTGTCCAAGCAGTTTCTTCAGTCTAGAAAGTTGGTTGGGGGGACCCCATAAATGTCTTCCAGGGTGGCTGCGTTTCTCACTAACATGATGGGCTTGTTGAAGGGACAATAGGAGATGTGATTAGTAGAATCTTTGGGATGTGGATGTCTTGCTCCTAATCCCTCACTCATCCCCAAGTGGGTCGTTAAGTGCTGCCTCCCTGGTGAATTTGTGAAGTGGTCTTAATCTTCCTGGGGACTCATGAAAGAGCAGCATGAAAAATGGGAGACAAGTTGTGTCTGAGGCCTCCACCTCTAATGAGGGAAAGATTTTCTGTTTTGGCATAAATGGATTCCTTCACTCCTCTCTCAAACCACCTATCTTCTCTGTCCAAAATGTGAACATTATTGTCCTCAAATGAGTGTCTTTTTTCCTTTAGATGAAGGTAAACTGCTGATTCTGGTCCTGTTTGTTGCTCCTCCTGTGCTGGGCCATCCTCACAGGCTGTTTGGTTTCTCCAATGTAGAGCTCTGAACACTCCTCACTGCACTGGATTGCATATACTACATTGCTCTTCTTATGTTTTAGTATTCGATCTTTATTTATTTATTTAATTTATTTATATATTTGATTTATTCTCCGCCCATCTCCCCCCAATGGGGAACTCTGGGCAGCTCACAAAGTATATATATATATAAACCTAACAATGAGAAATCTTACAATTAGTGCTATTACACTATGTGACCAGCGGGGGTCGCTGGGGGGTCATCCGGGCTTTTTTCCTCCTCTGTAGATCTTTCTCGCCGCTCGCATCGGTCGTTGCTCGTGCTGGCTGCATTCGGAGTTCGGCCAGCACCAGTATTTTGCTCCCCCGTGCAGCACCGCCAGTTCCTCCCATCTAAACGGGAGTCCCCATTTATCTACTCGCAGATGGAATAGCTTTCGAACTGCTGGGTGGGCAGGAGCTAGGACAAGGGACAGGAACTCACCCTGTCCCGTGGAGCTGGGCCCAAACCCCTGGAGTGCTGACCATTTCTGACCGGCAAACTCCAGTGTCATTAAGCCCTTGTGCCACCGCGTCCATGGCGTACAAGCCTCTGTCTCAGTGTGTGAGACATACAGCCACCCTGGAAGACATTTATGGGGTCCCCCCTAACCAACTTTCTAGACTGAAGAAGCTGCTTGGACAAGCAGCGAAACATACCAAACCAAAAGAAAAGTCCAGTTGCCACTCAACCTCTAGACACTGAGTGAGGAAACAAACTAACCTAGCTCAAGTATATCACAGCTTTATTTCTTGCTGTGTCCCTGAAAAAAAATACATTTGGGACAGCCATAAACAGTTTGAAAATGCAGGTTTAGACTGGAATAGCTTTTTTTCAACTTCAGCTGTAGTAATGCTAGTGCCACACTGTATAATTACCGTGTCATCCTTGAATCACTCATTTTGGTGCTTTATATTCTGACAGATATAATTTTAAGGCATATTATTTTATTTCACAGATATTTATAAAGGTATAAAGTATGATTGCAGTTTCTAAATGTACATGTTCCTTTAGGAAAGGAAATATTTGATAAAAAATGTTCTTTTGAATGGTGCTGTTAAATAGATCCAGAACTAACTTTGTATATCAGGTGTTAGGGTCACTTTTTAAAAGTTATGTCCAGAATGTTCTCTATTTTGTAAGTCATAAAATAAAAACATATTTCACTTAAAACTTCTGAAATATTTCTGGCATAATTAGAATATTTTTATCAAAATCAGTGGGGCTGATGACTAATCTAAGTCACATTGCTTCTGTTTAGGAGGGCTACTTGCTCTTTTCAGCAAATGAGACATTGGAGTAAAAACAAAAAAACCCACTAGTTAAGAAAGTGGGTATATGCTTGGAAGTTCAAACTGCATTTGTTTCTGTTTAATCATTCAGATAATGTGAAACATGAGAAATCCTATGCATTCTTATTTTACATAATCTTGTTATTCACATACAATCAAGAGCAATAATGTGTCAGAACTGAGATTTCAAATGTTGGTTGGGCTAGAAGTAGGGAGACCCTGGTTCAAATTCTTAATCATGATTTATGAGATTCACATGCATGAATTACATACAGGGATGTCAGCAGAGATAAGTCACTGACTTCAAATTGGTGGGTGCAACAAGGTGATCACGACCTGCCCTTTTCTGTGTGCATGCAGTGTGTGGTGATGCATGTTAAAAAGGGGTGGGACTTTGATTGCCGATCATGCCCACCATTTTAAAGTCAGTGACTATCTCTGTGGACACCTCTGATTCTGTGCAGAGCCTATTCAGAATTTTCTAGAGTTTACAGAATACTTGGTGGAAATCCTGCCTTTGTACCATGCAAGGCTATACCCAGCTCATGCTTTTTTTTCCTTCTTGTTATCTATTTTATTTTAATTTATTTTACTTATGTCCTTTTTCTGCACCTCAAGAATTTGGAGCAAAACATCATCGTCTCTGTTGTTCGTAAACCTTCTTGTCTCAGCCGTATAGTTTTAAAAGCTCTATTTGGTAAATGCCAGCACTGTAGAAGCAGAAATCTCTCCTTGGATGGGCACAATCATTGTCTCTTCTGCCTTGGTGAAGATCACATATTAGACTTTCATAGGCAGACTAAGCATTTAGTAAACAGGCTCCTCCTAGTCAGTATTTGGGAGCAAGCTCTTAGAATGGCAACCTGGATAACTACTCTAGATCCTTTGACTTCTTGTAAAGCTCATTCCGTGTCTTAGAGGTGTGTCCTGGGACCATGTTTGAGATACTGTGACAGTGATCACTATGTATACTGGCCTTCTGCTCCATATTCTTATGGTCCTCTGCCTAAACACCATTGCTCTCTCCCTAGTTATAATTCTGATTTTTCAGAGCAACCCATAGCTAGCAACTTTATACAGTATTGTTTTTGTATTCCCAGAATGTTTT
Organism: Python bivittatus; assembly: GCF_059951505.1. Taxonomy (NCBI): domain Eukaryota; kingdom Metazoa; phylum Chordata; class Lepidosauria; order Squamata; family Pythonidae; genus Python; species Python bivittatus. The sequence goes on along the minus strand of NW_028277113.1, from coordinate 32,393,814 downwards.
TTTTCTTCAGGATGTCCCTTAAAAAGCAGATTTCACATCCATATTCTAGATCTCTGTGGCCTCCCTCAGACTGATACATTTTTCTCTGTCAATAGCTAAATGTGCATATTCTGATTTTTCCTGTCCCCAGAACATTAACTGCTATTGACCCTGGTGATCTGCTGTATTAATCATACCATAACATTCGGGCTGATCTTTAAAAAGAAGATAGCTTATTCCAATCAGTTTCCCATCTGTTTCATTACCGTATGCTGAGTTAGTGGACAGGCACCTAGTTTTCCTCCAGGAGGGCTCTGTTCCTATAATAAACATAATTAAACTACAAAGCAGACATAATAGAATAGCATCACCTTTTTGTGGGAGAAAGTATCTGTTCTTATTCCATCAGATCTTTTTCAGATAGAGGGATAAGAATTTACTTCATGAGAGCTTAATATGGCTTACCATGCAGCAGATTCAGCAGTCAAGATTATGGTGTCTTCGCATGCCCTTTTAAGGAAGATAATATCTTTAGTAGCTGTAATATCACCTCATCAAGCAGGAGAGTTAAATGCTTTGTATAGAGAACCACCCAGTCCTTCACCTAGACATCATCTTCCTTCAAAAAGCCATCTCATTCCATTCTGCATTTCATTGAGTCAGAACATTTTATTGCTTAACTTTCCCCAGTGCTTCAATTCTGAAAGAAAGACTGCCCCATTTGCCTGATGTCTAAACTGCACTCATCTTGTGCTTGAATTGAATGGCATTATTCCAAACCAGCTTCTGCCTTTGGCCTTCCAAGGCTTTTCTAAAAGTATAGTCACTCTTCCCAATAATGGTCCAAATGGATAGTAGTAATCTTCACTTTTTTTTAACAAGCAGGCCAAACAGCAGTGCCTCTTTTGAATTGGCCCTGATTGTGCAGGAGCAATAGCAATGTCTATAGCTTTCCTTTACAGAATCCTACTGCTGTAACTATGCCAGGTTTTGTCTCAGTCTTAACTATCATCTGGACTGCTCTCAGAAAAGTAAAGCCTTTGAAAAAGCCAGCTTTTCTTCAGATACCTTCATTTCTTCAGTCATTTTCCTTCTCCAGGTAAAAAGCTACCTACTCACTGATGTGTGCAAATCACAGAGACCACAATGAAGAAGAAACATTTATTTCTCAGTAATTGGAATTCTTCAAGTGGTCATATATCAATTCATGCAACCCTCTCTACTATCCCACTTGCTATCATGTCATCTCAGCATTTCTTCTCAGTTCCACTGTCAATTTCAGGAACCAAGGACAACAATATGAGCTGTATTTAGTCATCTGTGGTACTATATCTATCACATCCTAATTCTTTCCTAATTCTGAGTACAAAGGCTAACAAAGAATAAAGCTGGCAGTTCCTCAGCTGTCCTGAATTTTTTCTCCTTCAGTACTCAGGAAGGGTGGGACTCAGAACTCAGTGTTCTGTCAAAAATAAAAGATTCAAAATGGGCTCTGTGCAGGTGAGTGTGTATGTGTATATATAGATATATATGAATTTTCAAATAAGTCCTAATTCTATTCTAAGAATAGGATTCTAAGTCCTATTAGTCAAATAGCTAATTTTTCCTGCTGAATGGTGACTTGGGGATAGTCTGATCTTTTACCCCAGCCTTTCTCCCTGGGTGGTTCAGCATGTGCCTCTTGAGTTCCTAGAGGGATAGTGGATATGAAGTAACAAATAGGCCTTGGAGTACAGTTCAGAGGGCCTTGGGTAAGGTCTTTAACCAAGACTAAGTGGAAGGGTTTGTTTATAGTGCTTGGGTGTAATTGAATGTTTTGTTTCTATATAGTAATATCTTAATTTTCCAAAACAATGTGCTGTATTGATTTTTTTTTTCAGATTACATTTAAATTATATGTGCAAATCCTAGACCACTGTTTGATTGCATGGTGAACTGGATGAGGGTCAGTAAAGTAAGATTGAATCCTGACAAATAGGCACTAAAGCTAGAGAGGTTACCTACTTTGGATGAGATTGTGTTCCCCTGAGAGAACAATCACAATCTGTATTTCCTAGAGTTCCTAGATAGGGATAATCTGACCACAGTTATCCATGAATTATAGTGACAATATTGTTGATGAAATTGAATACTTCATATGCTGATTGTACAATGATAGATTTCTCCAAGAATTCCCTACTTTGTTCCCTCTCTCCTGCGTCCTGTTCTTCCAGTTGTGCCTTGCATTTCTCCTTTTCCTGCTCATTAAAGTTCCAATCCCATATGTTATTCCCTGCTGAATGAATGGGAAGAGGATTACATTTCACTTTTTAAGCTTTTGTTCCAGCTGCTTATTTTTGGTAGATTTTTAGGTTTGGAACTGAAGGCCAGTAATCCATTTCAACTAATAAATGTTGGTATATCTTGAAATATCTGTGACAAGCCAAAGTGTTTTCCCATTCCCGTGGAGGGTCCATGGCTGCCCACATGCTCTTTGGTAATTCAACAGTAGATATATAAGGATTTTGTATTAAATATTGCCCTTCAAGGTTTACATTTCTGAAATATCTAACTCTGCTTTTTTTGGACAAATCTTTGATTATCACACCATGCCTTTTAGTATTGCAGTTCAATTTTTGAAAAGCTTAAGGTAAGCTTGTGAAATTACATTCACTGTTCCAGGAATTTCACAGTATGGACTTTGGGTTCTGAAGCAAAAGAGATATAATATTTTCAGTGCAAGTGTGATGGAAATGTGCAGTTAATTATGTCCCTTTAAGGATAAGGGCAAATTGCAAGTTTACTATGCTCTATACACTTCACAAGATGAAATTGCATTGGATAACTACTTTTTCCCTTCAATTAAGAGTAGAAAGTTAATAGGTCATCTACTCATTTCATATTTAATATCTGTAACTTCTTCTAAAATTCTTCTTAGAGCAACAGTTAAGAATGACCTTTAAAGTCTCAAGTCTTTAGACCAAAGCAGATATGAATAGCAAGAAAATGGGAATAAGAATGATGTTAGACATTATACTCTCTTAAGCTGCACCTTTTGTTAGTGAATGTTTCCCTTTTTTTGGCTTATAATGATTTCTGTTCTGTCTATTTGGGCAATAGAGCCTATTTCAAGACTGTTTTGCCTGGAATTACTTTATGTGCAAGGCTCTGTTTTGTCTGAAATGAGGAGATGATTGCTGGGCACTGTTGAAGGACATTCCTTCAAATGCAGCATGACTATTCAGAGAATAGTCTTATTGAGCTCAATGGGGCACGCTGTCATTTGAGTGGATCCTTAGGCAAGAACTTTAGATAAGATTCCCTCATGAACATTTCAGCCATGTGATTTCTGTCTTGAAAAAGGAGTGATTCATGCCTTTTTCAGTGATTTATCCCATTTTCAGTTATATTGGTGATTTCAGTGATTTATCCCATTTTCAGTACAATTGGTCTGAGACCTATAGACCAATTGTAAGCCACAGTATACATACTGGGGGGAAAAGAAATCATTTTCAGTTTGTTGATACAGTTGCTCTACATTCATAAATGAGTTCTTCCTCCCATCAATAGGTTGTACTTGGCTTTCTTAGTATTTTAGCCTTTCTCTTTATCATTATTTCTGACTCTTAAAAGCTTCTAGAAAAAGAATTGCATGTAAAAATGTTAAATAAAATTGAAGAGAAATGGCATTGAATCTGTTTAATATATGTAAGTTATAGACAAATGGTCACAACTTAATATATAGAAAAGTAAGAGAAAATAACTGTAATTTTAGATTTAGTAAAATTTTGTGTAAGAACTTATCAGAAAGGAAAGCGTTAAACCACATTGTATTAATATTATTTCTGCTTTCTACCTAGTAATTTAACAGTATGATTCTTAAAAGGGAGATGGGAGGGGCTAGCAAAATAAATGAGATCATTCTAGAAGGCTTTTGCTCTATTTGAACTCTGTCCTCTCAGCATCAAGAAAGAGAGTTTGGTTTGCTTTACAAATATTTGTCATCTTGAATCTTTGTATCTTGAGCTTATTATTTTCATTAATGGCTCAGAGCAAAGAGTAGAACTTAATACAAATTATTGTAAGGGCCCTTATGTCTTTTAATTGATCAACATGGCAAACTGAGTATCTTTGTCTTGCCTTGTATAGTCACTTTCTGAAATCAGCTCTGGAAAAGAAGATGGTGGAAGCACCAAAGCCGATCACATAACCCTAATCAGGGGGTCCTGGGAATTCCTGATGAGTGAAGGATGCAAAGTTTCTGTTTGTCAGTGTGTGATGCAACAGAAACAGACTTTTGTTTGTTTGCAGAGAAAGACAATCTGCTCTGCAGACAGCAGTTGCTAAAAGGAGATAAGCTGAATAGCTGATTTTGTAGTTAGCACATGAGCAAATTGGGCTGAAACTATAGTAGCCTTTGGCAGTGAAAAGAAACCGATTTTTTCTGCTTAGAATGAATAATTTTTCAAGCAAAACAAAACATGAAGAAAATAAAGTATTAAAAATGCCATAGGCAAAGTGAGTAAAGAAAGTATGGCTATAAATACTGTATACTGTGGTTTTATTTTGTTCTGCATATGAATTTCTTCTCCAGGGAATATCGTTGAACAAAAGCTATGTACAATGAAGTAGTTGCTCAAATGTTTATCTATTATTGCATAAAATACACATATTAAACACCTATAAAAATGCAGGTAATAAAATCTGCACATTGGGCATACTTGTACCTACTGTTCATTAGAAATACCCTCCCTCTATTCTCTACAGTGGATTTGTGCCGAGTCAGTATGTTGTGGATGAATGCATTCCTGCGCTTGTTTGAGCATCTGGAGATCTGATCAAAATCACTTACACAACTTTTTGAACAAATGCTGCTTGCTTGTGATGATGATATACAAATGTTGGTACTACACGTCAGAAATACATTCATGAAGGATATTGGTGCTTGTGTGTAATCTTAATAGATCACTGGTTATTGCTGGAATATTTCTTTCTCCAGACCAATTAAAACTCTTAGACATAAAAAACAAAAACAAAACTAAAGCTGTTTTGCTTCCACATTTAAAACTAAAGAACTGTTTTAAATTGTTAAACTGTTTCCTGTTCCTGCTAAATATGTTGGCATCTAAACATACGCAGTGGAAAAGCTATCAAGTAAACAGAAAATCCCATCCGGATTATTGTAGTAATTTGTTGGCTGGCCTTCCTGACTCTTGTATCTGCCCACTGGCTAAGGACCAGGATAGTGTAGTTGTGATACTAGATCTTTCTTAATTCATCCCTATTTTTTTTTTCACCATTCCCTACATCTCCTGGGTCTTCAAGAGCACAGTCAGTTTAAATTGCTGATCCTGACCTATGTACAGCGATGGTTATTTGCTGACCTATGTTCAGTAATTGTTTGAATAACATGCTTACAATTCATGTTTCTTTGTGCTTACTTTGATTGTACAATCAAGGCAAATTAAATTTCCTCACGTTAAAATGGCCACCTCATGTTTTGGGGTTTTTTCCCATCTAGCTCCTAATCGCTTGTCATTGAGTGCCCTTTGAATTATATCTAGGATATGATATTTTTAAGTTTTACAAGACCCTTGAAAGTGATTCCTTTTGCAGAACCTCTGGGAAGCTAATAAAATCAATGGATCATGGAGTCTCCATGTCAGAGATGAAGGAAATGGATACATGCTTTTTAGTAACAGCACCTGCAGAAGAAACTTATTCGTTTCTCTGACTGTTTCAAATATTTATCTGATTGTGATTTCTTACATGCTAACTTGTGTTTTAGCCTGTGCTTTAACACAATTGTAAACATTTTTTTTAAAAAAATCAGTTTTATGTTATTAGTTATTTTGGGGATGGAAGTATTTTGGTAAATAAATTAATTATTAAAAGACACAGTTGTTTTTGTCATCCTTCAACAGTTTAGTAATGCCAAACTTATTTCAATGGTGAGTTTTATTTCTTTTCCTCTTTCCAAAACATAAAATTGTTTCACTTTATTTTTTAGCAAGGATTAAATTTAATTCTAAGCAAACCTTTAAAAAGTGGTGTTAGAGATCCAGGATATAGTATAATACCTGAGAATTATTTGTAATAGTAGGTTTTATATAAATAATAGAAACTTTTATGTATGTAAAATGTCATGTTAAAATATTTTCCATCTGATGTCTAATCTAGCTGCTATAGTTTAACTTCTTAATTGCAGCATATACCTGTGCTTATTAATATTTTATACAACTTTCATTCTTCTGGTTAGGAAAAAAGGTTCTTTATAAACTGCTTTGATATTCATGTCTTTCATAGCAATGCAGTTTCAACTTTATTTCTACTTTGAGCATCAAATCTGTCAGAAGAATGAAGCTTTGATCACTGTTCTTTTTTCTTTGTGTTACACTTAAAACGATTTTGGTATGTATGTTTGTTATCTGCATGGGTTTTTCATATACTCTGTTTCTTCCCTATTTTATCAGGCACAACTTTTTGAATATGCTAAAATTGTTCAAATTTGCATTTACAAAAATACTGGTTCATTTTAGCACCCTTTCCAGATTGATTTACAATTTGGCCCCCTACCTCAGAAAGCTCTTTGCAAGATTTCACACATTAGTCGTTTCATTACAATCAGTGATCATACCATATGATGTGACACAAGGTGATATAAATTAACATAAAATAAGCCCAAATCTAAAATCACAAACAAACGGTCTCTGTTTTACAGTTCAAATAAATTAAGGAAGTTGCTTTGTATTTATCAAGTGAGAGCAGTACATTTTTCTTCTCAGATTCTACGGGCCATGACAGAAAATTTGGCTATCTGGGTCTGAATTTGTAAACAAAAACAGGACTTGACATACATCTGGATAACATCAAGAGGCCTTTAGAAGCAAAGTGAGAGTGTCATATGTCTGTATAAAATACATCACTTAGAAGAACATGCTATGCTAATTCAAGTTCTCTAGATTGGCAAGGGCAAACCCTTACTAAATACAGAATTTTTGTATTTCCCTGCTGAGGGCATTGCATCTTGCCAACCTCAAGATCTTTCTCTAACTTGGAATTGATGCATGTAATAATCTGCTGGTTTCAGAGAACAGGTGATTCTATTCAAATTATAGGAACCTGCAATCAATGACATATATAGTTAGTCAGCCATATCACTTCTTCTTTGTTTGCTTGCTTGCTTCTTTATTTATTTGTTTATTTATTTATCACATTTGTATAGCTGCCCATCTCATGTAGTGACTCTAGGTGACATACATAATAAAACAGTCCAAATACATAAAAACTATTAAAAAGCAACCAATTTAAATTAAAAAGATAAAAACAAAAAACAAAATAGTGGGAAAGCATACAAGAGAGTACATTAAATTAACTATCATCTAACCATCCTGCAGGCTCCACTCTATCATGGGATCTCCAGACAGTTGACAGACAATATTTTAAGGGTCTTCCAGAAGGCCAACAGGGATGGGGCCAACCTCACCTTGGGGGGAATGATGTTTCACATGGCGGGGGCCACAGCAGAAAAGGCTTTCCTCCTAGGTCCCGCCTGACAAAATTCCCTGGCTGATATGCCTCTCCTGCCAGACCTGGTGGGACAGGTAGATGTAACTGGTAGAGGTGGTCCTTCAAATAACCTGGTCCCATGCCATGTAGGGCTTTAAAGGTCATAACCAGCACCTTGAATTGGACCCAGAAGCAAACTGGCAACCAGCTTACAAAGCAGAGGTGTAATGTGTGCAGTTTTTGCAGCACACGTAACTGCCTGCGCCACTGTATTTTGCACCAGCTGAAGCTTCCAGATACTCTTCAAGGGCAGCTCCATGTAGAGCACATTACAGTAGTCCATTCAGGAGTTGACTAGGGCATGAGTGACTAAGAGTGGAATCTCCTAATCCAGGAATGAGTGCAACTGGCACACAAAACGAAGCTGTGCAAAGCCCTCCTGGCCATGACTGCCATTTGCTCTTTGACCAAGAGTCATGAGTCCAGAAGGACCCCCAGATTGCACACTCGGCCTCTTTGGGGCAGTGCAACCCCATACAGTACTAAAGATGGTGATCCCGTTTTATGTTTAATTAAGTCCATTTTAGCTTTAATATCTTTTTTCTTTTTCTTTTTCTTTTTTTTTTTTTTTGAGAATTTCTGCAGCTCTTCTTCCAATTTTTTATAGTCATCCTCAATAGTTTAAAGATCTTTTTCTGCATTGTGTTTCTCGTATAGTCTATTATCTTGATAAACCTTCATTGAGTCAAAGGATTCTTTATCTTTGTTCTTACCAAAAATAAGAGAAAAAAAGAAGCAAAAGGAGAGAAAAAAAAAAAAGAAGGAAAAATAAAAAGAAAAGGAAAAGAAGGAAAAGGCTAAGCCTCTTTAAAAAAAAAAAAAATCCATCTGGGGGGGGGAATAAAGAGCAAAGCAGAGCTTCTAGCAGAAAAAAGAGCTACTGCCACTAATCAAGGCTCTTGTGACTGGCTCAAACTTTCCATCTTAATATTTTCAAAGTCGCTTTCAACTCCACTTTCTTGTTTATAGTTACGGATGGCACCTGTATAAACATGCACATCCCACTATCTAGCACAGGGTCTTTGAGCGTGCGTCACAATGAGAAAAAAAAAAAGCACTAAATCGCGCCTCTAAATGGCAGTGCAACTTTCTTTCATTTACTTTCTCTTAACTCCACTTTCCCCATTTCAAAGTCAAAAAGATATAAATTTCTTATAACAATAAAGAAATCTTAGTAAAAAAAAAAGGCTTAAAATAAAGAGTTATTGAGTATTAAAAAGAGAAAGCCAATCCAGTTAAAAATATATTTTTTTTAAAAGAAAAACATCTTGTCAATTCCACTAAAAAGGGAAAGTTGAAAAGAAAAATTTTCTCCCCCTTCTTTTTTTTAATAGGGTTCAATCTCGCCGCTTAATCCACTTTTCTTCACTTTTAAAAATCTCTTTAAGTTACTTAAGGTGTTCTCTAAGAATAGTTGAATAGTAAAAGTCCATCTCACCCAGTTGACACCCTTCTCTTCCATCTTCCTTTGGAGCTGTCCCGGCTTTCGCAGCCATTTTTGGCTGCCTCTCCTCCGCCGGCTTCAAGAGCTTCTCCCCGGATCGATCTGGGACTTGCGGCGTCCCTGAGATCCGCGGGACACGCCCTTTGCATTCGCCATCTCTACGGGACGGCTTAGGTCCATCGGGACCGTCCGGGAGAGGAGATATCGGCTGCCATCCTGGGAGCCCAGGATCGCCCGCCGTATCGCCGCGACGCCAGCTCCGCCCTCCTACTAAAGATGGTAAATCCCCAGATACAGAAGGCCCCAAAATCCAAAGCCACTCAGTCTTGCCAGGGTTTAACTGAAGCTTGTTGTTCCCCATCCAGACCCCCATAGCCTCCAGGCACTGAAAAAGGACCAACAGCATTGCTTAGCTCACCAGAGGCAGAGATATACAACTGGGTATCATCAGCATACTGATATTGATTCTGGCACTCTGACCTATAGCCAAGAGGGTTCCAGAAAGATGCTATATGACTGAAATCAAACCTTCAAAAGGCAGATCCGAGGAGAATCGAACCCTTAGGTTTAGCTTCTATATATTGATACAAATCTATTAATATAAGAGGAGTTAAGTCCAAGGACTTTAAATTTGACTTTAGCTAATTTTAAAGACAGTGATTCAGATTCCCACCTCTACTCTCAGAAGTCCAACCTCAGGTTGCACTAAAGGCAGTCCTTGAATTACGACTACAATTGTAACTGGAATTTCCATCACTAAGCAATGTAGTTGTAAGGTGAGACATCACATAACCACATCACTTAATGACCGCAATCCCAGCAGTCCCAGTTGCCATCATTAACCGAGAATCACACGTCGTTAAGCAATTGCCCACCCCAATCCAAGCCATTCTGGGCTTGGACCCTCATGGCACCGAGCCTCAGTAAGGTAAGGGACTGCCTCCAACTGCCCCCCACCTATCTACCCCTCTATCTCTGCTCTTCTGGCCACCCTGCACCCTGCCTTGCAGGGTAGCAAGCAGTCCCAGAACCATGTGGCTCTGGGGCTGCTTGCCATGCCCCAGGAAGCTCCAACTACCCCAGCTCTGTCCCAGCTGCAGTCAACCTTGCCACCCTGCACTCCAAGACCCCTGCCACCCTGCGCTCCGCTGCCCAACTGACCTTCGCCGTCTTCTTGCTGCGAAAAGCCCCTTTGCAAAAAGCTTCTGGAGCGTGGCATGTCAAAAAGCTTTAGCTCTGGAGGGCTAAGGATTGCCTAGTGTAACAGGGAGTGCATGGTGGGCCCAGTCTACTAGCCATCCTGAGAAGGAGGATCAGTCTACCTGTGGAAAACAGAAGGGAGAGGGTCAAAGGAGGCAGACAGGGCCCAGTTACTTGGCAATTGCAGCCAGAGGACCAAAGTTCCAGAAGTGAGCCGGTCTCCCCGCGGAAGAAGGGAAAAAAAAGGAGTGGGAGGGAAGAATGGGATGCTGATTTTTTTTTTTTTTTTGCAAGGTAAGTCGAAAGCCAGCCCAGCCCTGCTCAGGAGTTTTTAGCAAAGGGCTTTTTGCAAAAGGGCTTTTTGGAGCAAGAAGATGGCGAAGGTCAGCTGGGGCAGTGGCGTGCAGAGGGTCATGAAAGCATAGATGAGGGGAGATAGGCAGGTGGGGAGAATTGAAGTGCCCCTGAGATCGTAAATATGGGCAGGCTGCCAAGTGCCCAAATTTTGATCACATGACTGCAGGGGCACTTCAGGCACCAGTCGTAAGTCGCTTTTTTCAGTGCCTTCGTTACTTCAAACCGTCACTGAAAGAATGGTCCTAAGTTGAGGATTACCTGTATAACACTGTGAACACAGGAACTTGAAATATTGCACTTAGGAATTTTGATTTACTAATTCCAAGAGGTATAGATTATCATGTGATCCAAGTTGACCTCTAGGTAAGATTTGTGTTAGGGCTCTTGCCTCAAAAATTTATTCCCTAATGTAACCTTTTTTAGTGTACCTTTTTTAGTATGATTTAAATAAGCCAAATGATTATAATTGATAACATGAACTTTTTTTAAAAAAAGGATATATTTGTATATATTTGTAACAATACTACAACTGATTTTTAGGCTTTGATTAAAAAAAAGCTATTTTTTAAAAAATATCAGAACTGCAGTATGATACGTGTTTTGGAAATTTAATTTAAACATACAAAAAAGAAAGAACTATAATATCAACATAACATTGGAGCTCTTGTTTTAGGTAACTGTACAGCACTATAGAAATGATATCATAAATAAAATAATCTCCTGCCTAGGATTAGGGTGAAAAATAGAACTAGCAGTAACTGTGTGATTGCTATTCTCTATGGGGTGCTGTGATTTGTACACAGTGTAGTGACATAAAGTCACAAAAATGTGATTCTCACTGTAACATCCCTTGTGTATCAAAGACTTAACAAAATGGGAAGAAAGAGGCAAAATATGACATTAACATAGTCTTGGGTCCCCTTGTAATAGAATATCATAGCAGATTTCACTGAAATGCTTTGACGTAAAAAAAAAATATTAGTGGAATTGAATGTTACTGTGATACATTCATTGTAAATTTTAAAGAAGGGAGGGAAGAAGGCAAAGAGGGAAAAGTGTCACTTTAATTTAGAGCCAGAAATCCAGTTCCATAAAGGTGTATCTGGGTGAATAGATTAACTGAAACCATTTTAAAGTGATTTTCTTACCCACTATGACAATAATAATCTGTGAGAAACATTAGGCCTGAAAATTTCCACTGAAATGCACTGCAATCAAAGCAAATGTAATGAGTGTTAAAATCAGGATTATTGGTAACTAAGGACCTTTTTTTATAAGTTGTTTATGAAGTTATTTTAAGATTTCATTGAAGTTCTGCAGCAGGTGCAGCAACAACTGAAACTGTGAAAAGTTTGTTGTGCCAGACACTTCTCCATGAGCTAAAGATATCTGGGAAAACATTTGACATAGAAACAAGGCAGCATTTATAGAGCAGCTTGAAAAAAATCTACACACAAAAAGATTCCAAGTAGGTCAGTAAGTTATGCATTTGTGTGAAACATTCTATTAATAAATTGGCTTAAGTACATATTGTAAAGGAAGTCTGCCACATCAGAAATGATAAACATCTATGGGCTGACATTGCTTCCAACATGAGCTCCATTGCAGAGGTTTCTAGTATCTGTGTTGCATGAGAAGCAAGCAGTGTAATCCAAAAATGCCCAAATGGGTTGTCAACCATTTTGTATGTATAGTAGTAAAACCTCTTGGATTAGCCTATGCATCTGGCTAATGTCTCCTAATTATGAGGATTTCTGTTGACTTAGGCTGTATTGTTTATTTGTTTGTTGGCCAGGTACTTAATCAATTTTACAGAAGTATTTTACTAGAAAATAGTGTGTCTAACCACTTTGAACTTAAACAATTTTGTAAGTCATTTTAGTAAGCTTCCTTAAGTAATTATTATTCACTTTGTCAAATCTCAATTAAAGTTAATGTAAACTAGCTTTAATGCAGTCTCTTTTAAGTCAACCTCATCTCCTGGTGACTTCACGGACATGGCCATGCAATATTCTTGGCAGTGGTTTGTTGTTGCATTCTACCAGGATGTTTTTTGACATGTGGTCTCCCATCCAGGTGCTAACCAGGCCTGACCATTCTTCACTTCCAAGCCCAGACAGGGTCAGCCAGGTGCTAAGCAAATGCAGTGTAGAAATGTGAAGAAACAAAGTGGGAGGCAAAAGGAAGAGGGGTTGACTTGTTAGTGTTGTTATTTAGTACAATATCATTTCCTTGATTTATTGTTATTTAAGCTAAATATTTCCTATTGTTGGGTCACTTTAGTCATGGCTGTTCTTTATGTTCCCATGGACCTTTATATAGGGATCCACATGATGCATATCTAGAAATGTATGTACATGTTTCTGGAAATATTCCAGAGAAACTGAATAATCATGTTTAATTGATCACAAATAGTATTTTGACATAAGCATACTCCAATCTGCATTTGTCTCTCCCTTCCCCACATGGCATGTAAAGTACAAAAAATTCTTTTTAAAAATCTGAACATATATGCACAACTTCAGTCTATATTTGTTTAGAATTTTACATTTATGGGTTGCCTTTCCAAAGTTTTCCTCATATACAGTATGTATATTGAAAAAAAACTTTTTGCTGCAGTATTTATTTCCTCAGAAAATTAGCCACATTAAAGAGATCTTCCAATATACAGGTAGTCCTCACTTAATGACCATTTGTTCAGTGACCGTTCAAAGTTACAATGGTGCTGAATGAATGGTACTTACGCCTGGTCCCCGAAGTTATGGCCATTGCAGTGCCCCCATTGTCACATGATCAAAATTTGGGTGCTTGGCAGCCCACCTGCATTTATGACCGCAGGGTGCACTTCAACAACCTTTACCCGTCTATCTTCCGCATCTCTGTCCTTTTAGCCCTTGCATTTCGTGGCCCCTGATGCCCTGCACTCTGCCATACCCAGATGACCTTTGCCGTCTTCTTGCATCTGCTGCTGACAAAGCACGACTTGCCCAGCCCTTTGTGAGGCAGGTGCCGGCTGTGTGAGGCCTGCTTCTAGAGGTCGCGCATGGTGGTTTCCTTGTGAGATCTTGGGAAGAAGGCCTCACTTGGCCAGCAGCTGCCTCGCAAAGGGCCAGGCTGGGCGTGTGTCAGGCCCAGCCCAAGAACAACAATGAAGCAGTCCAGTCGAGTACAGTTCCTTTATTTGCTTATACCTTATAGACAGAATCTTGCCAAACTAATATAGCAACTAGTGGATATACCCTGTAAGATTCTAGGGAGTGGCTGTCCTGAATCTCTTACTCTTCCCACACTCCCCCTGTGGACTGTGTTGCCTTTTGCCTTGCTGGAATGGCGCCCCTCCTTTCTGATAGCCTTGATATCCCACATCACTCTCCTCCTCATAGATGCATTCCCTCACAGTGAGCCTCATCAGTGAAAGCAAGAAGACGAAGGTCAGCTGGGGTGGTGGAGCTCTGGAAGGCAGGGGCCTTGTGGTGCAGGGCAGGAAAGGTGGCTGTGGCTTGGGCTTTGTGCCACACTGCAGTGTTTGGGTGACTGGAGCTTTGCACTGGACTGTGTTACTGGGGCAGCTGTGGCTTCATGCCCCACTGCTGGGCTGGGGAAGCTGGGGTTTTGTACTATGCTGCTGGGCTGAGCTGAGGTGACTGGGGCTTCGCATTGCTGAACTGGGCTGGGGTGATTGTGGCTTTGCACCATGCTGCACTGCTGGGATGGAGCAGATGTGGCTTTGTGCTGGGGTACTTGGGCAGCTGGGCTTTGCGCAGCACTGTGGTACTGGGGCAGCTGTGGCTTTGCGCCACACCTCTGGCTGGGGTGGTTGGGGCTTTGCGCCAGTCTGCTGGGCTAGGCTGAGCTGGGTGGGGCTTCGCACTGCTGGGCTGGGGTGGCTGCAGCTTTGCACCATGCTGTACTGCTGGGCTGGGGTAGCTAAGGCTTTCACTGTGCTACTGGGCTGGAGTGGCTGCAGCTCCATGCTGCCCTGGCATGCTGGGAAGGCTGGGGTTCACACTGCGCTACTGTGTTGGGGTGGCTGCGGCTTTGTGGAAGGCCATAGCAGTTGCTTACATGCCCTCCTGTCCCTGGCAGCAGCCACCCCAGTCCAGGAGCTCCTTGTGACTTCCTGCTGGCTTCCCCATTGACTTTGCTTGTTGCAGGCCAGCAGAAAGTCACAAGGAGGTCATCACTTAATTACCACGATTCTTGCTTAACAACAGCAACAGGGACTGCTGGGATTGTCATCATTAAGTGATGTGGTCACGTGATGTTGAGCTTTATGACTGCATTGCTTAGCGACAGAAATTCCAGTCCCAATTACTGTCATAACCCGAGGACTACCTGTAAAATGTAAATACAGTGGTACCTCTACTTACGAACTTAATCCGTTCCGTGACTCTGATCGCAAGTCGAGTTGGTCGCAAGTCGACGTAAATTTTCCCATAAGGTTCAATGCAATTACCGTTAATCCATTCTGGCATCTGCGAACCACGCGTCACAGGTAGAAAAACGGCCGCTGACCACGCGGCAGGGCGGGAAAATGGCCGCAGACCATGTGTCAGGGGCGGAAAAATGGCCACGGACCACGTGGAACGGGCAGAAAATGGCCGCGGACCATGTGGAACGGGCGGAAAAAATGGCCGCGGACCACGTGGAACGGGCGGAAAATGGCCGCAGGAAGAAAAATGGCCGCGGACCAAGTGGAACGCGTGGAAAATGGCCGCGGACCACGTGGAACGGGCAGAAAAATGGCCGCGGACCACGTGGAACGGGCGGAAAATGGCCACGGACCACGTGGAATGGGCGGAAAATGGCCGCGGATCTGGTTCGTAAATCAAGGCGAGTTCGTAAGTAGAGGTAAATTTTTGGGGCCGGAGCTGGTCGTATCTCGAAAAATTCGTAAGTAGGGGCGTTCGTAAGTAGAGGTACCACTGTATTCTATCATGAAGGTGATGTTTAGAAGAATTATTACAGTTCACTTTCTAAAATTCTGAGCATAGACTAAAAGTATATATATAAATGATGCTGTGACTTTGAGAATGTTTTACTTTTATAAAATTGAGGATGGCTATTTAGCCCAGGACATAACATTAATTAAATAAATAAATAAATAAATAAATAAATAAATAAATAAAATAACATAATTTGTAATGAAATCAGTTCTAAAACTTAATCATACAGTAGACCCTTTATGAAAATAGAGATGTAAGCTAATATGCTTTCTTTGAGGCATATTGCTTGACAATGCAATGGTATGCATATGTATTAAGAATAAACCCACAATAGTTGTTAATAGAATATTCTAAACTGTGGTTTGTGTAACCATGGTTTAATGAATAAACCAACATTGCTGACTTGACAGGGCAAAACATAAATCATGGTTTGTAAAACCACATGAGGAAAAATTCACAGTCAATACACATGATAATTATATAAACCTAGCCATTTGTTTATAAACTTATGGTTTCTATCACAATTTTTTCCACATTCAGAGCAGCATAAATATACATTCAAACTCTTTAATTGTCAGAATATCCCTCACAATTGATTAATTAAGCAACAGCTGATTTAACCTGCCACATAAAATGTATGCCTAGTGTAAGATCCTCAGTGTCAACAGTCAATGTCTCAACAGAGTCAAACAAACTGACTCTGTTTTCTGGAATTAGTGGATAGTAAATTATTGTGCCTTTTTCACCCTTCTTTTGTACTTTTTGGATACCTTCTAACATTTCTTACACTGCTTCTAAATTCTGTGCTTAATCCCCCACACAGTTTTTGTCCATAAAAACCAGAAACTCATGCTTAGGATGTAGTAAATGAGCAGACATCTTAAACCACCTCACATATGTTTTGAATTCAATGGTGCTCCAATGAGATTTGAATTCAATCTCATTGGAGAGATTGACATCCACTTTTTAACAAGTTTTCTCTTGGGTAGAAAATGCAGGGCTGCCAATTGGTCTAAACGATTTAAAGATAATGACTGCAATTTTTAGTTAGAACACAGTGTATAATCATTCTGGCTGCTTCCAGCTGCTGCTTCTTAATGCCAGGTTGGTCTGTAATAAGGCTGCCCTCATCAGTGATTGATTTAATCCTTGATGAGAGGGCAGACCTGGCATGTATCACCAAACGTGGCTGCATCTGTAAGGTGGGGTTGCCCTTTCGGAATTATGTCCAGTTGGGTTTCTGGTGTGGCATCAGCTGAGATCCTGGGGCACGGGTGGAGATTGTCATCCGGGAATCTCTCACAACCTTTAGGGCACTGCATTGCAGGTCACTGGATGTGAGACCCTGTTCATTAAGTTGGGCTCTACGGATCAGTTGGGATTGCTGCTGCTGTATCAACTCCCTGCTGCACAGCAACTTCCCTGCCTGAGCTCCTTGACTCCATTTCTGGACTGGCAGTGGAGTTCCCCAGACTTATGGTTTTGGGGGACTTCAATCTGCCTTCTCTAGCAGTGGGGTCTGAGGTGGCTTGGGAGTTCATGGCCACCATGATGGCCATGGGGCTATTCCAGATCATCCAGAGCCCGACACAGGACAGTGGCCATGTAATCTCAAATTGAGGGAGCTTTCAGTGTCTCCCTTGTCATGGTCAGATCACGCCCTGATTACCATAGGATTCTCCAGTGCCACTATCCACTGCAGGGAGGCTGGACCCATTCGATTGGTCCGCCCCCAGTGACTAATAAACCCAGATGAGTTCCAGAGGGAGCTGGGGGTTGTTCCTGCTGGTCTGCTGCACGTAGTGGGTGTGATCAGGGAGTAGGGAGGCCATGGAAAATGGGTGCTTTTATACAGGATGAATCTACCAGTTGTTAATCGTAAAAACATCTCCAATCTTTTAAAAAGTTGCAATGCTACAACTTTGTAAGTTTACACAGACTTTGAAAATTCAAAGAAAGAATAACTTAAAAAAAACCCCATAGGATTAGAAAAAAGTATTTTGTTGCTATCTTGAAATTATGATTGTGTTATTTCAGATAGTGTTTAATATTGTCTTAAAAAGTGCTAACTTATTCTGTGAAGTTCTCTAAAATCCACAACAGTTTTCTGCCTTTGATTATCAAAGTAAGAATGAGCTTTTTAAATCCAATCATTTAATTGGGCACACAATTTGTCTTTATATCTGGATTTAGAATAAAGTTTAATACAGGAAGAAGCCATTAGGTATCTTCCATGGGTTTTGGATTTAAACTCCCATCAACTTAGGGTCAGCACGACAGTTATGAGAGTTTGAGTTACTTAGCCCTGGAATGATATATAAAACTAATATAGTGTAACCTGGTTTAATAACAAACCAACACTGGGTTATATCTAGATGGTTTAAATCTTTGAATAGCAGGGTTTCTTCTACTCATGAAACCTGCAGAGCTTCAATAGGACAATTTCCCCCCTTTCCCTCGCTGTTCCCTTATACTATCTGTCATATGGTTTCTTTGTCCTTTTCAATAGCATTTAAGAGCAGAATGGATAAAAAAGATTATCTGCCTTCTCCAGGGCACAAATGGAATTCTTGATCCATTGCTGAAAATATCCTATTATATTATTATATATTATATGATTAAATATCCATATTATGTATAATATGCATAGTATGAATCATTAAGAATTTTTAAAATAACGTTCTGAATGTAATTATAAAACAGCACTATACAGACTGAAGATAAAACCAGCTGTTGGGAGTTATTGTAAGTAAACATTTAGGCTGAAAGAGAAAACATAATTTAGATGTGGCCTTATGCATGTTTCTTAAACTTTACAACACTACAGAACACTAAGCAACATATACACACTCCAATGTTCCCTGTAATGTTTTTTCTTTTGGAATGTGCCAGTCCAGTCTTTCTGGAGTAGCAGTCACAAACCGTATTTGCTCTGGAAGACTTGCCGCCAGAAGACTATTTCATTAGCCCCCAGATGGCTCAGTGATGCAGTCATGAGAAACACAATCCTTTCTTTTAAAAAGAGAGTGAAAAATACATTGAAGTATGGTACTCTTATTTATATATTTACACTAAATACACTGATTATTAATTTTAATGGAATATATGAGCCTACATATCACCATATGTTTCATCAGTGTCTGGTCTGAGGTTTGTTAAATAGAGCCTTATTGGAGGTATAGAAATTCAACATGTTTTGATACTAGTTTTTAATTCTGAGTGCTGAAAATTCACATTCTCAAATATGTATTTATTTGATTAGTAAAATTGGATAGATTCAAAACTTCCCCAAACTTTTTTTTTGGATATTCATACCAGCTCTCAGTCTTCAAGGTGTTTGGGAAATATTGACGGTCTGCCAGTTTAAGATGCACTGGCCTAGAACACCAGTATGGTCTTCCCTAACTGGTGCCTTCCAGATGTGTGGTCTTCTCATAATTCTCATAATCCCCAGGCATTACCATGTCCAATATATTGGAAAAACATCAGTAACTGTGCTTGTAAAGTTATTTAATCTACCCTAGTCTAAATTTAAATGGAAGGAAATATTTGCTATGCCAACAAAGATATGTCTGACATCAGAAATTACAGTCAGGGTTATACTTATTGAGGGTACAGCATATGAATAAACATAATCAACAATACATGCGGTGACAGAATGCAGTTGCAAATAGTCTAAGGGGAGTGTTACTGACCCTGTTTTGGTATGTGGATCTTAATTTACTATATGCCTTTGTTGTTACCTCCTTTCTCTGGGCTTAGTGTCTGTTTCATGTATAGGAATGGGACAGCAAATATTGTTAGTGAAGGGCCCCAATTTTCACATATAGAAAGCACATTCTAATTATGTAATTCTGGAGCTTGCACCTCAGTAGTCTCGTAAGAAAAGAGCCATCCTTTTATTCATTATTCAGTCCATTGCTCATGTACCCATTTCCATGCTGTGAATATGTGACATATGTAGTGATTACAACACTCTGGTGCTATTCTGGGGAGTGTGGGGATATTATCATCAGTAAATTCCCACACTGGCTTCTGGGACTGCTCTATCTACAATTTGCTAGTAGCTCTCAGTTCAGAACTAGAACAGGCCTTTGTCTTGACAGATGCTGTACATGACACACTTTGCATATATATCAAAACCTAATCTGTTCACATAAAACTGTGTAATATATCTGAGCCTTAGGAAGTCCTGTCTGATATGAATGGAGCTGTATGATTACATTTCTGATTTATTTATTCTTAAGTGTAGCAAGTTGCAATGTATTTATAATTAAAGTTCAGCTTTGATAATACTGTAGTCTCAGTATCCTAGAAACCAATTTATGTTGAGTTCTTTGGAGAAAATATACAAAGAAGCATGGGTTTGTATGTGGGACTTTGAAGAAAGCAAAAGAGCTCCACTCCATTTTTGAAACTTTCCTTTTTTTCCTTTTTTTCCCCCAGGTGGCTGTTCATTTGATGAACCATTTACATCATGTGGATATAGTCAGTCTGATAATGATGATCTTAACTGGGATCAAGTGAACACATTCATAAAGCCCACAACAGATCCATGGATGCCCACAGGTAGTTCTCGTTGGAAATAATAGTTTTTTATCTGTCTTTTATCACATTTTATAAAGAAATATCATAAATACGTTTTTCCCCCTTTGGTTATATTGTTGCTTAGGAAACATATTAAAATCTGATTTATTTAACATATGTATATCTGGAATTTGAAGTATTACCAAAATTAGAAACTGCTTAGAAATATTTGCTTTCCTGCATTAACATTGTATGTACAGGTAGTCCTCGAGTTATGGCTGCAATTGGGATTGCCATCGCTAAGCGATTCGGCGTGGCATCACGTTACCGCATGGCTTAGTGACAGCAATCCAGGCAGTCCCAGTTGACATTGTAACCCAAGACGCATGATTGTTAAGTGGGAAGCAGAGGGAGACGCAGGTAAGGAATGTGAGGGGTGCCACACGGGGGGGGGAGGCCCTGGGAGGCCTGGTGCAGGCCATGTGTGAGTCGGGGGGGGAGGTGCTTGGTGCTCCATGAGCTTAGGAAGGCCAGGGAATAAATCGCGGGGTGTACGCGATCACAAGGAAGCTGGGGAAAGAGGGCGTGGGGTCCTTGTGTGTGAGTGTAGGAGGCCGAGGAAAGAGGGCACAGGGTGCGTGCTATTGCAGGAAGGCTGTGGACAGAGGGCACAGGGTACATGTGTGTGATAACAGGGAGACCAGGGAAAGATGGTGCGGGGTACATGCGTGCATGTGTGTATGCTCAGGGAGGCCAAAGAAAAAGGGCGCAGGATCTGTGTGTGATCACAGAGAGGCTGTGGAAAGAGGGCATGGGGTATGTGTGTGTGATGTGTGTGATCACAGGAAGACCTTAGAAAATGGGTGCAGGGTGCATGCATGCATGCGATTGCAGGGAGGCCAAGGAGAGAGGGCGTAGAGTACATGTGATTGCAGAGAAACTGGAAAGAGGGCATGCGTGTGAACATAGGTTGGCCAAAGACAGAGGGTGTGGGATGGGTGGAATCACAGGGAGGCAGTGGAAAGAGGGTACAGGGTATGTGCGTGCATATCTGTGATTGCAGGGAGGCTGTGGAAAAAGGGCATGGGGTATGTGAGTGTGAGTGTGCGATCGCAAGGAACCTGTGGGAAATGGGTACGGGGTATGTGCATGTGTGCGATCACAGGGGAGCTGTGGAAAATGGGTGTGGGGTATGTGCATGCGTGTGTGCAATCACAGGAAGGCTGAGGAAGGAGGGCATGGGGTGTGTGCAATTGCAGGGAGGCTGTGGAAAGAGGGTGCGGGGTACGTGCATGTGCTTGTGTGATTGCAGGGAGGCCATGGAAAATGGGCATGTGGGTGTGTGATCTCGGGAGGTGTGGAAAGAGGATGCAAGGCACATACATATGTGTGTGCAATTGTAGGGAGGCCGAGGAAAGAGGGCGCAGGGTACGTGCATTTGTGATCACATGGGAAGCCAAAGGAAAGAGGGGGGAAGGAGGGCATGGTGCATGCAGCAAATAAAGGCCAGGGGGAGGGGATTGTACCCCAGTGACTTGAAACCTTCCTTGCTGGCTTCCCATTGACTTTGCTTGGGTGAGGCTGGTAGGGAAGGGCATAAATGGCAATCACATGACTGCAGGATGCTGCAACTGGTCGTAAGTGCAAGCTGGTTGCCAGGCACCCAAATTTTGTTCACTTGACTGCTGGATCACTGCAGCGGCTGGAACTTTGAGGACCAGTCGTAAGTCCCTTCATTCAGCACCATCATAACTTTGAACGGTCGCTGAACGAATGATTGTAACTTGAAGACTACCTGTAATTGAGTATGTAGCCTGATCAAGGTTAGAGGGCTTCTAAATGTAATGTCATATCAAAAGGATATTGTACTCTATAGAAATAAGAATGATCAGAAAGGAGCAAGACCAGTAAAAAAAGTCCTACTTTACATGATGTTATAATCTAAAAAGTAAACACCTTTTTATAGATATTTATAGATTAATTAAAAGCTCAGAAATTATTCTCCTAACCATATTCACAATTCTGCTGGGAATATTTGTGAATATTCACAATTCAGTATAATCACTTGTGTAATATGCATTTTTTTCTGTAGTTGTTTCCTATTTTTGGTGTTATATAACTATTACATAATGCATCTGTAGGCTGCAATCAGCCAATTTAAACTGAACTGTTAGAACCCTACAGAATTCTGGGCATCTTATTTATAATCAAGCATTTCCTCAATCTGATATTTTGGGGATTTTCCCCAACATCATCTTCTGAATTTTCAGCAGAAGGCCTGATACATAAGTTAAAAAACTTGGCAGTATTGAAGGTGTCACAGTTTTACCTCTTTTTCTGTCTAATGAATGTTTCTGAATATAATACATGTATTTATATAATAATTTTATATATAAAAAAGGTAAACAAGTCTAACATCTATAAAGCAGAGTGAAAACAGTAGTTGTGAATCCATATTTTGTCTTACAGCATACTCCTTATAGACATTGGTTGCTATTTTGGTTTCTCCAGTTATAGCCTAAACCTTATTTAAATCAAATTGTTAAAAGTCTAGTCAATATTGCAAGCTATCAGTTAAACGTATTAGCTAAACTGAAGCACAAAGTTGTAGCCTATAGGAAAATATATAGAATATATTAAACTATTCTAAACTAGCTTTTAAGAATGGCACGTTTTATTCTTATTATTTAGCTATACCAATAATGGCCAATATAAATAGATTTTAACACATGCAATTGTATAATCTCTACTAAAACCACATAACTTAACCATCAAAAGCAATTATATTCATATTGGTCAGTGGAAAAAAATTCAAAAATCTATATTTGTTCAATCTTTTTAATTACACCCAATGAAGATGACAAAAAGTGTTTCTACTCCTGAGGATTTCATTGGACATTACAAGAAGCAGAGTTTGGGAAAGAGCATGAAAGTCCACCATTTCATCCAGAAGTTTGTCATGAAGAGTGAACTTCAGTCAGTCGGCATTGGCTGTTGATTTCAAGCTACACTATGGGACAAATATTCTGAAAACACAAATATCATTAGTGCCAAATTTGGCTCTTGTGATCTAGGTGAAACAAACAGGCATCTGGACCAACAGAAAGTGGATATGAACATTACAATCTGTACATCAGTAAAGCAAGGGATAATGAGTAATGCCTTAAGTAAAAAAAAAAAAAAGTCAAGCCAGATAGTGTAGTGTTACCTAGTGGTTGGAAGAAATTAAATCATAAAATTTCAACATCCTTCTTCAGACTGCAATAATCTTTCTGCATCCTTGGAAGTTGCAAAGGTATTTTCCAAAGCACAGAAAAACAATTAAAACTGTCACAAGCAGTATTTCGCAGTCTTTGATGAACAAAGCTCATGAAAATAAAATATGCAAATTCCATAGTTGAATTATACTTCCATTATGAGCAATCAGAATGGGTCAAGTGTTTCATAAGAGAATACAGTATTATTACCACAGATGGATTTTTTTTTTTTTAGTTCCAGGCATTGCATCCTCCACATGGCTTTGGTCTGGTGTCTAAAAAAACCAAGGAAAAATGTGAATGCACAGGCAGAGTGATAAATTATTTGTTCTTATTCAGTTATTGTCTTGCTTCCAACTCTTTGTGACCCAGTGGATGTTAATAGAGCAAGATTTTCTGTCTGTAGCTACTGCTTTGACTTCTTCTAAACTCATGTTTGTGATATCACTGGTATGTACTGTAGCTCTTTTGCCTTTTATCAGCCTCTTTTTCAATATCTTTGATTTTTACCAGCATCAGCAACTTTTGCATTAAGATTGTGTGTCTAAAATAGTTAGACATTTTCTTCCTTAATTGTGATTGATTTTATTCATTTATTTATTTATGTATTTATTCAGTTTTGGCACTGTCTAACTCCAGACTGACTCTGGATGGCTCACAGTATAACAAAACAAGATGAAAAACTGCAGTACACAATAAATGCTGAACAAGACAGGAAATCCAGCCAAACAGCACAGAAAAAAACATATACAAGCCAAAACTAACAAGGGGCTCCATCTGCCCTTTTAGTGTACTTTATTTTACTTCAACGTGTACTTGCTGATTTGTTATTTTGTGTATTTGGGTCATCTTTTCTTTATAGCTTCTTTTTCCAGTATCAAACTGGAAAAAGACTTTTGCATAAAAGTTTCCTTTATGCAATTTTCTTAAATAACTCTCTTTTCCTTCTCATTCAGTTGTTATCTTTAATTTCTTAATTAATTTTTTCATCTCTTCTGCCAAACTCCTGTTTGTTCTCCCTGTTTGCTAAAGAGTAAGCTCGCTTTATGAGAACTGGGTTCCTATATCCTCTTCAGCTTGTTGAGCAGGAAGAAATGCGTCAGTCACATGCAGTGACCAACAGCAGCAATCGGGAATCACTTAGCATCCTTTCCCCCTCCTAGACTTTCTCTTTTCTCAGCAAAACTTCACACCAAACTCCTATTTGGTCACTCAGTGAGTGACAGTGGATGCACCAGAGGATCATTTGCATATTCTTAAGTGATTCTGGGAAGAGACCAGAAGTCACCACAATACACAGAGCTTGAGCAGCTCAAGCCATAGTTATGACAACTTCAAAAATTTACTTTTCCTCCCTTCCTCTAAAGTATATAAGGGACATCATTACCAGAAATGGGTCCTAAAAGTTACCTGCAAAAGATGTGTTATGCTTTCATCCAGAAGAAAAAGTGGACTTTATTTGTATAAAGTGTCAGTTTGTGGAAATTCTGAAAGCAAAAATTGGTGAACTGGAGGCCAGAGTATCATGCATATACCTCATTTGTCAAGATGAAGACATTTTCAGTAGTGCAGATACTACTTGAGGAAAGGAGGGCAATTTAAGCTTACAGCTTCATCAAAGATGAGAATAAAAGCAGCTGTCAGCACATCACTGTCAGAAGCAAACTAGCCACAAAGCAGCCTTTTCCCCTAGATCTTGACCATCCTCTAGCTTCCAAGGTAGTTTCTGCAAACATGAGTGACGTACAAAAGGCCTGCACAGTTGAAGCTTGTTACCTGATCCATGTACAAGTAGTCCTCACTTAATGACCACAATAGGGACCAGAAAATTGATAGTTAAGCAAGGTGGTCATTAAGTGAATCACCATGTGACCAGACCCAATTTTATGACCATTTTTACGATGGTCATAAAGTAAATCACATGGTCTTTAAGCAAATCCAGCTTCCCCATGACCCTTTTTGCCGGAAACTGGCAAAAAGAGTTGCAAATCGCAATCACATGACCTCAGGACACTGCAACTGGTTGTAAATGTGAACCAGTTGCCAAGTGCCCGAATTGCAGTCATGTGACCGTGAGGGTGGTGCAGCAGTTTGTGATGGTCATAAGTGTGAGTACAGGTCATAAAGCACTTTTTCTGAGGCCATTGTAACTTCAAACTGTTGTTAAACAGTCATTAATTGAGGAATACTTTACAAGGCATCCATCACCAGTGATCAAGAAGAGAATGAAAAGAGATTGTGGCTTGCAGGCAGCACCCTCTTGAGAAGTACAAAAGTTCCCATTTGTCATCCAAATCTGTCATTTTGGTGTGTGTATTGTACCCCAAGTGCCCAAATCTAAGATGTGACAGAAAGATTGACAAGGCTCATCAGACCTGCTAATAACAGACCTTTCCTGCTCATCCATATAAGCACCAATGATACTACAAGGCATGACCTCCTGTGCATCAGGAGTGATTTCGTGGCTTTGAGGAGGAGGGTGAAGAGGCTCAGATGATGTTTTCAGCAATACTTCCCATTGAAGGCAAAAATCCAGCAAGAAAAATAATTTTTAAAATGAACTGCTGGTTGCAACACTGGTACAAGAGACAGAAGTTTGGGTTTTTCCACAGTGGTTCAAGCTTCAGGGAGGGGTTGCTGTTTGAAAAGATGGAATTCATCTCACTGGGAGGGAAAGTACATCTCTGGATGATGACTGATTAACCTGGTCAGGAGGCATTACATTAGAATACAAGAGAGTGGGAGTTGTAAAACCATTGGTGAGTAACAAATTGGCAAGTAATAGATGGCATATAGCAGCAAAGTGAAATGTTTGGGAAATTGCCAGTTTAGCAAAGATCCAAACGAAATGGAGGCATAAATGAAAAGGGAAACCAAGCACAGGGAGTCTAGTCTGTTAATCTAAATGTCTCTACATTAATGCACAAAGTATGGGTAAGAAGAGCCAGTTTGGTGTAGTGTAAAGGTACCAGGTTAGAAACTGGGAGACTCTGAATTCTAGTCCCACCATAGGCACAAAGTCAGCTATGTGACGTTGGGCCAGTCACTCTCTCAGCCTTAGGAAGAATGCAATTGCCAGGAGTCAACATTGACTCAAATGCATCTGTCTGTCTGCCTATCTATCTGTTGTAACAAGCAAGGTAAGCTGGTTGTAATGAATACAAAGGCAAGTATGATATAATAGGGGTTTCAGAAACATTGTGGGATGAATCAAGTCAATCCACATTGGACTTGATGGATATACCTTGTTTCAGAGGTGGTAAGAGTATTATCAGAATCTGGGAAAGAAAATGCAGTTGCTCAAAACATAGTAAATGAGGAACAGGTAGACATTTCAGCCTTATCTCTTAAGTGAGGCCTCAGTCTGTGAGTTACAGAATCAATGAGAAATAAATTCAAACAGCTCAGACCCCGGCCATAATATACTCAATAATAATCGAGGAACACAGTTTTGTTAGTTTCCAAGATTTTGTATTCTAACCCCTTCTTCCTGTGATTAAACTTAATTAATGAGACTCTGTGTGAATCTTGCTTCCTTGGCCATGCACTGCTGTTAGGGGCTTGACAGGAGCAAACACCCGATAGGAGGTGGTTTAATGTTGTATAATAGGAATGAATTTATCTGTACAAAGGTCCATTGAACTAATGGTAACACAAGTATTGAAAGCATCTGGCTTACCATAAAAGGGCAAGCTAACCAGCAGGGACATATTGCTAGGAGTCTGCTACAAACCATCAAACTAGTCAGAAGAGGTAGATAAAGGTTTATTAAAGCAGATAACTGAAGCCTCAAAAAACCATAAAGTGGTTGTGAGGAGATGTTTCACGTTGGAAGACTAATTCTGCCAGACACAAGATGTCAGATAAATTCTTGACTTGTGTCAGTAATAATTTTTACTTTCAAAGCATGGTGGGTGCTAGGGGATCTAATTTGATCCTTACTAACAGTAGGTATTGAAGTAGTGAGAACTTTTGGTACAAGTGACCACACATTAGAATTCTTAATTTTAACAAAAAAGCTTAGTTTTAAATAAACAAAAACCATGGATTTTAGAAAGGCTGATTTTAATAAATGAAGATGGTATGAAGAAAAACTTAAAGGGAAAGGTATTATAGGTGGCTGGGGCTTCTTGAAAAGGAAATTAAGGATAGTGTAGTCTCAAATAGTACCAGTATGGATGAAAACTATGAGACATCTAAAGGAGCCTTGTGATTGAATAAGCAATTCACAAAGGAGGTAAGACTATAAAGACAGATGCTTATTGGAATGGAAAGGTGGGCTGACAACCAAGGAAGTCTAAACTTCAGTTCAGAAATGTAGAAATGAAGTCAGGAAAATATAGGTGGAAAATAGGCTTTGTCAAAAATAGGTCATGTGAAAGAAATCTCATTTTCCTTTATAAGAAAACTACTTTGGTGAACAAACGAAATGCTGAGGATATAACTGGTTGTCAGCATGCTTCCAGGTTCAGTTCAAGTTGTTGATGGTTACTTCTAAAGCCCTTCATGACTTGCGGCTGGGTTAGTTATAGAACCATCTCTCCCAAGTTGAATCTACCTGCCCTGTTAGATCTGGCAGGAGAGGCATGTTCTGGGTATCAAGGAGTGTCACCTGGTATTCAACAGGTAACACTTTCCATGCCAGGACACCCATGATTTCTCCATTAGAAATTGGTTCAGGGGACTCTGTCAGCAGTCATCTCCTTGTCATGGTGATAATAGTGTTACTTGTTTAGTCTACTAATGTGCCAAGTATGAGCTGACATATTCATTGTTAGTTGTTTCAAATGTGGGTAATCAGGTAATATAAAATTAATCCAATAAAGCAGGATTAAAATCCAATTAAGGTAAAAGTATTAAATAATGAGATGAACTAGAAATAGACTTGCCTTTGATCTTATAATTAGTGAAATTGCAGTGACTTGTTGTAACACTGGATATACATTTATTCCTTCTAACCTATGCCCAAGATTGCATATTATTTTTTCTCCATGTTTTTAACTGTTTTTCTGTTTCTATCATAATTATTTATTCATAGTTGTTATGTTATCAGCTGTGACTTTCTAAAGCACATTGAAACCATATTTTCCCTTCCTAGAGTAGGAGGTGCAAGTTACAGGAAAACATAACCCTTTTGTAAAAATAATGAGGATGTAAAAATAATAGGAGCAATTACTTATTCTGCATAGATGATGTGCTCTGTTTCTAATTTGACTGCAGTTATTAATGATCAGAATGTGGGCTGAGATGTCAGCGTTATTCAAATGTCATTAAAAGCTAAAAAAAAAAAAAGCCTGATCAGTAGCTCTCTTTTCTTCGGCTCCTTTCCCCCCAAACTTAGTCATTTTGAATTATAGATTGTATCGTTGTTGTTATTTTGAAAGCTTCTTGGACTTTTCAGCTTTTCTCTCAGTGTTGTATTTCTTTTTATGCAACTTGAATCAAAAGTCTTAGTAAGGTGTAAAATATGGAAGCTCTCCCATTTCAGAATGTGGTTGTAGTTTTTGATTATAATTCTCTCTATATATTCTCTCTTATGAAGATATAATAAATTAGAAATTTATGTTGCTGAAGGGACAAATAATATTACATTGTCCCTGAGTCCCAAATATCACTAATGTCAGAGAAGGTAGGTAATGTTCCAGTCCACTAAGGAAGGTCATGGCCTTCTGAGAATAATAGCATTACTCCCCTGGCCCTTGAGGACTTGTTTTCCCCAAACACTCTGCCTAAGAGATAAGAAGGGAGGATGCTGTGTAGGTAAAGCAAACCAAAAGTTAATTAAGTATCCCTGGAGAGCAGAATACATTATTGAGTTGCCTTTTGCTCCTGAAAGACATTTGATAATATAGTAGAAAAACAGAAGCTTAGAGGTGTTTTAAATAGCTACAGTGGATTCTAGTCTGGTCTTCTGGAATTTTGTAATGAGCTACTGACTCTGACAACAGATATAAACTAGTATTTTCAAAGGCAACTTCTGATGGTTCATATCGATTCCACATAATTCACATATAAAATATTAGGGATCTACTCTTCTCCATATAGGACTAACTGCTTTATATAGTGAAACATCCAGAACAAAAGAGTCTAATTGTATTCCCTCCTATAGAGTTATGTGAATACATGAAATATATGATGAACGGTCTTTGAAAAAATGTAGTCTTCTTCAAAGTGTCATGTGATGCTAATAAATTTATGAAGAAGAATTTGTCCACTCATCAGGGCATATTAATAGTCTTTCATTTTTAATAGTGTTTTATCTATTTAAATGATGTACAATGAATAGGCTTTGCTAGGTTATGGTTGGGTTGAATTGGTGCATTGTGGAAAAACCACATTATATAGAGAGTATGATAAAAAGCCAAGCTGAAGAGCTAGACCAATTAGATAAGTTCAGTCTCAGAAACTTGGTTGGCAATAGAAGATTAGTTAGGATAAAACAGACTTAAGTGACAGAGGCAGCCTTGAATCAACAGGGGGCAGTATGATTAAAAAAAATTTCACCAGAGATTTTGGTAGGAGCAGATTAAATTCACAGCAGATCCATGCCAGGATAAATACTAGATAGAACAGGATATAGTCTATTGTTCATTCTTCTTGGAAAAAAACTTAGTAGGTAGATGAATGTTTCATTTACTTCTAAACTATACCTGGAGTTTTTAAAATTGTTTAAAAAGCTTAGTTAATTTACAGCAGCACAGGGCTGTTGTAAAGAACGGACTTCTTCATGATGCTTTCAAGAGCGTCCATGTGACCAAATCAAATTGTCTAAACTAATAGGTAGAGTAAGAAAAAGTGTGCATTGTTCTAATTTTAATGTAGACTTACCCAAATTGTAGTTTTGGACCTCATGTGCAAATCTAGTCATGCTCACCCACTGGTGTTTGAAATTTGTAACATCATACATTTAATACATTTTCAAAATAGTTTGGGAAATATGTAAAAATTTGTAAGGAAAAGGTTTGGGCATACTGTGCAGTTTTGTGTAAAACAATACAAATGGGGAAGAACTTTCATGAAATGCACATGAATTTTGTGCAGACATTTTAAAGTCCCAAATTAATGAGGAAGCAAGATAAAATTAATTTAAATCAACAGATATCACTGTCTCTATTATCCAGTGACCTATTTCGCAAACAAAAATAAGGGAATTTTAAAATGTTGGGTAGTCAGAGAGCCATTCCCCCATAATCCTCAGCTATTCTGTATAGGTGAAAAGACAGGCTCTTAGTGCTACAAGCCATATTTTGGTTGTCTGCAGTCAGAAAAAAAATCTTAATTGCTTAATATGTTACTAGGTTTTAATTCTTGGATCCTGTACCTATCTATAACAGCTGTTTCCTTTTCAAGTGCTCATGAGTGTCTGTGAATCACTGTGGGAAATCATTGTAGTTTCACATTGGAAAATCACTATAGTTTCACATTGCATCTAACACACTCAGGGTTTTTTTTTCTTGTACTTTTGTTTTCTTTATTTCTTTGCCCCCTGCCCCCCCGTATTATTGGTGTGCATGCCATTGTGTAATCATGATAGGCTTATTGTTTTTATCGCAAGGTCAAATACTGTGAATTGCTTTTGAGAAAGGCTATCCTATGGTCCAGATAGAATACCTGTAGCTATGCATAAAATTGTAGTATAGTAATATCATATGCTGTGCAAGTAGAAATATGAAAAGCACAATCATAGAAGGAAAAGCTGATATGCCAGTAACAGTGGCTGTTTGTTTGTTTTTTTTAATCTGCGCTCAGCCGTTACCGACTCTGCAGTGACTGCTTTGGACGAGTCCTTTGCAGTTTTCAAGGCAAGGTGTTTTGGAAGTGGCTTGCCAGTGCCTCCTTCCTAGAGCAGAGCCCAGCTGGCGAGCGCGGGAGGCGGGGTTTCCGTTGCTTCGCGCCCTTTTCGGGCGAGCGTGGTTTTTTCGCGCTTACCGGCAACTGCTCCTGGCTCCTTTTTGCAAGGCGCCGCCAGCATTTTTCCTCCTACCCATTTATCTACTCATGTGAATTTTCGAACTGTTGGGTTGACAGGAACTGGGGAGGAAACAGGAGCTCATCCTGTTAACGCGAAGGCTGGACTCGAACCGCTGAAGCGTCAACCATTTCTGGCCAGCACCTTTCAGCGTCATTAAGCCGCTGTGCCACTGCATCCAGACAGTGGCTAGTCCTGAACAAAATGTTGCTACCAACTATTGCTGTTGTTCAGTCGTTAAATCGTTTCTGACTCTTCGTGACCCAATGAACCATATTGCACCGGGCCTTCCTGTCCTTCACTGCCTCCCTGAATTTGCTCAGTTTCATGCTCATTGTTTCAGTGATGCTATCTAACCATCTCATCCTCTGCCGTCCTCTTCTCCTTTTGCCTTCAATCTTTCCCAGCATCAGGGTCTTTTCCAGAGAGTCCTTTCTTTGCATTAGGTGACCAAAGTATCTGAGCTTGAGCTTCATTATCAATCCTTCCAATGAGCAATCAGGGTTGATTTCCTTTAAGATTGACTGGTTTGACCTCCTAGCAGTCCAGGGGACTCTTAAGAATCTTCTCCAGCACCACAGTTGCTCTGCAACTATTACTGTCTACCATTACCCTGTTCCTTCCAGTAATGCTGCACATTAACCATGCATAGAAGACATTAATCACTAAGTGATGGTGGCAGTGCCATGATGACATACTAAGTTCATTCCATGCTCTCTCACACAACAGTCAAGGCTGCTAGCTAGAGTCCTAATGTACGGTATTGTTAATGTTGTGCTATAGCTCAGTGCTGAAAAGGATGTCAGCAGATTATTGCATCGACAGGCATTTTAAGTCCAATAGGTGGTAGCTGAATTCTTTGGTAGCAAAGTTTTCAGCAATATAATATGTATTGCATTTCATGTAGGCTGTGTTGAAAAAGTGTTTGAATGATAAGATACCATCTGAAAAAAATTGGAAATGGCATATTTGAAATTTAGTTACAGTATTTTATTAATTTATTGAACATAATTAGAATTTAATATAAATTGTGATAAAATTATTCAAGGGTTGTTGATTTTCTGGGCTATTATAGATGTTAGCGGGCTTATGATTGCTGGTTACCACATGGAGGCTATCAACACAGTCAAGTTGGCATAGAGAATTTCTTTACAGTTAAGTCATGAAGGTAGTACATATCGATGTGTTTCAGTTAAAGTATTCTGAAACATTTTTAGACATTAAAACTGATATAAGAAACAGTAGTATTATAAGTTACTTGGGGTAACTTCAGTATGGGGTTTTCGATTGGTCTGGTCTAGTCAAACAATTAGTTATAAATAATGGAAAATCCTTATTTCCAATTCAGCTTTACTATTTCTCTCTCCTCTAGACCCTGGAAACCCTTACTTATATTTCTGTATTTATTTCTAAATAGGTAATATTTTCATCTTCCTTGTATCTTGATAGAAATTGACTTTTTGAATGGTGCCAACATGATATTGAATGGTGCCATCAGATATTGAACTACAGCAGGTATTCATATAACAAATCAGAAAAAAATGGCAACACAGATACTATTTTAATTTCAGCCCTTTACAATATTACTTTTCAACAAATAACATAGTCAGATCTTGGGGCCATGATATCTGAAAGCATGACTATTATCCATTTATTTATTTAGCAAATTTATATAACCATCCCATCACAAAAAGTTACTTTGGGCGGCTTACAAGCAAAATAACAATTAAAACCATACCACAATGTAAACATCAGACATAAATAGCAACAGAAATAAAAACACGATAGAACATAAAAGAATCCCAAGAGAGTGGGAGCACAGCCATTATTTAGCCTCATTCAGCTACTTTGCAGGCTTGCCATGGGATCCCTAGGATTGACGGAAGAACTTTGTTTTCAAGGTTGTGGAAGGCTAATATAGATGGGGCTAACCTCACCTCAAGGGGAATGATGTTCCAGAGGGTGGAGGCTACAGCAAAAATGGTATGTCTCTGCGTCCCACCAGATGGAACTCCATTGCAGATGGGACCTGGAGCATATCTCTCAAATCCCTCAAATAACCTGGTCTCATGCCATGTAGGGCTTTAAAGTTTAAAACCAGCACCTTGAATTGCATCCAGAAGCAAACTGGCAACAAATGCTGCTCAGGGAACAGAGGTGTAACATGTGCCATCCTAGAGGCACACATAATTGTGTGCATAGCCACATTCTGCACCAGCTGAAGCTTCCGGATGCTCTTCAAGGTCAGCCCCATGTAGAGCGCTTTACAGTAATGCATCTTGGAGGTGACCAGGGCATGAGTGACAGTGAGTAGAATCTCATGGTCCAGGCAGGGGTGCAGCTGGCACACAACAAAAAGCTGTGCAAAGTCCCTCCTAGCCACAACTACCACCTGCTCCTCAAGCAGGAGTCAAGAGTCTAGGTGGACTCCCAAGTTGCGCACTGGGTCTGTCTGGGGTGATGCAACCCCAAGCAGTAACGAAGATGGTAAGTTACCAGACCCAGAAGGCCCCAAAACCCAGAGCCACTCTGTCTTGCCAGGGTTCAGCTGAAGTCTGTTGTTCCCTATCCAGATCCCCACAGCCTCCAGGCAGTGGGACAAGAAATCAACAGCATCACTTAATTTGCCTGCATACTTATGATACCTCACCCCATGGCAACGAATGATTTCACCCAGCAGCTTCATGTAGATGTTAAATAGGAGTTGAGACTGTACCGAATCCTGCAGAACCCCACAAAATAGGGGTCAAGGGTGGGACCTCTTACTCCCAGTCAACACCGATTGGTACTGTTCCTGCAGAAAGGAAGCGAACCAGAGCAAAACTGTGCTGCCCACTCCCAGCCATGGAGCTGATCTAGAAGGATACTATGGTTGATGTATTGAAGGCTGCCGAGAAATCAAGAAGAGCAAGGACAGATGCACTACCCCTGTCCTGCTCCTATCAGAGATCATCCAAAAGTGCCACCAATCCGGTCTTTGTCCCATGCCTAAGCCTGAACCCTGACTGAAAAGAGTCAGATAATCTGCTTCATCCAGGGCCTGCTGAAGCTGCTGCGCAACCACTGCTCCACAACTTTCCCTAAAAAAGGGAGATTGGGACAATGGATGAAAGTTGTCCAGTATGGTGGTATCCAGTGATGGTTTCCTGAGGAGGAGGTGAACCAATAAGGTTTTCTTAAGGGTGGCAGAACAACCCCCCCCCCCGGAAGGATTAACTACTGCTAGGATCCAACCACACAACACCCTCCTAGCAGCCTTAACTAGCCAGGAGGGGCATGGATTTAAGGAGCAGGTGGCTGAGCTCACAGTCATAAGGACCTTGTCCACTTCCTCAGGTTTAGCAGGATCAAACCATTCCCAGATAATTGGGCAAGTCTGTACCCCAGTCATCTCCCTCGGACCTGTATTAAATCTGGTGTCCAACTTGGAATGAAGTCAAGTAATTTTGTCCAACAGATGCTCTGCAAATTCCTCCACCCAGCCTTGTAGGTATACCTCCAAGTGCTCCTTCCCCAGAAGAACTCGTGTCACCTTAAACAAGGCTGCTGGATGGCTGTGTGTGGATGCAATAAGAGCAGAGAAGTATTGTTGCTTCGCTGCTCTTACTGCTACAAGGTAGGCCTTATTAGTGGCTCTCACCTGTGTTTGATTGAGTTTGTCCCTTTTTTACCTCCAGCAGCGCTCTAGATGTCTCTTCTCCTGTTTCATATCCCTCAGCTCCTCCGTGAAACACAGGGAGCAACAGGATCCACGAAAGAGAAGAGGTAACATGGGTGCGATTCAGTCCAAAGCTATAGCCACACTCTCATTCCAAGCGATGGCCAAGCTTCTGTTGGACCGTGCACCCTCAGGAATAACCCCCAGCTCCCTCTGGAACCCATCCAGATCCATCAGTTGCTGGGAGCAGACCAATCTAATAGGTCCTGCCTCCCTGTGGCAGGGGGCAGTGCCAGAGAATTTCATGGTTACCAGGGTGTGATCTGACCATGACAGGGGAGACACTGAAAGCTGCCCCAATTCCAGATGATGTTGCCACTGTTCCGACAAGAAAACCAGATCCAGGGTGTAATCACTGTCCTGTGTCAGGCCCTGGATGACCTGGGATAGGCCCATGGCTGTCATGGTGGCCAGGAACTCCTGAGCCACCTCAGATGCTACTCCCAGAGAAGGTAAGTTGAAGTTCTCCAAGACCCTAAGTCTAGGAACTCCACTGTCAACCCCAAGACGGAGTCAAGGAGCTCAGGCAGAGAGGTTGCTATGCAGCAGGGAGGCTAGTACAATAGCAACAATCCCAGGTAACCCCTAGAGCCCAATTTAAGGAACAGGGCCTCACATCCTACAACTTGTGGAGCAGTGCCGCTGAAAGTTGTAAGAGACTCCTGGATGGCAACTGCCACACCCCCACACCCCTGCCATAGAGTCTCAGCTGATGCCACACCTGAAACCCATCTGGGCACATTTCCAAGAGGGGAACCCCCACCCCCAGACCTAGCCAGGTCTTGGTAATACATACCAGGTCAGCCCTCAAATCTGTGATTAGAGGCCTTATAGGGAGGCCTTATACAGACCAACTTGGCATTTAGCAGCAGCAGCTGAAAGTCAGGACCTCTGAACATCTGCTGACCAGGGAATGGGGCTGAGACCCAGGTTCTGAGACCCAGAACCAGTATGAGGCACTGGGCCACCTTCCTCACGAGGGGCCTGTCTTCAGTCTCCCACCATATCTTCCCATACCCATCACCACCATAATGTCCCCCTCCCAACCCAGGTTCCGTATTTTGCCCATAAAACTCGGGTGCTTGAGTCGGCATGAAGCTGGAAAGAACCTAGTCCCTGAATTTGAGAGAGAAACACCCAATACCTTTGCAAAGTGGCTTTTCAACGCCCACCCCGCCCCCGACAATATGAACCACAAGTACTTCAGGCAAAGCAAAAGGCATTTATTAAGGGTGGCCAAGTCTTTATATAGGATACAGAAACAAATGATACATACATTTGATATATATGACGCATCAGAAAGCAACAAATCAAACAATAAAAGACATTGGTGTGCTTTGTCAGATGTGAAAAAAGACAGACACCCTTAAAGTATGTTGCATCTCATCCTTTCCCATCTGGGTATGTTTCTTTAACACTTGCAACTTTAATCAAGGACTTCAGAATATAGCCCTATTGTTTGGTTGCTGAAAAGGCTAGTTTTTGCACATCAAAGGAAATGGCTTTGGCTCAAAGGAAAAACATGGTTTCCTGATCTTCAAAAGGAGGCAAGTATGCCATGCTAAAATGCTAATATCACCTTTATTAAAATGCTAATAAAGGCTAAAATTTTACGTAACACCTACATGCCTCATCCTATGCCCTCTGGATCTCAATGGAATCTTGCCATTCCAACACCCCCTCCCAGAGGAGCAAGTAGCTGTGTTCCCCAGGCACTTTAGCTAAAAGCTCTCAATGCCACGGGGAAACTCCAAAACCCACCCCTCTTCCACAATCCATGCCCCCCCCCCACACCAGCCGCTCTCACCAGGCTGGCTAGAGGAGCTTCCAAACAATCACATCAGCCACCCCCTTTCCCCCTTCCCATCTCTCACATGGGAGGACAATTAGTTTGACTACAGAAAAAACCCCACCATCTAGAATCTTGCATTTCCAGCCAAACCTAGTCCATCCACCAAGTGGCATCTGCACGTTTAATTTCAGCAGCTCTAAGATGGCCACTGTGCTGTCATTTCCCGGCTCCAGTAACTGTCCAAACCCTAGAATCAGCTTTACAGCCCTGTCCTTTAATATCCAAGTATATCCAAGTGGCATGTGGCTATTTGGTCTTTGGGTCCCCAGCCTTAGAATTCTCCCAAAGACATACAACTTTGCTGTCTTTTTAGCAACGTGCAAAGCACTTTTGTTCTCCCATTTGCTTTTAATATTTTATATTTTAAGTTCTAATCTGTTTAGATTGTGTTGTCAGTGGTTCATGTGTATATGTGTAAATATATAGAGTGCCAGGATTGCCATCACTAAGTGATGTGGTCATGTGACATTGCGCTTTACAACTGCATCACTTAGCCATGGAAATTCCAGTCCCAATTACCGTTGTAACTCGAGGACTACCTGTAAGCAGCTTATTAAAAGAATTTAAAAGGGAAAGAGTGTTTGGAATTGGTTCTAAACTATTCAAAGGAAATTTGGCAAGACTTGGATCTGAAAGGAAAAAAAACCCAAATATGAGTATTGCAGCATAGTTTTGTAGAGAAATTGAGTACAATACTACAAAAATGGATTTGATCAATCTGTTTGTCATCCAGAGATAAATGGAAAGCAGTAAGCAATTATAATGAGTAGTGATAAGATTACACTTTTAATTTTCTCTCTTATTTCCATAAATTCTCTCGTTCAGTGTTCCTTTTATTTTTAGAGAATTAACATTCAGTCTGTGCAAGAATGAATGTTGAGGTTTTAGCAAGCCTATATTAACTTGAGGTTAATTCTGATTTAACTGGTTTATAAATCATTTTGGTTCTTAAGAAATAAGGCATGCTATTATATTAAAGCATGTAGCACAATATCCCTAATTTGGCATTGTATTAACTGGACTTGTTAAATATAGATGATGGGCATTGATAACAGTGTTTGAAGAGAATTGTATGGGGCAGTTGTAGGACTACCTGAACTGAATTGCAAAATCAGGGCAACTGCTAGATAACAACAAAGAGTTAGAGATTTTTGTATCTCTACTGCATGTCAGTATTTTTGCAACCCAGATTTGGTAGTCCTAACAGTTCTGTTGGTTGGCTTAACCTAGCGTTTGGAATTCAGCACAATTTTCAGGAAAAGACATCTGGTTGCATTTAGTTTCTGTTAGGATGTATTCTTGAGGTCTTTTCAGGATTTTATACTAGTCTAAAGGTACCTGATTTACCCAACAGGAAGGCAAGTCCTCCCCCATAATACTTGTGCATTTACAGAGGTCTTCATTATCAAGAACAGAAAATGCTATGTGAATGGGCAGAGCTGTAAATTGCTGCAGACCTTCTTGCAGAAAAGCATGGATGCCTTTAAAATTTAGCCATTGCTTGGAAGGGCCTGTTTGCCTGTTGAATTTAATCCATTATAATGTCTAAAGAGGATTTCTTTCTCTTTTCTTTCTTTCCTATTCAGTTACTTCTTTTGCTTGTCCCATCCCATCCCATTTTGTTCCTCTTACCTTCATTTTCCATTAAAACCTTCTCCTTTTCCTGTCTCCACTCTGTTATTGCTGTTCTTATTTATTTTATTAGATTTGTATTTTGCCTATCATTCAAGAACTCAAGGCAGCATACGTTGTATTCTCACCTCCCATTTTTCCCCACACAGCTCTGTGTGGTGGATTGGGCTGAGAGAAGAGGTTGGACTAGAACTGGGGTTCTCCCACTTCTAGTCTAACATCTTAACAACTAGACCACACTGGCTCCTTCTTCCTCTTCTTCTGTCGTTCCCCCCTCCTTCCCCAGAAGGAGAAGCTGTGATTATGTAGTGTTTTTCTATGTGTGAGAAAGAGAATATATTAAGATGACGAATTGATTTATTTTAATTAGCAATTCTTAATTCAATGTATATTTAATTTTTTTGCCCTGGTCCTACCCTTTATTTTGGAATGTGGCTTCTGACAAGTGTACACATATCTATACAGTATGTGTGCAAATATATATGTGTATCTTTGAATGTTCACCGTCCAAACAAACATTTGGAGAGAAGCTGATAAGATTACAGCTGCTCTGCCTGCTCTTTTTGCAGAATCAGGCTGGTTAAATTCTGCCCATGTGAAATCGTTTTGCAGAGATTCCAACATCTGGTCCTTGGCCATAAACAGAATATTTCCTAGAGTGGGAAGGATGCCACTGGTGGGATGATCTCATAGGAGGTTGTCCCTTTGGCAGTCCTTTAAGGGGGCCCCTCAGATGGCAAAGAGTATCTTAATGTATGTGCATTGGAGAGAGTTGTGGGGGAGGAGAACATATTTCATTTTGCTTGCTTTAATAATTGTGGTTTGGTGCTAAGATACAGAGTTGAAGGAAAATGGGCAATGTACCATGGCTTTAGAGTAAATGGGATTTAATAAATGGCAGCAGAAATATGGTGGGAGGCTATAACCTAGCCATTTTAATGAAAGGAGGTAGGGTATTGATTGTCTCCATTCAAGCTGCAGTCTAACAAAAGAAGTACATACAGGTGACAGCAGAAGTAAACTCTCAAACTTAAAGCTCCTGATTTTTAATGCCAAGTCAATTGCTAGTAAAGGATATCCAGGATTTATTCTTATGAAAGCAGTGACCTGGCAAGTATTATGGAGAACTGGCTGAAAGAGAGGGAGAAGTTAAGCTCTTAACCTCCACCCCTGTGGATTACTCTGTGTTGCAGCCAGCTTGGGTATGAAGGCGGGAGGTGGTGTGGCTTGCCTGTATAAAGGTACAGATACATAAGAATATATGTCAATACAAACTGGTCTGAGTTATTTCATTCCTGTTACATCACTGAACAAATCTTATATGTGTGTTTATAACCACTGTTAGCAGACTCTGTTAAAGCTGCTGAAACCTTTGATCAGGGTAGACCATTCAACTGTATGGCCAATGATAAAGGATTGTGTCAGCGATTGTCTAAAACAATTTATACATACTGTAGATACTACATATCACAAATAATTTAGCATCCTCAATCTGGTTTGATAAACGTCATGTATCTCCTAGTTTGTGGAATATTGGCAACATTAGAGACTACATTGCAAGGTAACTTATTTATGTAAATTCTCTTGACCAAAGCCATTATGGCCAGCAGAAATGAATATCTGTGGGCCAGCCTGGTGACAAACATAGCATTTAATCAGATCCTCAAAATGAAAAAGGCAAGAAGTATAAAGTACAAAAGGTAATAATATATTAACCAGTGATGGAAGAGATTTCCAGGATGGAAAGATACTGAAAGGTATAGTGAGTGGTGTTGTTGGTGTAAATTAGATTTAGGTCAATTCCCTTTCTTTTTTCTTTTTACCTCCTGACTAGAAATAATTGGCTTTTTTATTTTTAATAATCTTTATTATTTTTAACAAAATAAACATTAATTTTAAAGAAAAAGAAAATAATTTAAAAAATAAAAGTACAAACTAAAAATATAAACTAAGAAGAAAAAGAAGGGAAAAAAATCTAATTTATGTTTTATACTTATCAGTAGTCACTGGTTTACTAACGAATTCACTAGTATAATATGAACAATACAATATATTATTGTAAGATATCAGAGAATCTCTGCCATAGTATCACGTGTTGTTGCATCGTTTGATTAGTAGAGAATATTGCCATTTCCAAAACAGATAAATCACACATTTTTGACAACCATTCGTTGACATCTGGAATAATATCACTTTTCCAGTTTCTTAATATAATTCTTTTTGTCCCCCCCTTCTCAATACAACTATAATTCCTGATAAATAGTCAAATTCCAAAGCTTTGGTATATAATTCAACATTACATTAACATCTTTAATATTTAAACATTTTCCCATAAATCTACTAATATACAATAATACACTGTCCCCAAAAGATACTAAAGATCACATGCCCATATCATATGGGTCAATGAGTCCTCAAATTTTTTACCCACCCAGCATAGAAAATCTGATGTCCATCCTTTCAAATACATTCTTTGGGGAGTCCAGTACACCCTAAATACAATTTTTGAGGTATTTTTAATTTCAGATCTGTAGATACCATTTTAACATTTTAAGAGCTTGGTGCTGATAACTTGAAAGATCATGTAAAATTGGTTCAAACATAGGCATCCTGACACATGAAGCCATTGATGTGGCTTTATTGGAAATTTCACTTCTTTAGTCCATGTTTGAAATATCCCAGAAATGTCCACTTTAAAAATATTCTTGAGCTTTTGCTAAAGATATGTTACAGGTTTTATTTCTTTCATAGATTCCAACAAGTAAGAAAGCAACTCAGGTGCCTTTGAGGCAGACAAAGTGTCTGGTCCATATCGATCTGTTAGAACATGCTTAAGCTTAAGATACTTCCAAAGTTACAAATTGGGAAGACCGAATTCAATTTTAAGTTGGGAAAAATCCATAAAATAGTAATTGCATAATGGTTGATTGTCAGCCCTTTGAGGTAGTCCAGACAAGAAGCACAAACCATGAATACTAACAGTATTTTTAGGTTATAATAACAGAATCTTGCACATCTGAAAGCACTTCTCTCCTTCACTTTCATTTTCCAGAAAACTAGGGAACGCCCCTTCTGAGACACTTCCTATGCCCCTTTTGCTTCTGTAGGCTGAGATACCTTTTGCATGATGGTTGACTAGTCTTTGTTTCTTCCTCCTGTCTCCCAAGGTCATTCCCACATACCACTACATGATCTCAGCTTCCACCCAAGCTTTCCAGTAAAATGATTGGCTTTGTGATGGAATGGACTTATGAAGGCCAGGCTCAGGGAGATAAGCGTGTTCTTAGCCCCCAGCAGGAGTGTGGGAAGTTCAAGAAGATGAGGTTGGCACCTCCCTAAAGAATTCACGGTGTTGTGGCTGGCTGGTTTGGGAACTAGGGTTCAGTCTGGGGAGATTTTCTGTCTGGAGGTTGTAGCTAATAAATGCAACAGAACTGTATTTGCATTGTCTCCTGGAGTTCTTTGGGCTGAACCTGACATCAATCTCCCCAGATTGAACCCTAGTTCCCAAGCCAGCCAGCCACAACACCGTGAATTCTTTAGGGAGGTGCCAACCTCATCTTCTTGAACTTCCCACACTCCTGCTGGGGGCTAAGAACACGCTTATCTCCCTGAGCCTGGCCTTCATAAGTCATTCCATCACAGGCTTACAAGTTTTTTACTCATTTTCTGTGCTTTGCTTAAGGTTGCTTATTCTGAAAGGGAAGAACATGACCAGTATGTAAATATGTATACATATAGGTTTTTGTCATAAATAAATTATACTTGTGCCTTACACATTGTTCTTAATAGTTTCCAGGAAGTTAACTTTAGAGTTTTTCCACACAAGTGGATTACAGCGCTTAATTAAGTTCAAATACACATACCAGTTACATTAGGCAAGCCATGCCTAAATCATAATGTTTTCCCTGACCCTCAAACTTTCTCCACAGCTTTTTAGGTCCTTAGACCCATTTTTTCCCTCAACAGAATTATTTCCCAATGCTGGGTGGCAAAGTATTCTTCTATTCTGGTGATTTTAATTTGTTACCCAAACCACTTCGTTCAGGTTCACCAAACCAGGTTCTCCTCCCTCATTCTCTTCAGTAGGTTTCTCAGTTTACTACTACTACTTGTGTAATAGTGGAGTGGA
Organism: Python bivittatus; assembly: GCF_059951505.1. NCBI lineage: Eukaryota > Metazoa > Chordata > Lepidosauria > Squamata > Pythonidae > Python > Python bivittatus. Next base: position 32,351,253 of record NW_028277113.1, on the reverse strand, counting down.
GGAAACATTTGATAGTGTGTGGGGTGTGACTTTTGGAGGGAAGATAGGGAGCTCCATAGTTTATCCAGTTTTGGACCAGTCAGAAACTAAGTTTTGCTGGTGTCTGCGACTAACCTGCACAAACCAAAGCAAAATGTAGCTCAGGATAGTAATAATTGTGCAGATATATTATTCTCCCTGATGCTGTTACCTAGGGTTTTTTTTTTAGATTTTTTTATCCCACCCTTATTATTTTTATAAATAAGGTGGCAAACATACTTAATACTCCTTCCTCTTCTTATTTTCCCTACAACAACCCCGTGAAACGAAACAAAGAAGGATGGGTAGTGCTTGTATATATTTATATAGAAACAGAGCCTTGGATAAGGTGGTATATAAAAGATATACAACACTTAAATGAATGAGGATAGTTCAATCAGAAGAATTAAAGGATAAAAGTTAACAGAATTAAAAGCTACCATCTGTGAAAGTTAATAACTTTGTATATGCAAAATACTGCCACTCGATTTGGTAAATAATATAAACTAGTCTATCGTGATAATTTCTGATCATTACTTTTTATGGTCCTTTGAAATTTTTATTAAGAATCAGGCTTCTGGGTGAGGTGTTATGGCCGGTTAGACATCTCTGTGAGCAGCTCAGCAAGCAAGGAAGCACAGCAGTGGAATTTCCAGCCAGGACATGGTTCTGGCTGACAGAAATTTCTCCAGAGGAAGCAAAAATCGAAGGATCAACCATTTGTGCTCTCATGAGAAAAACTGCAGGAATTTAGTTTTTTGTGGTCAGTCATGGGTTGAGCAGCTTGAGAGCTGAGGATTTACAATGTGCCCTAAATTGCTGTGCAACCTTTATGGACAATGGACTGGCAAAAGCCTTACCTTCTTTATCACTTTACAATTTAATTGCTTTACAACCTAAGAGAGAGATTCTGAACAGCAGTGAAGATCAAAAACTCTTGGTGGGTGCCTTCTTTTTGAAATTAAGAAGAGAAAAAAACCTGCTATTGTAAAGGATTTTAATTTAAAAGCAAGAAGCGTAATAAAATTGTGTTATAAGAAAGTTTCAAACAGACAAAGAGGACAGTGATTTAAAAAATTAGAAGAAATAATTTTTCTGATGAAAGTGCCTTTGAAAATAGCAAAATTAATTAGACTAACAGACTGGACCTTTGTGGGAAAGCTGTTCATTTATTTTTAAGGACAGTAATAATTGGTGGATTTTATAAAACAAGAAGATAAGAATGACATGAGTCAGACTGTATGACTGTGACTACAGAGAGACAATTGGGACTAAAGTGTTAAAAATAGAGGGAAGCAAAACATAAAAAAGAAAGAAGACTGCCTTTTACTTTCACCATAGTAATTGACATGCTTTCATTTTCTCACCATGGCAACCACAAGGAAAGTTTGTGAGATGGGTGGCATACAAGTTTGATTTATAAATAAATAAAAGCCAGACTGTATGACTGTGACTAAGGAGTGCCAGTTGAGACTAAAGTATTAGAGAGAAGGAAAACAGGAAAGAAAGAAGCAGCTTGCTTTTTACTCTTATCATAGTAATTGACATACTTTCACTTTCTCACCATGGCAATTACCAGGAAAGCTGCCAAATTGGGGCAAGAACAAAGGGTTTATTAGAACAAATTACAGAAAAGGGTATTTCATTAGATTTATTGCAGAAAATGTTTGAATAATTTGGCAAAAAGATGACTGGAACAGTTAAAAAGGAAATGGAAGAAGAATTTGCAAGGATGAAAAAATATCTGAAAGAAGAAGTTAAGAAAATTGAAGAATCTGTGAGACAATTGCCTGCAGACTTAAAACAAATTACTGGCAAAGTGGAAGTTTTGGAAGGTAAGACAGAAGTTATAAATAGAGAGTTGGAGAAGGATTTGGACAATTTGACATTATTGGAACTGAGAGGAAAATAATTCTGCTTAAGATTTAGAACAATTCCAGAAGAACATGGAGAAGATATCAGAGAAAAGATTGTTAAATCTCTGTCTGATTTTCTGGATTGGGAGGAAGAATATACTGATAGAGACATTGATAAGGCCTATAGAATCAATATACATTTTGCAAAATTAAGAAATGTACCAAGGGATGTCCTTGCACACTTTGTCAGGAAGAAGACAAGAGACCAAGTTCTACAGCAGCATTTTAATACTGGACTGAAGGTTGATAATACAGATATAATTATACTTAAGGAAATCCCAATTTGAATACTACACAAGAGAAAAGAGTACTTTTTTCTGACAAACTTGAACTGAAGAAAATTCCATTTACCCTGTTTTTCCAACTATAAGACGATATTTTTTTCTAAAACCCTTATGCTAAAAATTGAAGGGCGTCTTATTCAAGGAAGTAAGCCGAGGAGAGAACCATGCCTGCAAACAGGCTTCTTCCTATTGCTAGCCTCCAATCACGAGTGAAATAGCTTGTCTCTGCAAACAGGCTTCCTCCAATCACGAGCCTCCAATCACAAGTGAAACTGCCCATACTGTCTCTGCAAACAGACCTCCTCCAATCACGAGCCTTATGTAACTGACATCAGCTGATGCTGAACAAACCAATTGGAGGAAGTCTGTTTGCAGAGACAAGCTATCGGCAGTTTCACTTGTGACTGAATGTAATCAGTTATGCAAAATAGCATGGAAATAGAGCTGCAGAGAGACGGTTTGGACCTCCTCGCACCAAGTGTATCAGGTAAATGTTACCTAATTACTAAATAAAAATGTGTTCTGCACTATCTTTAAAATATTGATTTCTTAATTTTGGTTGGAAAAGTGGGGGTCGTCTTGTACATGGGGGCGTCTTATTGATGGAAAAATATGGTAGATGGGACAAGTTGGATGATGTTTTTGTTTCTGGCAATACCTGTTTTGACAATGGATGTACCATTTAAATAATGACAGAAAGACATACCTAAATTTATACAGCAAGGGAAAAAAAATGAGTTAAATATAAAGTGTTACAAGATGCAAAGGAAAGAGGAGGATGGGGTTTACTAGATTTGAAATTGTATTTTGATGCTTGTTGTTTGGTCTGGATGAAAGGATGGATGTTGCTGAAAAACAAAATACTTTACAGTTAGAAGATCACAACCTGAGGTTTGGATGGCATGGATATATGGTATGATAAAGTTAAAATTAATGTGAACTTTAAAAATCATGTTATTAGACATGCCATATTGAGAATATGGAATAGATATAAATCCAGATGGTGCTCATAAACACCTTTATGGATCTCAGTTCAAGAAGTATATTATAGAAGAGAAATGGCAGATAAAGATAAATGGTTGATGTACTGGGACTTACTGGAAAACTATCAAGGGGAATTTAAGATCAAGTCAAGAGAACAACTAATAGCAGAAGGATACAGATACCAATGGTTTTCCCATTTACAATTAGTTGAAAGATTTAAAACAGATAAAAAGACTTATGGAGCAAAGTAAGTCAGAATTTGAAATACAATTGTGTACTGATGATGAACATGTAATTGCTAAAATGTACAAACTTTTGTTGAAAATTGAAACAGGAACAGGTTAAAGATTGTATGATAAAGTGGGATAAGAATTTTAATATAATATGCAAATGGATTAGTGGGAAAATATGTGGTTAAAAGGGTTAAAATTTATATTATGTTATGATCTCAAAGAGAATTTTTATAAAATGATGTATTGTTGGTACGTGACCCCAGATAAATTACCTAGAATGTATAAAGGCACTAAAAATGTATGTTGGAAATGTGAACAGCATGAAGGGACATTTTATCATACTTGGTGGACAAGTAAAAAAGCTAAAAAACTTTGAATTAAAATACATACTTTGATGCAGAGGATTTTAATGATTAATATTCAATTGAAACTGCAAGTTTTCCTTTTAGGATTAATGGACAACAGTTAGAAAAAAGCCATGAAAGATTATTTCAATATATGATTACTTTGGTGAGATTACTATATGCACAGAGATGGAAAGATTCAACACTACCCACTATGAAGGAATGGTTGGTGAAGTTGATAGATTTTGCTGAAATGGGTAAATTGACTTCTTTGATTATGGAAAAGACACTATCTACATTTATTGGTGATTGGAAGCCTCTTATGAACTTTTTTGCACAAGAATGAAAAAAGTGAACTTGTGATTTATGGTTTTGATGATTAGACAGGATAGATTATAGAAAGAAGAGCAATATGATGTACCATTAGAGAGAGATGTTAAAAATATATTTGTACTTATAACTGATGTGAAAAATATTGGAATCTACTTCTTTATATCTTTTTTCTTTCTTTTCTGTTTTTTCGTAACTTTTTTTCCTCCTTGTACTCTTTGCTTTTTCTTCTTCTTTCTTACTGTATATTAGTGTTAGTTTTTATTTTCTTGTTTAAAAGCTTTAATAAAATTATATTAAATAGACATTTTTATTAAGAATCATATTGCAAGGAAACAGAACATTATTCAAGGATTGTGAAATGTACATTTAAAAAACTAAAACAGTACTCATGGTTTCTTATCTCTTTCTGAATTCACAACTTTGGATCACTTACAATGAATGGAAGATGTCTTAAATGTAAAGCATGTTTTTTTCTTTCAGTAAGTTAGCTTACTTAATGTTTTAAAATATTAGTATTCATTTCTAATCTTTTACCCATACTTTTAAAAAGATAATATATTTGTTTCAGAAAACCAAAACAACTAACTTTTATAGAGATCTGAATTGGCTGTTGAAGATTCTCAGATCCATAGTTAAAAGTACACACAGTCAGTTTAGGGTTGTTCAGGAACTCCACTTGTTAACTGGCAGTGTAATGCTAACAGGTACCAAAAATGATACAAATATTTTTTTTATTCATTTAAAATATAAACTTGCAATTAAGTACGATCTGACAACAATAGGGACTGGAATTTTAGCGATTTGGTCATTAAGTGAATCGGAGCTGGTTTTATGACCTTTTTTATGATGGTCATTAAGCAAATCACAGTTAAGAGAATCACATGGTTGTTAAGTGAATCGTGGTTGTTAAATGAATCCAGCTTCCCCAGTGGATGTTTTTTTGTCAGAATTTGCTTGACCACATGATTCGCTTAACGACTGTGGTGATGTCAGGCCTATCCCAAGAACAACGATGAAACAGTTCAGTTGAGTACAGTTCCTTTATTTGCTTACACCTTATAGATAGAATCTTGCTAAACTAAAGCTATGCTACAGCAACTAGTGGATATACTGTGAGAGTCTAGGGAGTGAGAGTGTCCTGAATCTCTTACTCTTCCCACACTCCCCCTGTGGACTGTGTTGCCTTTTGCCCTGCTGGAATGGCGCCCCTCCTTCCTGATAGCCTTGATCTCCCACATCACTCTCCTCCTTGTAGATACATTCCATCACAGGAGATTCGCTTAATGACTGTCATAAAAAAGGTTGCAAATCTTGATCACATGACTGCAGGGGTTGTAAAGCACTTTTCCCAAGGGCGTCATAACTCCGTATGATCGTTAAACAAATGGTAATTAAGTGAGGACTACCTATAATATAATAATTGAATCTGTTTATAGATTCATGCATTTTGAATGGCTGTTACTGCATGGCTGGAAACAAAAGAGTAAAGAGAATTAAAATTGATGAGCAAGTGTAATAATTAAATAACCCACCCCCAACAAATTTTGTATCAGAGGCAGACCTCTGTGGCATTGAAATTCAACCAGCAATAAATCAATTTTATCCTTTTCTAGGAGCCCTCCATACAGGTAGAATTATTAGTCCTCTTGTACTTATTTTTAGGACTTTGTTTTGCAAATGTGAGAACAAGTGACCCTTCAATGAAAACTGTGAAAACTGATTGGCTTCCATCTTTCACTTTAGCTTAACTTGGAACTTGCACATTCATGAACTGTACCACAGCCAATCCCTGGCCATCTCCTTGCTGAACTCCTCCAATCCTACTACCAATAATACAGTCAATTTTATTTCCATGTACTCTATCTGGTGATGTTTATGCAGACTCATTTTGGATGTTTGAAGACTATTTTAGCAATGAAGAAATTGTTAGATTGGCAGTAACTGATAAGTCATTCTTCTGTTTCCTTTCATTTTTCTGGGTCATTCGGTCCAACTACAGGTAGTCCTCAGGTTACAATGGCAATTGGGACCAGGATTGTTATTGCTAAGGATGCAGTCATAAAGTGCAATGTTATGTGACCACATTGCTTAGCAACGACAATCCTGGCAGTCCCAGTTACCATAGTAACCCCAGGACACACAGGTCATTAAGTGGGAAGAGGTGGGAGTCTTAGCTAAGGAGCACAACGGGCTGTGGGGTGGGGGTTGCCGTAGGGGTGGGGAAGCCTTGGGAGGGTCAGCAGAGACTGTGTGAAGGTCAGATGAGGCCTTGGGAGGGCTGGTGGAGGCTGCATGTGGCTCGGGAGAGGCCAGGGGAGCCTTGGGATGGCTGGTGGAGGCTGCATGCGGGTTGGGGGAGGCCAGAGGAGCCTTGGGACGGCTGGTGGAGGCTGTGTGTGGGCAGGGATGGTGCTGCGGGTGGGAGAAAAAGCAGCAGGAACAACTTACCCAAAGTGATTTGCAACCTTCCCTGCCAGCTTCCCCATTGACTTTGCTTGTGGGAAGCTGGCAGGGAAGCTCACAAATGACAGTCATGAGACCACAGTGTTCTTTGCTCATCCCTTCCAGAAATATCCCCCTACCACAATTAGGCAACACAGCAGGACTGAAGGGGATATGGAGTGTAGCAGTATATAAAGTAAGCAAATAACACAACAATCATGTATTATGACAGTCTACCTAAGAAGCTTGCAAGTAACTGCTTAATAACCACCAATATTCAGTATCCAGTTTATGTTTCTTCAGGAATGGATGGATGTACATTTATCACCTTCAAAGAGACTGTAATAAACCATCTCACACAGAAGTATTTGTCACTTCTGGATAGTTAGCCTCTCTTGTCAGATTTAGTAAATCATGAACAGACAGTCGAATAGTCATGTGAAGGGCCCTATTTCATGTATCTTATCAATATCCTGTATCTTCAATAGCTGAAATTCTTCTACCAACTCCCAACCAAGTTGTTAAATAGGCTTTTCTGTATGTTTTATTGCAAAAACAGTTGAATCAAAGTTGCTGCAGATGGAAACAATTTTATCTTCATAGAAAATTTCTGTGATATTAGTTGTGCATGTATAAACTTATATCTTGCTTATGTGTATGTATATATACATGTTGATAGGGAGCAAGAGGTCCAGCCTGTGGCCCCTGCTTTGTGGGGTGCTGCAGGGCTCAGTGTTCTCCGGGCTCCTTTTTAACATCTATGTGAAGCGGCTGGGTGAGATCATTCATCACCACAGGATGAGGTATGATCAGTATGCTATTCAATTATACATGTCATTGGTTGCCAGTTTGCTTCTGGGTCCAATTCAAGGTGTTGGCTATCACCCTTAAAGCCCTTCATGGCACAGGACCAGCTTATCTGAGGAGCTGTCTCACCCCGGTTATATCAGCCCGCCCCACTCGGTCTGGCAGAAGGGGCATGTTGCAGACTCAACCGGTCAAGGAATTTCAGCTGGTGGGATCTAGGAAGAGGGCCTTTTCTGCCATGGCCCCCACCCTGTGGAACATACTACCTCCCGAGATGCGGTGTGACCCCACTCTCATGGCCTTTAGGAAGAGCGTGAAATCCTGGCTATGCCAGATGGCCTGGGGGCTGCATGGGGGCTCACACAGTGGAAGTGTCTTGTGGGGTAATTGATGTAACTCCCCCGTCATCTTGGATGTTTTTTAGTTTTTATGTGTAGGGTTTGTTTCTGTAGTCCAACCTTTTAATTAATTAATTAATTTTAATTAATGAATGGGGGTATTTATTTTTTAACTGTTTGTGGCTTTTACTTTTGTTGTGAGTCACCCAGAGTCACCCACTGGGGAAGATGGGGAGCATACAAATTAAATAAATAAATAAATAAATAAATAAATAAGGATCTAAACATGGTTGCAGAGAGGCAACGTTTAAAACAAGAAAACTCATTGGTTGACTCTCAGGATAGTTTATCCTGTAGAATAAAAATTACAGTATTTTTGTGAAAAGTGTGATTCTTTATATTAAATACTAGAAAAGAATATGAGTCATTTATGCATCATATACATGTATAATGGATACTACATACAGTATTTTGCAGCTCCATGTTTTTGTTTACAAAATAAACAGAACTCTTAAGACTTTTGTGCAAATCTCTTGGATAATATTTGCAGAATTGGATAGCAATCAGATTTAAGCAAAATAATAAAATGAAAACAAGTAGGCATGTGTAATGAGCTGTGAGAATAATCTTGAGGAAGCGGATGAAGCACTACAGCCAAGGCAACAGTCAGACAAGAGAAATCTGAGTCCAAAACAGGGATGTAATTTGAGAAAGCGCCTCAAGACGTGACCCTCCCTAGTTCTTTTTAGGATAAAGGCAGGGAGTGGGGAGGCACATTCAGAATTGCAAGATTCTGTTACTGTAAACCTACAATAAAAGTAGTTTTAGTATTCATGACTTTGGTGTTCAATTCTGGTCTATCTTGCAGGGCTGACAGAATACCTTCTATTTGGGATGAGTTACGTGATTACTGTTCACTAGCAATTTTTGTTTTAACCTCATTTTCCTGTAGTGTTCTGTAATATATGAAACCAGTACGTCCTGGTAATAACATAAATATTTTTAATTAAACATCCTTTATAAAAAGCTGCATTTTATTTTATGTTGTTTAGAAAACGATTAAAGCTCTGCTTCATGTAAAATTCTGTTTACTATACAACAGCTTTTGCCCAGCTGTACTACAATTATTTACATTTGCAAGTATGAAGGCACACATCCAACCAGCATTTCAAAGCGGTATTTTATTTAGTTTTAATAAAGCTGGTTAGTCAATATTATTATTTTTTTCTTTTTTGCAAAAATGCACTTTTTAAATGTATCATTCTTTCCCTGAGACTTAAATGAAACTAACAGCAGAGCTTGTGTTACAAAACTTTCCACTGCAGTGCATGATTTCATTTACTTAAGATGTTTTGGAGGGCTTTAGTTGGTTTGTGTGCTACGGCGATGCTTTGTGGTTGGAATAGTCTGTTGGTTGTTTCTGAGATGTTTTTGATGTATGGCAGTGTTATCCTTTTCAGAGCTTGTGTTGGTTAAACATCTTAAATAAACCAAAGACTCAGTAGTCCAAGAGGAAAAAACAGGAGTCATTACAACATACAGTGTAAGGACTGTAATAGCCACTATGTAGGACAGATAGGCGGAAGACTAGCAGAGCGTATCCATGAACACCAACTAGCAGTCAGAAGACACGATGAAAACTCCTTATCTCACAAGTCATGAAGAGACTCAACCACAATTTCAACTGGGAAACTGTGAGCATCCTAGACAAAGCTAAACCCAAAAATGCTACGGAATTCCTGGAAGCTTGGTATTTAGATAAATCAGCCATCAATAGATACATAGAAATAAACCATATTTATACACCATTCAAAAAAGACAACAAAAAGCTAAGAAGGAAACAAAAAGACAAGAACACATCCCTTCCAGCAACCAACACCCACATAAGCAGTATTAACTCCAGACAGTCAAGCAGGAAACAATATCCCAGTCAAGGAACTACCAAGAGGAAAACCACACTCCCACCAACACTGGCAGGGTAAGCTATTGTATATAAACAGGGAGCAAACCCCACAATCACTAGCACTGATGATGTTACTTAGTTGGGTAATGAAATGTCTGCAAGGAAATAACCAACTTCAGAGAGCACCAAGGATTCTACAAAGAAAATTATCCCCTCCCAATATAAGCAGCCAACTAATTACTTCCATATTGAATATGCTTCAGTAATCTACTACTATGGACTTTGCAATTTCTGGTTTTCTTAGATACCTCTAGAACTGAAGCTATTTTGTAAGTGATATAATTCAATTATATTCAAATTGGATCTATTAATTAGCTTCCTTAGCAGGGAGGGACAGAACACAATGAATTAAAACTCCATAATAGTAGAATATCAATTTAAATACATTTTTTGCAATGGTAGCTTATAATGGTGATCAAATATTACAAAAAGTTTTACTATATTAATGAAGAAAGACACAACCTCTAAAGTATCACAAATGACCATTTGGTACAGTGTTATTGTTTTACATATTAAGATTAGGGATCAAAGGTCTGCTCTTTTTTGCAGCTTGCTTTTACAAACAGATGTTTAATCTGAAAATTACCCTTATCCCTAATAGTAATAAAATCATAACATTCCTCCTTTCTTAAAAAGCTTTGTTTTTTAATTTCTAATTTATGTAGGCTATGGATCATTGTCATACTAATTCAGTGTAACTGCCAAATTGATCTCACTCATTTCATACACTTGCATACAGTCTTCAGTCAAATTTCTAAAGCCTCTACAAGAGTTTGTTTCATAACTGTCTCCTTCCAGGAAGCAGCTACTAACAGAAAGACAGAGAGAGAGTTAGGGGTACAGAAGAAATGGATTGCCAGGATGATAATGGTTCAGACCCCACCACTGATTGCTTCATCACTGCCAGTATGATCTCCTAGCAGATTACCATTGGGGGAGGTGACCCTTAACAACAACAAAAAAGATGTTCACCCTTTTTTCAGACCAAAAGCTTAAAAGACCCCCCACCCTTCACCCACCCACAGTCTGGCATCCAACTGGCCAAGCCTCATGTAGTAGAAAAACATTGTCTTGTAAGTCACCTAGCACTATCTTCTAGATTTTGGATTGTTCCAACCAGAAAGGATGATATCACAAACCGAAGCACTGGTTGTTCCTTTATTTTCTTCAACATTTAATGCACACATGGTTCTCACTTTTATGTTACAATATGCTTGGGGATACTGTGTGAAAATGGATTTTTTTTAAATTCCTTTTATCATGGGTTCTCCAGAGAGCTGATGAAAAGGCACATTAAATCACGATTACACCAAAAAAGAAAATGAATTGAAACATAAATATGTAAAGAAATTACTTTCCCCTTCATCACAACAGGTATAAACAATTTTAGTAACCTATTGCCTTCTCATAAAATACAACAAATGATCTTTTTTTCCTCTATTCCCCTCTCTTATCTATAAACAAATCATTAGTCGTTCAGTCCTGATAGCAAAAATCCATTAAGGATTACCAGAAATAACAACATATCTCTTTTAACCTTGATCAAATAACCCAACTTTATATTCCTTCCCTTTGCTTTTAACAATCTTGATCTTTAATCCCTTCAAATAATGCCCTAGAACTTGATTTCTTTTCATTTTTTCTTTGTCCCTTCTCACAAAATTCTTCAAAGCTTTAACAAGCCTCTTTTGTAAATCCAGTAGAGGAAATTATCCAGATCACTCTTTTGGTTTGTTATTTGTATATCCCCTTTAATTATTAAGACATCAGCCGATTTCATTTGTATGTCCAGTTAGCATCTTTTTCCATATCATTCTTGTAGCCTGTCATTTTTAAATCCACTTTCAGATCAGTTTCAGTCTTGTCTGGTAAAACTTGTTCTTCCATAACATTTAAACACAGTCTATCTGTAAGGGCAGACACTCTTAAAAATAAGAATGGGCCCATTGTTCAAAAACATTTCCAATGTTAAAGTATTTTGCTCCGTTCTGTAATTTTCCCATGAGAAGGATTCTCATAATTAATTTTAGAATCGTATTTTAAATTCATCTGGACCCTTAGTCCATTTGTAACTTTCCAAAATCAAAGTTCTAATCATCCTTTTGCTTTTTATTCCAAAAAATATTTTTTTAAGTCCTTAAACTTGTATTTAAAACTTCTTTTGCTAAGGATTGAAGGAAACTCACCCAGTGCTATAAAACTTGCAAATCCAAAGGTCCCTAATAGCTTTAAAGCAGTTAAGCAATTTCTGAAAGTTATTAGAAAAGGAAGTATGTAAACCCAGTGTCCTTAAAGTCACTGACTGCGGTTTGAGCAAAGATGGCCATTCCATTGTTTCCCAGAGTTCTAAACCTGCCAGAGACCGCTATCTTGCAGTCTTCTCATGAGGAGCAGCTGTCTGGAGCACTTGCGGGCAATCTCAAGTCCTCTCCTTGACTGGAGAGGAATTATGAACAGCCAGTCTACTTGCTGGTTCTTCATTCCACCGCGGTCATTGGCTCTGCTTTTAACAAAGCCATCTTCAGTTCGCTATTTCTTCCCCAGAACTCTTTTTTCTTTTTTCTTTACTATATTCTTATTTTTCCTTTCTTTTCTATTTTTCTTTCTATGTTTTTTCTTTTCTGCACTTTCTGTTTTTTCTATTTCTTTTTTTTTTTACTTTTTTTTAGTTTGTATTAGTTTTTATCTTTTTAATTGTAATGTTTAATACAATTACTATTAAAAAAAAATGAAATGTACAGAACAGTAGGCAATTCCTTAGAAAATAGTGGAAACAAAATATTAAATGATACATACATTTAAAATACAATAAATGAAGCAATTGCAATGTAACTGGCTAAAATTCTACTCCAATGGAAGTTTTAAAATCCTGAGTTTTCAAATGCTAATAGAAGTGCCAAGGGAGGAGAGAAACACCTAAAACGTTAATGTTAACTCATGAATAGTCTACCATGCTGGGGAGTGAATCTAAAATCCTAAAGGTAGAATAACACCCAGCAGCTTGTCCCACTAATATCCAGAAAGAAGCAGTGCCCCCCTCTGTCTGTACTCAGCATTTGTCAGCCCACTAGGTAGAAGAGACCAAGAAATAACTCCACAGGATTGCAAAAACTACTTTTATTGACATTGGCTATAATAACAGAATCTTACAGGTCTGGCTGTGGTTTATCTCCTCCTCCTGCTTATTTTTCTTATTCTCAAGGAGGTGTCTGAACTGCTTACAAATGCTTTCTGTCTGTTGTGGACTTAACATATTTTTTACTCCTTGTTGCCCTAGTAACAGAACTTGCATATCTCCATCAAGGTCATCTTCCTTACTCTTTACATTTTTATAATCATGTGTATCTGGGGGATGCGGTGGCGCAGTGGCTTAATGATGCTGAAAGTTGCCGGCCAGAAATGGTCGACAGTTCAGCGGTTCGAGTCCAGCCTTCGCGTTAAACAGGGTGAGCTCCTGTTTCCTCCCCAGTTCCTGTCAACCCAACAGGTCGAAAACTCACGTGAGTAGATAAATGGGTACTCTCACTCCGGTGGGAGGAAAAATGCTGGCGGCGCCTTGCAAAAAGGAGTTGGGAGCAGTTGCCGGTAAGCGCGAAAAACCGCGCGCGCCCGAAAAGGACGTGAAGCAACGGAAACCCCGCCTCCTGTGCTCGCCAGCTGGGCTTTGCCCTAGGAAGGAGGCTCTGGCAAACCACTTCCGAAAAACAATTGCCTTGAAAACTGCAAGGACTCGTCCAAGCAGTCACTGCAGGGTCAGCAATGACTGAGCGCAGACAAAAAAAAAAAAAAAATCATGTGTATCTATCTCTTAGTAACAAAAATAATATCTCCTGATCTGACTGATCATTGTATTTCTAATGTCACTTTCAATTTAACTGAACCCTATTTCTTTTGGTTTTTATTGGCTGCTGGTTCCTTCTTGGGTTCTTCAATATGAAACTAATACCATGTTGCTGGAACTTTATTAATTTCTTTGTTCCTATGCTTTTTAATTAATTTTCTCATATCTAAACTCTATTATTAAGTAATCAGCTTGTAACTCCAACTATTCTTTTCTTCCTTACTGAATTGCCTAACTTGACCTTTCAATTAGAAGGGAAATATGAAATAAGTACAAATAATTTTATACTATATATAGTATACGAACAAAGTAAAATGTGAAGCTCCTGTCATTTGATATATATTGATTGTCACTGACACAGCAAAGTTGATTAAAGTTGATGCTGACTCTCAAAGTAACTGCAGCTAGATCAAATCACGCTTATGTTTCTGTGTTCCAGTGAAACAAAACTATTTTGTACTAAATTACTGTACAACAAAGCTTTGTGAGAAAAGTAATATCACATGAACACAAATTGAAATGTACTTATATAAAAGCAATGTAAATTTTTAAAACATGTTTTCTGTTAATTTCATTAAGTTCTAGAATATTCTAGCAAGTTCTTTATTCTTTCATGATCAAATCATAGTGCTATAAATAAAAAATTCATGCTTTTTATTGCTGATGTTAATTATGAGGAACTACAAGTATGTCATCTTCATTTAGTCAGACTTCAGAGTAATATTTCACAGTGTATAGTATCTCAGTTGAATTATGTCCCATCAAGTTGTTTTCAACTCCTAGTGACCACATAGATAGATTTTTTTTCCATGACGATCTATCCCTAACATGTTCTTTCAAGTCTCTCAACAGTGCACTCATCTTCACTGTAACTGAATTCCTCCACCTTGCTGCTGGTCATTCTCTTCTTCTCTTTCCTTCCACCTTTCCCAGCATTAGAGCCTTTTCCAGAGAGCTAGATCCTCACATAATGCATCTAAAGTACAATAATTTGAGCCTGGTCATTTGTGATTCAAGTAAGAACTCTGGGTTGATTTGTTCAATGATCCATCAGTTTGTTTTCTTGGCTGCCCATGGTATTCTCAGGAGTCTTATCCATCCACAAAGTTCAAAAGTGTCAATATTGTTCCTATCCTGCTTCTTTAAAGTCCAACTTTTGCTTCCATAGAGTGTCACAGGGACTACTGTCACTTGCATGATTTTGATCTTTGTAGGTATAGATGCATCACTGCATTTGAATATCTTTTCCAAGGCCTTCATAGTTGCTCTACCAAGTGCATGTCTGTGGTGTATTTCTTGACTGCTTGTTCCTTTATTGTTCCTGGTTGATCCTAAAAGGCAGAAGCTATCCACCACTTCAATAGCTTCATTGTCAATTCTAAGTCTGGTTGTTGTACCTATTGTCCTTAGCTTGGTTTTCTTTCTGTTTAATTTTAGTCCCATTTTTTCACTGTGCTTTTGTGATGGACTGGAATGGTGGGAGGGGAGTAAAGAATGTGCTCTCATCTCCAGAGGAGCAAAGAAGAGATAAGCAGAGGAGATTGGCACCTCCCTGAGAAATACCATTGGTATGAACTGGCTGAGCCTGGGAACTGGACTCCAGTCTGGGAAGATTCCTGTAAATGGGTTGTAGCTAATAAACCTTGCTGGATAATTTCTGTATGGTCTCCTGGATTTCCTTGGGCTAAGCCCGACAGCTTTTTGACTTTTAATACTAGGGCTTGCAGATCCTTTGCATTTTCTATTATCAGGGTAGTGTCATCAGTATAGCACAGGTTACTGATGTTTCTTCCTCCAATTTAAAACCACATTGATCTTTTTCCAATCCAGTTTCTCTTAATGTACATTCAGCATATAGGTTGAATAAATAAGGGGAGAGTATGCAGCCATGTCACACTCATTTGCCAACGTGGAGTCAGTCTGTTTCGCCATGTTTTGTCTGTACTGTGGCTTCCTGACCTGTATATAAGTTTCTCATGAGGACAATGAGATGTTCTGGGATTCCCATTTCTGAGCACTTTCCTCAGCTTGATGTGATCAACACAATCAAAGGCTTTTGTATAATCAATCAAGCACATACTGACTTCTTTTTGGTATTCTTTGGGTTTCTCAATTAACCAACATGCATCAGCAGTAATGTCTCATGTCTAATGTTCCTTGGCCTTTTCTAAACCCAGCTTGAACATCTGGCATCTCTTTTTCCATGTAGGGCTCTAATTTGTGTTGGATGATCCTAAGCATTATTTTGCTAGCATGTGAAATTAAAGATATTGTATGATAGTTTACACACTCTGTTAAGTCTCCTGTATTTGATATTGGAATGTAGGTTGACCTCTTCCAATTGGTTAGCCACTGTGTTTTCTCCAGATTTGCTGCCATAACTTGGTTAGAAACTTGACTGATTCTTCTTCTGTTGTTTGCCATATTTCAGTGGCTATTTCATCAGTTCTTATAGCCTTCCAACTTGGTAATGACCAGAATGCTGATCTATCTACATCTTCTAGTACTAGAGTTTCTTGTAAGTAAGGAATATCTTCTAAGATATCTTGGATATTGACATCTCTATTGTATAGAATACTCCTTCCATCTTGCTTTGATCTCCTTTGAATCAGTTACTTTCTGTCCATTGGCATCCTTTAGTATACCAATTCGAGATTGGAACCTCCTTCTGAGTTCATAGATCTTTTTAAAGACTTCCCTTGTTTTTCCATGTCTGTTTCCATCTTCAATGTCTTTAAAGATGTTGTTGTAATACTGCTTTTGTCTCTTCTAACAGCTCTCTGAAACTCTTTTTTAAGTTTCTTTCTGAGATTTTTGCCTTTCTTGGCTTTGGCTTCTCTTCCCTTGGCAATTTCCATGATTTGTTCTGACATCCAGTATGCTTTCTTCTCTGTCTTCAGTTTTGGCAGTCTCTTTTCACATTAATTCTTAACAACGTATTTACGTTCATTTAAGTTCATTCCATAATTCCTCTGGTTCTCTGTCAATGAAGTTCAGGACTTCAAAGTGATTCCTGATGTTCTCCTTGAAAATGGTGGGTGTATGTTCAAGATCATATCATGGAAATAGATTGGCTTTCTTTTTCTTCTTTAGCTTAACTTGGAGCTTGCACATGAGAAGTTCGTGATCTGTTCCACAGTCAGCACCTGGCCATGTCTTTGATTCTATAATTGAGCTCCTTCATTTCCTTTTAGCAATAATATAGGCAATTTGATTTCTATATACTCCATCTGGTGATGTCCATGTATAGAGGCTTGTTTGAAGACAGTGTTAGCTATTAAGAAATCAATTGGAGTGGCAGAAATTGATACGCTGGTCTCTTGCTTCATTTCGGTTTCCTAAGCCATACAGTCCAACTACATTTTCCTCTTTCATGTTTCCAACTTTGGCATTCATGTCTCCAGTCACAAGCAGCACATCTTGCATGTTCTTTCAATTTCAAATTTAACATAGAAGTCATCAACCTCCTCTTCTGCATTGGTGGTTGGAGCATAAACTTGAATTATCATCATATTAAAGGGTCGTCTAACCCTAACCCTAACCCTAATTGATGTGATTCCGTCACTGATTGCATTGTAGCCAACTACTGTTCTTGCTATGCCCTTTCTAATTATAAAAGCAACATCGTATCTTCATTGTTTTTCATGTCCTGAGTAATACATGGTGTGATCTTCTGACTGAAAGGGACCCATCCCAGTCATTCTTAATTCACTGATGCCTAAGATGTCAATTTGTAGTTGTTTCATTTCAAGTTCTACTGTGTTGAGCTTTCCTCTGTTCATGCTTCTTACGTTCCATGTTCCTACTGTAATTCTGTCTTTACACCTTTTGATTTTCTTTTCCTGTATGGCAGCATCAGCAACTGGATGTCCCAAAGGCTTTAATCTAGCCACGTCATAAACACTGTTAGTATTCCAAAAGATCCTTTACTCTTCCTCAGTAACATGTTGAGTGCCATCTGAGCTAATGGGCCCATTCTCCTTCGCTACAACATCAGTCATTTTACATTTTCTATCCATGTGGTTTTCTTGGTAAAAATACTGGAGTAGTTTATCATTGCCTTCTCCTATGCAGTGTGAATTGATGCCTTTGCCATTGTCCCTAAAGTGATCATCTGCCTTCAACATCTTCCTATATCGCTGTTGCCCAATATAGGTGCCTGCTTGCTTTATCTGGGCAGTTGGGATGATCTTCACACCTTGGGTAAGCCTGCTGGGAATATACTCTTGGCATGCACTCCCAACATTTTTTGCTCATCCATCCCAGGAACACCCCCCACACACACACCATGATGAGGCAGCACAGCAGGACTTGGAGGGGATTTGTCCATCAAACGCTTTCATAAATTTAAATTTGGCTTTGATCTTTTTGCCCTCACACTGATCCCTTCTTCACAGATTGAGTCCAATTCTCAGTAGGTCCAATTATTATCCCATGTTCCTTGCTCCTAGTTCATAGCAACAGAAACATTGTGTTACTAGGTATATTCATTTTGTTCATTTTTCAGTCAAATCTGCGTAGGACTGAGTCCATCATCAATAGTTCAAAATAAATGTGCATAAGATATTGCAGTCTTTATATTCCTGCGCTTTTAGATATTGATTTCCTTAGTAATTTTTCTATATCCCTAAATTAATATTTATATTATTTTAATATGGAAGAGTAATTCTGTACCTATCCACATTCTGATAGTAATAAGAAACAGCTGAACAAAAAATCCTATGTATCCTATATAAAATTTATGTTATATATAAAACATGTCATTGAGCATATATGTGGCTTACCCAGACATTTGATTTTGATACAATATCCTTCATTTATTTATGTAAACTACCTGAAAAATATACTATGCATACAGTACAGATAGTCCTCTGTTAATGACCATTCTTTCAGCGACCATTCAAAGTTACAGTGGGGCTGAACAAGAAGACTTATGGACGGTCCTCAAAGTTGCAGCCATGGCAGTGTCCCCACGGTCATGTGATTGCAATTCAGGTGCTTTGCAGCTGGCTCGCAATTATGACGGTCGTGGCATCCCGTGGTCATGTGATTGCTATTTGCGACCTTCACTGCCAGATTCCGACAAGCATAGTCAATAGGCAAGCTGGCAGGAGGTTGCAAATGGTGATCATGTGACATTGTGCTTAACAACTGCATGGGATTTACTTAACAACTGCAACTTGAACTGCCAGAACTGCCATGTAAGTCAGCACGGTCATGTGATTGTCACACTTTACGACTGTGTTGCTTGGCGACAGAGTTCCTGGTCCAATTACTGTTGTTAACTGAGGACTACCTGTATAAGACACTGAGTACACATATGGATTATATTGATCCACACAGTGATAACAAGAGTGAATAAGTGTTGTTTCATTAGGGATTCTACAACTTTTTTTTTTTTTTTAGAAAACTGTGGTTTTATTCCTTGTAATGAACAGATGCAGGGAGTCAGGGCAAATATTTAATATTCCTGGGTGTGAATGGAATCACAAAACTAGGAAGAAACTTACTTCCAGTTTGGTGGGTTAATAAAGCTAATGTCTCTGCTTGTTTCTCACCTAGTCCAAAGTAAACCTTATTCTGAGACTGTTTTATAATTATTATACAATATAATATAATACCAACTTACAATGTGTAATTGTAATATATCATAATTGTATGATAGTAGGAAAGCACAAAACATTTTTAATATTTTGAATCCAAAACAATTGTTTCAAGTTTGAAATGGGTTGTTCTGATCATTGTGGACGAGCTCTATCCTTAAAAAGTTTCAAGCTCAAAACATTTTACGCATTTCTATAGGACAACAGAAACTGCATAGCGTGAAAAGAAGAAAAGAAGATGGGGATAGATGGGAAGAGATCTGAAACTATAACCATTTACTGATTTTCTTTTATTTATTTTCTGCAGGATCTTTCATGTTGGTGAACACTACTGAAAGAATTGGCCAAAAAGCCCATCTTTTGCTACCACACCTTAAAGAAAATGACACACATTGCATCGATTTCAATTTTTATGTTTCCAGCAAGAGTGGTTCCAGTCCTGGAATTCTGAATGTTTATGTGAAAGTCAATAATGGTGAGCTTGGAAGTCCAGTTTGGAATATCTCTGAAGCTCCTATTGGTATTTGGAATAGAGTGGAATTGGCAGTCAGCACCTTTTGGCCAAACTTTTACCAGGTATTTTTTTTTTTTTTTGTTCCTTCACTTCTGAAACAGTTTAAAATAAAAATTCTTCCTCCTTTTTCAATGTTTAATCAATTTATACAGTGACTAATGGTCTTATTGGTGTTATATAAATTATTGTAAAAAACACTCCTTTACAAAGTGCATTGGATGAGCCAAATACCTTCTTTGAAATGTGAAAGCAGCTGAATGTACTGGAAGGGTGAGCCGAGCTGCTTCAAAGGCTTTCCCCACCTGTCTGCGTGCTTCTGTGCATGCCGTTTACTTCGCTGGTACTCCTGCAAGTGGTATGGTGTGTGGATAGGCACATAGAGCATTCTGCTGACTCTTTCAGTGGATGCTGCTCCTTAATGCTAGAAATGTGTGGCCCTCCATCTAGCCACATAAATCTTAGAACAAGAAGAGCTTTTAACAAATTAAAATTAAACAAATTAAAATACCTTTTAAGTTGTGATTATGTTGAACAACATCCATGTTGTTTTCTTGGAACAATAGGGCAGTTGCTTGCCATTGTCTTTGTGGGATTTTTTTAAAAAATTCCCCATTCTTGTTTATAGCTCTGGATTTTTCTGATGCTTTCCCATCCAGGACTATCAGGTCCAGCCTTGCTGAGCATTTTTTGAGATCAGCCAGTATCAGCTACATGTTGCAATATGTTTCTGTTAGACAATTATCTATTGAATGAAATTCATCTATTTTATTGTGAGATTCCTCAACTATTCTATGTAATGAAAAGATTGTCTTCCACATAATGATTCCTATAGGCCTGTTTCTCAGAAATCTGCAGACTGTTTAAAAGTCAGAAATTCTTATCTCACAGACCATTTCTCCCTTGAAATATTTATAAAGGAGTGTGCCTCAAGAACAAGTTTAGTTTAACAATTTGATTTTGTTTGATTCAAATCAAATCAAATTTACTTTTTTTCCTGGACCTTCTTACTTTTTGGAACATGGTCCTCACTACAGTACTTAAAAGCCAAATGCATTCCTTGGGGGCTGTCAGTAATTGTGGATCTCTCTTCTGAATGGTTAGGTGTAGTAGATTTTAAATTATCTCTAAAATAAGATTTTATATGAAGTCCCAATAAGGAAAAAGGTCTACATTAAGTCAGAAATATGGGAAGAAATTTTAGGAAATTGTAAATGGTGGATTGCTACTTTACAAACTAGCCGTCATTTCAGCTCAATTTTAGTATCATCATTTTTCAAATATTTTTGTAGTCATTTGATATGGATGCACTTTTTCTTTGTAACATAGAAGTATGAGTTTGCAGCTGTTACGGAGTTTGTAATTAAAAATTGAATTAATCAAAGTCTTAGGGACTATTATTAAGGACTGACTCCCCAGTCACCCTCTGGTGGAGATGGGCAGTGTATAAATTTAATAATAAATAAATAAATAAAAATTATATTCTATGAACTGTTTACATAGGAATAGATTGGTGGTTGGAAGGATATTCAGGTACCATGATGTCTCTGTACCTACAAAGATTAGAATAGTGCAGGCAATGGTATTCCCTGTGACCCTCTAGGGAAGTAAAAGTTGGACTTTGAAGAAGCAGGATAAGAAAGAATATTGACACTTTTGAAATTAGGTGTTAGAGAAGAATCCTGAGAATACCAGGGACAACCAAGAAAACAAACAAATTGAACAAATCAACCCAGAGTTCTAACTCGAGGCACAAATGACCTCGACGGTCAAATTATCATACTTTGGACACATTATGTGAAAACCTAGCTATCTGGAAAAGGCTCTAATACTGGGAAAGGTGGAAGGAAAGAGATGACAAGCAGCAAGATGGATGGTCTCAGTTACAATGGCATTGGGTGCATTGTTAGAAGACCTGAAAGATAAGGTTAGTCCCAGATCGTCATGTAGAAAATCTATCCATGTGGTCACTAAGAGTTGACACCAACTTGATGGCACACAATCAATCAATCCATCAATGAACGATTGGTGGATTCCAATTCTGGCCAGATTAATTTCTTATATGAATGCAGTGGATAAAATTCCTAATAGTTGGCAGGGCACTCTAAGCTGAACCTACCTCACAGAGTTGCTGCTGTAGAGAAAAAAAAAATGAGAGAAAATTCAGAATAAGGCTTAGGCTAATTTTGCTTAACTAATATAGATAAATGTTTTCTTTTATTAAATAGTTATAGTCAAAAATATTTTTGAGAGTAAAAATGTATCAAGAACGTTGAAAAATTAAAACAAATGGAGGTATGAAAAAGATGCATTTTGAGCCTTTTTCCACATTTCATTTTTCACTGGCAGTGAAATCATGACTTAACTGCAGATAATATGCCTGTTACTGGTATAAGGAGAATTTTGAAAAAATAACTTAAAGCTTGAAGTAATGATTGTAAGTTATGTTATGAAAGCTTGTGTTTTGAAAGACAACATACACATTTTTGAATAGCTAAAACAGTGTTAATTTTTTTTACAAAACAATCGTTCTGATGTGCTTAGGGACTTATAAAGTAAGTGGATCTCATTTTACCAGATCTTGGATACAACAAACAACTTCACTCCCAATAATCAAGGATTCTCTGTTAAATTAAGATTTTACTGGGAATGATGCTATTTACATCAGTGACATAAATTGGTACAGTTTGTTTTGTGAATTATTTTCCCAGAAATTTCATATTGAGGAACTGATGTCTTAAAGTAATTCCAGATGAACCTAACATTTCAGCCAACAGTTCTATACAATCTTAGACAAGATCATATATAGCTAAATGCCCTGCAGCGGTGGCCCTTGATCATGCAAAATGTTATTCGTCAGGTACCCAATAAAATATTTTATTTTCCAAAATACTATTTTGTCTATTTGAAAAATATTTTTATTTTGTTTTTGGAGGGTTTTTTCCCGAAGAAAATACAGGCAAATAACTCCCACTAATGCTTATTGAATAGACCCAAGAATCTTAAAAGCAGAGTATGTCACACTTCTGTAGACATTGTGCTGTGTGATACCTCTATATTTAGAAGTTTCTACTGAAATGCTTCTTAGTATGCATGGCCTTCTGAACATAGTTATTGTTTCCTTTCAAGATGTGTGTTGTAGCTATTAATTATTTCTCTAAGCCATGTCTTGTATGAAACAATATAGCTCTAACCTTCATGTTAATTCATGTGCATTTAAATCTAACTTTCCTAGCTAGGTAGTTATTTAATCCCTTCTTAATGATTTGCTTATAGACTGTCCATCAGTAAGTGGTCCACTAGTAAGGTCTCCATAAGTAGACTTCTTCTAGATGCATGCCAAAAATACATCACTATAAAAATGGCTTGCATAAATTTACATCTGCTGTTTAGCTAGCTAGCTAGATATAGATATAATTAGGTATTACATTAATGTAATATAAACATGATGAGTGTAATTTAAATATATATCAGCATAATGAGGAAGTCCTGTATGATCTTTTTACCTATTCATTCTTCTGTCCAGATGTTAGTTAATAATGGATAACTTAAAGGCACCTCTTCTATTTCTTACTTTTTAAAATTCTTTGATCAATCTGTGATCAGCTGATGTAACTTTTGTATCTGCTGCTTTAGAGGAGATATCACTTTCACACTAAAACAGTCTTTTTAAAAAAATTTCAGAGGATTAATTTAAAGCATGAAACTAATTATCATTTAAAAAACAAACTTCCATTCTTCTAGCAGATTCTGTTACAGAACCCTGATGGCAGTTAGTTTCCTTTTGTCTTTAATTTGATATACCCACTGCAGGCAGTTTGCATAACTCTCAAATAAACTCCATGCTCTTTGTCTATACATCATTGCTTTCTATTTTAGGTGAAACAAAACAGGCTGCTGAAAAGCAAACATAACATGAATCCTATGAATCTCAAAATCCATAGCTAAAACCAAATAAAGGTGTGTATGTATGTATGTATGTAAGTGGACTGTTTGTTTTTGATTGAAGGGTATTATAATTCAGTACAGCTGAATTATAAAGAATGAACAGATAAAGCTAATAACCTTAGCTTTTTTGTTATGTTAATTTCTTTGCAGGGCATTTTAAGCATGTTTACTTGACAATACCTCAGTAAGGCTTAGTCTCTAGGAAAGGTATTTAGGAGAACTGCAGCTTCACTTTTATTTAATGACAGATTTAAACTTTCTGATTGCTGCTTCTACAAATGAAGTGCTTGGGGAGCTTGACACTCTGGGGTTTCACATCTATCTGTGTTCAACTCTTATAGACTGCCTTATATCCTGAGTGCTTCATATTATCAAATTTAGTTCAGACTGATCTTGAACCAAGTTAGCTTTTCTCAAGCAGTGAAATACACAGTCTTGTCTCCTTTTATGTTACAGAAGGGCTGTGAACCTAACTTTAATGTAAATAAAATAGGTTTACTGTTGAAACTGCAGGATTATAATGCTTTCATTTAACTTTCTCTGGTCAAAATGTCCATTCGGTGTGGAATTCAGAAAAAGCCATCTTATAATAGCTTGTGCATAGCTTAAAAACAGCTATCCCATAGATTTATGCCCATATGCAACAATAAATAGACACTTGATTCAAGTAGTATCAGTGAGATTCAATCACTACTGCTAAAGATACTGACAGAGACTCTGAGAATAAAATACCGACAGAGACTGAGAGTAAAAATAGAACAAAATATTGCCCTTAACTGACAAGCAATTTACTGTGGAGTAGTTGAAGTCCTTATGGAATAAATAGGTTCAGGATCATGGGCCTTGAAAAATAAATCAGTACAAACAACGTCATAATTACACAAGCCCAATTTTCACTGTTCATATTAAATCACTTCTTTGTTGGAGGCTATAGTTGACATTAATCTCATAAGTTCTTCTTTATCAGTAGAAGTACAAATGATAATGTGAAATGCATACATAAAATGTAGTTATGTCGGGTTGGAGGACATACAAGATGCAAGACAAATAATCCAAGGACTAAATTTTCTTTTTGCTATTTTTTTTTCTAGCTTATTTACACAAGTGCCTTAATTACCCAAATTGATATGAGTAAATTCTTACTCTTTTTCAATACGTTATTATAAATTAAGTTTATGATTAGGTACAATTCACCTTTGGACTACAGGAATTTTAATTGCTTAGAACATGAGGACATGTATTGAAAGAAAATCTATTTATTCCTTTTGTTCTATAGAGCTGACAAGTTGTTTTTACTAGCACGTTTTCAGCAGTAAGCATTTCAGGTAGCAAGTAAGCCCCCTCCCCCATTTCCATTGAGAAGGGAGAAGTGGCAGGAATGAAAAGCTAATTTTGCTCTTCAATGAAGCAGGGAGGATCGGGGACAGTGCAATGTTAAACCGCTTCCCTGTTTCCTGTTTGGCAGGCATCTGAGGGATAGACTGATGTAAGACATCTCTAAGGCAAACGTCCAGCGCTATTTTTCATGAGTACATGTAATCTGTGTTTTAACCAGTTTTTTCCTGGCTGATACGGTAGCTAACTAATATCCCAGGAATCAGAGAAACTGTGTTTACAGTAGCTTTTCTATTCAAGAGGGCTACTTTGCCTCATCTACTTGGTGATTTCCATTTCAGATGTTTCAGCTATGTTGAATTTAAAATGGACAGTTTGGAGTGAAAGTACTAATATTTTTAGAACCTGAAAATCATATAGAAAATAACATCCCCCCCCCCCCCGCAAAAACAGAACATCAAATTCTTCTAGTGTTTCTTTTCATTGTTTTGTCTAAGACTTTCCAGAAGCAGTATTAGTCAGTTGCAAGAAAAATTGTGTTATTTAAAGAATAATATATGGCATATTTTATTTTACAATAAAAAAGCTATGCCATAATAAATGTATTAGACTCTTCATTGTTTTAACTAAGGCACCTTTTTACAACCCAATTCACCTCAAATATTTGAAGTTGACTGTATGATTATTTTATTCAATCTGACTTTGGAGTGCATAAAACACCATAAACTAATAAATTATCCTCTAGCCAACTAATAGGGGAATGCCAAAACAATATGTCAGTGCATATCCCTGAGCTACAGCAGCTCCTGGAAGAACAAAAAGCCCCCTGCCCATTGTAGTTCTATACAGAAATAAGGGGAAAATGCATTGCTTGTTCCCCCTTTTCAGTGCTTGTTATGTACTACTTTCCAGCTGTTTGTTCAGAGAAATATTTGCATGATTGCACTGATATAAAAGTATTTGTTATTAGTTAATTTATTAATTAGTATTTATGCTGAAAACTATGACAAGATTTATAGTCAGGCACTTTTCCCAATAACAGCAAGTACAGTTGAAGTATAGAGATTTTATTTGCGTATTGGGTATAGGGGTAGGGATAGAAGAAAATGGCTTGATTTATTTATTTTGAATATAATGGGAGTAATGCCAGATCACTGACTTTGAATTTATGAATCAGTTTTCCTACTAGCACATCAAGACAATTTTCCAGTTGTCTTGGCTGTGTACTAGGAAAATAGCTTTATATTGGAGGTATGTATCTGTTTATTTTTCTGGACTATCCACCAGCTTTCACTACCATCAAACATTGTCACTTTTTAAGGCCTCGTTGGCTGAACAGAAGCGTCTAACTTTTCTTTCTTGCTTTATACTAATAATATACATAAGAATATATATTATATGAATTATATTATAGGTAGTGCTTATTTAGTGACTGCCTTGTTTAGTGACCATTTGCAGTTACGACGGTGATGAAAAAGTAACTTTGCACCAGTCCTCACACGTACAACCTTTGCAGGTCTGTAAAGCATAGGAAAGCTGAAGGAAGATCTTAAGCACAGTTGCAATTTCACTTAGCGATTGCTTCGCTTAATGACTGAGTTACCAGTCATAATTGTGGTTGCTAAACAAGGACTACCTCTATCTGTGTTATATATTAGATTGATTTCATGATAAAACTTCTTAGATTAATGAATAGGACAGAGCTTTAATGTCTTTCCTCAATATTTTAATCTTTAATATAATTTTCAAGCAGCCAGGAAGCATCAGGGGAGCAGCTGTAGTACGGTACGTTGATGAAGTAATGTTATATTACATTATACTATCTTTCAGTTGATATCACTGTGGAAGAAAACTTGCATACTAAGTGTACAGAAGGTATACTCTGCCAAGTAATTCTTATCCTAATATTTAATCTAACTTGCATAAATTAGATAAACATAAAAAGTTTGGGATTATTTATTGAATCAGGTAATGCATAAGAAATTGGCTGCAAATAAAAATAACAGCCAATGAAGCTGTGCATGGATAAAATTATTGATGTCTATGAATTTGGATTCCTATACTTTCCTGTATTGCTTGAAATGCTTAAGTCTTTGTATTTTTAAATAGTCAGCATTTTATTTAAACAAATAAATAGCTGTACTTATACTAACATTTCAGAAGCATAAATCTATCACCAAATATATTGATATTACTTGCTTTTTCATCTTTCAGGTAGTTTTTGAAGTTATCACTTCAGGTCACCAAGGATATCTGGCTATTGATGATGTGAAGGTTTTAGGACATCCATGTAGTAAGTGAATATTATGTTTTTAATTATTTCATAATATTGTTGGAATAAAGGTAATTTCTTTCTTCTGAATCCCCAAAGGGTTTCTTGATAAAGGGCCTATTTAACTCGGTAGGTGCCTAGAACTCTTGAAACCAAAATACTATGTAAATTTTCTAAGATTGTTGGAAAGCATACTTTGCTAGCTGAAGGTATGAGACTAAGTTACATGTTACATGAACCCGCAAAAGGCAATTGGAGCAGGATCCTGGCTTTCACATATGGGAAAAGGCATTGTTCCAACAGTGTAGTAGATGCTGAATCCATATCACATGCATTTCCTGATCATTCCCAGTAGTAAAATACATTAGTACTAAAATGCCTCAGCAACTCCTGGCTGACCTCATGTGCACTCATAACTTAGACAGTTTGAGACCTAGTTATAGTACTTCGTGGGGAGCCCCTTAGTGAATTGTAAGGCTGTAGGCTAGACTGGAGAGTTGAAAAACATCCCAGAAGTTCATAGCAAGTAAATTCCATGTTATTGCCAAGAAAACTATACAGATGTGTTCATGAAGTCAGTAGGATCTGAACTCAACTTGAACAAGGCTTGATTTTGCTTATTCCACAATTTATTTGAAGTACATAAACTACCTTTCTTTGAGGTACATAAAAATAGTGGTCTTGATAATATCCTAATATTCTTGTCTGATAACTGGTTTCAGTATTTATTATAGCTTTTATTAAAAAACATCAGTTAGATTTTAATCCAGTCTTTATAGAAATGTTTTCCAAGAGAGTTACACAGCCAAAATAATTTGCTTGCTCAATAGAAACAGTAAGCTAAAATTGTTCTTTTATTGGGACTTAGATTCTTGTAAAAAAGGAACATTGGCAATGTAAAACATCTTTATAATATATGATATTGTGAATAATTAGAAACAAATATTTTAAAATTAATTTCAGTCTCAATTTCTCGGCTTACAATACAAATATGTCATTTAGAACAATGTGGTGCTAATAATATAATTCTCCCTTTGCCACTCTTTTATTTTCAACAGCCAGCACACCTCATTTCCTGCGTCTCCAGAGTGTAGAAGTCAATGCTGGCCAGTTTGCTACTTTTCATTGCACTGCCAATGGTAGGACTGTTCAAGGAAACAGGCTTTGGCTACAGGTAACCGTGTTTGTTTCCCTTTCCTTTCTCTATCAAAGGGATACTTTTGAAAATGTGATAAGTTCATGGCTATCCAAAAGCCAAAGTCCAAGAAGGACTGTATGGCAAATGAGAAACTACAACATAGGCACTAGTAATTTTTCTATTTTGGTTCCAGTAATTAAAAGCAAGGGGAAAGAGGTTACATTAATACAAATATTCAGCATCCCCCGGAAGATGCCTAGTGTGTGTTTTTTTTTTTAATCACATGGTATTTATTATTTATAAAGCAGCAGCATAAGTAAGTTTTTTATAAAATTGTGCACTTTTGGAAAAAGCTCCAAACTTACTTGAATTATAGACTAATATATGGCAATTGTATTCAGATAGGAAAACAAAATGATATATATGTGGGACGCAGTGGTGCAGGGCTTTATGACGCTGGGGTTTGCCAATCAGAAATGGTCAGCACTCCAGCAGTTCGGGCCTGGCTCCGCGTGACGTGGTGAGCTCCTGTCACTCGTCCCAGCTTCTGCCAACCTAGCAGTTCGAAAGCAATTCCATCTGCAAGTAGATAACTAGGTACTCCCATTTCGGTGGGAGGAACCAGTGGCGCTATGCGGGGAGCAGAAACTGGTCCGAGACCCAACCTGAATGTGACCGATGCGATCGATGGGAAGAAAGACGTACAAAGAAGGAAAAAGCCCGGATGTGCTGTGACTCCCTAGCGACCGCTGCTGGCTAGATAGTATAGCCGTTAAATTGTTAGATAGAATTAAGATTGCTTAATTGTATATGTTGTACTTTGTGAGCTGCCCAGAGTTCCCCATTGGGGGGAGATGGGTGGAGAATAAATCCAATGTAATTTAATTTAATTTAATATACATATTACATATGTATGTATTTTCTTGCAACTTCAGAGCTGTGGCGTGCCAAGAAGCCCCAGAGCCGTGGCATGAGAAATAGCCACAGAGCTGTGGTAACGGGGCTGCTTGCCATGCCACAGCAGTGGGGCTGCTTGCTGCACCATGGGGCTTCAGGCAACAGTCCTCAATGGCGGTAGTAAGCCCAGCAGACGGAAACAAAACAATGATTGCGACAAGGGGGACAGGGAGGAAGGTCTGTTGGGATGGTGGCAAGGGAATTCAGCATCCTCTTCATGCTGTGCGAGGCAGCCAAAACGGCAGAGATTGGCGGGTGGGGGAAGCTAGGCAGATGGGGAAGTTGAAGGGGAGGCTGTTCCTTACCTTGGAATGGCTGGAAGGGATCAAGCTGGGAATGGCTTAGTTCGGGGGTGGGTCCTCGCCTAATGACCCGCTGAATTCATTTAATGACAGCAACAGGGACTGCCGGAACTGCCATCGCTAAGCAGGGTGGTCATGTGATGTTTCTCTTAATGATTGCTTCACTTAGTGACTGAGTTGCTGGTCCCAATTAGGGTTGTTAAGTGAGTACTACCTGTAGAAAGATGTAACAAGAGCTGTATTTCTAAGAAGAATAACTTCATGTGCTGTTCTGTGAGCTTGTTAGGCAAAATGCTCCAGTATAAAATTTTTAAAAATGGGAAACAGCTTTGTTCAACACTCTTTACTTGTTAACCTTAAAAAAATAGTCTCACTTTTCAACAATTTATATTCATATATTTGCCTGATTTCTATGATTGTAGGCAGTTTTACAACATATATGGCTGGTACATTATTTGCAACATTTGTGCATATCTATCTCGTTAAATCTTGCTTGAGATCCACACATAGTAACATTTTTTAATAAAATATTTGTTTGGTCTTATGTAGATATAAGTGTCCCTTGTTCCAGCAATTATCACTATGCATTTATCCAGAAGGAGCTTTTATGCAAAAATATAAATCGCACCATTTTTATTATGTGCAATCTCTAAAAAATCCAGAAATCATGTTTAGTTTCTGTTATGAAAAAGCTTCAGGCTGGTTTTAGTCAATACTATCTATATAGTATTTGTGCATTATATATGCAATACCTATGTATCTGGATCTTGTTCTGCAGCTGATATTAAGTGGCCCAAGAGCTTATTGAGTGGGAATTTTTGGAGGAAGTGGAAAAAGGATGAAGTTGGAATTTCTTTAGTTCCTTTGAAGTTCAGAAAGGAAGTAATTCTAAGTAAGGAAACTGCCTAACAAAGAGAAATCAGCTGAGGAGCTCCAGAGAGAAATTACCAGTGGTGTTGTCAGGCCACCTTGATCCCACCAATTTGATTTTTAGATTAATAGTCTCATTCCATCTGGTTAGAATTTTTTTTTTTTAATTACATTTAGACCACTAAGTAATGGTCATTTAGAAGATAATTTTAAACTGGAAAATTAACCAATTTAATTCTAATGTATATGAAGTCTTAGAATTGCTATATTCTGTAATATTGTTCTTTTAAAAACAAGGTGTTTAGATCATAGCAGTAAAATCACAGCGTTTTAATAATATATCTGTCACCAGGGCCACTAACCAATGTTTTTTGGCACTATAATGGTTGCTTCACAGATAGGTCTATAAAGAATGTTCCATAATAGTTCAGTTGTACTACTCTAAAATAAGTGCATGCATAAATATTCTCCTTTTGGCATACTTTTCTCTAGATTTTCCAATCCCTGGTTGCACTGTGTTTGTTCACTCCAAGAATTTATGATTAGGATAGCACTGTGTATCATGTGAAAAAGCAATACATAAAAAAATCTCAGGGCATGTGCAGGATTCTTGCTCCTAAATAGCTACAGTTTCTTTGGCCGTATAACGGATGAGTATTGACATTTAGCACTCTCTGCTTTCTGTGCCTGATTCAGCAGTCTAGTTAGCCTTCAAAGACCAGCATGAGATTACTATATCATTAGGTATATTGGCGGCTTTCAATACCGTAGACCACTCTGGCTTCCAGAGGCAGCAATGGCGGACTGAAGACGGCTCCGCTTTCGTGGACCTGACAACCGCAGCAAAAGAGGAGCAGGTGAAGGGATCAGCTCCTCAGATCCCCTGTCCAGATTAAGGAAAGGACAAGGATCGCCCAATAATTTGCTCCATACAGAATCTCCCTGAGAGGAGATTGTAAAATAGCGGTTTCCAACAGGTTTGAGAGTTCTGGGAGCCAAGGGAAAAACATCCTGGCTAAGCCACGGTTTGGTGCCTTTCAAAGAGACCCTGGGTTCGCTTTCTTCCTTTCTTAATTACTTTAGGAAGTTGCTTTTTATGGATTACTTAGAAGTTAAGAAATTTCTGAAGGGCAAGTTCTATTACACCAGGAGAATCTCCTTTTACCTTGGATGATACATGTAAGTCTAAGGATTAAAAAGAAAATATTTACTTTCTGAACAGCAAAAGGGTTTGAAAAGTTAAGGAGCTAGAGGGAAAGAATATTTCCTGTGGGGTGTTTAAAAATTACTAGAAAAAATGAAGATTTTTAAATTAATTGCAAGAAATCCTCCTGTGGGAAAGTTTTCTTGTCTGGGAAATAAACAGATGATAAGGGGACTTGACTGAGGGAACCAGAGAGAACAACCAATTCCATTTAAAGGAGAAGATACAATGGAGCAATAATAGAATGGAGCAATGTTGTATGACTATAGAAGAGTTTAAGGTGGTTTGGGACCAATGTACTCAGAAACTACTTAAAAGATTGTTTGACACTTCAGTAGAGGATATAGAAGAACAATAGATTTCATTGGAGAAAACAGACATTGAGGCTGATTTGAATGTGGATTTGGAGTTTATAAAAATGCTGGATTATAAAAGTGATTTGGAAAAAGATACTGTGGATCTGAAAATGGAAAGATGCTAAAATGGATTTACAGATGAAATCAGCTGTTATCATAATAATTAAAGGGGACATACAAATAATAAACCATAAGAGTGATTTGGAAAGCCTTTTTATTTTGGATTTACAAAAGGGATGTGTTAAACCAATGAGCTATTCCTGAGAAGAGATAAAGAGAAACTATTGAGGCTGTTCCTGAAAGAAGACAAAGAGAAAATGATAAGGAATCAATTGCTGGGCACTATTTATCAGGATTATCAGAAGTCCTACAACACATTCTAAAACTAGCACCAAAAAAAGATGTCCTTTTCATCATAGGGGATTGGAATGCTAAAGTAGGAAGTCAAGGAATAATCGGAATAACAGGCAAGTTTGGCCTTGGAGTACAAAATGAAGCAGGGCAAAGGCTAATAGAGTTCTGTCAAAAGAACAAGCTGGTCATAGCAAACACTCTTTTCCAACAATACAAGAGACGACTCTACACATGGACATCACCAGATGGTCAATACCGAAACCAAATTGATTATATACTTTGCAGTCAAAGATGGAGACGCTCTGTACAGACAGCAAAAACAAGAGCAGGAGCTGACTGTGGCTCAGATCATGAGCTTCTTACTGCAAAATTTAGGCTTAAATTGAAGAATGTAGGAAAAACCACTAGACCACTCAGGTATGACTTAGGTCATATTCCTTGTGAGTACACAGTGAAGGTGACAAATAGATTTAGGGAATCAGATTTGGTAGACAGAGTGCCTGAAGAACTATGGACGGAGGTCCGTAACATTGTACAAGAGGCAGCAACTAAAACCATCCCAAAGAAAAAGAAATGCAAGAAAGCAAAATGGCTGTCTGATGAGGCTTTACAAATAGCTGTGGAAAGAAGGAATGCGAAAAGCAAGGGAAAGGGAAAGACATAACCAACTGAATGCAGATTTCCAGAGAATAGCAAGGAGATAAGAAGGCCTTCTTAAATGAACAATGCAAAGAAATTGAGGAAAACAATAGAATGGGGAAGACTAGAGATCTCTTCAAGAAAATTGGAGATATCAAAGAAACGTTTAGTGCAAAGATGGGCATGATAAAGGACAGAAAAGGCAGGGACCTAACAGAAGCAGAAGAGATTAAGAAGAGGTGGCAAGAATACACAGAAGAACTATACAAGAAAGATCTTAATGTCCCTGATGTCCATGCTGGTGTGATCACTGACCTTGAGCCGGACATCCTAGAGAGCGAAGTCAAGTGGGCCTTAGGAAGCATTACTAACAACAAAGCTAGCGGAGATGACAGTATTCTGGGTGAGTTATTTAAAATACTAAAAGATGATGCTGTTAAAGTGCTGCACTCAATATGCCAGCAAGTTTGGAAAACGCAACAGTGGCCACGGGATTGGAAAAGGTCAGTTTATGTTCCAATTCCAAAGAAGGGCAATGCCAAAGAATGCTCAAACTATCGCACAATTGCGCTCATTTCACATGCTAGCAAGGTTATGCCCAAAATCCTATAAGCCAGGCTTCAGCAGTATGTGAACTGAGAACTACCGGATGTACAAGCTGGGTTTCGAAGAGGCAGAGGAACTAGAGATCAAATTGCCAACATTCGCTGGATCATGGAGAAAGCATGAGAGTTCCAGAAAGACATCTGCTTCTGCTTCATTGACTATGCAAAAGCCTTTGACTGTGTGGATTACAACAAACTGTGGCAAATTCTTAAAGAAATGGGGGTACCAGACCACCTTACCTATCTCCTGAGAAATCTGTATGCGGGCCAAGAAGCAACAGTTAGAACCGGTCATGGAACAACCGATTGGTTCAAAATAGGGAAAGGAGCACGACAAGGCTGTATGCTGTCACCCTGCCTATTTAACTTATATGCAGAGTACATCATGAGAAATGCCAGGCTGGAAGAATCACAAGCTGGAATTAAGATTTCAGGGAGAAACATCAACAACCTCAGACGATACCACCCTAATGGCAGAAAGTGAAGAAGAACTAAAGAGCCTCTTGATGAGGGTGAAAGAGGAGAGTGCAAAAGCTGGCTTGAAACTCAACATTAAAAAAACTAAGATCATGGCATCTGGACCCATTAATTCCTGGCAAATAGAATGGGTAGAAATGGAAGCAGTAACAGACTTCATTTATTTGGGCTCCAAGATCACCGCAGACGGAGACTGCAGCCATGAAATTAAGAGACGTTTGCTCGTTGGGAGGAAAGCTGTGGCAAACCTAGACAGCGTATTAAAAAGCAGAAGCATCACCTTGCCGACAAAGATTCGCATAATCAAAGCTATGGTTTTTCCAGTAGTAATGTATGGCTGTGAGAGCTGGACCATAAAAAAGGCTGAGCACTGAAGAATTCATACTTTTGAACTGTGGTGCTGGAGAAGACTCTTAAGAGTCCCCTGGACTGCTAGGAGGTCAAACCAGTCAATCTTAAAGGAAATCAACCCTGACTGCTCATTGGAAGGCTTAATAATGAAGCTCAAGCTCAGATACTTTGGTCACCTAATGCGAAGAGAGGACTCTCTGGAAAAGACCCTGATGCTGGGAAAGATTGAAGGCAAAAGGAGAAGAGAACGGCAGAGGATGAGATGGTTAGATAGCATCACTGAAGCAATAGCATGAAACTGAGCAAACTCAGGGAGGCAGTGAACACAGGAAGGCGTGGCGCGATATGGTTCATAGGGTCACGAAGAGTCGGACACGACTTAATGACTGAACAACATTTATCAGGATTAAAGACCAAACTTTTTAAAAGTAAAAAGGTTAATAAAGTGAATTTATTTGACTATGGTTAAAATATAGGTTTTGGTTTCTGGTAGTTACCAATGGGATTTCTTTTTGACCAGGAAGAAGGATGAGGTTTTTAAGATTTGTCCATAAGTGGGGAGAGATTTCTTTTGTTTTATTTTTTTAGAGAAAGTGATAAATTGGACTATACATTGATTTTTTTCCTTAAGGTTAAAATATGTATATTATTTCTGGTAGCCCTAAATAGACTTTTGTTGATTAGGATTTTTTACAATTTGATTATTGATAAGAGATGAGATATGGGAAGAAGAGAATTTTTTAATGAAATACTAGAGAAGGTGTTAAGCTGCTGAAACTCTTTATGCTTGTCTGGAGGGAGGGGGAGTCATTTTTTATACATCTTCATTTTTCTTTTCTTTTTTCCTTTCTCTATGTCTTTGCATTTCTCTTTTTTCTTTCTTTACTCTTTATAATTTCCTTAGTTTGTATTAGTTTTTTATCCTTGTACTTGAAAAGTCTAATAAAAATTGTTATTAAAAAAAAATACCATAGACTACTCTATTCTTCTGAGCCGGCTCCATGGTTTGGGGATTGGGCACACCATATTACAGTAATTCTCTTCCTTTCTCCTGGGCTCGTTCCAGTCAGTATTGGTTGGCGAGGAGAGACCATCCCCTAGGATTCTCCTTTGTGGGTTGCCACAAGGTTCTATTCTCTCTCTCCTCCTTTTCAACTTCTACATGAAACCACTGGGTGAGTTCATCTGCTGGTTTGGGGTTCGGCATTGTCAGTACACTGATGATACCCGATTATGTCTTTAGACGTCGGGCTGGCCAAGTGAGGCTGTCGAAGTTCTGCCCCGGTGCCTGGAGGCTGTGTAGGTTTGGGTGGGGAAGAACTGCCTCCGACTCACTCTTACCAAGGCTAGGTGCTGTGGGTGTTTGGAACACCCAGATTTGAGGATGCTCCAACTTTGACTGAGGATGGGGTGGCATTCATCCATTCAAAGGTGGTACGCATTTTGGGGGTCTTCCTGGATTCACAGCTCCTGCCTGATGAACAGATGGCAGTTGTGGCCAGGAAGGCCTTTGCCCAGCTTCATTTGGTGCACCAGTTGTGCCCTTTCCTAGACTGGGGGACCCTCATGGCTTGACTACTGCAATATGCTCTACATGGGGCTTCTTTGAAGTCCACCCAGAAGATTCAGTTGGTCCAGAATGCAGCAGCATGGGCAGGAATGGGCGTTCTTCAGTATGCCCATGTAACACCTCTGCTTTGTGAGCTGCACTGGTTACCACTTTTCTTCTGGGTGCAATTCAAGGTGTTGGTTGCTACCTATAAAGCCCTATATGACATAGGGTCTGGTTACTTGAGAGACTGTCTCCCACAATATCTGCCAAGGCTTGTTTTTAAACATTGTTCATAATTTAAAACCATCCAGAGTCACTGGAATCACATGGCATATCAATTTAATCATTATTATTGTTGGTCGCAGTCAGCCAGTTTAGACTGGAATTGGCATTTTTATCCACCTGTCAAGTCCTTCCCAAGGACCCAGGATAGGCAGATGTTGTTTGATGGTGTTAAAGGTATCATTGCTAGGTGTAAGCTGTTCCAAGTAAAGCAGCCTTTTGCAATTGACTGATGGCAATTTTGTCAATGCCAGTGGTGTTCAAGTGGTGCTCCAGATGTTTTGGAATTGCACCCAAGGTGTCTATTGCTGTTGGTACTATCTTTGCTTTCTTTTGCCACAGTTGTTCTATTTCTACAGTATTTGCAGATCTTTGTATTTTGTGATTTTCTCCAGTTCCTTCCCTTCTATTCTGCTGTCTTTGGGCATTGCAATGTCCACTGTCCAGACTTTTTTTGTCTTTCTTATCAACAATTTTTAACTCATGGGTGTTAATATGGCAGGTGCTTGTCTGTTTGAATTCTAAAGTCCCAGAGAACTTTGGCTTCTTCATTTTCTTTGTCTGTTTTGTGATTCCACCAGTTCTTGCTTGCAGGCAAATGGTATTTCTTGCAGATATTCCAATGCACCACGGTTGCTACTTTGTCATGCTGTTGTTTGTAGTCAGTCTGTGCGATCTTCTTGCAGCAGCTGACTAGGAGGTCCACTGTTTCTTCAGCTTCTTTGCAGAGGCAGCATTTGCTGTCTGTTATTGTCTTCTCAATACTGGCTTTGTATGCATTTGTTCTTAATACTTGGTCCTGTGCAGCCAGAATTAGCTCCTCTGTCTCTTCAACTTTTCTGCTCTCAGCCATTGCCAGGTCTTGTTGTTATCTTCTTTTTCTGCTAGTTTCTTTTGTGTATTGGCCATGTAATACTTTGCTTTGCCATGTCTCTTTTCTATTCTTCATTTGGACTTTCTTGTAGGCCAGTTTGGTCTCTTCAGTATTCAGTAAGCCTTCATGGTGTACTAGCTTCAGTGCATCTTCTTCACTGTACTTCAGATATTCTTCCAGTGCCCTTTTTTCTTCTTCAACTGTCTGGTGTAGTTTCAACATTCCATGCCCACCTATGCTCCTTGGTAAGTAGAGTCTGTCAATGTTGCTGTGTGGACAAAGGGCATGATTCATTTCCATTATTTTTCTGGTCTTCCTATCCAGGGCTTCTAATTCTGCTTGAGTCCAGTCCACTATTCCAGATGTGTATCTAATGACTGGAGTTGCCTAGTTGTTAATTGTCTTGATGGTATTTCCTCCACTGATTTGGATTTTAAGAACTTCTTCACTCTCATGATCACTTCGTATGCATCTACTAATCTTCTTCTTGATTTCAGTATGCTTGATGTTGTCAGCTTGAAAGATGCCCAGATATTTGTACTGATCTTCTTCATCCAGACTTTTGATGTTATTTCCATAGGGCATCTTGATTCCTTCAGTTTTCACTATTTTTCCTCTATTGATGGAAAGGGTGGCACATTTGTCCAGTCCAAACTCCATTGCAATATCTTGGCTGTATATTCGAACAGTGTTGAGCAGTGATTCTATTTCAGAAGGTGTTTTTGCATGTAAAGGAGGTGGGATAGCCTAGCAGATGTTTTTGATGTTTGATAGCCATGGCTTAACTTGTTTAGTATTGTTGACAGAAGAATCAAGAATCAAACAGTAGTGATGCTAGCGAGTCTTCTTGAAAGATTCCTGTCTTGATATTAACCTCTCCCAGTCTATCACCATTGATCAGCAACTGTGTCTTCCATTGTGCCATTGATCTTTGCACAAAACATCTGATGTTTCTACTGGCTTCTGTTATTTCTAGACACTTGATTATCCAATCATGTGGCAGGGAGTTGAATGCCTTCTTGTAATCAATCCAAGCTACATTCAAGTTGGTCTTCCTTCTCTTGCAGTTTTCAAGATCATCTTGTCAATTAAGAGCTGATCATTTGTTCCTCTGCTGTTTAGGCAGTATCCTTTCTGCTCAGATGGAGAGAGCTTGTTTTCAACTAGATGCCATTGGACTGTATCAGCTACAACACCAGTTAGCAATTTGAAAGTTGTTGGTAAGCAGGTAATTGGCCTGTAGTTGCCTGGTGCTGCCACTTTTGCTGGATCTTTCATTATCAGGTAGGTTTTGCCAGATGTTAACCAATCTTCAATTTCACCTCCTTGCAGTATGTTTTTAAACTGCTTGGCAATGAGTGGGTGCAGAGCAGTCAGCTGTTCCAACCAAAACTATGCAGTTCATTTTCACCTGGTGCTGACCAATTCTTGATCTTCCTTGCCCTTTTCTCCAACATTTCTGCTGTTATTAAAAGTTCTTTCACGTCAGCTTCTTTTTTATTCTTATCCACCTCCTTTATCCAAGCTTCATTCTTGTTGTGTTTCTTTGGGTTGTTCCATAGCTGAGCCCAGAACTGCACTGTTTATTCTTTGTCAGGTATTGACTGGTTCATTGCAGTCTCTCCATTGATGGATTGGTAGAAACGTTTCTGATTTGACTGAAATGGAAGATTCTACCTATCATGTGCAATTTGAGCTTTGTATCTTTTGATCTTCTTAGCTATGGCTGTTATTTCCTCTTTATTATTTCCAGTGCTTCTTTGATCTTCCTTGTTTCAAGATGATGTTTCTTGATCAGGTATTCCTTGGTCTTCTTGTTTTTCAGCTTCTTTTCTTTCATCTGTTCTAGCTTGCTTGCATCTGATCTTAGCATCTTATTTTTCAACCTGATCTTCCATTTTGATGGTGCACTGTTTGACTTTTTTTCTTGTTTATTGATTTTGCATCCGAGGTGTTCAGTTGTAATGTAATGCTGTACATTAGTTGGTTTGTTTACTTGGTGTTTATATTTGATATTACAGTATTGGCTTTTCATAATTGTGGTAGCTGTTTCTTTGTAACAAGCTTCAATTCAGGCAACCTTATTCTGCTGTTTTTGTGCTGTTCTAAATGCTCAGTTATTCTTTGTTTCAGTTCTTCTTTTTTCTTTCTTCTTTTGTAAGAAAGCCTTATTCTTTCTAAGGAGAAAGCAGAAGGGTGCTTGGTTTGGGAATGAAAACATTTCAATAGCTATGCTACTTCCTCTACTGCTGACTCCCCCTGGTTTGCCTCTATAGTCTGAACTACTTCTGGCAAGGCTTTGGTTTCTTTGCCCTGGGTACACATTTGTAGTTCTTCTAATTCTACTTCTGTGAATAGTTTATTTTGTAGTATAAATCAACGTTGATCTTCTAACCTCTGCTCTGTTATTTCTGATTCTGGATGTTGTTCTTTCCAGAAGTGGTGCATTCTTTTCAGATATCTTCTTCTTGTTGGACTTGATTTGCAATAGCAGATCATTATTTCTTTGTTTTCAATCTTTGTATATTTGCAACGAGTAAACAACTTTTCTTCCAGTAGTCCTGCAGCTGCTGGTCCTGGTTGCTCAGCCAACAGTCCTAAGTCCTGTAGCTCACTTGTCACCAGATGTCCAGGAACTAGAACACCTAGTGCAGTCCTTGTTGACCCGGATGAAGACCGATCCGGTATAGGTTTCTGTAAATTACATCTCACCTTATTGCCTATGGGAGAGGCACTCTTTGTCTGGCTACTCTGATTATACCTGTCCAGTATGGTTGAACCTCTGGCATAGCTGTCATCCTCCTTGGAGCATTCAAGCCCCACAACCATGGCAAAGTAATATGTCACTGACAGCATTGTTGTTGTTGTTATGATTATGATTATTGCATTATTGTTGTTGGTTGCACAGCTTTAGGCACATGTTTAGAGTGGATTTGGCATTTTTATTACATTATTATTATTATTACACTGAAATGAGCATTTATCTTTTTTTCTGGTGTGCCAAGATGAGTTGCCCTGATGGACATGTCATAATGTTATATTCTCAAAGTTAAAGATTTTTTTCTAAGTACTAGAATGAGCTCAGTGTCATGCCGACACTGAGAAACTATGCCTAATTAAAACACCTGGATATCTGCCTTGTGAGTCAATATACATAATAGAGCAGTGTAAAGCAGTGGAGAGGTTATTGGACATTGTTGGAATTGTCTTTGTATGGCATGCACTGGGATAATATGTGCATCAAGGAGCAGGTGGAGGAAGCATCTAAAACTGAAGACCCAACAGGAGCAAGCAAGACCTAAAAGAAAGATCTACTGTGCAGACTTTAGCTTTCAGAGGATAAAACAGACATCAGCGTGACAAAGGTGCTAGAATGCCAGAAGCTCAGGGAAAAAATAACTTGTTGCTCTTTCCATTCACCTTTCTTAGTTAAAAATGAGGGAAAAAATGAAAGTACTAACAGAAGCTGCAGGTCGGGTGGGGTGAGAATGAAACATCAGACAATCTGAAAAGCATCATTTGGAATTGGCTGTATAGAACTATATATATATATAGTTTATAAGGCCACAATATATATAGGAAATACACATAAGTTGTCTACCTAAAAGCACTGTAACAAAAAACATCACTGTAATTTAGAGAGGAACAATGTGCCTCTATGTGTGTGTGTGTCTGTGTCTGTGTCTGTGTTTGTGTGTCTGGAAAGTGTCTATTTTTTCTCATAGAGAAAAGAGTCAGAAAATTTCCTTGTAGTCCTTTCTTGGTTAAAGCAAATCCTTTTACAATAGAGGCATTTTGCTCCTTGGCTCAGAAGAAAACAAGTTATTGTTACTGAATTGTTTTTTACTGCATGTCTTTACATTGTTAAAAGCATAGTCTTTCAGTAGTGTTAGGCAGTGGTTTTTCTTTTTAATGACACCATTTTAAGTTAGCTGTTACTTCATTTTGTATCTTAGTCTTTATATAGCTTGTCTGTCTGAGATACTTCTTCTTTGCTCCTGTTTTAAAACTGGCTACCTTGTTGTTTTTTTCTTACTGGAGCCACAATCTGCTTTAATGTACTATTTCTTATTTAGCATACATGACCATGAGAGGTTAAAAGCATCCACTTAGTAATGGAAAAGAAAAATAATCACTTAAGCTAGAAAGTGGCTATCAATGAATACCATTAAACTGCCAGTCATATTCATGTTCAGAAATTCACATAAGAAAATAAAGGTAAGAAACTCAAAAATCCAAAAGCTTTTGTTATTGTAGAGGCAGAAGAGCATAAAGCAGGATTAATGATTAAGAGAAATTCATGTTCTCCATAGCTGATGAGAATGAATAAGAAATAAGTACCTTAATACCTTAGTAGCTTCATGCATCTTCTATTCATGGCATTTCTATTGCATTTTTTCTACAACTTAAAATGTTTTATTTCCAGACATAATTATAGTATATATTACACACATGGATAAAATATTTGTAGCTATTCATGCTGAAAAATAAGTATGAAATATCTTTGAATAGTATCTTTGAATAATATACATGTACAGTAGTGTATGTTATTTGGGGCATCACGTTCACAACTGGAACATTTCTGTCAATATCTAAACTAGTAAAGACTATTTTTAAAACAGGTGTACCTCAAAAAAGAATTATTGCCAGAAGGGGAGTATATGCTAAAATTGTTGGGTGAACCAGTTTTATTTTACAAATCTTACTTTCAGATCAAGCTTTCCTATAAATTACTATGAAATTATTTAAAATAAATGATTCTGATGTAATGTCATTCTGTATTTTCATATCCAGCTATTATGACATAGTTGTGTAGTATTTGTGAACTTGGGATTTTAAAGTATCTAATGTAGTCAAACTAATGTTTTCAGCATAAAACATTTACTAATACTAATATTCATAACATATTAGGTAAAATAATTGTCTATTTAATCCACTCTTCCCATTATACTATTTTATCAAAATGCTGCTTGGCTTGTCAAATCTAAGCATTATTTGGAAAAATGATATTACCATTTGCAAAGAACACTACATGGGGCATAGCTACAGTTAATGCTGGTAACTGAGTCTACAACTTCTCTGTCTTAGTAAGGTGTGTTATGTGAAAACCTTGACAGACCAAACCATAATGGCAGTGGAGGTCAACATCTTTGTGTCTCTCCGAGGCTACCATGACATATTAAATATTGTGACTTGGAATGCAAGAGGAGTAAATGATAGAGCTTGAATTAACAAATAAAATGAAAGTGATACATTCTGTGTCTGTGGAACTAAGAGAAAGGGTAAGGATGTACTAGATCTGAATGAAGGTGGTCTGATCTTATGGAATGGACTGGAACATTTGCAAGGAAATGACAGTAGAGATTTAATCGTGAATCAGAGTGCTAAATGTATATGAGAAGGTGTAGATTAGTGTCATCTAAGTTACTGTGAATGCATGTGGAAGTAGGAGTCCATAAACTGGTGATAAATGTGTGTTTTGCTCTAGTGAGTAGTGATGCTGGAAGACCCATAGATGAGTTGGGGTGGGGGGAAATTATGCAATATTATGAATGAATATGTTCCAGGAGAAACAGTTACTGTGCTAACTGTTGCTAAGTGACATGAATGGATCAGTGGGAATCAGATTAGAGAGTATGAAAAAAATGACTGAGCAATCTGGAGATCCAAGAATGAATGAGAATGCTGACTGATCATGATGCAAGACTGAGAGAATTAAGTTACCAGCATGAGGAGAGCTTCTGAACATGGACCAGATCATATTGTCAAAAGTGTACTTTGGGATAAAATGGAAATGGAAGAAAAGAAGTGAAAGAAACTAAGATAAAAATAGAATGACTACAGGAAAAAAGGACAGATAATTAGTCTGCCACCAGAATAAATGGAAAGTGGTTGTAAGAAAAGAGAATGAGAAATAAACTGAAAAGAATTATATTATAGAGTGCCTCAAAAATATGTTTTGAGAGTTACACTAATAGGAAGAATGATAAAAGGATGTTTGA
The DNA here is from genome assembly GCF_059951505.1 of Python bivittatus. NCBI lineage: Eukaryota > Metazoa > Chordata > Lepidosauria > Squamata > Pythonidae > Python > Python bivittatus. Next base: position 32,308,118 of record NW_028277113.1, on the reverse strand, counting down.
TGGAATGATGAAATGAAAGAGACAGTGGATGAGAAAAAATGCACATAAGAGTATTACTTCTGCAAAAATGAGAATGAGAGAATGTTACATTCTGTGTACAAAGAATGTAGTCAAAAATATTTAGGAATGGTTAAGATTAAAAGAGAGATATAAAATATAGAGCTATTTTGCTGGAAATAAAAAAAAGTTTTGAAATGGGTGGAAACAAGGAGCTTCCAGCAGAGTGAATAGAATTAAAAAATAACAGGATGAAATTAATTCAGCTGAAATTGAAGTGAGAGAATTCTGGAAAAAGTATTTTAGAGATTTACCAGGAGTCAGTGTTCATCCTTGAGACTGGGTCATCAGATCCTTAGTAACCCAGTCTCCAGGTGCTGCTGCTACTAAATGCCAAGTCAATGTGTAATAAAGATATCCTTATCCATGACTTGATTATGAAAAAAGTCAGCTGACCTGACCTGTATAAATGAGACCTGGGTGGACTCAAGGGGAGGAGTCCCCTCTTGGAGATGTGCCCACTTGGGTTTTGTGTTTGGCATTAGCCAGAACTCCAGGGCAGGGGAAGAAGAGTGGTAGTTATTACCAAGGATGGTTTTCAGAGGCTCTGTGCTGCAGATACCAGATATGAGATTGTATGATTGAAGCTGGACTCCAGGGAACAGTTGAGTGTGGTGTTGTATCAGTGTCCCTGATGCACAGCAACCTCCCTGCCTGAGTTGTTTGATTCTGTTGTGGATTGGCAGTTGACTCTCTGAGGCTGATGGGCCTTGGGGATTTTAACTTGCCCTCAGCCGGTATTGAGTCAGGAGCAACTCAGGAATTCATGGCTACTATGGCAACCATGGCTCTGTCCCAAATTATTGAGGGCCCAACGGATGCTGTGGGATGAATACTAAATTGTTTTTTGTCTCTGGGCAGATGCAACATGATTTTGTCAGGAACAGATTACTATCTGATTGCTTTTCGGCTTACAGGTGCTATTTCTTTCCCTCAGGGGGGCAGAACTTGTTAGATCTGCCTAGTCTAGTTGCTTAATGGACTCAGAGGTGTTTCAGTGAGCTCTTGGGTTTTTCCTGAAGATACGGCAAGCTATTCATCTGAGCCCTTAGTTTCTGCCTGAAATGGGCAGGTGACAAGGGCCTTAGATCAGATAGTTCCTATGTAGCTTCTTGCTGTACATCAGTCTTGGTTTTCTAAGGACCTCTGAGAGATGAAACATCAGAAGAGATGCCTAGATGCCACTGGAGGAAGTCAAAGAGCAAATTCAACTGAGCAAGTGTAAGAACCTACATTAGGGATTACCTTGTGGCAATATGAATGGTGGAATAGATATTTCTCTGCTGTTATTGTGTCTGTTGATAGCTGACCAACAGCCCTTTTTCAGGTGACCCCCTCTTTTTTGGGCAGAGATGAGCCTCATGACCATCTTTTGAGCTGCTTTGAAGAATATTCTAGGCATCTAGAGGATAAAGTCACTCAGATTCACTCGAGAGTTGGTTTGACTGGGCTGGTCCAGTCAAGTTACCAAAAGCATGGACATATTTAACTTGGGAGGATTTTGATCTTGTAACTCCAAAGGAAGTGGCCAGGAATCTCGGTACTACAAGTAGTCCTCGCTTAACTATCCTAATTGGGACAGAAATTTCTATATCTAAGTGAAGCAATTGTTAGGTGAAACATCACATGACTGCATCACTTAGTGACAGTAGTTCCAGTAGTCCCAGTTGTGGTCATTAGGCCAGGACTGTGACATTGTTAGGTCAGGACCTCATGCTTCTCCTGCGCTGCTGTACCTGCCTCTGCTTTAACTCCCCCTACCCACCTATCTTGCCCTCATCTCTGCCCTTTTGGCCACCCTGTACTATGCTGGCTACCCTTGTTGCCTCCTGCTGCCCCCCGCTCTCCCCAGCTGACCTTCGCCATCTTCTTCCTCCTCCTTGGCACAGGGGCTCTGTCAGCACTGGGCTCACAGCTGCTATTGCCACCCCAGTCACTGAGCTCTTGGCAGGCCTGCCCTGCTTCAGCAGTCTCAGCCCACCTCACATTCCCATATGCATGCCTGTTCCGCCTGCCGGGGCTCCGTGCACCAGACATGGCTTGCTGCCTCCTCCCAGCTGCTGGCTGTGGTCTTGCAAAGCAGCCACTTGTTCCATGAAGGGTAGTACCTCCCAGGAGGCAAGTGAAAGAAAAGTGGGTGCAGGTTGCAGATCATGACCTGGAGCAGCCATGGTCCGGCTAGCAGCTCCCTGCTCAGCACAGCTCTGGCGTGTCTTGGAGCTCCATGGACCAGGTTCTTGCTGTGTGCCTTGCCTGCTGTGCTGTGTACCATCTTGGGGGCAGGGGTCTTTGAACGGTCAGTCTGCCTGCCAGCGCACCATACACTGGACACGGCATGCTGTCTCCTTCCTCCTGCAAAGCCTTGTGAAGGGCCAGTAGCTTCCAACGCACTGAAGCCCGCAGACTGGTTCTCCAGGAATGCTTTCAGCATGTACCCTGCAGCTCACATTGGAAGCTGCTGGCTCTTAACAAGCCTGCAGGCTTCAGTGAGGGGTAGAGGTGAGCCCAGCCCGACAAACCCTACCAGCAGGCCCTCTGTTCACTTGGCCCAGCCTTCTTCCTGCAAAGCTTCATGAAGGGCCAGCAGTTTCCAACACACTGAAGCCTGCAAACCAATTCTCCAGGAGTGTTTCCAGCATATGCTCTGCGGCTTGAGTTAGGAGCTGCTGGCCCTTCACAAGGCTTTTCAGGAGGAAGTCTGGACCAAGAGTGAGCAGAGGGCCTGTGGGCAAGTTCTGTCAGTGCTGGGCTTGCTTACAACTCTGTCTGAAGCCTGCAAGCCAATTCTCCAGAAGTCTTCCAATGTGAGCTGCAAAGTGCATGCTGTACATCCAGGAAGCCCTCATCCTTCTGCTTCCTCCCATCTGCCACCATCCTGAATAGTGCCTCCAGCACAGCCACCACCTTCACCTGGGGAGCCACTGTTGCCTCTCCTGACTTGCCCAGTGACAGAGCATATCGTGCCTCACCGTCCCATCCTGCTGCACTCTCCATGGTCTGCTGGCTATCACTCTCAGCGCTGCCAGCAGAAGATGGGGTTCACTCCTCCACCTGCATTGTTGCCCTATCTCCACTGCTGGCTCAGTCCTGCTGCCCTTCTCTGTGACAGCAGCTGGCCTTAGATGGATGAACAGGCATTGTGAATCATGACAAATATGGATGGAGAACCTTTGCTCCCTGAATGATTGCTGTTTTTACTGGTGTGATTGTTTGGTCTTGTATTGGTTTTTTAAAGGTGTCCAGAGTTGTCTAGAATGGGGTAGCCAACAAATCCAATAAATAAGTAACTGGGAAAATGTTGAAACATGGATGCGGTTTGTTAATGAAGAAGTTGTGTGATATAATGCGTTTGTGAAGACTGCATATGTGCCTGATGATTGAAAGGTTGCTGTTATTGTTATCTGTACAAAGAGAAAGGTAGCACAAGTGAGTGGTATTAGTTTAACAGTGTATGAAGCAACATATGAATGTGGTGGAAGAAATGTGGTTTTCAAGAATACAAGCTATGGACAGCTATAATGAATGGTGTTGTAAACTATTTTTAGCTGTGTTTACTTTTTTTCATAACTTGTGCCTTTCATTTCTTCGGATTATTGTTTCTTACTCCTTTTCTGCATTCTGCTTATCTCAAAAAGAAATAGTATCATGGGTATGTGCTGTACATATGTACTATTATTTAACCTCTACATGAATAAACACTCTTAATAGTTTGTCTTCATATAGATAGCTGATGGTCAAAACATTCATGGGCAACTCACAGGATTCTCCTTACATATTTGAAGTATACAAATACCCTTTACTTTTTTAGTTGAAAGGCAGTTATCCTATTTCTACTTTTGCTGAACTGAATATTTACAATATGTTAAAAATAATAATCAAGACTTATCAGGACCATGTAGAATGCACAACACTTGGAGACTTCCGGTGAGTACCATAACGAGCTGCTGGCAATGGGACCGCATTTACGAGGAAAATCGTGGTTGGATGTTGGATCCAGACTAGCGAAATCTCTTTTGAGGAAGGAGAGATCATTGAGATAACTCACTTGACTCTGGACAGCCGCTCTTCGTGAGTAGACCACTGGAACCATTGTTCTGCAGTCAGCTTATGAGTTGAGTGGCTGGGAGTCAAGGGACACCATCAAGCTCATACTTGGAACTCAGCCTTTTAAGAACATAAAGCTCGACCAAGCCTCATTTCTTAATCACTTTTTGGATTTTTTTTTTTTACTGTTATGAAAATATTAAGATCCGTCAGATCAGCAAGGTTTTATTGTATTCATCAGGTAAGTTGCCTTCTCCTTGGAGAAATATGTTTTTAAATATGATTTTAAAGCTTTGGAAAAAATATTACTTCTTGGATTAAACCACAAAAAGGTGCTTAGAATATGGATTTTGGAAAGTTAATGGCAGATTAAGGGTCCAGATGGACTTGGAATTATAGTTTTGAATTAAGTAGAAGAATTCTTCCCATTGGAAATGGCTATTGTTTGGACTCCTTTAAGAGGAAACATGATAATGGGACCTTGAAGGTTTGACACTAGAAGGGGGTAGTGGATAATAAATTTGTTTTGTTAACAAAGAAATAAAGAATGGAGCATAAAACCTTAATGGATGTTTTTGAATATTGGTCTTCAAAATTACTTGGTATGATAGACGGATTGTGTGTTAATGAAGTTACAGAAGAAATTGCAATGGATAAGTTTGAAATTAATTTGAATATGGAGTTAAATGTGTCAAGCAATGAGAAGCGTATGGAGAAAGATGTACCGGATGCACAAACGAAACTGATAAATGTTTCACTGCCTAAAGGAGATATACAATTATTAAATCAGAAAAGCCATTTGGATAACTTTTTCTTACTGGGTCTACAAAAGAGGTCTGTTAAAGTCTCAAAGAATTTTATGAAAAGTGATTGAAAAAGGACAAACTTTCCTTACTGGATGTACAAAAGAGGTCTGTTAAAGTTTTAAAAGATTCTTAGGTCAGAAAAAGGATGAGCAGAAAGCAAGCTCTGGGAATATATTTGAAGGGGTTAAACATTAAGATTGCTAAAAATTCAGGGAAAGAATATAGGGTTGGCTTATTTGATCAAGGTTAAAATAGAAAATTAGTTATACCTGGTTTCCTTTACTGGACTTTTGCTGACAAAGAACGAATGAAGAGGCTTTTGGATTTGTCTTTTTAGTTAAGAGATGAGTTATGGGTGAAGAGAGTAAATGTTGTATTAAGAGATGGTATAAGCTACTAAAACTGTTTTTACTTGCTGGAATGAAGGAGGAAGTTACCTCTTTTTCTCTTTTTTTCTTTTTCTTTTCTTTTTTACACTTTTTTCCTTTTCGTATTTTCCTTTTTCTATTTCTGTGTTTTTTGTAGTTTGTATTAGTTTTTAATCTTTCTATTTGTAATCCTTAATAAAATTTTTTGAAAAAAGAATAGAATGCAGAATACTTTATAAGCCTTTTAGTAGTGTGCTTTGGAATGTAGTGTTATAGAGTCAAGACAACTATTTTATTTATGTTTACTCTTACATTTAATTATAAGTATATATAGTTAAGATTATTGCTGTACTATCAACTTTGCAAGGGCTGCACCTAAGGCTTTTGGAGTAAACATATTGCTGTGGAATCTCCCATTGTAAATCTCAGCATGAACTATAAAAGCTTAAAATTGCATTCCATTCCTTTTATCATCTTTTGCCAGGATTTTTTTCCAAGTTGTAGGAGACTCAACAGAGGCTTGTGTTTCCACAATATTATTGCCTATTGCAAAACATTTTTTTCAGTAGAATAACAATTAAAGTATTTTATTAAAAGCATGCTTCCCTTTCACCTTCCCAATAGCTTTTTCATTTTCAGATTTATATATGTAAGTTAATGTTACTTTCTTGTAAATATAGCAGTATAACCTTTTTAACCGACTGGCAAAATATTTTTGAAGACAAAATTCTGAAAACACTGCAATACATCTGCTGTTTAGCTGTGGAAGTTTCACTGGCAAAACAGGTTTATTTTTATGATTAAACAGATTTAAAAGCAGATTATTTTGTTAACATTAAATGTATTTAACAAAACAGATTGTACTTTGAATAAAATGAAAAGGTTGCTGTTAGAGAATTCATAGAAGCAGAAGGCATTTCATATGTGGGCTTCGTTAGGTGGTTATTGGAAATGAAACCAGTTTAGAAACATTTAGAAACAGGAATAAGAAATGAAACCATCAGCTACTTGGTAGCCTTAAATTTTGATATACCTTTTAAATAGGGGCCATCTATTTATATAATCTCACCCACAACCCTACAGAGGACAATATTGCAAGACTACTAACTTGTCATTCTTTCTGGTTATGAAGACCTGTTAGTCAAGATGCAGTAACAGACTTCATTTATTTGGGCTCCAAGATCACCGCAGATGGAGACTGCAGCCATGAAATTAAAAGACGCTTGCTGCTTGGGAGGAAAACTATGGCAAACCTAGATAGCATATCAAAAAGCAGAGATGTCACCTTGCCGACAAAGATCCGCATAGTTCAAAGCTATGGTTTTTCCAGTAGTAATGTATAGCTGTGAGAACTGGACCATAAAGAAGGCTGAGCGCCGAAGAATTGATGTCTTTGAATTGTGGTGCTGGAGAAGACTCTTAAGAGTCCCCTGGACTGCTAGGAGGTCAAATCAGTCAATCTTAAAGGAAATCAACCCTGATTGCTCATTGGAAGGATTGATAATGAAGCTCAAGCTCAGATACTTTGGTCACCTAATGTGAAGAGAGGACTCTTTGGAAAAGACCCTGATGCTGGGAAAGATTGAAGGCAAAAGGAGAAGAGGACGGCAGAGGATAAGACGGTTAGATAGCATCACTGAAGCAATGAGCATGAAACTGAGCAAACCCAGGGAGGCAGTGAAGGACAGGAAGGCCTGGAGTGTTATGGTTCATGGGGTCACGAAGAGTCAGACACAACTTAACGACTGAACAACAACAACAACAAGCCTGTAATCAATGTAGTGGTTTCACCTAGAGCTGGTTTTGGAAGTTTTGTGAAGCAGGTTTCAAACTGTTTTACATATATAACATCTTTTTTAATGTAGCAAAATGATTAGCTCATACAACTAGATTAAAGGAAATGCCCTAAGACTGAGGAAAATATTATATTACAAAACAGAGATAAATCTTAGGGAAGGATTGGATGCAAGAATTGCAGCAAATGCAGAGTGCTATCAGCATCTCATTTAAGTTGCAGAGCAAAAAATTCTCCCATTTGGTTTAATAGCTTTAAATTACACTCATCTACTAATTGGATAAGCACCCAAGAAAAGAATGGTTGCAATAAATCAGTCACTGGGATTCACTGCAATAGAGATATTTCCAAATATACTTAACTTGGTATAATTTACAATGATTCATGATAAGGAGAGCTGCAATTTGCAGTCATGCAGAATAACTGCAGCTATGCAGATAGGTTTAATGCACTCTCTATTTTCACCAAATACAGAGAGCCAAAAGAAAGTTAAAGGATAAAAAGCTTCAGGAATGAACCACAATGGCCTACTCAAAGGAAAGTTCAGATTTATTTAGAAAATGAAGCAGTAGTAAAAGTTATTGGAGAGCCAGGATTTGCTTAGTTATTTTGCTCTTGTCTTTGCTTCTGAACTAACTGAGAACTTTTACCTGAAGCTGGCAATGAAAAATCTGGAATAGTCTAAAAGAACTTCTATTACAAAGAACAGTGAAACCTTTTTTACATTTAAAATACATTAATTGTATAGGGTTATTTTTGCTCATGATAGAAAGTAATCTATTTTTATCCAGCTCAGGGAAGAGACATGCTGGAGAGACTGTATGGTTTCAACCCTTCTGGGCTTTAGGATGTTTTGAGGCCATTCTCTCTTGTAGGAGGGTAAAGGAATGTTATCAATATTGGCATATAAGTGCATACATGAGTTTGTTACTTTGTTGATTGTTTCTTACTGTTTTGACCTTATTTATGGATATAGCTTGTATCAGCTTATCAGAATCAATAAGACGTATAAAAAGAGAGAGCGAGAGAGCGAGAGAGCGAGAGAGATTGAGATTCATGTTGTAATCATTTATTGCTTTGTATGCCTGATTTGGGAGTTTTGCCTATCACTGATTTGCAAAAATGAGTATAATCTATGTCCATTTAGTACTGAAACTATTCCTGGAAGCCCTGACAGAGTCACATAATATAGTGATAGTTCTGATTAAATTGATAACATCATTTCCTTTTTAGAAGCTAGAACATCTCCTATAAATCTTTCGCTTCCACCTTGTCTTTTTGTGTACTCTTTCCTCTTAATCTGTTTTATTTTGTTTTTTTAATACTGTATGAGAAGTAAATCCACTTTCGGAGACTCATGGTCATTAGATTTCCAGCTCACATGGAAACTTACTAGATACACTTCTTACACATGTTTATAAGGTGGGTGTAACCACAGGAAAGCAATATCATTTCAATATTGTATAGTAGAATATAATTATTCCAATTGGACCAATATGAAATAAAGAAGGAAAGAAGACCTTACAGCCAAAAGTAAAAAGAGACCTTATAGGTTAGTGAAAATGCTAATATATGCAAAGTGTAATCACAGCTCATTCCCATTTCTAAGGAAGAGAATTAACTTAGTTATGTAAGCTGCTCTGGGAAGTCATTATAAAAGTAAAATCAGGAATTCTGTGAAGCAATTTGCTTGAGAGTATAATGCTATTATTTTTACTGTTGCTTGTCTCTTTCAAGCAAAATTTCCTCTTGGCCTTAAATAAATAGTAATCGCATCTGCATGATAATGCAATGCGCTATGTAGAATATACATATTACAGAATATTCTAGAGCATTTTCTATTAAATCAGTGTTTTTAAATCGACCCATTATGTGAATGCTTACCTACTTTTTTTTTACTGTCATAAGAGTAAGTTATTTCAAAAATGGCCTGAAGGAACATAATGTGCTGAAAACAATGTAGCTGTATTGTTTGTAAAAAGGATTCAGATGCAGACTCAAACATGCTTCCCTTCCAAGCCAACAATGTTATGAGTCTGGGCTGGGCTCCTAATTAGCATACTACTAACCATTCTTTCAGGATGGTTCTTAGGGATTTCCAAAGAGGAGGAAGACAGGAAATAACCACCAGAGAAACTGCTCGGCAGGACTTTTTCCCTCCTCCCATAGCCATTGTTGCTGTGGGTAAAAGGATATGGGAAGGAATGTGGCAACCACTGCATAAACATTCAGTTTGATTGTTGCATTCCTCTCCTTGCTGCAAGAGCCATATCCACCAACTATCCTGTGGAAATAAAAGCATTTGCTTTTAAATAATTTTTACTTCACTTTATTTATAGCTGCTTGTCTCGCTTGTAAGCCATTTTGAGGGCGTCCTGAGAGGCAATATATAAGTTAAGGCTGTATAAATCATTAGGCCTCTCAGGACTTGCTCCACAAAGGTCTGAAGTGGCCATGGCTACTTTGAGGCTTTCCCAAAGTCTTGTGATTTCAGCTGTCTGTCTGAGTGAAAGTATCTTCTGGGCTTTCATGTGCATGCTTGAAAGACATTAAGAGGGCCTGAAGCAACCTGGCTGAAGTTCAAGCTTTTTAATGGTTGCATTGTTTTCTGGTTTCAAGGAACAGATCCAAAGGGGCTTTTCACTTGTGAATGATGTATCTTGTCTCATGATTTGCTCATGCACAATATAAATAATTGTGAATAAATGTGATGTTTGTGAAGAAGAATCAGCAACAGGGAGGACTAGAACCTCCCTTTATGAACTTTATGAACCTTATCAATAAAATGCTCCTGAGCAAAATTGGAAACTTAGGAAGCTGCTAACTCACACATATGTTATCTTAGCAATCATGTTTTGTAAACCATGTATCATGGTTTAATATGAGGTGTGAACCAGGCAGCTATTTTAACTAAAAACATAAATTAGACCAAGGTGTGAGGCAGGTTATTAGATTAGACCCTTAGTCCATTTTGATCAGTATTTTCATTAGTGGCTAACTGAGGTCATGATGATTTTTTTTCTTGCTGTTCCTGGATTGATTCTGGGACCTTCTGGGAACTTTTTCTAGCTGTATTTGGAGTGAACCTGAGATAATCTGTATGTAAACCGCATGCTTAGTTGTGAGTTACAGCCCTACCTGTTGGAATGCACAAAACTTCTAATATTACAGTATAATTAACAAATCTAGAGAACTTCAAAATTATAACGCCCATCCATTTCAGATGGAACAACAAAGCTAAATATTTTTAGAAACATTTTAGTATTAACAATGAGATCTACAAATGATATAAAATCCAGCTCCCTCCCAACTGTTCATACGCCACCATCAGAGAATGACTGACAGACAGAGCAACAGAGTGAACAAGTAGAGAGTTCTTCCATCAATATTTGAAACATTCTCTTTTTTTCAATAGTAATTTTATTAAAAATTACAACTACAACAATAAAAAACTAAAACTAAAAAAGAAAAAGAAAAAAATAGAAGGTGCAGAAAAAAAAGAGAAAGAGAAAGAGAAAAGAAAGATATAAAGAAATGACTTCCCCCTTCATCACAACGAATATACACAATTTTAGTAACGTATCACCTTCTCTTAAAATACAACAAATGATCTCTTCCCATATCCCATCTCTTATCTATAAACAAATCCTTAAAACCTTGTCATTTCAGTACTAGTCAGCAAAAGTCCATTAAGAGTTACCAGAGATAACATACCTGTTTTAACCTTGATCAAATAAACCCACTTTATATTCCTTCCTTTTACTTTTAACAATTTTTTAGTCTCTTCAAATAATGTCCTAAAACTTTCTTTTCATTTTTTCTCTGTCCCTTCTCACAAAATTCTTTAAAGGTTTAACAAGCCTCTTTTGTAAACCCATTATAGGAAAATTATCCAGGTCACTCTCTTGGTTTGTTATTTGGAAATCCCTTTTAATTATTAAGACATTAGGTGATTTCTTCTGTATGTCCAGTGTAACATCTTTTTCCATATCATTCTTGCACCTTGTCATTTTTAAATTCACTTTCAGATCGGTCTCAATCTTGTCTGGTAAAACTTGTTCCTCTTCCTTAAACACAGTCTATCTATAGAGGCAGACACTCTTAAAATTAATTTCTGGGTCCATTGTTCAAAAATATCCTCCATTATGTCCAATGTTAAAATATGTTGCTCCATACTGTATTAGTAAGTCAAATTTAAGTGTTCTTCTCCTTTAATTGTAATGTTTAGTTCCTGTTAATTCCCTCTGGTGTCCAGCCTTCAAAGTCCCATCCTATCATGTCTTTAAAAAAAAAAAAGAATTCAAAATGAGCATTTTTCCATGGGAAGGATTATTTCCAGAATCGTATTTCAAATTTATCTGGACCTTTAGTCCATTTGTAACTTTATAAAATCTAAGTATTAGTCACCCTTTTGCTTTTTATTCCAATTTTTTTTTCTTGCCTTAAACTTGTATTGAAAACTTCTTTCGCTAAGGATTGAAGAAACTCACCCAGTGCTGTAAAACATGTTGATCCAAAGGTTCCTAATAGCTTAATATCACTTAACAAGCAATTTCCAAAAGTGATTAGAAAAGGAAGTATGCGAACCCAGTGTCCTTAAAGGCACCAACTATGATTTGAGCAAGATGGCTACTCCATTGTCTCCCAGAGCTCTAAACCCACCGGAGACCACTGTCTTGTGGTCTCCTCATGAGGAGCAACTGTGGGCAATCTCAAGTCCTCTCCTTGTCCAGAGAAGAATTAGAAAGAGTTGGTCTACTCACCGGCTCTTGATTCTGGTGTGGTTGTCAGCTCTACTTTTAGCAGAGCTGTCTTCAGTTTGCCATTTCTTCCCCGGAAATCTCAGTATTTGAAACATTCTCAAAGTACTGTCAGAAAAGTACAAGCTGATTTACATGAACTAAATGAAGCTTGCACATCACCAACCAAAATGTACTGGCAATATTTAAATTAAGTTGCTCTAAGGAAATAATTTAATACATATTGTTACTGAAAATTTAAGAACAGATTTAGTACATCTTCAGGAGTTGGAGATCATCTTCAGTAGTTTGTTTTTAATTTTTCAGTGACCATTTTTTCCTACATGCATTCTGTTCATAGTACCAAACTGAGATCATTCACAGTAAATCATGTATACATGAGCTTTCTCTTTTATGCCTCTGTGAGCAGTAAAATTATTATTACTGTTAAGTTAGGTTATTATAAGAACATACCATTTACCACTATAATATAAAGAATTATTATCTCCTTGTGACTGCATTCTCTAGCAACTATCACAGTTGCATTTAAGACCAATATACATATTGTAGGGGGTAGAACTGCAAATCATGATAAAGAGATAAAAAGATCTTTTTCTGCTGGGAATATAGATATTCACTGTTTATATTTGATTCTATATTTGGATTAATGGTAAAAAATGCACACATTCCCAACAGCATCATGCAGTTTTCCCTAAAATATGTATTTTTGTGCAAGAATGATATTATAACATTCTAGCGCCTATTCGAAATATGATGCTGTCCAGTCTGCATATTAATTTAAGAAATTCGGCTGGATATCAGTTACCCAGATGAGGGGAATACAGATTAGAATTTGACTTCAACTTTTTAAAAAAGAATGTACTATGACACTGCAGCCTTCCCTCCCCCCAATATGTTGATTGAGAATGTCTGTCAGAAGGATGTAAATGCATTTAAAGGTATACCATTACTGTATTTCCCAGTTTGTGAACCATGTTCAGTTTATGCTATCATAGGGCGAACAGTCTTGATCACCTAAACACAGATACAACTTTCCTAATACTTCCCCCATTAACATGGACGCCTCCATTGTACTCATAATTCTTTTTTTTTCCCTTTCTTTTTTTAAGCTTCTGAAGAGGGGTAAGAAGTAGTACAAATATGATAAATAAAAATCATGGATGGATGAAGTTTTTGGTGTTTGGTTATTATTAAAGAGAGAACTAAACATTCTCAAAATGATTATGTTTTCAAAAAAACCAACAACAGATCCCCCCAAAAGAAGATTGGTTTTTTGTAAAACAAAAGCAAATACAGTTCACTAACAGGATGTCTGAATGCCAAATTCAGGTTCAGTTAATTCCGATTAATTCACCCTGTTTCACATCAGGTTCATTTCAGTCAATTCAAGCTAATAGTCATACGGTTGGCTATGAATATCACAAATTTTCTCTTTCTTATACTGACAAATTCTGTACTGAAATAAAACCTTTTTAAAGCAAAATCTACATTCATAATCAATATTCAAAATTGTTTCCAAGCATTATCACTTTTTGGGCTTCAGCTTCTGAAATTTAAGTCTGAACAGTTAATAAGGCTGCACAGTAAAATCACTTGTAGAAGTTAAATGATTTCATTATTGTTATATTTATTACTGAAATTAAAATTTGTTGTTTAATGTTCAGTCTCCAGTTACTTGGCATAACACTGTTCATCCCTAACTTTCACCTCATGAATTATGTGCACAAGTCAGTTCATATTGACATTATGCAGAGTTTTCTAAAAGCTATAAATAGCATAATAAAGTTACTTTCAACATGTTGACATCTGAACACCATAATTAACAGACTGAGTTCAGCATCTCCTTAATAGGTTGTCGGTTTTGTTTGCTGATATTTTGTTAGCTTTTTCCACTTCATAAAGTCTGGAAGGTTGGGCTTCATATGTTTTGCAACTTAAATGATAAAATGTTAAAAACATAAAACCACTGGCACGATTCAGAGGATATTAGATACGCACAGTTAAGCACTTAAACCCTGCAGATACTCCTGAGCCTTACTTAAGCCGTTGGTTATTTGCAGTACATGGAAGTTAAACCTTGAAGTTTTCTATACATTTTCCTTGCCTAGGCAGTTTCCTTACCAAATCAGTGTTGGTGGGAAAGTTGATAAATGCAAGAGAATGTTCCTGTCCAAGAATGGAACAGGCACCTCAAACAAACTTATCTGTTCCTTGGAGCCAGTCTGTCCAGAAAGATTCGGGGATTCTTTGTAAGGGATCTGGGAGGGGATGTGGCATGTAGACGCTACAGTGGGAGACAGCATTAAGGAAAACTGCTGTATACGCTGTACTCTTCTTCCGTCTCTTGAATATAGCCCAATGATTTAACTCCACCCTGTTTATCCTATACAATCCAGAATTGAATGAGGATGCCACCTGCAATTAAAATCTGGATTTAAAACATGATGGGTAGGGAGGGAAACAATTTTTAGAAACTCCTTCATCTGTACCAATTCTCTAATTTCTCACTTTTAATCATATTCAAGAAAAAAAAAACTAATGGTGCTAATGCGGTTTACTTATTTCTTTCTCTGCTCAATGAACCAAAAATTCAGAATTCTGTAGTTCAGAAACTACTGCTAGTGTAAAACATAGCAAAACTATCAAATCAAATGTATGAATCACCTTGCATGCTCTGAATCAGTTGTAGTGATGTTCTGACCCTTTCTGAGTACAGTTTAAAATGGTTGCTGAGAACTAGGCTATTTGACGGACCACCTCAACATGAGCCTGCCTTGAGTTTTAAGACAAGCTTCTGAAGGTCCTGCCAGAATAGTCATGATAGAAGAAAGGCTGTTTTATGTTTTACCAAAGACTGTTTTGGAATAGTCTTTACTATAAGGTGCACTTTTAAGTTATTTATTTGCCTGCTTATTTGATATATGAAATCTTTTTGTAGCTTAAGCCTTTAAAAGTAATACAATACATTAAAAAATGAAAGAGGTGCATAAATGTCGTAGACATAAATATAAGTCTTTGGAAGAAAATTTTTGCTGAAACAGATGAAACACAAAAAATCACCACTGTGCACTTGAATGTTTCTGTCTTTCCACTACTCCCTGTATTGGTGCTGTTCCTCCATTTTTTAAAAACATATAATAAATATAGAAAACCATATGTATTCATCTATTTAAAATAATATTGATACAGAGATTTGTCTTTTATCCCCTAAGATAGAGATCATAATCCCTAAAGAAAGATGTATTAAGCTAGAACGTTATTTTTAATGTATATATAAGTACATCACAAAAGCTAATTTGCATTTTTTAAAAGATCCAAGATGCTCAAGTGTCACTTGAAAGCAGTACATACGCATCTTGGTTACATGTTCTGTTGATTTCAAATTGAACTTGATCATAAAACTCATCAACCTCCTCTTCTTCTGTATCGGTGGTTGGAGTATAAACTTTAAGGATCATCACATTAAAGGGTGGTCCATGAAGTCTAATCTATATTATTTGGTCATTGATTACATTGCAGCCACACACTATCCTTGTTATACCCTTTCTAACTATAAAAGCAACATCATGTCTTCTTTGTTTTTTATGTCCTGAGTAATAAACAATGTAATCTTCTGACTGGAAGTGTCTGATCCCAGTCCATCTCAATTCACTGATGTCTAAGATGTCAATTTGTAGTCGTTTCATTTCATTGTTCAGTGTGTTGAGCTTTCCTCTGTTCATGCTTCTTACGTTCCATGTTCTCACCATAATTCTGTCTTTGCAGCTTCAGATTTTCCTTTCCTGTATGACAACATCAGCAACTAGATGTCCCAAAGGCTTTAATTTAGCCACGTCTTAAACACTGTTAGTATTCTGAAAGATCTTCTGCTCTTCCTCAGTAACATGTTGAGTGCCATCCAAACTGAGGGACCCATCATCTTTCACTACAATGTCAATCAATTTATATTTTCTGTCCATGCAGTTTTCTTGGTAAAAATACAGAAGTAGTTTATCATTGCCTTCTCCTGCACAGTACAACAGGACTTGGAGGGGATGGGAGGACAAAAATATTTTATATATGCTTATTTATATACCAAGTTTAATCTTAATTTTTATTGTAAAATATTTGTAAATGAAGTATTCCTCCATTATAATTTAAAAAGTTAATTATTGCATTTGTTTTTCATTAGGGATTGCTTGTACAGGATGCACCTCTGAAGGATATGAAAATTTTTAATGATCGTCGATTTGTAGCGTCTTTTAGTGTGGTGAATGCTACTAAACGGGATGCTGGCAATTACCGCTGTATGATTCGCACAGAAGGAGGAGTTGGAGTATCAAATTATGCAGAACTAATCATTAAAGGTATTTCAGAATTGATATACAAATGAAAAGGTTAGAAACCAAATTCCTGAAATGTTTCATATTGAACAAATTGTTTCCATTGGTGATGTTACAAAGTATATAAATTAAAATGACCAACTCAGGTAACTCCAGGCTTGATGCTAATATTAAATGATCTTAGAGGATTATTGGTTGAGGATATGAATTTGCATATACTTTAGTATGCAGATAGACTAAAGACTAAGAATCCAACAGATTTATAGAAAATGTTATACAGACTGTATGATGCACCAAAGAGTATAGATCTGGAAATCTATAAGGTACTTGTGTTTTAGACAGGGAAAATGGAATTAATGATATACATAAATAGGGAAGGGTTAGATCGAGTAGATGAATTTGTATACCATGACACAGTGTTTACCACTTATGGGAAATTGGGTGAAGAAGCAAAAATGGCTGTGTACAACAGCATGTTTCTGCCCACTTTGTTATATTGAACTGGGAGTTGGATATGCCATGTCTATTCAGGAGAATACAAAACTGAGCAACCATTACAAATGAAGTATGTTGAGGTGGTTGGGTATGAAGACAGAGTTATGGGATGGAGATGAAGGAAAGATCAAGAAAACTGTAGAGTTGATATGATCATCAAAAAGATAGAGGTGAGAAGTCGAAAGAACAAAAAGCAGTGTACAAAGCAGTATATGTAGAAGGTGGAACCAAGGATAATTTGCAAAGAACGAATGTTGGAAAATTATAGCAGATGGTTTTGGTGTAAACTAGTTTGAACTATGTTTCCTTATCTTTTTCATAGCTCATACTTTTAATATCTTTGGCTTGCCATTTCTTACTCCTTTACTATGCT
Source organism: Python bivittatus (assembly GCF_059951505.1). Lineage (NCBI taxonomy): Eukaryota > Metazoa > Chordata > Lepidosauria > Squamata > Pythonidae > Python > Python bivittatus. The sequence goes on along the minus strand of NW_028277113.1, from coordinate 32,291,098 downwards.
TTGCATAGCACTCATTATCCTGAATGGGAATAATGTGATGAATATGTATATATGTATGTATGTATATATATATGGCACTAAAATGGAAGAGGAAAAGGGAGTGATCAACAAAATTATAGCCAGAAAAAGAGGAAAACGAGAAAAAGAAATTCTTTGAAGTTACAGCAATTTACTGCCATTGGTCTTGACCCCACTATGTTGAACCTATTTATCATATTGCTATAATATTTGCTCTTTTCCACCTCTCTCAGCACATTTATTCTGTATGCAGGGAATAATTGCTTACCCTTAGGGTGTAATCCCATTAGCTACTTGTAGTTTGATGAAGTAATTATGGTAATCCCTGTTGCTTGTGCTTTAGCTTTTATGAGACCACATGCAGATCATTCCTTGTGACCTAAAAAGCCCATTTAAACAGTGTACTAACCTTGGAACAGATTATGTTTAAATAATAACATTATGGGGTCTTTAAGCTCATTTACCTGGTTACTGATAGACAGTTACACAGTATTTACATTTCTTTAATTATGTTTCACCAAAAATTGCTTATTTCCATGAAGCATGTTTTTTAAATATATTATTATCGGTAAGGTAAAACAATATGCTATTATGAGTTCCCCTTCAGGCTTTGTGATTAGTTTTGAATGGCTAAGCTTTTTATATAAGAATAATGTTAGTTTGTGTTCTTGTGTTTTTGCTGCATTTTGGGGATTCATCATATATAAATGTTTTCTCATCTGTAGATACACATATAAAGAAAACGATGGTATGTGTGGGCCTTTTCAAACATAATTTCAGACCATAATTTAGCATTATGCATATGAGGTAATAAACAACTTGGACTCACACACTCTCCTTTCTAAGTTTTGCATGCCTTCAAGAAGATTAGGGCTTTTATTTTTAAACCAACTAGAATTCTTCATTAAGTCCAAACACAAAGTGAAGTCTGATTAGGTCAAATAGAACTGGTCAACAAACTAGATCTAACAGTTTGATACTGGCTTATGATACTGGCTTATGATACTGGCTTATTTCATAATAGTAAATTAAAAAGTCAGTCTGAATTTCAATTTAATAATTAAAAATGAAAACAGTTGCTTTTTGTCTCCTGCTAAACATAGGAGGAAAGAAAGGAGGATGGAAGTGTCAGGCCTTTTCTGTGTGACTTTTGCTGCTGGCAGAAGCAGCTAAACAAAACACACTGTTTACCATAATAGGTGACTGGCTTGTTTTGAATCAGCCAGAGTCAGAAGCTATGATTTTTGGTTTCTTTGGAAAAGACAAGCCATGGATTCCAGTTTCTGTATCATAGTAAGCAAACCCCAGGAAACATGATCTGTAGTTTATTTAGCTGCTCCTGCTGAAAGCAGCTTGTTCCTGGAATGCCAAGGAACTAGAACTGATGTCACCCAGGCTAGCTAGGGAATAAAGCATACTATAATCCATGTGCAGTACAATTACATATGAAAAGTGGCGTTTTCATGAATTTTTCTGCAATGGATAATTGATATGTGATTACATAAGGTAAATTAATCCTAAAAAACAAATATTTTCAATTTTATACTAATATTGATTCTGACTGGGGACAGTGATTAGAGTTGTTCTTTAACAGGCTGACCATTGTAGTTACATAATGTTGCCACCTATAATTTGTCATAGAATTAATGTGAAATATTATTTTTTTAAAAAATTCAAGACATGTAATCCATTTATTATAAAGCAAACAACTCTCAGAAAATGAGCATATAACCTAGTACCTCTTTTTAAACAGGATAACATAAAAGAAATCAGACTTAGCAAAAATGAAAAACAGCATGCTACAATAGATTAAATGGGAAGTAAATTAGCATTTTATATACACACTATGTAGAGCCTTTTCTAATATTGGTCAGCTGTAACAGAGATTAGTTTTAGAATAGAATAAGGCTGCCCAAGAAAATTCCAGATTATAACAGAGTTCAAATATTTTTTGAGGTCATACACAGTAAATCTAGTGGTGTCACAGACACAAAGCATTTTGTTAGGTTTTTAAATAAGGGATGTGAGGAAACTATCTTTACTATCCATGGTTTATATTTCTTAATGTTAAATGGAAGATTTAGCATACTGAATAAAACAGAACAAGCCAAACACCTGTAGAACAGAATGTGGAATGTAAAAGCAAGGGATAACATTTTGAAAACTGTGGCAAGATTCAAGATAATATTTCACACAATTAGAGATATGAACTGATTAAAATACTAGTCTTCCGTCTGTCAAATTATTTCTGGATACAAACATCCATGTATCTACATATCCACACTCTCTGTCCCTATCCTTCTAAGGTATCTTCCTATTTATATATTAACACATTATTTCCAAATAATTTATTCTGAGCGAAAGACTACACAGTATTTTCCTCAGTAGTATTACATCTATAATGTGGTTGAGCATAGCTCTATTACTATAAACTGTGAATTGGAATATGTTTTTTCTGATATGATTGCCATGTATGGGGTCTTTTAATGGTTTTCTGTTTAGTGACTCAGTCATGCATACCTGATCTGTTACATGAACAATCTTTGTACATCTTATTACAAGCAATATAGCAGGGACTGATCTCTATGACTCATTGTAATCTTCACATTGTGGCCATTCAGGAGAAGCTGTTCTTACTCAACGTCTTGTAGCAGTATATTCACAGAAGTATGATCAATGCTTAATCTGTAGTACAAAGGGATAATATCTATGATTCACCATCAGAGTTGGAAACACTTTGAAGACATCATTTCAGATGATGTTCTCCCTTACCCCCAAGTATAAGAGCATAGTACCCAAAGCTAGTACTTCAGTCCTGAAGCACAAAATTCTACCAGGTACACTCCCTCTTTTGGGTAGTAAAATTATAATAGTAATAACTTAAATGGCTAATTTGTTGCTCCTTTTCTGACATTCCAATGCAAAGTCAAGAAAAGTAATGACTTTTTCACTCTGCCTAATGGCAGGCGCAGAGGTATCATTGCAGAGGTAACATTTTGATTTTAAAACTATTGTATTTAAATCTGTTGTGAGTCAGTTTCATATAATTTAAGCTGGGTAGTTTAAATTATATGAAAATAAGTAATTGAATACATATTGTAGTGGTGATGCTGGTGATTTTTGGTGTTCTGAGCACAGCAGATCAAAAAATACCCTCAGGGATAGAAAACCATTAAAAATAAAATCTGTTACAAAATACTTGCATGACCTAAAGTAAATTGGTATAAGTACTAACCTTGATAGGCTCAGTCCTGAATGTGAATTTTGAATGGCAGTTCAACAGTCCTTACCAGCACTTGAAATCAGGACGTAATTAACTGTTGTTTCAGCATGGCTACATAAATGCCTCAGGATGCTCTATTTCGTGTTTTGGTTGAAGAAACACACTAATGATTTTAAATGAACCTAAATCATTTTGAGTTAAGCCACAGCTATTTAAATTGCACAGATTCTGCACAAATCTCTGGATTATGAACAATGGAGTAACTGTCTTTGAAATGACAGTGAATTAATAAATATTAAAATGTTTAAGCTACTTTAGCATCACATACTAACAATGTGTGTGCATTGATTGAGTAATATAATTAACAAAAATTCTGTAGGCATTTTAAAGAGTTGAGAGATTTGTCATTTTTATCCCATAAGTAGCAGTAACTGATGCATGAAATCTTCTTGTACTTGTAGTGTTTTTCTCTATGACATTTACCATAGAGAAAACTTTGTGCTATTTATAATAATTATAGGCTTATGCAGTTGTAGGAAATGCCATACACAACTTTACTAGCTTTACTAGATACATTGTCTAACAATTGTTTTTTACTAGGAAGGAGTAAGAGCAAAAGTCGGAATATTAGGAGATAATTACAGTCATAGGGTTGGAAGGGACCTTGGAGGGCTGGCCGGGGAATTCTGGGAGTTGAAATCTACCTGTCTTAAACTTGGCAAGGTTGAGAAACACTGCCTTAGACCATTCAGACAGATGGCTGTCCAACCTTTGTTTGAAAATATCCAGTGATGGAGCACCTACAACCACAAGAAGTAGGCTGTTCCATGCTTAATAGCACTCCTGGCGAGGACATTCCTCTTATTTTGAGTTTGGATCGTTCTCTTTAAAGCTTTGCAAAGCTTCCACCCACTGGTTCATGTCCTACCCTCAGGCACTATGGACTATAATATATAGTGTTATAATAGTGCTAGCAATAATGTGAATAATAGTTTTTAACAAACCCATGGTAGCTTCTAGTAATCACCTTGTTCTTTCTAAGTGCTTGCAAAACCACTGTTTGATTATCTTTTCTAAGATTTTCCCAGGTATTAATATCAGGCTGATTGGTCTGTAGTTTCCTGGGATACTTTCCCCCCCTTTTAAAGGATTGGAACGATGTTAGCTGTTCTCCAGTCTTCTGGCACTTGCCCTGTAATCCAGGAATTCTCAAAGTTACAGTGAGTGGTTTTCAGATCACATATGCCAGTTCCTTTAATACTCTGGGATATAATCCATCCAGCCCTAGCGACCTGAATTTATTCAAAGCAGCTAGGTGCTCTTTCACCACTTCCTGGCCTATTTTGACCTGTTTTTCTCTTCTGCCCCCCGTTGTGCAGCTTTTGACAGATTGGACCACTTTTTCTTTTTGTGAAAAGACAGGTGCAAAATAGGAATTTAGTAGTTCAGCCTTCCCCTTCACCATCCATCCGTCTTCTCTAACCAGTGGACCAAACATTTTCTTGACTTTCCTCTTGTTCCATACATGGCCAAAGATCCCATTTTGGTGGGTTTTTTTTTTTTTTTTTGACATTCATTGCTCATTCTGAGCCTTAGCCTTTGTAATCCCATTCTTACAGATTTGGGCTACTGTATTTCCTAATATTCTGCTTTTGATATATGCCTCCCTTTCCATTTTTTAAACTTGTCCTTTTTTTTTCCTGTTTACCAGGGACTCTTTATGCAACCACAATGGTCTCATCAGCTGTCTCTCATTTTTCTTTGTGTTTGGTATTATTTGTATTTGGGCCTTAATTATCTGTTTTTTCAGAATCTCCCAACTCTCCTGAACTGTTTTTCCCTTCAGGATTTCCATCCATGGAATCCTTTCTCTCTTCCTCTTAGTTTAATGAAGTTGGCTCTCTTGAAATATAGAGCAATAATCAGACTACCTTCCATTCTCTTTGCTTATGGTGAATTATGCTGAATTCTAGGATCATGAGGTCATTCTCTCTGAGGTACTTACAGTTTCCTCAGTAATTTATTTCCTGCTAGTAGATATTAGCTGATTCTCTAGTTTCCTCCTCCACCTTTTGGATACTGAAGTTGTCTGCAAGGTACATCAAGAACCTCTCCCACTTGCCACAGAGTTTAATTCCCAGTACATGTTGGAATAGCTGAAATCTCCCATTACAACAATGGTATAATTGCTGGACATAGATCTGATTTGTGAAAATTTCACCTATTTGATTGAGTGGGCTGCATACACACACACAGCAGAGTCATTATTGTTTCTTTTCCCCTTAATATTCACCCATATGCTTTTGGCAGGGTTTTCACCCTTGAGGTCATGAATTTCCATACAGGTATAGTCATTGTTTATGTATAATACGATTCTCCCCCCTTTGTTGGATCTGTTTCTTTTGAACAAATTATATCCTTCCATTCCAATTGGAATATTATATTCCAATAATGCATTCTGTCCCACCAGGCTTCAATAATAACAACTAAGTCATCCCCATACTGGGGCTTACGTTCTTTCTATAGATGAGAATAGAATCTTTCTATCTATTCTCACTATTTTAGTTTTTGTCTTTTTCCTTTTAGTTCTTTCTTTGCTATGCTCTCTGTTTTGTATTTTAATTGTACTTTTTATATAATATAATAAAGTTTTTATTAAAAAAAAGTACTGCCTTTCTTAAGTTTTCTTGCCACATCTCCTGGTATATTCCTGAGTGCCCCTTATTGCTACTTCCTTTCATGGTGTATGGTTTACTGGCTTCAAACTTATGTTTTGAGTGTAGTTCTGGGTATTGGTATTCCTTTCCCTCCAGATTTAGTTTAAAACCTGGTAGACGAACTAATCAAGATGTCTTCCAACTATATTCTTTTCAGTCTTTGTGAGCTACAGCCCATTTCTTGCCAGAAGCTTTCCTGTAGATAGTGTATAGACCATGGAATCCAAAGTTTTCTCAGTGACACCATCCCTTGAGCCATCCATTCACCTCCAGAATGATACATTCCTTCCTTGGGCCATGAACTTCAGTCAGAAGTATGGATGAAAACACCACCTGTACTCCAAAGTCTCCCTAGCTCCTCTTAGTCCCTCAATATTCTTCTCAGGATCTTTTTGGCTGTGTAATTTGTTCCAAGATGAAACAAAAGAAAGGGATAGTGGTCAGTAGGTTTGATTAGTTGGGTCAGCCTCTCTGTCATGTTCTTCATGAACTTCACACCTGGGAGTCAATAGACTTCCCTTGATAACATGTCTGGTGTGCTGATTGCTGACTCAGTTCCTCTCAGCAGTGAGTCACTCCTCACCATCACATGCCTTTTCCTTTTTGGGACAGCCATTGGATTCTTCACCTCCATGGAAGACTGAGCTTCTCTCCTTCCCATCCTTGGAACACAGGGTGAAAAGCCATCTCTGTCTGTGAGTTACCTTCCAGGTCCAAGGTCCTGAAATTGGGATGAGGCGGGGTGGGGGAGGGAGGACAAGACAGGTTACTTATACAGATACAGACCTTCTCAACAAAAAATGGATTTTCAACACATTGCAATTGTTAGTTGATAAGGTACTTGTAATCTATCTCACATATAACCTGCATCTGCATAGCCAGCCCATCTTCCCCTCCCTCCCATCCTGCCTCATCCCAATTTAAAGCCTACACCAGTGAAGCCACTCTTTGCATCTGATGAACTGAGCTGCAGCTCATGAAAGCTTATGCCTTTTAATAAAATTTGTTTGTTGAAGAAGGTGCTACCTGATTTTCAGTAAAATTATGAACCTCCGGTTGAGGAACAAGCTTTACTGGCTTAGTAATGCTAGCCTCCAATAAAATAGAAAAGGATTTTAAGATTCTTAATTCTTCTTTAACATGGATTAAAATCCAGTCTAGAGAAGGGTTCTTAGTTAAGGTATTGCTTTCACAGGCTGTTGTAGTTCATGTGCATAATAACAGAAATATCTGTAAATCTGCTTAACAGGAATATTCTTCAGAGCTGAAGCAGAGATGCAGGAGTCCTTTGACTTGCCTAATTAGTGTGGGTCATGTTTTTGTCAGGGAGGGAAGAGAGTTTACAAGCTTTGAAAAATATTACAAGTTCTGGCTTTGGTGGAGAAAGAATATAGATAATTTCTAAATTATTTGGAGATGAGTGGTAAAGAGCTCATCTATCTCCATTAGGAACTGTTAATCACAAAAATGAATAGAACTATTAGATGTCATTTTAGGAGAACAGATTTCTTTTTTGTTATTTTGTAAAATGTAATTTATTGATTATAGAATGGAGTAATTTATTTTTAGTTACTTTGAATTTAATTAAGACAAGATAGTCTTTTTAATACTTTTTCAAGTAATGTAATATAGTATCAATAATATCAAGACAAGATGGAAAATTAGAAACCGGGCGTTTATAAACTGAATACTCTTGAACCAAGGTATTGGATGATAAAATAAAATAAACCACTCAGTGTGGTGCACCTAAGATATCACAGTCCTACTATGAGACCAAAAAAAAAAACCCCAATGGAGAAATGTAAGCAAGGGAACTAACAGGAAATGAAAACAAGGATTTGTCACAGTGGTGGTCAATGCAATTTAATATGGAGAAGTAGTAGTGAACAGGAAAGTAGCACTAGCATACTAAGAAATTCCCTCCCACTCTAGTAAGGCAGATTTACTGAAAACTTATTAAATCATTGAAAGGTGCAGTGGTTATAGAGAACTAGAAACCTCACTATCTTTAAATATCTGAGGGTTAGTAGATAGTCCTCTTACATTATGCACTCTAATAAAAAAACTGGTATAAAATTAGAAATGTGTTCACCAAGAAAAGTAAGACTATGCAAAAGCAAAAACTTTTATCAAACATAGTATTTGAAGAGCAAAATGAACTTATCTATATGTTGGGTGGGGAGCTGGCTCTTGTCTTCTCCCTTGTATCCTCAAAAGAAGAAGAGAGATGTCAAGTCCCTGCTTTTGCATTTGAATAGAACAAATGAATAGTAAGAAAATTTTTGCAGAAAAGCCAAAAGTATAGAAAAGTTTCATGTTATATGAGTTTTTTAAAATACATATATACACATTTTTTATGTTTCAGAGCCTCCTGTTCCCATTGCACCTCCTCAACTGTCGTCAGTTGGTGCAACCTATTTATGGATCCAGTTGAATGCCAACTCTATCAATGGAGATGGACCTATAATTGTGAGACAAATAGAATATCGCACCTCAAGCGGAAGTTGGTACGATATACAACCAGTGGATTCGACAAAGTATAAAATTGGACACCTGGATCCTGACACAGAATATGAAATTAGTGTGTTGCTCACTAGACCAGGTGAAGGGGGTACTGGATCTCCTGGACCAGCACTTAAAACAAGAACAAAATGTGCCGGTAAGTAGACCTCTGTATAAAGTAATTCACAATCTCACCATGTCACTTGAAATAACTGAATTTTTGAATTCCAGTTCAACTGTAAAACATTAAAACTAGCAGTTGCTGTCTAGTTACCTAAGTAGAGATTATTAAACTAGAACACTGTTAGGAGTTACTGCTTTCAGTTAAAATGAAGCATGTGTTGAATATTATAATATATTATTTCCTGTCTTTTTATGCCTTGCAAGCTTGGGTCTGAAGGTAGTGCCATCTCAATCTGGGTAGGGAACAAATGCATTTATATGTCTTATATGCTGTTGTCACCTGATCAAGTTACTCCAAGAGAGAAAATGATTGCTGGCTTATCAGTAGGTGACATTTTGAGAGAATAAACATCCTCTTTAGAGATTCAAAATAAATACTTAATGGTAGGCACCTTTGTTAGCAACCGTGTTTCAAGACAAAGAACATAGTAGTCTCCATTAATAAGGCTCTTCATAATCACCACAAAGTAATTATGTGTGATCTCTAATTCTAAAACCATTTGGATTTTACCCAAACTGGATAAATGGGAAGAGAATAATCAAATCTGATTTCTATTCCACTAAAAAGGACGCTTTGCCCCAACACCTCACCTGTAAATGAAGTGAGAATAATGAAGAAATAGTAGAATCAATTTTTGTTTTTTTCTCTACCATTGAATCAACTTGTTTAAGGTCTTTTAGGATGCCACCATAAAAGTGTGCTTATAAAAATATAAACAATTAAAACATTATCAATTACATACTGTACAACTATATGAGGTATAATAAAGGCAACATTAATTTCAGGAGATGGATATAAAGTGAACATTAAAATCATCCCCCAAACCATCTTCTGCACTATCCTAAAGCCCAGTAGTGAAAAAGTTGTGTGTAGTTCTTGGGGAAATATACATCCTAATAGCCCTTAACTGCAGGATTAGAGAGAACTGCTTAAAATCAACTTTATTGTTAGGTGGGTTGAAAAGTTACTGTACTTAAAAACAGGGCCTCTGGGACAAACATTTAATGACGGTCATAAATGAGACAGCTAATGTTTTAGTCAAACACCTTCTATTATACCTCTAATAGTGAGAGTGAAATTTAATTATCAGTAATGGAAGTATATAAAATTGTGGCTGTTAAGAAAGGATGCCAATGGCACTTTGTTTATTCAGCAGTGTGAAGCACAAATTGTTGCACTAGTATTTGTGTAGAGACTTAGGTATGAAAGCAAAAGAAAAAGGTTAAGTTAGCATCCACAGCTGCCAGAAACTGTAAGTGCATTGACATTTATCTACTAGCAGAACATTGTTTGCCTGACACATTATTACTATTTTTTTAACAACTTGAAAAATATCAAGGGGGTGGTGAAACAGTGTTGAAACTTAATGGTGACATATAACCTGTCACCATGGCAACTAATTTAACGTAATGATTTATAGATGTCATGCCAATACAAATATGTATTCAAATGCTTAAAGTGTGCATGTGTATTTATGTATGTATGCCGAGTGTTTCACAGTTGGTAAAAACAAAAAAATATAAAAATAAAATGTTTAAATTGCAGCATGATAACCAAAGCCTCCTAAAATCAGAGATAGTTTATTAAGATTACAGGTGGTCTTTGAGTAACAACCACTTGTTCAGCAAACATTCAAAATTGCAGTAGTGCTGAATGAGCGGGACTTACGACTGGTCCTTGGAGTTCTGGCTGTTTCAGTGTCCCCACCGTCACTTGATCATGAGCTGGGCACTTGGCACCTGGCTTGCAATTCTGACTTTGCAGCAAGCCATAGTCATGTGATTGTGATTTCTGACATTCCCTGCCAGCTTCTCACAAGCAAAGTCAGTTGGGAAGCTGGCAGGCAGTTGGAAGTCATGGTCACGTAAGGTCCTCACTTAACAACACGCATGGTATTTGCTTAACAGTGGCAACTGGGACTGCTGGAATTGCCATTGCTAAGCAATATAGTCAAGTGATGTCGCACTTTACGACTGAGTTGCTTAGCAGTGGCAATTCTGATCCCTATTGCTGTCATAACCCAAGGACTACCAGTAATCACAACATAATCTATAAAGTTTGAATAAAGTAAAAGAAAGTCAAGCTGCAGCCAAAAAAACCTTTCTGTGATTTGGTGCAAAGGTTTCAGATTGTCCCCAGTTTTTTTTTTTTACAGTAGCTTACATTCTTCCCAGTTTGCCTTTTATAGATTTAATTTGAAATCTATGCACCGTGCATACTTGAATGAATAAATACAAGACAACTGGTTCCTGCTGTTAAATCTTTCACTGTAATTAGCAATGCTAATTTTTCTTCTTGTAAGTGCAGTATTTTGGCCCACCAAATATTCCTAAACTACACTTCTCAATAGCTGTAACCAGCTTGCCAGTGTCAAGAAATGGCACCCCTTATGTAAACTGATGCAGAACTCCAGGTTAAACAAATAAACTAAACAAATCGATGTACAAGTAGTAAAGAAACATGAAGCGTCAGTGTATAAATAAGATTATAGGAAACCCAGAAAAGGATGAATGTATGAACTGATATATGGGCATAATGGAATGTAGGATAATTTACAACAGAAAGGTACAGAGAGAAAGTGAAAGGTATAAATGAGGTTTAATTATATTTCCCATTGCATTATGATTGTAATTACTTTTGCATGTTACTCCTTACTCTTTACTCCTTCTGCACATCACATAATGTTCCTTTGATTGATTAAAGTCAGTGTAGACTCTTGGTGACCACACAGGTAGATAATGCTGTTTAATCCAAAGGAAATAGTGTGATGAGTGTCTATTTAAGTATACTAAGATCCTTGAACTATCCTGAAATTTTATGAAGAGTGCTATAGAAACATTTTAAAAAACCCTGAGAAGTATGAGGCTGTTTTTAAACATTTCTCTCAGTTAAAGGAACCATTTTTGAAAATGCAAGGAAAAGCCTGAGTATATAAATATGATATTTGAATAATTTATCTTAGTTGAAATATTTCATTATACAAAGTTGGTTACAAAAATTAGTTGTGACGTATTGTTACAGATTTTTTTGCCTTTCTGGAGGCAACACAAGAGAACAGCAAAATAGTAGCCAGGAGATGCATTCTAGTCTTCCTTCTTTTGCTAAATATAGTTCCATTTACTATATCCTTACAAGGCGTTAAATGGTTAAAAACGTACACTTATAATAAATCAGTAAAATGGTGAACTTATGCTATTCTTAAATGTGCACTATCAGATTAGGAGAATAGAGATTCCTTTAAGAGATGAATCACAGTACCTTTCAATTGTAGTGATAATTGTATGCTACAAGCTTGTTCCCTTAGGGAGGAACAGACCACTTTGCAATTCAAAGCACTGTACCAGGTTTTTTTTTAAGAAGTCTTAATAGTTCCCCAAAATGCTTGAAATATACTTTTGCATAGCACAATGAGATGCCATTCAGTTAGAACAGTCTTTCACTGGTAAATAAAGCTGCATCTATAATTAGAATGAAAGAAAATAAAGACTTTTCCAAAGGCAGCTATAGAATTTGCAGAAAAGCTGTTTTCACATACTTTATGAAAATCTTTTACATACTTTAGAATTCAAATGTATAAACTAAGTACAAGAGGTTAAGATCTGAGGTTAAATAAACACAATTCAATTCCAAATTGTGCAAAGTATCTATAGGCTTCTGCCTAAATTGCTTGTGGACTGCTGGATGTAAGTTGTAAGATAAATTGTCTGTGTTTGATTATCATATTTGATATGCACTAGACCTCATTCACACTGGAATATGTAGTTTACCACTGAAATCATAAAATTCTTAACTATGACTACTAGTTACCACAATACTAAAGCACTGTATTATAGCACCATATCCAAAGCTGTCCAACTAGAAAGACTACAAGTTAGAATGGTAATTAGTACATGAACTGAATCCCTTTTCTGTCCCAATCACAAAATACCAGGTTCCAAGACAAAAATTGATCGTATTCCGCTCTTGCTAAAAGTTTTGTTATTTATGTACAGTATTTATTTCATTTTATTTCAGTGCCACCTGACTCCAACTGATTCTGGGTGGCTCACAAGAAGGCAGTCCAGACAACACACTAATACATATACAAACATATCCAACAAGTGGGTTCCATCTACCCTACTTCAAGGCCGGGGAGAACAGTCAGGTCTTTGAGGCCTTTTGGAAAGCCATCAGGGTGGGACCCATCTGGATCTTAGGGGGAACCTTATTCCAGAGGGTGGGCACCACTACAGAGAAAGCGTGCTTCTTAGGTCCTGAAAGATGACACTGGGAGTTGGTGACACATAATCAGTCAATCAATCAATCAATCAATCAATCAATCAATCCAGTTCTTGCATTTGCACTTGTATAACGCTAAGCCGAACTTGAATTTCTGGAAGTGATGTTCTTCCTAGGATGAAGTGTTCATCTAGGGTATCTGGAGTATACCCATTCTGGAGTACTGGCTAGGCAGAAACACAGGTGATAGGAAGCCCCTCAAATAATCAGGCTCTATGTCATGTTATAAAGATTCCTTTAAGAGATGAATCACAATACTTTTCAATTGTGGTGATAATTGACTAAGCTGGAGTTGGTCTTTCCCCATCCAGGCCTGCACGTACTACAGGCACTGGGACAAGGCTTTGACAGCCTTACTTGGCTGATCTGGATTTGAAAGATATAGTAGAATTGGGTATTATATGATTTTTTTTTTTAATTTAATCTGTGCTCAGTCGTTACTGACTCTGCAGTGACTGCTTTGGACAAGTCCTTTGCAGTTTTCAAGGCAAGGTGTTTCGGAAGTGGTTTGCCAGTGCCTCCTTCCTAGAGCAGAGCCCAGCTGGCGAGCGCAGGAGGCGGGGTTTCCGTTGCTTTGCGCCCTTTTTGGGTGCGCCTGGTTTTTCACGCTTACCAGCAACTGCTCCCAACTCCTTTTTGCAAGGCGCTGGACTGGACTCCAAACCAGCAGATGACTTCACCTAGTAGTTTCATGTAGTGTTGAACAAGAGGGAGGAGAGGATTGAGCCCTGTCGCACTTCACAAGGGAGGGGTCTATGACGTACTTCTCCCCTGCCAATCACCAGCACTGACTTGTGTTTCTGTGTGTGTTTATGAATAAAAATGCAATCAAGATAATTTCAGTATGGAATGTCTGCACCTAAAACATTTTTAGAAGACCTAATATTTGTATTATAGAAATTTGAATTTCTATAGAGGCATGATATTTTTAACAAAGACATGCACATTGAAGAATACATGAAAGGATTTAGCTTCATGACAGAACCTCACTGATCTAGAATAATTAAATGTAATTTGGTGAAGTCTTACCCTGTACCCATTAATTTGTAGGTAAATACCAGCTTGGTGTAGTGGTTAAGGCATCAGGCTAGAAACCTGGAGACTGTGAATTTTAGTCCCATCTTAAGCATGAAGCCAGCTGGGTGACTTTGGGCCAATCACTCTCTCAGTTGTAGGAAGGAGGCGATAGCAAGCCACTTCTGAAAAAACTTGCCAGGAAAACTGCAGGGACTTGTCCAGGCAGTCGCCAGGGGTCAAGAGTGACTTGAAGGCACCAAAAAAAAAAAAAAAGACCTTCTATAATAGAAAGGATATTTATTTAGTAATGGCTTGTTGTATTGTTTATAAATGTTTGGGGCCATTCAGCATATATCCTTTTTAACCTATTATTTTCAGAACTAATTTTTACATGTCTTAGTGTGCTCATTTGTAGCTAGTAATAACAGACTGTGTAGTTATGCTCAGAGAATATAATTTACTGATAATTATTTTGAAGCATAATTACTCTTGTGACAAATAGTGGGCCATCACAAGAGGAATGGAGAATATGGTCACTGTTAGACAACCTGATGTCTCCAGGTGTTTTATTTATAATATTTCTATCCACTTTTTCATTATTAAAACAGTTGCAAAGTAGGATTTTGGACTATAATACCTGACCATTAGTGATGCTATCAGGAAAAAATGGAGAGCATCAGGTTATCTATCAATGAAAAATGTCAGTAAAAACAAAACCTATTGTTCTAAAATAATGTTTACTGTATATGAACCAGATTTTGAAGGAAAATAGTAAATCAGTAGACATTATGTTTTTCTTATTACTAATATAATCAGTTATTCAGTTTTAAAATAAAACCAAGATTGAGCAAATATACAGTTGGAATTCCTACATTACAGGTAGTCCTCGGTTTATGACCACTCATTCAGTGACCGTTCAAAGTTATGACTGTGCTGAATGAAGGGTCTTACGACTGGTCCTCGAAGTTGCAGTTGTTGTAGTGTCCTGCAGTCACATGTTCGCCATTTGTGACCTTCCCTGCCAGTTTCCCGCATGCAAAGTCAATGGGGAAGCCAGCAGGAGGTCGCAAGTCGTTTTGGTAAGTCATTTCTGCTCCCGGTGCTTTTTCTCCCAAGGAGCCCCCAATGCCTGTACTTAAGCCAGACTGTAGCACCTACCCCTACTGCATATAAAAGGCAGTGAGAAAGTCAGAAGTTATTTAACAAATTAACAACTGCAATAAGATAATTGCAGCTTCAATAAAGAGAATCCCTCAAAATACTCCACAGAGTAAAAAAATAAAGTTTCACATCTTTTCTAAATCTGGAGCCTTCTGGATGTGATAAGTTCATAGCTATCAGTATTCCCATTGCAGTGAGTACAAATGAAGGATTTTGTCCTTCATCAGAATTTTAGAGGGCTTGGGCAAATAATGAAGTTATTCCTTTATTTTCCAACCCACTTGCTTCCACCACTAGAGTTTGTTGCAGGGTAAGAGAAAGAATTGCCTCATTATTTGTTTTGAAAAGAGAATCCTATTCATTGTTACTAATGTCATGCAAAATGAGAGGTTGACATCATTCTTGAGTTCTTCCTACTTCTTAGGGGATTCAGAGAAGCAATGACCTGAATAACAAAAGCAAAGAACGGCTGACTGCAACCGGTTTCCCAGCTAATATGGAGCTCAACACTCTCATGGTTTGTGCAGGGAGTTTCTATGAAACTTCTTGTTGCTCTTACTTGGAGGAAGTAATGTTTTTGTTTGCTATCCAGGGTCGCTTGAAATGCTGTGTGGGAGGTTCCATTGTCCACCAGCATTGCACTAACCTACATATTTGCTGATAATAAAAAAAAAGAGTAGTACTTGTTTTAGATTATACAGTGTAGCAGACACAACCTTAGTTTAGTCATTCCATATCATGTAAAAACAAAGAGCTTTTTCTGAAATAATCTCTGCTATTCATTTATAAAATTTGTACAGTATATTAAAATAATGAGCACATTTTATAAAAACGAGCCATGTGTGTATTTTATTACAGTAATTTGATTAATAGTGATGTATAAATAGCTAAAGTTAATGGTAGAGAGAAATCTGTTCTTCTCTACAGCTTCGGAAGTTCAAATTATAGAATTTTAATTGAAATGTTTTTTTCATAGTTTAAAATTAAGACAAAACATGTTATTGTTTATTGGGATGTACTTATGAATTGTGAAGTTTCTTGGCCTATTTTCCAGTATTATTATTTAATCAAAATATATAGGTAATATGCCAAAAAAAATCACATAGTTATCTTTTTAACCAACGAGCTATATTTAAGAACAAAATTAAATATAAATATTATTTCAAAGGAATATCTTCAGAATACATATTATTCAACCATATGAGATATATTTTTATTATTAATTTATTTTTTTCTTGGCTACTGTTTTGTCATTAAAAAAAAGAAAAAAACAGTATATAAAAATTAAAAAGTGTCCTGTCCTTTGAAGAGGACTTGCCACTGGCAATCCAGCAATAATATTCAAATGGGGGTTGAGCAAAATACAAAAGACTTTTAATTAGCATTAAAAAGAACTTTTGCTAAATTTGTTTTTCTGCATGAATAAATAGTGCAGAATTATCTTGGTCATGGGAGAGGGCACTGCTGGATATTGGTGTGGAGTATTAATTAGTGTTTGGGATCTCTCTTTTATTTTGTAACAGGAAAATATAGAAAAACAATACCTGAATTATGCTAAAGGTTTATTTATCAATAAAATTAATCAAGGAACTTACTTTGTATACTAGTTTTTAATTTATGAAAATATTCTCTGCATTCATCTCTACTGATTTTCAGAGATATCTGATTACCTCACTTTTAAAAAAATTGTACATACGTAATATTATAATCAAAGATCTAACCCATGTTAGCCATTCTTAGATACCACATGGTAAATCAGCTCGAGGGGACTTTTAGTTGGCCATGTCAACTAATTGAGTCAAATGGACACATCATCTATTCTTAAAGTCATTGATTTATGAAAACATTCAATCATATATGCACACAATTTTTCCCCCAGAATATTACCTATTTTTACAGGCATCAAGCTATTTTTTTTTTTATCAACATCCTAAACATCCACCCAAGTCTGGTTTAGTCTGAGGAATGAGCTGAAATATGTGAGCTCAATTTAAAAATGAAAAATCTTCAGTTGTTTTACCCCAGAGATGTTAACTTTATCTCCTCAGAGATGTACGGGTGAAACTCGAAAAATTAGAATATCATGCAAATGTTCATTTATGTCAGTAAGGCAACTCAAAAGGTGAAACCAATATATGAGATAGACGCATTACATGCAAAGCGAGATATGTCAAGCCTTACTTTGGTATAATTGTGATGATTATGGCGTACAGCTTATGAAAACCCCAAATTCACAATCTCAGAAAATTAGAATAGTGTGAAAAGGTTCAATATTCTAGGCTCAAAGTGTCCCACTCTAATCAGCTAATGAATCCATAACACCTGCAAAGGGTTTCTGAGCCTTTAAATGGTCTCTCAGGCTGGTTCAGTAGGAATCACAAGCATGGGAAAGACTGCTGACCTGACAGTTGTGCAGAAAACCATCATTGACACCCTCCATAAGGAGGGAAAGCCCCAAAAGGTAATTGCAAAAGAAGTTGGATGTTCCCAAAGTGCTGTATCAAAGCACATCAATAGAAGGTTATGTGGAAGGGAAAAGTGTGGTAGAAAAAGGTGCACAAGCAGCAGGGATGACCGCAGCCTGGAGAGGATTGTCAGGAAAAGGCCATTCAAAAGTGTTGGGGACTTTCACAAGGAGTGGACTGAAGCTGGAGTTAGTGCATCAAGAGCCACCACACACAGGCGTATCCTGGACATGGGCTTCAAATGTCGTATTCCTCTTGTCAAGCCGCTCCTGAACAACAAACAATGTCAGAAGCGTCTTACCTGGGCTACAGAAAAAAAGAACTGGTCTGTTGCCCAGTGGTCCAAAGTCCTCTTTTCTGATGAGAGCAACTTTTGCATCTCATTTGGGAACCAAGGACCCAGAGTCTGGAGGAAGAATGGAGAGGCACTCAATGCATGATGCTTGAAGTCCAGTGTGAAGTTTCCACAGTCTGTGTTGATTTGGGGAGCCATGTCATCTGCTGGTGTTGGTCCACTGTGCTTCATTAAGTCCAGGGTCAACGCAGCCATCTACCAGGAGATTTTGGAGCACTTCATGCTTCCTTCCACAGACGAGCTTTATGGGCATGCTGACTTCATTTTCCAGCAGGACTTGGCACCTGCCCACACTGCCAAAAGTACCAAAACCTGGTTCAATGACCATGGGATTACTGTGCTTGATTGGCCAGCAAACTCGCCTGACCTGAACCCCATAGAGAATCTATGGGGCATTGCCAAGAGAAAGATGAGGGACATGAGACCGAACAATGCAGCGGAGCTGAAGGCCGCTGTTGAAGCATCCTGGTCTTCCATAACACCTCAGCAGTGCCACAGGCTGATAGCATCCATGCCATGCCGCATTGCAGCAGTCATTGCTGCAAAAGGGGCCCAAACCAAGTACTGAGTACATATGCATGCTTATACTTTGCAGAGGTCCGATATTGTTCTATTTCCAATCCTTGTGTTATTGATATCATGTAATATTCTAATTTTCTGAGATTGTGAATTTGGGGTTTTCATAATCTGTACGCCACAATCATCACAATTATACCAAAGTAAGGCTTGACATATCTTGCTTTGCATGTAATGCGTCTATCTCATATATTGGTTTCACCTTTTGAGTTGCCTTACTGACATAAATGAACATTTGCACAATATTCTAATTTTTCGAGTTTCACCTGTATATATTTTCTTTTGATTTGATTTTTAAGGTTTAACAATTATGAATGCTATGGTTGGGTTGATGTGTCCATTTTGATAATAGCACAGCAAAATTTAGAGAGGTCTTAAATCAGTTTAGATTGAAAATTCTGGATAGTTTACCTTTCTATTTAGAACCCAAACACAGTTTATTTCAGTATCAAATAATATTTTCAAGCACAATGTATGTATATCAAACAGCTTTAATATAACTAACAGTGAACAGTTTGAAGAAGTTCGCAAGCAGAATACAAGGGCAGTACGATCTTGATTTGAGATGACATGATTAAAAACTAGTATGTTGTGGAACTTGAATAAAAGTAATCACAAACAAATAGAACAAAATTCAGAATATGGTATTTTCCCCATAAGTATCATGAAACTCAAGCTAATTGTTTGTAAATCTTTTTTTAAAAAAACCATTTTTCTTAATGGATGCACATTGATTTTGTGACTTTGGTTGAAACTTTACATTGAAAATCAAGCTTCAGAATAGCCCAAGGGATCTCCTCATGTTTGAGTAACATAATAGAAAAAAAAAATGAGTGTTAGAGATGCAGTATTAGGGTTTCATAGCCCTTGCTATACAGAATTTATTTAACACATTTATACCCTGCTGCAACATGCAAGATTTTGTTACTGTAACCTTATAATAAAGTAGTATTAGCATTCATAACTCTGGCATTCTAGTCTGGTCTGTCTTGAAGGGCTGACATCAGTCTTGCAAGTCTGAATGCGCCCTCCATTTATTTTCATGAGAACTAGAGAAGGCCATGTCTGAGACACTGACTCAAACTGCATTTCTGTCCCAGACTCATTTCTTTTATCTGACCATTATCTTGGTTGCAGCTCTTCCTCTACGTTATTCCTCCTTCCCATTACAGTTGGTCCCTGCCTGAAAGGTTGTTGGACATTCAGAAGAGGGTTACTGGACAAGACTCTGCCAAAGCAATTAAAGAGGAAAAATAAGGACTTTGCCTCTCTTACTGCAACATGGGCTTGCACCCATTCTTAGTCAAATTCACCCTTCATCATCCTCCAGGCATTGTTTGTTGCTTCATCTCTTGTGTGGCCTCAGAAAACCTAGGAGACAGCTGGGATTGGCAAACATAGAGAGGCTGCTTGAGGGTGAACAGGTCAAGAGCCTGAGGTGCCACTTCTTGTCAGCAGTGAACCAGGCCCTCAGTTCATTCACCTGCCAAATCACTGGGGCATCCCCTAGCCCCTGCCAGAAACTGACAGAATTAATAAGATGCCTAGGGTGGACCACCTAAACGAATCCAGCCTGGTGGAGGGAGAGAACAGCAGTCAGTCACAGCTACACCAGGAAGTGATGTGACCATGACAAAGGGCAGATGGTAATGTCCTCCACATCCAAATCATACAATTGATTGGAGTTAACACCAGGTCTGATGTGTGACCATCACATTCATTGAAGCCAAGATAACTTGGGACAAGCTCATGGTTGTCAAGGAAGCCATGAGCTCTTGAACTGTACTGGGACTGAGCTTCCCAACCAGAAGTACCAGCAGATGAGAATCTCCACCAACAGAATGGCAACCAGATCCAGGCATTCAAGAAGGGAATCTAAGGAGCTGCAGAGTGGCTGGTAGTCCAATAGGACCCCTGGCTTGTCCCTTCACTTAACTTCACATATAGGTATTCACACTCAGTAACCTGCAAGACAATGACCGTGGCTGTAGTCAAGGTATCACAAAAGATCAATGCCACTCCTCCTGAGCCCTAGCATCTAGGTTAGTGCAGGAATTGAAACTCAGATGGACAAATTTCTAAGAGGGCCAAATCAGAGCCTCACTCAGCCAGGTCTCAGTGATGCATGTCAGATCTGCCCGTATATCCATCACCAAATCATGGAGTGACAAGATCAATGCCTTTTTTAAAAAAAGAAAGGAAACAAAAATATTCCAGATATGAATTTAACCTGTATTTTTAAGCACATAGTCCAAAATCAATGAAGTACAGCAGCTAACTTGAAGGACACTGTGGTATGAGCCTCAGGAGTCTCTTAACTTTTAGAGCCTCCTAATGGTGAATGAGATTCTATTCCCCCAAAAGGTACATAAACAATAAAAGTTACTTTGAAGAAACTCTAATACTTTGGCAAAAAAAAGATGAGCTGATAAAATACTCTAATAATTAATGATGCTAGAAGTATATTTTAGAAAGATTCAGTATTTTGATACCCTTATGGAATATGTTTGTTGAAAATTCTAGTACTCCAAAGTTTTCTAAAAGAAATGCTGTTCTCTGTGGTTACTCTGAAAAATACTTAGCCCTCAGTTCTAAATACACATGGAAGGAAATTAACCCAATTTATATCTGAATAAATAATCATGCAATTGTTTCTTGTGGAAGAGGTCCATAAAATACATTTAATTTTTTCAGTTAGGTATAAATATCTAGTAAAAAGTATTTTGCATAATGAGATTTTAATGTTGCTGTTCTTTTAACAGACAATGTAAGATCATTCTCATTACATCAAATGGAAATTGCAGAGCATTTGATATTTACAGTAGGAGTAGAGTTCAATGTGTTCAATGTAAAGCAGAACATAAATCAATAAACAGCTGCTAACATGCTGTAGGAAAATTAAGGCCTGACAAAGTAAGGTAAGCAATTGACAGATTATCAAACTAAAACACTCAAAAGAGTACACTTTTGGGTGCATATGCTGTTTAAATAAGACAAGGGAAAAAAATAAAAAATGCATCTTTCACTGGAGTTCAGTTAACAAGCTAGAAACATGTAATGGAGATCACTTGGGTATTCCAGCTATTCAGATTCAAACTTCTTAGCATTTCTTTTAAACTAGGGAACACTAAACAATTTTAAAATAGAAGTCTGAGCTTTCTGAGTCTAAGCTTTCCCCCTTCCCACCCTTAGAATAATTTGAGCATAAATTTTTATTTCTTGTTGAATTTACAGCAAAGTGTTTCATGACAGTACCTTTATATTCAAGTGCTTTTCCCTCTTTTTTTCACACCAATGGGGTTGTTAATATATACGCTACCTATTTTCAGTCAGATGTTGTTGTGACATTATGATTTTAAGGACTAAGGATTGAATGCATTTCAGTGTTTGCTGTTCAGTTCCACCAATCTTATAGTTCCTGAATTTTTCAAATCTGTATGAATTATTAGTTAAGCAGAAAATAACAACTTGAATCCATATGAGTAGCTGAATCCTAAGTAGCCAAAACAGCTTCATTTTGTAGTGAGGTTTCCTGAGCCTGGCTGGGGGTTGGTACAGATTTTTCATTTGCTCTGCCCACTTTCTTATTATCTTGCCACGGCTTTTTTTGCTCTAGGCTGATCTTATATTTGCCTTGGCAGAAACTGCTTCCATCTAGTTGAAGTGACTTGGGCCTCATCCTAATTCCTTCCAGTACATTTTTCACTCAGGTTAGTGCCTGGAGTTGATCTGCATTAGTCTCTTTGACATCAATGGCAATTAATGCATAATTCATATTCACATGAATGGCAATAAAGCAAAGAGAAGGAACTTCCTTCAGTCAAAGACTGTATCATAGCAAGTGGTAATTTATTAGTAAGGCTGAAACAAATAGGATTAGAGTTGAGAAATGGTTGGGCTCAGGGTTCCTCAACCGTGGCAACTTTAAGATGGGTGGACTTCAACTCCCAGAATTCCCCAGTCAGCCTTGCTGTCTTAATTCCCCAGCCAGCCACCTGTCTTAAAGTTGCCAAGGTTGAGGATCCCTGGTTGGGCTCATTCTGTCCCCTGCCCCCCCCCAACTCCCTTGCAGACTTTCTTCCCTCTTTTGCTCTGTTCCGTACAATTGCTGGACAGGGGTCAGATAATTCTTGCCAGAAATCTAAGTAGTGAGCAGGCTGCAAGATACAATTCTTTTTTGAGAATTGTTTATAACATTTACTATAAGCAGAATTATTTCTAAGTATACCTCCTTTGAGGTATTGGGAGACATGTTTATAGATTTAAAAAAAATTACCTTCATCTTTGTTTTTCCTCTCCTCTCAAGCATGTACATGAAAAAGCATATGGAGTATGATAATTAGATTTTCTTTTTTAAAAAAATGTTTCTTACCAGCACATTGTGCCACTATTGCACCACAAAATTCAATGATAAAATTTTGTATCAAAATGGATTTGCTGACAAACTGTTTATAACTTACACATCTGAACGAAACTGGAAACTGTTTTATATTGATCCAAGACCTCTGTATTTCCCAAGTATCCTTCTATCATGAGTAAATAAACTGAGATTATTCACCCATTGTATTACATTGCAGTAATGTATGAATTCAGAGAAAAAAATGTCAGTTACAGATATTCACTCCCATGCTCTAGCAGTCAACTAGTGCCTTGGAGAAAAAGGTTTTGCTCATCTATGTTCTTCACATTTCATTTCCAAGAGTGGAATTTCATCTGCAAAACTCATTCTGATAAGCTCACTGAACTGCAGAGATTGTCTCCTTTCAATAAATCTGCATTTACACATGTTGTTTAATGCAGCCACCACTGACTAAATCATAGTTTGAAAGGGCATAAAATTTGTACATGTCAGCATACAAATTGTATCTGGTTCCTGACCCCAATCACTCCCTTAACAAAATGGCATACCCTGAATAGATAGGGTTGTTGTAGTCATAATGAAAAATTGTTGCTCAGAGCCTCTGTGTTCTTTTCTTACATTTCATTAGGTGCCTTGGAGGAAGGAGAGCAAATACATTTCTCAAATGACTGGTGTATGTGTGTATCTTAAATTAAGTTCTTCTGTTGCTCAAGTTGCATTCATGACATGAGGCAGGGAATTTTATAAGCATGAGAGCAAAACAAAAGAAAAATGAGATACAACAATGGAGAATTATAAGGGATCAGCATTTGAAAGCTCTCAGTGCTTATTAAAACCTTTAGGTCTTAACAGTGATTTATATTTACATTTTACAAAAAACTCTCTCTCTCTAATCTGCATAGCTCTAATGAAATTTAAAAATTAATTACTGATAATTTAGTATGGAAATTTAATCTAACCTTTAGTTCCCTCCTTGTTTCAGAATTCGGGACAGCACGGTTAATTTAGCATACTAGGAGTATCTCTTATGATGGTCTTAATGCTTATGCCCAAGAATCACTATGAGTATGCATTCAGATATATGTAGTTACACGAAATGGAAACAAAAACAAAAATAAAATAAAGCAAAATAGCATATGCTACATTTTATAAGAATTGTCTTTCACAATTCACACATCTGTGCAAAATGAGTTTTCTTCTCACTATGAAAACATTAAACCCAAATTATAACCACCTAGAGAATGACTGCAGACTGGCTTAAATCCATAGTTCTCTTACTGAAAGATTTAAAAAAAAAAATCTACAGAAGACTTTTGACAAACTAGAGCTTTATTGCTAGTAAAACAAGGAGATAAGGATTTTTTCCTTTGACTCCTCCCCTCTACATGAAAATGCTGCAGGTAGTAGCCTTCAACCAAGGTTAAACTGAAGAAATGGTGGTGGGAGCTATAAAAGGCAAACCAGCAGGACTATTATCTAGATTAAGCCAAGATTGTTCCTCATGGTAGCCCTTGTAGTGGAGGTTGAAGCTCTGGGCTACAGTTATTGAACATTAAAAAGTTAATGTCTTGTTTTTAATTGTACTTTCTCCAAATATCTATAAAAGCAGATTTACACTCTTTTGTTGTATAATATAGTGTAAATATAGTGTAAATGCCAAGGGGAGACGTCATTAGGGAGCTCTTCCCATGGCTTTTTCCCAGAATGGATAGTGTGGACAGCCAGGAAGGTTGCAGTTGTGAGTCAGAAAATAGCAGCAGTGGACCTTCTACCATATCCAAAAAATAAAAGCTCAATACTCACCAAGAGAAATTTCAAAGAAATCCTCAAACACATTGAGGAAGTCTCTCTACCTGAAAAAAGCTTCTGAGAAATTGTTAGACAAATTTTTGGAACACGACTAGTTGTAATAGAAGAGGAAGGGCTAATAAGGGACAACATATTTCAGCAGCAAAAAGCACATTAAAGTAGAACACTGACTTCATGTTTTGTTACATCTAATGGTAGGACCAGGCTAAAAGCAGGAAAATTGAATTCTTGAGGCAACCGTTATTGTAGGAAAATAGAAAAGCAAGTGCTCAGTCAGACTCGAAGGTTTTTCTCGCTAGGAGTTCATGATGTATATAATTCAGAATGGAATTTTTCTACAGCCAAGTTAATGTCCTTAGTGGGTGTAAAATCTACTGATGGGGATGAGGGTGAGAGGGGTGGAGAGGGGACAAGGTAGCTCTAACTTACTGTTGTCTATTTTATTATATGGATTCTGAATAGTTTTTAAGGTTTGAAAGACTATAGAAAAATACTTTATTGCATGTATAAGAATTTAATACTAATATTCCCTTGATAACATTATCAGTGTTTAAATATTGTTCTGTGCACCTTTGTAACAGAACATATAACCCTTATCCACTGAAAAGTATGTGGTTTTCAATTGCTTTCAGTGATGTTTCAGAGCTAGTTAGCCTCTCTGAGGAGTAGTGTTTCATTTTAAAGCAGTCAAGTGAGTCAACTGTATCAGCTGATATACATGCGTGAAGGACTTGAAGAGCATAGCACAATTGATTCCTCTGTTATTTATCTTTGTTATCCCTTCTTCACTTGTGATAAATTTAATATATTCAGGATTGCCATTCAAAAGTTGACTAGACTACAAACATTGCAAGAAGTTACCAGTTAAGAACATTGGCTTAGCTACTAAAGAGCTTTTATTTCTTATTTTTAGATGAAACATTCTAACTGTGTTTCCGATATGGTCTAATTTGTGGTTCAGAATGTTAACCATAAGAAAGAGGCATCATAAAAAACAATTCTACGTAGTAGCTAGAATATTATGCTCTGCTTTTCCTTATTTTGTCACAGGGCACGAACCCTCTTTGCCTTCAGGCAGAAGCAGCATCTGTTCCTTTGGCCTCCTTATGAAAAAGAAATGAAACTTTTACTAACATCTGCATCCTTATTTTTAAAACCAGTTCAGGAAATGTTTTGGGTCCCCTCAATTACACAGTGTCATCTATCTGCCTTTAAGAAAGCCCTAAAATGTGGCTCTTCTCTCAGGCTTTCAGTTAGGGTGTCTGGGACCCCTCTATATTAGGGATGATCATCCTTTCCATTGTTCCCTCCAGACACTTTTAAATGTGCCCCCCCCCCCCGTTTTTAGTTTCGTGAAGCCATTATACTTGTTTTAGAGTTGGGTAGCCTAGAAACTGGATAAATAAATAATTAAATGTTCCCACAGTAGATTTTGCATTTTCAGATAAAGTCCTCCCTATTAATATAGGCAGGCTTATAGGTAAACTCCTTTCAAAAAAATTAGGTAAATGTCCTTGCCTCTGTTCTACACTTAATCTATTAAATGGAAAATAACATTTATGTCCTGAAGTAGCATACAGGCTACACTAAAGCATTCAGAATTTTAGTTTATAACAGGATAGGATAGGAGTCAATTCAGTTAATAATGGGAAATGAGACCACCTCGACTAGTCCTGCCCCTTATACAACTTGGTCGGTCGGTCGGTCGGTCGGGTGGTCGGGCAGTCTATCTATCTATCTATCTATCTATCTATCTATCTATCTATCTATCTATCTATCTATCTATCTATCTATCTTGTATGGCTGCCCATCTCACCAAGTGACTCTGGGCAGCGAACAAAATTTAAAAAATAAAAACAATTAAAATAATGTAAACATCAAAATACATTGCAGCCAAGAATAAAGCACCCATCATAATGATTAAATTATGATGGGTGCTCTATTCTTGGCTTCCCCTGACATCTGCTTTGCCCCTGACATGTGCATGTTCCATACAAATCTCTATAGTTAGGAAACTATATACAGCTGTGATTCGGAACCTCTTCATGCTGCATTCTAAGTCATATAACCTTACAATGGCATTGTGGACATGAGCTCAATGTTGATTGAATGTGTTAGTGAAAATTGTGAATAGTTACATTATAATCAGCATAAGCAGAGTTCCTCACTTCTTTTATATGCTTTGATTTAAGTGATTCAGCCTGACAAAGGTAAACTAGTAACAAGAAATGCATTAAAGCATGCTCCCATACCTATTCATTGTTACAAACAGTCTTTTCATTTCACAAGTTTGACTTCTGATCCATGTTACAGTTTGGAAATTATCATTTAACAATTTATTTATTTATTTATCATATTTATATAGCCGTCCATCTCACATAAAGTTATTGTTAATTATGATTAACTGTAAGAAAAGGAAGATCTGGAAAATTTGAAGCATTAAACTAGAAAGCATCCACAACATGAGTGATTTCTGTTGAATTGCTTTGGACTAAACAAGCTGAATACAACACTTTTCTTCATTTCCTAACATTTGCCATTTCTAGTGAATGTAAATCATTTAAAATTGCCAGTTAGACCAAGTACTGGATAGTAAAATTTGATAAATGTCAAACAAAAAAACAAGCCTATAGCCTTCTAAGACTTCTACCATACTACTAAATAAAAGAGAGAAAGAGATTTTTAAAAAATATGAAGATGATAAGAGGTGCTTAAAGGAAGGTGTGGATTTGTCACATTCACAGCCAGCCAAAATCTATGTTTGCATCCACATATTCATGGAGAGGTGTCCTCTTCCTCATAGGCATGGAGAAATATCCACAGTCTGTCCCTTGGTTGAGATAGAAGCTTTCTGTGATTTTTAAAACAAAGAGAGCTCTGAGGAGAACAGGAAGAATATGTGTACTGGGCTGGGAAAGCAATGAGCTAGAAGCAGCCTTCTCCTGTCTGTGATTAAAGTGGACTTTAAGAAAAGGAATTTCCAGGCCAATTAAAGCAGAGGCAATAGCTGTTTCAAGAGTTTTCTGCTTTTGTAGAACTAGGTAAAATGTCTACCTAGAAACTGTACTAGGATTCTTTGATTTATTTTTTTTCTTCTGTGTATAACTTGAATGTTTAATGACAGCTTTTATTCATTCAGATTGGGCAGGAAGTATTAATTATATGTAGAATCTGTATTATTTAGTCTGTATTATTTAATTCAAGTGTCTCCTATTTCCCAAAGGTGACTGAGGCTTTTATAGCAAATCAGAACTATCTTGGGAGCCTGTTTTGAACATTGCATGTACTTGTTTACATTTTTAATTTTTTCAAAAAGTTTTTTAAAAAGTAACATTTTATCTTTTTATTTTTTAAAAAAATAAGTTGGATTTTATTTATGTCAGGTAAGACTGGTGTATCTCCCAAGTCTTGGATAGGGGGATGAAGAGCTGATTCATCTAGTCATGTGCCTTGATGCTATAAAGCTCAGAGTTGCTATTAAGAAAAATTATTTCACTTTTTTCCTTTTTAATTGCTAGTAAGGCAGCATAGATTATGGCAACCCTCTCTCACCCATGCTACATGTTGGGCATAGGGGGAGGGACCCAGGTAAAGGGTCCCCAGAAGAGAGATAATGGAAGCAGTAACTATTTTGGAGTATTATTCCAAAAGGCAAGAGAACTGAACCAGAGTGTGAAGACCCAGAAGATTTCTGGAAGAGGTTTGGAAATTCCTGCCTTCTGCCCTAAGGATTGAGATATGCCACTGCAGTTGTGGTTAAGAAATTGTGTACAAAAATATATGCAGTAGGAAAAAAGTACAGATAATAGGAGAAATGCTTCAATAATATGCACAAATTTTTATAGAGGCCTCAAATTACCAATGATGTAATTTCATCATTACAAATTATGAAAAAAATGGGATAGCATAAATATATTTTTATTAGTAGCTGCCTGTACACAGTAACGAAGATGACTTTGAGGGAGATATCCAGGAACCGTTACCTATAAGCAAAAAGGGATGAAACATTTTTAAAGTTCAGAACAAGATAACATTCAGAAGTGACTCAGGCATTTGTACATGTAACTGCAGTAAGATTATTGTATGCACAAAAATGGAAAGATTGGGCTTTAATCACAATGGAGGAATGGTTGATGAAGCTGATGGAACTTGCTGAGATGGCTAAATTGACTTCTTTGATCAGGGAAAAGACAACATTTAAATTTATTGCTGACTAGAAACCCCTTATAGACTTTTTGCATGAAACAGAAAAAAATGAACTTATGATTTATGGTTTTGATGATTAGCCAGAATAGATTATAGAAAGAAAAAAATTATGTTGTAACCATAGAGTAAGAGGTACATTTATAATTGTTCTTACAACTGTTGTAAAGAAGATTGGAATCTACTTCTTTGTATCTCTTTATTTTCTATTTTTCTTTTACTTTTTTTCCCCTTTCTTGCACTTTTAGCTTTCTCCTTCATTTCCATGCAAAAAAAAAGAGAGAGAGAAATGGAATGATTCAAAACCCTTTAGTTTAGTGCGCTCAATTTTTTAGTCCAATGTTGAAAGCTTCTCATTTTTGCAAAGAGAACATTAATTTCTCATTGCTTTGTGATTTCCTGTAATTTAGAAAGTGAATGCTCAAAGATGGGTATAACAAAGACATAGAAAGACCTAGTCTGTGAGTTTAAGTATCAAATGTTATTAGAAAACCATGCCAAATTCTACTTCTTGTTTTGTTTTAAACTTTACCTATCTTTAAATTTCTTCACTGATTGTAATGATTGTTGCATGGTAGTACAAGTTCAAATTATTTTTAAACAGGATGTTTTGTAGAAAACTACTGCAAAGTCTATTTATTTCATCATCCAGAATAAAAGCAAATGACATTTGATAAGATATTTCAAAGAGACCAAAATACAATATACATTTTATTTTTTATATTAAAAATTATATCATTTTATTTCTTTGCTTGTAAAAAGTTTTTTGAGATGCCTTGCATCCCAGAACAGCTGTCTTTTTTCCATTCATTTGTTCTTAATTTTACTTGACAGAATTACTCCTCTGTCTGCAAACTGAAGTCACTATTTCACACACATGGACATCAGATACTTTTGTTCTGAAGCAATGATTTTCTAACATATTCACAGTTATAAAACGTTAGCACAATCAGCAGAATATTGAGTGCAGCAGTGCTGAAATCTCTGTCTTAATATTTACAGCCTTAATTTTCACTAGTTTACATCACTTGTCTTCCTATCGATTAAGATATAAAGGAACTGTTAACATGTTAAATTCATTGTTACTTCACTTAGTCAATGTTAATAGTTCCTCAGGAACTAGGAAAAAAAGTGAAGCGTGCATAATTACATCTGAAGAATATTTCAAAATGATTAGAAGACATTATTTTGCCTCCATGATTGTAGTAGTACAAAAATGTATGTGTGCATCCCGGGGCTGCACCCTCGCCCAGTGCCTGAATCCTGGGCTGGCAGCAGGAGGAAGATGTAAAGGTCAGCTATGGGCAGCGGGTGGGGGGGCAGCAGAGGTAGGTGGCAGAGTGCAGGGCAGCCAAAACGGCAGAGATGGGGGAGATAGGTGGGTTGGGGGACTTGAAGTGAAGGCGAGCGCAGCAGGGCAGGTGAAGCGTGAGGTCCGGGCCTAACAACGGCGCTGTCCTGGCTTAAGAACTGCAACTGGTACTACCGGAACTGCCATCACTAAGTGGTGCGGTCATGTGATGTTTTGCCTAACAACCACATTGCTTACCAACGGAAATACTGGTCCCAATTGTGGTCATAAGTCAAGGACTACCTGTAGTTACATTGGTTCTAGGAGTGTAAATCAAAAGGTTCAGTTCAAGCCACAGGGATAAACTCTTTTTCCTTTAAAGATAATGTTTACAGTGTGAGCTATAAACAGTATCTAATTTTCAGATCAGGGGGTCACTTAATCCAAATAAGTGAAATATTTGTAAGTCTAGTTTTGTGAGGGTGTTTTGAACTGTGGGAAAGAAAGTCACTTTAAAAATCCAGCAGACAAAGATGCACATTTCATCCTTATTTCTTAAATGAAGCATAATTCGATCCGTCAGGAAGTCTGGCAAAAAAAGGACAAAACACCTCACTAAGACCCCACCTTTATATTCTAATTAAAACAACAGCTGGAGTATATTTGCCTAGTTTCCAAAGTTCTGTAATCTAACCCTTTTTTCTGGCATTAAACCTGATTAATGAGTGTGTGAATCTAACTTCCTTGATTATGCACTGCTGTTAGGAGCTTGACAAGTTTCTTCAGAATTATCATCTTAATTTTGACAGAACGAAGATGTTCTTTTACACAAGGAGCAGTAAAAATGGTCCAGAGGTTCCATTTTGCTGCAAATGCCATCTTTTAGACATTGAAATGTGAAGAGAAGAAAATTATCACCATTATTTGTTTCATTACTTTTGCTTAAACTACTATTGCTTTGCTGAGAATTTTTCACACATATTTGACACAATAAAGGCTCTTCATTCTTTAGGAATTTGAAGAGCCCTAGTGTTTAATCTTTTAAAAACCCAAGAATTCCAAGTTGAACCTCAGCTTTTTATTTCTTATGTCTGAAAACAAAAGGGCAAAAGGACATCCTGCCAATCTATTTCAAAATGGATTGTTCTTTTCCTCTAAACGTATGCATTAGTACGGGTTCGTGCCATTTTCAGGTTCACAGACATTCTGCAAGGGCGCAGACTTCATTAGATGCTTTCCTGAAAGGACTTGGCTGTAAAAGGTAGTTGCGAAGCTGAGACATGGTTAATGTCATGTCTCCCTGACAAGCTTTGCGCCCTAGAAGTTGACTCTAGAAAGGAAACAAATGTGTACATGGGATTTTGTGCATGTGGTTTGAAACCAAGCTTGCTAGTTTCCCTATGTGTTCACAAAAGAGAAAACAGAGTTGTCTATCATCTTGGTTTTGTGTGCATTAACATTACCTGTATTTCATTAATACAGTCCTTCTGTTCCTTCCATCTATTTTTCCCATTGTGAAGGCTCTGTAATATACAGCAGCTCTATAATAACTCAAGAAGCAACTTTAGAAGGTATGATCTTCTTTTATCTTGAAATTTTTAAAAATGGTCAAAAATAATAAACTATACAAGAAAAACTAGTCATACTCTTAGGAGAGTTATTGAAGTAACTTGTAAGGGGAAAAAAGTAAAGTCACTAAATAAACCTAAGGTTTTTTTTTAATCAAAGTATTTAGTCATTCTTAAGATTGTGCTTTTACTAACAGAAATTTAACAAGTATTCTGCTGAAGTCTTGTTAGCTTAGAGCTAGCCTTAAATACATTAAGTTTTACTAATGCATACTTTTAGTCTATCTGGAACCTGCAGGGAAAAATTTCAGAACTTGTGAGAGTTGAGCAATAAGGTTTAAAAGAGATTTAGGGTGGTAATATTTTATCATGATAGAAACCATAAGTATGAAACATTAAGTAAGCTTAATGTACATTAAGTACAAGTCATCAAGTAAAAATATGTGTATAAATGTAACATTAATGTAAAATAGATATTGTGAGAACATTGGTATACTTGAAATTTTAAAGCCCATGGACATTTTATTCTTGCCACTACAAGAGGAACAATGTAGAAAAGGATTAAACTACCTTAGGCTGTAGCATTGATATAACACTGTAATTTGGATATTTATTTGAAACATGCTACTTATGTATTTGTTGCATTTATTTGTTGAATTAATAGGTGTACTAGGAGCATATATTACAGTCATTGTTCCCCTTAAGCCAAGTCTATGCACAGCCACACAACAGCCATTGCACATCTGCGCACAAGACTCAGTGTTGCTTACTTTTCCCCTTCTGACTTTAAGCAACTGCTCTGGTTCCATGACAGATGCTACTGTTCAAGAGATATTTCTGCAGACCAGAAAACTAGAGGACTTTGGGGTGATGCCCATGCTGCTGCTTACTGACCCCCAAGTGCTGGGGGAGTTTGCCTGATGGGCGGACAGGTTCTCACTTCCCTGCCCAATGCTTATTCATTCACAAACACACACTCCCCTCTGCATACCTGGGCTGCCCTCAGCTTCCTTCCCTTGCTTCCTTCAAGCATCTATGAACTGAGAAGCATCTATACTTGCCAACTGCAGAAAAACTGCCCCCTCTGTGAAGAGCTACTCTAGGAAAGACAGTGCCTCCAGCTAAGCCTTCTAGGGAACCTCAGCAGCACCTTATCCGTGTCTGATGCTGACAAGGCTGCCATCCCCGAAGAGGCCTCTCAGTCCCAGCTGTGCCTGGCGGCAGGAGCTCTTGGTCCCTTGGATATCCTGTCCAGTGGTCACGTCTTGACTGGAGGTTAGAGCTAGGCTAGACCAGCCTTCTGCTGTTCCCAGAATGCTTGAAGGAATCTCATCTGCATCTCAAGATGTAAGCAGCCTCACTTAGCAGCTGCTATCTGGAGGAGAATGTTTCTGTACACTGTACACTGAGGGGTCCATAAAGGTAGCAGAGCTAACAGTTATTGAAAGGCCAATGATTTCTGGCCTGTCCAAGTATAGTGGTGGTCATGTGCACCAGGACATATCTCCACTTCCTGTTGGAACTGGAATACAAAAGTGTAAAAGTTTGTGCACAACTGGAATCTTTGAAGGTTTTCTCCTTGATTTACATGGGTCTAACAATTCAACAGGCCCAAGCCTAGAGGAAGAATCCAGCAATCTTCTTTTGCTTGTGACTCCAGAAGTTTGGAGACTGGAAAGAAATAACCAGGCTAAACCTATCCTAGGCAATATTCCATCTAAATGTTCCCCCAGACTTGCCATTTGCTGCTTAAAAGACATCCTGACTTGTGTGTATGCTTCTGTGGCTTAGAGGGAACAATAATTACGTTGTAAAATAGAAAAAGTTTGACCCACAAATCATATTTGTGGCATATTTTTATTGAAACCCTAGAGTTCCACTACTGGTTAATCTAAACAACATTGAAATTGATGGTCTACTGTAGTAACTTGAGTCTGAAGAAGGCAAATTCACAGAGGTTAAACATTTACCTGTTTTATGCCACAAATTCTAGAGAATAGAGGTAGCAGCTATGAATCCTGAGATCCCATGAAGTAGTCTGGTACTTCCAGTTAGTTTCTAGATGAAATGGTGACAAGATGCTATTTTGTCATTTGTCTACAGTCAACAAAGTATCTTGGGCCAGTCCAATTAAAACATCTTATGAACAGATATAAACACAAGTGATCTTCGTGTTTGT
Source organism: Python bivittatus (assembly GCF_059951505.1). Classification (NCBI taxonomy): domain Eukaryota; kingdom Metazoa; phylum Chordata; class Lepidosauria; order Squamata; family Pythonidae; genus Python; species Python bivittatus. The sequence goes on along the minus strand of NW_028277113.1, from coordinate 32,257,192 downwards.
GAGTTCCTTCTCCTCTTCCTATGTGGTTGAAAGGAATCTTTTCACTTCCTCTTTATATTATTCATAGCTTCTTCATGTCTTATTAACTTTGGTTAAATTGACTACAGTTAAATATGGCTAAATGAATTACCATTAATTTAAATTTGTGAGCTTCAGAAATGATATTGTGAAGTTAGCTTGTTTTAAAGGAGCCCCAGTTAAAATTATTCATAGTTTATAATTCAGATGACATAGTAAGCTACAGCTCTTCAAAAGTGGAAGTGAAGACTTTGAAATTCTTCTTGGTTATGCAGATGAAGACAGATCACAGGTACTTTGCAGCTCATGCTGCTGTTACTAAATTTAGAATAGATTTACAACACTGACAATTCTGAGAAGAGAAAATCAAAGTTCAAAATACTCTGAATCAATTTTATTTTTCTTATTACTTACAAAATTCAGAATGCAAAATAATGATCTGCAGATGAGCTAAATGTCTTTTGGTGCAAGCTTTTTTTTTCTAGTGCAAAGATAAATTCTTTCTCACACTTATTATTTCTCTATCTCATGATTATAGATTTTAACACAATATAGAAAACCTCTAACATTGTAATTTAGTTTAGAATTCTCAAAAAGAAAAAAACCTCACAGACTTACATATTTTTAAAAATTTCCAATTTCATCTGTTTTGACTCAGTTCAGAATCAATGTGTAGAAATTTTGCCCATTGTTAATTTTATTTCTCATTTGTAAAATCCAACATGATGTTTATTGTATATATCTGAAATTATGCACAAAATTTGGTTCAATCTAGCAAAAGTTCTGTTTATTATTTTTTAAGTTAATTTCTTGTACTTGCAAAGATTTTTTTGTTGAAACTAAAACTTGAGTCTAAGCATGAATTTCAATTACTTTCACATAACCATCCATAGCTATTGTCCATTATCAACTATCTTAGTTTATTTTTTTAATTAAAAAATTAAAAAGTTGTGTGTATGTATGCACACACACACACATACATACATATACATACATGAGATTCTTTGCAAAATGTTATATATCTGCAATCGTATATTGCTTTAACTGCATTAAGCAGATATATTGTAAATCAGAAACTTTATACATTTGAATAAAAAAATTTCCAATTCAGGCTTGGCATCTTCAGTTTAAAAAATGGAGGGTCAGGGGAGAGGTGAGAAATGAGATAGAAGTTCTGATTCCAGGGTTAGAAGATAATTAAATGAACAGATATATGGATAAACCAATACTGCATGAAATGGACAAATAAACCAACGTCTTATATCCTTTTCTTTTGCAGACTAGACAAATTCCTATTCTGAAGCAAAATGTTCATGAACTTCTTTAGCATATAGTTTTGTACTTTTTAATTCCTATTTTCCTTATAATTAAGTCATGGACACCTTTCTTTCATATGTTTCTTCATACAGATCTGTTTAACATTTGCTACAGATTTCTTATTAGGCTGAGATGCAACAGATCTGTTAAAAGAAGACCTAAACAACCATCACTTGGAATATTCTAGCCACCTGTTTGAATGTTTCTCCAAGTGAGATCTGGAAAGCTGAATGGCACCTACATCGTATGGCAGGCACACAGAGGGTTAGAATCCTCACTTGCAGCCTCCTACAAATGCAGAAGCTGTTTCTCCCTCCCTACTTAGCCCCAAGTCACCAACTTAGGAATTTTCCTTCCTCAACAATTCTGCATAAAGATTCCTCTAGAGAAAAGTCATTTGGGATTATTTTGTGTGCAACTACTTTCTCTGCACAATTGTAATCTCAATAACATGCCAAATAATAAATGATGGTGGGTGAAAACATATGTATGTGGATAGCTGGCCATATTTTCCCAAACATCCACTTGTACAGCCCCAGAAAGTTCCATGGGCATCATTGTAGCCCTCCATGCCAAAAATATTAAAACAGTGGCTATGTGTTTTAGGACCTAAAGCTATTTATTTAGCTCACAGGTGAGACCACATCTAGAATACTGGGCACAATTCTGGGCACCACATTCCAGAAAGATATTGGCAGGTTAAGAGAATTCAGAGATGATATAGGAACTTGAGGTCATGTCTATGCTAAAGGAACTTGGGATGTTCAGTCTGAAGAAAACAAGAGGAGGCATGATAGCAATGTTCTGGTACATCTACAGGGAAGATCATAAAGAAATATTTTCCCACGGTCATAGAAAGTAGGATCAGAAATAATGGGTATCACTTGCACCTACCTAGATTTTGATTAAATATAAAGAAAAACTTCCTGATGGTAAGATCTGTACAGCAGTGGAACAGTCTGTATATGGAAGTGGTTTTTCCATCTCTGGAGGTTTTTAAGGAGAACTGGAGAGCCATATCTCATGGATGGTTTAATTGGTTTTCTTGCACATTGCAGAGGGTTGAACATTGTGGACCCTTCCAACTCTATAATTCTTTGATTCTATATGCTGTTACATTCTTATTATGGCTTATTATTGCAAATCACCTTGATTTCTTTTTGAGATGAAGTGTGATATTGTTTTTTAGATAATAATTATGTTTTACTAAATTTTTATATTATGCTGAGTTAATAAAAGACATCCTGGTCTTTCTATAAACTTTTCTAAAGTTTAATATTGAGGTAGGTCTGCCACATTATTTATGTAAAATATATGCGGGAGCCGAGTATGTGTTATCAGAAAGATTTAGGATAGAAATTGTTTCTGCTTTAGTAGAAAGCTAAGTTTGACATTTAATGCTTGTGTTTTGCAAGGTTCCTTCTAATTCTAGTATTCCATGACTGTAATGGTGATTGCAAGAATTTTATGAAAATAGAAATATTTCTGTGCACTACAATAAAGACATGCTAGTTTTATCTCAGCAGATAAAGATTATTAATTATCAGAGATCTGTTAACATCCCTCATGAAGATCTGTCCTCCCTTAAATTTGGCCATTGCTATGGTTTCTCAAAGATATTATGCTAGTTACTTGAATCCAGTACTTGGTTCAAAACATAGCAAATATTTACATTAAACATTTTGTTATTCACTGTTAACCTTATAAGAAAATTTCATGGCATTCCAAATGTGAATCATTCCATTTATTATGGAATAAAATATTTAATTTACAGTGAAGAAATTTTCAGACTATTCATACATTTGATGTTGATACTTTTGACATTTTGAAATTGTAGTATTTTAAAGTCCTGTGTTTTCTTCTCTACTTGAGTCAGAATATTCCAACCAAAGACAGCTATCCGATGTTCATTATATTTATTTTTTCACATGCTATAAACAGAAAAAGCACTTCTACATGTCATTTCATACCACCAAACTCCTTTGTTCTTGTCAGTCTCATCTTTGGGCAACCAAGATAATTGGGGTGGGGGGCTTCCCAGATAGTAAAATGTATGTTGTGTGATTTGCAACAGGCAGGTTTCATACCAGTGAGAACTCCTGCTAGTGCCTATTTCCAGGGTCCATGGTTCCCACCTCTCCCAATAGCTGTTATGCCTCCAAAGCATTCCAATGCTCTCATGTTGAGTTTTCCTTTTTTTTTTTTCCTTTGGCACAAATTAAATCTTTCTTTTTATATTTTATCCCACCTTTATTTTAGTCAATTCAAGGCAATGTGCATGCTTAATGCTTCTACCTCCTGTTTTGCCCACCACAACAACCCTGAGAATTAAATCGGGCTGAGAGAGAGCAACTGGCCCAGAGGACTAGGACTCACAATCTCCTGGTTTGTAGCCCAGTATCTTAGCCATTACACTAAACTGGCTCATTAAATATGGCCAGGCAAAGCTGGGACAATGTGGTAAGGTGAAAGGAAGAAGCAGATTTCTTCCTCCTTTAATAGTCAAATTGATTCTGGTTATATTCAAATAGCTGTGACAAATAAAATGTTAGGAGTGGTTTTAACGGTTTGAGAATTGTTTAGATGATGGCAACAGTAGCTCTATGGAAATGCTCTTCAACAAAGACACATCCCAGTGCCCACATCCCATAGTAAATTCTTCTACAACTTCTGATGTCTTTTCAGTTCTGGAGGGATTATTCTCTAATAGCTTCCTCTTTTTATTGAGATGGGTACTTTTCTAAATGGTAACCTTCTTGAGATTTAATGTGACCTTCTTTGTATATGGAGATAGTATTATTATTCCAAATGCGCACATTAGTTAATCAGTCATACTATATGTTGATACTGCTCAAAAGATTTTGCAATATAAATTGGAAAAAAAAATTAAATTAAGTGTACCACATGTGGGAAGACCCCCACTCAGGCTAAACAGCCAGAATCAGATTTTGTCCCTTCCATCCCCTCAGGCTCACCAGGAGCAAATATTCCTTCTAGCAATTAGATTTCTTCATTGCTTTCTTCTCCTTTTTTTTCTTTTTACTTGTTCTCCTCTTTTTTCCTTAAGCCTGTGATCTCCAAAGTCTATTTCTTGCTCCTCTCCCTCTGTTGCAGTCTCCCCCTAATTTTGTTGCCATGCAGATCAACGCAGTCAAGGGAGATCAACATGAGGGAAAGCAAACTCACCTTTATAGCATCTTGGATACAAGGTACAGCTGCACAAATGGCAGTGAGGGCAGAGTTCAGCTTTGATGCGATCCATATATCACACTACCAAAACCCAGTATTGGAGTCTTTACAGAAGGAAAGCCAAGCCTAATCTGGTTTATATTTTACCAGAAGCACATCCAGCATCTTGGGATGGCAGCTCAAAAAAAACCTGCTCCAAGAGTTCTTTCTTGTCATCCAAGTGGCAGAAACCACCATTTTAACCACGTTAGGCCAACTGAATCTGACTAAATCCATCTTCTAGCTAAGAAAGAAAGAAAGAAGTAAGGTGAGATATTAAAAGTAATTGAGCATCAGGAGATTGAAGAAATACAAAGGAAGCTGCAGCAGCTGTTTTTTTTTAAAAAAAACTTGTCTGCAACAATACATTTAATTTAGATTCTGTTGAAAACAAGGGCAATAATATACCAAAATTACAACTTTATAGTCACTACAAATAAGAAAACATCTATAACAAAATACCATCACAATGAAATAACCAAGTTATTAGTATGGTTATAGAATGAACTTGGGTTTTTTTTCCCTGTGTGTTTTTGAGGATGATAGAGACAAAGACGAAATATATTCCATCTATATTTTGCTTCTTTTGATAGAGTGCCTTGAGAATATTTATTATTTTCTTTCTTGATTCCTTGTCAACTGGGTGAATAGAGAAAGTTCAAATGCAGTGTTAGGAATATTTTTCCAAAATGTTTGAAAAAAATGCCTAAGGCTAGAATAAAATATTTTACATTTAGCTCATACATTCTTCATGCGTCTTTACTGTATTCTGTGTGAATTTTTAACACTTTCTGCCTCCAAACATTCCAAGTACATTTATAGAGCAGATTAAGGTCTTCCCATTTTAAAGTTGTAACTCAAGTGTAAACTCTGTTAATATAATTTTGTAGCCAGCTTCCTAGCTAAGAAAAAAATGTAAAATATGAATATGCACTTGGACACATATCATTGAAAGAAGAGAGTTAAAGAGGACACAGAACCCAGGAAATAGAAATTGCATGTACAGTTTAGGCATCCCTGATCAAATTGTATGTTTCAACTTCTACATGGTACATTGTTAAACATGCTGTCTTTCTGCAGATTTGTAAGCATGCTTTTTCTATTTATGTGTAGTTGTTTACAATCTGAAAATTTAAAAAATAGTGTACAGTATTTGGCAGTGCAAAAGTTTGGACATCCATTTGGTCAATACTTTGTAACACCTCCATAAGAGTTTCCAATGTTTCCTATACTGTACAGTAGCCAGCTAAGAAATGTTCTATTCTTGCTTTCAGAATTTTTTTCACTCTTCATTGCACACCTCTGGTCATGGACTAGAAACTAGGAGACTGTGAGTTCTAGTCCTCACTTAGTCATGAAAAACACCTGAGTGACTTTCGGCCAGTTATTCTCTCTCAGCTCAGCCCACCTCACAGAGCAGTTGTTGAGGGGAAAATAGGAGGCAGGAGCATAATGTACATTGCTGTGAGTTGTACAAAATAGGGGAGATAAAATCTAACAATAAATTTAAAACAATATTCTTGGGTTTCCTTGCATGCATTGCATATTTGAGAACTTCAAACAGATTTTCAATAATATTCAAGTCTGGGGGCCAGGAAGATCATTCCAAAACCTTTATTTTTCTTTCCTGTAAGTTATATATGATATGTTTTGGATCACTGTCTTGATGAAATACCCAGCTTATTTTCAGGTTCTATTCCCTTAAGGAGTCATTGAAACGTGGTTTATCCAAGGGTTCCTAAATTTTTGCAGGCAACTATATTAATTGTATAGATGAAGATGTAGAAATAATTATTATAATTTAAATGCATCTAGGTACCCTGTGGTCAGTCTGCAGTTCCTGTACTAATTGTTTCTCAGCAGTTTCATCTTTCTCTTCTTCTTCCTCCCTTTTTTTTTTGGTCATTACATCTGAATTGAACTTGACAGCCATTCACATAAGAGAATTGTCTTCTGTACGAGTCCTTAATGTACTATAGGAATAATTTGCTAAACAAATTGCCATAAATAAATTATTCATTTAAATACAGTCTCTTTTAAAATGAAAGATGGCTGAATTACAAGTGGTCTAAGGAGTAAGTCCAATTCATTTCACTGAGGCCTGTATAGGGAAATTTCCTACGTACGGTGCTCCAATGATTTAATACTACTGAAACTGCTGTCAAAAAAATAAATATCACCCATATTAGTATGCGAGCATTCAGGCATACTAGATTTTGCATAATGTATACAAGCAACAATGAGTCTGAAGTTCATGCTACCTTTTTTTTTCCAACTTCTTTCATTCTCTTGCAAAAATTCCTTTTTTTTTCTTTTTTTGCCTAGAACTCCAAACAAGTATTATAACTCCACAATTATATATATTTAGTTAGTTATAAATGCATACACACATACGTGCATTATGCTGACAATTGCTCCTAAAATATATTATTCAGAGAAAGATTCACAGAAAAAGATTTCAGGTGCAGTTTTACCGCATCTTCATGTAGGTTAAAGCATTCTGGAAACCTCATCTCTCCAGTCATAAGTGTAGGTGTACATATGTAAAATGAGTTCAGCAGAGATCCAAATGCACATCATTCTGTGCATGCAAATATTCTTTTCCACACTGTGCCTTACAGCACTTTGTTCTTGAAGCACATTTCAGATTTGGGAACAGATTATTTTTTATTGCATTGATAGTAGCAGTTTCTGTAGTGTGATTCCTGTGTGCTACTCTTGTTAATATACAAGGAACATGGAATGTTACATTATTCTAAATCATATTGGTGGTCTATATAGCTTGGTATTTTGTGCAGTAATCGACTGAAGCTTTTTAGGGTTTCAATCAAATGAATGCACAGTCATACGTCAAATTTAGCACTAAGCTCTTCAAGAGAGTTACACTTCAAGGTTTGTACAGATAAAGTGTAGGTTCTAGGCAGAATCCAAAATCCCATAATGCTGCCACCTAACAGTTGTTAAATATTTCTTGATCTGAGAAATCACATGGCGTTCCATCCATGGGGAAGTTACAGCTATATGAATAAATAAACCCGATGTCATATGAAACCAGTCTTGATTACACATTATATCTAATTGTGGACACAAAACTCATATTATGTTCAGATTCTGAAGTTCCAAATATGCATACATCACCAAAGAAGTTTATAATTGATTCAACTAAACAAATTTAAGTATTTACTACAGTTTAATATGTTTTAAAGCTTATGCCAAAATTGCAAGAAATGAGTCATTAATGAATTAATTATTAATTTATTTTATTAATAAAAAGAATGTTCTTATTTAGAATTTCAGAGCTTGTTATTAGTGAAACATGATTCTGAATATAATCACATTTTAATGAAATGTAACATAATTAAATGGGTTGCCGCTGTTATCAGTTTAAAAATTATATACCCCTAACAGCAGAGTCTTAAAAACTATTGTATCATAATAGAATATAAACAAATGTTTATGCTTGGTTATCCATTGATGTTGGGTCATACTTTTATGGATATTGTTTATAACTAGAACTAGAATTTGCATAGACTAATTTATTGGATTTAATGCATATGCATCACCAAATGCATCTTCCCTCTATATCCTTTACTCTATGCATTTTTATTGCCTGTGAATAACAATGGGCACTATCTATGATAAAAAGGTTAAGTTGTCCTCTGGTTGACTGTATCCAAGCAGTTTTCTTGGGAGCGTAACGGAAATGGTTTGCCACTGCTTTCGGCTGAGATGTTTTCTTGACTTCCCTCTCTAGCCAGCAGCTCTTACATTCCCAAGTGCCAATCATCCAAATACTAATCACGGCCGATCATGCTTAAGTTCCAAAATCAATGAAGATAATTACAATTATAAATGTAAACTATCTTAGCTTTTTAGTCCAATAGTGCTTTTCAAGCTGTAAATAAAATGTGTATCACAGAGAATAATTACATGTACTATATCAGCAGGAGTAAGTCATTTCACTTGGAACACAAGCACAACACAAAACTGTGATCCTAGCTAGAATAAATTGCATTCTACCTTACAGACTTTTAAAAAAATCATTAGATAACCAAAGTCTCAAGAATCTACTTATCAGAGATAAGAGGCAAACGTGTGATCTCTGCTTATGGCATATTCTAATTTGAGTTTTATAGGCAAATTTGCAGACAATTTATTTTCAGGGCAATAATTGCTCTCATCAAGTCCTTTGATTCTATATCTAGGCAACATTCCTGCTTCATTTTCTAGAGTCAATCAATTCTTGAAAAAACAAGTATTGCATTTGGAACTTTCTCATAGGGGAAAAATACTTTAGCCCACAGAAAGGAAGAATGGCTTACAGAAAATGTTAGCCTAATCTTTTCCTAGTAAAGACTCAACATGAAGCTTTATTTATTTAGAAATGTATTATATGTATTCCAGCCTTCCTCAACCTAGTTCTCTCAGGATGTGTTGGATTTTATAATTACTCTAATCCCCAACCAGCATGACCTTTATTATTCCGGTTTGTGACCTGGAGAGTATCTAGTTGTAGAAGGCTGGTCTGTTCTTTAAAAAAAAAGTTAGCCATGAACTAATTGGGAAGGAAAAGTCTTTTCAGTTTCCCAGAATCATGATAAAGTGCTGGGCTTAAGAGCTTTAGTGATATGTGGTAAAACTTTTTTGTGCTAGTTAGTTGATAGATTTTGCCACATATCCCATTAACCTCCTCTAAGCTTTATCTTTAAATATTATCATGGCAATCTTCCCAGAATCTTATCTAGAACTGGATATTAGTATTTGTTCATCACCTATTCTTGTTTTCCTAATTTTTGTCTCTTCAGGAAAAATCTATGTTCCCTATCCATGTGTCAGGAACCAAATTAATTGCATTTGCTGAATCAATGGTCTTGCAAATACAGGTGGAATAAAATAGCAAAAAGTGAAACTTATTATACAAGAATTAACTGAGCATATAACAGATAATAGCAGGTACTATATACTACACACCTTTTCTTCTTTAAAAATACTGATCTAATAGCAAATGAACATGGTACTTTCTCTTGCTTTATAGCAAATGAACATGGTACTTTATAGCATGGTACTTTATAGCAAATGAACATGGTACTTTCTCTTGCTTTCTCTTGCTTTTCTTGCTCGAAAAGCAAGAGAAAGTACCATGTTCATTTGCTATTAGATCAGTATTTTTGGTTTATTTTATAACTTGCCTCTAAAAGCCTCACATTGTCTCCACAGGAATTTTTAACAGGGTGAGAGTAAAACTGCAGTGTGGATTATGATAGCAATTTGCACATATACTTCATACTACAACAACACATCTGAGGAAAAGGGCCCATGTACTAGAATAGGAGCATGATTGATTGATTGATTGATTGATTGATTGATTGATTGATTGATTATGTGCCATAAAGTCATGTTGATTCTTAGTATCCACATAGATTTTCTCCAGAATGATCTGTCTCCAACCTTCAGGTCTTCCAAGAATGCGCCCATCACTGCTGTAATCAAGGCCATCTACCTTGCTGCTTGGTGTCCTCATTTTCTCTTTCCTTCTACCTTTCCCAGCATTATAGACTTCTTAAGAGAGTAGGCCTTCACATATTGTGTCCAAAATATGATAATTTGAGCCTGGCCATTTGTGCCTCAAATGAGAATTCTGGATTTTTTTTAATTAACTAAATATTAAAAAATGAAGGAAAAGAATACACAACATTACATTGATGTCAGTTACAGTTGATTCATTTCATCTTTCACTGTGTTGAGCTTTCCATATTCATGTTTCTTATGTTCCATGTTCAGACTTTAATTTGGTCTTTCAGCTTTAGATTTTCTTTTCCTGCACATACTTTCTATACAGGCAGCAGCCTTTAGTATTTCTGGTTGGTGAGTTTCTAGGCCAATCTGGAGAGACCAGGGATTACTCCTAGATCTTCTGTATGTAAAACCATTGGTCCACCTTTGAGCTAAAGCTTTTCCTTTAATCTTTGAAAAATACTTGAGCATTCTGGAAAGAGCATGTGAGAAAATAACATTCTTGGTCAGGGTTTAGAGCTCATTTTAGTTTTATATAGATGAAGAGCCACTTGGTTCATCAGGTAATGTAACATGAGAACATTTGCATTTTACACTGGATGGCTGCTTTTAAGGTTGTATGTAAGTTCATGGAGCTGTTAATTTTGTGCCTGGTAATAACAACAGCAGCCTGATAGGATCAGAGAATAGATAACCATTTCTGCCAATTCTTGTAATTTAAGCAGTTTATACAGGTCTACCAAGATAGACAAGCCTGAAGTTGAAAACTTGGCATACTAGATCTCTCCTATTTTTTCAGTGGTAAGTCTAGGATTAGGACAGTAACTTTTCACCAGAGGTTAAAATTATCAAATACTAAATTCAAGGAAGCAAATCCCAACATAGTATCTGATAATAGTCATGGACTGGGTGAAGAAAAATGAATTATTGTTTAATTCAGTTTGGACAGAGGTGCTCCTGGTCAATTAAAAGACAGATCAAAGAATTGCTAGTTGTCATGAGAGCCATGTTAGAGAAAAAGGCAGGATATAAATCTAATAAATTATAAATACATACTTTCCTGTTTTCTTTCAACTAGCACTTGGACTCAACTCACAGTTTGTTCTGCCAAAGATCTGGGTATCTTCCCAATAGAATTTTTCATGATATATGAATTCTGAATTGAATCCACTCTCCAAATTAATATTAATTGAAGTAATAACCATTGATAATGAATTGCTTGTAAATTAAAATGTATATTTGTAAAATTAATTTATCTCAAGTCTGCTTGTACAAATCATAAATTGTTCTGTTAGGTGCCCGTGTGTGTGTGCGCACACATACACACACACACACACACACACACACAAAGACTAGAAATGTAGGCTCAGGAAACAAAACTGTGCATGAAGTAAATCCCATTATAGTAAGTCTCTTTGAGCATAGTTGCTGTTACTCTCAGGAGTAAGAGCCATTGGTACTGCTACCTATGTAGCTCAGTTTACTCCATGAATACTGGAGTAAATACTGTTTATTTTTTCCATCTGTTTGCAAAAGGGAAATGGGTTGATAAAATGCATTCTTATTCTGTATTAAGTTTGTTCCATTGAGTTCAGTGGCTTTTTTGTTTTTGTTTTTTTTGGGCGCCTTTGAGTCAGTTTTTTACTCCTGACAACTGCCTGGACTAATCCCTGCAGTTTTCTTGGCAAGGTTTTTTTCGAAGTGGCTTCCCATTGCCTCCTTCTTAGGGCTGAAAGAGAGTGACTGGCCCAAGGTCACCCAGATGGCTTCGTGCCCAAGGTGGGACTAGAACTCATAGTCTGCCAGTTTCTAGACTGATGCCTTAACCACTACACTAAACTGGCTCTTTCAATGGCTCTTACTCCCAGATAAATGTACTTAAGATTTCTAATATTCAGTGAGCATGCTAACCTTGTCTTCCTCTCATCTACATCCATGCATAGAGAGTAACTGTAACGGAGGTGACAAAAGGAAGCTGGGGGGGGGGGTTGCCCCAGACTCTCCTTGAAGTGATTGACAGATTTTTTTTTGGTGCCTTATGCCTCCTTTTCAGCCACTTTATACTTCTTCTCTATATTTGCTTACTTTCAGAAATGTCTTCCTAAATTCTAAGTAAATAAAAGATAGTCCACCCAATGTGCAGATAGTTATTTATCTATCTGTATATATTCCCTCCTTTTGAGTAGCATTATTTGCTGACATTTTTTTCATAAAACTTTTTCATAGTTTTATGAAACTGCACAGCTTTATCACTTGAACTCACAGGTATAATCTTAAATCTTCAGCTAAGTTAACATTGCTAAGTTAATTCAGTTTATCAATAAAATATTAGAAAAGAGATAGGCATGAAACAATTTCTGGGAAACAATTTCTTCCCTTTATTTTTGAATATTTTAAATAATATAAATTTAGATTAATCATAGTTATCAGGTAGATTTTTTTCCTTGAAGACTTAATTTTTTTTTTCATAGCCAGTTCCTTACATAAAAAACAGGAAGGTTCAAAACACATTTGAAATATTTCAAGTTACAAATGGATTGTTCCAATCACACTGGAAGTTTTCTGTGATAGTTCTATTTCAAGAGGCTTTGAACTGGGATGAAAAGGGATATACTGTAGTTTTGGGCTCAGAACAGTTTGTGAACAGACAGAGCAACACTGGAACACATCTGGTAGGATAGAAACTCAGAATGTAGCAGGTCACACTTGAAACAGGGTTTTCAGCACAATTCATTTTGAATCTGAAACACTTTGTACACCATGAACTGAATTTAATTAATAAAATACATTGTTTTCTTCATGAATTTATTTTCTTTTTGATACTCCACAGTAAATGCAAAAGAACTTTTAAGACACAACAAGCTCTTTTGCATTTACTGTGGAGTATCAAAAAGAAAAAAAATCATGCAGAAAACTATTTTAATAATTAAGTGTAGTTCATTTTGAGTTTCCTCTATAAACAAATGATCCACAAGAACATTACTGTAATACCATCATCAAGAAACTTTTCCAGAGCATGGAACATTAAATTGCAATCTAACTCCTTCTGCGCTGTAACTTGATGAATCAGGAATGAAAAGAAAGGACAGATATTAGGCAGCAACTGATAGGAATGTTTATTGATAAACATCTCATTATTGTGAGATATTCATTAGTTAAGATATTATCATCCATTATCAGCTCCTTAATAACTGGATATTTAGTAAACTGGAAAGGAGCCCTTCCAGCTGTAATGTGATTGCCCTCAAAACACAAGTACACTGCTCAATAGACCAGTTAGATAAATACTATTTCTACATATTTTCATACATAAATTATATTTACACAAAAATCACAAAAAATAAAGGTTAATAGAGTAAAGCAATACATTTGGTTAAAGTTTTTAAAACTTCATTTATCTCAATAAATGTTATGAAAGAATAAAAAAAAGGTTGAATTTATCACCGATAGTAATTTTTGTTCTTTTTAAACTTCTTCTCTATTATTTATCAAATGTATATGCTGCTGCATCATAATCTACTCCAGTCTATTGTGTGGCTTTCAACAATATAAAACACAATACAATCACTACAATATAAACAAAAGTGAAACAGCATTACAATAACCAATACAGAATATCAACAAATTAATTAATAAAATCTAGTTTTATATGGAAGAGTTTAGTATACATTATCTGTTGGAAGGCCATCATTTAGAAGGCCAGCCTAACTCCTGGAGGGAGGCTGTTCCAGAGTAGGTACCATGATTAAAACAAAAACAAAAACCTCTGTTTCCTGACTTGGGCAACCCGTTCATTTAACAAAATTGAGGCACCAGAATAAGTTTCTCCCTTGTGGATCTCCAACTGGTCAACTTGGGTTGGAGTTGGTAGTCATAAAATTACCTTGGTGCTCAGCCATAAACAGCTTTATCAGTCAAAACTAGCACTTTGAATTGCACCCAGAAACCAATTGGTAACCAAACCAAAATAAATGTAATATGACCCTAGTAACTAGCGTCAGTAACAGTGTGGGTTGCTGCATTTTGGACCAACTATAGTTTCTGAGTAGTCTTGAAAGGCAGCCCTGTATGAGTACATTGTATAAATCTAATTGTGTAATGCTAACACCAAATTGTTACCCGTGGTCTTTAGTTTTCTTTTCCCAAGAATTTGCTTGATACATCATTCTGGAATACCGTGGATCCAAAATTTGGGAAAGCTAAATTCAGAGTATCCTGGCAAAATAAAACTGTAAGTCTCCAGTACTGCTTTCTACAATGATGGCGCAGTTTTAAAAAGGTGGGAAAGAAACTGCTTCAAACATCAAGTGTTCAGTACTAAGAGACATTTGGCAGATTCTCATGCACCCTAAATTTCCTTTTCCCAGTTTCATCTCACTATCCATATCTTTTCCCTCTGAGCTAGTAATTCTATGCTGACAACTTTTGGTTCAGTTCTATTCATCTTCAAAAGGTTAGTAAGGCTCTTTAAGTGTGTATTTTAATTATAGTATTATATTTATATTATTGATTATTGATTGCATTTATATCTTGTTTCCTCATAGAGGAAAGATCCCAGCAGCAGCTTTCTAATTTATTATTGCTCTTGCTCTTTTTTGTTCCTGCTAAAGCCCTAATACTTCAGTCTTTCCACATCTTTGGTTTGCCTTTCTTCTTTTTTACCTTGTGTGTCTTCTTTTGTATGTTGTAAAAGCCCTAGGGAAAGAATTTCTTTTCTGAGCTGTATCTTAGAGCACTGCCTTAAACCACTGTACTTCTTGTATGTTCTTTGGAATATAATTAGTACAGCATATATACATGATAGAGACATAACAAAGTATCTGGTTGAGTAAATCCATAATTATTGCATTTCTAATCTGTACTGAGGGATAATTACCATAAACCTGAGTGCTTCCTACAGATTTGCATTTTCATCACAGCACCTGGAATGCACTTGGGGTGAATTGACAATGACATAAGTGTGAAATGAAAAATACATGTCTGCACTCCCATATTTTTTCCCGTTTATCAGTAAGAGTCAGGCTTCTTTCAAGCTCAAGAAAGAAAATTGTAAGAACCCATGCTTGTCTGTCTTTGGAACTCTCTAGAATTAGGCTGTCATGAAATGTAAAACTAATGTGTGGTTGTAAAAACTATCACCAGCATTTTCCTTGCTACTGGCTGATGCCTAAGTAGATTTGGGGAAGAAAGGGGTTATTATAAAGTGAGTACTGAATAGCTAGGTATGTCATTTTAACTAAGTAACTAAAATGTCTTACTGGATTTGGAATATAATTTTGTTTATATTCATAGGATTTTTAAAAATGAAAAATGGTTTTCTATGGCGGAGAGATAAGCAAGCAATCTAAGAAGTTTGAAAGTAGGATTGAGCAATACATTTCTTCTTATAAGACATATATATTAGAATTTCAATGAGTCGATTTTTTAAAAACTCTAAATTTTTTTGTGGATAGTTAGATCAGAATCACTAGCTCTTTGATAGACAACACAATAAATGGGTTGTCAAAACAATGTTTCTAGATTTAAGTAAAGTATAGGTAATTATTCAAATAATTTTAACCTCAAGGATATTTGCTTTGAAACAGCAGTTTTCAATATTTTTCTATATGCAAATTATATTGCCATCCAAAGCTTTTGTGGGCTAGTTTCAGAGCAAGCCAGCTTAATATACTTAACTTTACTTAGAATGGCAAGAATTAAAGATATATCATGGGCTGTTAAAAATATAGCTATATCTAGTAATTTATTATACACCTTCACAAACAGTGTTCTTCTCACAGTACATTTGCCTGCAGTAGGCTTACCAGTGTGAAAATAATACTGACCTAATGAGAAAATCTAATTATAATATTATTACATTAACTTCATGAAATAGGCATGGGGGGAGAGAAATATAAGGAAAATGAGTTACAAGCAGGTTGGCAGGCAGATAAGTGGCTGCTGTCGGGTGTGGCAGGGTGTGTGGGGGATGCATGGATGACCAGTGCGGTGCATGGGTGATCCAGTGGGGTGTCTGCTGCAGGGCGCAGGAAGGTGTGCAAGGGGCTGGTGCAAGCATAGCAGGGCTTGGGATTGTTACTGCAGGATGTGGGAGGTTGCACAAGGGTGTACAACAGGAGGGTGTGGCGCAGTATAAGTGTGGCCTGGTTTGGGGTGGCTGCTGCAAGATGGAGGAGGAGCGGGAGGGTGCGGGAGGGGCCGGTGGGGCACAAGTACAGCTGGGTGGGGGTGGCTGCTTCTGGTTGCAGGAGACTTACCAGAGTGACTTGTGATCTTCCCTGCCGGCTTCCCCATTGACTTTGCTTGTGGGAAGCCAGCAGGGAATGTCACAAATGTGATCATGTGACCATGGGACGCTGCAACCGCCATAAGTGTGATCCAGTTGCCAAGCACTCAGATCATGATCACGTGACTGCAGGGATGCTGGGACGGCCAGAATGTCAAGGATCAGTCATAAATACCACTTGTTCAGTGCCGTCATAACTTCAAACATTTGCTGAATGAGTGGTCATTAACCAAGGACTACCTGTATCAAAACCCACTGTGATGGTGAAAATGGAGTGGACAATTGCAGATTATGCATAAATAATGAAAAGAGCAAGTAGATGAATTTATGTACCATGGTAGAAATATTGCTAATGAGGGAAAATATATGGATAAATGTTAAGATATGCAAATGCTGGTAGAAAAGTAATGGATAGTATATGGTCTGTTGCAAGGAATGAATGCTTGCTAGATAAAGCAAAAATGGCTGTTTATTAGAGCACGTTTCTGTTATATGGAAGTGAGAGTAAGGTATGTCAGGAGAAACATGAAACTAAATTGAGTATAGTGGGAATTGTATATAGAAACAGGAATTATAGAGGGTCAAGAATGAATGGTTCTGAATGAATATGCACTGTATATAAAACTGAACAACCAGAACAAAAGAAGCACATTGAAATGGCTTGATCATTCAGAGAGAATTAATGAAGTTCAAATTGCAAAACAAATATCAGAAGGAAGAGTAAACAGACTGAGAGATAGGAAAAGACCAAAGAAGTCATGGCTGAATGGGGTTCATGAGATCCTCAAAAAAAGAGAGGTGAGAAGTTTAAATAGCAAAACAAAGTGTAAAGTTGTTGTATGGATGTGATGGAAATAAAGATGTTTAAAAAGGTGTAGAGAGGTATAGTGAGTAGTGTTCCCATCACTAGTTTTAGCAAAGTTTCCTTTTATTTTTTAATCTCATGCCTTTAATTTCTTTGGCCTATCATTTCTTATTCCTTTTCTGAACTCTGACAACATTACTTATCCTAAAATGGAATTGCATAATGTGAATGTAAGTATGCATACGTTTGCCTTTAAATTATCAATAAAATTGGTTTTCCTGGAGGATTATAATTTAGATAATTACTTGATCAAGATTAATTATGTCTGAAGGCATTATGCTATCCTGTAGTGTTAAAGAATATATTGTTCTGTCACCCAGAGTACTGCATGTGTTTATTTTTTAAATGAATGACTGGTAATTTCTCCACTTGGCCAGATGAATTATTGGGAAAGCTGTACAAATACAGCCAGTGGCTTCTGGTGCACAAAATTAATACATCCTCTGGCTGCAATCCAGCATTGTGTTAAGTGTGCTTCTTGTATTGATTTCAAAGGTCTTAAGCATGTTTAATGGATTGTTGTACAAATGAGAAAATATGTTAAGATTTAAATCTCTCATTTTTCAAAATGGCAGTATTCAGAGTCTAGGTCTGATCTCTAAATAATGTTTACAATTAGATTTTAAATCAGACTGAGCAAACATTCTCAATTTTGTTTTGTTTTTTATGTGCAAAAAGTTTGCTTCTGAATGTTCTCAGAAAATTAAAACCAAAATTTTCTGAAAGCCAGATAACTGCACTCTTCCTGAGAATATTGAAGAAGGCAGTGTGAGATGGAATACTGGATTAGCATTTTTGAAGAATACAGAAGAAATAAAACAAAAATCTGAGATACATTTGTGCTACTACAGAAGGATATTACTACAAAAGGAATATGCTGTTACTGACCAAGGATAAGCATAATGAAGCCTATGATTTGTCATGCCAGAAAGATTTGTCCCACTGAAGTCTGGATTCTACTAAAGTGGTGAAACTAGGTGATAATTTGTAATGTATAGTGGAAGAATGCAAACAATATTGGCTATTTTCCTGCAAAACCTGTTTTGTTTAATGTACCATAAAGCTTATGCCTTGTTAGAGGCTTATATGCCATAGACTGGAATCGTAGAAGAGCTGTCATGCTTAAATATTACATCTGAAATTGTTGCCAATTCACCAATGATATTTGAAAAACGTAAATTTTAGAGTATGAACCTAGCTTTAGGATGACAGGCTATAAATTAGGCCAGCTGATCCAAGTGATTGAAAAATTTCATTAATAATATCCAATATTTATATAGCACTTTTTAATAAAGATATTTCCTAAAACATTGTCACAGAATTTAAACAATTTCAAAATAAACCTTTAGCAACTCCACTTCAAGGGTGTAGAGAGAATTAAGACTCACTGTACTCAGTGCAGCTTACTCCTCGTGTAAGATTGCTGGTTAAAATAACAAGATGAAAAAGAGCTATTCAGAACAAAAATAAAGCAAAGAATGTTAAAAATGCAAATAAGTTTTTGTAATTCTGCAATAGCTCTTAAATATCATGTTTTATCATTTACAACCTCTACCCATATGATTTATATCCACAAATTTCCATCATTTTCTAATATATATTGCAGATTTTCCGCATTCTTTGCTAAAATTCCTTATTCATTAGATTTATATTCCACCTTTCAATCAGGACCAAAGGGCAATGTACATAATGTTTATTGAGAGAAATAAAGTTTTTTCATTGACATTTTAATAGATCAGCTTTATTTATTTTGTTATGATGTAATCTTATGATCTTGCTTATTCCTGCATTATTTTTTGTTTTGTTTATTGACTGCTTTCAAAACACTCTTTGTGTGTGTGTTTGTGCATGTGTAGCATTTAAGTATCTGATAGGAAAGAAGGAAAACAAGTTAAAAAAGAAAACCCCAAACCCTATGAAATAATAGTGGCTGTAGTAAACGCTTATTGCCTCTAACTAGGAGGTGTACATAGGATGCCAGGCAGACCAGTTAAAAATATGACAGTGTAAACCGCATTCAGAGAATGAATAGAAAATGAAGGAGGCATATTCTTACTTGGTGATGTTTATTACTGTCAAGCATTTAATAGCAGCTGCTTGAACCAAGAGTGATTTTTTATAGGCATGACTCTCATAGAATTCTCTTTAGCAAGATTTATTAAGATGAAATTAGTGGTTATACAAGAATTCCAGCAAGTGAAGTATTTGCCATTTAGAACTAATATATCAATGTACAGTGGTACCTCGGGATATGAACTTAATCCGTTCCGTGACTCTGGGCGTATCACGATTTGGTCGTAACCCGAAGGAAATTTCCCCATAGGGTTCAATGTAAATCCGGTTAATCCGTTCCGTCCTCCGAATCTGGTCGAACCCCGAAGCAAATTTTCCCATAAGGTTCAATGTAATTACCGTTAATCTGTTCTGGCGTCCGCGGACCACGCATCAGGGGTGGGAAAATGGCCGGGTGCCGCGCAGTGCGGCGGAAAAATGGCCGCGGACGTGTCAGGGGCGGAAAGATGGCCGCGGACCACGTGTCAGGGTGGAAAAATGACCGTACCCCGAGGCGGAGTTCGCACATCGAGGTAAATTTTTGCGGCCAGAGCTGGTCGTAACCCGAAAAGTTCGTTAGTAGAGGCATTCGTATCCTGAGGTACCACTGTATATATTAGGCAGTCTTTTCTTCGCAGCCTTAACTTTCTCACAGCGCATAATTTAAGTACACAGAATTACATATTACCTACATATTTTGCTCAGTGTATTATGGATTGATCATTTTTAAAAATGCCCTATTTTCATCATGTTTAATTAATACAGTGAGTAACAATAGAAGTCCCATCTCTAAATTAAATGGTTATCTCTTTTAATAGCATATGGTACATCCCCACAATTTCAGCCTCCTATTACTTTTTGTGCTGGAATGGACAAGCAAAAGGAGGAAAAAGGAAGTAATTTTATATACTGGAAAATCTGGAAAACCCAACCCAAACTGCGTTAGAAAGTTAGGAGCCATTAGTGCTTGTGCAGCACAGGCAGCTTATATCTGTGTATTGGTTTCCAGTGAGCAAGCAGTATCCATCTATCCAGCTTGTCGAAAGATTTGAGCCTTAGAGAGGTGGGACCTGAACATATCTTACCCAAGCCTTCTATCCAAATTCTGTATAAAATTTTCTGTATAAGCAGTGAAGCAGACATATACAGCCATATCATTGTCTTTTCATTTTTATGATTCTATTTCACAATCCCCCTGAAGTTTGTAATGAAGCATCAGGGCAGGAAAAAAATCATTGCACCCTGTGCTTTGCTTCTAACCCAAGTTTTTGATTATTAATGACAGGATCCTAAAATTACACCTCACAGATTCTGAAATTGAGTTTTTGAAAAAGCACAGTAGATGTAATTGGAGGTAAAGTATGAAGTTCCAGTGGAATGAGCTGTGAATGGAACCTGCAATAGAAATTGATCCCATCAGTTAGTTTTTTGCTCTGTTCTCTGGGAAAGAAACAACCACCACATGTTACTGACTGTCAAGGAAACGAGGACCATTGATTAAATAGGATGCTCAAGTGCCAGAGGCTACAACTAGACTAGCTGGTACCTAAGACTGTGAGCTGCAGCTGTCAGATTTCACTGCTTGATACCTAGATGAAATTGGCAGAAAGAGAGCGGCATAAAAAATATTCCAGGTGCCGTCAGGTGAATAGCAAAAAGGTACCAGAGAAAGCTTTAGGCATCACAGATTTTGTGCTCCTTAGGGAAGCAATTTTGGCCTCTTACTATGAATCAGTGGTCCTGGATTAGCAATGTGATTCATGCCATTCTGACCAATTTATAATAGGCTAGCATGCTGAGCTCTATGACTCCTTCAATCAAACTGTTATAAAGCGGGAAGGGTCTAGCTTTGTAATCGGTCCTTCCTTCTACAGAATTCCACAAAGTGAGAAGAAAATAAATATATCATGTAAGATTTATATATAATATACAAAATGGTTGCCCTACCAAGTAAACTGCTTTTGAGAGAGATTTAGAATGTAGCACATCTAAATCACACTTTCCTAGTTATGGGCTGATTCACTGAAGCTTGATTTTGTTATTTTGTTTTTCTGTTAATCTATTACAATGATGTTACCTCTTCTTATAGCTCATTCACTTTCAAACAGCCCACTGACTCAAGGTACATTCCACATAGTCTTCATTCTACCTATTCCAGAGACAAGATAGATGCAGTTGAGGCTTCATGGCATTCGGTCTTGGTCAGTAGAATGGAGGAATTAATTAGATGATATTCTGACACACTTTCAACAGAGATACAGAAATTTAGGATCTTCTGCAGTAATGAAATGCTCAAAAGAACAGAGCGCACATGGAGTCTCTGATAATTTAGAAAAGCTTTATTAATTACAACTGCTACACACACATACTCAAAATCATACTCTTGCTCCACTGCAAAACTGGCCAGAAGGTCGGGGAACACAGAAGCCTAAATAGAAGTCTTCCAACAAGTCAGTTTTCCTTTTTATCCTTTGTCAGCTGCATTTTGTCACACATTCCAGCATGATCCCATCTCATCTGTCCTTTTGATGAGCACTAGGTTGCTGGGTCATATGTGACTTGTTGCATGGCAGTTAACTTTCTTATCTCTGGTTGCTGTCATCTGGTCCTTGCCTGATTTCAAAATTGACTTCCTATCTCTTCAGTTGGCTTGCTTCTGTGCATGAATATATTCTTCTCTAGGGTCATATCTTGATTCTGTTCCATCTGTTTCTCCCAACATTTTAGATCTTACAGCATACTCTTCCCCTTGATATTATTTTGGCTTTATAACAAATTCACACATTCATTCACACTACTAACATACACATTAGTAATATTGATTTGCTGCAATCTTAACAATTATTGAGCTCAGGACTTCCAGGAGAGGCAAACTAAACATGTCTCCAAAAGAGCAGAGACAACAACTGTGGCAAAGACCAAAGAACCAGCAAGTAGACTGGTTCTACAGAACATCTCCAGAGAAGGAGAGGATGGGAGATTACTCACATGTGCTCCAGACAGCTGCTTCTCCATGGATTTGAGCGCTGGGAGACACAGGGATCAGTCATTATGCTCACAATCATGGCTGAGCCTTTTAAAGGACACTGAGTTTGCTAACCTCGCTTTCTAATCGCTTTTGGAAATTGCTTATTTAACTAAGGCTATTAGAGATCTTTGCAATGACAAGTTTGAAAAGCCACTTGGTGACTTTACCTTCCTTCTTAAACAAAAAAAAAAAATTAACCATAAGTTTAAAAATTGGAAATAAATGGCAAAAAGCTAAATAAGATTTTGATCTAAGAAAGTTATAAACAAATTAAGGGTCCAGACTAATCTGGAATTTTGAGACTTTTACTATAATATTTTGGAAATAATTAAATAAGAAACTTTAGGTGGGACACAAATTGTTTTGTCTATCTTAAGTCATAACAGATATATGATACTTTATGATTTCAGAAATTGGACTCTAGAGAGGGATAAAGATTCCAGGCAGAAAAGGAAAAGGAAAAAAAAGTGTAAACTTGCCTTTGGTTTTCAGTTAGAGATTTACAAAATGACACAAAACACTATAATATTTGAAATACTTCAGGAGATTTTCAAAGAATGGGGCCAGAAATTAGTGGCTACAGTGTCAGCAATGTCAGCAATGGTGTCTGCTTCCATGGATAGACTATGTCCAAAAAATGTTAATGAAAGAGTGACGGACGTAAAAACAAAACAAAACAAAACCTGATGCAGAAATAGTAGAACCAGAAATACTGGATAATAAAGAGTGTGCATTACAAGATAGAGAAGGCAGCTAAACTGGAAATACAAATGACAAGCCAAGAGAATGATCCTGATAAGGACTTTCTACTGGATTCACAAAGAAAGCTTCGAAAATCAAAGTGGAATTACAAATGATAAATCAAGAGAATGACCTGGATAATGACTTTTTACTGGATTTACAAAAGAGGTTTGCTAAAGCCTCGAAGAAGCCTTTGGGATGGGAAAAAGAAAAACTGAAGAGAGACCAAATCCAACAACAACATCTGAATGAATTAAAGATCAAGATTGTCAGAAGTAAAAGGAAGGAACATAAAGTTGGTTTGCTTGACCAAGGTTAAAATAACATACGTTTCTATAAAACTCTGGTGACCCTTCACAGACTTTTTGCTGACACCACCCCTTGTAAAGTTCATTTATGGATTTGCATATAGATAAGGGGTGGGTTATGGGAAGAAGAGATATTTGTTTGTAACCTTATAAGGGGTGAAGAGTTATCAAATTTATTTATATTTGTGATGAAGATCGGAAGTCACTTCTTTATTTCTTTTCTTTATCTTATTGTCTTCTTTTTTTCCTTTCTTTGTACTCTTTATTTTTTCACTGTATTTCTCCTTTTTCTGAGTTTAATTTGTATTTGCTTTTACTATTGTAATTAAAATTTTCAATAAAAATTGTATTAAAAATTACTGAGTTCACACAAATACTGTTTACAAATATATAAAATTGCATAGAAGTTTTATAGAAATAAAATCATTCTTCCAACCTATTAAACTATTGCACGACCCGTTTTTATTATTGCTATATTTTTATCCCGCCTCTGTCTCTCCCTCTCCCTTTTATGCCTAAGGGAGGCCTAAAACGAACTCACAGTCTCCTGGTTTCTAGGCCAGCACCTTAACCGCTATACCAAACTGGCTCTTTAGTTTCATATAATTTCTTCACCGTAGTTTGTTTATCATTGATCACTTCATGAACCTCTTTAGTAGCATCAGGAATAAAAATATAACATTCTTCTTTTATCAGAGTACAAACACTTTCTTTTGTGGTTATGTAATCTAAAGCCTGTCTGTTTTGTATGTCATTTATTCAATTGCAGCCACTTCCTTAAATAGGCCATAATAGCACTAATACCCCAATTTACTATGTCATTTGCAACTTCATATAAAATACAGTTCCATTTCTTGATTTCCTTAATTGTTCAGGCTACTCTTTAGTTTGGAATCATAATAGCAAAATTTATATCTATCTCAGTTATTGCTCTTTACTTCATCTATTACCTAACTGAAAGTCTCTCATAGAGGCAAATGTTATCAGTATAATAATCCCCTCCCCATCTATGTGGCAAATGTTTGTGTGTCTTGGCTCCACAAATAAAATATTGTCCCACTAAGCAGAGAACCCATTTTTTATAAGATATTGTGTATCAAAGTGCTAGGCTATAATATCCTGTGATATTATGATCTTGTGGTATCATAGCTGAAGTAACATTTCCATTGTTTGTTCAAGCTCCATTTGTAACGTAAGTCATATCACTAGACCTCCCTATGAATGTCAACCCATTATACTGTAAACCAGCATTTCTCAACCTTGGTAGCTTGAAGATGTGTAGAGTTCAACTCCCAGAATTCCCCAGCCAGCCATGTTGGCTGGTGAATTCTGGGAGTTCAAGTCCACACATCTTCAAGCTGCCAAGGTTGAGAAACACTGCTATAAACAATCCAGTCCAATGGGAGGCTGGTATACTCTAATATAGTCATTGACATTTCTGTGTATTATTCACTGTGTGTTTCTTTTAACTGTTATTTCAGTAGGGTTTAATTGATATACTAACATGGGAATCCCTCTATATGCATCTATGGGTATTTGATCACAAATCCAGCAATTGCTTATATTTAAATCTAAAGAATATTGCACTACAGTTTGTAAAAAAAAGTATTCCCTATGCCCCCACTCAAAAGCCTCCAAAATCAAAAACACCAAATACCTTCATGTTGAACGCTGAAAAATAGAAAGCAGGCAACAATGGTCATAAATCTTTGTGCCAATGTTGTACCAAGTGGAATTGACAAATTTTACTTTTACTTTCTTTAGCTTTTCTATACACTGTAGGAGGAGGCCCACGTTTAGTCTGTGATTGCCAAAAATCATAAAGAGTCTGGTACACCTTTTCAGACTAACAAATTTTAGGTAGGATTTAAATTGGGATAAGGCAGGGTAGAAGTACTTTTAATCTGTCTCACACGTAACCCAAATTTGTATAACCTTCCTGTCCTTCTCTCCTTCTCTCCCCTCCTCATCCCAATTTAAATCTATATCAGTTTAGCCACTCTTTGCATCTGATGAAGTGAGCTGTAGCTCACAAAATATTATGTATTTTAATAAAATTTGTTAGTCTGAAAAGGTGCTACCAGATTGTATCATTTGTATGGGATTTTGAGTAGTCCTATCTCTTCTAATGCATATTTCCTCTTTTGAAATTTTGAAATATTTTGGGAAGCCTCTAGATACTCTGCTGCAATAGATTGTTTTGTGGGTAAGATGTGCATATGTCCAGCTCCAGTTGTGTGCAGGCACAGCTATTTAATATGGGCATAGTCTAAGTAAACAGATGTATCTGGTTGTTGGAGTCTAAGCAATTGGAATGGAATCTGATGCTATCAGGCCTTTCAGAAATGAACATAGTGTGCCCAACATATTCCTCTTTTTAAACAATGCTGTTCTTGGAAAATACGTCTTTCATAGACTGGATAGAGACATCATCTAACTCATTTCCCTAATTACACTGCGCTTGAAAACCAGTTTTCAAACTTCAGTTGTTAAAACCAAAAATCTTTCTTTGTATATATTCTTGCATGGAATACAACGAACTTTTGATTGCAGGATACTCAGGAGAAACTGAGTATGCCAACCAAGGAACATCACCTGGACTGTGAAAGCATTGCTCCTTTTCTCCCACATAGAATTTAAGATGGGTGGGGAGCACTTTTGTATGGGTTATATGGGATCTAAATTTTCAGAGTACTTTGGAAATGTTTTTCCTCCAGGAATTTGGCCTGTGCAATGATCACCTCCTTCCCCTATTTGCATAGTGGAGTAGGAATGTACTTGAAAACCAACAGAGAGAGAGAAACAAGTTGAATATCATTACTGAATGGGAGATGCTAAGCTCTCATCCAGCCTCATTTTCACCTCTCTTCCTGTGTAACTAACCACAGAAAGGTGGGAAAAATTGAGTTTTCATGCTCACTATGTATATGACTTATTGCCTACTCTGACTGCTCAACAGATATACCTGACACCATCATTTTTGCATAGGTTAAATTCCTTTTTCACTTAAGATGGATCAGAACTAAGAATCAGGATTAGCAGTGATCATGGTTATTTGCACGAAAAGTTTGCTAGATCAGAGCCAATAGGACAAAAAACGGAATTGAGATGAGAAATATACAAGGAGTTTCACCGCAGACATCTGCCAAACAGATGACTGGAACTGGAAATTAGAGAAAGTAAGAAGGATTTAAGCTCAAAAACCTGAATGCTTCCTGAACAAAAAATGGTTGCTGAAAACAGTAGGTGTGAATATTAAGAGTATATAGCTTGTGATTTTTCTTGCAGATGGAAGAATCTTTGAACATCGCAAGCTTACAGAGATTCATTCCAAGCCAAAAGTGGGGGACTCTTATGGCAATTATTTAGAAAATTCTTAGTGAAAATACATTGATTAATAAACATGAGTTAGAACATGCATATTAATCTGTTTATTATAAGCATTTTCTGGCTCATTAAAACTTATCTTAGTGTACAGCTAGTGAACAAGGAAATTGTCTTTTATCTTCTTGAGTACTTTCATCTGAAATAAAAATCAGATTATTCTGCTACATTTGTATAATAACTCCACTGACTACGTTCTATAGAGTATTTTTGTAGACACACAAAGCAAGTCCACCCTATAGTATAATATAAGAGAATGGTATTTTTAAACTTCCATCGACTTTAACTGTTTGGACAGCATGAATAAAAAGAATATTTTGGTTTTCATGGAAGAGTCAAGGCAGTAACTGTCATAAAATTACTTTTAAAAAATTCCCTATGATACTGTCATCATAAAAATGACTTTAATATAACAAAACTAAACATAGCTCTTGTTGCTGTCTGCCTGTTGCTTGTTGGAGATCTCAGAAAAAAATGTTAAGCTGCTTCATCATTATTTGAGCTGCATGCATAAAGAAATATTCTTTATGGATATTCATTTCACTCTCCAACTTTTTTCCTGAGTTTGTTCAAAAATTAACATTAATTTTCTTGTACATGAAAATGTACGTATGTTTTCTACTTGACTTCCCTTACAGTAAAAATTTTAGAGTAAACATTTATTTTCCAAAACAGTTTTTAACCCTTTTCTATTCTATTTTATCACAGTATTCATGTAAAAAAAAATTAATCTGAGAATTGCATTGCAGTGTTTGGAGAAGCAGAAAATACAAACAATATTTACATTCCTATTCACAGAGTAGTTTGGAAAATTTAAATTAAGTCATTTCATACTAATACAAGAGCCTAAGCAAAGTTCCCCTTTAGTATCTTCAAATGCTTACGTTCAAATGTACGCCTTCACTTTTTTCCAGATCCTGTGCATGGTCCAAGAAAGCTTGAAGTTGTAGATATCAAATCCTGGCAAATCACCATCACCTGGGAGCCATTTGGGTACAATGTAACTCGTTGCCATAGATACAACCTCACAGTCCATTACCGTTACCAAGCTGGTGGACAGGAGCAAGTTAGAGAAGAAGTGAGCTGGGATACTGACAGTTCACACCCTCAGCACACCATTACTAATCTGTCCCCCTACACTAATATCAGTGTCAAACTTGTTCTTATGAATCCTGAGGGACGAAAAGAAAGCCAAGAAATTGTGGTACAAACTGATGAAGATGGTGAGTTTTAAAATGTAACGTTTGTAGCATTTAATATGAATAGAGTGAAATTCTGCTAAGAGGGTCTTTAAAAAGTGTTTTGCATGAGGGAAGTTCCCTGACAGTGTTTGGTGGCTGCTTTACTAGCAGTCCCAGTGAGAGTATTGTCTGTACAAGCACAAGCACACACAGACACCCGGAGACAGCCTTTTAACACAGCTGCATAAGTCTTCCAGAGGCTGTGGCTGTTTTAATGTTTCCAGAAGTGGCATTCCACTTATGCAACACCCTATGTGAAGTCTGCCTTTCTAAAACTTTGCCCAGCCCTAGAGTAGACACATATTTATAGAACTGCTGATTCATATTTGGTCAGGATGAAGTGAGTAAAGCCATGTGCAAGGAATGAAGTTGGGAAGTTAGCAATCAGCAATTGAAAAAAAAGCTTAGAATTTCAACTCAGGAAATGGTCCCATATAAGGGCTTTGACTTCTGTATACTGCAGTAGACAAACCCAATGAACATGACTTTATTCTTGTCGGTATACATAAATATGTAAGTGTATTTTGTTAAGAGAGAATCTATAGTTGAATGGACTGACATGAGAAGATATATTCAGATATGTATGCATGTATGCTATGGTTTTAGTAAAAAAGTTAAGTCATATCTCCAAAGAACCTGGTATTTCATAAAGAAAGCACTTCAGTCTCTTCTCAGGACAGTTTTTTCACACACTGAATGCAAATATCCATTTGCTCATTATGGGAAAATTTTGGAATAACAGGTACAGTGTCTTTTTAAATATTTTCTTAGCAGCAATAGCAAGAAAAACTAAAAAATCTCAGACCCCGTGAAACAAATCAATATGCCAGCATTTCTCAACCTTGGCAACTTTAAGATGTGTGGACTTCAACTCCCAGAATTCCCCAGCCAACTCTGGGAGTTGAAGTCCATATGTCTTAAAGTTACCAAGGTTGAGAAACACCGCAATATGCTATTCTTTAAATACAGAAATCAGCATTTACTTAGATAACATGTAGATATTTATTTACCAGATGCAATTGTAGAGTCTTCCATGCTGCAGAAGAACAACTGGAGACTTGAACCTATATATCTTGCTTTAATAATACCATGCAGTTGTAGAGTTCATTAGCTCTTCTAGTGATAGATCAACTACATGATTTTAACTATTTTGCTGAAGCAGTTCATAGGACAGAACTCTTCACCAGATGTTTTGCCACTGAAAACCATTGCTTCTTTAGAACTGCCTGAATACATCTTATGAGTGTCATTCAAAATGATTTCTGTAATCTTAACAATGAAAGGTCAGTGTTCCTAAGTTACAGTGTACTTTGTTAAACATCTGTATTCTTTTATCCATTAGTTCCAAGTGCTGTTCCACTTGAGTCTATCCAGGGAAATGCTTTTGAGGAGAAGATTTTTCTTCAGTGGAAGGAACCAGTACAAACCTATGGAGTGATCACTTTATATGAAGTATGTTAGATCATACTGTTTAAGTATGGGCTTGATTTTAATAAATATCATAAAGTACTCTTCTTATATATCTGATGGTTTGACCCATTGTTGCAGAATGCAGTTTTTAATTACACTCATGCTGCTTTAGCATTTTAATTAGACACCAGAAAATCACAGAGGAAAAATATAATGTAGTACATAACAATCTCAACATAAGGTGTTAATTTTTGGAACTTGTGATAGCTGTGCTGCTTGTACTTCCATAATATTTTTTGTCTGATAAGTGCAATAGGGTTATATGTGTGCCTCAACTCTACTTTCTAGGCAAATCTCTTTATCATTACACCCCCTTTATCACCTTGGGTGTGTAAACAAATTTTCTCCATCCCATCTCATTCTGTTCCCAAATTATTTTATGCCAACTCCTCTTTTCTACTAATTGATAGGAATCTAACAAGGTTGCAGTATTTTTATACTGTCACTTTGATTTGATACTATGGTCAGATATTTTTAATATTATATACCCATGAAGGGTTTATTCCTGATTCTTTCAAATTTACCTAGCAGAAATTAGGATTTTTTCATAGATCTTGAATCTCTGATAAAGTGATAAAAGGAAAGCAGGAGAGTTGATCTTTAAACAAACAGAATTTAATATTGGTTCAAGGTGACTTTTAGAGGGCTTGTTAGAAAGATCAAGGCAAGAAATATTCAGGAGACATCAACAAAGGAAATGTTTAATCCAGTTGCATTATATGGGAATATGTCTACTCCATATTAAAGCTGTCTTACCTGTTTCCTAACAAAATGATAAAAATACAATATGTGGATACTGTGCCATCCTTTCCAAGGATCTTGCAGTCATATTTTTAATCTGAGTACGTGTTGACCCTGAGACTTGAATAGCTGTAGAAAAACAGGAACATAAGAGACTTCTAATTCAAGGCAGCTTGTACAGAGAATCTTTCAATTCAGTACTGATTATTGGTAGACAAAATGAAGTAGCATTCACATATCTTCCTTCCCATGTTAGAGGTCACTGTTTTTCCCTATAAACTCTTTGCAGACTTTGTAATAAAATAAAACTTACCAGGATTATTAAACTCTGTTAATTATCAAGCCTGGAGTATTATTCTGGCCAGTCATATACATGAATACATGGGTTTTACCAAAGGTAGACTAGCCTAATATTGAAGGGTAAAAAGAGAAAGAGAATCTAATGCTGACTATTATTCAGTGGTGTGCTGGTAAATATTTAAGAACCGTCTCTGCTGGCTCCATGGTTGCCGCCATGCCACACTGCTAGCCATGAAGCAGCTGATCGGCACACTAGGCATAGCTCGGCTCTGCTTTCAACCTGCTCAAAAAATTCTAAAAATTTAACAATAGTCTCTCGCGAGCCAATACGAGCTGGTTACAGGACACCACTGCCATTACTGCATTTTTACAATTTTATTATAACAGAAAATAATAGAACATCTCATTTCTTAAAATGCAAATTCAACAAAATTATATGTTATTTGTTAGTTTAACAGAAGTACTGTAGGGCACCTCTGCCCTTAGATATCTTGGGTAAATATACTGACAAAGGATTATACATATTTTGTTGTCAGCCTATAATCACTGTCAAATCTCTTATCTGACCAAATTAGCATGTTTTTTACTTCATCTGCAGAAAGAGATGTTGAAATGCTATGGAAAAACAAAATAAAAGAAAAATATCTAATTTGGCTTTACAAAGCTTTCAAGTTTTACAACTAGTTGTGAAAAGCTATTTTATTATAAAAGAAGAGATAATTTACTGTGGAAAAATCCCTAAAACTGACTACATTAGATAATTAAAATTTTCTTGGTAATGAAAAAGTTATTCTTCTTGTGATTTATTTTATGTCTAAACCAGCCTTTCTGAGCTACGATTCTGTGAGAGGTTTCTATGGCTTCCACTTGTAGTGGCAGGAACTTTTACATGCCCTCACTCAGCTGCTGGCCTGCTGTTTTGCTGTTGTAAATGTTGTAAAATGTGGATTGAATAGGTTAGAAGTTAATTGTATAGTGATTTTTTAAAAATGTTTATGCCGGGGTTCCCTGAGACCTGAACATTATTTCAAGAATTCCTGCAGGATAAAAATGTTGAGAAAGGCTGATCTAGACCATCTAAATCCATAGTCTTTCGAAACAGAATGAGAAACAACATAGGAGATATAATGGGGAAATATTATGCAAGAATTGCCTCTGAAGAAGCAGTTTGTAGCTGAAACAAAATTTTGTGAGCTGTACTATCAGTCAAGCCTCATAAGCTTGAAAAAAGGTGTTTATTCTGAATGCTTTTGAGCATTGAACAAGGCAAACTATTTTGTTACAACTTTCAAACAAAACATGGCTATTTCAAGAATAGTGATTGCAAGTATTCTGTCTGTTCTACATCCCATGGTTGGAGTGTTATCTTGCCTCTTGCAATTATATTGTTGTTCTTGGGTTTTTTGCTTGTTTATTTAACCTAGCTAATATAGCACCAGGACTTCCAGGTAATTCCTTAATATTAGCATTGGCTTAGACTGGATGGAATGATTAGGAATGTGGGGAGAAATCAGAAAGCACAGTAGTGTCAATTTACCTTGCCAGAAATGAATCTACCTATCCAATTCAGACATCTAGAAAGGGTCTTTTGAGAGTCCCTCCCCCAACGAGGTACATGGGATATGGACTAAGTAGTAGGACTTTTGTAGTAGCTCTTGCTCTTTGGGTCTCCTCTCCCTAGAGGTTCATGCCCCAACCTTGCTTGAATTATTTTAACAGGTTAAATGTATGCCTTTAGTTGATTGTTGGGTGGCCATCATATTGTCAATTATATTGTTTTTAATGCTTGATACTGTTTATTTATCCAATTCATTTTTGTGCTTTGTTGTTAACCTCCCAGAATCCATTTAGAGTGGAGTAGCTTACAAATATTCTTAAATTAATTAAATAAGTATGATCAAACTATTGCATTCTCATAGTAGTTACAATTGTAATCTAAGCTCCTGTGCCTAAAAAAATAACTCATCATACTTTTGTTTGAATCTGTGTTCTATCATTGTATTTCAGATTTGAAACCCTTAAGAGTAAAATAACTTATCACAAGATGTCGACATTGCAGTCTAAAAGATTTAATGAATTAAAATGCAATCTTTGTCCAACTTCTGATGATATTGGTATTCTTTTGCAGGTCACATACAAGGCTGTCAGCTCCTTTGACCCAGAAATAGATTTATCAAACCAAAGTGGACGGGTTCTAAAGCACGGGAATGAGACACATTACCTGTTTTTTGGACTGTATCCTGGAACTACTTATTCTTTCACTATACGAGCCAGTACAGCCAAAGGGTTTGGACCACCTGTAATAAGTCAATTCACCACAAAGATATCAGGTATCATTTAAAATCAGCAACATTTCCATTATGATAAATGTTACATCAGTTTTAAATTGTTTAAAATTTGTAAATTTTACAACTTTATTAAGGAGGACAGGAACATGAAATTAAAATATATTTCCTTTCTAAACAATGGTATCTAAACATTTTTGTACACATCCCTTTCTATACAAAAGTATTATTGATATGAATTTATGTAACTGAATTTTAAGAATGTTGAGACAAACTAAGATAATCAAACATGAAAACATTCAACTCATATCTATATTAATAAAAGGTGGGTTTTTTGGTCAATTTACAAGTTTCTGATCATTTTTAGATTATTTAGTATACAACATCTTTCCCCTATGTAGCATGTGTTTTAACTATATACATTACCCAGAGTCACATGCAAGTGAGATGGGCGGTCATATACATAATAATAATAATAATAATAATAATAATAATAATATCACCCAGTGAGGCACTACTTGGACATGGGTGTGGGACTTGTGTGCTCTGAGGAGGATGAGAACTATGCCAGAGGTTCAACCATACTGGTCTCATCAGAGGAGCCAAAAGAAATGTGTCTCTCCCATACACAATATGGTGAGAAGTAATTTACAGAAACCTGTACAGAATTGGTAGTTGCCTGGTCAACAAGCACCGCGCTAGGTGTTCTAGTTCCTGGACATCTGGTGACAAGTGGGCTGCAAGACTTAGGACTGTTGGCTGAGCAACCAGGGCCAGCAGCTGCAGGACTACTGGAAGAAAAATTGTTTATCTGTTGCAAATATATGAAGACTGAAAACAGTGAAATAATGATCTTCTGTTACAAATTAAGTCCAACCAGAAGACTATATCTGAAAAGAATGTACCAGTTCTGGAAAGAACAACATCCAGAATCAGAAATAACAGGCTAGCAGATCAATGTTGATTTATAATATGAAATAAAGCATTCACAGAAGTAGAATTGGAAGAACTGCAAAGGTTTGCCTAGGGTAAAGAAACCGAAGCCTTACCAGAAGTAGCTCAGACTATAGAGGCAAACCAGGGGCAATCGGCAGTAAAGGAAGCCAGCATAGCTATTGAATTGTTTTCATTCCCAAACCAGGCACCCTCTCCTCTGCCTTCTCCTCAGAAAGAACAAAGCCCTCGGATTAAAAAACAGGAATTGAAACAAAGAATAACTGAATATCTAGAACAGCACAAAAAGAACAGAATAAGGATGCCTGCATTGAAGCTTGTTACAAAGAAACAGCTAGCACAAGTATTAAAATATACCAATACTGTAATATCAAATATAAGCACCAGCTCACTTCAAGAAACAAATCAAATAATGTACAGCATGGCTGCAGTTATAATTGAATACCTTGGGTGCAAAATCAACAAACAAGAAATAGTGCACCATCAAAATGGAAGATCAGGTTGGAAAATAAGATCAGCATACTAAGATCAGATGCAAGCAAGCTAGAACAGATGAAAGAAAAAAAGCTGAAGAACAAGAAGACCAAAGAATACCTGATCAAGAAATATCACCTAGAAACAAGGAAGATCAAAGAAGCACTGGGAATAATAAAGCAGCAGATAACAGCCATAGCCAAGAAGATCAGCAGATACAAAGCTCAAATTGCACGCGAAATTCAGTATCTCCAATTTCAATTGAATTAGAAATGTTTCTACCGATCGATCAATGGAGAGACTGCAATGAACCAGTCAACACCTGACAAACAAGAAACAGTGTGGTTCTGGGCTCAGCTGTGGCACAACCCAAAGAAATACAACAAGAATGAAGCTTGGATAAAGGAGGTGGATAAGAATAAAAAAGAAGCTGACATGAAATAATAATAACAGCAGAAATGGTGGAGAAAAGGGCAAGGAAGATCAAAAATTGGTCAGCACCAGGTGAAAATGAACTGCATAG
Organism: Python bivittatus; assembly: GCF_059951505.1. Classification (NCBI taxonomy): domain Eukaryota; kingdom Metazoa; phylum Chordata; class Lepidosauria; order Squamata; family Pythonidae; genus Python; species Python bivittatus. The sequence goes on along the minus strand of NW_028277113.1, from coordinate 32,222,463 downwards.
TTTTGGTTGAAACAGCTGACTGCTCTGCACCCACTCATTGCCAAGCAGTTTAACAACATACTGCAAGGAAGTGAAATTGAAGATTGATTAACATCTGGCAAAACCTAACTGACAATGAAAAATCCAACAAAAGGGGCAGCACCAGGCAACTACAGGCCAATTATCTGTTTACCAACAACTTTTGAATTGCTAACTGGTATGGCAATTGATACAGTCCAACAGCATCTAGTTGAAAACAAGCTCTTTCCATCTGAGCAGAAAGGAAACTGCCCAAACAGCAGAGGAATAAATGATCAGCTCTTAATTGACAAGATGATTTTGAAAATTGCAAGAGAAGGAAGACCAACTTGAATGTAACTTGGATTGATTACAAGAAGGCATTCAACTCCCTGCCACATGATTGGATAATGAAGTGCCTAGAAATAACAGGAGTCAGTAGAAACATCAGAAGCTTTGCTCACAGATCAATGGCACAATGGAAGACACAGTTGCTGGTCAATGGTGATAGACTGGGAGAGGTTAATATCAAGAGATGAATCTTTCAAGGAGACTCACTAGCTCACTACTGTTTGTCATTGCATTGATTCCTCTGTCAACAATACTGAACAAGTTAGGCCATGGCTATCAAACATCAAAAGCATCTGCCAGGCTATCCTACCTCCTTTACATGGACTATCTGAAGCTGTATGAAAAAACACCATCTGAAATAGAATCACTGCTCAACAGTGTCTGAATATAGAGCCAAGATATTACAATGGAGTTTGGACTGGACAGATGTGCCCCCCATACCATCAATAGGGGCAAAATAGTGAAAACTGAAGGAATCAGGATGCCCTGTGGAAATAACATCAAGAGGCTGGATGAAGAAGATCACTCACTACAAACACCTGGGCATCCTTCAAGCGACAACATCAAGCACATTAAAGTCAAGAAGAAGGTTAGTAGATGCATACAAAGTGATCGTGAGAGTGAAGAATATCTTAGTCTAAACTCAGTGGAGGAAATGCCATCAGTGCAATTAACACCTGGGCAATTCCAGTCATTAGATACACAGCTGGAATAGTGGACTGGACTCAAGCAGAACTAGAAGCCCAGGATAGGAAGACCAGAAAAATAATGGCAATGAATCATGCCCTTCGTCTACACAGCAACATTGACAGACTCTACTTACCAAATAGGGTAAGTGGGTGTTGAATATTGCAAGCATACCAGACAGTTGAAGAAGAAAAAAGGACATTGGAAGAATATCTGAAGGACAGTGAAGAAGATGCACTGAAGCTACTATACCATGAAGGCTTACTGAATACTGAAGACTGGCCTACAAGAAAGACCAAATGAAGAATAGAAAAGAGACATGGCAAGTCAACGTACTACATGGCCAGTACACAAAAGAAACTAGCAGGCAAAGCAGATAACAACAAGACCTGGCAATGGCTAAGAGCAGGAAAGTTGAAGAAAGAGATGGAGGAGCTAATTGTGACTGCACAAGACAAGACCTATGAACAAATGCATACAAAGCCAGAATTGAGAAGACAGCAACCGCAGCAAATGCTGCCTCTGCAAAGAAGCTGAAGGAACAGTGGACCTCCTAGTCAGCTGCTGCAAGAAGATCGCACAGACTGACTACAAACAACAGCATGACAAAGTGGCAACAATGGTGCATTGGAATGTCTGCAAGAAATACCATTGGCCTGCAAACAAGAACTGGTAGAATCACAAAACAGATAAAGTAATAGAAAATGAAGAAGCTGAGTTCCCTGGGACCTTAGAATTCAAACAGACAAGCACCTGCCATATTAACACCCGTGAGTTAAAAATTGTTGATAAGAAAGACAAAAAAGCCTGGATAGTGGACATTGCAATATCTAGAAACAGCAGAATAGAAGACAAAGAACTGGAAAAAATCACAAAATACAAAGACCTGCAAATAGAAGTAGAACAGTTTTGGGAAAAGAAAGCAAAGATAGTACCAGTAGTTATAGGCTCCTTAGGTGCAATCCCAAAACATCTGGAGCACCACTTGAAGACCATCTGCATTGACAAAATCACTATCAGTCAATTGCAAAAGGCAGCTTTACTTGGAATGGCTTACATCCTGTGACAACACCTTTAACACCATCAAACAACAACATCTGCCTATCCCAGGTCCTTGGGAAGGACTTGGATAAAAATGCCAAATCCAGTCTAAATATCTGTCTGACTATGCGACCAACCAAAATAAATAATTCCAGAGGTGTGTTTGGACTATAGGCTGACAAATATTTTTATGCATTATGCATTAGTATTGCTCTCTCAAGCACATAGTCTAGATAATACTTGGATGGGACCCGTCAGAGAATCCCAGGGTGATAGGCAAGCCTGGGAGGTCAAAAAGAAGTCTCAGAAAGAGTGGCAAACCACTTTGGTATTGCTGCAAATAGAACCACAGGTTGTTGTTGTTTAGTCGTTAAGTCGTGTCCGACTCTTCGTGACCCCATGAACCATATTGCGCCAGGTCTTCCTGTCCTTCACTGCCTCCCTGAGTTTGCTCAGTTTCATGCTCAGAACCACAGGTAGTCCTCAGCTAATGTCCATTCATTCAATGACTGTTCAAAGTTACAGCAGCACTGAAAAAATGGACATACAAATGATCTTCGAAGTTTTGGCCAACTCAACATCTCTGCAGTCATGTGATTGCAATCCAGGCATCAGATGCCTGGCTCACGATTATGATGTCACAGGGAACTGTGGTCACATGATTGCCAATTGCAACCTTCCCTGCCAGCTTACCACAAGCAACGTGAATGGGGAAGCTGGCCAGAAAGGTTGCAAGTTGCTCTGGTGAGTCCCCCTGGCTTTCCTGTGCTCGCACTCATGCTGTGCTCTCCACCCCATGGCCTTCCTGCCCTCACGCGGTGCCATAGCACCCCCTCCCTCGGTCTCCCCCAACTCTCAGATGGCCTGCTCTGGGCTCCCCCCCGTCATCACTGAGCAATGTAATCACATGATGTTGCACTTTACAACCATATTGCTTAGCGATGGCAATCCTGATCCTAACTGCCATCGTAACCCAAAGACTACCTTTACAAAGATAGGCCCATGAAATCACCAGAAGTTTATCTCAGTTTGAAGGAGATTTTATTTTACTTATTACATGTATTAAAACCATTTTTGTGCAACCTTCAATTTAATAAACTCCCAGTTATAAAACAATAGTGCTTCAGTTATAAAACAGTGTCCAATAAAAAAAATCAATAACAACAATATAAGTGAAGTATTAAAAAGTTGAAAGCAGCACAACTAGCAAGAGGCTTAGGCCTAGAAAAAAGCATTTACCTGGCACCTCCAAATATCAGCCTTTTACAGTGGATATCTATATGCATATGCATTATAACTGAAATACTTTCTCTTGGGTAACCTCTACTTGATTTTGGATGGAAGAAAGAGAGAGGAATGAGGGTCTCTGATGAAAGAAGTAAAGTTAGGGGCAACTGAAGGCAAATCAGTTTGCTATTTTGAATGTTAGCTCAAGCCATTTAGATTATGTTTAGAAATACACTGGTAGCCAGAGTATTATTTAAAAGCTAGTGTGCTATATAGCCTCAGTAGTCAGTCCTAGCCCCATGTCCATAGCGATGCTTTTTTTTAAGCATAGTTATCAGAGCGTCAGTAACTCTAACAAACTTAATGACAGAGTTAATTAGTGAAATAGTTTTAGTAAGGCATCATATAGTATTGTGTACTGTTACTTAGGCATATATTTTATTTACAGATTCTATTAAGTATATATGTTTACCACCTGAAATCCCAAGAAATAAAACATGGATTATTTCTCAAAAGTTCTGAAATCAGTAGTTTCTTGTGCCAGTAACGTTAGGATCTATTCTTGGAAAGTGATGTGAGCGCTGTTCAATTTTTCTGAATTTTAAGGAAAGCATAATTAGGACAAACTTAAGATGGTTAAGCACACTACATTTAAACTTATATATTCCAATATGCCCAATCCAATCGTATTTTAAACTCTAAAATGAACAGGACTTTTGTTTGCTTGTTTGTTTATTTGTTTAGAAAATTATATGGCTGCCTTTCTTAATATAATAATCCTAAGTAGTTTACAGACTGATACCTTGATTTTTGTTACTTACCAACAGCCATATTCAATAGTCTGTAACTTCTATTATTTGCAGAATTATTAAATAATAATGTAGAAAATTTCATTAAAATGCCTGTATTAGCAGGGACAAGCTTAACTTTTCCTCAATCAATACTGAAAATAGTGTACTGCTGAAACTCAACTGTCAACCTACCAGCTGTTACTGTTAAATTAATTTTTTAAAATCTTATTGCATCACCAGCAACAGAATAATGGAATTAATTAAATTATTATTGATTACAAGAAACTTAGAAAAGTGTGGCCCCTCATAGAAAATGAAGTTCTCTTAACTTCCTTTTGAAAGGAATAGACTAAAAAAAAAGTATTCATCGTTGATGTCTGCTCTATGAAATTGAGGATATCAAAAGGATACCCAACAATTTGATTCTGTTTTAAGGCTACACACTTTATCAGTCAAGTTAGAAGGACTATCTGAGAAATCTGGATACAAATTAGGACATAAGAAAGATGAAAACCTAAAGCAGCATGCCCTGACAAAAGTGGAATATGGAGAGCATCTTTGGGAATATAAATTTAAGCTTTTCTTTAGTTCAGTCCTGACTAACAACAGAGTAAGTTATCTTGGTGTCCAGAAAAGATAATAATTCCTAAATTAACAGATTAAAGATTAATGTAAATGGTTAAATAATCAGACTTCATATAAACTCAGATTGTTCATGAACTCACTATTGAGTGTTCTTACATAGAAGGATATCCTAACAGAAGAGCAACATGGTTATTGGTAGGCTGACAAGTTCATTGAAGATAGAGAAATTGGTTTAGAATACTCTGGGTGGATGGCCCTGCTCTAAACATTATTTTAGGAAGAAGATTATTTTAGGATCTAGATGATATGAAAGACATTAAATGAGTTGCTTCATGTGTTCTTGTTTGTCTAGCACCTTCTATGCCACCCTATGAACTGGAAATACCTTTAAATCAAACGGACAGTACTGTGACAGTTCTGCTGAAGCCTGCACAAAGCAGAGGTGCACCAGTCAGGTATTGTGGTGTTGGGGAAGATGTACAAGATTAAAACAAAATTGATTAATTTCTTGACAGTGTTTTCTGGGGATCTTTTCTAATTCAGCACAGTTTAAATCCATGTTTGCATTATCTCTAATTAAACTAAATGGCATACAAGTAAGAAAATCCTTTGATGTAGAGCACTCAGGTATTTATGTGGAGGATTTCAGAACTTAGTCTTTGAAAATAAAGAACAAAGCTGCAGTACTCTTACGTGGGTGGCTTCTTTACTTCAACAAGGTAATTGCTTATTGCAATGCTGTGAGTTCAAGAGTGCATCATTATTTTGTCCTCTGCAACTATGTTTTCTATAACTAATCTCTCTTTTGCAACTGAGGATTTAATCATCATTATTTCAGGTAATCAGCTGAGATGCTAGGAAATTTAAAAACTAAATTAGATCATAATCAAGTTAGGAAGGAAGAAGGAATATAACAATATCCCCCAAAATTCATCTTTAGAATGTTCAACCTGTTTGAAAGCTAAGAGACTGAGCTGTAAATCTACCTTACCTCTGTTGGGAGGTCACTAAATAGTGTTAGGCCAGGTAGTCTTTCAACCTCAGCTTGCTAATCTGCAATATGATGATAAGTTTAATAATATGCTGCAGAATTGCTGTAAGAGTTACAGCAAAATAATCTAAGTCAAATGTTTTGCAAATCGTAAAATGCCATGTGAATGTTTTTCCTCCAGTGCTAAGCATTTTCTATCTTGTTTTTCATTATTTAAGCAAGTTCAAATATTTCTAGCTTGAGCTGTTTCTTGTGCTTGAGCTCTTTTGGCTAAAAATTAAGATGTACTCTTTTGATATTTAAATAGTAGGTAAAATTACCAGATGGAATTCTGGATACTGTGTCAGTTACATTGGCAGTAAAAAGGAAAATAAATCTAATCAATCCTATTTATTATTGTGGAATTTCTTCTTTGCTAATTAGCAAATAGTATGGAGGACCGGATGCTAACTTTCTTCAGCTACCCACTGATAGCACAATATTCCCTATGGGCTGGGCAGGGGATAAAGATAATATTAGAGAATATAGGTTTTTATTTCACCATATGAGGTTAAGCGTGGGAGGAAACACTGATGCTCAATTACATGGAATTTCTCCTGCACATCGTACTTTCAGCATCAGAACTAAACAATTAAAATTATGAAGGACTGCATAAGATGAGATGAGGCTTTCTGAACCCTTCTACAGTGACTTTTTAAAATTGCATTTTCCACTCTTTTTTCTTGAAACAGAAATTATATATAATACTGTATTGTCTTTTAAATAAAAACAATGCCTTATCCTTTCATTGTTAATGACATAGATTGTAAAGTCATTCAAGGATAAAATATAAAAATACATCTTTAGTTATAGTTAGACGGGGGCATTGTTGAACTTCAGATAAGTAATTCAGTTTCCAGAAGCCTCATTTTTAAAAGGTGGGGACAAGATTGTCACATCTATGTTCATTCTAAAGGGCTTTGAGCAACAGATTTTCCCAGTTGATTGTTACTTTAATCTGTATTCATTCTGAGTAAGAAAAATGTAGCCGTACTTTATGTTCTTCACTAAGTGCAATGGCTGTCTATTGATCCTGCTGTAGCTATCTGGCATGGTTAATGCAGTTTCTTGGAACTCTTCTAAACTTTTCAGTGTAAATGATTGTTGTTGCTTTATTGATCAATACATCAGTTCTGTCACATAAAAATCTTTAATTCCTCTGACAGATAGAGGGAGAAAGGTAGAAAGAAAGTAAGCACAAATTCTAGCACATTATTGCCTAGGACTGCTTGTTTACAATTTATACCTCCTTTTATCTTTACACCTAGGAGAAATATAAAATTAGAATGTTGCTTTCTGTTTTAACTTTATTTGGATTCAGTCCACTTCAGTTAGAGTTGCAACATCTTCAGGAACTGACTACATGGCATAATGAATTTAAGAAGCTTTTTAAAAAGAAAACAATTCTATAGAACTCTTCTGAACAAACTGCTATCACTTAATGTAAATCCTCAAAAGCAAACTGTTAGCTTTTAGAAATACAATTTCATTTATTATTGTAATCTTTATTAATCTATACAAAACGTGGAGATTGTTCATTCTATGATCTTGCTTAAAGAATTTTGGAAAATCATTTTGAACTTGTTTGAACTCTTATTTCAATTCCCCCCCCCACACACACACACACACTTTTAGTCTCTTAACTAAATCTTATCTGCATACCTTTGCCCTCCATATCAAAAGAATGTATCTTAATATTGGCTGATATCTTCAATTTGCTAAGTGAATTCTTGTCATCCTCATATATGTAAATATTCTGAGTATATAAAGATTAAATGACTAAGTACTGCCTGCTTTCAGTATAAAATTCAGCCAATGAAAAGAGGTTCAACCTGTGTTTCAGATATATAGTAAATTCCTTTTCTCTCTGCATTCGCTCCAACAAAGAATATGCAACTACCATGTTAATTCTGAGGGAATTTTGTTTCCATTTTCTGAGGTATAGCAAGCATGCTTTCATGGAAAATATGAGAATTTAAACTTGAACAGATTTGTAATACAGTTTTTAATACTTTATTGATTAGTCACTTTAAATCAAGACCACAGATAGTTCATCGTAGTTTTCTTCCATGGATATTCTTTCTTATTAATGCAGAAAACCTTAGAATTTTAAAATTTCATACTACTAGGCCAAAGGGTTATCTTCAAAATATCAGATATAACATCTAATAAATCTGTATAAAATTTAACAAGAATATTTCCTTTGAGTTAGGATTATTGCATTGCTCTATACATGGAACTGTCTTTTAAAAATACAAAATGAAGCAATGACAGTTTTAAAGATGACATTTTGATCATATATTTATTTTTCTATATCAAATTTGTCACTGCCCATCTTGTTAAAAAGCAACTCTGGGCGGTTTACAGAAGAGATAAAATATAATATAAAACTATTTTAAATAATTAATAAATAAATTCTAAGGAATGATAAAATTGGCAAACAGCTCAGGGAGTGTCATCAGGGCACTAGCCACCCCCAGGATTGATTACAACTCTTGTGACACCATGCCAACTGACAAAGTCAGGTCTTAAGTCCTTTCTGGTAAACCGAGAGGGTAGGGGCCCACTGCACCTTGGGGGGAGAATATTCCAAAGGGCGGGGACAACAGCAGAGAAGGCTCTCCTCCTGGGCCCCGCCAGCCAACATTCGCTCGCTGACAGGGTCCGCAGCATGCCCTCTCTGTCTGACCAGGTGGGACCGGTTGATGTGATGGGGGTGAGATGGTCCCTCAGGTAACCTGGATCCATGCCATATAAGGCTTTAAAGGTGATAACCAATACCTTGAATTGGACCCAGAAACAAACTGGCACCCAATGCAGCTCCCGCAGCAGAGGTGTTATATGTGCCATCCCTGGAGCACCCAAGATTGTCTGCATGACTGCATTTTGAACCAGCTGTAGCTTCTGGATACTCTTCAAGGGTAGCCCTATGCAGAGTGCATTGCAGTAGTCTAACCGAGAGATGACCAGGGCGTGAGTGACTGACCGGAGAGTCTCCTGATCCAGGAAGGGGTGTAACTAGCACACCACATGAAGGTGGGCAAAGGCCCTCCTGGCCACAGCTGCCACCTGCTCCTCGAGCAGGAGTCGTGAGTCCAGGAAGACCCCCAGATTACGCACTAGGTCTGTCTGGGGCAATGTAACCTCATCCAAAACCAAAGATGGTAAATTCCTGAATACAGAGGGTCCTCCAATCCACAGCCACTCTGTGTTACTAGGGTTCAGCTGAAGCCTGTTGCACCCCATCCAGACCCCCACAGTCTCCAAGCACCATGAAAGAGTGGTCACGGCATCACTCAAGTCACCCAGGATGGAGATGTATAACTGGGTATCATCTGCATATTGATGATACCTCCTCCCATGGTGATGGATGATCTCACCCCGTGGTTTCATATAGATGTTACAGAGGAGCGGAGAGAGTACCAAACCCTGTGGCATCCCACAATGGAGGGGCTATGGGTTGAGCCTCTCACTCCCAGTCAACATCAATTGGGATCAACCTTGGAGGAAGATAACCAGCACAAAACTGTGCCACCCATTCCCAACTTCCCAAGTCAATCCAAATGGTCAATGGTATTGAAAGTTGCTGAGAGGTCAAGAAGAGCAAGGATGGATGTACTACCCCCATCCCACTTCCGCCAGATATCATCCATGAGTGCAACCAATGCCATTTCTGTCCCAAATCCGGGCCTGAACCCTGACTGAAAAAGATCCAGATAATCCGTTTCCTCCAGGATCCTCTGGAGCTGCAACACCACCACCTTCTCAACCACCTTCCCTAAAAAGGGGAGGTGGGAGACTGGATATAAATTGTCCAATATGGTGGGATCCAGTGATGGTTTCTTGAGGAGGGGATGCAACAGTGTTTCTTTAAAGGCAGCTGGGAACACTCCCTCCCTCAAGGATGAATTCACCATCGCCTGGACCCACCCACATGTCACTTCCTGAGTAGCCTTAACCAGCCAGGAGAGGCATGGATCTAGTTGACGGGTGGTGGCATTGACCGCCCAGAGGATCCTGTCCACTTCCTCGGGTTCAACACGATCAAACCATTCCCAGATAACAGGGTAAGTCCATACCCTGGGCATTTCTACAGACCATGCCCCACACTTTGACATCCAACTGGGACCGAATGCGAAAAATTTTATCTTTCAGATACCCAGAAAACTCCTCTGTATGGCCCTGTAAATGGGCCACTGGGCCCCCCCTTTCCCAAAAGGGACCGGGTGATCTTAAACAGGACTGCTGGGCAGCATTCTGCGGATGTGATAAGAGCAGAGAAATATTGATGTTTCATTGCTCTTACTGCCACAAGGTAGGCCTTAATACCAGCTCTAGCTTGTGTTCAGTCATGTTCTGTCCTTGTTTTCCTCCAGCAGCGCTCTAGGCATCTCTTAATCATTTTCAAGGTCCACAACACCTCCTTAAACCACGGGGAGTATTGGGCTTGATGGGTTAAGAGAGGCTGCACGGGGGTGATCTTGTCCAAGGCCTCAGCTGCTTTCCTATTCCAGGTAGTGGCCAAGGCCTCTGCTGGACCATGCAGCAGACCCTTGGGTATAACCCCCAGCTCCCTTTGGAACCCAATTGGGTCCATCAGTCACCATGGACGGACCAGTTGAATAGGTCCCACCTCTCTGTGGAGGGGGGAAGCATAGTAGAATCTCAGGGCCACCAGGGCATGATCTGACCGTGACAAAGGGGGCAGATGTAATTTGTCCTTCAGATCCCATTGCCACTGCTCTGACAAGAAAACCAAGTCTGGTGTGAGGCGGCTGTCCCGAATCAGGTCACAAATAATCTGGGACAGGGCCATGGCCACCATGGTGGCCATGAACTCCCGAACCACCTCTGAGGCACGCCCTAGGGATGGCAGATTGAAGTCTCTCAAGACCTTAAGTCTGGGGAATTCCACTGCCAGCCCTGCGATGGCCTCCAGCAGCTCAGGTAAGGAGGTTGCTATGCAGCAGGGAACCTGGTACAGTAACAATAGTCCCAACTGTTCTTGTGAACCCAGCTTCAGGAACAGGGTCTCACAACCAGCCACTTGTGGAGCAGCCCCCCTGAAGGCCAACAGAGATTCCTGGATGACAACCACTACCTCTCCTCCCCTGCCCTGGGGTCTCAGCTGGTGCCAGACCATGAACCCGTCTGGGCACATTTCCAAAAGGGGCACCTCTCCTTCAGGGCCCAGCCAGGTCTCAGTGATACACGCCAGGTCATCCTGTTCCTCAGTGATCAGATCACATATAAAAGGGGGGGGCTTGTTAACCTGGTGTTAAGAAGCAGCAGCCGAAAGCCAGGGCCTCTATGGGTCTGCTGTCCAGGGCCTGGGTCTGAGTCCAGAGGGCTGGAACATGCCATCGGTACCAAACACAGGGGGCGTCTTCCTGACAGCGGCCCACCCTCTGATTCCCATCATAACATCCACTCCCCATCACCAGCTGAATGCTATAACCCCCCCAATTCCACCCGGTCCCAGACCTCCAGCTACATAGGTAGGGGACCTTCCATCCTATCATCCAGTAACACACAATCGGGGTGGGTGGGCTCCCTGGCACTTCAGCTCCTGCTCTCAGTGCTGAGGGAATCCTGTCCATCACCCACTGCACCCCCTTCACTGGCTTCTCTCATTGGCCGGTAGGGGCACCCAGTCCATCCCCCGTCACCCCATCTCTCACTCGGGGATGAGTATCTTCACTCACACACACTTACCCACAAACTCAAGAAACATCCTCAGATTCCCCTCCCTGTCTCTCACAATAAGGAGGGAGACCCAACTGTCACTCACTGGAGGGCCCCCAACCCCCTGCCTGGGATCGAACCAGCCGGTCTTCAAATCCTTCGGGCCTCCTCAGGCTGCAGCCGCTGTTCGGCCACCAGCTTCCAAGCCGGTTGTCCAATAGATGCCCTGGCCTTGGGCCTATGCCATCAGTCCAGCCAATTTTCAGGCCCGCAGACTGGCCCAACATCAAGCTCAGCCATATTCCAGGCCGCTGCAGCCCAGGTCTCTTCTCCAGCCGCTCCAGCTGCTCAGTCACTGTGCCGCCCAGCATAACCACGGAGCTCTGTCCGGCCCCTCATTGAGCTCCAACCACCCACGGCTGAGCTCCACTGACCTCCAGGCATATGGGAACAAAGTCTGGGCCACAAACTTCTTCCTCTCCCAGGAACCTTGCCACTCGCTGCCCACCACTCTGCACTGCTGACACAGCTGCCGCTTGCTGCACTGCACCGCCCAGCACAGCTGCAAAGCTCCACCCGGCCACACTGGCCCCCTCTGAGCTTCACCAGGTATATGGCACCAGGGCACCCCCAAAGCCCACAAACCAGCCTTAAGAGCTTCTAGGGCACTCAGGTAAGCTCTCAGGACAAGCACTCCTTGCCTTAACCTAGCATGTTGGCTGGTGCTTGTTCCTGGCCGCCATCTTGGAAATCAGGTATGTTATATGCCACCATTCCATTAATTATTATTTTTTAAGACTTCATTCCATGTTTCAAAAAAATAATTTGAAAGAGGTACCTCAGAATGCACAGTAGCATACAGTAAGTACAACACCTCTTTAAAGCAGCTACAGGCTTCTACATGAGCCTAAAAAAGATATACGACTGCTTTAAGGAGTCACATTAAAAGACAAGGCTCGTTTCTGTAGGCTTCCACACATGCCTGAAAACAGACATAGAGTGCTTTGAAGAGGTGCTGCAGTTGTGATCCTACATGTTCCAAATATCTCTTCTAAATCATTTGTGAAGTGTGTACAGCCCTATCTTCCAACCTGATCCTGGTCTGCCGCTAAGACTTTGGAGGAAGTCTTGCTCTGTGTTCAACTACGGACAGAAATATGCTTGGTGGATATATAGAACAAGGTCTACTAAGATTCTGGAACTGTCTGTCAAGTGTTTGGGCTGGCTTTTTCTTTGTTGCCATTTTAGGTAGAAATAATATTCCAGTGCCTTTGTAAGGGTGCCTAGTTTTAATAATCTGGTTATGTAAGATGGCATGAGAGGGAAGGAGGGAGGGAGGGAGAGAGAGATTGATTTGTATTTTTTTTTCATCACTTTATGTGATTGAAATTGTCTTGGAAACTTTTTAGAGCAAGCAGGAGAAAGGATAATAAATGTGATTGGCTCATGACCTCTAATGTTTCTTGTAGAATCCTGTATATCTGTCTTACAAATTTATCTTCCTAACTGTTTTGCCCATAAGAGCTGAATATGAAACTGTTTCTCTAGCCCTTAGTTACCTTACAATACTGTATTTAACCCATAAGATCTGCACCCAGTCATTGCTTTTCATCAGCTGCGTCCTGATACAAAGAAGATCCATTCCATTTGCATTTTACAACTTTTTATCAATATGTATTCCTAAGATAGATATGACTGTTCTATGATGGTCTGTCAGCACTATATTTAAGAAACAAAAGTTGTATTTTACTTTTCTTGTCTCTTTTTCAATCCATAGCTGAAATTTTGGACAATAGCAGCATAGCTGTCAACTTCAGAGCTGTTGTTCAATAATGAGTAATTGACAATTTGTGCAGAAGAGACTTAACTGAGAGATAACTGTCAGACACAGATATAAATAATAACAGTATCATAGATTATAGCAGGCATTAGGTAGTAGAGTGAGCACTTGAGGGATGGGTCTTTAACATTAAGATTTACTCTTTTACTCTGATTGTCCATTTCATAGAGTGAGAATTCCAGTCACACTGTTCCTATTTGCAGATGGAGCAATTGTTTTCATTTCCCCTCTTCTCAAATTCCCAGCATTAGCACCTCCACTGTTGTGGAAGGTCCCAAACCTCTGGAACAGATGCCAGGAAACACAAAGAACTGACTAAAGTAAAGTTAGCAAAATTCCCCATCCCACCCCATTTAAACAGTAGAATTGACTCACTGAATCAAAGATTTTGACAGATTGCCTTGTAAGTGGGCTAAACATTCAAGCATTAGTCACTCATGAAGCTGGTCAAGGACTTTTGATTTAGGCTGAAGAAGATGAACAGTTGAATGGCTGAATGTCCCCCCTCCCCCATCTTCCCATTCATATCCTTAGATCTAGCAACTTTAGGATACAATCTGGGAAAAGGCTTGAAAGTCCCTTCTTTTCTCACATTTTGTTTTCCTGTACATTTTAATGGGAAGCATTTAGACATGTCATTTCCATTACCTGCATTGTGAAGGTGTACAGTCCAGGAAATCTAGACAAAGTCTAGGTCGTTTTGTAGTCTGAATTATGGACATTATGAGTATGTACTAAAGCAAGAATGAGGAACTTGTGGCTATCCAGACATTACTGAACCATAATTCCTAGCACCCCAGAGAGTGTAACCAATTATTAAGGATAACAAAGAGTTGTGGCATAGCAATACCTGGAAGCTAGAGAGATGGGATGTTCTAAAACTTAAAGATTACTTTGTGATATTTTCACAGTGTTTACGCTGCCATTATAAATGTCAAACAGATATTGTTAGCATCTAATTAAAATTAAGCATTAGGCAATACAAATCAAAGTTTCAGTCTATCATACACATCAATTATATTTGAAATAAACCCAGAATTTCCTTCTCCTTGTGTGTGATAATTATTATCTTACTTTTAAATACTTAGAAAAATACAATTTTTAAGCCAAGCTTCTTACAAATATGTTCATTTGTTTATATTTTTGTAATGATAATTTGCTTCTCTTTTCATTTTCTAGAGGACATGGTTTAAGAATCTGTACAATTGTAGACTTATAGTATATGCTGTAGGTTCATCTCTTTCTATTATGGCCTAAAAACACTTTCTGAATTATAGCTTAACAACCTAAAACATAGTTGAGCAATTCTGTGATATAAAAGTGATAGAGATTTATTGTGGACTGTAATTGTCACTCTATTATGGCAGGCAAATATTCTTATTTATAGTTAAATAATTAATTCCAGTTACATTGACAGAACAGTGTGGTAATTGCTTATATTGTAAACATTTTTCATTTCAATATAACTTGTCCTTGAATTTCACAATGACTAAAATTAATAGTTTTGTTGGATAAGAATAAATAAGGTGTTTGTACTTTACTGATTTATAAGGCAAATTATATGACCATTCCTATATACATTTTAATATAATAGTCATTGGGAACCTCATGAAAAGTTTGCAATAACTTGGTGCTATATGGCACATGACTAAAAAAAACCCTCTAATACTCATTCTCTGAAATGAGTGGGAAGAAAATTCAGAGTAAGAGAATATACGAGGGGGGACCAAAAAAAACCCCCAGAATTATCTTCTGGAGGGCGGGGCCCTTGTAGTACAGGCTTTCCCCGCTAGGTGAGTGTCCTAGGAACCCATCTGCATCAGTGTACCAGCTGGGTTGTTGTGAGAGGCTGTTTGGCTTCAGTGAGTGTTTTGTTTAGAGACTCTTTCAAACGCATTTGCCTATTTTGTGATGGGTGATTCGTGCCTCGCTTGCTCACCCCTGAACAAAGAGACAATCGCCTGACTGCGTGCCGTGCTTTGAAGGAGCAGTTGGAGGCTGACCCTGATTTTTTTTCAGAAGTCATAACTGGAGATAAATCTTGGTGCTGCACCTACGACCCCGAAACGAAACAGCAATCCAGCCAATGGAAAACTGCCACATCCCCACAACTCAAAAAAGCACAAGTGAAGTTGAATGTGAAAACAATGATCATCTGTTTCTTTGATGTGAGAAGGATTGTGCACTTGGACTTTTTTCCTCTGGGTGAAACGGTCAACCAAAGTTTTTATCTGGAAGTTTTGAGAAGGTTGCATCACGATTTGCGGAAGAAACGTCCCGATTGGTGGCAAACAGGTGACTGGTTCTTCCACCGTGACAATGCACCTGCACACACCGTGCTGAGTGTTCAGCAGTTTTGGACCAAAAACAGCATGACCCTTGTGCCCCACCCTCCCTATTCACCCGATCTCGCCCCGTGTGACTTTTTCTTGTTTTCCCGGATGAAAAAAGTCCTCAAAGGGAAATGTTTTGCCAACGTGGAGGAGGTGAAACAAAAAACGGCAGAAGCACTAAACGGCATCAAAATTGACAAGTTCAAAACCTGTTTTGAGCAGTGGAAAAAATGTCTCGATAGCTATATTGCATCAAACGAAGAGTACTTTGAAGGTGACTGAAGTTTGAACATGTAAAAATAAATACACAATTTTTAATAAATAAATTCCAGGGTTGTTTGGGTCCCCTCTCGTATATATGAGAGACTTACATACGTAACACAATAATATCAAAACAGGACATCTAATAAAAACTCATGTTGGCAGTTTTCCATTGTTTAATGGTCTTCAGTTTAGGAACTTATGTTACCTAATCTTTACAGTAATAGTCAAAGCTTAGTTTGAAATTGTTAATTTCTGCAATAGTAATTCAAGGGGTATATTTGTATACTGTTTAGTGTATTATAATCACACTTCTGAACAGCCTCTTTACACAAGGTTTGGGAAGTTAGAATTAGAAGGGGCTTTTGAGGAAGTTTAGGAAGTAATCTGTACTCTTTAATCTTCAGTATATAGAATCACCTATTGAAAGGGGCCATTGGAACCACTGAATTCAGTCCCCTGCTCAGTACAGGAATCTGAGTTAAGATACACTGAACAGATGATTATTCTGGATAATTGATTTTTCTATTAAACTGCTCATCATTAGGAAGTTCTCAAAATTCCATCAAAATGTTTATTCTTGTAATTTTAAGATCATTATTCTATCTTATATATCTCGTAGTCTGGGTTCCTGACTATATCCTGTAGTCTGGGATGACTGAAAACTGATCTTGATTTTCTTCTATGTAGCATCCCTTCAGATACTTGAAAAATGTTGTCATATCTCCACCTCAGTTGTCTTTTCTCAGGGCTAAGCATCCTATTTCCCTCAGTCTCTTCTCAAAAGACTAGTTTCCAGTCCCCTGATCATATCCATTGCTCTTCTTTCTGTCTCTTACAGTTTCTGTGAATCTTTTTTTTAAATATGATGCCTAGACATCACACTCAAGGTATGCTTGACCTGTGACCAGTGGATTTGCTAAGAACATTCAGCACATATCACTGTCAAATGTGTATTTGTACATGTATTTAGGACTTGTCAAATGATATAGAAAAACACAAATGATTGCAGCTATAAAAGCAAGTGGGCAGTTTTGTCTTCAGCTAGACATAACAACTGATGTGAGTGATAATGCATAATTCATAGCATACATATACTATCTAGGATTAGCAATATGAAAGAAGAATGTTTGTTTTGCCGACACTGACTGCTGTAATGGGAGAAGATATTTCTTATAGACCTCTTGATTCTTGAATACTAAGTAGATACTGAAACTTGCTGATCTTTCAGATATATTTGCAGAACTCAGTAAGTTGAATGCTTCAGGGCAAGGTTATAATCACGTGCTAGCCAGAGTAATAGAAAAGTGACAACTTACAAAGGAAAGCTGAAATTATGAGAGGAAAATTGAAAAAAAACCAAGATTGCTTTTTTCCTCATATTAAACTTGCTTCTGGAAGATGAAAGTATTGAATTGTCTGACAAAAAAATGTTACTGTTGAACATTTGAACAAATTAAATTTTGACTTCAACCTCTATAACCTGGAAGATATGACTAAGCACAGCTAGGAGTGTAACCCATTTAACATTATCACTGAAAATTATGATAATAACATTTGAAGCATTGCTGGCCTTCAAGAGAAATCCACTGATGAGGTATTGTGTGGCAATTCTTAAAAAATAAACATAATCACTAAGCACATTCTGGATCAAAGCAGAAAAGATAAAACCAACCCTGGGAAATCAGGTTTTTAAAATTTTATTCCTCTTTTCTGCAATATATTTGTGTGAAGCAGAATTTACTGCATTTCCAATCAGAAATGTCAATCTTTAAAGCTAGGTCATAGCTTAAGATGCAGCATTTCGAATACACTATCATGGTTTGAAGAATTTTAAAAGCTTGTATGAAGTCAAGGATAGCATTTCATGGCTTGACTACTGCATTGCACTTTACGTGGGGCTGCCCTTGAAAACCACCCAGAAGCTTCAACTGCTCCAGAATGCAGCAGCGTGGGCAGTGATGGGCATACCTCAGGATGCCCATGTAACACCTCTGCTTTGCAGACTGCAGTGGTAGTCAAGTTTGCTTCTGGATGTGATTCAAAGTGCTCGTCATTATCTTTAAAGCACTACATGGCACAGAGCTTGGTTACTTGACTCTTTCTCCTTAATACCTGTAGAGAGTAAAGAGGGTGATGACCTTGACAGAGAGAGGGAAGATCAGTTACCAAGGCAATAAGTAGATAAACATTGCTTAAGGTAAATGACAAGGAAGGTTTATGAAATGTCTAGACAGGCACCCCCCTAATTCACATGAATATAAAAGTGAGAGAAGAAGAAGCTCATTCAGACTTCCAAGATTCTGTTAGTATAGCCAATCTTAATAAAAGTTTTAAGGTGGTCCTTGAGTTATGACGGTAATTGGGACTGGAATTTCCATCACTAAGCAATGTGGTTGTAAAGTACAATGTCACATGACTGCATGACTTAGTGATGGCAGTCCCCATTGTCACTGTTAACCAAATCCCACTGGTGTTCAGCAAGGACCCACCCCAATCCAAGCCTTTCCCTCCCAGCCCCAAGCCTCAGTAAGGTAAGGGACTGTCTCCTCTGCCTCCTCTTCAACTCCCCCCACCTGCCTATCTCCTCCCTATCTGTGGCAGTGGCACTGAGGCTAAATTAAAGGCCTGAAGCCTTCAGCAATTTCAGCCAGTCACCACTGCCCCAGCCCTCTACTTCAGCCCTAGCACTGCCACCAAGGAGTGCTGCCTTAAGCCCCACACCACAGCCATCTGCCACAGTGCAAAGCCCCAGCTGCCCCGACCACCCTGTACTCTGCAGGCCCTGCCGCAGCCAGCTGACCATTGCCTCCTCCCGCTGCTGATGAGGCGTGCCCAGCCTGACCCTATGCGAGGCAGTTGCTGGCTATGACAGGATTTTTTTCCGAGACCACCTCCGCCATTCTCCAAATAGTGCATGCTGTTCTCCAAATAGAAGAAGCTTTCCAAAGGCTTTCCAAAGCATCACAAGAATAGTGCTAAGACTGCCCTGGGCCTCTACTTCAGCCCCAGCACCACTGCCACCACTTAGTGCCACTGTGCAGGGCAGCCAAAAGGACAGAAATGGGGGGGGGGATAGGCGGTTGGAGGGAGTTGAAGCACCCCTGCAGTCATAAGTGCGGGCGGGCTACCAAGTGCCCGAATTTTTATCATGTGACCGCAGGGGTGGTCCAACAGCCATAACTTCAGGGACTATGCTTAAGTACCATTCGTTCTGCACCACCATAACTTCAAACAGTTGCTGAATGAATGGTCATTAAGTGAGAAATATATGTATGTGGCATCTGTTTCTTGATCTGGTGTACCTCGCAGGGCTTGACAGCATCTGCCTGGCTGATTTGGTCTGGCATGGTTGGTGCACGCCGGGTTCCTTTGATTAACCAATGTCATCTATTGGGACCCTGGAAGCACACCTTCTCTGCCTTCTGGAATGAGGTTCCCCCAAGATCTGAGCGGCCCCCACCTTACTGGTGTTTTGAAAGGCCTTTGCCCAGGGCTTTGGTGAGCACAAGTGAAGCCCCTTTGGATTATATGGATCTGTTTCTTTTTATTCCCATCCAGTGTCGTCATCTTGCCATCTTTACTCTTGTCTCTTATTATTTTTCTTGTTTTTTAATGTCTTATTTGTAAACTGCCTAGAGTCATTGGGAGTCAGATGGCATATAAATTTAATAAAGTAGTAGTAAAGTAATAAAGTAATAGTAATAGTATTTAATAATACTAATGTCAAGGATCAAATTAATATAATAATGAAGTAAAGGATTGCAATATATAACTATAGCTGTTTTAATTTTGTGCTGTTGTTCAAATATTTCTAAAACTCAGATAAAATAACTATCACACTTCATGATTATATATACAAGTACCTAACTTTCTCCCTGTCCCCTCACCCACAAGCCTTGCTATGGTGCCTCATTGTCAGTCATTATCAGCTAACTTCCTGATCATTAGTTATGTTTTAGAAACTATATTGTTTCTAATTTTGTAGATAGTAAAAAGCAGTATTAATACAAAGAGAAACATGGTCACAGAGCTCACCCTCAGATGAAATCCAAGTCCTCACCAAAGAGAGTAAGAACTCCTGCCTTAAGTGCTTTTGTGGCTGATGAAGATAGATCTTCTGTGGTGAAAATTATTTCTAAACTTGAATTCCTTTTGCCATTGATTACTAGTGCAAATAGCCTGCCTGGATCTGTGAGAATGTGTCTAAAGGCTCTGCTTTAATATCCTGACTTCCTTGCCGAGCAGCCTTTCCCACCATAGTATGATTCAGGTATGTTGGACCGGAAAAGCCATCCTTCCAGCCTACTGACTCAGGATTATATTGTTCATTTCTGGTTGAGGAGATAGATAATCTTGAAATCCATATCTACGTGTAAACTAGTGAAGTCAAATTACGTCAGTTTCCACGGCAACAGGCCAGTATGGCCAGTTGTAAATTAGTATTACATCTCACAGAATTGTCATAATGTCTCTGAAACATGGGCAATAGCAGACAAGGAAATGCCCATATTTTCTTTAAAAAGTTAGCATTACTATGTGTAAAAAAAGATAGAATTATGGGAGCAGCTATAAATTAACCATAGAAGAACCCTAACTATTACCCCTTCTTATGCACATTCAAGAGGATCTGAAATTGTTCTGCAGTGCCACACAGAGTAGTAACAAAGGTTCATAAACATGAATATGATAAACAACCTTATTCATAACAATTTTAATTAATTACTTGGTGAATGTAGCATGTATAATGGAAACCTGACCACCCCCACCCCCAATCTCTGTTGGAAGGGGGACAGAATTCCAGTACATTACTGATGTACATTGATAGCTAATTTAGCTAAATGAGATGAATGAAAAGATCTGCCAACCAGGGTTTGCTCACTTGGAATTCTAAGCCAGATGTAAAGATTAATAATAGGTGGCCTTTTAGGGAACTCTCAGATTCATTCTAATGTTTTACTTATTACTTTATTATCTCAAATGTCCACAACTGGGGTTTTTTTTCCATCTTGCCCTTTGTTCACAATATGGGCTAGTAATTGAGTTCATATTTTTCACCCAACCTTTCAGCTGTAATTAATATTTTATTATATCAGATTTTTATCACTAAATAGCCTAGCAGCAGGATACTTAGCTGCATATATGGGTTTTTAAGTTCTAGTGACTTACTGATGCCAGGTTACTTTCCTGTAATGAGTTATGGTTGAGAGGACACAAAATGCATTTATGGTTCCCAGCTAATATTCGAAAGCAATTTATGACTGATCTTATCAAGATCACAGCCAGACCAAGAGAAATTAAAGTAACAAAAATGGAATATTCATCAATAAGATCCATTTATCATATACAATACAATATACGGAATGTGATCAAAAAGGAGAAAAATGTATGCGTAAGGCTAGTTAAATCTCTTTTTTGGATGTGCGTGTTATTCCATTGTACAAACAAAATCTGGTTAGATCAAATGCCTTTTATACTGTGATTATCAAAGCTTTTCATTATATAGTGAACAATAAATACTTTAACAATGTGATAATCGTTAATACAAATAACCATTTTTATATGTTCATCCATGTATACATAAATCAAAATGCATTTCACATACTTACTAATTATTTAATATAATTAAATTAGTTTCAAGATAGCAGTATTCAACACACAGTTAAAGATATTAATACTATTCTGTTGTATCTAGATGCAGTTATACTATTCTGCTGCATCTAATACATTATCAGAAACTAAGTTTGTAAAGAACACAGAAAATCCACAGTTTTTGTCAGATAGGTTTCCTATTTTGCTACCATTCATACATTTTGCTTCACAAACAATACTTTAGCACACAGTATGTATTTTTATATAATTTTGGGATATACAGTGGTACCTCAGTTCACGAACTTAATTCGTTCCACGATTCTGGTAGCGAACTGAATTGGTTGCGAACCGAATCAAATTTCCCCATAAGGTTCAATGTTAATAAGGTTAATCCGTTCTGAACCATATGTTTAAACCACAAAAATATGAAACAAAGTACAGTACAGTAAGTACAGTATGAAGAGAGAGAACACTAACCTTGCTTGAGGCGACTTCTGGCGTGGAGGACAGGAAAGCGGTTATTGTTTGGAGGGAGAGTCCCCCTCCCTACAGGAAGCCACGACTGCATGTCAGAGCAGGGAAGATGGCCACGGGTCGTGTTCGTCACCCGATGTGGAGTTCGCGAACGGAAGCAAAATTTTGCGAATGGTGCTGTTTGTGAACCGAATTGTTCGTGAACAGAAGCATTCATGAACCGAGGTGTACACTGATTTTTACAAATTGTTCTTCTCAAGAAAGAACAGATAGTAGCAGATACTTTAGCCTTTTATATTTCTTGGTTAAAGGGATCTATGAATGTTGTATTTTGTTTGTATATTTGTATTTTAGCCTACTTTGTACCCATGGTGATAAATCTTAGTACATATTTCTTCTTTGTGTTTTGGTTTGAATGATCCACTGTTTGATTTGGTCTTGGGCCTACTTTTTCTTGCAGTTATAAGCCTATGTTACAACTGACTTCAGAATGCTGATAAAACTCAATTTTTTAAACAAGGGGCAAACATTAAATAACAAAATCAACAAAAACTCTGTATCCAAACACAACGTTCATATTTCAGTAAGGACTACTCCACAATCCACATTTCATAATTTGGGAATAAAATAATGCGATTGTACACTTTATGTATGTTGTATTTATTGCAACAGAAGCTGGAAGATTCAGTCTAAACTGGAAAAGCTGGGGGTTTATTTGGCTTTAAAATAGTCATCCTATGCTGCCTTATATGAACAGAAGAATGTTGTAGCTTTCTTTTCTTTTAAAGGGAAAATGATTATCTTTGCCAGGTATGGTTCAGCCCAGAATAATTAAATATTAAAATGTATGTATCACGTTGAGCTATGGAAATGTACTTACATTCCATGTATTTAGCTAAAACACATTATTCAGAATGGAAAGATATGCAGCTTTGAATCTCCCCAGGCTCTGCTGCAATCAAGATATAATATAAATTAAAAAGCATTTTTCTTCCCTGAGGAAGTAAATAATTGGTCTCAGTCTCATTGTAAATGCCCTCCTGACAACACAGAGGCAAAAACATTCCTTCACTTTCCATTGATGATCCACTTTCCTTAACAGTAGAACCACAGGGATTTCCTGTCTGTGTGCATAGGAACGCTAAGAAAAGGCTTTGCTTGGATCTCTTCTTGGCAGAAAATCCCCTTTGTAAATAGTAATTTAAATCTTTAGAAATATTCCTGTGAAATGGTTGGATGGTCCCAAAGAAGCTTAAAGATTTTGTTCGTTCTCTCTCTCTCTCTCTCTCTCTCTCTCTCTCTCTCTCTCTCTCTCACACACACACACACACACACACACACACACTCTTTCCTTCCATTTTTCCTCCTGTCAAGCTGGAAGTGTTACAGAATATCTTATCCAAGCTACTGGAAAATTTGTATTGGGTATTTCATCTTTAGAGAATGAAATTAAGCCATCTTTTATTTTCTCCTGCTCTAAGACTACATTGGCAGTTTTCCTAGCTTTATTTGTGGAGTCAACCTGCAGGAAACTAGAGGAAAAATAACAGTTTGGCCTACTTCAGAGATTTATAGCCCCCTCGGTTTGAATGAAGAGCATCAACTTAATTCCATTTGCTGGGGAATACGTTACATAAAGATAAAGGAAGCTGAACATGATGGCCACAGCAGGGATAGTTTTGATGAATGCAGATCTCATTTTGCAAACCTACTTTTTGCACTATCAACTTCCAATAAAAAATTGAGTGTCATAAACTGTCAATAGCTTTGAAGGCTAATTTCTTATCACCAGGTTTGAAAGAATCCTTTTGAACAAGAAGGCAGCATGTGTTCTTTCCAATACTGCTGAACTACAACTCTAGCATCCCTTATCCTTGGTCATCCTGGCTAGCAGTGCTGGAAAGACTTAAGAATGCAGGAAGACTAATTGTTTTTTTCTAGTCATGACAGCATTTGCTTAATCTAAACAATTCAGTCAACTCTTTAAAATTAGTGTTTAAATTGGGGGGGGGGAATCAACTACCCCTCCAAAAAGGGGAGTGTTGATTTTTGAAAATAACAGTTATCAATCAGTAAAGATGTGGAGTGCAAAATACGGGCTATTATGCTAATAAACTATCTCAAAGATATGTTTGCGTGGGAAAGAAAAATTAAATTAGCTGCAATTTTCAGAAAAAAATACATGTTCTTCATATTGTACTGGAACAATTGGCAACCAAGAGGACCTATAAATCTAGATCAGGGCTACTGTTATTATTTTAAAAGGTAAGGTAGCTGCCGCTAATAGTAGATGCCAGGGGCTGGGAAATAGATTGCCTATGTTCCTGAAGCTCATCTATTCCACTTAAGTACAGTGAAGACAACTTTCCTGTCACTCTAGTTGCCTCCTCTGTGAAGGCCAGGAGGTCATTTTTTCCTTGGTCTCAGCAATCTTTCACAAATATGCCAAACCTGGACAGTGTGAAATTCAATAAGATACTGGGGAATTATTTTCCTTCTAATGTTTATTTCTGTACTAAAATACTTTAATTTCTCATGGAGAGATATTTATTATAGATAAATACTCCTTCAGAAGGAATTAAAATATGTTAGCACACTAATAGAACACATAAGACATAATAATGGAACGCATAAGGTCCAAGTGCCTTTGTACTCAGCTCCCTTGAAGCTGGGAAAAATCTTTTCTATCTAATTAGGATAAATGCTGTCAGTCATAACAGAAATCATATAATCTGGATGAATCCTATTTCTGACCCACTGCAATAGGTGAAATGCTAAGAGTGCTTAAAAAGGGCATAATGCAACTTCAGACAGCTGAGAAATTATTAAAGAACAAAAGAAATATAGAGATCTGGTTCAATGATTACCAGAGCCATATTTTCTTAATATACATCTCACCAGAAAGTATGTCCATTAGTAAGATTTAAAAAGAGGGTTCACATTATGAATGTAACTCAAAATATCTTGTAACGTTCATTAGCAAGACGAACTCATTTTGTACAGATTTAAAACATATAACTCATAGAATATAGTCAGGTTACCATTGACCTAAGTGCTTATAAGGTGTTAATTTACATCAGAAAGACAGTCTTGTGTGAAAATGGGGCAGCAGACAGGATTTAGCAATTTTTCATTACCACTTGGACTTTGATAAAGGGGAACAGAAAAGAGCTTTGTGACCTTTCAGTGCTTAAATTATTAAAGAGCAAATAGATTTGAGGTCTGGTTGCTCACAGATCTAATCTGTCTTTTAGAGAAAAGATGAAAAGATATTTTGGGTTTGAAATTGCTTTAGTCAACTTGGTTCATTCTTTAATGTATCTCAGGATGAATTCACATATTTTAGAGTGCAGCATACACACACTTCTATACCTGAAGGGTATTTTCTATGCAGTTTTCTGCATTCTTAAGCTGCAGACTGAATCCTATAATTCAGAGAAGTATAACATTGAAAGGATAACTGTATTTTTATCTACTTCTTTGAGAGCAATATATCAAGTCAGTTCATGTTCAAACTTGAACAAAATCCTAATGCTCCTTCTTCCAATTTTCCTAAATCATTCAGTGTTTTGAAGGTAAGTAGTTGAGTACCTCATCAACAGCATTTGGGTCTTACTTGATTATGCTTCTGGATCAAACTATATGTTGCATTATATACTGGTTGACATACTTCAGTGCAAGCATGCAGGTTTCTGAAGAAAGATTTGAACTGTTGCCTGCAGGTTGGGGAGACTTAAAACATCCCATTTTCTCATGTACAAATTAACTGTCCCCAAGACCAACAGAAACATCTGTTCCTGATTAGATTTAATAAAGCAGGAAAATTAAAGGTGGCAAGTTAGGGCAAGTCAACCCTGTCCACATCCTAAAGCTGAAAAACTGAAAATTACCTAAGCAGTAGTGGCTAGACAAGTGAGTGATCATGTATCATTCCAAAATTATTGCTAATGTGGCGTCTAGATCTGAGGATATGCAAACAACTTTAACAGCAAAATGAATGGAAGTAAGTCATTGCAGGGGTTCAAGAGAATGAATGTGGCCTTACTCTTAGTTGTTAAATTATTAAACCATTATTCTCCATCCTCTTCTCTCCATGGGGAACTTTAAAGTTGAAAACGCTTTTACTTGCAAATAGCCTCCAGCTCTTTGTCAATATTTAGTGTTGTTAAGACTAGTTTACCGTACAACTGGGGGGTATAGGTGGTGAGTGGAGATACTGAACATAGCAGCTCAAGTCCATAGTTCAGATCAAATTCATAGTGCTAGAATGGATGTTATATCTAAAGATATTCTTTTACATGACAATTTAGTTAAGGTTTCTGCTACTTCACACCTTCTAGATGTGCTGCAGCTCCCAGAATTCTTGGCCATGCTGATCAATATTGGTGAGTTTTATTACCAATACATCTGAATGGCACTTTTCATGGCCTGTTTTGTGGTTATACTTTCCATATGAAAATGAAATGATAAAGTCCATATAAGCTCATACAAGAAAAATTAGCACTTTTGTAATGGAGCTTATATATTTGTAATTTTGGGTAGAGTCACAGCAAGAGTTTACTCATTTGCAAATGCTTCTAAAAAATAATGTATTGCCTCCCATGAAGTACTTTGAGTTACTTGTATGAAAACCATAGTCTTATATAGTAGCATCGTAATATCCAGAAACCTGGGGAAGAGTGGTACAAAGCTACTCCTCTGTATATTCAATACAATTCATTCCTAGCCTACTGTAAAGGCAGATTTTGCCAATCTTTTCTTGTTCCACTTCTCAGAAGTGGTGTTTCTCAACTTCAAGCTATTCCAAGTGATCATTTTGCAGTGAATCATTCAAATATAAGTTTTGGATCCTGTTGTAATGGATGTGGGAATGACCTTGGGAGACATATGAAAGAGCCACAGACTAGACAAGGTCAGACAAGCGGCAGCTGAGCCCATAGAAGAAATGTGGGTGTGGCAAATGTCTCAGAAGGACCCTCCCTAGTTTCTTGGACTGTAAAGGCAAAGGGGGAGAGATGTAGTTTCATACTTGCAACATTCTGTTAATGTAACCTTACAATAAAGTTAGAATTAGTACTTCTGGGTATGTTTTTGTGTCTCGACTACCTTGCAAGGCTGACACCTATTGACCACCTGTGACTACTGTGGACATGCCTCTCCTCTGTTCCCTGGCCACTAATTTTCAGGATCATTTGCTTTTATCTACAGGAGAATAAGGGTATTTCCACTGTGCCAAAAAGCTATCTCTCCTACTTCTCTTGCCAACCCATGGGTGGCAGTAGAAGAGGACAGAGAAAGGGGAAGCAACTCCTTTTGTTCCAGCTTTCTGCCTCCAAAATTATCCATTTCCCTGTACAGAAAGGAGATGTGGGTAATTGGGCCTCATGGGTGACAAGCAATGGGGAAAGAGAAGGAGGGGAAATGGATCTCTTTTGTGCCAGTTCTTCTGACAGAAAAAAAAAAAAACACTTCTGTCTACAGAGTGGTTGCTGAACTGCTGATTTTCTCTCCTTTGGGTGCTGAGAGAACAGTTCCCCTCCACAAAGGGAAAATGAAGAGTGAATGAAAAAAAAAATCTAGGGAGTGGTAGATTGTTAAATGTAGCTGGAAAGATGTTTAGTACAATTCTGATTTAAAAGATACAAGAAGTGGCAATGAACAAATTTTGGGAAATCCATTGTGATAATATACCTGGCAGGGATTTGTGCACATTAGATTTTTGTACTTCAGCAGGCCATTTAGGTAGACATGAAAGTGAGAATGAAACACAGTTTATTGCTGATTATGAGAAAGCATTTTATAAAGTCAGTAGAATGAATAATGGAATCTCTTACATGAATATGAAGTTGAAGGTTGGTTGCTGAATAAGGTAAGAGCAGTATATGTTGGCTGAGAACCTAAATTATTTGCATCAACAAGGAATAATTAATGTATGAAGGGTATTTGCATTCAACAGGATTATGAGTGAATGATTGCAAGCTATACATAAATGATTTGCTTCTGCTCACTCTGTATGGAAATGAGAGATGAATGTGTTAAGAGAAATGTAAAGATCAGTTGAATACAGAGGGAATGGGATACTTAAGAAATGTTTGTATGGAAAAACAACAGATAGAATCATGAATGAATGAGTGAGTGAATGAATGATGAATGGATATGGACTAAACGCAGTAGTGACAACCAGCATAAAAGAAATGTATTGAGATGGTTTGATCATAACATAAAATTATTGAGAACCAGAAAAGTTAAGTATTTCAAATCAAATTAAAGTTCTACAGCAACAGCCATCTATGTTAACGGTGAGAGAATTGGAAAAAAAGATGAACTATGTTGTTGTTTAGTCAAGTCGTGTCCGACTCTTCGTGACCCCATGAACCATATTGCGCCAGGCCTTCCGGTCCTTCACTGCCTCCCTGAGTTTGCTCAGTTTCATGCTCATTGCTTCAGTGATGCTATCTAACCATCTCATCCTCTGCCGTCCTCTTCTCCTTTTGCCTTCAATCTTTCTCAGCATCAAGGTCTTCTCCAAAGAGATCTCTCTTTGCATTAGGTGACCAAAGTATCTGAGCTTGAGCTTCATTATCGATCCTTCCAATGAGCAATCAGGGTTGATTTCCTTTAAGATTGACTGGTTTGACCTCCTAGCAGTCCAGGGGACTCTCAAGAGTCTTCTCCAGCACCACAGTTCAAAGGCATCGATTCTTCGGCGCTCAGCCTTCTTTATGGTCCAGCTCTCACAGCCATACATTACTACTGGAAAAACCATAGCTTGGACTATGCGGATCTTTGTCGGCAAGGTGACGTCTCTGCTTTTTAATATGCTATCTAGGCTTGCCATGGCTTTCCTCCCAAGGAGCAAGCGTCTTTTAATTTCATGGCTGCAGTCTCCGTCTGCGGTGATCTTGGAGCCCAAATAAATGAAGTCTGTTACTGCTTCCATTTCTACCCCTTCTATTTGCCAGGAATTGATGGGTCCAGATGCCATGATCTTAGTTTTTTTAATGTTGAGTTTCAAGCCAGCTTTCACACTCTCCTCTTTCACCCTCATCAAGAGGCTCTTTAGTTCTTCACTTTCTGCCATTAGGGTGGTATCGTCTGCATATCTGAGGTTGTTGATGATTCTCCCTGCAATCTTAATTCCGGCTTGTGATTCTTCCAGCCTGGCATTTCTCATGATGTACTCTGCATATAGGTTAAATAAGCAGGGTGACAGTATACAGCCTTGTTGTACACCTTTCCCTATTTTGAACCAATCGGTTGTTCCATGACCGGTTCTAACTGTTGCTTCTTGGCCCGCATACAGATTTCCCAGGAGACAGGTAAGGTGGTCTGGTACTCCCATCTCTTTAAGAATTTGCCACAGTTTGTTGTGATCCACACAATCAAAGGCTTTTGCATAGTCAATGAACCAGAAGTAGATATTTTTCTGGAACTCTCGTGCTTTCTCCATGATCCAGCGAATGTTGGCGATTTGATCTCTAGTTCCTCTGCCTCTTCGAAACCCAGCTTGTACATCCGGTAGTTCTTGGTTCATGTATTGCTGAAGCCTAGCTTGTAGGATTTTGAGCATAACCTTGCTAGCATGTGAAATGAGTGCAATTGTGCGATAGTTTGAGCATTCTTTGGCATTGCCCTTCTTTGGAATTGGAACATAAACTGACCTTTTCCAATCCCGTGGCCACTGTTGCGTTTTCCAAACTTGCTGGCATATTGAGTGCAGCACTTTAACACCATCGTCTTTTAGTATTTTAAATAACTCAGCTGGAATACTGTCATCTCCACTAGCTTTGTTGTTAGCAATGCTTCCTAAGGCCCACTTGACTTCACTCTCTAGGATGTCTGGCTCAAGGTCAGTGATCACACCAGCGTGGACATCAGGGACATTAAGATCTTTCTTGTATAGTTCTTCTGTGTATTCTTGCCACCTCGTCTTAATCTCTTCTGCTTCTGTTAGGTCCCTGCCTTTTTTGTCCTTTATCATGCCCATCTTTGCACTAAACGTTCCTTTGATATCTCCAATTTTCTTGAAGAGATCTCTAGTCTTCCCCATTCTATTGTTTTCCTCGATTTCTTTGCATTGTTCATTTAAGAAGGCCTTCTTATCTCTCCTTGCTATTCTCTGGAAATCTGCATTCAGTTGCTTATATTTTTCCCTTTCACCCTTGCTTTTCGCATTCCTTCTTTCCACAGCTATTTGTAAAGCCTCATCAGACAGCCATTTTGCTTTCTTGCATTTCTTTTTCTTTGGGATGGTTTTAGTTGCTGCCTCCTGTACAATGTTACGGACCTCCGTCCATAGTTCTTCAGGCACTCTGTCTACCAAATCTAATCCTCTAAATCTATTCATCACCTTCACTGTGTACTCACAAGGAATATGATCTAAGTCATACCTGAGTGGTCTAGTGGTTTTCCCTACATTCTTCAATTTAAGCCTAAATTTTGCAGTAAGAAGCTCATGATCTGAGCCACAGTCAGCTCCTGGTCTTGT
Organism: Python bivittatus; assembly: GCF_059951505.1. Classification (NCBI taxonomy): domain Eukaryota; kingdom Metazoa; phylum Chordata; class Lepidosauria; order Squamata; family Pythonidae; genus Python; species Python bivittatus. The sequence continues at coordinate 32,192,081 of NW_028277113.1, read as the reverse complement.
TTTTGCTGTCTGTATAGAGCTTCTCCATCTTTGGCTGCAAAGTATATAATCAATCTGGTTTCGGTATTGACCATCTGGTGATGTCCATGTGTAGAGTCGTCTCTTGTGTTGTTGGAAAAGAGTGTTTGCTATGACTAGCTTGTTCTCTTGCCAGAACTCTATTAGCCTTTGCCCTGCTTCATTTTGTACTCCAAGGCCAAACTTGCCTGTTATTCCGATTACTCCTTGACTTCCTACTTTAGCATTCCAATCCCCTATGATGAAAAGGACATCTTTTTTTGGTGCTAGTTCTAGAAGGTGTTGTAGGTCTTCATAGAAGCGGTCAACCTCAGCTTCTTCGGCATCAGTGGTTGGGGCATAGACTTGGATGACTGTGATATTGAATGGTTTGCCTTGGATACGCACTGAGATCATTCTGTCGTTTTTGAGGTTGTACCCCATTACTGCCTTTCCGACTCTCTTATTGACTATGAGTGCAACTCCATTTCTTCTAAGGGTTTCTTGCCCACAGTAGTAGATATAATGGTCACCCGAATTAAATTCACCCATTCCCGTCCATTTCAGTTTGCTGATTCCCAAGATGTCGATGTTCAGTCTTGTCATCTCATGTTTGACCACATCCAGCTTGCCTTGGTTCATAGATCTTACATTCCAGGTACCTATACAATATTGTTCTTTACAGCATCGGACCTTCTTTTCGCTTCCAGATACATCCACAGCTGAACGTCCTTTCGGCTTTGGCCCAGCCGCTTCACTCTTTCTGGAGCTACTTGGAATTGCCCTCCGCTCTTCCCCAGTAGCATATTGGACACCTTCCGACCTGAGGGGCTCATCTTCCGGGGTCATATCTTTTAGCCTTTTAACATTGTCCATGGGGTTTTCTTGGCAAGGATACTGGAGTGGGTTGCCATTTCCTTCTCCAGTGGACCACATTTTGTCAGAACTCTCTGTCATGACCTGTCCGTCTTGGGTGGCCCTGCATGGTATAGCTCATGGCTTCACTGAGTTACGCAAGCCCCTTCGCCACAACAAGGCAGTGATCCATGAAGGGGAAGATGAACTATACCAAACAAAAAAAACTTTGAATTTGCAAATAAGCCAGGGAGATGGTTGGTGTACAGATTAAGAAAGAAGAAAGAAGAGAAAATGATTATAAAACTTCAAGAAGGAGATACTGTAATGACGGATAATGTGACTATACAAAACATTTTTTCATCAGTATTATTCTAATTTATATAAAAGACAGAAATTTTCTCTGGAAAAAAATAGACGACTACCTAAAAAAACAAAATTTTCCAGAGCTTATGGAAAACCAAAGACAGATTATGAATGGACCTCTAACAATAAAAATGGAAGTATCTGAAACTATAAAAAAGATTAAACCAAGTAAAGCACCAGGACCAGATGGGCTCCCGGGATCTTACTACAAAAGCTTTGAGGATGAAATTTTATAACCACTCCATCCTATGAGGAACTCTATATCGGTGGAAGGTGGGATGCCAGAGTCTTGGAAGGAGGCTAATATAGCATTATTACCTAAAGAAGGACAAGATTTGAACCTAACTAAAAATTATCGACCAATATCCTTATTGAATAATGACTATAAGTTATTCACAACGAATTTAGCAGATAGATTAAAGGTATATTACAAGAATGTATTCATGAAGACCAATGTGGATTTTTATCTAAAAGACAATACAAAGATAATGTTAGAACAAGTGTTGGATATTATAGAATATTTGAAACAGCACAATGAAAAACAAGCTGCATTAATATTTTTTTGGATGCAGAGAAAGCTTTTGACAATTTAAATTGGCCTTTTATGTTTAAAGTTTTGGAAAATATGAATTTTGGAGAAAACTTTATAAAAGGAGTGAAATCCATTTGTATATCACAGAAAGCGCAAAATTATTGTTTTTGTCCTTGTTGTTGTTGTCCTTGAAAGGGATTGTCCTTGAAAGGGATATTGTTGTTGTCCTTGAAAGGGATTGAAGTTTTAATGAAAAAACTGAAAGAATTTGGTGTTTTGGCTGGTTTTAAAGTTAATAAACAAAAGATTAAAATGTTAACAAAAAACATGAACACACAAGAAAAGAAGTGATGAATAAAACAGGTTTTAAGATAGAAAGGTTAAATAATTAGGGGTGAATCTGACAAACAGTAAATGTTGTTTCAAAATAATTATGTTAAGACTTGGTATGAAATTTTTAAAAATATGTTAAGATGGGGAAAATTACGATTATCATTGTTGGAAAGAATTTCTATAATTAAGATGAATGTTTTACCTAGAATTTTATTTCTGTTTCTAACAATACCTTTCGTGACAACTGATGTTTCATTTAAAAAATGGCATAAAGATATATCTAAATTTGTGTGGCAAGGGAAAAAACTGCAAATTAAATATGAAATTTTACAAGATGCTAAAGAAAGAGGAGGTTTAGGTCTTCCAGATATGAAGTTGTACTTTGCAGCTTGTTGTCTGGTTTGAAATAGTGGGTGATTGAGAAATAGGAGATTATTGGAACTAGAAGGGCATGACCTAAGATTTGGGTAGCACAGCTTTTTTATGGTATGATAAAGTTAATGTAGATTTTAAAAATCATTTTATTAGACATGCCATATTTAGAATATGGAATAGATATAAATCTAGGTTGTCTCTGAAGGTTCCTTTATGGCTGTCACCATAAGAAGCTTTTTATAGAAGAAGTTAACCTTAAAATTACACAATGTCTTTTCTTGAGTCAAAGCTGAATCGAATCAAAGTTAAATGGTTAACTTATGGTGATGTATCGGAAGTTTCTCAAAGGGACCTTAAACTATAGACGAGAGGATTTGATATTAGAAGGATATATGTATCAATGGTTTTCCTACAAGAAAGATTTAAAATAGATAAAAGGACTTATGGTTTTGAATATGGTAAAACTGAATTTGAAGCAGAATTATGTTCTAATGATGAACATGTTATGGCAAAGATGTATGAAGTCTTCTTGAAATTAGAAACAGAAGATGAACAAGTTAAGGATTGTATGATAAAATGGCCTAAAAACTTTGGTTATAATATACAGATGGATCAATGGAAGAATATGTGGTTGAAAGGACTGAAATTTACATTGTGTTATAGTCTTAAAGAGAATTTTTATAAAATGCTGTACTGTTGGTATTTGTCACCAGAAAAATTATCTAAAATGTATAAAGGCACTTCAAATGTATGTTGGAAATGTGAACAAGAAGGGACTTTTTATCATCTCTGATGGACTTGTAAAAAAGTGAAAAAAATTTAGAATCAGATACACAATTTATTTCAGAAGATTTTAAAGATTGAAATACAATCAAAACCAGACTTTCCTGTTGGGTTTGATAGATAAACAATTGGAAAAAAACTCATGGAACTTTGTTTTTATATATAAAAACAGCAGCAAGGCTTTTATATGCATAAGAGGTGGAAAGATATGACATTACCTACAATGGAACAATGGATGATGAAATTGATGGAGTTGGCAAAATTGGTGGCTTTGATTCGAGGAAAGACATTGTGTAATTTTAAGGTTAATTGGAAACCTTTTTTGGACTTTTTTGTGAAAAAAATAAAATTATGTTGTATGGATTTGATGATTAGAAATAATATGGGTTAATATAAATAATGAAAGTTATGTTGTAAACTTAGAGTAAGAGTTTGATGTATACTGCTACTTATATCTGTTGTGAGGAGGATCAGAAATCAATTCTTTTTCTTTCTTTGCTTTTACTTTTTTCTTTTTCTGCACTTTTGATCTTGACTACTACTTTTTTCTAATCTTCTTTTTACTTTCTTTAATATTATTTCTTAGATTTTACTGTTTCTGTTTTAAAATTTAATAAAGTTATTTTTAAAAAATCTCTCTGGCTTATTGGACTGTATTATTTTTGCATACTGGAGGGATTTGAAGACCTGGCTCTGCCACCTGGCCTGGGGTGGGGAGGGAAGACATCAGGGGTGAGATTGGCTAGCCCCTTAGAGGCCTGGCATTTGCTACTCTGAACCATCGGCCTCCTGGACTCTTTCTTTTTTAGTAATTGTTTTGTATAGGTTTTAGGTTTTATGTAATTGTATTTTTATTTATTGTTTTAATGAGTTGTGAACCGCCCAGAGTCCCCCATTAGGGGGAGATGGGTGGGGATAAATTTAATAAATAAATAAATTAAAATACCATTTTTCAGCACATTTGAAAATGTTACTGTCTTATTCACATAAAGCAAGATGGAGATTCATACTTACTTTCTTCAAAAAACTGCACCTGGAGACTTTTATCACTATTAAATAGTTTCTGAGAAATATGTCAGACAATGTATTTTATATATTAATATGTACATTTAAAAAGAAAGAATATTAATAATCTTTAATATTAATTTCAAACATTTCTGGTTTTCAAACAATACTGTACTTTATCATAAATACTAGTTCATGTGATTTAAGAGTTGGTTTATTTTCAGGCTTCTAAATTAATGACATTTTTTCCTCATTCCTTGTCTTTCTAACCCTTGCTAGTGTCTACCAAATAGTTGTTGAGGAGGAGCGCCCTCGCAGAACCAAGAAAACAACAGAAATCCTGAAATGCTATCCTGTACCAATTCACTTCCAGAATGCTTCAATTCTGAACTCCCAGTATTATTTTGCAGCTGAGTTTCCAGCCAACAGCATTCAGATTGCTCAGCCTTTTACTATTGGTGACAACAAAACCTACAGTGGCTTTTGGAATACTCCTCTTCTTCCTCATAAAAGTTACAGCATTTATTTTCAAGCCGCCAGCAGAGCTAATGGGGTAAGCCTGAGAACTTTGGTTTAATGCTGTATCCACATCAAGAAATAAAGGCAAAACTAAAACAGCCAAAGGACAAAAATCACACGCACATACACAGTGATTAGACTACCTAACCACCATTGTTTGGAAAAGAAATGAAGCAGGCAAGAATTAAACAGTTGTATCAATGGAAAAAAAAATGGGGGGAAAAAAGTCTGTTCAAAATTATCTTATATATACTCTTTCCAATCTCACTTATTAAATTGTTCATACTTTGTATTATCTGCCTCCTTGGCTTTTTCAACTATATAATATCAATTTACATCAGCCTGAACACTTGTGTTCCCTCTTGATTGTGCTGATATAAACTTTTGGGGCTTTTATCCCCCCTTTTTCAAATAATAAAACAAAAACAAACAAACAGACTAAAAAAATTGTAAAAGGCCCCTCCTTTGCAGATTATATTTTATCTAACAGATTCTAGAATTGTTTTCCATTTTCAGGGCATATGCGCCAGAGCCCTTCAGCTTCTGATAAGCTTTGGTTGTCTCCCTTGACAGCAGAAAAATGTTTTCTGCCAAATACCATAATGGGCCATGTCTTAGAGTGCACTGATAGTGCAGAAATGTGAAATACCATTGATTTTTGTTTGCTTCCCTTACATTGTCTGGTATGTTGTTTAGAACTATCTCACTGACTGTAAAGAAAAGAAAATATCCAAGATCAATGAATTGTCAAAAGGAAAAAAAAAGTATAATGGCTAATATCTCATTCATGTTCTGGTTTAATGTTAAGTGAAGTATTGATGTTACATGTCCAAGTACATTTTCATTCATTTATCTATTACAGGGAAATGAACTAAACTTTTTAGACTAGAGCAGGCAATTGTTAAGCATGAGGACATTAAATAAAGATGATAGGGTTTTTTGACTTAACAGTGGTTTGACACATATAAAAAAACAAACTGTTATTTTCTGGATGTAACTCAGCAAATAATCCCTCCTTTTTTATCTGCTATAGGAAACAAAAATTGACTGCGTCAGAGTAGCTACAAAAGGTATGCTCCTATTATGCATTTCTTCCTGGCCTTAAATCTGTTGACTTCTGTACCAGATTATTTACATTGTTAAATAGACTTACAAGATCCTTTCATGGTACTAAGTATAGATTACTTACATTTATAAGACATGGAACTGTTGGTTTCATTTAATGTAGAAGCCATAGTCTTATAATATATGCATTTAGCTTTTTCCACTCCATTAGTAGCTTTTTGATGCTGCTGTTTGCCTAATGTAAAGCATTATGTATATGGATAATGCAGCATATGTAGGATGCTAGGAACACCATTGTTTTAAACAACAACAAAAAAAACCCATAACATTATAATGGTGTACTTAACTTTCAAAGTTAATTTTTGACAATTTTGGTCAAAAGCTAGAAAAGCTAGACTCTGTATCAGAAATAGACTAATCTACACCATCAGCAGCATTCTGTTAAAAAAAAAAGTTTTGTAAATTTAATGAGACTATAATTCTTACAATTTAGGGAAAGACTTGCATAGCTTTATGAACATTTTTATAACAATTCTTTATATTGTGTTGCAAAGAATTTTTGTTAACTCCTGCTGCAAAACTGAAAGCTGGCTTCTCAGGCATTTCCAGGCAAATGTTCTTAGGATAAAAAGGGATCAGAAAGCCCACAATAGGAATTGTTGCAAGTGCAATTTTCTTATATCATTCTTAGCACATCTCAAACAGCTTTGCTGACACTAGCGCTACTCATTTTATGTATTATTATAACATACATCCTTTTGGCATGATTATATGGTTGTTATAAATGTTTATAAAAAATTATAGCAATTAATTGTATTTCGATATTCTTCATGATGGTATAATATATATAAATGTTCAACACAAAGAGCACAACTGATGATAATGAACAATAATGACGTTTCTTCCATATATTATTCCTAGTCAAGTGGAATTCTATTTACCTTTCCTCTAGTGTTAAATAATTAATCAAGAAGAATAATTGGCCCAATTTATTATAAATAGATGAAATATTAATATTTGTAATCTGATTTTTGTTTAGAAGTTATTCTGCCAACTGCTTCACCATTTGGTAGCTGAACCTTTTTACTCCTATGCTTAGCAAAACAAGGAGAAGTCTTTTCTGCAGTGAAGTTGGTACCATAGCAACAAATAATATCAAAGTAGCCTCTTCAAGAAAAGGAAAGGAAAAGATTCAGCTTTCATTTAAAACATATGCCAGTTCATTTAATGTTATAAAAGCATCTTTGTGAGTACTTTGTAGAACCTCTGAAAAGTCTGTAGTATTCTCAAGGATATAGGACTGGGGGCACGATGTGTGGCATTTATTTGGCAACTCCCTTCCAGAACAGCAATAGCTAAGGTAGGAACAGTTTTAAGTCATGTTTTAGAGTGGAGGTTGGCCATGTGGTATCCATTTGTTGTGCCATGGTGATTGTAATGTATAGACCAGTAAATGGTGTCCACTGACCTCAGAAGTTAGTTACAAATATGAAATTAGCTGAAATCTCTTAAGATTCAAAATAATTCTGCAGAAGTTATATTCATATGTGATATTTGGTCAATTGTTGTTTTTGTTGTTATTATCCTTTTTAATGCAATTCTTTAAAATACTTTGTGTTTTTAATCCCTGTAATACATTTTCAGAATACAAATAACCCTATTATTATCTGAAACAGATTTTTATATCTCAATAAGCATTTGACCAATCAGTTGCATTAACACCTCACCTAAATATAATTTCTGAATATATATGTTACAATACAAGCATTATTTTTTACGTAAATCTTAGTAGTAGTATTCATTCTTTATTATGTCCTGGTCATCAAGATTCTGACCAGAACAAATTCTGCAAGGGAAATGGAAGCAAGCTTTCTGGAAAGAGTGTTTATAAACAAAAAATTGGGAGTCCATCCTGAGACTTCTCCAAGAAACTTCATTTAATCTGTCTTCTGCCAATGAATTCTGAAACAGGGCTTTCAGTCTAGTTTTTTAAGTTACGTATGGCGAGCTAACTGCAGTGAAGGTAGGAAAGTATGGTTAGAACTATGACTTAAAAAGAGAACTAGATTTAAATAATATTTTTTATTGAATAGTACAGTACAGTTAGTCCTCACTTACTGACTGCCTCATTTAGCGGCCCTTCAGAGTTACAGTGGTGTAAAAAAATAGCTTTGTGACCAATCCTCGCCTTTACAACCATCACAGCATCCTGCGGTCACATCATCACCATTCACGTGCTTTGCAACTGGCTTGCAACAAGCAGAGTTAATAGAGAAGGCAGAAGTAAAGTCACGGTCACATCATTTTTCACTTAGCTACTCCAGTACTTCACTTAACAACCAAAGGGGAAGTAAGGTCATAAGCCCATCATGGTCACATGATTTTTCACTTAGTGACCAAGTTGCCAGTCCCACTTGTGGCCCCTAAGCGAGGACTACATGTATATAAAAATTTTTAGTCTTAGCTGTTGGTTGCATGTGTGTGTGTGCCTTTAAGTCAGTCTTGACTCTAGCAAGAACAAGTCTCTAGCAAGAAGAAAAACAGTTTTCTTGGCAGCATTTTCGGAAGTGGCTTGCCATTGCCTCCTTCCTAGAGGTGAGAGAGAGTGACTGGCCCAAGGTCATCCAGCCACCTTTTTGCCTAAGGCAGGATTAGAACTCATGGTCTCCCGGTTTCTAGCCTAGTGCCTTTAACCACTACACCGAATGGGCTCTTTATTTGTTATTAAGATTCATTTATATATAAGATATGAATATTTACATATTTCTTTTTACTTGCTAAGTAAATCTCTGTGCCTGTTCTTTGCATGCCATATTATCCTGCTTTTGTATTGGCCTATTACAGTTTCCTTAGCAATATAATGTTGGTAGAAGAAATATTAAAGATTAGGAACCAAGTTATTTTGAAAAATATCTGTTCAGGTAGCACTGTCATTTGTATCAGTTCTTGTTCCATTCTTGCCTGCCAAAACGTTTTTGCCTACCAGTGAGTTTTGAGTACTAATCAGTTATGTTCACTTATTTTGGTTGTCTCATGCTTTTTTTCCCACCAAATGAGTTAGGGTTAGAGTTCTTGATCAATGGTTGACATTTACCTCTGTGATTTTAGGTATCCATGCCATAATCACAACAAAGCTATTCCACCAATTGATTATGTCCACAGCAGGCAAAAACTTTCTGTGTGGGATTTTAACACTAGTGGCTGGCAAAAAAGGAACAAGAGCCCTTCTGTCTTCTACATTTGGTGGTTCTGGGAATCAAGGCACAGTCCTCTTTGGTGTATAAGCTCAACATGTCATTGATGCGTTTTTCAGTTTTTGTTAAAATGATACATTGTTTGATTCAGATTAAATTTGCAGAAATAAAGTATTTATGTCCCAGGATCAGGAGAAAAGTCACTAACACAAACTTAGGTATCAGCTTTTGTTCCAAGAGATGTTTATTATGTAGAGCAACATAAGGGCAATTATGATAATTAAAGTGCTTCAACAATTACAAGATATTTATCTAAATATATAAATACATTTCTTTTTATATCTAGTCATTGCAATGCCAGAGCCCCATACTTGTCTCTTTTCATGCTTAAGAAGTCAGTCATATCACAACAGGGTAGAACAAGGAAATTAAGAAGATAAAGAGAAGCCTCTTAAATATATTATTGCAGATAGAGGCCTCAGTGACTACATTGTATTTGGTGAGCTATACCTGAAACTGTCCATGCCTGTAAATTTCTCCTGAAAAGAAAAGTGTAAGTTGGACAGTCCCAAAAGTTTAATTTCTTAAATGTTGATAGCATGTTCAATTGCATTTCAGGAAAAGAAACAGCTAAGACAACCTTTATTGATACTAAGGAGTGAAGTATTCTGGGAAGGTTGTTCATTACCACTAGGGAAATGTGCTACTAGCTCAATTCCAGAAAAATGAGATACACTGGACAGTGCATATGCCTGCATGCAGACACACACACACACACACACACTTTTTCCTTTGTCTTCCTAAATTATTGCCATTAAAGTGGGAAAAAAGGGGAAAATAAATGACTTCCAAATGTATCAGTTCAGTTTCATTTGGTCCATCCTAGAACATATAAATGCCATGGAAATTCATCTTTTTAGGAAACACTTCTCTCTTTTTCTTAGGACTGCTACACATAGATAAAAGAGAACTTTGAGTAGGTTGAATTTCTACAACTTATTGAACATTGTATTTACCTTACATTTATAGAAATATGAGCAGTGGTTTTATTTATTAATTTATGTTTTTATATCCTGTTAATATTTTGTCTTTCTACCAAAAAATGTCACTCAAGGCTAACAGTAAGAATAAAAATAAAACAAAAAATCCAAAATGACATTATAAAACACAATAAACATTACTGTTTTCTTCTGTACTTTAAAAATAAGTGCTGCACCTTCCTGAGTTTCTCCCAGCCTAAGTTTTTCTTTCTGAGCCAGATTCTCATGGAAATGACAGTGACAAATCCTCAGCCACACTATCGTACTTGGATATGTCTGGCAAAAATAAAACCATAAAGAAAAGCATAGTTTTGAAATTACTGGAATAGTTCAAACTTTGTTTTGTAATAAGAATTCATACCAGTTGTAGAAGAGAAATCCTATTATTTTTATTATGTATTATATTTTATACATGCTTAAGTCTTTTATCAAGAGTCTTGTAAGAGTTACTAACACCACAGTGTTTCAGAGTTACATGGAGATATTTCAAATAGCAATTTTGAACATAATTGTCTGCAGATAGAGAATAAACTCATTTCTTCATTCATTGCTACATACCTAATTGTACTCAAGCTTTTCTATATACATTTACGTTTTTATATAAACCTTTCCCCCTTAATTTTCAGGAAGGGTTTTTTTTTTTTAAAGCCAGGCCAGAATTCAATTTCTCAGAAGTGTCATCGTAAAATTGTGAATGCTGCATCTGACCTTTAAAAGTTGCTTTATCCCTTCCCTCTCCTCCATCAAACATACTATGCATTGTATGTCTAAAAGCTTAGGAACAATTCAATATGGAAAAGGTTTGAAAATATATTGCAAATACTGTGATACTGCAAATGTGTGATTGTAATCCTTTTAAAGCACTGGTCACCTTTCCTTCTATTCATAAAAGAGACTGTACTTATTTTTCTGTAGTTAGTCATCAGTTTGCAATCAGATTTAACTGGAAGTGGGGACCTGATTATCTGTGGGAGTTATTATTATTATTCTTAAAATAAGACTAACAATAATAATATTAATTTTATAAATATGTTATGGTTTATTATATTATAACCACCCAAAGTTGCTGGGAGTCAGCCGGCATATACATATAAAAAATCTTTGTTACTATTATTAGTGGTAGTAGTATTTACATTTGTATATCACCCCGTTCCCAACAGCTTCATCTGAGTTTCAGATTCAAAGATACTTGTGACTCACAGCTGAAATAAAAAATCCATAATAGTAGTTTTTTTAACATGACTGTTACAGAAACGTGGCTTTTAAATTATGCATTTTACTAACCTTATTTATATTGATTTTTAAAGTTATATAAAAGATTATGTATACATCAAAAATATGAAAAATTTGCTGTAGATATTATTATACAAACATTAAAAACAGATAGAAGGAAGACAGCCAAAACTGTCACAATATACAAAGAAAACAGGTTAAGAAAGACATGAATTCTGCAAAATAGCCTGTATTTGGATGTGCATGTAATATTGAGAACATGTCACTGGAAGAAACTGTTACCCTATTGTTAGTGACAATCTGCTCCAAATCAGTCCTCTTTCACCTCAAACTGCTATTTGCAAAAGTTTTTCAAAAGCATAGAGGTAAGGAGATCCACAGAGGGAATCACCATCATGCAAATAATGGGCACAACCAGGCAATCAAAGCCCTGACCAGTTTTACATGCATGTGATCCATGCAATGCATGTTAAAAAGGAATAAGATTTCAATCATCTGGTCATGCCCACTGTTTTGCCCTCCTCCCCACTGACACCCCTACAAAGATATACATTCTGGTGTCTCTGATGCTACATCCAGTTTTGGCCCTTAACCCAACTAGAGTTCTTTAATTTATTATCTGTAAAGTTCAACATTTGTAACTTAAGATAGAACTAATAAGTTTTCAAAGTGGGAGGGTATTCCCAATATTTTTTAACATAAGAAACATACTGGTTTTTTTTTAAAGAAATGTATTGTAGGATAAAGAAAACTGAATTTATGAATATTCATGTAGTAATGGACATGGGTGAAACTACTGCCTTTCTGCTGCTGTTTTAAGGAACTTTATTTATGAAATATTCAATTTATTTTAATCCCATCAGAAGATCCAATTCAGTTTGGCATTTCATGTGTTATATTTACCTTTTCTGATTCATTTAGTTATTTATATACATTATTTTGGAAGAAATTGTTTTATTTATTTTTCATTGAGTTTCTGCCTTTCTTCTGGTAACTCAAGATAGTACACATAGGGGCAATTTTAAAGTTGTCATACAAAGAACATCAGAAACTGGTTTACATTGCTACATTTCTTCACGTGGTTTTGTATAACTGGATGAAGAAAGGTTACTAGGAATGAATTATACTTTTAGTTATTCAATAGACATACCTGAAATTGTGATTAGTTTTTTTACAGCAGCCATGATAATAAAAATTACTGTCAGTTTATCCATGTATAGTTCAGTTCACATTAATCTTTACTCACATGATTGTGTACCCTAATTAATATCATGATTGTGATATTAATTAGTGTAAATCATTCCTAACTCCTCCCTCCCTCCCTCCCTCCCTCCCTCCCTCCCTCCCTTCCTTCCTTCCTGGAATCAAAACAATTAAAATGGAACAATTTTTTCTTGCTAGCTTAGCTTCAGTCTGGCTTTTTTTTTTCCCATGCATGCTGACCTGGAAATCTTCCTTTGCCTTAGCTGCGATAATCGTGACTCAGCTTACAACACCATACATTCGCATCGCCCCTGCTGCAGGTGATGATCAACTAACAGGTCAGACATTCAAGTACAGACAAGTCATCTTACCATTCCATCTTGCTTTTTTTTTTTTTTTACTTTTTTTCTTCACATCCTCATCATTCTTTGCTTGTAGCTGGTTTATTAAACTGTAGAATTTTTATAGTTCAGCTCTTACATCTTTTGATCATTTGCTAGATTTTGAAAAGTTGAACACTTGTATTCATGAGTGCAAACAATTGGGCTGCATGTTTCATTGTGTATTTGGACATTGGGTTAATTCTTTTAAAGCCTAATGCTGTAAATAATTTCATTCGCCTGACATTCTAGCAGCTTATACATACTTCAGGACTTTGTCATACATACACAGAATTGAAACCAAAGAGCCATTCGCATAACAGGGTAGTAGATGCTGAATTTCCTTGTTCCCAGTGTTTCTTGGAAATATGCTGAATGGGATGGAATTTATAGGAAAGAGGGAACTAATGAAGAATGAAACAGGAATTATACTTCCACCTGATTATCTATTATATTCCCTCATTCCCCTGAGTGTTAGCAGGGCCGTACTGCAGGCCTCTTGGGGAAAAATATTTAGGGACCTTGAAGACCTGCAAAGGTAGAAAGACAGGCCAAGAAGTTCATTCAGCTCCATTATGCTGACAAAGCTCTATTGCAATATTTAGATGTGTCTCAAACTGGATTTATAGAGCATGAGTTACTAGATCTAAACATTTACATTTTTAATTCTAGAAAATTTGAAAAATGCCTTTAACATCCTGAACATAATGTATACAGCATTTAAATCTCTCCTGAATTAAGTAAATATATCATGATGTATATATGTCAGTGGTTAAAAAGGGGGAAGGAAAATACTGAGTATAATATAAAATTCACTATCATACTTGTTACTGAAGAATTCTAATTTTTAGATTTGCTGTATTCTATTCTACTATATATCTCTCAATATAGGAATATGTTAAGAATTTAGTCAGTACCATTCCCAGGAACACACTTTGTAAATATGATGTAACAGCCATTAAATATTTTTTTCTCTCATAAAGTAGCCATTTAGTAAACTTTTATGGGGCTAAATGGTCCATCTTGCAAGGACAACTTACATAATGACACTTTTAAAATAATTTTTGCATATGCATTCTACACAATTTTGAAATAACTTGTATATGTAGATTTTTCTCTCTTTTCGTGTGTGGACAGTGTATGAGTGTTTCCTTTAGTGCTTTCTTTTGCAATCCGTGTGCACAATGAGTTGTTGGCAATGGAAAGTTCAGTGATTATTACACAGTGTTGTAGCACAGACTTAATACTAACCCATACTTTGTTTAGCTATAATTTGTTAGTTGCAATTGCCTAGATTCACATATCAGACTTAACTATAAAATATGATTTACAAACAAAAATAAGGTGTATAGTATAGTAAGTTCTATAGGTGTAGAATAGTATAGTAAGGACCACAGGCACCCAGAAGAATCCACAATGTAATTTACATCAGTCACATCATGACGCAAATGATGTACACTATGTAATTTGTATCATGCAATGACGGTATAATATGAATAACATCACTTGCCGTTTCTGTGGTTACCCTATAGGGCTAATCTTTTTTCTAGAATCTCTTAAGTTTGAGAATTTGTGCAAAGATTGCAGACTTTATATTCCCCCAATCCCATGGAAATTAAATTGGGAAAAATTGAATAAAAAGGATGTTTAGGATACTTTTCCTGACTTACGAAAGTATAATATTTTTGTTAGAAATGGAGAATAGTGAATTATCGCAACATGTATTGTTCTGAAATTACACGAGGCACAAGAAGAATCCAAAATAGAGTAGTAAATATAACGTGTATTAAAATGCTTGTTAGCTGAAGCTATTTCTTAATAGATATGGAAACTGTGATATATGCTAATGTAAGCCATTTTTCGGCAGGATTTCCCCTCAGATTTAAACATTATGTATTTCTATCCTGTTTTAAGACATTTATTGTATATATAAATAATAGCAATACACTAGTAAGTTCACTACTTAGTAAAGAATCTATAGATTATCAATTGAGCTCTGACTGGCAAAAATACCTTATACCAGTGTTTCTTAAACTTTTTGCTCTCAGGAACCCTTTCTGCTTTTAAAAATTATGGAGGACCCCAAAAGAGCTTTTGTTTGTATAGGTTATATTTACTGTATTAAAATTAAATTCATGCATTTGTAGAATATTTATCTATTGAATCATGTATAAATAACAATATTACACCCATCAGATATTAAAATAAATAAAATATTTTTTGTGAAAAGCCCTATTTTCTTAACAAATAAAAAAAATGAGAAGAGTGACATTAATAGAAGAGAATATATGTAGCTCAGGGTTGAACTGTGCAGTCCTTGATGTTCTCTGAGCTTGGTTGTTTTCTTGCAGACATTTCATTGCCCGACTAAGTAACATCTTCAGTGCTAGAAGGGAGTGGGATTTGCTCTCTGTTTATATACAGCAGCTTGCCTGTCAATGTTGGTGAGGGAGTTGTTTTCTCCTTGGTAGACTGTTGTTTACTGCTTGATTGTCTGAGTTGGTAGTTCCTTGATTAGGGTATTGTTTACTGTATTGTTTACTGTTTGATTGTTTGTCTGATATAAATCCTGGTGTTAATCCCTGCTGGGTGTTGTTCGCTGGTAAGGAAGTGTTCTGGTCTTTTAGCCTCCTTTTTAACTTTTTATTGTCTCTTTTGAATGGAGTGTAAATGTTGTTTATCTCTATGTTCCTGTCTGAATACCAAGCTTCCAGGAACTCCCTCACATTTTTAGATTTAGCTTGATCCAAGATGCTGACAGTTTCCCAGTTGAAACTATGGTTGAGTCTGTCCATATGTTGGATGATTAAAGAGTTTTCATTGTGTCTTCTGTCTGCTAGTTGGTGTTCATAGATATATTCTGCCATTCTTCTGCCTGTGTGTCCTACATAGTGGCTGTTACAATCCTTACACTATACTTGTAGATGACTCCCGTTTTTCCTTCTTGGACTACTGAGTCTTTTGATTTACTTAAGATGTTTTGGAGGGCTTTAGTTGGTTTATGTGCTAGGGTGATGCCATATGGTTGTAATAGTCTGTTGGTTGTTTCTGAGAAGTTTCTGATGGATGGCAGTTTTATCCTTTTCGTAGCTTGTGTTGGTTGTGCTGTAGTGGGTTGAATGGACAGGCACTTTGTGATAAAGTTGCAAGGATATCCATTTTGTTGGAAGATGTATAGATGATGTTTCCTTTTTTTGGTGTTCTTGGTTGCTGCAGTGCATTTATGATCATCTGAATAATGTTCTTACACAGCCCCTCTTGTGGGAAGTTGGATTGTTACTTTGGTAATGGAGCACTTGGTTAGTGTGGGTTGTTTTTCAATAGACATGTGTTTCTAATTTGCCATCATTTTCCCTGCTGCTGTGGATATCCAGGAAGGGTAGTGTGTTGTTGTTTTCTTCTTTCTTTGTGAATTTTATGTCTTTGAAGATGTTGTTGTTTGTTTCATGTGTCTTCTCTAGACAAACCAGACAAACAATCAAGCAGTAAACAATACCCTAATCAAGGAACTATCAACTCAGACAAACAATCAAGCAGTAAACAACAGCCTACCAAGGAGAAAACAACTCCCCCACCAACACTGATAGGACAAGCTAATGTATATAAACAGAGAGCAACCCCACTCAGAACACCAAGGACTGCATAAGAGTAACATTGTTTTACATTTTTGCAAATACCTTCAATATCTGGCAAATAATTTTGATTTTGTAGAGGGTCTTGGGGGAACCCCAAGGGTCCTCAGACCACACTTTAAGAAACACTGCCTTAATATTACACCCAATCCCAACAAGAACAAGGAAGGACTACATTTGTCCTGGCACTAGGAATTTCAGTTTGTGTAGTGAGTTCCAAGTCATTTAAAAAGATGTTTGCTCAGAAAATAGCTTCCATATACACTTTGGGTTAAAAGATTAGCATCCTTGGTCCCTTCTCTGCTGCTTAAAAAAGAGAGTTGAAGGTGTCAAAAAGAAGAAATAGGGACCATTAGAGACAGAGAGAAAGCCTAATGGACTTTTGCCCTGCCTCCACCCACTGTTATCTTTAGCCCCAACCACCACATATCCCCAAATAGAAAAAGAACTCAGTCCTTGAAACCCCCCCCACACCAAATTGCCTTTATTGCAAAGTGCGTAAGGTACTGTTTTTGTACATTACACTGTTTTCAATTAACTTAAGTGTTCAATTTGGAATATTTATTTACACCCTCAAATATTTTGGCTAATTTAAAACAAATTTCTACCTTACATGAGTAGGATGTCTGGCGCCAAACAGAAAATCATTTTACTCCACTGAACTGCTTCTGTAGAGTATATGCACATCTGTAAAGCTATTTTCTTGCTGCAATACTTTAATTCTCTTGTATATTAAAATGAATTTTCTGCTTGAAGAAGTGGCAGATAGCAACAATTAAACACCTATAGTGAAACATGATGCAAATTTGGGATGTGTAAAACATATTCACAGTCATTCTGTTCATAGAACAACTGTTTTCAGCAGTTATGCTTAAACTGAAACATGGGTGTTAGTCCAGATACAGAGTGAAATGGAGCTGTTTTGTTCCAGATGCAGATTGAAATGCAGTTGTTCCAGAGAGAACTCTTTTGGGGAATAAGAACAGATAAAATCCAAGAATGGTACACAGAGGTAGATGGGAGGAAAGGAAGGTTCTAGAAACATCAGGGTTGGACAGGCTGCTGTGGTTGGACATCAGTGGTGGCATTGCTGTGAGGAGGGAGGATGTGATATACAGCAATCTTGCCTTGTTCACCCTGTAAAATCATTCAGATTCCTGAGGGCTTTGTTTGGGTTGAAACCTGGAATAATAAAAATGGTCTGAATTTTTTTTTTTTTCTACCAAATCGTTGCCCATCCACAATACAGTAGGTTTGTTCTGGGTTTGGGAAAAAACACATTTTCTGTTTCATGCTCAATTTCAGTTTTTAGTGCCACATGGTTTGCTGCTGAGGCATCATTCCAGTTTTGTCGGCTAAACAGCAAAATGCTGAAACTGGAAGAATTACTCCAATGTAATATACTAATGCTGTAACAATTTTTCAGTTTTCTTACAAGTTCTGAAATTATCAATTCATAAGGTGACATAATTTGATTGGATTTTTCTTCAGCTAATAAATGTATATTTTAATTTTATCAATTGCCTGATTAATGCAAAAGACTAAAAACTATATAATACAATAATATTTGTAGAATTTCTCAGAAAAACAAAAACAATTACCACTGTTACTTTAAAATAATAATTATTGCTCTACATGTTGATAAAGGTTGCTATTCCCCACTGCCTTTATTTCTGGTGATGTAATTTAATGTATAATTGTCTGAACCTGAATACCAGGTGTATCTTTTTTTTTTTTTTTTTTGCCATCTACTTGCATACAGTAATGATCATTTTTCATATGGAACCAAAGATTAAAATATGCTAGGTTATTATATCTCAAACTAATTCAAGATGTCATGCACAGTCATGTTTGTCTCAGAAGTGCCAGTGTTCCCAATTATAAAAGTCCAAATGCCTTTAGAGACATACGTTAGATACTTGGAGCCCAATAAGACACCCTAAGAATAGGGTGTTAAATGAGGCATGGCTGGTGCTGATAGTACATATTTACTACAGAAACTCATAGCAAACAAATACAAGTGCAAGACATACTGAAAAGTATGGAGCAGCCATCACCTGTAGCTTCTAGGTTTGTTTGTTTATTTATTTTATTTATTTATATTTCAAATTTAGATATCGCCCATCTCACAAAAAGGTTTAGATAAAGTCTTCCAATTGACAGGCTCCATCAATTGTCGAACCTGGCTCTGTCACCAACCTTATTGCCTGTATATCTGCTTCATTAGAGCTCCAGCATTTGCTGCATTGATTTTTCAAAGATTCTGAGTCTCTGCATTCTGTAGAGCAGAATGTAAAGTGAATCGAAAATGTGCTTCTTTCTGCAACACCAGCTGAATGCATTTTAATAGGCTGTAGTGTCACTAGTGATTTATTGCCCTTTTTTGTTCTTTTATGTGTTGTATTTGTCATTTCTGTGGTGGCTGTTTCATCTGTAAAACAGTATAGTTACAAGAAAATGCTAAGAGGATCTAGAATTGCCATAGGATGAGGAGTTTCCTTTCTCCCTTGCCCAAGAATTGCTCTTTCTGTGTCCACCCTACCCCACAGCTTTCTCCTTTACAAAAAACTACTGAGTTAAATTACTTTCCCAAAACAAGTTAGTATATTTCAAGTATATTTATTCATGTAGAGCACAAATAAATAATATAAACTAAATAGCTGCAGTTAGTGAATAATGCAGAAGTATAATAGGAATAGAGTATCTTCTGGTAGCAACAACCCCATAAATAGTAAAATAACCCTTTCCCAGTTGTTTACAAAATAAAGTGAAGAACTGATAAGAAAAGTCAGTATGATAAAGTATGATAATTATTGGGACTGCTTTATCACTATCTTATTGTGAAAAACGTAATAAGGGGATATGGTGCTTTGGTTTGCCCTAATTACAGTTAGCCTCAGTGGCTAAAGTCAAGAGTTCCAAAGCTGTCTTTCATTAAATAGTGATCTTTATTATCGTTATATATTGTTAGCAATAGAAATATTGCAAGACTATCACAAAAGTAAAAGGGAAATAAAAAGTCACATTCTTTCTTTTTTATTATTTTCAATCCAGTAGAATGTTGGAAATAATTTATGTAAAAGGGGTTGAGACTGTCTGTTTAGTCATCATCAGTATAACTCTAAAAACTGAATAGAATGTAGTAAAATTTGGTTTGGTCAGAGAAGTTGTTGAAAGATAAATTGAAAAATTGGTCAAATCCAGCTAAGGGTGGCAGGAAAAAAAAATAAAAAAATCTCCCAATGCACATTGTGGAAAAAGACATGGGGCTCAAAATAATAATGACTGATCAGAATAATGGTGAATAAGTCCCCTCCCTCCTGATAATGTGAACCAGAACAGAGCATATGGAACCTGCTCCATGCTTCCTGTACGCATGCATACAAACATGAGAAGAAAGCAGAAAATGCAGAGAGATGCAGTACACAATTATTACATTATACAAAAGAAAATACAAATGCCTCCCATGACCACTGCTGGTAAAGGAGTTAGAAAGAATTCCAGAATAGTTTCCTTATCTTATTATTTTTAATTATTACAGTAGTTGTCTTACCGTTAACAGTATTCTTAGACTGAACAACATCTAGGGAATTTTTACTGAAGTGTGGCTTATACGTATATATTTTAAAATATTAGGATATATGTTTTTTAAACCAGTGATGAAAATCTAGATTTCTTCTGTCCATGGAAGAAGACTATAGGTTCTAAAGCCAAGCCTGTTATTACCATGTGCATTGGCACTGGTTGCCAGCTGGTAGCCAATAGGTTCTTTAGGGTTCAGAGACAATAGGTGCAAATCAGGGTGAAATGTCCAAAACACTTTTACTGAATAAATATTAATAGAGTTGCAGAGAAAAAGATATGCCAATACACATCCCTTCAGCTTGCAAGGAACCACAAAGAAATGGCAGCAGACAAAAGCCCTTTAGGGCTGTCTTTAAATCTAGGCTCAGGTTCAAAATGTAAGGGGTTTTTGTCATCTCTTATACTTTTCTTAACAGACAGTGAAATGGTCTGGAGACTTATTCATTAAACCTTTTACTTACTTAGTCTTAACAGACAGGGAGTATAAATAATCACACCTGGAGATGGCTTGGTGGCACAACTTATCAGTGACTTGTTCATAATTCAGACAGTTGACCCACTTCCAGGGATATTTTTAAATAAGACAGGGTCCCTAGCAGACAACACCTGGAGAAGGCCTGATGACATATCTTGTCAATAACTTGGGAACCCCAATAATTGTCCCTCTGCAAAAGATAATTGCACATGAGATTATTTCTAACATACCGCTACTTTCCCTGCTTCTGTACCTGTCAGGTTAGAGAACTCATGTTGTCTTCTTCATCAATTGTTACAAGTAACAATATAGATAAAAGGCTCAAAGGCAAGAGTGATTTACAATACAATTAAGCAATTTACAAAGCTTACTAAATAACTCGTTCTAAGTGTGCATGTGGAAGAATTCACAATACAAAGCTTATTAAGTTTTACACAATTTACAAGTTTGTCAGAGTATCTTTCTTATATGTGTAATGGATGGCATGAGCAGGGAAGATTCTGGAATGGAACTTCAAGGTTGTCAGGAGGGAGGAAGGACATTCCAGGGCAAGCACCTCCTCAGCCCGCAGCAAGAGTGTGGGAAGACGAAGAGGATGAGGCTGGCCCCTCCCTAGAGCCTCCTGGCTAATAGCCACTAGTTGCTTTAGCATAGTCTGGCAAGATTTTGTCTATTAGGTGCAAGCTAATAAAGGAACTGAACTGTACTGGATTGCCTTGTTGCTGTTCTTGGGCTGAACCTGACATCAATCTCGCCAGACTAAACCTATGCTAAAGCAACTAGTGGCTGTAACCTGTGAGACCCTAGGGAGGGGCCAGCCTCATCCTCTTCGTCTTCCCACACTCTTGCTGCGGGCTAAGGAGGCACTTGCCCTGGAATGTCTCTCCCCGCTCCTGACAACCTTGAAGTTCCATTCCAGAATCTTCCCCGCTCTTGCCATCCATTACATATGTGCAAAATGAAAAAGTAGATCATACCACTGGCTTCTTGACAATCTTCTGCAATGCCACTACACATTGCATTAGTCAAGAAATGCATTCATTTCTGTGGCTTTGCACATTTTCTTAATTGTCTATATTTTCAATAAAATATTGCTCTAGAAGTGTAAGAAGATCCTACAGCTGAGCTGAAGCCTTCTACAATGGTATTTCCAATTTTGCTAGAGGAAGAGTTAGAAAATCTTTTGCTGCTTCTAGGAAATATGTATTCTCTCTGCCTAGCTCTGGAGAGCACATGCCCATCAGTTCTGCTAAGGTCTCCCTTAATATCTATAGATTTTCATCTCTTTCATTATTTTCTTTTTTCCTTTTTTTCCTCTTTTATTCATCTCTGGCAAGGTCAGTGGATTTCCTGCCATGATAGCAAAGCACAGGCAGTAATTCATTGTCTGTGTATACATCAGAGAAATTCTCCAACAGCATGGGCTGAGCCAGGAAGTCAGTGGTATACTAATCTACTCTTGTCTTCCTGCCATGCTCTCCCCAGAAATTACTATTTATAAACAAATCACATGACCCTCACAGCAACCAGAGGGCCCATAATTAATTTACAGTTAAAGAGAGATTTTCTGAGTGACAGAATAAGAAAATTCCACTTGGTGAGTCAACATTCTTTCTGGATTACAAAGGGGAAAAACAGTTTTAAAGATGTAAAAACTTTTGGCAAAAAGCATAACAAGGAGTTGATGTAAAAAAGTTTAAAACGGATAAAGGGCATAGTTAATTTCAAAGATGATGATGATGATGATGTTGATGATGATGATTTTGTGAAAGTGCTTTTGAACAAATTGGAATTAAAATAGACAAATGACCAGACCTTCGTGGGAATTTTTTTTTTTTTTTTACTATTAAAGAATGCAGACAATTGGTGGACTTTACAAAACAAAAGGTAACATGAGCCAGACTGTGATGCTAACTGTAACTATGGAGTACCATTTAAGACAAAAGTATAAAGGGCACAGGAAAACAAAATAGAAAAAAGGAGGGGGAAGCTTACCTTTTCTCCTCCTCATGCAGTTGTGACACTTTCATTTTTGGATTACAATATTATAACAGCAACCACCAGAAAAGTGGCAAAAACAGCAGAGAGGAGGAGAGGATCACTAGAGCAACCTGCAGAGAGAGGAATTTCACCAGATTTAGTTCAGAAAATGTTTGAAGAACTGGGCAGTAAGTTAGCTGAATAATTTGATACTAAATCACTTGATACTAAATTGACAGTTTTTGAAAAAAGAATGGATGAAAGACTTGTAATGATGAAAGAGGAGATGAAAGAAGTTAAGATGTAAAACAAGTGTCTGGAGATATAAAACTAATGACAAAGTGGAAATTCTGGAGAGTTAGAAGTTATAGGCAGAGAGTTGGAAAGAGAACTAGATAATCTGGCTTTATTGGAATTGAGAGAGAATGAATTTTGTTTGAGATTTAGAGCAATCCCATAGGATTCTGGTGAAGATATTAGAGAAAAGTTAAGCTTTAAGCAATTTTTTTGGATTGGGATGAGGAGGATACAGAGGCAGAAATTGATAAAGTATATAGAATAAATACAAGATTTGCAAGAATAAGAAATGTTCCAAGGAATGTTTTGGTGCACTTTGTCAGGAAGAAGACAAGGGATCAAGTTTTGCAGCAGCATTTTTATACAAGACTGAAGATTGATAAGGCAGATGTAATTGTTCCTAAAGATATTCCTATTAGAATCTTGCATAAGTGAAAAGAATATTTTTTCTTGACTGAGAGATTAAAACAGAAAAAGATTCCATTTCGATGGGACAAATTGGAAGATGTGATTTTTACTTTTTAAACAGCAAAGGTTTTGACTGAATTCTGTCCAGAAGGCAAGGAAATTTCTAGAAAAATTTAAAGAGGAATTGGAGGAGATTCAAATGGAGATGTCAGATGAGACTATACAAAAACTTTAACAGGTACAACAGGAAACTGAAAGGGATGATACTGAACTAGGCACTACAGGTATTGATTTTTCTAAATTTTTGGTTGGCTTATGGATTACAAATGCTTAACATGGAATATCAATGGAGCAAATGTTCCTCAAAAGAGAGGGGGGGAATCATTATTTTAAAAAAATTAAAACAAGATATAATTTGCCTACAAGAGATACATATTAGAAAAAAGGACATAAAATATTTGATTTATAAAAATTTGGATGAAGAATTTATTTCAGTGGGAACTAAAAAAAAGAAATGGAGTTGTTTTGTATATAAATCCCCAACTAAAACCAGAACTTGTATTGACTGATAAGCATGGCAGATTTGTTGGTGTGGAAGTTAATTTGCATGGGACTAAGACTTTGATATTAGGAATTTATGCCCCAAAAGAGGTTAAAGTACTGTTCCATAAAGGACTTTTGGAGAGACTAACAGGTTTCTCTTATGAAAATTGGTGTTTGATGAGGGATTGGAATGGTGTGGACTCTCTGCAACTGGATAGAACTTCTGAGAAGAATATTAGAATTACTCATGGCAAATTACCAAAAAGTTTTTTTTTTTAATTTGATGGACAATGTAGGTTGGTTGATATATGGAGACAAAAAAAAATGGCAATTCAAGACATTACACCTACTTTTCTGAAAGACACAGATGCTTTCCAAGAATAGATAATGATTTGGATTTCAAAGAATTTAGCTACTAAGTTAGAGATATTACCAAAGACTTTTTCGGATCATAATCCTGTGAGTTTGGTTTATAAAAGGAAATCTAGTTCTTTTACAAGGAGACTAAATTAAATGTTGCTACAGAAAGAAGCAATAAGGCAGGATTATAGAAAAAAATTAAAATATATTTTTTTAAATATTTTAGATAAAGGTACTGATTGAAGAACGGTTTGGATGCAAATAAAGCTTTCATTAGAGGTTATTTTATAGAATATAATAGTGAACTCAAAAAGAAGAGTCAAAATGCAGGCTATTTTGGATGAGATAAAGAAGATGAACTATGAGGAACTAAAGTCAAGGTTAATGTGGACTTTAAAAATTATTATGTTAGATGTGCCATATGGAGAATGTGGAATAGATTGAAATCCAGGTTGTGCCTCAAAACACCTTTATGGCTCCCAGCATAAGAAGCATTTTATAGACAAGAAATAATAGGCAGACACAAATAGCTAACTTATTGTGAGATACTAGAATTTTCTCAAGGGGAATATAGAATAAAATTAAGAGAATAACTGGTGGCGGAGAGATATAGTTGTCAATGGTTTTCTTATCTACAGTTATTAGAAAGATTTAAAGTAGACAAAAGAGTTTAAGGTTTTGAACATAGTAAATAGAATTGTGTACAAATGATGAATATGTGATTGCTAAAATGTATAAACTTTTATTGAAATTTGAAACACGAAAACAAGTGAAAGAATGTATGATACCCTGGGCTAAAAATTTTGGTTGTAACAGATGAAACAATGGGAAAATATATGGTTGAAAGGATTGAAATTTATGCTATATTATAATCTTAAAGATCATTTTTATAAAATGATGTAGCGTTGGTATATGTCACCAGAGAAATTGTTTAGGATGTATAAAGGCACTTCAAATTTATGTTGGAAATGTGAACAAGAAGGGATATTTTATCATGTTTGGTGGACATGAAAAAAGTTAGAAAATTTTGGATTCAAATACATTACACTGATTCAGAGGATTTTAAAGATTAATATACAATTGAGACCAGAAGTTTTTCTTTTGGGATTGATGGACAAACAGTTGGAAAAAAGTCTTGGAACTTTGTTTTTGTATATGATAACTGCAGCAAGATTATTGCATGCACAAAGATGGAAAGATTCGGCTTTACTCACAATGGAGGAATGGTTGGTGAAGATGATGGAACTCGCTGAGATGGCTAAATTGACTTTGACCATAGAAAAGATATGGTTTATTGCTGACTGGAAACCCCTTATGGATGTTTTGCGTAAAACAGAAAAAAATAAACATGTGATTTATGGTTTTGATGATTAGACAGGATAGATTATAGAAAGAAGAGAGTCATGTTATAACCATAGAGTAAGAGGTAACTTTATAACTGTACCTATAACTGCTGTAAAGAGCGGAAGCAACTTCTTTGTATCTTTTTTTTTTAATATTTTTCTTTTATTTTTGTCCTTTCTTAAACTTTTAGCTTTCTCTTTAATTTCTTTTTATTTTCTTTTTCTTACTTTATATTTGTTTGTTTTAGTTTTTATCTTTCTTTTAATTTTTTTTTAAATAAAATAATATCTTAAAAAAATATTTCCTCAACTTGCTCTGCCAGGTCATTTCCCTAAAGCCTGGTCACTGGTTTTCTGATACCCAGAAAATCCTGGCATACCAAGGCAGTCCACTCCTCTTTGGATAAAGCTTTACTAGGGACCACCTATCCAGGGTAGTGAACAAAATAAGCAGGAAATATTATTTTGGAGTGCAATAACCAAATCAAACAGTAAGGTGGAAGAAGTGGACAGGGGAAATGGTGCCAATTCCCTTCTCCTCCTTCTTCCTCATACTCAAAAACCACCTCTCCAGCCTCTTAGAGGCTGAGGCCTAGTCTGCCTTTGTAGGAGGAGTGATCTAGACAATCAAGAGAAAGAGGAATATCCAACCACTATTCTCTGTAACCATAGAAAATGAATCATATGTAGGAGTATCTCTGGACAAGAAAAAAGACCAACAGCCAGTTCCCAAATCCACCAGGCTTTCCAAAAATCAGACTTTCCACAGCTTCTCAAGAAAGTCTGCTAGACTCTAGGCCTCAAGGAACCAGAATCCCCACCCCATAGGTAACCCAAAGGATCTGCAGGGGGCAAGAAAATCTCCTTTTCTGTCATAGTGCCCACCCTCTGGAATGTCATCCCTCCAGAGATAAAATTTACCACGTCCCTGTTGCCCTTCCACAAGTGTCAGCCTTGCAAGGTACACCAGCCAGAAAACATGCCAGGTGAACTAATTCTACTTTACTGTAAGGTTACATTAACAGAATCTTGCAAATCTGAAAGTACATTTCCCCCCTGTCCCTTTACAGCCCAAGAAACTAGGGAAGCTCCCTTCTCAGCCATTTGCCCCACCCACATTCATGCTACAGGCTAAGTTGCCTTTTATCTGACTGTTCCCTTGGCTACATCTCTTTGTCCTGTCTCCCAAGGTCCTTTCCACATACCATTACAGAAAAGCCTTAAAGACTTGGCTCTGTGCTCTGTATGTGACAGAGACTGTTTCTTGGTTGTAAAGGCCTTAATGTCAGGACTGTTCAGAGTAGGTAAGCTGTTCAGAGAGGCCCTAGATGAGGTCCTAATCAAGACCCAGACAAAAAGAAGACCTTCCTTTAGCTAGCAAAAAACACAAAGGCAAGAGCCTCAAAGCTTCAAACTACATCTCCCATTTCTTTTATCCCTAATCCCTCATGGGCACAGATCATTTTGGGAAACAGAAATGCAAACCAACTTCAACCCCAATCTAGGAAAATAAATCCCTCCCCCCCGAAAAAAAGGGCCTCAAACCATAATCTCAGCCTCCACAGGTGGGAGGCTAATAGAATTTGTCAATTTATAACTCACATAGCATCAATTACTATTTTCCAGTAACTACAATAAGAGTCATGATATCATTTGATCGATTATATGCCCTCAAGTTGTTTTCAACTCCTAGCAACCATGCAGATAGATTTTCTCCAAGTCAATCTATCCCTAACCTGTTCTTTCAGGTCTCCCAATGGTGCACTCATTGCCACTGTAACTGAGTCCATCCACCTTGCTGCTGGTTGTCCTCTTCCTCTCTTTCCTTCCACCTTTCATGATATTATTAAGCCTAGTATATTTATTCTGGTATATTTGCTGTGGTATGATCTTAGGGTGACATAACTGTTATCCTGTTATCCTTCGTTGGTTCATATACTCCATAAACTCATAGAACATAAATCAGTATCAAATGAGGAGTTTATCTGTAAACAATACAGAAAAAATACTATGATACCCTTGTGCAATTTTAACAACTCCATTTGGATTTAAAAAAAGAATTCCTTGTAAATCTCAAATATATACACTCAGCCATGCATCTAATTCCACTTTAGCTCTTTTACACATAGGATACTTATTCTGAAATTCATTTGCTAAGAATGGTGAGTTTTTGTTAGAATGGTTCATCACAACAGACTTATTTTTTAATTTAGTATCAGATCTATTTTCCATTGGTTTTATTATAGAAACTCATTTGTTTTTCCTAAAGGAGGAGCATTGATGTAGGTAATGGTATATATACAGGTAGTCCTTGCTGAACAACCCTAACTGGGACCAGCAACTCTGTCACTAAGCAAAGCAGTCGCTAAGTGGGAAATCACGTGACCGCTACTCTGCTTTCTGGCTGGAAAGAAACATGACTACACAGTTCCACACCTTTGGCTTTTGTTTGCCTCCTAACCACTCCCCTGCCCTTTGGAATGCTTGAGTGCCTGGTTACTATCTTGTACACATCAAAAGCAATGTGATCACATCGCGGACTGGGGCTGGGAGCACAGAACAACGCATAGTGACTGTAGTGGCAATCACATGACTGAGGAATGCTGCAAAGGTCGTAAATAATCGTAAATTGGCTATAAAGCTATTTTTTCAGCACCGTTGTAACTTTGCTGAATGAAGTCAGTAAGAGAGGACTACCTGTATATCTTGCTGAAGGGTGGACTAGTAAATGCTGTTAGTATAAAGGCTAGTGTTATTGTGTCCAGAAATATGCAGGAAAGAGGTGGCACCTAGTTTTTCTGGGTTACATGGATCTACTTTAGACAGTAAATCCAAATAAGACTGTACTGTAAAAAGTCATTTTTTGACATGATTATGGAAAATTTAAAAAATGACAACAAATTAACATGAGTTTCCTTAGTAGTACAATTTTTATCAAATTTGAAATGTTTGTACCATCTGTGTAGCATGTTCTGACACACACATCAGCTTCATTAACACTTGCCAATTCAGAAATATAAAGGAATTAATGTTTTGGAGAAGTTAAGTTTTCCATTTTTCTATCAGTACTTCTTCTTCCCCTTACCCCTTATGCACCTTTCAATAGAAGATGCTCTGACTCTTCTGGAGAAACTATTTGATTGGTGCAGCTTCATATAGAGGAAAAGAAGAAGGTAGAAAACTTGTGAAATTCCTTAAGTTAACTTACTTTAGGATTCCAGCCAATGATTTATATATCAAAAATAAAAACTGATATTTTATAGTTTCTTCTCCTTATTTGCTGACTTTGAACACATGAATAGATGCTGAAGCAGAATTTGAATTCATATGCTGTCTATTCTGCTAAGGAGATCATGTTCAAAAATGGGATACTCCAGATTTTGAAAAGATATAAATTAGGGTGTTGACTATAACCTGTGGGGAAATATTGTTACAAAATATGGAAATTCTTATTAGAAGTTGATATCGTTTTCATTTGAGGCTGTAACTTAGGTAAACAGACAAGGATATCCTTTTAAATCAGGATTGTCATGCAGGCCTCAAAGTAATTTCACTCATGCACATATACACACTAACCACACACTGGTTAGACTTTTCTGTCCCTTCTGTAAGGCTTGGGAAAGCAAGAAAAGTCAGAAAGAGAATCGCTGTCTCTTACCAGTATGGCTCTAGCTCCATGCACACCTTGTTTCAATTTCATCTGCCGTCCTTTTTTTGCTACCCAATTTTTTTTTAAATTGTTGGGATTAACAAAACTTTTTTTTTTTTTTTGGTGCCTCCACGTCAGTGTTGACTCCTGGCGACTACCCAGACAAGTCCCTGCAGTTTTCTTGGCAAGGTTTTTCGGAAGTGGTTTGCCATTGCCTCCTTCCTAGGGCAGAGAGAGAGTGACTGGCCCAAGGTCACCCGGCTGGCTTTGTGCCTAAGGCAGGACTAGAACTCATGGTCTCCCAGTTTCTAGCATGGTGCCATAACCATTACACCAAACTGGCTCTCTCTGTACATGCCAAAACTATGCAGCAGGTATATTTTTCAGTTACACCTACACATTTACACACACACAGAGCAGCCATATTCACATTTAGGGTGAGTTGTGGAAGTAGAGAATCTGAGCATCAGGCAAGATTGTGCAATAGTGCCCAGAGCCTTAAAAGCCTGAACCGATGGTCAATTCCTATTAGAATATTCTTGCTTAAAAATGCAGGTGCGTGGTACAAGCTGGCCGAATTCATACTTTGAGCCATAAACTTTTGCAAAATCAGTGATTACAACTTTAATCATATTTATGAAAGTCAACATTCTTTTAAAATAATAATGACTATAACCTATAGGGTGACATGGAAGATTTTGCATAGCATCTGCTGGGCAAACTTGCTCAGATTTGTTCCCAGTTGGACACCAGCCTTAGTACAAGTCCTGTGGAGTTGCCTGGGGTGCAGCCTAGCCATGTTATCTGGAATGAGTTTGAACCTGAGGAAATATAGAGGGTCCTCATGACTCAGCCACCTGTTTATTAGACTCATGCCCCTCCTGGCTGGTGACATATGATTGGTTTTTAGCAGTGGTGAATTTTTCTATTGGGGGTAGCTCCTTCACACCTTAAAGAGGCATTGATCCAACCCCTCCTCAAGAAGCCATCACTAGACCCAACTGTACTGAACAATTTTCATCCAGTATCCAACCTTCCCATTTTAGGTAAGGTTGCTGAGATGGTGGTCGCACAGCAGCTTCAGAGGATCCTTTTTTTTTTTTTATAGTACAGTAATTTTATTAAAAATTGCACTTAACAACAATAAAAAACTAATACAAACTAAAAAAGAGAGAGAGAGAAAGAAAAAATACAAGGTGCCGGGAAAAAAGGAAATAGAAAAGAAATAAAAAATAATATAGTGAAGAAGAAGAAAAATATATAAAAAATGACTTCCCCCTTCATCACAAGTATAAACAATTTAAGTAACCTATCACTTTCTCTTAAAATACAACAAATGATTTCTTCTTCCCATATCCCATCTCTTGTCTATAAACAAATCTTTAGAACCTCGTCATTTCAGTCCTGATCAGCAAAAGTCCATTAAGGATTACCAGCAAAAGGAAGGAATATAAAGTTGGTTTATCTGATCAAGGTTAAAATAAATATGTTGTTATCTAGACCCCTTTCAGTTGGGTTTCAGGCCTGGTATGGGACTGAAACAGCATTGGTTGCACTTTTTGATGACCTCTGGCAGGAGTGGGATGGATTACTGCATCCATCTTTGCTTTTTTGGACCTTACTGCAGCCTTCAGTACCATCAAATATAGTATCCTTCTGGACCAGGTGCAAGGGTTGTGGTGGGTAGCACATGTCAGCCTGCAAGGTAGTCCAAATGAGAAGCACACCTAGAAGTATTAGCTCTAACTTTATTGTAAGATTACAGTAACAGAATTTTGCAAGTCTGAAAGTACATCTCTCCTGCTTCTCATTTACAGTCCAAGAAACTAGGGAGGGTCCCTTCTGAGATGTTTACCACAACCCCATTCCTTCTGTGGACTCAGCTGCCACTTACCTGATAGTTGTCTAGTCTGTGACTCTTCCTCCTGTCCCCCAAGGTCATTCCCACATACCATTGCAGCGCTGTATTGTGCTGGTTCTCCTCTTTCTTCACAGCCAGTTTCAGTCAGTGTTGATTGGGAGCAAGAGGACTTGTCCTCAGTCCCTACATTGTGGGATACCACAGGGTTCGGTACTTCCTCTGCTCCTGTTTAACATCTACACCAAGCTGCTTGGTGAGGTTATCCGTAACCATGGGGTGAGGTATCATCAGTATGCAAGTGGTACCCATCTGTATATCTTGCCCTGGCAAAGTAAGCAATGCTGTTGATGTCCTGTCTTTGTGCCTGGAGGCTATGGAGGTTTGGATGGGGAACAACAGGCTTCAGCTGAACCATGAGTGGTTTTGGGTTTTGGCACTACCAGCATCTGGGAATTTACTGTCTTTAGTTCTAGATGGGACGGCACTGCCCTAGACAGACCCAGTGTGCAATCTGGGGTCCTTCTGGACTCACGATTCCTGCTTGACGAGCAGGTGGTAGTCGTGGCTAGGAGGACCTTCACACAGCTTCAGGTTGTGCGCCAATTGTGCCATTCCTGGATCAGGAGGCCCATGCTCAGTCACCACCCCATGGATTGCTGTAACATGCTCTACATGGCCCTGTCCTTGAACAGCATCTGGAAGCTTCAGCTGGTACAAAATGCAGTGGCGCAGGCAGTTATATACACACCTAGAACAGTACACATTACACTTCTGCTCCATGAGCTTTATAGGTTACCAGTATGCTTCTAGATTCAATTCAAGGTGCTGGTAATGACCTATAAAACCCTACATGGCATGGAACTAGATTATTTGGGAGACCACCTCTCCCCAATCACATCTACCCATCCCATCAGGTCTGGCAGGAAGGGCATCTTGCATGTTGTCATCTGACACCACCCAGAAGGAGAGCCTTTTCTGCTGCAGCACCTGCCCTTTGGACTATCTTTACCCCTGAGGTCAGACAGGTTCTGCTGGCCTTCCAGAAAGGCCTGAAAATATGGTTTTGTCATCTGGCCTGTGGATCTGGGACTGTGGGTATGAAGCCTATAAAGTGGCTGTATTAATAGGGAAACTGAGTGTGCTCTCCCACAGATTATGGTTTTTTTAATGGTTTTTGTTATGTTTTTGGTTTTTTTGTTGTATTGTTTTTTGTGTTTTTTAACTTTGTATACCGCTTAGAGTCACATATGTGAGCTGGGTGGCTATATAAATTTACCAAATAAATAAATAAACTTAAATAAGAAAGTATTTTGGTTAAGAAATAAAATAAACAGAATTCATTCTACTAAACCTATTGAGACTGAATTAAGGTTACATTTGGTAGATGTACAAATAATGCTTCACTCTTACTTCAGGATCTACATGCTTTTTAAGTTGTTTATTTTGGTCCTTGGGTATCTGGATCAAACAAACAAAACATTCAGAGCTGCCAGCACACATACACCAATTTATATTTTTTAACATTAGCATAATATTATATTGTTCCTGCCAGGGAATTTTTGCAAGAATTTTCGGGTGTTGCTGGCATAGGAGCTATTCTGATTATCACTGTTGTACTGGCTACATGCCACTAAAAGCCACATTGACATCATATGCGTCATAAAAATGACACAGATGATGCAACTTGTATCAAATGTGTCATGACATAAATTGCATATTTCATGCAATTAGTGTGCTAACACAGATCATTCCTCCCTTCCACTTCCCTGCTGTATGTAGAATAGTATCAGTGGGATGGGAGTGAATGCACAATGAGTTGGGGAGAACTACAATTTGCATGGCTTTTATCCTCCTCCTTATTCTCTTCCATGCTTAAATCTTTTGCCCCCTTCATATTCCAAGCTCCCTATCTGTCATCAGTCCTGAATACAGCCTTTTAGGATTTAGGGTCCCTGTTCATTCCCAGCTGAAAATACAGATGAGTCTCTTGAACCGATGTCTTTAGCATTTGACCCAGTTTCTGCATCAACAACACTGCAGCTGCAAGTGCACAGGATCACATACTGCTACAAAAAGGAAAATCTTGAATATTTTCAAGACACCATTTCATTCTGGTAAGCCCCTTGAATTAGGTAATAAAAAAAAGATGCACACCTCTATTTGACAATTTAGTCCAGTCCTAATTTACATGAATCTATGTGCCTAATCACAATGCAGCTGTCACACAGGAGTATAGCATTTCATTTCCTAACTTTGCCTGCAATATGGGTAGGCACTGAAAAGTGATACTACTTGGATCCTGCTGTCTAAATAATAATTTGATTGAATGTCTCTTAAAGATATAAATTTCTGAAGGTGTGATCATTTTCTTTTCCCTCAGGAAGAACAAATGGATGTTTACCAGTTTCCATAATGCACAGGTCAAAAGTCATAGCAAGAGAAAGCAAAATAGAGGAAATATAAAACTATCTTGGGCCAGTTATATCAGGATCTGCCAACTTCTGTAATTGGTTACTGTTCAGTCCATGATGTTCTTTTTTAAAAAAAATATTCTAAAGTGTTGCCCTTGCAATAGTTGATAGGAACATCTGTACAAGACATCCGGTTACAAAAATGGCTGACGAACAAGTACATTTAATGTTGATGAAAAGAAATGCCCCCACTTCTGGTTGGACTTAAAGTAAAAATTAAAGTGCAGTCAATATGTTCTCATAAAGAATGGGATTCATGAATAAAGTAACATCTCAGAAGAAATATATACCATTATGTACACACGTATAATATAATGTTACATTTAACAGGGGTAGTAATGAGTTCAGTGTAGTGAATTAGTGATTTACACTCCAATGTATTTATATTAAATCATTTTCATACCTCTGGCTTTGACTGTACATTCCAGCTGGCAGTTACATGCAATGAAGTCATGTATTTCAGTGGCACTAATAGATGATTACTTAATGTCCAGACTGTGTAAGAGCTCATATGGCTTAGCAAACATGAGACCACAACTGCTTACTAAGATATCAGGACTAGCTTTATTGGTGGCAATTGCAGACCACAGTTCCTCAACCTGGTGCCCTTCATATGTGTGGCTGTAAGGTCTCGGTATCTCCAGCCAACATGCAACTGATAGTTAATCACATCTGGAGGGTATTGGAGAAGGCTGTTGCAAATATTTGTCTTTTTGCCCTTAGATACTGTATTACCTTTTATTACCATTAATGCTTAATTTAATAATTAATTAATACCCATTAATTCCTGGCAAATAGAAGGGGTACAAATGGAAGCAGTTGTTGTTTAGTCGTTAAGTCGTGTCCGACTCTTCGTGACCCCATGAACCATATTGCGCCAGGCCTTCCTGTCCTTCACTGCCTCCCTGAGTTTGCTCAGTTTCATGCTCATTGCTTCAGTGATGCTATCTAACCATCTCATCCTCTGCCGTCCTCTTCTCCTTTTGCCTTCAATCTTTTCCAGCATCAGGGTCTTCTCCAAAGAGATCTCTCTTCGCATTAGGTGACCAAAGTATCTGAGCTTGAGCTTCATTATTGATCCTTCCAATGAGCAATCAGGGTTGATTTCCTTTAAGATTGACTGGTTTGACCTCCTAGCAGTCCAGGGGACTCTCAAGAGTCTTCTCCAGCACCACAGTTCAAAGGCATCAATTCTTCGGCGCTCAGCCTTCTTTATGGTCCAGCTCTCACAGCCATACATTACTACTGGAAAAACCATAGCTTGGACTATGCGGATCTTTGTCGGCAAGGTGACATCTCTGCTTTTTAATATGCTATCTAGGCTTGCCATAGCTTTCCTCCCAAGGAGCAAGCGTCTTTTAATTTCATGGCTGCAGTCTCCGTCTGCGGTGATCTTGGAGCCCAAATAAATGAATTCTGTTACTGCTTCCATTTCTACCCCTTCTATTTGCCAGGAATTGATGGGTCCAGATGCCATGATCTTAGTTTTTTTAATGTTGAGTTTCAAGCCAGCTTTTGCACTCTCCTCTTTCACCCTCATCAAGAGGCTCTTTAGTTCTTCTTCACTTTCTGCCATTAGGGTGATATCGTCTGCATATCTGAGGTTGTTGATGATTCTCCCTGCAATCTTAATTCCAGCTTCTGATTGTTCCAGGCTGGCATTTCTCATGATGTACTCTGCATATAGGTTAAATAAGCAGGGTGACAGTATACAGCCTTGTCGTACACCTTTCCCTATTTTGAACCAATCGGTTGTTCCATGACCGGTTCTAACTGTTGCTTCTTGGCCCGCATACAGATTTCTCAGGAGACAGGTAAGGTGGTCTGGTACTCCCATCTCTTTAAGAATTTGCCACAGTTTGTTGTGATCCACACAATCAAAGGCTTTTGCATAGTCAGTGAAGCAGAAGTAGATATTTTTCTGGAACTCTCATGCTTTCTCCATGATCCAGCGAATGTTGGCGATTTGATCTCTAGTTCCTCTGCCTCTTCGAAACCCAGCTTGTACATCCAGTAGTTCTCGGTTCATGTATTGCTGAAGCCTAGCTTGTAGGATTTTGAGCATAACCTTGCTAGCATGTGAAATGAGTGCAATTGTGCGATAGTTTGAGCATTCTTTGGCATTGCCCTTCTTTGGAAGTGGAACATAAACTGATCTTTTCCAATCCCGTGGCCACTGTTGCATTTTCCAAACTTGCTGGCATATTGAGTGCAGCACTTTAACAGCATCATTTTAATATTTTAAATAACTCAGCTGGAATACTGTCATCTCCACTAGCTTTGTTGTTAGCAATGCTTCCTAAGGCCCACTTGACTTCACTCTCTAGGATGTCTGGCTCAAGGTCAGTGATCACACCAGCGTGGACATCAGGGACATTAAGATCTTTCTTGTATAGTTCTTCTGTGTATTCTTGCCACCTCTTCTTAATCTCTTCTGCTTCTGTTAGGTCCCTGCCTTTTTTGTCCTTTATCATGCCCATCTTTGCACTAAACGTTTCTTTGATATCTCCAATTTTCTTGTAGAGATCTCTAGTCTTCCCCATTCTATTGTTTTCCTCGATTTCTTTGCATTGTTCATTTAAGAAGGCCTTCTTATCTCTCCTTGCTGTTCTCTGGAAATCTGCATTCAGTTGCTTATATCTTTCCCTTTCGCCCTTGCTTTTCGCATTCCTTCTTTCCACAGCTATTTGTAAAGTCTCATCAGACAGCCATTTTGCTTTCTTGAATTTCTTTTTCTTTGGGATGGTTTTAGTTGCTGCCTCCTGTACAATGTTACGGACCTCCGTCCATAGTTCTTCAGGCACTCTGTCTACCAAATCTAATCCTCTAAATCTATTCATCACCTTCACTGTGTACTCACAAGGAATATGATCTAAGTCATACCTGAGTGGTTAGTGGTTTTCCCTATGTTCTTCAATTTAAGCCTAAATTTTGCAGTAAGAAGCTCATGATCTGAGCCACAGTCAGCTCCTGGTCTTGTTTTTGCTGTCTGTATAGAGCTTCTCCATCTTTGGCTGCAAAGTATATAATCAATCTGGTTTCGGTATTGACCATCTGGTGATGTCCATGTGTAGAGTCGTCTCTTGTGTTGTTGGAAAAGAGTGTTTGCTATGACTAGCTTGTTCTCTTGCCAGAACTCTATTAGCCTTTGCCCTGCTTCATTTTGTACTCCAAGGCCAAACCTGCCTGTTATTCCGATTACTCCTTGACTTCCTACTTTAGCATTCCAATCCCCTATGATGAAAAGGACATCTTTTTTTGGTGCTAGTTCTAGAAGGTGTTGTAGGTCTTCATAGAAGCGGTCAACTTCAACTTCTTCAGCATCAGTGGGAAGCAGTAACAGACTTCATTTATTTGGGCTCCAGGATCACGGAGACAGTAGCCATGAAATTAAAAGAAGCTTGCTCCTTGGGAGGAAAGCTATGGCAAACATAATCAGCATATTAAAAAGCAGAGACATCACCTTGCCGACAAAGATCCACATAATCAAAGCTATGGTTTTTCCAGTAGTAATGTATGGCTGTGAGAGCTGGACCATAAAGAAGGCTGAGCGCCGAAGAATTGATGCCTTTGAACTGTGGTGCTGGAGAAGACTCTTAAGAGTCCCTTGGACTGCTAGGAGGTCAAACCAGTCAATCTTAAAGGAAATCATTGGAAGGATTGATAATGAAGCTCAAGCTCAGATAGGTTGGTCTCCTAATGCAAAGAGAGGACTCCTTGGAAAAGACCTTGATGCTGGGAAAGATTGAAGGCGAAAGGAGAAGGGGACGCAGAGGATGAGATGGTTAGATAGCATCACTGAAGCAATGAGCATGAAACTGAGCAAACTCAGGGAGGTAGTGAAGGACAGGAAGGCCTGGCACAATATGGTTCATGGGGTCACGAACAGTCAGACATGACTTAACGACTGAACAACAACAACTGTCTTACTACTAAGGCCATAAGGAAAATGTGACAAACTTAAATGGATATAAAATAGATTGAATTGTGGTTGTGCATCTCTTGTACTCTTTTCCAGCATGGGACCACAGTTCCCCCACTGCTGATCTTTGTGTAGAGTTACAGCAAAGGCCATAGTACGAACACAGTTGGCTATTAAAAAAAAAAAAAACAGAAAGGCTGTAGTGAAAATAACTATAGCTTGCTGGCAGTGTAAAAACACTGACAGTGTAAATTTGTGTGGCCCAGTAGTAAAATATTACCATCTGTAGATCATTATTTCCTCACACTTGGCACATATAAAACATCTGGCTCTCTCAATACTTTCCTCACTTCCCGCTTCTTAATCATGGAAATAACAAAAAGCAAGATAAAAAATTGTGAGATATGCCATGTGAGGAATAATTCAATACTACTAAATACTGGGACAACCAGAGTAGTACTTCCTCTGGTTAGCAACCTTGATATTGTGTTCATTTGTCAAGTTGATATATAATTGGTTCTGGGAATTTTCCAGTGCAGAGAGGATATATTTATCCTATTTGTAGATCGAAAACAAGTTCAATTCTTTATTAGGCACAAAATGGATAGTCATTGTTCAACTAACATTTCAGTTAATTTGTGAGACTGTGCCTGTAAGCTAGCAAAAAGAATTTTGTAAGCCTGATTTTTGCTTGATTTAATGTGAATTTATTTATTTGTTTTATTTGTTATTTACTTACTTATGCTATATGTTGCTGTATTTCCAAAGATTCAAAGTGGCATTGAAAGTCTGACATCATTAGATGTTGAGTAATTTAAAAACCCTGCCTCAGAAGGATTCATTAATACAGTTTCTATGCAAATGATGGCCAACCCCCCCCCCCCACTTAATCAGAGTACTCAAAGACCTTGATGCTATTGTGTGCAGTTCCCCAAATGTTAAAATATAATTACATTTTACTCTTTTCTCATTCACGTCCATGTCAGTTCACAGGAAATTTAATTAGAAAGCTTATAAATCAGACTTGTTTCCAGGATGGTTTGTCTACCTTGTGAAGGTGACATGGGGCCTCAAATGATGGATACTGTCATATTTTGATTAAAATGTCAGAAGGCCTGTAAGGAGGTCAACATAGTGAACTGAATAATGTAGCCTTAACGGTATTAATGCTAAAGTTATTTTTCAGGAAAATGAATGTTCATAAGACATAGATTCTAACGTTCTGTCACATTATGCAATAAACAGAACAAACAGTTTTGTTTTGTTTTTGTAATGAGGAGGTTATAAAAGCTTAAGACAGTAGCTGCTGTAAGGCACTGGTTATCTCATTTAAACAGATATGAAATGTAGGTGCCAGTGGTATGATCATCAGCTGTTTTCTATTTTATGAATAAATTGCTTAGAAGGACTCATTTGCCTGCCAGATGTGACCTAGATTTAGATTTCCAAAGGCAAAAAAGTCTATTGTGTAAAAACAAAACAATTGCTGGTAAAAGGCATGCTAAATTAGCTTATCTCACATTTCCAGGTGTTTAAGCTAATATGTTAAGGAATTAGTGCTACATTTATTAAAAAAATTGCAAAATACATTTCAGCAAATTAAATTTGGATAAAAGCTTACAATAGTTATTGTTTCAATAACTACAATAAAATAGCAAAACAAACTGGGAAGGCAACACCTATAATATAAAATATAACAAATTGGTTTGTGAAAACAGGGCAGTAAGCTGTTGGCACTAAAATTTAGTTTGGCATTAGGAGTAATTACATTTTCTATAAACAACAGCAAGTCCTAGAAATAAAAGATTTAATGCCTGCCAGCCATGATAACTCTTCTTCTTATGATAATAAACTAATAAGCAAAGCATTCAATGTCTTAATTATTTTCTTGTCTCTTTTCAAATATTGACTTTAGGTGCTGCCACTAGGAAGCCAGACCCTGAACCAGAGAAGCAAACTGATCATACTGTTAAAATTGCTGGCGTCATTGCAGGAATCTTGCTGTTTGTTATTATATTTCTTGGAGTTGTATTAGTTATGAAGAAAAGGTGAGTAGTTAATACATTCTATTCTGCTTAATTATTATATTTTATTTTGCCCAATAAACATACTTCTCTGAGTGTTTACGGTCATAAATCTCCTGTATATTTTTAAATAAAATATATCCAAACTTTTTGACCAACCCCTTTTATGGGTGACTTTAAAGAAGTAATGCTGCTTATTACACCTAAAGTTTGCAAGTGTTGAATGAACTCTGACGGCATTTTCCTTTGACAGAATTCTAAGCAAATTAATGTTAGAGTACTTGTGTTAAAATACCCTGACCCTGACAAGTCTATCAGAATATACTGCATGATCAGCCCAATGACATAAGAATAATGTTTATCGGTATCTCTACTGTAACTTGGAGCTAAGGTGAATATTTAATTCCATATGGAAATCATGTAAAATTGCTCAATCAAATGGGCAAGAAGTTGCACAAGCAATTATAGAAAGTAAGTAACATCTTTGGTTTAGTTTTATTGCTTGTACAACAATCCAGTGGAAGAAAAAAATAGCTCTTCCCAAATGGACAGTTCCTTCCACGTGCAAAAGAAAACCTTTAAATTCAATCCAATTCAAGGACAAATGTGAATTTGCTATTTGATTTTTCTTGAAAATTCATATTTTTCTGTCCATAGGGAAAAATAAAATAAAATGATTATACAATATTAGTTTCATTCCAGATAATTTGGGGCATATTTACCAAGTGTTGTAAGGGCAGGGAAAGAATTTGTTCGGAATATTATTAGAGGTTTGATAACTGATTAATATGAATAGCATTATGGAAATATCAGGCTTCGGAACCTCTGAATAACATCAAGAGGTAATATCAAAGAGAAAAAGACACTATTTAAGGCAATGTAAGTAGTGAATATTGCATACTACATTAGGAAAACTGTAAAATCAGTATCTTTATAGTAATTTAGTTTATGCTTAGATTCTTTCTTAAATTTTTATTACAAATTTAGAAAAAGAACACAAAAATACAAAAAAACCAACTTACTAAAAATATCAAAACAATTATAAAAAAATTTAAAATAGAAGAACATCATTAATAACAGAAACAAGCAAAACAGAAAAAAGGAAAAAAATATGGAAAATCTAGGCTTATCACCTATATATGATGCATGAAACAATTTATGAACATTTCAAATGAGAAAACAAACTGTTGTTGCAAAATATCATGAAATCTGTGTCAAAGGGAAATATATTGCATTATTTTTCATTAAACCTAAGTATAATAATTAATAAACCTATTAATTAGTAAACCTCTTGATTGATGGGATTGTAATGTCTTTGAAAAAGATTTGAATGATTGTTTTTAGAATTTCCCTAAATTCATATTATTTAAATGGTATAGACCTTGGAGAGTTTAAGCCATGAAGTAATCTGTCAATTAGCTAGATTCAGAAGATATTTCATGTAGATTAGTTGTATATTAGTAAATCACCATAGAAGATCACTTCGTTAATGTAACAGAAGGGATTTATAAAGAAATTGGAAAGAAATTAATGACAGAAGTAAATGAACATCTGTGAGAAAACCTCTGGTATTAAATTTGGGTCTTGGGTGAACATTGCATCTCTGCATTCATAAAAATATATAAAAATACTTTTGACTTACTTTGATCCCTTTGAAGAAATAAACCCAACCACTATGAAATGGCAATCTAGCCTAAAGAAGAATATGCCCCAGAAGAGGAAGAATCTAAATTACATGTCTAGATCAAGAAATGTTTATGTTTACTTTGATATAACTGCCCTTCTCCAGAATAATAATTTGTCCATTACCAGAAAGTATGTTAAACTAAAAACTGGGAAACCTAAAGTCATAATGTGAGTGAGGATCTTCCAATGGCAGCATGTACATACTTTTAGGAACTACAAGCCAGAATTGCAAAGGAAATACTTACATGGGATTTCAGAAATGAAGCATCACAAGTATGGTTCATGCAAGAAAGGAAGCTGAGAATCTCTGGGGTATATCATTTGTTCTCATTCTGAGCCAGTTCTTAGCAAATATGAGGTTTCCCCTGCCATTTCATTCCTTAATATAGTGGAAGTATTATGCAGGTAGTTCTCTAACATATATCTTTTTTTCTTTTTCATTTCTGATCCTGCTCTTAGAACATATTCATTTTTATTTTTGTTTGCTTGTTTTCCTATTCCATTTTTTCTTTTATGTTGCTTGTGATGTTATAAACCACCATCCATCTCCATCCTCTCCAGAATCAGTACATCGAGCATGGATCTTTCTGCAGCAGGGAAACCTATATACACTGATAAATAATTCTAGCAAGGATTTGGGTGACAAATGGATTATGAATATGTTTATAGGTCTTCAAACCCTATTTGATCTATCTTAATAGTTTAAAACAAAATGAAACAATACCATAAAATAACAGGGCTGATGAAGCAATTTTTATGATATGATTGTTTTAGCTTGGTTAGAATTCCATTTTTAGGTTGGGAATGAGTGTGCGTATTATTTTTCAAGTTAGTAATATAGCAAAC
Organism: Python bivittatus; assembly: GCF_059951505.1. Taxonomy (NCBI): domain Eukaryota; kingdom Metazoa; phylum Chordata; class Lepidosauria; order Squamata; family Pythonidae; genus Python; species Python bivittatus. Next base: position 32,150,119 of record NW_028277113.1, on the reverse strand, counting down.
TAAAATCTGCAGAGTAAGTATATCAATTTGTCAAGTTGTGTGGTTGTATAGCCACAGTTTCAGGATAAGTATAGTTTATCCACAATGAAACTATACCACATAGTTTCTCTTTCTCAAAATATTTGTATGCTTAATATATTGTGCCCATGCTTTCAGCATTCAGAGGACTTTTAAAACAATTAGGCTTGTGATCTAAATCAAACCTGAATCAGTCCTTCAGAAGTTAATGCTGCATTCATTTACCATGCAAGCAAAGGTAGCAGAAGTTTCACTTCTCCAAAAAATGTTTGAAAATAATGAGTTGTTCTTTTTTTGCAAAGAGATTATAGTTTTAAATTATAGATTTGTAACATGAATTGTGTAATTTTTTTTAAACAATCTATTGTTTGGTATTTTGAAGTGGTGCCTTAATGCCTGTTACATTTGGCTTTGCAGCATTAATTCTATGTACTTCTGGTAAAAAAAAAAGGTGCAGTCTGGCAGGAACTGCTGCTTCCAGTAAGGTCAGGTTTGGAAGATCACTTGCTTCATTCCCAATTCGGTATATGTTTGAATCCTCTCTTTTTAAATATCAATTAGTTTTCAGCCTGTTCTGATAGCATTTCATTCATACCTCTTCAAAATATATGGCTTAGCAGATGTATTTAACTGAAGTTTTTTAATTTCCAGTAAAAAAAAAAATCCAGTAGAAAATTCCTTCACATATTGGTTATGATGTTATAAACCATCATCCATCTCCATCCTCTCCAGAATCAGTACACTGAGCATGGATCTTTCTGCAGCAGGGAAACCTATATACATAAATCTTTAATATCACCCTTCCGTGTTATTATGACTCTGTGATTGCTTTTTGATGCTCAGTATACAGATGGCAGAAAAGTGTACAGGTAGTCCTCGCTTAACGACTGTTTAACAACGGTTTGAAATTACTACGGACTCGGAAAGGGTGCTTTACAGCCTGTACAGCACTTCCAGCCATCATACAATGTTGGGTCGCCCCCCCGCTCCCACAGTCACGTGGCTGCATTTCAGATGCTTAGCAACCAGCTCGCCTTTACAACCAGTTGCCAAGCACTCCACAATCATATGATCGCCATTTGCAATCTTGTTTGCCAGCTTCCCCAGAAAGTCAGTGCAGGGAAGGTTGCAAGTGGAGGGGACAGAGGGAAACCTCTCAGCGGCGTGCAGGAATGGAGCTCAAATCCTGAAGATTTGAGCTCCATTTCTGCACACAGCCATGAGGTTTCCCCTCCCCCTCTCATTGGTGTGCAGGAATGGAACTCAAATCCTGAAGATTTGAGCTCTGTTCCTCCAGCCCCATGAAGGATTTCTGTCAGGCCCAGCCCAAGAACAATAGTGAAACAGTCCAGTCAAGTATAGTTCCTTTATTTGCTTACACCTTATAGACAAAATCTTGCCAAACTAAATCTATACTGCAGCAACCAGTGAATATACCCTGGGAGATTCTAGGGAGTGGCTATCCTGAACCTCTTACTCTTCCCATGCTCCTCTTGCGGGCTGTATTTTCTTTTGTCTCCTTTCACCTCCGGAATGCAACCCCTCCCTCCTGATAGCCTTGATCTCCCACATCACTCTCCTGGTAGATACATTCCATCACTATTTCCCCTCCGACCACAGAAAGAAGGAAAAACCCTTCTGTGGGCTTTAGGAACAGTTGAGAGCAAAAGGGCTGCCTGCCGGGAGGATTTCAGCTCTGTGCGAAGTTGAAATCCTTCAGCAGACAGCTCTTTTACTCTGTCCATTTAATGAGCCGGGAGATCACTTAACGACCACAACTGGGAGTGCCTGGATTGCAGTCTTTGACCAAAGCAGTCACACTCGCTTAATGACTGCTTTGCTCAGTGATTGAGATTCCAGTCCCAATTGTGTTCATCAAGCAAGGACTACTTGTATCTATATATTTTATATGGTAATCTCTAGTAAAGTGCCTTGTGTGCATTTGTGTGTGTGTGTGTGTGTGTGTGTGTGTGTGAATTAGGCTTCTTCATAGCTGAGAATGCTGATTCCAGCTATGGATGTCTTAGGACTCGCGTGGATCTTGGGAACTGAAATCATGCAGTTTTGGGAGTATGGCAGCAGTGTTGCCTTGTTTCACTTCTAGGATATGGACTAGTGCAGGTAAATATTAAGTACATTTATTTAGTTTCATATCATAGATTCATGTCATCGGTAGTTAAAACAAAAGCTTGATAATCTGTAGTAGTAGCCATGGGCTATCAAGATCTGACGCTTAATCAAAATAATAAAAAAGACATAACTTTTCAGTACAAAAGGATGCTACTACTAGACTGTGGATAATAGCAGAGCTGACCATGCTGAATAAATTATGCTGCAGACTACCACATTTCTTGGCTGTTTATAAATTATATAAGAACCGCAATATCAAGCAGAAAATCAGCCAGGTCTTACTTGTCTTAAATTTATTATAAAGCTTATCTTTCTCAATGAAGTTTTCACAGGCATAAAACTATTTGTCAAAGAAGTTTTCACAGGCACAAAACTATGATTTAGTTTTGATAGGCATAATAGCCACTTACGACTTTATTTTACCATAGTAAGAGCCATTGGGATGTATGACTGTTTTGTATAATGCAGCAATGTCAGAAAATTCAGGCCATGTAAAAGGTGCTTTCCTTATATTTTTTCTTCCAGTAGCTGAAGTTACCATAGTATGAGAAGAACCTGGGTGGCAGGCTTTCCTCATGTCCTCTGACCATTTAGTCTTCTAGATAAATAAATGAATTTTTGGTGGTATGAGAATAAAATAAAAAAAATAAACACATGTTGTTTCCATAACTGTAAAGTAATGTTAAAAGGCACTATTTTATTATTCCCATTGATTTATGTAGAAGCTTCAACATATGAACCAGTGATTGGATTTATTTATCCACGGTTGATTGAATAAATCACAATTACTTCAGTTCACCTAAAATACTGTGTCTTGCAAACCACAACGACTGTGTTAAGAATATAAGAACAAGTGCCCTGCTGGATTGGACCCCTGGCCCATTTAGTCTAGCAGTCTGTTCTTACAGTGCTCAACCAACTGCACAAAGATGCCCATTAGTCTCCCAGCAGATGGCCTTCAGAGACAGTCACACTGCTATCAAGGCTATTAGCCATTGAGTCTCATGACTTCCATGAATCAGTTCAACCCCTTTTTTGAAACCAGCCAAGCTGGTAGCCAGTACCACATCTTGTGATAAAGAATTCCAAAGCTTAATTATGCATTGTGTTTTTAAAAATACACTTTGTCCTGATTCTTCCAGGATTCAATTTTATTGGGTGGCCTCTGGTTCTACTATTTTCAGAAGTGGAAAATAACTTCTTCTTGTCTACTTTAGTAAAATTACTATGCATAATTTTATACACTTCAGTCATGTTCCCTCTCATTCACCTCCTTTCTAAAAAACCAAAATATCACACCTTCCTTCATAAGTAAGCTGCTCTAGCCCCCTGAGCATCTTACTTTCTCTCACCTGAACCTTCTGTACTTCCACTACACCCTTTTTGAGGTGTGTTTCACACAATATTCCAGATGCAGTTGTGCCATTAATTTATACATAGATAGTTTTATATATTGATAGATATTGGCATCTCTATTTTCAGCACTGTTCCTTGTTATACTAATTAGCCCTAACATGCTGTTGGCTTTTTTTTTTTTTTTTTACAGAGGATGCATACTGTGTTGACACCTTCATTGAACTGTCTATGGTTATTCCAAGTTCTCTTTCTTCATCAGTCACTGCTAGCTCTGATCCCATTAATTTGTATGAGTAGTTAGGATTTTTGGCACCAATGTGCATCACTTAGTGACACTGAGACAAAAGCAAACAAATGATAGACAAAAATGATGATGTTTGAATTCAGACGTTGTTAAGGATTCTATTAATTTAAATAATAATTTTAAAATATATGTATTTCATCCAATTTGAGAGCTAAAATCATTAAAATACTTTTATTTCCATTTGAGAGCTAGCCATAAATCACCAAAACATCTAAATTTGATTATCTGTTTTAATCATTGTTAAACTGAACAAATCAAGGATTCAGGCTCTTTAAAACGTTTAATTTTTTCTTCATACAAGAGGAACCTGTAGTGTTTAGAACCAAAGGTCCCTGTAGATGAGTCTCCACAGTTTCTGTGGTTAATATTTTGTTGGAACCAGACCATTCCATGCAGTAAAGAATGTAATCATGTTTGTAATCTGTAAATATGAAATCTTATATAAGCTAAGTCATCAAGTAGAACTAAGAGAAACAGTTTGATTTGGACAGGTTATGTTTAGGTTATATTAAGTTAGCAGTGTGTAAAACACTGAAGTGCTATTTTTCTTAATCACTTTGCATAAACAGATTAATTCCTCCCATATAGCCTATAGCATCTCAGAAGTCTCCAACTTCTTTAGAAAAAGTTTGTGCTCATCAGATTACATGCTACCTGCTTTAACCAATTCATCTGACATGAACAGTGGAATTCGACTTCTTTTTTTTAAGAAAAGCATCCCCATGATACTATCAAGACATTGCCAAACTGAAATTTCAAATCAGCAAATACTGCAGAAATCCTTCAGCTTTAATATATTTGCATGAATTATGCAAACACAACTCCTTATTTCATCAATCTTTTGATAGGAAGAACCATTCAAATTCTTATCAAAAGCCTGTTGATATGGCGTAATGCCATTTCACCAGCTGTTTCTTTCTAAGCCCCAAATTGGATCATTATTGCAAATGAGTAAGGGGCAAGAAAAGTATTTAACCAAATGATACTTAAGCCATTGTTCTTGACACACATTAAAGTGTCGAGACCAGAAAACAATAGAAGAAAGTTTTCAAACAATAGTAACAGAAAACAAGGAAGGAAAAATATAGAAAGATGGAAAGATTGCTTTTATTCTGCTGATATGTAGTCAGTAGAGCAGGCCTGCACAACATGTGGTTCGCCAAGCAGACTTGGGTGGTCTGCCAGTGTTTTTTAAAAAGTAAATAAATTTGCCGCCTTTTCCCCAAAAGGCACACTGCCGAGCACCTCCAGCACCTTCAGGCCTCACCAATGTCACAATTCCATTGCTGCTGCTGCCCCGCTAACTACCAAACAGCTGATCTACATGCCAATATTCCTTTGCAGCCTGCAATGATTTTTAATTTATTATTGGGACCCTTTTCCCCCTACAAGTTTTGCAGGACTGCAATAAAGCATAGGACATTCTGGAACATTCTGAAGTTGGAGTGCTTTAGGGAGGCATAGGATTCCTCTGCCTGTGGCATGATATAAGCCTTGCTAAAATTAACTAGTTAGGTAACCATAAGAGGAACAGTATTTTCTTCTATATGTTTTAGTCTGTCGTTTGACTCCTGTCAAGTGTGTGTTTGTATAAAATCTCATCATCTCTTAAAATCAGGGTAGAGTAACTGAGTCAACATCCTGTTCAGTTTTCTTATATCAAGTAGTAGTGTGAAACATTTCCTGAAATTAAAGCAGCTGATTTCTCAATCATTTTAATGCAGAATAATAAATCTCAATATAATTTTGGGAGAGTTCTTCATCCAAGCACGTAACAATTTTATACTGATTCATTATATTTATTGCCATTTCTGAAATTACTTGACAATTCTGAGAGGTATGGTAGCAGCAACTACTTTACATTCCTGTTTTTATAATAAATGTTAGAGAGTGCTGTGTCTTGAGATTCTAAAAAGAAAAGAAAAATGTAATTCTCTATCTTCAAGATGTAGACTGTCAGTATTTCTATAATGCACAGCAGTATGTTCGAAGGAGTTGTTTTTTATGCAGTTCAAAAATGCAATAAATATATAAACACAGCTTTCCTTTTGAAACAACATATTACATCCTCCCCTTTAAACATAATTTTAACATTTGTGAATTTAACAACTCTCTACATGGGGGACGCGGTGGCGCAGCGGCTTAATGACGCTGAAAGTTGCTGGCCAGAAATGGTCAACGCTTCAGCGGTTCAAGTCCAGCCTTCGCGTTAACAGGGTGAGCTCCTGTTCCCTCCCCAGTTCCTGTCAACCCAACAGTTCGAAAACTCACGTGAGTAGATAAATGGGTACTCTCACTCCAGTGGGAGGAAAAATGCTGGCGGCGCCTTGCAAAAAGGAGTTGGGAGCAGTTGCCGGTAAGCGCGAAAAACCGCGCGTGCCCGAAAAGGGCGCGAAGCAACGGAAACCCTGCCTCCTGCGCTCACCAGCTGGGCTCTGCCCTAGGAAGGAGGCTCTGGCAAACCACTTCTGAAACAATTGCCTTGAAAACTGCAAGGACTCGTCCAAGCAGTCACTGCAGAGTCGGTAACGACTGAGCACAGATAAAAAAAAAAAAAAAACGGGGTTAAATATTAAGGAAGTAACTTCTTGGGCATAAACAATACTGGAAAATAAGAATATAAAACCAGCAAACATTTCTATAGGCAAAGAAAATGAGATATAAAATATGATGAAATCTTTCTTTTTAATGGGATGTCTACAACATGTAGCTGGAATAAAAATAACACTATCTACAATAGTGTTTGGCCTATTTATGGTGAAGTGTGGATTGTTTTGTTTTATTTTGCCACAGTCAATAAAATACTGTGCTTATTTCTATATATTATTGTACTGCTACTTGTATATTTCTGTTACCTGTCCTTGCAGCAAGTTAAAATGAATAAGTTGTACCTTAGTTTAGGTTTTAGAATTATTTCTATCTGAAACGTTTCTGCTGTTCTTTGAAGAATCAATACTGCATAGGCTCTTATTTTTGTTTCTATAATTATCAATTTGTTTCTATAATTATTTTTGCTCTAGAGAGAGCTGTATTGTCCTTTAAAAACAAAACAAAACCTAGCAACTTGAATAAATGCTATAGCTCCATCAGGCCTACCAGGGCTGACGCTTGCCATTGGCCTTGATTGTCCAATCATCTCTTTCCACCTTGTAGTACTGGCGAATACCTGCAACCAACTTAACATTAAAATTTTCTGTAATGTGCAGGGAATTATGGGTAATTAAAATGGCTGATAGTTTGTAGCCATTCATCATAGTGTTGATAAAACTGTCATCACTGCTTGTACAGCCACAGTGAAGAAAAGCTATACTTGAAAAAATCTATTATTGACCTACCTGGTTTTTTTTATCATCAGGAAAGAAATAATTTTACTGTAGCAAAACTCTTTAAAAATAGAGATACCAGTAAAAGGCTTCTTTTTGGTATAATGATATCAAAAATATATATCAAAAAATTGATTCCAAGTCAAATAATTATTGTGGATTAAAATACAGACTATAGTTTTATACTTTTAAACTTTATTCTTAACTTTTCAGATCTGAACAAATAGAAATATCTGTTACATTGAAGCATAGCTGACCTTTCAAAAGGTACAAATCTAGAAAGAGCTGCATAACCCACAGTACACTGGCAAAATAAAAACTTTTTTTTTCTATTCCAAATGCCTTAATTATGTTTTAGAGATGTCTGCTCTTATTTCTCCTGGAAGTATTATAATATGAATTATCTGTCTGTCTCTGTATTTATGTCCTATTTGCACGTGAGAGATATATAATTGTTACTGATGGCTACTAAAAAATCTCAGTGATGAATTTACTGCTAAAGATGTTGTGAAGAGTGAATATATCATCTGTCTTTTCCAGATGTGGTGCATGGTATGAGATGCATTCTTGCTATCTTTTCATTTGTTTCTCCAGTTCTAGCCTCATCTCGATTTTTTCATACATTAATATTTGGCTTTTCTTTCCTTCCATTTCATCTTTTCCTACACTGCCTAAAAAATCCTTCCACCATCATGGCAGAAGAAGCTATCACTCCTACACTTATTACCTGTAAGTAACTTACTTGTGCATCATCAGAATCATGCTTTCTGCCATGTTGTTCTTCTGTGCATGAATAGTATATACTAATAATTCCAGTTCTCTTGTGAAACTCAAAACACTTTTCAGCTTTGCTTGAAACAAAACATCCACATGTCATTGCAATGAAATCCATTTCCCCTTAAGTTCCTTTGCCACGTACTGTGTGTTGAAGTATTGTATTTTTTTTCCATTGAAAACAGTTGGAGAAAATAAGCAGAGTTACCAGAATGTACTCTTAAAAATAAGACTCAGTATCTTTAATTAAAATATTTGTACCAGACCCTCTACCTATTTCCTTAGAAGCAATTCTAATCTTATTTAGAATGAGGCCCCAAGTGGGGGTGGGTGGGAGGTTATCTGCTTTTTTGTCCTTATTGAAAACATGGAATGTATATACATGTACAATCGTTTACTGTATATCCACTGCTTTTTAATCTAGTTCGTAACAATGACAGTACTGCTGGAACGTTGTTGGATAATATAACATCAGGCAGTCTTTTCCAATGTAGTGTCTTTTTATACTTTGGATTTCAAATTCCATAATTGTTGCCATGTGGGATAATAATTATCTTGCTGAAGTCCAGTATGTTTGGAAGAAACTAGGTTGGGCAAGGCTTAAGACAGTGATTACCATTTTGATAAATGAGATTCACAAAACAGGAAAGAATGCATATTTGAATTTTTCAAAAAGTTTGCAGGATTTTGTTTACATGTATCTGTGTTCTAAATTCACAAGGATTGTTTATATGATATGATGGTGTAGCAGATAAGTGGACAAGGACCAGAGAGCCCTGATTCAAGTTTTCCCTGAACCATATAAGCTTATTCCTGTCAGAATATCTCACTAGACTGTTGTTGCAATACTAAATATGCTATCTTGAGCTTCAGAATATTTTTACAACTGTAAACTATTTTGTGTATTTAGTTGAATAGAAAGGTAGAAACTGAATGAATGACTAAGCAAATACATTAATGATTTTTCGTTCTTAAAATATCAGATGACTATTACATTTGTCTCACAAATATATTAGGCTTATATATACATCTAGTAAATACTGAATTTCATCCCTGTCCCCCCTTGTAAGAACACCTGGGTTTCACTCTTGAGTCCAAGAGTTCCACCTCCAGTTGTAATAATTTTTTTACAACTTTGGGAGCAACCTTAAATGTGAAGAAACCGTTTATAGATGTTTATCTATAATATCTGTCATTATGACATTTTTTGTCATAAGTTATCATATTTGCATGTGTTTATACTCTTCATATTATAAACTGACACTTACAGTGTTCTTACTTATGGAGGCACAAAAATAATTCCTGTATATGAACTAATTTATCCAGTAAATTGAGAGTCAACCTTACATGGAGACTTCTTATTCTGGCTCAGGCAAGTATCTCAAAATTACAGAGTAGAAATTCAGGAATGATTTCAATGTAAGTAATGTTTTTGTATATTCATCATCTTTACATTGGAGAAAAAATGGGTATAATTTAAAAAGCTGTGGAAAAGGACTGAATAAAACTTTGAAAGTTTTTATTATAAGTATTTAATAAAAATATATTAAGTACTTACAATAAAAAGGTACATTGAACATCTACTTTTGTCTTTGACTATCTTGACCCCTATTAATCTGTGACGAAAAAGTTTATTTATTAGTTTATTTGCCTATTTTCATGTTAGCTGACATTGGAAGCATTATTGTATGTACGGTCTTCTCTATACTGTTTGTATATGGAAATACTTCTTAAGGCTGTGTAATGCTGCATGATGAAGCTACAATTGGATAAGTAATTTATATTGTTTTGGGACTGTAGTTTCATAACAAATTGAACTGTTAGTTTTCAGGGTGATTTAATGAAATATTGAACCATTCCAAGAGCACAACTATAAGAAATGAGGTAAATACACACAAATCAGTTTGTAGCTAAATGAAAGCAACAGATAAAGAAAATGAATTTAGATGTCTTGTTCATGAGCTTTAGTAATTGTTCGCCCAGAAAAGTTAAAGCACACTGTTTATTTCTGTGCAATGACATGTTTTCATTTATATAACTACTATTAATATTCATATATGATATTTAATTGAAATTTATTCTACATTTAAATCCTACATAAGATGCTTTGACCAAAATACTTATCTTGATCTTATTGATGGAAGTTATGACTAGAGTAATATTGATTTGATCTGAGATATGATTTGTCAGAATTCTTTCATATTTTTCACCAGGTAATTAGACTTAGCTTGAAACATTTCTTCATAGTTCCCACCCACCCTTATCCCCCATTATTTTTTCCTTCCCCTTATATCATGGAAATGAATACATTCCTATTTCAGAATTAAACACCCATCTAAGTTTGTACTCAGGAGGAGTCCAAATGGTATCAAATTGTGTTTACCATATAAGAAAGACAGGCAACATAGCCCCAAGGCTAAATACACTAATTTCCTGTGGCGGGGGAAAGCCATAAGTTCAAGATTACAACTGGCAAAGCACTGCTCAGGTTAGTATAAATATGGAGTGAGTGCATTCCAATATCAAGGTTGAGAAAGAATAGCAAAAAGTCCATTGACTCAAAAAGGTTGGGGGCGGGGGGGGGAGAAAAAAAGGCTTAAGATTTAAACCCTGGGCCTGAGAGATACATTGGGTGCTTGATTTCTGTCTTCTGCAGATATAGAACTCTCTTTTTTTCTGCAGTAAAGCAGTTTATCTAGGAATACTGAGTCCTTGACATGTTGTTATCTGGTTCCTGAATGCAGTCAACCCTTTGAGGTAGACCAAATCAGGAAACAGGCAAGTGCTGTTCTGTCATTGTCACAAAATTTCTCCAAAGCTGCTGGAGGCCATATCTAGCTTTCTACCAGGCTTCTTCCTTCCACACAATTATCTAAAAAAAACTAGGTGCCATGTTTATTGAACTGCTTCCCATATTTACACAAATTAATCATATTGCCTTTTGTCTGCAGCTTTGAGCCACACTGAAAATACATCCAATTTTCCACTGTTTCTGCCTGATCCTAGAACGTTCCCCTTGCTCATTGCACACAGCTGCACCGTTACCACCTTACCTAGGTCAGGAGAAGAGGAAAAAATTGAGGTGGAATGTATTTTGGACTTCCAGCAAACATTTAATTTACTGGAAGGCTGCTCAGATACAAAAGCTCATGGGAAGCAGCTGGTGATGTACACAGCCCCACCCTCATTCAACAGTTTCATTTTCAATACAGCCCAAAATACCTCATTGGCCACATATTCCATCTGCAGTATCTGAATCCTGATTGCCAAAGAAGACATGAAAATTCTCCTCCCAATCCAGACTTCCAGGCTGGAGGAGAGGGGGATAGAGAAATTTAAAGGAGACTTTGTCAGAAATGGAACAAGGACACAATATCTTCCAGACTCACACAGCCAGAGGAAATGAGGGTAAATAGACCTCCAGGTCCAGTAGGACAAAGAAATGAGAAGTTAGAGAGGCAGCTAGCATAAGAGCTAAAGCCAGATAAAACCATTGCATAAACATAGAGCAATCTCAAGACCAAGAAAAAGCCCAAAGTCCATGTACTCAGAAGAGAAGGAGAAAAAGGCTTGAGACTTAACTCTGAGTCAGACAATCAATTGATCAGTCTGTCATAGGTAGTTCTACATATATGACTTCTTTCTTGTCTATGATAAAACAATTTCTCTAGAATTATTACACTGTTGACATTTCCGCTATTATGTAGTTCCTAAATGCAGGTTGAGTTTCTGAAAGAGTAAAGGTTTATATCCATGCCTGGCCTTAATTCTGACAAAAAGTGCCTGCTACAGGAGGAGGATGAAGGGAGCCCGTTATGCTTTGTATCATGGGGCTGAAATCAAATCCCTTCACTGATTAATCTAGTTACGTTACAGGAATGAGGAGAGAATGATTCCTCCATACCCCTCTAACCCTTTGTATGCCCCCACAATTTGCTTGCCAAAGATTGAGAATCCTCCAGAAAACATTGGAGGATTGTTAAGAAATACAGGGGGTGAAAATGGATAAGGAAGTTCTGTTGCATACAGTGACTTCCACATTATTGGTTTTCATCCTATGGATATATACTAGGCTTAGTATAGGATCTTTTCTTTTGTCAAAATGATAATCACTACATACATGCACAAAAAGGGAAATGTGTTTTATTTTGAGCTTGGAACAAAATGACGAAATACATAAGCCCCATTGTAAATGTTTTATTAGCTGGAACAAAACTTGAAATGGGCATTCCAATTTTTGTCTGAATAAAATTCAAAACATCTCATATGTCCAACCCATAAAAAACAATGGGAATTCAGGGCCAGTTGCTTTCCCTATTCAGTGTCAAACAACACAGCTGTTGCCCTCAGAGCTATTAGACTCAGGATTGTAACCTTTAAGTGCAACAGCCACTCAAACAAAAAAATCATAGTTATTGCGCAGGCATGGGGAGGAGAGAGATTGGTTGGTGGGAATGTCCCATTAATCTCTCAGGTCACCTGAGCTCTATTATGCAGGTGTTCCATTATATGCTCTGTACATAGAATACATTGTTTTTAATTTACAATTTTACACTGTAAATATTTGCTACTTATTTTGATGGGATGAACAGCAAACAGAATTCATGTCATTTTCAAGAATATTGTTTCATTCTTACAAACTTTGGTGCCAAATAATCATCATAGCCATGATATAAAAAGAACTGCCAATTAGATTTTGCAAAACTTGTTCCATCCCACCACTGTCAGTGGTGCTATTCAATGATAAAGCTCAAGCTGTTTATTCCTCATCTGGAATATATTTTTCCTATTTATATCTATGAAATGACAGCAAGTAAAAGAGGAAAAAATGGAAAGAATATTTACCTGTAACTTTAGAAATTAATGATGCATTATATTAGTTGAGCCTGTCAACTTTAAATCATTGGTAGTTTCTCTTCTTGAATTGGTCCTGAGATTGCCTGCAAAATGTATTAGGTGGCATACATTTTTTCTGCACCATGAGAATACAGAATACAGTTTTATTTCTCTATACACGTGCCTCTGAAATTACCAAAATGATGCCTCCTTCTGTTGGATTTTTAAGAATCATAACCTGCCCTGTTTTAATTCATATAGCTTCAACAATTAACATTATACCTGAATTGTCTACCTGAGTCCAAGTTTTCAAAATATTCAAATCTGATTGTATGTATAAGACCAGCCTCATGTGTTTTTAATATTACCATTGCTTATTTTATGAAGTACAGTAGAGTCTCGCTTATCTGACATAAACGGGCCGCCAGAATGTCGGATAAGCGAAAATGTCGGATAACACACAGTAACGATTGAGTGCGGTAAAAAAAAAACACAAGAACCCCGATCCGCTGCGCCTGTTGCAATCGATTTTTGCGTTGCGGCACCGCACCGTCAGGAGCAACAAGAAAGAGTACACTCACGCTCGCAAACAAGCGGCACTTTTCTTGTCGCTGATTTATGTGTGTTGTGTTTTTTTTAGGGGTATCAGATAAGATGGAATGTCGGATAAGCGAAGGTCGGTTAAACGAGACTCTACTGTATTTTCTTCACTGTTGCTCTCATTTAAGAGAAACCATTATATACCAAAATTTGGGGTACAAATTTTCATGCAAAATTTGTTGCATGAAAGCTTTAATGAAATCTACAAACTGGCTTAAAAATAACAAGAATCAAATTAACTGCAACCAAAGCTGTGCATTTGTTTCCATGACAGTCCTTTGCACTGTGGAGAAAGTGCAATCTCTGTTCATTTATCTGAATTAGTAAACTCAATATCCCTTTTCACTAGAATGTTATGTCATTGTTTTGTCTTACATCTGACACAGTACTTCACAAATAGAGTCTTTTCCAACTACTTTCCCATAAGATGCCATAATTGTAGATCCTTGAAGTGGAATAAGCTGCTCTCACTTTTCAGCACAGTTGGTTTTTGTGATATCTTCTCTAGGACTGTACAATTTAATTAGATTATAGTATCATTAAGTCAAATTTAACCAATGCAAATATGGTATCAGAGGTTGTAGTAGATTAGATTTATTATACTGCATTACAGATAAATTAATAAGCATCATTATTATTGACTTTTAATGAACTATAAGCAAAAATCTGTATAAAGTAACATTAAATCCTCAACTTTAAAATATGACCAAAGTCAGCAAATACTAAACTATGCTTGATTCAATTATCTATTTTTTTAAAGTTGCAGTTTTTAAATAAATGTGTAATCAATTATCAGATGCTATTTATCTTTGTCTATATGTGTACCTCAGTATAGCATGAATCAGAATATATATTCTGAAATAATTTTTTCAAGTTATTTCAAGGTTGTTTCAAATCTGATAATGTGATTAGACCACTAGGAAAAATAATTTACCTAAAATGATAAAATAAATTCCTGAAATTGATCAGTCTGCTCCAAAGAAAACAGAATCTAAAGTTTGCAGTAAATTATTTAAATGTACAGTTCCTAGCTTGCACAGAACAGACTACCTTTATTTCCTACTGAATATACAAATAGAACACAATGCATTGTTGTTTAGTCGTTAAGTCGTGTCCGACTCTTCGTGACCCCATGAACCATATTGCGCCAGGCCTTCCTGTCCTTCACTGCCTCCCTGAGTTTGCTCAGTTTCATGCTCATATAGCTATTTAACATGATTTAGAGCAGTTTTCAACTATAAATATGATTGCTAAAGAAAAATCTTCATTCCCCATTCCCTGCTGATAACAGTAGAACTTGCGTTTGAATAAACATATTAATTTTGCATTGTAAGTAACTCAGTGATTGGCACCTTAGTTATGACTGCAGTAAGGATAATATGTGTTTTTCTATTCTGCTTTTCTAATTATTCACGTAGCTGTGGGATTAATATAAGATAGAAAAGGTCACTTGACGTAATTGGTTACTGCAACACTATTTATGGATTTTTTGGTGATTGTTAGGGTTATACTGTCAGGCAATCAAGCAAATGAGTTCAGGCTAGTGATCCTTAAGAAAATAAATTAACCTCAACAATAAATAAAAGGTTACTATTTACTTCAAGCTCTCCCAAACTACCTAATCTTGATTAATTGTGTTTTCCCCTTTGGGCAATATATACACTTTAAAATGCTATTCAAATTGTTAATGCATATTAATATATATAAAATAATGCTGGTTACTAAATATAATGCATTATTTCTTCTGATAATTAAAATATTCATTTCAAATCTTACTAACATCAAATTAACTTGCTAATATACTGCCCTTTTTTTGAAGGATAGTGCAATTTAGTGTTATTCTAACTTCACATTCACTTTCTAAAATAGGTTTGTCAAAGAGATTGTAATCTGTTCAAGGTTACGGTGAAACTTCACAGTAAAATGAACTTTTAGCCATAATTATGACACCCAATTTTATCATAAACATTTTAACTGGGTTTTTTAAGTTAAAATGTTCAATAAATGAATTGATTGTATCACTATATTTATATAGCAAGTTCAAAACCCATTTCCTGGGTTTAAATTTTAGACCTTAATCTTGGTGTCTGATACTATAGTATTATTCTGTAGTTCTGAATATTTCTGGATTCTGAATGTTTCTGTGTTTTATTTTAATACATAAAGTAAAAGCTCTAATATACGTAAATCAAAAATAAGTGTCCTTACTAGCTTAAAGAAGAGTGTCAAATCTACTAAAGATTAGCTTTGAAAATCATTACTGCAGATATCTTTTTTAATGAACCAGTTTTGTCATTTCTGTGAATAGTTATATTTTTAAATGGCTTGAAAACTAGAATCTGAATTTTAAAAACTGTGTCTGCATTTTGTAATTTCACTGTAAACTATTTTGTTCTATTGAAGGAATAAAATTATAGTAAATTTTAAACACAGAATCCATTTAGGGCAGATGCTGTCCTTTTCATCCCTGTTCTAGTATAGAAGTAAGATATACTACTTGTCATTATGATTGAGGTAATATTTTTATAGCATGCCTCCCTAAGAATGTTTCTCTTTTTGCAATATCTAATTAAACAGTAGTGCATGTATAATTTTAGCAGCATGTTCTTCCCTTCTCTTTCAGTTTTCTCTTCTGGGAGTACTATGCGGGTGGTGTCTACAATATAAGAACTTTTCAATCTTTTTTCTTATGGTCAGAATTTAAAACACACACACACAAACCAGTTTTTCATCCTGCTGTACCAGAAACAGACTGACATTTAGAGTTAATTCATAAATGTAAAAAAGTACAGTATGGACATTTTCATTAATTTTTACATGGATAAATATCTGAGGAAACGGAATTGAAAAAGAAACTTGTTACCTGAAAAACAAAATAAAATAAACCCCCTAAAATATTTGTTTAAGCTAATTGTAGCAGTTTTAGCAGCATGGAAGCCTGAAAAAAGTTGGGCTGCTTTAATGACTGGCACAGAGGTGCTGTGTTCACACAAGGTCCAAAGCACTTCTCCCAAACCATTTCCAAAGAACACAGTGTCATAATAAATATCTGAATTATGTTTCCAGATAATGTATATTGCAATCCACTTGTAGTGCTTCTAGTCCTCTTCCCCAGTGATGTTCCTATTACCCAGCTAGGCATTTTACCATGCTTAGCTATGAAAATGGTTCCACCTTTATACCTTCCAATCTTAATCCTACCTTCCTTCTAAAAATGGAAAAATAATTTGAATTTGACTTTCTGATCCCCAAAATTCTATGCTTCTGCATGTCAGCTAGTAACTTAACAGTACAGAGATCTGGATCTAGCCACAACAGAGGAGCTACTGCTTTCCTCACTGCAGTGGTCTTGGCAGTGTAGGATAATAGTTGGAATATCTGAGGGTCTAATCTGATTGCAGAAAGGATTGAGAATCTAGCTTAGTTTTCCAATGCAGAAACAGACCAGTGGAATTATTTTTGTCTCCCAAGTTCACTTCCCCCTGCAGTCTTCAGCATTATTACCATGTTGTTCCAGAGGTTCTTTCATCCTTCCAGAAGTATAGATAGATGCAAGAAATCATCATAAATTAATTCCCCTTTTTTCCCAAATAGAGTTTCATTGTGAATTGAAACCCATTCACAGGTATTCTGGAGCCAATGTATCAAGTAATGTAAATATATATGACAGGTGTCATTCTCAGATGAAGCATCTGAAAAACTGGAGTAAACTGTTCAGGTTACTGAGAGTGAAAGTAGCTTCTATTTCTAGATAGAATGGGGGACATGGAAATAGCTCATCAGACAGGTGATCACTTAACAATTTATACTTGGAGGAATCTGGCAACCTACCAGTCCTTGGTAGCACATTGTCATGAGATAGCAAAACCAAAAGTAAAGCTTGAGAAATCCTGGGAAAATAAGCACTGTTCATGAAACTTCTGGGATAAAAGTAATGACAAAAGCTTTTCTTATTCTCTCCAAATATATCAAACTCTGTTTTGCTGGTGTCAGCCATCATCAATTGTGATCCATTTTGATGTATTCTCATGCTCCTTGTTTTTATTTTTGTTTTCCTTTGAATCCCTGATGTTGCTGAAGTACATCATTTGATTTATCATTTGGTACTGGAATTTCTTACTCTTTTCTTGGCTTGATCTTCTGGCCAAGTATTGATCTCTGTGCCTGCTGCTACTGTTTCCCTGTCAGCAGTACTCTCATTGCAACTTTGGGTAGAGCAATATATGTTTGAAGAAATAAAGGTTTTGCTTGCTTGCTTGCTTACTTAAGAAGTTCTTGTTCCATCTTTTAATTAAAAAATATTCAGTATGCTTAAATGAATTAGAATTCTATGTTTTTACTTTCAATCTATAATTGATTCATACAGTTTTCTTAAATGTAAGTGATCTGCAATAGGTCAATCAAACACTAAAAGCAGCTAGGAAATTAAAACAGCAAAACAAATTGAGCAGATTAAATTGTTAGATCAGTTCATATCAGAAGTCTCACGGATTGAAATATCCCCAGCCAACAGCTGGGGATATTTCACCACAGCTTTTAACAATGAGCAAATCCAGAAAAGGGCTTCCGAGAAATACAATTATACCTGGACAAACTCAGATAGGAAATAAAGAATATGCAGACAAAGCCCAGTTCTTTTGTTTTAGCACGTAGGTAAAAATAAAGAAAAAAGGCAAGGAAGTAACAGAATGTTAAGGCCTTATATTAATATGGGAGTAGCAAGTATGACAATGCAAAACAAAACGGGGTGAATTTAATGATATTTTCACATTGCTCTCTGCAGTTAGCACTCTCTCAATCAAATAAGAGAGAGCATGAACCAGGAAGTTTTCAGTGTAATAACATAATAACCCACCAGGGCAGAAATTGCTGGTTAAAGAAATAAATTAGGAACTTTATAGAAAGAAAAAAATTGGCTTGTCTATGGTAGTAATTATGTACTTGTTGCTATAGTAAGAAGAGAAAGATTAGACTGTATTAAGCCTATAAATATCTCTTGCAGGAACTTATGCAACCACCAGTGAGCAGGTCCAACACATGCTATCCATTCAACAAAAATGTAGAACACCGAGGGTGCATTTTTGCAATACTGTGAATAAGGAAAAAATCTGTTGCAATCGGTGGGGCTTTTTTTTTCTTTTGGCCTTACCTTCAAGAATGATAATTTTAGCTGGAATTGCTTTGTATTATTTCTATTAGGAGTTTTTTTTTTTTCCTCCCAAAGTGTATATTGTCAAAACTAAATTGCTTAACAGAGGTTTCCTTCCATTTTACAAGCCTTTTGAAAAGTTGCTCTGGAAAGCTGAAATCTGTCTGGAGCACTGTGAGGAAAAACACAGGAGACTTCAGCATAAAGAGAAAATCAGCAAACATCAGTTTTCTGATGTCTTTTCTTCATACAATGAACAATAGTAGTCTAATCCATTGTATTTATTTGGGGCCTCCAGACCTGGAGAATTTCCATCCTTGTTCTAATTAGATCCAGGTCTTGCTAACTTAATACTGAAAAATGAAATGATGCTTCTATGTCATACATTGTGCCACTTTCCTCTTTTTCCATTTTTTAAGTGCTGTCAACTGTGCATTTTTCTGGTGATCTTTTTTTATGCAATAATTAGATGGCATCCACCTAATATTAATTCTTAATTTTGGAAAGAAAATAATGTATTATTAGGTATCCTGCAATAAGTTTAGGTAGCCTTTTCAAAATCAGAAGGATTCTAAAAGATTATGATACAGGTTACAATTTGCTTCATACTTCAAACAGAAAATTTTTCAGACTGGAAATCTGAAGTTGGAGTATGAGGTTCAAGTGTTAAGAATCATGCAGAGAAAAATGTGGATCTTTTATTTCATAAATATACATTAGGAGCTTTCAGAAGACAATTTTATCATTGTGACAAACCATACAAGAATAGCCAAGCAAGTATCTCTTGTGACTGTACATAATGTATAGAAAATAATTACGTTTCATTCACAATATTTCTATAGTGCTTTTCAACCGTAATTATTTTCAGCAGGTCCATGATAATGCATCAGATTTAACAGACGTTTCTTTACAAAACAGGATAATGTCCTGGTGGGGCTATAAAAAGTAATTGCTTTCTCTGACTTTGACTTGTGTTTTGATTTGTTTTGATAGTCACACCATAGCTTGAACTTGTGTGATGGGACCAATCGCCTGAAAAGTTTGTCATATATAATACAGTGTACTAGTTTTGAGTTTATAACTTTGAGTTTATAAGAGTAAGGAAACCACATGCAGTCATCCTGATATACTAATATTTAGCAACAGCAACATTTTATTCTCACTGCTGGCAAATATACTATAGAATATGTTATTGAAACTGATATTTTAATAAGTATAGTTGTTTCTGTGCTTAACAGCATAACTGCAAGCTTACTAGTATATAAATTGGCAAAGCAACAGAATAGAGATTTGGGATTGCTAAATTAGTTAAACAGATGATATACTGAGCCATGTATTTGGTTTGATGAGTACAGCTTACAATGGTGGATACTTTACAGTGCTACTGTAAAGAAATTGGGTGGTATTTCTCTTCAGAAGCAAAGATAGTCTTTTGAACCCGCTGGAAGTTGAAACATTTTGTTTGCATGTGTGCATTTGTGAGAGCAGGAATCTAACATGAGCAATGATTAGTGAAGCAGATTTTATAACATAAAGGAGATCCAATTACAGGAAATGCATTAGATGAATCGGCAAAGCAAACACAGGACATGAAAAGAACATGTTCTATCTTCATGCATGCTTTGGGAAAGCAGAAGGAAGTTACCTCAGATTAGGAATCTTGTATACAAAGAATGGCAGAATGACAGACAAAGAGGGGACACGATCCATAAGTCTGTTTACTCCCAATACATCCTTGCAGGCAGTAGCTTGAAGTGCTGGAGAGTTCATGTTGCTGGATCTGGACTTCCAAATGAACAAACAAGAGATGGAGGGAGAAAGAGAGAAAGAGAGAGAGAGAGAGAGAGAAAGAAAGAAAGAAAGAAAGAAAGAAAGAAAGAAAGAAAGAAAGAAAGAAAGAAAGAAAGAAAGATTCTCATGTTTAATATAGTTATTGTTAACTATACTACAGTTAACAACTATAATACAGTATAGTTAACTATACTACAGTTAAGTAATTGCTTGCCAGAAGTATTCTAACATTTTTCCTACCATTCCAAAAAATGTTCCAAATGTGTGCTCAGTATGTATATGTGTGCATGTGGATAAGTATTGCAGAGTCATTGGTCCCCATCTCGTACCATTCTCTCAGAGGTCCATCAATAGCCATTTTCTCAAAAATATGACAGTTTTGTATGATAACTGTTCATGATAGCTTGGGATGCATTTTATCTTCTTCTTTGTGTGGATTTGAAAACCCTAGTGAGGAGAATTGAATCTTGGCATTTTGGAGTGAACTAGTCCTGGATTGGGTTTTTTATTTATATTTATTTATACACACACACATACACTCCCCAGTTATTTAATGAAAACTGCAGTAGAGAGGTATTTTTCCTTCTATTGATCTATAAATAGAAGGAAGATTAGTTTTAAAAGCATAATAGCTTTTTAGTGAGTGTTTAAAAGAAGGGCAATACCTTATTGTCAGGAAGAGCTTTAAGGGGAAGAAAAATTCAAAAATGAAAGAAAGTGGCCTGCAGCTTAATAGCTATATCACTGAAGGATGCTGTAATGAGACAGAAATGAAAAGTATTTTGATAAGGAAGGTCATTTGCTATTATTCACTTCACTTAAAACTTTCCTGAAACTCCATTTGGGTTTAATTGAGGATGGAATCAAGGCTGAGAAGTCTGTGTCTTTAAGAAGTACCTAGCATATAATTTTATGTATTCATGCCTTTCAACCATTCTTAATTCTTACACAACCAGATATTCCATTTGTTCAGGACTGGACTACAAGGTTCTTAACCATCAAGCTAACACAGTATAATTTAACTTGGCCAAAGTAACACAATGCATGAAGAATTACAGGACAGGATAAATACACTAGTTAAGGGTCCCAATGTGATGTTGAATTTGGAACTTCTCATTGGACCTAGGCATGGCAAAGAGGATAATTCTATGTAATTGGAAAGAAAGTCACTTTCCTGATCTGGGATACGTGTTTGTTATCTATTTTTGATAAAGTATCTGTGTTCTAAAAATGAGAAGGAGATATAGTATGTTGCTATATGACCTAGATTTGATGACAAGCTTAATGATTGAATTAATTGTAGATTATCTGTACTTATAGATACTTCTGTTAATTAGGTTTTGTTATATTAATTCATTCTAATTATTGTAATATTTAGGGATTTTTTTATTCACTGCATTTAATATAGACCTTTTTCTTTTGTATTTCACCATTTTATCAAATAATATTAATGCTAAAAAATAAGAATTATGGGAGACAGTGGTCAGTAAAAATCACAGGTGCATGGAAGGTTCCAAACAGTATTATACAAATGTTAAAGGAACAGAAACGTGATAGAAGTTAATGTATTTGATTATTTTAGAAGCATTTGTCTTTGAGCAAGAAAAAATAAATTCATTTTATTTAGATAAGACATAATATAACAGCATAATAGAAAAACATATTGGATCAGACCAATGGCTCATTTAATGCCAGATGGTGGCCAACCAGAAAGATTCTGGTAGCTCACAACATGGATTGGAGGGTGCTATAACTATAAGTTTTCATCCTGCCTTAGGCACAAATCCAGCTGGGTGACCTTGAGCCAGTCACTCTCTCTCAGCCCTAGGAAGGGGGTAATAACAAGGCACTTCTGAAATCTTGCCAAGAAAACCACAGGGACTTGTCCAGGCAGTTGCCAGGAGTCAACACTGACTCAAAGGCACAATCAATCAATCAATAAAATAACTGGTTCCCAATTGTCACTCAAGGCATGTTGCATTTGACCCCAGGGGAATAAATAGTCAAGGCTAAGAGCCACTGATAGCCTAATCCATGATGAAATTATCCAGACATCTTTTAAAACCTTCTAACTATTGATATCCATCATTCCATTTGTTGGCTACAAAGTTCAGTTTAATTGTGTGTTCTATAAAGACCTAATTTTTCCCATATTTTTCTCATTCCTTAAAAGTTCTGTTAAAACAGTACAACATACACATATCTCCTAAAAATAGCTGGAGCCAATGCATGTATATTCAGTGTTCTGTCACTTTTTCAGAAACTCTTCCCCCTATAAAAATGCATATGTCATTACTATATTAAATGTTAGCTTGTGCTTCAGCCTTCTATCTTTCAGGTACTTTAAGCAACTCATCATTTAAAATAAGATGGTTTCTTCTCTCTTTCTCTCTCTCCTCATGTTATTTGTTTCATGTGCAAGATCAGATAGACAGGCAAAGTTAAGGAAAACTCATTTTTTTAAGGCACATTGGACAATATGTTGAGATAAGTTAGTTCTTTTACAAAAGAAAAATTGCTGTTTAATCAGGATGGAATCATGTATGTAGTACCCAACATTACAGATAAGGAGAGCAATTGTTCTATGGCCTGGACTTTTTTTAAAAATGTTTTTTCAGTTATTAAGGGCTAAAGGAGAATGACTGTGATGAGGTGTTTTTAAATAACAAAAATTGTGCTAACATACTTCATCAGTTTGCCATCAAATTGAACAGCATGATCTTGTGGAACTCTACAGGGCATAAAATAGAAGCTGCCTGCAGATTGCCTATCCTTGTTTTAGTTAGACCTGGATAAAACTAACAGGATCAGGAGAATTTCCAGGTTGGGATAAATGGCTGGAAGAAAAGTGTGCAGATAACACCAAATTAAATAGTTTGTGTAGTTAAACACAAAGATGTAGCCAATGGCTCCAAATAGATCTAACTAGACTGGGAGAGTATCCCTTAAAATGGCAAATGTGGTTCAATTAAATAAATGTAAAATTTTGTACACCAAGACCAAGTCCCCTAAAGCCCCAAAGACTCATGACTGCTCCATCCCAGAACTGCCCCACAGTGCTTTAAACCCCAACTTTTACGGGGTCCAGAAGCATACTATGGTCACTGGTATGGAACACTGCCAAGAGATCTAACAGACCAAGAGGAGCATATGCTTCCATCCAGGTCCAAAAAATGTCATCCACCAAAGTGACCAGTACTGTTTATATCCCCTACTCAGGTATGAATCCTTACTTTAAAACGTTCCCAAAAATCTGTTTCCTCTAAGATTTTCCTGCACCCTCCCCAGCCACTTGCACACCCTCCCCAAGTCTCACTAAGCTTGCGCTGTGCTTCCCCAGCCACTCACACACCCTCCCCCACCCAGCAGCAGCCACCGTTGTGCTCACACCATGCGTCCCCTGCCACTCGCACACTCTCCCCGAGCCTTGCGGTGCTTGTGCCACGCCGTCCCAGCCACTCACTCACCCTCCCCAAGCCTTGCTGTGCTTGCACTGCACCTCCCCAGCCACTTGCACACCGCATTGACTTTGCTTGTTGGAAGCTGGCAGAGGGTCACAAATGGCGACTGTGGGACGCTGCAACCGTGTGGGATTTGCCTAATGACAGCAACTGGGTTGTCACCATGGGTGAGTTGGGCAGCCATAGAAATTTGTTTAATTGATAAATAAATAAATAAAATAAACTGGGACTGCCACAACTGCTTTCATAAGTCAGCACAGTCACGTGACATCGCACTTTACGATTGCGTCACTTAGTGGTGGAGTTGCCGGTCCCAGTCAGCATTAAGTGAGGACTACCTGTAACTCCAAAAAATGGGGTTTCAACTCATTCTGGCACAAAGACCTGGGGGAAAAGCTAGGTCTTAACCACTTTCCTAAAGGCCTGCAGAATCGGCCAGTCATATGTCAGAGGGGAGGTTGTTCTAAAGATCAGGACCTATCACTGAGAAGGCATTCCTCGTGGGTCCAGTTGTTTCAAAGAAGGAACCTGGAGTGTGCCCTCCCTATTGGAGCATATGGGACAGGTGGATACCCTTGGGAGGAGGCGATCCTACAAAGAACCCAGTCCTGTGCCATATAGTTTTGTAAGTGATAACCAACACCTTGAATTGTACCTAGAAGCCTATTGTGAGCCAGTGCAGCATGCAGAGTAGCAGTGTCACATGGGTGTTACAAGAGGTGTCATAACTATCCTCATCAATGCATTTTGGATCAATTGCAGTTTGCAAATGGTCTTCAAGAGCAGCCCAATGTAGAGTATGTTGCAGTAGTCCAGGTGGGAGGTAACTAAGGCATGAATGCGCATAAGCAGAGCTTTGCAATCCAGGAACAGGCACAATTGGCACACAAACATAGTTGTGCAAAGGCCTTCCTGGCCACAGCTGCCACCTAGCTAGAGCTGTGAGTCCAGGAGAACCCCCACACTAAATCCAAATGAGGCAAGCCAACTCTGCTCAGAATCAAGGATGAAATCTCTCCAGTTCCAGGCCCTGTGGTTTTGCTAGGGTTGAACTGAAGCCTGTTCTCCCCCTTCCAAACCCCTGCAGCTTCCAAACACTGAGACAAAACCTTAACAGCTTTACTTGCAGAGCTGGGGGCAGAGATGTTGATGATACTGCCTATGGACCCTATGGACAACCCCTCAGCAGCTTCATGTAGATATTACAAAGGAGGCAGGGGAGAGCCTGAGGCATCACAAAAAGCAGTGGTCTAGGACTAGATCACTTCCTCCCCACCAATACCAACTGGAACACCACAAAATAGTGCCCCCTCTTCCTCACCCCCTAAGCTATTCCAGAAAGATACCATGGTCAATGGTATCAAAGGCCATCAAGAGAACAAGGAAGGCCAGGATAGATGTATCCATCCTGACTCCCATAGGTCATCCACAAGCACAACAAAAGCTGTCTCAGCACTGGATCCCAATCTGAAACCTGACTAAAAGCATCCAGATAATCTGCTTCCTCCAGGATCCATTAGAACTCTAAGCCAACCACTGCCTCAACAAGCTTTTCCAAAAAGGGAAGAGTGGAAACTGCATGAAAATCCTCCAAATCTGTGGGAGCCATAGATGTTTCTGGGGAAGAGGTGGCCACCACCTGTTTCAGAGATGATGGAACCACACCCTCTCTCATGGAAATATTAACATGCACATGGATCCACCCACACATACCCTATCTGGAGGTCTTAACTAGGAAGGGTGTGGATCTTAAACACAGGTGGCACACTCACAATGCCAAGAACCCTGTCTACTTCCTCAGGACTAACAAACTTCTCCCTGGTAACATTGCATGACCATCCCTCAGTCACCTCTATAGGACCTGTCCAGCTGGAATCGAACTCAGATTAAAATTACTCATATCTATTGGGCATTGGTCATAAGACGTGTGTTGTCAGTCTTGTGGGGACTATCAGCCATAGGGAGGAAAGTAAAGCAAAACTTTCACATATCCCTAAATCTGCATCAGAATACCCCAGGAGGAACAGAGAAAATGAGTTTAACTAAAACCACAAAGTACAGAAGGCCACAATTTTTAATAGGAAAGCAAAAAGCAGAACAAGAAATGGATGACTATGTAGGAAAACAAGAACAGGAACAAAGAGACACCTAACTTAAATGGCAAGGCATTAAGCTGGAAATAGGAATAAAATAAAAAGCAGAGTTACAGAATTGTATCAGTTGGATCCACAACAAGTTCACCAGGATACAGGCATCTAAAGTTTAGTCCAGGATCAATGCAAGAAAACAAGCATAATCATGCTAATCAGAAAGTGGACAATAAGTATCCAGACCATCAGTTTCATTCAAATTTAATTGTGGGCTTTGCACTCAAGCCTTACTTGTGTGGTTCCCAGTAGGTATCACATGTACATTATGAGATTACAATGTTGTACTAGTTAGGTCTTCTTCAAGATCCAGGAGTGCTCTTTTTCACGATAAGTTAGAGGTATATAACAGAAAGGCTAAAAGTGCATGTTTTTCAGGATTCAAAATTAACATGATGGCTAGATGAATCCTGTTGATATTTTACATCTTTGAAGCCAAAAAAATACTCAACAAAAACCATGATGAACCATCAACTATAAGTACACCTTATAGGGTTTGAAATATAATGGGTGATAGAGCATTTTTTGGGCTGACTACTGCAGGGAAATAGCAGGTTCAGGAAAAAGTTTAAACTGTAGCTGATCATTTAAAAGTAGGTCTCTGTTTGTGCAGAAGACACATAATGACTATGTCAGTTGTTATTTTTTAAACACTGAAAGGTATGTAGTTCATTTACCAAAAAAAAGGGCTGATTCTACATTGCAAGGATTTGTATCTGCTGATCCAGCAAGTTCAATATACTGTGCAAAAAAAGTATGTATCTAGCCTGAATATGCTGGCACAAAATTCCCCTTTTTTCATTTGCAAATGCGTGAAAAAGTAACACACAAATGCATGTGAAAGTAACACCCAATTCTATACCACACCACAATAAAACATGATTTTATATTGTAGGTTTGAATATGGGGGGGGAAATGCCTTTTGTGATCTTCTTTCCCGACTTCCATGTGCAGTTTGCAAGCTGAGATTTCTGTTTTTGTTAACAGTTAATGATTTTTTTCCTACTTTCTACTCCATAAAGTTGCTTGTTTATGAGTATCATTGATGCAGAAAACTTGGCATCTCTTTTACTTACATTTTTATTAGCTAATTTTTGTATTAGTTTTATTTTTAAAATGTATCCTACATTTTCATAAGTATTAACCCCCTGGGAGTAATCTGAACAGAAAGGTGAAGCATAAACAGAATAAAATAAATAATTACGGCAGCTAAGGGGGCTGAATTCAATGTTTTAAATCATGGCAGGCAGAATATTATCAAAAGCACACTTGAACTAACAACACAGTTGGATCATAAGAAATGAAGAAGGCACCCATTTTAGCAATCAACAGCCAGGGGCAGTAAAGGAGCAGGCTTACTGTACATGCTCTGTAATTTAACAATAATTGTGCAAGCTCTGTTTAAGTGCCTGGAAACTGTGCAAGAAGCAGAAATGCTTGCTGGAGTTTCTCAGTATATACAGTTCCATTAAAAAAGAGTATTTTCACTAAGAGATATTTAGTAAAAGGCAAACATTTGATACAGAAGAGTGTCATATGCCAACTTATCATATTTCCATTATGCTTCTCTTTAGATTATAGGATGCAAAATATCAGACACAGCATCATTTATTATAAAGGCATTTCAAAATAAATTGACACAACCAAAATAAATATTTCAGCTTTTGGTTCAGAAACAAATCTGCTGAAATGTTTTTCCATTTCATATATAATTGCCTATCTTCATCTCTAAATTTAATGTTATGTGCATAATAGCTTTCACATTTTAGAATTGGCTTTGTTGACATTCTCCCATGCTAAGAAAGCTGTTTTACTGGGAGAAGATTTGTAAAGAGAATCAGTCAGTAAACACAGTAAGTTTTGAAAGTTTTAACTAAACAATTTCAATGTATCCTACCAAGGTAGCATTTTTATCTTTATTATTTAAAATAATAACAGACTAATAACAGGTTAGATTCAGTAAGATTCACTTAATTATATATTTAGAGGTCCTGTGAAATCAAAGACTAATCATCCATAAATTTATTAGAGAAGATAAGAGTGCTCAGTCTTACTGAGGAAACATTACATTCTGTGAGACTTAAAAGAAAGCAGAAAGTATAATTAAGACAATCAACAAATGACAAAAAGAGAAATCTTTTCTCTGCCTACTTTGATTTTCCATTTGAAAACCAAGTTAAAGAAGTTGCATCCTATCATTTTCTTGGTACTGCAATTTCTCCTAAGTTGCTACTCTTGTATGAACAGCAGTCATCAGGTTTATAATGGCTCAGCAGCTGTGTCTGGATTGGGAAAAGAATTCCCCAAAATGGATCCTATATTGGTGTCTGTCAGACATGAAAGCTTGTCATAAGATGTCATCTTGAAAATGTATACAGATTTACACATTTAGACACAAGATTTCAGCTTTTTTTCTGGAAAAACATAGTGTATATTTTGATGAGCTGATGAATGGAGGTTTAAAGTGAAGGAATGATATCCTGACAGTTTGTTATTAATGGTTTGGAAAAGCTGACTAATACTTCTGTTTAGAAGGTCTATTTTAAAATGTTTGGTTTAAGATTTAAATGAATTTCCTAGGGGATTTAATTAATTTTCTTCAGCATTTTGTTTTGAAAAAATTAAGCATGATGCGCATGTACATACACACACACAGAAGAAAAGGTGGATAAGCTGTCACTATCCTGGATCAAAAAGTAATGTTAAAAAAAAACACCCTTAGCTACACAAACTGATGCATAACCTCCCTTAATATATTCTTTGTAAGTTCTTTAACAAGACTTTCCAGGTGAAAAGTTATGACTTGGCTGACAGTGTTGCCACCTGATGTTCAGCCAGGAGCCAATAGGTTCTTTAGGATTCAAAGACAATAGACTCAAACCAGGATGAAATACCAAACAGGAGAAAGATACAGAGAAAGAAAGATAAACCTCTCCAAGTCCCTTTGATTCGGCAGGAACTCAGTGGGCAGCAGAAGGATGCAAATTGACATTTCTGGTCAATAACTTGGGAATTCAGATAAGTGACCCTTTGCTAAGAATATGACTATGAGAGCATTGCTTCTAGTTGTAGCTATTATTCCCACTCCCTTTAGGAGATGTTAGATTAGAGAATTTATACTGTTTTCTTTATCTTGATTGTTTCAAGTTAGGAATATAGATAAGAGGCAAGCAAGAGTGATTACAATATAGTGATGCAATCCATAAAGCTTGCTAAGTAACTTCTAATGTGTGGAGGAACTTTCAGTAACAAAGCTTGGTAAATTACACACAAATTGCCTCAGCTGGCTGAATAAGCCTTCCTATAGACATTTCTTCCATGTGCAAAGGGAAAAAAGAGCTCCATCTTTGTGCCCATTTTCCACAGTGTCAATAACTGACCTTCCAAGACCACACAGTTTTCCAAAACCTAACTTTTGAAGGTTAGCTTAAGAACTGAATTGCTCTACCTTTAAAAAATTTCCCTTTGATCCCATTCAGCATTAATTGTCGGCAGGTTTCTTTTTTTACTCACTCAGGGATATGTTGACATAGAAAGGGTCTGTGTGGTGACATTTACCAAAAGTTTGGAGAAGAATATTAAACACCAACAAAAAAAAGTAGATGTACTTTATTTTCGCTTAATTCCAGATCCATCTGAATTATTTCAGCTCCAGTTTGTTCCAGATGAAGTCTGTGTTAATAAAAAGCTTGGTATCCTTTAAGCAGAACTAAACATGCATAGTGGTTTGCTTTGGTCGTTGTAAAAAAAAACAAAAAACAGTCAATTAATTAGTTGGCTGGTTTTTAGGAAGTAATTAAAAAGAGTGCGAATTACCAAAACAACAACATTTTGGAGAATGCTTATTTTTCTCAGTGATTTTAAATAACAGAAATTCTTTCAGCTCTTTTCAGCTAATCACTTAAATGTGCGAAGGCTTGAAAGTGATGAGGTCCCATCCTCTGTTCTCTCAGGCCTTGACAAAGTCAGCCAAGCAGTCCAAAGAGGCTACCACTCAGGTTTATTTCAGCTTGAGCATGGCTCTCCTGCTTTATTATGGTTTTAGTTCATAAGGAGATGACTTGCATTCAAATAAATTAATATGTAACCTGGTCCTTTGTCCATGTATTCAGGTGAATACCTCAAGAACGCACTGGTCATTATAAAAGCTATGAAAGAGTCCACTTGGTAGCATGAGATTGCAATGAGAGAAACAGCAGCCTCTTTGTCACGTCTGTATACTCTGGAGGTGTGTCTTCGGAGGAATTCAGAAAATATTTCTAGCCTGTTCATTCCCAAACTGAATTCTTTCTCTCTGTTTCAGATGTTCCCTTCCTCTCTGTAACCAGACAAATGGGGGTGGGGGATGCATAGGAGATGATTCTTAGAAAGCAGATAATTTCAATCTTCTGTGTTTAATGAGCCAGTGTGGTTGCCTAGAGGTATTCTATATAATAACAATTTTAATCAGTCACCCAAAATTTATGAAGCCAGAATTCTAGTCTGAATTAGCATAAATTAAAGATGTAGTAATTTGTTTTTCCAAAATGATTTGTCTTTAGTAGTTTGGCTATCTAGTACTTTTGTCACTTGACTTTGCATGGAAATCATCATTTGTATAAAAATGCAGACCAGCCAGAAATATGAAATCACTTTTTCCAAGAAAGGCAAGTATTGTAGGCATGAATTGTTTCTTGGGAGGCTGGGGAAGTGGGAAAATATGTTTTATGCTATATGTTGTTTTGCATTATCTGCTATGTGGTTGGAGTTAGGGTGTGAGCTTGCTGAGTAAGGAAATAGAGAACTCTTTGATCTGTCACTCAAGCCAGCACAAAGTCATTGGTAAAATACAACAGTACTTCACTATCATTCAACCATCATTTGTTCCAAAATTAAGGCACGGGAGAAATAGTGCTGTTTAAGGGGGGGAAAAAATCTATATGATTTAAAATGTGGGTTGCAGTGGCAAGGCTCTTGGCTGCCTTAAGATCTATCTTGAATATGTATCTAGCTGATACAAAAGCACAGCAGGGTGACTAGAAACCTATAAGTTCCCTAACTGTCTGGAAAAGATCTGTCTGATTTCATATCATGTAAGGGGCTTTACACAATGAGTGCTACCCACTGAAATAAATTAATCAGTACTTTATTGGGTCAATTCATGTTATGGAATTACTAGTTTTTGTGATAATTATATTTATTTCAGTCAATAACACTTAATCACCATGGATTAGGTTGAAAGAATTTGAATTAATATCCATAATAAAGAAGTGGTAATATTTTCTTCCCATTTCCACTTTCATGAGAGCAAGATATTTGTCTGCCCTAGCACAGCCACCATTTTAGTGTGTTGTTAAAAAAAAACTACTATGTAAAGCTTTACTTTCTGATCATTCTCATGGTAATATAACAAATCACACAGATACTGCTTTAGTTGTGGCTCTTTGCAATTACACCCAATTAGAATGATAATGATTTAAGGTAATCTCTCTCAATAACATAATATTGAACGGGATCTTTAAAGAGTTGAAAAAACAAAATAATAGCAGGATTTGTGTTTTCCAACTCATTAAACTTACACCAGAATTTAGTTTGTATTATGAAATCTAAAAAGTTAAATTACAGCTACGCATGTCATTTTCACAATGTAGCAAATGTCTGATTTTAATGCATGATGTAATGGACAATTTAAATTGCAATGTTTGTCAAATTTTTCAACTTTGTTTCAGAATGGAATATTAATTATGCTCTTAAATATGAGAGGTAAATAAAATGAGCATCCACTGGCTGCCTAGGGGTAAATTGCAGATTACTGACAACGTGACATGGTGTGTTAAATGTCAGCTTTGTCAAACAAATTTAGAGGAACCGTTAAACTATTAGCTTCCTGTTGTTAGCAGGGCTTTTTTGCAGAGCGTGGCTGATCCAAGCAGCAGGAACACTGTACCATATGGAACACTAACAAAGCTAAATTGAAAAAGTGAGATGAATGAGGAGATAACAGCACAGACACACTCAATTAGTTTATAACTGTCTATTAACTTCTGCCAGTGGCTTTGAATAAACAATAGATTAACCACTACACATTTTTGTTTTGTGAGTCTGTGGTAGTATCTGGAACACTGAGACATTTTTCTCAGCTGCTTTTACAACATGACTGCTATACAGTAACTGTTGGAAACTAACTTTCTGTATCAGTTGCGTTATGTTATGTTAGGTCTATGGCTGATTTTGATTTTATTTTATCTCTGTTTTACTGCTGTTATCACAGGCTTTTCCTAGGACAGCTGGGATGAAGTGTGAGAGAAATGGCTATGGAGGGAAGGGAGAGGCAGACAGGTACCATGCCTTCTGATCTTTTCCAAACAATTCCTCTTTCAATTTCCCATTGCATCTTATCCTACTGCTCAATATTAGGTTGGTATGAAACAGCAATAACCCCAGGAGTGGATTTATTTCAGAATGCTAATTAGGTTTGTCTGGGTAGGTAAATAGGGTGGGCTTAATTTATCCTTGCTTGTTCAACTAAGTTCTCAGGACAGCAGCAGTGTTGTAACTAGTAGAGTGCCAGCAGTGTAGTCTCTGCACAGTGCTTTGGATTTGAAGGCAAAAGAAGTGTTTTGAAACATATAGAACCTCCATGTAACTCCTTAAACCATACACATCTATTCCCACCCATCTATTCACTGCAACTGCAGAGGGCAGCTGTGCAATCTCTGAAAAGATGTAGCTGCTTTTAAGGAATTGTAGACAAGGTCCATGTGTTTGCCTGTATGCTCCAAAGCACCTTTTAACCTTTTAATCCAAAGTGTTTGAATCCTAAAGCCTAGGAACAGGGAATATAAAGGACTAGAGGTTCTCTCCCCATTTCTAGTGCTCTATCCAAATAAAAACTTTGGCATAATAGACATTGCCAGTTGGATACTAAGCTATTGCTTTTGGAGACAGAATATGCCAAGAGCGATAGGGTGACTGCACTACATATGGCATGTCAAGCCTAGTGTTGGATGGAATCTAGTTAAATTATTTCTCTCATGCTTTCAGGGTGATTGCTTTGTAATCTTTTAAGTTGTAAGAGCTGCTATTATAGACATCTCATGAACTGAACATTTAGTCTTTTTGTCTCTAATCAGCAGTCATGATCTACATACAGTGTATATCCATTTTTTGCTCATTTTGTCTGATACTTACATTGCTTTTTTGGACCTCGTATATTGATTTGAACCGTGATAGTACTCTGAGATTTCTTAATTATTGTATCTAGACTAATGCGAGAAGTTTTTATTAGAATTATGGTTTGCAAGCACTTCCATTATTGTAGGATTCTGCTTGTTAATATATTTGAATAATATAATACACTGGCATTATTTTCTATCTGTAAAACGTATTGTTTTATAGCAAAAATAATTCGGTGTAAGAAGAAATACTAAGAATTAGTATGAAACATATGTCTCTGTATAGTCTTCCCCAAGTTCTATCTTAAGAAGACAAAAGTTCTTAAAATTTTTCCCCAAAGATTCAGAATTGCACTTATTATGCAAAATGCTAAAATGGAATAAAAGATAACATACTTTCTATTTATTTGTGTAAGAAAGCTAACATTAAAATATAAATATGAAAAAATACTGTGGTACTCCCCAAACTGATTACATGATTGTTATAGCAAAATAATATTGTTCATCTTTGAGAACCTTCTGTTTCAAACCTTATTTAGAAATCAATCTCCTTAAATTCTGTACCTACAGTATTTCACTACATGTAGATGGATGAATACTATGTGCAGCTACAAAAAAAGTAACCATAATTATTACATAGAATTTGCACACATGATGCAGTTTCTTAATTGATAACATGTAATGCATTTAGATTAATCAGGGCACTTCCACATAGGGCTGTTTCCTTTCCCCAGTCCCTCCAAAGTAATTTGAAGATGGCTGTGCAATTGTCTTAATTCCTGCTAACCAGAGAGCACTGCCAATCAGGCAGTGTTTCAGGCAATATTATATTTGTGTGCCTATTCATTCCAAAGCAGCTTTTTGAAATCAGATCTGAAGTGCTAGGCAGCCCTAATAAGCTGCGAAAATCAAACCAGCTTGTTTTTAACAGTGATTCTGAAACTGATTAGCAATTAGTTTGCTGATAAAATTTGCCTGTCAAATCTACTATACCTGGGGAATGGGGCTTTTTTTCAGTTTATTTTTTGCAGCCTACTTTTTTTTGTAGTTTTAAACATACACAAACGTATTTCTTAAGACTTCAGAGGAACTTTTTCTTCTTTCCTCCTGACTGGATCAAAGATCAGCACTAGCACAGAGACCACACTTTGGAAAACACTGTACTGTATTAGAGTTCAGGTAGTGAGAGAAGGGATAAGGTAAAAATCTCCACAAATGAAAAAAATTGTGTGGCTGGAATTTCCAAGGAGCTCTTGCATCACAAATCACAAAATGGATGTTTTCCAGTTTGAACTGCACCATGAGTAGAACAATTGGCTAAGTTATCCAAAAAAGATGTTGTTCTGGGAACACACCAGTAGGCCCTGAGGGTGGACTGTGGTAGGTATCATATGTGGAGAGAGACTCGTACTAAAAAAAGGGAGTGGTAGTTCAACTTCAGATGCTGGCCTTCTCTATTAGGAAAGTTGTAACTCTTGAAGTAAAAAATATGTTTGTGCGTGCGTATCTACACATTAGAGATCACAGGGCTACCATGTTTAGGCTGCAGAAATGCAAATGACTAATAGATAATAACAATGATTTTTTTCTGTAGCTGTTTGCTGCCATCTGCTAGTTCTCTAAAGCAGATATAATAGCCCTAATATTCACATATATGCACAAATACAAACATACAGATGGAAAGGCACATCTATACATATTCATACAGATGAATATTTATGAAAAAATTCACACAGAAGGTTGGAGCATTATGATTTTGGGGTTTAAGCTTTTCAGGGAACAGTACTATTATTCAACAGCAATTTACTTTGTTTTCCACTATGTTGAGATACATAAGTGTTAATACTACTTGTGCTTAAGGCAAATAACACTGTATTGCCTGTGCTTTACTTCAGAAGAAGAAGAAACTAAATGTTATTTTTATAAGCTACCTATTGGAAATTATACATTAGCATAACATCAGAATATTTAGTTATGGCTACAAAGCATGGTGACACTTGAAGATATTAGTCCTCGAGTTATAACCATTTGTTCAGTGACCATTCAAAGATGGTGCTGATCAAAAGGTCTTATGATCAGTCCTCAAAGTTCCAGCTGTTGCAGCACCCCCACAGTCATGTGAGCAAAATTCAGGAGCTTGGCAACCAGCTCACACTTATGACCAGTTGAAGCGTCCCGTTGTCATGTGATCACCATTTGTAACCTTCCCTCCTGGCTTCCCACAAGCAAAGTCAATCAAGAAGCCAGCAGGGAAAGTTGCAACTTGCTTGGGTAAGTCTCCCTGCCCCTTTCTTTGCTCACATGCACCATACCCTCCTTTCTCCCTTCGCTTGTATACATCGCATGCCCTCCTTCCCAGGCCTTCCTACATTCACGAACCCTGCACCCTCCTTCTGTGCTCTCCCTGTGCATGTGCACCACCGCAGCACCCCTTCGCTCAATTCATGTATGGTCTGTGCCAGGCCTCCCAGGGCTTTCCCCATCCCCCACAGCACCCCCACTTGTAATCCGGGACTCCCGCTGCTTCCTGATTAATGACCTGCATGTCTCGTCTTGGAGTTACAAGGGCAATTGGGACTGCCTGGATTGCCATCACTAAACAATGTGGTCACGTGCCGTTGTGTGTTACAGCTGCATCGCTTAGCAACGGCAGTTCCGGTCCTCATTGCTGTCATAACAGGAGGACTACCTGTACTTTAATCCTGAACTCTGAAATGTTATCATAATATGTGTTAATAGTGTCTTGAGCTCTTGTATGAAATGTGGATCTTCCATGGGCTTTGCTATTTTATAGGAAGGCCCTTCAGGCTATATTTGAATTAGCTTTAAAAAGTCTACCATTTAGTTTTATGAAAGTTTAAAAAGGAATTGACATCAGCAGCTCATAGCTCCCATCCATGTTTCAGGCTCTGCCTGCAACTAAAAGCTTGACTTGAATATGAAGGGACTCTTTAATTATTAGTCTTTTCCTCCCTAAACTTATAATTAGTCTCAAGATGATGTTATCAGAATATGTCTATATGGAAAACCAGTTTAAAAATATCATGTCTGTGTTATCAGTTGTCATATATTATCTTGTTAGTCCCAAAGTTGGCCTCAGTATTGCCTATTTATTCAATATTTACTATGCTTATGTGATATTCCCAAAAATACAGAGTGGGGAGGGAAGGAAAGCTCATCAAATATCAGATATAATTTAATAATATAATTTTTAAATAAGAAGAGAAAATCAAACTTCTTACTGATAGAAAAAATACATTGTTTTTTGAATACTATTTTTTCTATTTTTTCATATTTGATAGATTTCTCCTGTTTATTTCTACAGTGCAGTGTCCTCTTGAATGTGCTTATTGAAATATAACTTGGAATAAAACGTAATGAGTACATATATAGCAATTGTAGGTATTATTCTAGTATAATATATAAACCTGTTGAATATATTAATTAAGTAGCAGAGGAAATAGAGACAGGAAATTCAATAGTCTTACATCATCATTCAGTTAAATAATAAACTAGCATCATTCAGATTAATATTTTCTTTTATATAACTATATCACTAGGTTCATTTTCTGGCCAAAATATATGTCTTAACCTGGAATTTTCCCATAGAGTCAGAAACATGCACTGGCTTTTGATTGAGCTTGTAAGGTGATACCAGTAAAAATTGCACTATATTGTATGCCTTCTGAAGTGCCAAACAGATGAGACAGAAGATTAGTACTACATTTGAAATAAGAACGTGCAGGAGCCGTCCGTATATTTGCCTTCTAGATCTGCCAAGTTTTTTTTCTCACTTTCCTTTTCTGATACAGGGAATGTGAGGAATGGGCCTTTGAAAGGGGCAGCTGAGAGTAACATCTGTTGTAACTGTTAAATTCATGTTTACTTATGACCTGGGTCAAGAATTGAAGTGAGTTCAAATAACAAGTAATGCAAATTCACAGCCCAGCCCATAGTTTCCTGACCTTTCAAGCAGCACACATTTTTTGTACTTTCTAAAAGGCTAAAATGCTGTTTTCAGCTCAACCATTCTGCACTTTTCGTATCTGATGAGAAAACAAATATATATAAAAATTTACATATAATATATAACAATTAGCTCTCATGTTGTTTTAAAACAAAAAGAATAGCAAATGCAGATGCAAAAATAAGATTTTATTTTTAACTGACTAGTAATTGGCCTCGTCAATCGTATAGTTACCCTGAAACCTTTTATTATTTTTGTCATTTTTGAGATACTCTGACTATAGAGCCTGTACAATATAATAAGCTATCCTGAACTATATCAAACATCATACGAAAAATGACCAGGGCCTTTTGAGAGAACCACCTCTGAAAGGTCAAAACATAATAGATAGAGAACTCTGAAGGAATATGAAATATTGGGGGAATGTTATTGGTTTTTCAGTCTCATAATGATACGGACAACTAAACTTCTTTCCACATTCAGTGAATGTGTGGAGGGGGGAGGGGGGAAAAGAAATTGTGTCAGTTGTCCCCACCTTTGATCTCATAATGGTTTGAATACAGCCTGCAAACATACTCTGTATACTGGCATGCATCAGGCATCCTGCTGATATGTACTGAACTTGTTTATGTACGCTTGTTTCCTAAGTTCAAACCTTCCAGTGAAAATTGTATGATCATCATATAGAAGAAAAGGAACAATAGGTGCAATTCTAAGCCCTGCTTTACATATTTACCCAAAAGTGCATGTAAATTGGCCAATCCCTTGTTTTTCCACTCTCGCTATAATTACTAAGGCCACAAAAAGGAAACTACATCTTAACCCATGCTTGAAATATTTGAGCAGACATATGAGGGGTATTTTACTGCAGGACAGGAATTTATAATATAGAAAGTAGAGAATCGGTTTATGAGAAATGGATCATAGTAAGAAAGAGAACCTGCAGCTTATGCTTTGCAGGATATGCTTTGGGTGGAGAACATATTTGGATTCTAGAACCTTCAGTTAAAAGGGTCAGAGACCAGATGGTGAGAAAATCTCCACCTGAGGTAATCTCTCCACTAAAATAATTTAATTCTGGATTAAATGGACAGGAAGTCTGACCTGAAAAACAAGACATGCTGGATTAGACTGAAGCCTATCTTAATCCAGCATTATGATTCTCAAAGTGGCCAACAGACTTTTTAGCATTCTCACTGATTGCTTTCCAACCAATGTTCCCTTGTATATTGTCTCCATCAAGGTGACATTCAGTCTTAAAGACTGAGAGCACTTGATAGATCTGTCCTCCATGAATACATCCAAATCACTTTTAAAATCCTGCCAATTAATGATTATCATTACATCTGCTTTTAATGTATAGTGCCATTTCCTGTATAAGAATAGTAGACAAATTCAGTTTATCAACAGTGCATACATAACGGTATAATGCCGTTTGGGTGACAGCTCTCACAGTCTTTCCCTGAAGCACTGTCATTGTGTTCAGTAAAATTTCATTCCAACCATTGTTACTGGTGCTCTGATATATACTATTTAGAGTTGTTCAGACTGATAATAAACCTGCAGCTCCAAGGTTCTTCAGAGCACTGAACTTGCTTTAATTTTCAGAATTCCTCCACAATTTGCCACAAAATTATAATTTTAATGTGGTAGAAGAGGAAAAAACAGCTTTTGGTTTTCAGTGTTTTTCAGAGGATTTTATATAGCTTTGTTTTTTTGTTTTTGTTTTACTTCCTGAGTTATTCTCTTAATATAATTGAACAGATTTTATCTTGGCAGCATTAGCTGTCAGTCTACCAAAGCAGGGCTCGGCAATCTAAATCTTAGCCCCTCAACTTCACACAGCTTATCTTGGCTACTAGGCTCAAACTTGTCTGAAGTCTCTTAGACACACAACATGGCACAACTAGATAAGAAATCTTAGAATGAAGCTTATTGAACACTGATTACCCTCAGACAGTGTGAGAATGCGGTTTGCCTTTGATACCCATAGCTATTTAAACCCATTGTTTCTTTTTCCCACATTTCAGTGGATTCTTCGCCCTGCACTTCATGACCTGAAGCTGAATGGTTATCAGTTATTGACGTAACTGGCATCTCTAGCCTAAGAACTGCTGGCTTTAGGTTTATGTCTCACACCTACTATGTTGTAAGCGTAGTATTTAATGCATCTGATACCCTTATTTGTAGGCCTAGTGAATCTGATCATCAGTTTATACATTTCTGCATCATCTAGCCGTAAACTGAATTAAATGAATTAATCTGAAAATAAATTACATTGATTTCAATGCCTCTTAAGTAGTCACACCAAACTCCCCTGCTCAGCTCTTTGAAATTCAGTCTTGTCTTGGGACTTGCACTCAACCAGGGTCTGGACCCAACTGCCCATTGTTAAAGTCAGGATCCACCTACCAAATCTAGCTAGTTGCAGGACTTTCCTTAGGTGGCTGACAGTCTGCTGGTCCCCCAAATGCAGGCTGGCAAACCAACAGGTTTTCCACTCCAGTTTTAAAATCCAAGGAGTCAATGACTCAGAGACAGCCCAGGATTCTAAAGATGTACTTTGTGCTCAGGAATCCGTAATCCATTTGGTTTTCCTTCCATCTCTATACAGTACATATAACTCTGTAATTATGTATTTTATTAATCTAATTGTATTTATTGCTTTTCTCATTTGTTTTTAGTAGAAATATTTTAGCTGTTTTAAATGGCTTTTATTTTATTTCCATGCTGATGTAGGGGTGAGTGTATATATGGTTGGGGGGGGGAGTTCTTTTTAGCAGAAGTGAATTTACAAATGACATGAAATGATGAATTCTACACTTGCTTATTGAAGCATCATCTCCTTTCTTTAATGTTTCTTCCTCAAGGAAACTGGCTAAAAAGCGAAAGGAGACATTGAGTAGCACACGACAGGAAATGACAGTGATGGTGAACTCAATGGATAAAAGCTATGCTGAACAAGGCACCAACTGTGATGAAGCTTTCTCTTTCATGGACACACACAATCTAAATGGGAGATGTAAGTTGAAATCATTTTAATTTCTGTAGAGCAAATAGAAAAGGGAAGTGTAAAAGGCTCTTAAACGCTTGTTACTCAGTTAGTCCATGGGCAGACTGTTGACCCATCCATGGACTCCAAAATCTCACACTGTGCAACATCTCACATCATATATCTGGGAGATAGAATAGAGTCTTTAATAAAGATAATTTTGCATTTCTGCCTTTCTCGTGCTTCCACATAAAACCACTGACATCAGTGCAGCAGGTGTTCCATTCAATTTCCTCATTTATTGTATAATGCTGCCTGATAGCCTTCATGTTTTGGGGGCCATTTTAAAGAAATGTCATAATGTTTGAATGGTGGTTCTTTAGCTACAACTGACAAATTTCAGAGTTCCTACTATAAGAGAATTCAGTAAATTAATAGTTGTTTTGGAGCTATATTTATCCAGATTTGGATAAATATGGCTCCAAAAAAACTATTAATTGTTGTTTTGAGTACAAGAGTAAAATGGTATTTAAGGTTAGATTCCATAATGCTTTCCTCTATAGTTCCCTTTTTTTTCTCAGGAAGATTAAAGCAGTATATATAGGAAGCTGCCTTACCCAAGGTCAGACAATTTTTCCATCTAGCCAGTATGGACTATTTCAACTATCCCCAGAATAGTACAATCCCAATGTGTAAGAGACTGCAACTTCCATAGAATTCTGAGTAATGCCTCCCCAACCCATGAGTATATATGGTAAGGTATAGCTGATCTATTCTGACTGACAGCAGTTTTCCCAGATCTTAGGTAGTGATCTTTAAACAGATCTCAGCTTTGCTATTTGAAATCTATTCAACTGAAGATGCCAGGAAATGAATTAGAGTCCCTCTTTGGACTCATTCGTTGCTATACTATATTTAGAAGAAGGCATAAACTATACAAAAGTATTTTTACTACTAGTTTTTAAAAAAGAGAAGGAAAAAAATGCAGCCATGAATTAAAATATAATATGCATATAAACTATAGTGCAATAACCCCAAGGAAGAGGATTCAAAAGCATCTATTAGGGCTGTGAAATGCTCTACATTATATTGTAAAAAGACGCCTTGGAACACTTAGGTGCATGAACACAGCACTTGTTTGTAACTAATTAAAGGAGCCACATCTGTTATCTGGATCATATGGCTACAGTAGAAACCTATTCACAACAGCCACATGATTCTGAAAAAGGATACATATTAAATGTCCTTTAGTTCAGTGGATCTTTGTAAATTAATGGGTATAAGATTGTAGCCTAATATAAAGCTTTTTTGGACTAAGTCCTTTCTCAACATTGCCTTTAGCAGCTTGTGGTTTTTTCCTGCACTGTTCCTTCCAGTATCACTGGGGAGAAATCCATACTGCATCTCCATTTTATGATAGATGATCCAGGTGTGGCAAGATATATACCAGATTGAGGCAAAGAGTTCCTAATTGCAGAAGGCACTTACAGAGCATGCAAGAAAATGAAAGAAACACAATATCTATCTAAGAAAACACAAAAC
Source organism: Python bivittatus (assembly GCF_059951505.1). Taxonomy (NCBI): domain Eukaryota; kingdom Metazoa; phylum Chordata; class Lepidosauria; order Squamata; family Pythonidae; genus Python; species Python bivittatus. The sequence continues at coordinate 32,108,575 of NW_028277113.1, read as the reverse complement.
ATTTAAATAATACTAAGTTACACAAACACTATTGTTCATTTTTCATGGGACGTTTTCTCCACAAAATCATTTTGCTTATCAGATTTGACAATACTTATCATCTAAGGGGGTGACACAAATGTGCTGTTGTTTGCTAATGCCTTTGTTTAGGTTTACTACGTAGTGTTTTCTCTTTCCAGCTGTATCATCACCCTCTTCATTTACAATGAAAACAAACACCCTGAGTACGACAGTTCCCACTTCATATTACCCAGGTAACCAAATATTTCATTGGTTTTTAAATACTATAAATGGTTTACTTTTATAACAAATGGCTACCACAGAGAATGAGAAGCTCAAGCATATCTCTTATACACTCATCCAGCCATCATGTCTCCTCTAGGGTATTGTCGAAGGCTTTCACGGCCGGCATACGAAGGCTGGTGTGGGTCTTCCGGGCTGTGTGGCCGTGTTCTGGAAGTTTTGTTTCCTAACGTTTCGCCAGCATCTGTGACCGGCATCTTCAGAGAGCAGGAGCACAGACAGGAGCAGTTCTCTCTGTGCCCAGGATGATGTGACCCTTTTGTGGGTATTTATAGAGATCTGAAGGGGGGGATTGGGGGTGTGTGGTGGGGGGTTAGGGGGTGTGTGGGGTTTGGGTTAACGAGTGGCTGCTTGTTTTGGTGTCAGAATATGTGTGTATCTTCCTGGGGATTAGGCAGGGTTTTTTCTTCTATTGAGTTGTTAACGAGTGGCTGCTGGGGGTGATTAGGTGATTGGGTGAACCACCAGGATGTGTGAACAGTTCACACAATGAACATGCTAATCACCCCCAGCAGCCACTCGTTAACAACTCAATAGAAGAAAAAACCCTGCCTAATCCCCAGGAAGATACACACAGATGTTGACACCAAAACAAGCAGCCACTTGTTAACCCAAACCCCACACCCCCCCACACATCCCCTAACCCCCCACCGCACCCCCCAATCCCCCTTCAGATCTCTATAAATACCCACAAAAGGGTCACATCATCCTGGGCACAGAGAGAACCGCTCCTGTCTGTGCTCCTGCTCTCTGAAGATGCCAGTCACAGATGCTGGCAAAACGTTAGGAAACAAAACTTCCAGAACACGGCCACACAGCCCGGAAGACCCACACCAGTCTCCTCTAGGGCCTAGCCCAATGTTTCTCAACCTTAGCAACTTTAAAATATATGGACTTCAACTCCCAGAACTCCCCGGCCAGCTGAGAGTTGAAGTCCATATATCTTAAAGTTGCTAAGGTTGAGAAACACTGACCTAGCCTATCAGTTTTTTGAGTACAGGCTGAAATGCTGTACATGGCCAAAGTTTAAACACATACATAAATAATACATTCTTGTGATTGCCCATATAAATAAAATCCTTCCGAAAGAGCTAAATACCTTTTGCATGAAATAACAACTTTCTTATTAGAGTTTTTCACACTTTAGAAAATGATTCTAAAGAAGCACTCCAGACTTTGTTTGAACACTCTTCTACTATTCATTAAAGCCGCATGGCTTTTTCAGGCTTCTGCATGAACTTCAGAACAGATGCCACTCCTCTGAGGAATCCACACATTAAACCAAGATGACTCTTAAAGCAGCAGACTAGTTTTCTTCTTTTCTTCATGCAGAAGCCTGAAAAAGTTGACCTGCTTTAACAAATAGCAGAGGTGCTGCAATCATATGACATCTTGAGCAGTTCTTCAAAAACATTTTCAAAGTGTAAAAGCTCTATTGCTTCTAACTTGTGGCTTTCTGAGCAAAAAAAAAAAAATGGGAACATTTACTAGTCATTTACTTTTCTTTCTCTTTTTACCTTTTCTGCATTGACCTGCTTATGATGTATGACAGATCCATTTGTGCCAACTGCAATTTTAGGTGAGAACATTTCCCTTTATCAGTGTCTGTTGCAGAAACAATAAAAGTTCAGACCTAGGTAGTGAAACATTGTATTTAAACAAGTGTAATATTCTGTTGAAAATGTGCAAACTGTTCTTAATTTAAAATTCAAATGCCAGTTATCACACTGGGTTGTTATTGTCATAGGTGCTTTAGTAGAATGGGGGGGAGGGAATCAGAGGCTTTTAATTATTGGTCATATTTATAAAGTAATGAATTGATAAATCAAAGAACGCAAATTTCATGGCAGTCAAAAGTTCATCATAATTTAGTTTAGAAGTTAATTAGTGTTAAATATGATTTGCAAAATCTGTTAAACTGACATTTTCCTGTTGCCTACAGCATAGTAAAGATTTCCATTTTGTTTTTTATTTGTGTATCACAAATAATTACAATGGGATTGTGACTATCAGAATAACAGCATATAATGTACCACATCCCATACAGGTGGAAATACTATACTAGAATTCTGAGACTAGAAGCATATTTTTACCTTTCTTTTAGGAAACTAAAAACTACTGATTGTCCAGTAAAAAGAGAATGAAGGGAAATGGGTTTACCATGCTGAGATAAAAATAACATGAAATATTACTGCATATGAAATAAATAATAACAAAAATGGGCTGTGCTTTGTACTATTACTGTACTAATCTTAGTCTAACCCAAGCAAAACAATCCGATACCATGTAGTAAGAATTCCACTCCAGTATTTAAATTGTGGCTGCTTTTCTCCTTGTCCTTCTTGGCGTGTAATTTTGCCATAGGAAGTCCAGTTTGAAGTTGTTGAATTTATTATAAACTGTAATGTACATGGGCTTTAAAAAGAGAAAGCAGCTTTAAAACCCACCCATCCAGCAAAAATATTTTGGACTTAAAAATATTAGTACAGGAATCTGCCAAATCATATTCTAAATTGTTTTTAAAGTACTGAAAGTCAAGCGTGATTTTCCTTTGTTTTGTCAGAAACAAAGGCAAAAGAAATCCATTGTGCCTGACTCAACTTGTGATTTCCCCCTACCCACCTCTACAAAATATAAGAAATGCTGTAGTCTAATTGTAATTTGCAAAGATCATTTTAACTGGTATCTAAAGAAAATAATTTCTTATAAATTACCGGAAAGGAGACTGCAGTCACCACAATAATCTAATAATGTGTATGCAAATGAAATTTACACTGATTTTTAAGCATCTGAGATTGTTACACTTACCTTTTCTGTAGCAAGTTGTAGATGTTATGACATTTTCAGCAAACAAAGAGAACCCATTATTATTAAATCATAGAGCTCTGTATGTTTGCTTCTTAATTAGCACAAGGACAGCATCTCACTGTTGTTCATTCAAAAACACACATATTTTTCAGCTTTCAGCATAAGCCTTAAAAAAAAGGTGCCACTACTTGAGGAGTATAATTATCTTAAAGCAGATCCAGGTTTTTTAAAGCTCACGTGGAAGTCTGAAAACAAGATGGGCTGCTTTAATAAATAGCAGAAAGGTGCTATGCATGTGTGAGGTCTGAAGCTCTCCTTCTGAATAAATTATAAAGTTTTGTAGGAAGAGTCCAATACACTTTATTGTTGTATATATTTGTATCTTTTGCTCTGTGTTACAGTTGATAGAAACTACTTTTTCTCTGGTAGAAAAGAGAATTACTAAGCAATCACTTTGATTAACAAAAGTGCATGTTGAGATGTTGTATTTTTATTGCACCAATTAATGAAGTGTTGTTCAAGAACTATTTTGTATAACTTTTAGAAAAGAAACCTTTCTATCAGTAACCCACAAACCTTCCTTTTAGAACTATTTTAATTTCCCTCCTGAGACACCTCTGAATGCCTTAAAATAATAATAAATGATAATGTCAAAGAACTGTATCACTGTTACTTCTTATATGCATTAATTATAACCCCAAACCCTAAACTCCTTTGAAGCTCATCTTAAATGTTTTCAGACATAACACCAAGCTAGATTTATTGTTAGGAGAATAATTAACCACAAGCCTTAGGTGGGTGGGTGAGGGTACCTCTCTTTCCTCTTTTGCAAGCAGTAGTTAGTAGTTTCAATATTTGTATGTATTCCCAGCAAGTCATAGTTTGTCCAGATGACAAATATGTGGCTTGTTATTTGCTTGCAATAAGGATTAAATTCTGACTATTCTCTATAGTCACATGACACCAAATAACTGAATGCCCCTGCTTGTGTTGAAAATTGTCTGATTTGGGGGGGGGCTCTGTGGAGCAAAAGAGGTACTGAGAGGAATGTGAACTTTTTCTGTTTAACTCATAACCATGCAAACTTTTTCAAACCAAGAACTTCATTTGGTTCTTGAATAGGATGCCAATGAGCCATTTTAATAAAAATGTGGGGGGAAAACAAATTATATCTATTCAGTTTCTAAATAAGATCACTTCCCATGCACTTAATAATTTTCCCTTCTGTTACAGTAAAATGATTATTAACATGCAATTTTTCCTGTGCAAGAACTTGGCTATAGTTACATATCTGTTCAAAGTAGCAATTCTTGTATGCTATTTTTTTATGGAAACTAAGTGACTGCAATGTCAGGCCAAGGGTAAACAATTTTAAAATATTTTTAATCTCATTAAATTATAGATATGAAATATGCTTTTACATTTTAAGAAATCTTCAGTAACAGTAGCAGGGACATGCCAACCAAAGTATAACACTTTTAAGTCCAAGCAAGTAGAACTGATGTAAACAGTTCACTTTGACTGTATTCATTTCTGTGTATTTTTTATGACAGTGCCTTTCTGTAGATAAATTTATCACAGACCAGCAAGAACAGCAGTATTCCCATGTAGTTAATTTAATATGGGATGTCTCAGTTAAATTAAAAATCAGATAATATAGTGATGTGCAAAATATCTCAAGTTGAATCATTTCAGGTGTGGAACAGGCCCTTCCAAGCATTTTTGGAAGTCCATGTCTAGGCACACATTTCACACTCAGAATAGATGTTCTGCATTTGAAACAGGACATTCTGCTCTCACAACAATTCAGCCTGAAAATTCCCTATTAGATGTCATGTTCCCATCAAAAATGCTCTTCACTTGAACTGAAAACAGTAAGTAGGCCAATGATATTTCAGTCAGTTTCTCACCACATTGCCATCTTGTTCTGAAACTTAATACTGCAAAAATAAGTAGATATGAGAATTTGTGACTTTCCAAGCCACTTTACACCAGAATGCTGTCAACTTTGTTTCACATATTGGCAACACAGTTTAGAATTTCACATCATTATACATTTTCTAGCAGAAAGGAATAACAGAAGTATAGTATCCAAGTGCCTGCAGATGGGATATTTCAAAGATCCATGTAAATTCCTTTATGAAAAAGTATGTTTCTAATATATAGAGTGATCTGTCAGAAATAACTCTAATAGGCTCTCCATTTTTTATATAAAAGCACAATGTATGAATATGTAACATATATACAAAAGTTGCATTGACCTCGTTTTACAGCACTGCAGTGGACCCCGTTGCTTAACTATAATGTAATAACCTAAAACAGAAACCATAAAGTCTCTACATAATTTGTTTTGAAGTATCATAAACCAATTTCCAACCCTTTCTTTCTTTACTTATTTTCTTATTTATTTTGTCTTTTTGTGTCTCAGCCACCTTGTAATATTCAGGTGCCATTTCAGCAACAACATATTGTAACAACACTTCTCTATCGCCTTTCATACCATGCATCCTAATGCCATGCGTCCCAGTTTTGTTGAAGAGAAGCTAAAGGGAAGTCCATATATCCGTATTTGTATCAGGATAATAAGACAGTCCCACCCCAGAATCTGGGAGAAACTGCCACATTCGTATGACATACATTTGCTATGTATATTCAGAGTTAGGATTCAACCGTTCACCAACTGCTCACTGGGGCAGTGCACTCCATCAGGCCAAAATAATTTCAATAATGTTGGTGTTCTTTCCTTTATCATTTATAGTTCTGTATACATATATTCTGGTTCTCGTCCAGCGTACATCACCTGCCTGATCTAAACAGCAGGGGTATTCACCTTCCAGCCCCAAAGCCTTAATTAAAACTCTCAGAGACTCTCCAAAATGTTGTTATCACATAGTAATTTTAAATGTAACATAAGGGGGAAAAATTCTTCAATACATTGGAAATAATCATAGTATGGAGCTCAACACCTATACATGTAATATTATATTTAATCTAAATCAATTCAAATTAAGCTTAGTTTTAATCCTGACTTTACTTACTTTAGGCCGTGATCCCTCCTTCCCTCTCTCTCTGTCTCTCTCTCTCTTTTTGGGCAGGTGGGATCTGGCTCCCTACATTTAAAAGCTCCAGAGGTTTGTGTAGTACTAATTAAGATGGATCTTGTATACAAATCTAAAAATATTACAGTTTTCATGAGTGGCTGGATTTATGAAATGTGTCTAAGACCCCAGGTGTATTACCGTGGAAACAAAGCAAATAGTTTGATTCTTAAATTCCTTCTTCATTCACAAAAGAAGGCGAGACTTCCATCAATTCCTCCATCCATTCCATACAATTTCTAAAGTTCCTTCAAAATTCAGATTCCAAAAACAGATTTTTGGAAGATGGTCAGGGCTATGGAGAAAAGAAAAAGCCACATTTCATGAAAATTAAATATGTTCAGTTCAATGTTAGAGAAATTAGGTTTAAAATCAATATCTGCAGATTATATTGTTAGCGGAGCTATAGATTAACACCTACTAAATATGAACAGTGAAAGTCATGTCCTTTCAACTGTCCCTTTCATATACCATTTAATCTAACAATGTAAGATAGATAGATAATGTATCCCACTCTTGGAGGAACTCTGATGAGTGTACAGAAGTCTGCATACCCCTCTAGTTGTCTCCAGTGAGCCAGAGGTTTTTTGCATATGGGTCAAGGGTATGACATGTGCACCTGGAACATTTCCTGTCATACCCCCCCCCCAAAAAAAACCAAACAACCCTAAAATGGAATTTCATGTCAGTGGCAAACATGGTGCTGTAAAGCTCAACTCCCACTTTACTTCCAAACTGGAGAGAGAAAGGATTATTTTAAGAAAAGAGTGTTTCTTCTACCCCATTGCTTTTCTCTCAGTTGCTTTTCTAAACATAACGCAACAAATAGTTGTGTAGGTGCAAAACTTGGTATTAAACTGAACAGCCCAAAGTTTTGATTGGCTTATTAGTTTAGGTTCATTCTAGAATAGTCTCTCTAAATGCTATTACTGAAGCACATCAACTTTCCTCACTTTGGTGCCCTCTTCCCCCTCCCCCCAGCTGCACTGGGCTACAGTGTCCATGATTCACAGTGCAGAAGTTTGAACTGGGAATTGTGAGAGTTATTTAAGATAAGGTATTTGGGGAAAGCTAAGTCACACATTTAGACACATTACATAAAAAGCAAGTTCTGAACATTTCAATTTATATACCGGAAGGAAATGCTAAAAATGCTTCTTCTAATATCTGTAGTTATCCCATTCAGTTAGTTCCTTTTCAAAATGTTAGAAGGTACTAACTAAGCAAGGTAACTGGAGATCCCAGCCTGATTTATTTTTTCTTTAGCCAGTATAACATAAAACCAGGTTTATGCTATTCAGATAAATACTTGTTTCAACTTTATATTAATATTTAGAATTAAATATAACATCATTACCAAATCTCCATTAGGAAGATATGCTGGGATTGTACTCATATGAGGCTGTTGTTAGTCATACGTAATCGCTACAAATATTGATAAATGAATATTGAAAGGAGCATATATTGGGACATACCTGTAATTCATAAGGAGCTACAGCGGGATGGTGTTAAGTTCTCATACTACCTTCTCATCCTGGCACCATCAGAAGTGTTGGAACTGTAGCTCCTAGAAGTCCCATTCAACATCTAGAAAGTGTCAAATTAGACACAACTGTTAACAGTCAAAATGTTTCATGTATCTGTGTCTCTGTTTTGCCACTTGAGATTAAATTTATTGGAACCATTAATACACAAACAATAGTGGGTATTTTTTCACACAGAAAGTTAAATCTGTAAAAACCTGCATTACATATTCATCCTTAATGTTCCAGACAGCAAACCACATGATCCGCAGGCTGTCATTTAATCTGATTTGGTCCCATGTAATAAAATAACCCTGCTTAAGGATTTGTGAGTTGCCCATAGTTTTAGAAGGTGATATACTTGTTTATTTTAATTTATATTAAATAGCTTTGTGAATGCTTAATTGTTACAATGGGAAAAAAACTAAAACATTTCATTCTCAGTTGAGGGTGTTTCCTTTTTTTTTTTTTTCCTTGTCACATTAAATTAAGAGCACCAGCACAATTTGGTAAAAGAAAAAGAACATTTTTCTGGTTGTTCAGCCCTTTATGTTTACAAAATATTCAGTTTGTCTGACAGGAAACTAAACTGAAGGTGCTTAAATTACAACCATAAAAATACCTGCAATTATTACTGTAGTACTGTTGCTTATGGCCTGTTTCCTTTTTTTCTTCTCCTCCTTCTCTTTTTTTCCTGATACGTATCTTCTTTAAAGTGCCAATAAATGGTAAGTTTCCCATTGCCCCATCAGAGCTGTGGAGGGTGGGAGTTGGTTTGCTTCACATCAGTTTGGATCGGTCCAGTGGGGTTATATTGTTTGTTGGCCTGCATGTAAGTTGACATGTAACATTTCATGCCTGATGTGATAGACCTTGTTATATATTTACCTAAATTTGCAGCATGCTAACTTCAGTCAAGCATTATCTCCAATCAAAAGCTTCCTCATAGTTATTCTGTGTATTTTCTTTCCTAATATATCCAATTTCCATTTCCATTTTTCTCTTGCTTAACAACCCATATCATTTTATGCATTTTTAAACATTTTGCTTTCCACTAACATGAGTCCTGAATTATTGTGAAAAATAATAAATAGTATCCTACTCCAAGAAATACTTAAGTCCTTATTTATTAGACTAGGACTTGATGAAGTTTCAATCTGAAATTTCTGAACCATTCAGAACTCAATATCTAAAAAAAATTAGATTTCCTAATTTACTGGTAGGTTTAAACAAGTAAATAAAATAATAAAGTATGGTCTGCACATTTTTTATTGTAAACCAATAGACTTCTGCCTCTTTCCAATATCCCGTGATATCTCCATGAATAAGTTACTCAGTAGTTATAATTAACCCACCTAGACAGAGATTATAAAAGATGATGATGGTGTTAAAAGCCATATTCAAATGTATCATTAAGTTTGCATATTAACTGGAAGTAGTCCGATACTTTATTGAGTCTTCTTTTCTTAGATGAAACTCATACCGTCGGAAGTGACACAAGTAGCCTGGTCCAGTCACACACCTACAAGAAACGAGACCCTGTAGATGTGCCATACCAGACAGGCCAGCTTCATCCAGCCATTCGTGTTGCAGATTTACTGCAACATATTACTCAGATGAAATGTGCAGAAGGCTATGGATTCAAGGAGGAATATGAGGTAAGTAAGCTCCATACAACACATACTATGCTGTGTTGTTCTTCCACCAGCTTTTTTAAATTGCAGACAAATTCCCTGAATGGTCATCTATGATGAAGTGATGAAGAGGAGACAGTAAAGAACATTAAGGTCTATCATTTCCAATGTTCTGTTTCCCTCAGAAGCCAACAGAAGTGAAGCCTACAAACAGAATTTGAGCTCTAGGCCTATGCAAAGTTTGAAAGGACCATTTCATTTTGATTTAGTCTAATTAGTCTTAGTCTAAATTTAGTCTGTGCCCCTTCTATAGAGTTTCATACAGGGAAATGACAGTCTGCTTCTAGGACCTGTGGAGGAGCTGCTGCATTGTGCAAAGCAACTACTCTGCTAGCCTTTGACAGTCAGCAGTAGGGTTCTTTGGGATATTCTGGGATCTGGGAAATCTCTTTACCTTTTTCTGGACCGAGGTCAATTTTATTTAAGGAGAAGGAAGAGAAGTTAGCAGGACTCTTTGACTGTACTTTCAGTCATTCTAATAGAAGTCCTTGCTGGTGTGAGCATGCTTATTTGAATGCTCATAACCCTTCTTTTTTTAAAATAATTTTTATTACAGATTTTAACAATAGTAAAAGGTAATACAAAACAAGAGTAAGAGAAGAAAGAAAAATAAAGAGAAGAAAAAATGTAAAGAAAAAAGAAAATGTGTAGAAAAAAGAAAAAGGAAAGGAAAGGAAAAAAAAGATATTTAAGGAAGTGACTTCTGATCTTCTTTACAGCAGTTACAAACAGATTTAATGTACCTCATCCCCCTTTGAAATTACATTACATAGATCACTTTTTCCCATATCCAATCTTTTTCAATTGGTAACTCCTAAAACCATTAACTCAGTTCTATCCATTTTCAGCAAAAAGTGCATAAAGAGTTTCCAGTATTTTGTAAAAGTACTTATCGTCTTGTCCCTGATCAAACAAGTCAATTTTGTATTCCTTTCTCTTACATAGTATTCTGGCATTATTAATTCTTAACTTGACATTAAGGTTGTGGTGGACCTGATCTCCGTCCATATCTTCTTCCCATCCTAAAAAACATTTTAATGCTTCAACAGCCCTCTCCTTACTATTTTTACCAAGTTGTTCTATAAGTACTCTTGGACTGAAATAGAATTCTTTCTCTTTTAATCCAGTAATCATTATCTGCATCATTTTTCGTCTCTTGACTTAATATTTGTATTTCCTCTCTATTATTTCTAGTTTATTTTCCAAACTTTCCACGTTCACTAATTTGTTTCACCTCTCCACTCATTTGTCCTGCAGATTCCTCAGAGTTATTTTTCATCTCTTCTTTTATCTCTTCTTTCAATAGAACAGAATATATATAACTCTGGGTTGAACAGCGGAGTCCTTGTTGCTCTCTGAACTTGGTTGTTTGATTGCAGACATTTCATTACCAGACTAGGTAACATAATCAGTGCTAGTGACTGGGGGGTTTGCTCCCTGTTTATATACAGTAGCTTGCCCTGCCAGTGTTGGTGGGGGTGTGGTTTTGTCCTTGGTAGTTCCTTGATAAGAGTATTGTTTTCTGTTTGATTGTTTGTCTGATGTTAATCCCTGCTTATCTGGGTGTAGGTTGCTGGAGAGGATGTGTTCTGATGTTTTTGTTTCCTTCTTGGCTTTCTTATTGTCTCTTTTGAATGGTGTGTAAATGTGGTCTATGTCTATGTGTCTATTGATGGCGGATGTATCTGAGTGCCAAGCTTCCAGGATTTCCCTAGCATTTTTGGACTTAGCTTGGTCTAGGATACAGTGGTACCTCGGGATACGAACTTAATCCGTTCCGTGACTCTGGGCGTATCCCGAGTTGGTCGTAACCCGAAGGAAATTTCCCCATAGGGTTCAATGTAAATCCGGTTAATCCGTTCCGCCCTCTGAATTTGGTCGCACCCCGAGGCAAATTTCCCCATAGGGTTCAATGTAAATCCGGTTAATCCGTTCCGCCCTCCGCCCGAATTTGGTCGCAACCCGAGGCAATTTCCCATAAGGTTCAATGTAATTACCGTTAATCCGTTCTGGCGTCCACGGACCACACGGAAAGCGGCCAGGCGCGGCGTGCGGCGCGAAAATGGCCGGGTGCAGCGCGGCGCGGCGTGAAAACGGCCCGGCGCGGCGCGAAAACGGCCCGGCGCGGCCCGGCGCAGCGCGAAAACGGCCCGGCGCGGCGTGGCACGAAAACAGCCCGGCGCGGCGCGAAAACGGCCGCGGACCACGCGGCAGGGCCGGAAAAACAGCCGCGGACCACGTGGCACGGGCGGAAAAATGGCCGTGGACCACGTGGCACGGGCAGAAAATGGCCACGGACCACGTGGCACGGGCGGAAAATGGCTCGTACCCCGAGGCGGAGTTCGCAAACCGAGGTAAAATTTTGGGGCCAGAGCTGGTCGTAACCCGAAAAATTCGCAAGCAGAGGCGTTCGTATCCCGAGGTATCACTGTACTCAGTTTCCCAGTTGAAACTATGGTTGAGTCTGTCCATGTGTTATGAGATTAAGCAGTTCATCATGTCTTCTGACTGCTAGTTGGTATTCATGGATGCACTCCATTAGTTTTCTGCCTGTCTGTCCTGCATAGTGGCTGTTACAGTCCTTACACTGTATATTGTAGATGACTTCTGTTTTTTCTTCTTGGGCTACTGGTCTTCTGGTTTACTTAAGATGTTTTTGAGGGCTTTAGTTGGTTTGTGTGCTACTGGGATGCCATGTGGTTGTAATAGTCTATTGGTTGTTTCTGAGATGTTTCTGGTGTATGTCAGTGTTATCCTTTTCATAGCTTGTGTTGGTTGTGCTGTAGTGGGTTGAGTGGTCAGGCACTTTTTCATAAAGTTGCATGGGTATCCATTTTTTGTGGGAAGATGTTGTACAGGCTATCCGTTTCCTTTTTCTGGTGTTCTGGGTTGCTGTAGTGCATTTGTGCTTGTCTGAATAATGAATAATGAAAAACTTCTCTTGTGGGAGGTTGGGTTGATACTTTAGTAACAGAGCACTTGGTTAGTGTGGGTTGTTTTTTGATAGACTTGTGTTTCTAATTTGCTGTCATTTCTCCTGCTAATGAGGATGCCCAGGAAGGGTAGTGTGTTGTTGTTCTCTTCTTCCCTTGTGAATGTTATTCCTTTGAAGATGTTGATTGTTTCATGTGTCTCTTTTAAATGATCCATTCACAAAGATCCTTTGGAATGCCCCAAGTGTAGTACTTTTTTCTGTCATTTCTGGAAGTTTCACTACTTTTCTAATAACAGCCATTTCAATCCAGAAAGGGGGAATTAAAAAATGGCTGTTATTAGAAACGTAGTGAAACTTCCAGAAATTGGAATTCCTTTCTGTAAATTGTCAAGTCTTTAGACCCATTCAGTACACCATAGTTCTGTAGTCAGATGGTCTTTAGCAACTTTCCCTTATCTTTTGTTTTGCAAAGCTGTCCAATTCTTGTCCCTAATTAGTCCAAATAAAACTCTTTCCGACAGAGATATATATTGTTTACTTGTTTTACAAATACTTTCAAATCAGTAAATCCAAATTCAATGGTCCTCTTAGTCTGTTTTAAACTTTCTTAATTTAAACTCTTGGCAAGCTTTTTGCCTTTATTTTGAAATTCTTTAAATTATTCCTTTGCTCTTATCTTTAATCTGGGATGAAAGATCACTCACTGGGTGGCTTGACTGCTCTGCTGTATCAAAGATCTCTCTTTAACTTTGAAATAATTGTCTTCCAAATGTGTTTAAGAAAGTGGGGACTTTTGCAAACCCAGTGCTTTTTTGCAAGCTCTACTGAAACTGAGAGCTCACTGTCTCAGACTCACAAGAAGATTGCAGAACTTCTTCAGATCTTGCAGGTCTTCTCACAAGAAGCAGCCTTTTGGAGCACAAGTGAGCAATCTCCTGGCCTCTCTCTATCTGGAAAGGTGTTGTTGACCCGGGTTTAGTGCCAAGCCACTAGTCTTCACTGCAGTGTCGTCTCTGCTGTTCATGGAGGCACATCAGTCTGCCATTTTCCCCCCACCCAGAAGCCAATGCTCATAACTCTTCTGTCTGCTAGGCTTAGATCTTTTGTCAAATAAGGAGTAAAATGCCACTATAATACAGGTAGTCAACCTACAACCATTCATTCAGAAACTGTTCGAATTTACAACGGCACTGAACAACTGGTCCTCTGGCCATCCCAGCACCCCGCAGTCACATGATCACTATCCTGGGTGATTGGCAACCGGTTCCCACTTACTACTGGTTGCAGTGCCCCACGATCACGTGATCACCATTTGCAGCCTTCCCTGCTGGCTTCCCCAAAAAGTCAATGGGGAAGCCAGCAGGAAAGGTCACAAGTTGCTGGGGTAAGTCTCTCCCACCTGCGCACCCTCTCCCAGCCCCTCTGCACTCACGCCACGCCAACCACTCGTGCACCCCTGCGCAGCCTCCCCAACATGTGCTGCACTCTCATGCACCCCCTCACACCCTCCCTGACCCTTGCCACACCTCCCCCACACACACCCTAACTCACTCCCCCACCCAGCAGCAGCCATTTACCTGCCTGCCAGCCTGGGACTTGCAATTTCCTGCCACTTCCCCACAGACTTTGGTTGTGGGAAGCTGGCAGGAAGTTGCCTTACCTAACAACCATCAGATTTAGTTAATGATGGCAACCGGGACTGCAGGGATTTTCGTTGCTAAGCAATATGGGTGTGCTTTACAACCACAGTGCTTAGCAATGGAAATTCTGGTCCCAATTGTCATAAATTGAGAATTACCTGTCCTGAGCTCAAATATTTATTTATTTATTACAATTTATATGCCGCTCTAATTGAAACTGGACTCTGACATTTATGACCACATCGCTTAGTGACAGAAATTCCAGTCCCAATTGCCATCATAAGTTGAGGACTACCTGTATGTTTGAAATCTTTTTCTATACAACTAACTAGGATATACTTGTAAGAATGGAGATTTTCAGGGGAAAGATCATTATTTCTTATTCCTGCCTCATTGCATGTAGCTATCTGCAAGTTTGTTTTCATTTAGACAGTATTTTTTTAATAAAAGACAAAATACTGAAAAACAGAAATTCCCTGAAAACAGTATGATATGTGCAAGAAAGTGTGCTTTGCTGTGGTTGTTGATACATTGCAGGGCATGTTTGCTTTATGCACATTGGAAGTGCAACTAAATTGCATTTCCAAACTGTAAACTCTGGTTTTTCTTGGGCTAGTGTGAATGGAGCTGCAAACAGCATGTGTTTTTTGTTGTTGTTGGCCAGATCACCATCTTGTTCATGTTTACTTTTCTTGTTTTTTATTTTGTTTATTCATATTGTATTTTATTGTTGTTATATTGTGACCAGCCCAGAGTCGTTTGGAGTCAGGCGGTGCCTAAATGGAATAAATAAATTAAATTATTCTAATTTCACATTACACAGTGCCAGCTGAATCAATCAACTGTTGTCATTACTTCAGATCATTTTCTATTGTACATGCTACAAATACTGACCAAGGCAAAAATCAGTATGGACCACTGACTGGACCCCATCAACAATTAAAAATACCCCATAAATAATTTAAAAAAATAATCCATTAAAAATCAAGTATAAAAAACAAACCCTGTACATAAATACTAAAAACATTCAAGATGATGGGGGAGGGGGGAATTATATGATTATCAGAATATCCTGAAGTATTTCAGGATTTCTAATACTTTGCTGGATAAGGCTCTGCCATTTGACAGAGATAAGAAATATATTTAATCTGATTTTATTATTTTAGCTTGATATTTGAATGACAGACATTTTTCACTACCAGATCAGTTCATACTCAAAATCATATTACATTGAATTATGTTATAATGAGTCACCCATGCAGAGAAACTATTCACCTTCCTGCAGCTGGAGGTTGTTGATCTTAGTCTTAAATGAACCTCCCCTATCCTAAACACACACAGACATACAGACAAAACAACCCTAGAATAACTCTAGTTTTAATTCTGCAAGAATTGAATTGGGTGAACTGCAAATACATCAAGCTAGATTATGCATGCTTACTTAGGAGTCATTTTCACTAAACTCTGGGGCTTGCATCAAAATGACTTTGCCAAGTATTAGCCTGCAACTTACCTTTGAGGCATAACGGGATGAACTAGTCAAAATGGACAAGAAAAACAATATTAGTGAATTATTAATAGTTATCAAGTTTCATTCTGAACATAAATAATGATATAGGAGTAGAAATTTGCTGATTACGTTGCTATTGTATGAATCTCCTGACTGGACCTTTACAGCAATTTCTCTTTCAACTTCTATTCACAAAGAGGCTGTTAAATATTTAGGACATAAACCAGGTGGGAAGACAATCAAAATGGCCAACATCCTCTTGAGGTCCTCAGAACTACCTGAGTTGGGTGTGTGTTTGTTTTTTTAAGGGACCAAATGACTGCCCTCAGCTTTGCATAGGCTTAAAGTACTTTTTTGAGTGATTGATTGATCAATTGCCCATGTTTCTACATCATTGCAACCCAGAGACTTGCAGTGGCTTACATTTTACTCATTTTTTCATTTTAAAATCCCTCAGAATACAGGTCCTGCCCTTGATATATCATGTAAAACGCGGTGCAGCCCTTGAGCTGACAGAAGTGAAACGCTTCTGCTATAAACATTCAATAAATATTCTATATTTATTTATTCATACATTCATTGGATTTATATCTTACTGGAGGCAGGATGCATAACACTACCTCATCTAATTTTCCCCCACAACAACTCTAAAAATTAGATTGGACAGGAAGAAGCTGACTGGCCTTAAGTCATCCAGTAAGCTTCCATGGCTAAAATTAGACTTGGAGATAAGTCTTCTGGTTTTAGACCAAGATTCTGAATATTGTTTACTGGCACACTACATATACAGGATAAGAATGGACATAATAAGTAATGGGAAAAATGCAGAACAAAAAAGATTAGCCTAAAATATATCTGTAATTAATTTGATGCAAAATTTTTCATAAATGATACATTTATAAGGCTCTATGTACTTAAATGCATCCTCTACATTTTGTACACATTTTTAAAATATTTTATTGAACATTTTAAAAGAAAAAAAGAGGCATAATCAAGAAATAAGAGGAAAAATGAAAGCACTTAAATAAGCAGACAAGATTTGCAAGCATCATAAGATTAAGTAAATTAAGAACAAATTCTCAGAATAATGTTAATTTAGTCCTACGTATTTGAATCCCTTACTTCATTTGAAGACTACAGATGATTATTAAAATCAAGTTAATATATGAATATCAAGAAGAGTAATCAG
Source organism: Python bivittatus (assembly GCF_059951505.1). NCBI lineage: Eukaryota > Metazoa > Chordata > Lepidosauria > Squamata > Pythonidae > Python > Python bivittatus. Next base: position 32,091,875 of record NW_028277113.1, on the reverse strand, counting down.
CACAATATGAAATACAAATTAAAATGAAAAATTACAGTCTCATCTAGTCAATAAGAAATTTATTCTTATTTAACAAATGATCCATGACTTAAGTTTAAAAGTTTATGTCAAGAGAAACCCAAATGTCAGATGTGTTATAAGTCCATGGGAAGAATTATAGTCCTAAACTGGTTTGTAGATTAAATTAAATTCTGTATCAGATTTCTTTTTCAAATATGACATCAAGGCATACTCCTATAACTTTGTTTGCCATTCTTCTACAGATTTTATGAGTTATCTGCAAATAATTAGATTTTTTTCTTACCATTTTTATATTTAAAATATTGCTTTTTGGCTAGATAAAGTATTTTATCAGCAGCAACATCTTCTTAACAGCAAAATAAAATTGGTTATAGTTCAGCTATTATATTTCAGATTCACTCTAGTACTCCTTTATAATACTTTCCCCTTTAAAGGTTGATTATTCTTCCAAAATATATAAAACCCGAGAAACAAGTTTTAAAAAAAAAAAAGCTAATATTTAATTCAGTCCATATACTCACTCACTTCCTACTAAAGGAAGTGGCTTGTTTTTCAGAGGATTTTCAATTTCGAATACAGAAGACTTATTTTAAAAGTATTATTAAAAACAGTGAAGATGATCCTAGCACAATATTACTTCAGATATACTTTATATCCCTAAACAGTATGAAAGTTCATATGAGAAAGGGGGCAAACTGGACTCAGAGAGACCAGTCCTCTCACACACGTACCCAGAAGTTTTTGGAAAAAGAAATACAATTTCCAGTGAGCTTGATAGAAAATATAGGGTTGAAAGTATTAAATGAAATTAATATGATGTAGTTCAGTGTTCAGGATATAAGTTATTCGTGCACAGGTAAAGTGTGGGGATACTTTGTCTGTTATAGAGTACACTCAATTAAAGCTTGTAAGTGTCATGCAGCAAAAAAAAAAAACCAGTTTTAGGCTGTATTTATAAAACTAATGCTTGAAATTAAGTGTTCCCCTTTATTCTGCATTACTTATCTGGAGTGCTTAGACCAATTCAGGATATAATGCTTTAATAAGGTACTTTAATACTTATTAATACTTTAATAAGGTATTGTGAGGACTAGCTCTGGCTAATCAGAAATAAATACAGGTAGTCCTCATTTATCTACCACAATAGGGACCAGAAAATTGGTTGTTAAGGGAGTGGTTGTTCAGCGAGTCACCATATGGCCAGACCCGATTTTACGACCATTTTTACAATGTTGTTAAGCAAATCCTGTTTCCCCAATGGATGTTTTTTGCCAGAATTCACTTAATAAGCACATGATTCGCTTAACAACTGTTGTGAAAAAGGTTGCAAATCACAACCATGTGACTGCGGGGACTGGTGCTATGGTTTGCAATGGTCCTAAGTGCAAGCACAGGTCATAAAGCACTTTTTCCAAGGTCATTGTAACTTTGAACTGTCATTAAACAAATGGTCATTAAGCGAGGACTACCTGTAGTTTGAGACAAGGAACAGGTGGGTACTGCTTCTCCCATCCAGAAGTGTCCACTATAACTAGGGCTTACATTTTAGACTTGACAATTGCCAGAATTCTTTCCAAATAGTTTCCTTAGTCTTGCAATAAACATTTTTATCAGAGAGCTGTCTTAATCATTCCCCTCGAGGCTTCTAGTTGTAGCCTGTGCTGGGGGTAACAAAAATTCTAGCAATTCCTCCCACTATTACTGGAGGAAGGAATAACTTCAACTTCTTAGTCCCACACCATTCCTCTTTTTTCAGATTTCCTGGAAGGGAGGAGAGAAGAAAACACTTTTTCAGTTCCAGCCAAAGCACAGATAGAAACAATGGAATAATCATAGGACCTTCCAGGGCCATATATCGAAGGGAAAAGGGAGCAGAGAAGCAGCAAGCTCCTTTATGAACAAGGAAGTGTGGAGAGATAAAATGGAAGGGAATTGATATGAGGACTCATTCTGGGAAGTTCAGAACCAAACAGTCTGAAACTTGACTACTCCATTACGACAGCTTGAGGGCTTCAAGCTTTTGTGCAATGTGGGTAGGAGAAAAGGGTACAAGAATCAGGCACTGTTCCACTATAAATAGAGCTTGCATTTTACTGTTGACAGTTGTTTGAACTCTTTCTGAATGGTTTCCTTAATCTTGCAATAAACATATTTAACAAAGAGTGCATCTTTGAATCACTGACAACAGTGTTCCTAGACTTTGTCTTTCCCATGAGAAGCTGACAGGATTAGACAAATTAAACTAGCTGATAAGGTTGGTTAGGGATACAGAAAAGGAACAATGTGAAAAAAATAGGAAGAAACTCATTCTTTGTAACTTATAGAATACATGACTAAGATGTGAGTGATATCATGGTATTTTGACAATCTTGGAGGTACTTGCCATGTCCTTTTCTGAGATATTTTAACAGGTATACTGCGGTTGTATCCTGAATTACAGTTTTACACTGGAAACAGAACCAGAAATTGGACTAGATGACCACTTACATATGGCTGGCCTACTAGCCAGTTAGTAACTGAATATTTTTAAATAAGTTAAGTTATATTTAAAATGGCTTACCTAATTCTTAAGCTGAATCCACCTTCTAGTTTGAATACTTAGAGTTAGATGATACTACCTTTCATTTAAATGCACAGTCTCACATGTTAGATATTACAAAACGTCCCTTACTAGTTGAAGTGATGATTGAAAATGTGCCAGAGAAAAGTGTAGAAGACCAATGCTATTCCTAAACCTAGCATGTGTCATACCTGAAGATGATTATGGTGGGAATAATATCTGAATAGACCAAGTCATACACAGATCAAAACAAATAAAGAAGCTAGCAAAAGAATAAAATATTCTCTGATATCTTTAAGAATGAGAGTCTCTATTAATTCCTATTTAAAGAAATATAAATGTTTATAAATGCCCTGAAATACCTCAACTTATTCAAACAATTCTTCTGCCCCCCCAAATAAGATAATGTTGTTGCACATTCACACATACATTCTCTCTCTGAAAATGTTTGTATGTGTGTATATGAGTTTTTGTTGTACTTCTTTGCTTTTGCAAAGCCATCACTCACATATTCATGCCAAATCTACTGCCAAATCTATGCCAAATCAGTAGTTTAAAAATATTATTGAAGTGACATTTGGTTGGATAGAATGTTGGATTAAGCCAACATGCTTTTCTCCTTATGTTTAAAACTGTGAAAACAGCTCTGACTTGCTAGTCAGCAGTTGTATTTGAGTAAGTGTCAGCTGAATATGATTCATTTCTTGTCCTCATTATTCCCCAGAATAGATTCAGATAAAGTTCTGAAGGATTAAAAAGAAAAATTAACTGTCTGGTTGGATTTATAAATATATTAGATCTGTCCATCCCTTCGGTTTGCATAGCCCTGCTTCATTGCTGGCTGTATTAGTTTCTTCCCTTCCATATACATGTATCAGAAAATGGGTGTGTGGGTATCCGAGAAGAGAGAGAAAGATACATGAAAACATTTAAGACTAAAATTCAGTCAGCACATTATGGGGAAAATGGTTATTATTCCTAGCCTGCTACATGATTAATACAATGTACAGGTAGTCCTCAATGTATGACCATTCGTTCAGCGACCAAAGTTATGATGGCACTGAACAAATGGTGGTTACGACTGATCCTCAGAGTTCCAGCCATCCCAGCATTCTCACAGTCATGCGATTGCAATCTGGGCACTTGGCATCCGGCTCGCACTTATGACCAGTTGCAGCGCCCCACAATCACATGATCACCATTTGTGACCTTTCCTGCCGGTTTCCCCAGAAAGTCATTGGGGAAGCTGGCAGGGAAGGTCGCAAGTCACTAGGGTTTTCCCTACTCGCGCACCTCCCCCAGCCCCTCTGCACTTATGCCCTGCTGGCCACTCACACACCCCTGCACACCCTCCCCGAGCCTTGCAATGCCTCCCCTGCCACTTGTGCACCCCCATGTATCCTCCTTGATCCTCGCCATGCCTCCCTTGCACAATTCCTTGTGCACCCTCACACACCCTCCCCAACTCTAGCTGCATCTCCCTTGTGCCTCTGTGCACCCTCCCTGATCCTTACCATGCCTCCCCAACACCCTTGCGCACCCCTTTGCTCCCTTGCACACCCTCCCTGACCCTTGCCACACCTCTTTTGCACCCCCTTACACCCTCTCCAACCCTCGCCTATGTGTAGTATCTTTTTAGTTGCCTGGAAAATCCTCTGTCCCCATTTTAAACGTAAGCATATGTGATCATGTGTCTGTGTATATGTAACTATAGAAGGTCAGACTAAAGGATAACCCAGCAACAGTGATGGAGAGATAAGGCAAGAAATATATGGATCAAGAAAACATTGCTGAAGAAATAGATATAAACTGGTTTTAATAAGATTGAATGAGATACAACATAGAATTACAGAGGATGCCTGTGATGGAATGGAATTATGAAGGCCAGGCTCAGGGAGATAAGCATTTTCTTAGCTCGCCGCAGGAGCATGGGAACTACAAGAGGATGAGATGATGTCAGGCCTAGCCCAAGGAACTCCAAGAGACAATGCAAAATCAGTTCAGCTATGTTTATTAGCTACAACCTCTAGCAAGAATCTTCCCAGACTGAAACCCCAGATCCTAAGTCAGCCAGCCACAACAGTGTGAATTTCTCAGGGAGATGCCAATCTCATCCTCTTGTAGTTCCCATGCTCCTGCGGCAAGCTAAGAAAATGCTTATCTCCCTGAGCCTGGCCTTCATAATTCCATTCCATCACAATGCCTCATTTTTCCTTTCTTGGAGACTACATGAAACTGGCTTGGAATTTAGGCCCAGCACCATGTCCAGCCAGGACTTATTTTTAGTTTACAGAAGATGAGGACAATTTATTAGAGGTTTTTTTTTAATTAGCCAAATTAATTTTGTTAGAGGGTGCCTTTGCTTTCGCCTCCTGCTCTTAAAAGACTTGTGAAAGAAGATTTCAATTCTGAAACATATTTTTTAAGATTAATTAGCTGCTCCTCAGCTAAGTTTTTTTTTAAAAAAATTAAAGATTACAGACTTCAAACAAGGACCATATTGCTTTGCAGTACAGTAAGACAGCTGTCTCCACAACTGATCTTGCATGCTAGTCCAATGCAGGTTAAACAACATACCATGTAATTCAATAAAACTTCTTTCCAAGTATATGTGGGTAGAATCCTAAATACAACACACTGATACTTCTATTAACAAAATACTGTTAGGTTTTGGAGGTCAGTGATAATAAACAATCTGGATTTTATAATTAAATTACAAAGTCAAAGTAAAAATAAAAGATTTTTTACAATTTTAACAGTTTAAATTTAAATTCTAAAATTTTAAAAATAAATGTACGATGCACATGTGCATGTATGGTATTCTACTGACTTTCTGGCAGAATTAGCCCAGAATGCAAAGAAATCCTAAAGAAGGAACAGCGCCTAGAAGGATCAAAGAAAATACACAGGTCCCAGTAGCCTTTCTGAGACCATCACCCTGGGGAGATAGCCATTCATAGCATCTCGGGGTTGTAGCCCCTGAAGAGTCACAACTAATCTCACCCTTCAATGTGCAGACAGTGGCCTAGAACTGAAAGCACTATGTCCATCTGAAGCACTATTCCAAATATTTCTGAGCCTTCCATGTGGGGAGGAAATGCATGTGAAAGCAGGCATCTCAAAATAAGCAAAGAAGGAAGAACCATGTCACCTATAAAATGGCTCATTTGGAAGAAACTTTTACTGGGAGGATGTATCTGAACATCATTTCTAAGCTTAACAAGTCATTCCTGTCATAGGCACATGCATATATTTGGATATAAATTTGTGTGGATAATTATATACAATATAATTCACATTGACAGGCATAGGTTTCTAAAATATTCTTGTTAGAGAATTCACTCTTTTGTACTTTATATTTCTAGGTTGTTGGTTTTTTTTGGTCACTCTATTCATAACTCTCCACTGGACACCACATCTGCGGGATATTTATAGATGTCCCTGGATCAACCCAGTTTTGAGAAAAGAGGAATTTCAAAATGGACTTGCACTCTGATTAATATATCAGAGGACTGTTGATAACATAAGAAGTAATTTGTTGCAGACAAAGCACAGTGTATTAGAGAGCTCCTTAATCTAGCAAAGGAAGACATAAGGAGGACAAACAGCTAAGCCTTGGACAAACTCAGCCAAGAAATTAAATATAAAGTAATAGTAGTGATTTACTATTACCATGGATTATCAAGGGAGCCGGCTTGGGATTCTTCATTATTTGCAATTCTCCAGCAGAGACTGATATTGGTGTTAATATAGTGCTTGAGCCAAATATGATTTAATGCGTTGGATATGCTGTAAAATTTTAACAGAGGGGAATTCATTTGCACTGCTGAACAGAATGTCAAATAATGGAAATCAGACTATATCTACAGTACTGTATTCAGCAACTGCAGGTTCATTGCTATAAGAAGGTCCTGCGACAAAATATTATAGAGTACTGCTTCCTGTTCTGGGCCATGAGCCATTTCTCCCACTGGTATACTGATCTCATCTGATTTTCCGCTTTCCTCCCAGTGATGGGAACACAGCCTCTGAGCATACTTAATCCTCACTGGCTGTTTTGGATTATTCTTCCTCCCCACACAAATCTGGATTTAAACCTGTCTGATTTTAGTGTGTCCCTTTCATACCTCTGGACAGAAAGGCTGGATGAAGAAGGAGGAGGAGGAGAAGGAGAGGTGGTAGATGTATCTTTATTTAATTTTCACATCAAAATGATGCTTTTAGAGGAAAGAAAAATATTTTGTAGAGAATCTTTAATTTTCATAGAATCATAAGGTTGAAAAGTACCTTGAAGGTCTTCAACTCCAACTACATGCTCAGGGCAGGCCTCCTCATACCATCCCAGGCAAATGGCTTGCACCCTTGCTTCAAAACCTTCAGGGATAGAATCCTCATGACTCCAGGAGGCAGGTTGTTCCACTGCTTTGTAGCTCTCAAAGGCAGGAAATTCCTCCTTATTTCAAGTTTGGGTCTCCCTCCTTCCACCCATTGGTTCTTGTCCTACTCTTGTGAGGTTTGGAAAATAAAACTTGAAGGGCTGTTACTTTCCTGTAACAGCCCTTCAAGTATTTGGAGATTGCTTTCATATTTCCCTTCAGCCTTCTCTTCTTTAGGCTAAACATACCCACTTCCTTTAACTGTTCTCTGTGGGATTTAGTCTCCAAGATCTTCACCATCCCTGTTGCTATTCTCTGCACTCCTTCTTGTTCCTCAGAGTCCTTCCTGTATTGTGGCAACCAGTACTGGACAGAGTATTCCAGGTGCGGTGTGACCAGAATAGCATAAAGTGGAACCATAATTTTCCATGCTCTTTACTTTTGTTGATGTAGCCCAAGATTGCATTAGCTATTTTGGTAACTGCAGCACATTGCTGGCTCATATTTAATCTCTAGTCTACCAGGACACCCAGATCCTTCTCACAAATACTGCTGCTGAGGCAGGTACCGCCTATCTTGTACCTGTGCACCTGGTTTTTCTTACCTAAATACAGAACTCAACATTTTTTGCCATTGAATTGCTTTTTGTTGGATAGGGCCCAATGTTCAAGTCATTCAGTGTCCTTTTGAATCTTGATCCTGTTTTCTGAGCTACTGGCAATGCCTACCCTCCCATCTACCTCATCTTTTTGAGAAGGTTCACCATCTTGTTATTCTTTCCACTGCTAAAATTTCTCCTTTATTCTGCTTCCATATCATTTTTTCTTTCTAATTAAAACTTTTTTTCCTTGAAGTAGCTACCTAGAAAATGCCAGTGCATCAGGAATCAAATGCTGAATGTGATTATGTCATAGGGCTACATGGCCGCGAGATTTTATTATGGGATGAAAGAATGCATCACTGAAGACAATCAAAGCCAGTTCAGAATAAGAATAATGCTCCCTAAACAAAAACAATCCCAAATTGTCAAATTTTATCCAGCCAAAATTGCTCACAGGGAATATTTTTGGATCAGCTAATAAACAATCCTCTCAAATCCTTTAAAACTTCAACAAAAACACCATTAACTATACTACATGAACCTTCCAATTCTTTTTTTAATATAACATTTATCTGAACACAGGAGAATTATTTCCTTGCTGTACTATGAAAAATGTATAGTTACATACTTGCAGTGGGACATTTAAAATATAGTTTATTTGATTGTGAAAGAAATGGGCTTGTCTATATTCATTGAATAACCAGTTTCATGAAAAATGAGAGCTGCTTCAACATCATGTTAAGACTTTCTGGTTGTTTCTTCAGGGAACAATATAATGTTCTTTCCTGCTTAGTTCTTTGTGGAGGCATTTCTGAAGGCCAAAGACAGTTTAGTTATTGGATAGCTAATTATCCTGTACCTACATTATAGGTTGAATTATGAATATCTACTTTTCTTTCTCATGAAAATGGTTCTTCTACCAAGTAAGCTATTCTGAAAAAATGGATTTCCATTTGGATTGTAAGTCTTTATTGGGCATTGTCTATGTCAAAGTTAGGCATCATTGTACCTATGGGCAGCAATGTACCTGAGAGCACCTCTTTTGGTGCCCACCCAGCTGTATGTGCTAATTAAAATTTCCTTTAATTAACAAAAATTAACTGATAACCAGGCATGTTACAAAACAAATACTAGCTTTCAGCATTACTGCCATTTTCAAGAACACTTCTGGGCCTCATATAGATGCTAGAAATATTAGGAAATAAATTTGATGGGGGCTTACAACCCTGTGCTAGGTTTAATAGTGTTCCCACATACCCAGGAAAAAAGGGGGGATGATAAAGATCATCCTGGGATGTTTAGGTGGGATTATGTCAGGCCTAGCCCAAGGAACTCCAAGAGACAATGCAAAATCAGTTCAGCTATGTTTATTAGCTACAACCTCTAGCAAGAATCTTCCCAGACTGAAACCCCAGGTCCCAAGTCAGCCAGCCACAACAGTGTGAATTCCTCAGGGAGGTGCCAGTCTCATCCTCTTGTAGTTCCCACGCTCTTGTGGCGAGCTAAGAAAATGCTTATCTCCCTGAGCCTGGCCTTCATAATTCCATTCCATCACAGACTAGGAACAATCTCATCAATTTGTCTTTTGGTAATTAGGTACTTTGTATCTGTTTATGCCCATACTTGCAGTTCAAGTGCACTTGACCCACATTAGCATGTTGTAAGGAATCTTATTAAACAAACCCTATGCCTCTGTAATAGCATCTCTGTTTGGCTTTCGGTACAGGTTATTGAACTATTTCTAGTTCAGTAGTTCTCAATATTCTCTGGTACTGTCTGATCTGCTTAGAGAAATAAGAATTTGAATACGGTCTGTGTTACATTTTTTTTTGAAGCATTCTTAAAATAGTGCATTGAATAGGAAGCTATATAGATAGGTTTTTTGATAGTTAAACAGAATCTGGAATCTGAATGAGCTAAAATCCCTCCTGGCAGGTTAGGGTTTTATTTGCATTTTGATAATGTAAAATATTGAGAATCATTAGGGAAAATGTTGTAACATTCAACCTGGACTCACCCATCATTTTAGTTGTGTTTTATAGAACTGAACTGTCTTTGAAAATTGTATCTATGCTGCATGAGAAGCTTACAGTACATGATATATATCCCTGACATACGCACCCTTCTAAATAATAATATATCTGTTTGTGAGAACTGGGAGCTCTAGTTTTAAATACCTTGGTTCTATTTTGTACTTGCAGTGTCCCGGGTTGTACAGTTGAGATGTGTAATTATATCTTGAGAAAATTGATGAGGGAAGAGCAGGGTAATCTGGAAGAGGTTATTGAATCACCAGGCATGTATCTTGCTCAGGAAAAATATATGCTTGTCTATTGGGATGTTTCATTTCCTTATGTGGTACATTCAGAGATAGTTTTGAAAATGCAAAGTAGTTGATATTCATGGAGAGCTTTCATTTTATTGTATAATATTACAGACTCTCCACTATTATGGGTGTTTCCAAGGTTCACTGACTTGCTGTAGAATATATGAGATGTAGTTGGAAACAACACTTTAATTACAGGCTATAAAAAATAGAAAATGGAATTTATTTGTGAAAATGCAACATATATTGCAAAGCAAGTATTTGTTTAAGCTCTCCTGGTAGCATTTTTATTTCAGAAGAGGAACGAACAAGCCTAAATTTTTGGTACACAAGTTAGAAACAATATACCCTGTACATTAATTACACTATAAATGTGCATATTGTACCTAAGGGATTTCTGTAAGAGGAGAATTATAAAATCTTATCAGTTCATTCTATTCATTCTTAGACATAAATCTTAAGGACACATTATTTAAAGTTATAGCTAATTACTTTGCCAAGGAGTATATTGCTAAATTAGAATTTTAATTGTTCTTCCTAGTATATTCTTCAGATAAATGAAAAGTAAGCCCCATATAAAAATTATCTTTCTACAAAAACTTATATTAGAATTTAAAAGGAAGAAAAGTTGCTAGAAGTCTATTAAAATCAATTTGCTTTCTGTACTAATTCTAATTAAATAGGGAAGGGTAGTTTTGCTATTCAAATGTTTTAATTTTAAGACAAGCTTTGTTCAGAAATCACAGCAGGGAAAACTTTAATATACCGTATTGAGCTTATGAAGGAAAGATAACAAATAAATAAATGTCATTATGCAGCCTGTCCAGATGTGTTGGATTAGTCTGCCATTCTCAGAGTTTCCCTTTGGTCATTTGGCTAGGACTTCTGGGAACTGCAGTCTCAATCCTTCCAGAAAGTGCAGGATTAGGGATGGTTCAAACATTACATGCATGGCGCATTCATGAATGGTTGAGGCGGTATTGGGAGTTCTGTGCCCAGACTAAAGCAAGTGTGCTTTCCCTGTGCATAGAGCCTGCATGTTCCATCAGAGGGGCTTTGTGGTGGAAGGCTGGCAGAGAAAGGAAGGGCAGCAGTGTGTGGCAGCAGAGAGGTAGGACAGGTTGGCAAGTGGGTGCAGGGCAGCAAGAAACAAAGATACGCAGTGTTGGAGAGGTAAGGTGAGTGGGTCAGGTGTGTGTGGTAGTAGCAGGGAAGAAAGGCATATGGCAGAAGAAAGGTTGGGCAGGTTGATTGGTGCCTGCAGGGTAGCAGTAGGAAAGAAAGGTGCAGAGAAGATAGGATGGCAGGCTGGATGCCACTCAAATTCAAGCATCTCAGTGGCTTACAGAAAGTAAGGGAAAGAAAGGCATTAGGAAAATTGACAGATGGGCTGGTGCAGAGGCCATGCAGAGGAGAAGGGAGAAAGGAACAAGCTGCACCAGTCTTGCCCTACTTGCTCCTTAAGATTTCTCCAGATTTGTGTCAGCAAAAATTTAAATGGACCAGCTTTTGCTTTGGTCAGATTATGACCTGTCCAGAATTTGAACCACAATGCATTTAGTCTGTGCATGGAACAAAACACATTCTTTTATTTAGTGCATACCTCTTTTATTTTATTTAATGGCAGTTGCTGCATCATATATTTTATCTATCCCTTGTGTTCTTCTTAGGCTGATATGTATTGTCCATTAATTTTACTTGCAGAGTTGGTACTCTTTCCACTAGAACTTGCCACATATTTTAAGGATAAGGTAGTTTTTAAAACAGTTTTTTAACTGTGTTGTGAATATGAGCGTGCATTACCTGTTATTTATTAATGCTACCAACTTTAGAATAGAAACTTGCATTTTGCTCCTGGAGAGCAGTGCTGGAAGGTGGAATCAAGATTAGAAGCAAAAAACAAGTGAGAAGAGTTTGAAATTGTGTGCATCAGTGAGATTCTCCTTCTTTGCTTATTTTAAGCTTTATGAACTCCATTTTATAAATAATAAACAAGCTGCAGAAGTAAAATAATGGTTAGTGTTTCTTGGAAGCAAGCTTGCTTTGTTATTTTGCAGTAAATGGCATTGCTGGTTATCACATCTGACTGGACCTGCATGGTTACATACATGAAACCAGGATGGTAGCAATCTTGCTAATGAGTCAGCACTAACACATGGACATTATTTCTTTAAATTAGGCCAGAGTCCATAATGGTATATAGGACACATAAAAGATTGATTGTGATATGAATTACATCAGGAGAAGATATTCTAGAAAGCTCTAGACAGATGCTAGAGAATGCTCTTTCGAGCAATTTCAGGGAAAGGACATAGTGAGTGGGTTCGAACCACACACTAAAACCTAACCTTGAGTTGACATATCACAATTACTGAATTCATTTACTTAATATACTGTGTGCCCAAATAAACAAACCGTAACAAGTCTTAAGGCAGTTATTTGGCTCATACACAACATGCTAAAACAAATGGCTGGGTTTCCACAACCCTCAGCTATAAGCTACTTAGCCCTATTTTAGCTCAATTGAGCGTGCTGTGTAAATCCAGCCTCTCCTTTCATCAAAAAGGGAGTCAGCACTGCCCCTCACTTCTTATGTTGATTGTTAGTGCAGGCTGCATTTTTTTTCTAGAAAGATATGATTCAGTGGTTAATAACCTTGAATAAGGTGAAAGCTGCATTGAGTAGTTTGTAAATAATATCCTTTGGTGCCAGCCTTGCTGTGATTTACTCAGCAATTTAAGCAAAGATAGGTTTTGCTGAACCTGTCCAACAGTTTTTTTTATTTATATTATTTAGGTGACAATGAGCTGATTTCTCATGTATATATCATTCTGTGTTATTGATTATGAGAACCAGTATGGTTAACATGTTGGACTAGGAGTGGGGAGACCCAGGTTGTAGTCCTCCCTTGGGCACAGAGGCCAGCTGGGTGACTGAGCTTGTCAGTCTCTCTCAGCCTTGCACTGGGAGGTTGAAAAATATCTCTGAAGAAGCCACTTCTGCTCTACTGCCAAAAGAACTGCATGGCCAAGAATCAAGACTGACTTGAAGGCACATATGTATATGTCTGGATGGATAAATTGATGGAATTACGGCAATAGAATTGACATTTCAAAATTCCAACTAAACAGGGGTTATTCTCACTTACTCAAAGTAACATGAGATTTACATTTAAAATATAGTTTGTACTGCGGTTTAGAGTCTTTAAGGTTTTTTAAATGAGCAGCTCTCCTGTAGGATTCTAACACTGTTTATTTTATCTTGAAAGAGAAGATATAAATTCATAGCAGCCAAACTGTTTTTAGCACTAGTCATTCAGGTTCCATCTGAACAGTGCCCACTACTGTGTGCGCTTGGATTTTGTTTCTTTTCTGTGCAGTGGCATACAGGCAGCATTTTTAGCCAAAGCATGATATATACCAAGTAACTGAGCTCTGGCTGATTCCTAAGATAAATTGATTAGTCATTATATAAATTTAATTAAATCCTAATGCTATGATAAGTAAGCGTTAAAGCATTAAACTTAAATTAAAGCGTTAAACCCCAATGATGGGAAATATCACCTGTAAGAAAGCTGATAATCAAATACCCTATTATTTTTTCCTTTGGGCCAAATTTCACTATTAATTGTTGTTACTGAGTTGTCTTGCTTAGTAAAAGAAGCAAAGTGCTTGCACTTCCATCAAGGAGTAACTTTGCCTATATATTAGTCATAACTGCTAAGTTTAAACCAACTTGATTTCATCTGTCTTTCTCTTGACATTCAATTTTTTTATGCATCCTAGTGCTATGTAATAAAGGCCAGCACATCAGATTTAATGATATTGGTAAGATGGAGGCATTCTTTATTTGAAAGCATTCCCATCCTCAGGTCAAAATGATCATCCAATTAAAAATGCAATATGAACACAAGAAGGCACAAAAAAGGAGTATTCAAAACAATTGTTCTTCCATATGAAGACTGTGCCAAAGTAATAATGAATGAACCCTGAATTGGTGTGGAGACCTTCTGGGTCAGGTAGACTTTGCATTTTTCCCCCTTTCTGGAACATTCAGAAGGATTTATAGCTAGCTTTAAAGATGTATAAGACATGCTGAATTCAAGCTGCTTTAAGCTTGGAACAGTTCTTTGGAATGCAAAATGATCATTTAGACCGTTTTAGAGGTGTATAGAATGATAGAAAAAGCCAGTTTTTAAGTCTGAAGCTTAAAACAGGTTATTTCAAATTCAAAATGGCTTGTTTTGCACCCCATACTTAATTAGTTACTGTGGGTTGATGCCTAGAAATTGGTAAGTGCACAAGTGACATTAAAGAATACTGATTCATACATTTTTAACCTTGTACAAATTGTTAAAATTTTATTTATTTATTTATTAGCTGCTGATTGCTTTGTAGAGGAATATTTATTAGCAGAACTGCTAGATTATTTGTTAGGCTAAAGAAAGATTTTTCATTTGGGATATGGTTTTATTTTTATATATCAATTTCTCAACTTCAAAAGATTTGCTAATAATAGAAGGAGTGGGCCAAGCCTGAAACTAAGCTGATTTTTAACCCTTTTAAAATAAAGGCCTTTTTTTACATTAAGCAATGTTTCCTGTGACTGCCAGATGATCTTAAAATCTATTAGGAGTCAAGCATCACGTGTCTACCTCATTTGTGTATGGTTTATTTAAAACAGTTTTCACCAGCTCTTCAGGACATATGGCTATATTTATATTATTGTGTCTTGAAAATCTCCCCAATCATGAGAGTCCTTGGGGTAAATTATAAACTTATTAAAAGATTAAAAGATTTAGAACTAACAAATGCCTCAGAAAACATTTGAGGAAATATAGGTCTCCAAAGCCAAAATTGCAACATAATTTTTAATTTTATTTTTATTTAATAAATTTATATGGCTGCCCAGCTTGCACTCAGTGACTCCAGGTAACTGCAGCATAATACAGGCATTTAAATAAAATCAGAACAAAATAATCAAAACGTAAAATGCCTGAAAAATAATAAATAGCTTAAATTTCTGCAAAACGTACAGGCACAAGAGAAGCCACCTTAGGAAGGTTATTCTTTGAGCTGGACCAGGAGTCCTGGGAAAACCTGTCTCTCTGATATACTTCTGCCTAAATTCATTTGGCAGAACCACCCAAAGGAGGCCCATGATTGATGACCAAAGTGCCTGAAAGGAAGACATCCTTAAGAGCAGGAATAGAAATACTGCATACTGCATCCAGGCTCCAGAATTCTGCAAAGTGAAAAATCCACAGGGCTTGGAGAGGGTGGGGAGGGAGGATCAGACCAGGATGAAAATTATACTATGAAGAATAAATGCATTCACACACACACACATACACCACACACACATAGTATCCATTCCCATAATGGCTCTGGGTGGCTTACAACATACAATGAAGCCACACATAAAAATAATATTAAACCATAACAGCAGGCTTAGCTTTTGTGATTCAGTTTATCTCAAAGGCACCGGATTGAGGGTGCTTATTTTATAAACTTTAATACAATTTTTCTGACCTTATTTGCTCCATCTGTTTTGTTCATGACAATTTTGTGAATACTCAACATTCCTAAACTCTCTGCCTCTGCCTCTGCCTCTGCCTCGAGGTATATGAAGAATTGTATTTATAAGGGAGGGAATTTATCACATTTTAAAATATTAGGGCTATGCACACCCAAAAAGTCACTCAAGAAAAGTACTTTTGAGACTGCAAACACAGCACCTCTCAGCTATTTATTAAAGCAGCTGCTCTTGTTCTCAGGCTTCTGCATGAGCTGTTTTAAGAGCCCTCTTAACTTGAATGAACTGACTGCTTTTTTCAGGCTCACACAGAAAAATGAAAAGAGAAGGACTATTTTAACAAACTGGAGAGAGTTGCTGTGTTCTGCATGGTCTGGAGCACTTCTTCCAAATCATTTTTTACAGGAGCACAACTCTAATTAATATTGTATATTAAGATAGTTTCTAAAGTATAATGGTTTATCACCTAATAATTCAGTCAACATTTGTTTTTTCAAAGTTTTTGTGTGTGTCTCTCTCTAGTGTGTCTGTTGCTACATATTTCCCTTAGCATATCATTCCTTCCCTGCTCCCTTTTTTTTTTTTTAACAGAGTTTCTTTGAAGGACAGTCTGCACCATGGGACTCAGCTAAAAAAGATGAGAACCGCATGAAGAATAGATATGGGAATATCATTGCATGTAAGTGTTGACAACATAATTCTACTACTGTGCAAATTCCTTTTAGTAACTGACAACACTGCCCACTGATATATAGCACTATGTATCTGGAGGAAAAATTGAGTTCTAACTATTATAATAAATAATAGCTAGATAAGTTAGTTAGATATTTATTTATAATAAATAAAGGAATAAATGAATAAGTATTTAAGAATTCAAAAGACTGCAAAATAAAGGAGGTATAATTAACAAGCCATTGTGTCTAGAGTACTGATGTCACTTTTGGATACAGGTACTTGGGTTTGAAGCCTAATTCAGCCATGACACTCACTGAGTAAAGTTGTCTATCTTATCTCTCAATGGATGTGAGGATAAAATAGGAAGATAAAACCACATATACCATATGAAGTGTACAATGGCAACTTCTGTTGCATCATACAATCTGTCTTTACATTCGCTGCAAATCTTTTGAGCTATCTGCCAATAACATGGAAATCATCTGCTTACTGAGGTACACACACAATCTTGTCTCTCACCAATACACTACTACTGTCACTGCAAACATTCCTTATCCTTTTTTCCATAAATACATTAAACAACTGAGGGAACTTCTTGTCTAATTCTCTGCTCAATGTTGAATCATTGGCTAAAGATTCCATTTAGTCTCATGCAAGTTTCACTTCCATCACATACTGTTCTTATCGCATTCATCAACCAAGCCTATAGTCATGCAGAATATTCCATATTTCAAGCCTGTTCACTTTTATCATACATGTTTTCTAAATCAGCACAATAAAGTTTCTTTCATTCAACATTTCTTTTTTTTAAAGAAACTTTATTAATTTTCAATAAAGAATAAAATATAAGGAAACAGAAAAAACAAAGAGAAAGAAAAGTTCAGAAAAAAAGAAATAGTTACAAGTGCAGAAAAGAAAAATAAGAGAGAGAGAGAGAGAGAGAGAGAAAGAAAGAAAGAAAGAAAGAAAGAAAGAAAGACTTCCGACTTTCTTTGTTGCAGATACAAATATAGAAACATAAATCTTTTACTCTAAAAATGTAACTAATACAAAATACTTCTCTAATCCTAAAATCTAACAATTATCAAAACCCCAAGTCAACATGGCATTTTACAATCCCAAGCAAAAAAAGAAAAACAAAAGCAATTTCAAAACATATGCATGGCTAACCCCCCCCCCCGCTTTTTTAAAATTTAAATACATTGTGTAATACATTGTGTCACCATCTCTGCCACTATCATTAATGTCAAATCCTAAATATCTCTGTGTTTTTGTCATCTATGTGCATATAAAAATCTCACTAGTATTATCATATACCACTAGTATTATCATGTACCATCTGTGTTTTTGTCATCTATGTGCATATAAAAATCTCACTAGTATTATCATATACCACTAGTATTATCATGTACCATCTGTGTTTTTGTCATCTATGTGCATATAAAAATCTCACTAGTATTATCATATACCCTTCCCGAAGATAATAGAAGGCACTTTCGTATTTCCCAACATTCCCTTATATAGTCCTAGTAACTTCCCCATTCAGTCCTAATCAACAGGAAACCCCTCTAATAATATCAGGAGTCACAACCTATATTCATTTTTACTACTATTAAGGAACAATAATCTTAATAACATCGTCATACAGTTCTGGTCCCAAAAAATTACCATTAATCTATCAGAAACCACTGCCTATGGTTTAACCATAAGCAAACAGATTTACTTTATACACTTTCTGTTTACTTTTAAGAGGTTCATTCTTTAATCATAACAGATAGTACTTTGCATATTGAATCTTTATTATTTTCTTCTTTTCTTCTTCTTTCAGGAGCAACTTCAATACATTCTCTTTATCTTTTAGTAGTTTAAGACCTTCTCTTTGTAGATCCAAAATAGTGTTACCATTAGACTGATCCAAGTTCTATTTACTCTTAGAGAATCCATTCTCTAAACCTAGCAAACAATGCCTCACAAGTTGAATCTTTACTATTTTCTCCTTGTCATCTTCTTTCAGGAACCATTTCAATAATTTCTCTTTGTCTCTCAGTGATTTAAAGCATTCTTTTTGTAAATCCAAAACAATATCATCACTAGGCTGATCCAAAGTAACTAAGTCCAAAATAAGATTCTTTTTCTTTAAGATCCAGTAAGATATCCATCTCTCTTCTTCCATATCTTTATTATCCATGTTATTCTCCAAAATATCCAACTTGTGTTCAACTTGCCTCACATCAATAGCAGGCTCATTTAATTTAGCATCGAGTTTCTTGTTCAAATTATCAAATTTATCCTCCAGTGACTGAATTATTTTTTCTGCAAAGTTTTGAAACATAATCTTGAAACACTCATCCCTATAGTTTGCTCTCTTAATAGCCATGGTCAATAGTGCTCTCTAGTGTCAAAAATACAAATTACATTCTATCCAAAGTAAATAGTGAAAGGGAGAAAGTCTCTTTATCTTGTTTAAAATTCCTCTCCAGTCAGGGCCAATTAAGTAAGAAAACAAAGCAGTGTTCACACAGTTCCCATATCCACATTCCAATATCAAAAACCCAAGCTCAGATTTGCCAGGAAAAAATAATAATAATAAAAAGAATTCCTTTTCTCTTGTTTCTTAAAAATTAATAAAAAGTCCAAGCCTTTGCCTTTTTTGCTGAATATATAAACTATTTATCTAATTAAAAACAACAACAACAATGTAAATCTTTCCACGAAGCACCTATAGTAGCCAAAAGGAAAAAATACACAGTAACTAAAGAAAGCCTCTCTTTAACCCTAAAGAAGTAAAAACAAACAAACAAACAAAAAGTGATTTTGGAAATGAGAAGGTCAGTGCAAGTGTCCTTTTTTTTTTTTTTTTGGCTTCTTTGCAGCTTGGAACTTGCTGGTAACCCCTTCTCCCAGCTGATCACTCACCAGTTGATCCCAAAAGTCTCCATTTTGAGGTCTTCTGGCTGTGAAAGGCTGTCCGGAAGTCATATGGGATGATTTCTAGGGTTCTCCTTGGATTCAGAGAATTCTTCAGGCTCCAGGAACCTGCCTGAGCCTGAAAAAGTCTGAGAAGATGACTCTTCACTTGAAAAGGGGAGCCTAGCGTATGGTCATTACTCACCGGAAGTCTCATTCAACATTTCTTAATGACCTAGTGAGGAAGAAAATTTGGTCCGCACACCTTCCAGTTGAACTGTACTTCCTAAATTTTGCTCATTGTCATATCCTGTACTCTTTTAATCAGATATCTGCCAATACATTCCCAAGCACACTTAAAAACAAATCCCCCAGTAATTTTTTCATTCATTCTTTCTGTCATTCAAAAGGACCCCATTATATCCCTGCAGCTTGCAAGGTCTTTCAAGCTAAGGTAATACCTCATCTCCTTTATGGTTCTCAGATTTGCTCCCTTGCAAAGCTTAATAAAATTGAAACCATTCAGAATAAGTTTATTAGAGCCATTTTGATGGTACCAAAAAGTGTTAAAAACGCCATCCTAAGGGTAGAATTAGGTATAGTTTCATTGGATGCCAGAGCATGGTGTCTCCTTCTTACCTTCTGGCTAAAGTTACTTCTGTTTCCTATAGGTTTAGCCCCATTAGTATTTAGGGATCATTTCAAATCATCGTGGCAAAAACAAGCCTCAGATATAATTCAATTGCTGGGCTTCTCTGTGGAAAGTCTGTGGTTATTAGGATTTAATAATGCTAGAACCGCCCTTAAACAACGTATCTGGGATATAGATCTACAAACAAATTTAAGTAAGGTGCTACACCCCAATATTTGTCATTTTCTACCACAAGGGTTTGTTCCAGCTTCTTATTTATCATCTGTTACAGTTTTGAAATTTCATAAAGCTTTCTCCTTAGCCAGATTGGACGCAATGCCCTCAGCAGTCCTTTCTGGATGCTTTAAGGGCATTCCTATGCACCTTCAATTATGTCCATGTGGAGATGGCTCAATAGAAACACTAAGCCACATGCTACTATATTGTTCCCTGTATAAGGACTCTAGACAGATATATATATACCCATTACTGAAGATATTTCTGGCAGGGAGTGTGACTTCTATCTAATGCTACTCCTTTCGGACAAAGACCCGGAAATATCCTCCCAAGTTGCCCGGTTCTGTGCTACCATCTGTACAATATGCTCCACCATTATTTAGAGTTAAAATTCCACAACATAGTAGCCTACCTTGATATATTTTAGCACTGTTATTTTAATTACTAGATTAAATAATATTAATTGTTTTGTTTTATAGATATATATAAATGTAAGATGGTTGTTATTGTATACTTTGATTGTATCTGGCCTTAGGGCTGTAATAAACGTGTGTGTGTGTTTTTCCAATAACCCTGTCCTGTAAATACTCTCTCCAGCGCTCTCACTTCAGTTTCATCCCAGATCATTTCATTATTTTTATTTTTAATTCCATTCACTCTGCTGGAAGCGCCATCAAAATTGCTCTGCATTTTCTCTGCTTCTTTTAATCTTAACCACTTCTTGGCTTCCTTGACTACTTTCTGTAGAACTATCTTTTTTCTCTACATACATTGTACAATATCTTTCTCTCCTCATCTCTTGCAACCGTCATTCTCTTATACAGTAAGCATTTTTTCCATCTGCAGCCTCTTTCAGCTGGTCCACAAAGCATTCTTTTTCGTACTTTCCATTAATGTAACTCACACACTTCTGTGATACTTTGGAATATAATTTTCCATTGTGTTCCAAGCTGCTTCCATATCCTCTTTCCTTATATTCACTGTCTGTTCACTCTGTTGGGAAACTAATCTCTCTTCTAATACTTTTTAAAACTGGATTCATGCTTTTTCTTCTTGCAATCATTCCACTTTCATTACTTGGGTTTTGTTGTGGGGTGTTTTTTTTTTTTTTTTGCACCTCTTTCCTTTTCCTCAAAATCTATTTTTCCCAAGTTCCTTGGTAGTACCAAAAAATGGTTTCTCCCACATTCAGAACCTGTCATCATCACCTTTATATCCTTCACTAACTCACCAACACACTTTCATCATAAACAATCAAATCAAAAATGCTTTTAGATTTATGTTCACTCTCATGCCATGTGTAAAATACAACTGAGAGGGAATTCGATATGAGTTGATAGAATTATGAATTATATGTACAGGTTAAATAAGCAAAAATGAAAGGCCAGTATATTAAATTAATGGACTAACAGGAAAATAAACATGTATTTCTTTGGCAACATGTCATTAAACTATGTATTTAATTGCTGAAGGGTTATAAGATTGCTTATAATCAAATAAGATCACTATATTAATGGACTTTAAAATGGATGATATAACTTATGGACTTTTTATTCCCTACGAATTGAAGAAATGTATGAATTACATACGGCATTTACCAGACAGGATGATATATCATAAAACATATTGAAAATTGAAGAAAACTTCTGCATAATAATACCTATGTATATAACTATAGAAAAGATTAAAATATTAATTTCTTATCAAATCAGACTTTTAATTAATCACAGAGATAAGTAAGGAACATTATATCATAAACATTGAATCTATAAATCATTAAGTCCAAGGATCATCACAAAATTAAAATTTATGTCCTTATTACCTTGGTTGCCAGGAAGAAGGCTTTTAACGGTTTTATCAGCCTCTCAGGTAGAGGGCTGGAAATATTTATTTGTTATGAAAACTTGTTACAGGGCCTTAATTTATATGGCCTTCAAAACTAACACCAGGGAAAGTAACAGGTCTATGTGAAGGGCAAGTAATAGATGATAGCTCTCTATCAAGTTTATAGAATATACCTGCCCAAATTCCAGTGCAGAGAGTACTGTTATTTAAAAAACAATACAGAAAACTGGTTGCCCAGTTTTTCAGAATGTTGGTATATCTTATAATTTAGTTTAGATCATGATTGTGTTATTTACTTGCACACCAGTATTCTGTAATTACATGGCAAATTACAAAATTCTTTCTGGTTGCTTATAAGGTCCCTTGATCTAGCTACCAGATACACTTATAGAAAAACATATGATATGTTTGGTAGAATAAATTATTTTAAATGGATATTTGTTTAAGAGAAGTAGGCAAAGCTAATGATTGCTCAGAAAAGAATTCTTTAAGAATTCTTTAAGCTTTAAGAATGAATCTCCTTATTTATTTATTTTATAAAATTAACGTTGCTACCCATCTTAAGTACATAACTGGGTGCCGAACAGTACATATAAAAAGCGTATTTAAAAAAAAGAACCCTTACTATTAAAACAACACAATGCAAAGAAAAATAAATAACCACGTAACGATTCCATAAAGCAAACATATACATTGGGCATCCTGTTCCTTATGGTTGGGGGAAAAGCCTAATTTTAATAGCCTTCCAGAAGGCCAAGAGGGTTGGGACCATCCAAACAGGGAGAGGCTGTTCCATAGGGCAGGCACACCTTCTTAGTCCCACAAGATGGCATGTTTGATAGAGGGGACCTGGAGCATGCCTGCCCTGTTGGATCTAGCAGAACAGGCAGAAACCCTCAGAATTAGATGGTTCTACAAGAAACCTGACCATGTAGTGCTTTAAAGGTGATAACCTGCAACTTGAATTGCATTTGGAAGCATATTGGAAGCCAATGCAGCTTGGGCAAACTTTGAAGCGCCCAAGATTGTGCACACTGCCACATTCTGCACCAGTTGAAGCTTCTGTGCGCTCTTCAAGGACAGCCCCATGTAGAGCACATTGCCGTAATCCATCCAGGAAGTGACTAAGGCATGTGTGACCATGGGCAGAACATCCCAGTCCAGGAATAGATGCAACTGGTCTGCAAAATGACTGTGCAAAGTCCCCACAGCCGCAGCCGCCACATGTCATTCAAGCAGGGACCACGAGTCCAAGAGGTCCCCTAGACTGCACACCAATTCTGCCTGGGGGAGTGCTACCCCATCAAGAGTTAAGGATGAAGAATTACTAGATCTAGGGGCCCAAAAACCCAAACCCACTCAGTCCTGACAGGGTTGAACTGCAACCTGTTTTCCCCCATCTAGATCTTGACAGTCACTAGGCACTGAATAAGAACTATGACAGCATCACTTTTCCAGCACCATAGTAATGCCAAATGTGTGTGTGTGTATGTATGTACGTATGTATGTCAGTACTTTTCCTTTAAAGCTCCATTCCCCAATTCTGCATCCTCCAAATGAATTCAGCTATAATTCCTGTGACCCTTAGCTGGTATAGTAAACACTGGTTTAAAGAAATTTAACAATTGAACTAGTTCAACCCATGGAAACATTTCTGTCTGTGTAATCTCTGTATTTACATATGTATAGAATATATTGGAAATGAGGATCGAAGAGCAAGCAATGCAATTGTGAATTCTTTATCAGAATCCCAAACATAGAGGAAAAGATTTCCTGCATATTTTCCACAACGCTATCCATTCATTCATTCATTCATTCATTCATTCATTCATTCATTCATTCATTCATTCCAAATATAATCTTAAGGCAGTGACAGTAACTTCATTCCTACCTAGGGAGTATAACATTCTCAAGGTGAGAAAGATATTTTTAAGCCATTTTATTGAATCAAGCCCCTTCCCAGGCACACGAGAATATCGGACATCTTTTAACAACTATATGCCATAACCTGTTATTTTAAAAATGGTTTAGAGATCGCAAAATAGTACTATATTTTAATATCACTATAGCAGCACTATTTTGTCCCTTTTTGTTAGCAACAGAAGGCTAGTGTAAATCAACAGTTTATTTCATAATAGCAAAATCAATGAGAAATTAAGCAGTTCAAATTTCTGAATACTCTCCAAAATGGAATTACTGGTGATGAGGTAATTATTATTCAAATATAGAATGCAGGTTATGTTCTTCAGACTATTATATAATTGAAAGAATAGGTGTTTCTCCTGTTATTTTCCAAAACATTGATATTGGTATATAATGAAAAAGAACACAATTCAGTAAGCCTTCCAGAGAAAAAATAATGTGTCCATAAATATATCTCCATATTAACTTCTGTCAAAAAGGTAGCTAGCATAGCACTTGTATATATCATTTCAATGATCATTTTCTTATAAAAAAAAAAGATGTGTAATTGTCCAGTATGCATGAAATATTATTTTTTGCTGAATTTTAAATATGTAAAACAGGCAATTATGCCCAAATTGTCTTCCATTGACATTCATATACTGAAATTCCAGTTAATCTATTTTGGTGTATTCTAGATATGTTAGTCTAATGTAGTATATTCTAGTAACTATTTATAAATAGAAATTTGTAGGCTGACTATTTAGTAAAGAACAGGTTACATCAATTTTAGTATTACAACTAAATTTAAGTTTTAATTTTTTTTATTCTTATTTTGTGGGTCACCTTGAATACTTGCTTGGATAAAAAGGTAGGATATAAATCAAATAAAGCAATCAAATAAAATAATGTCCCCTAATGTTGGAAAGGTTTCCTAAGGATCACTTAGAACTTCCAACTTTATCTAGATATTGAAAGGTATTTGAAATTAATTTCTTGTCACTCAACACTTATTGGCAAATGGTAGTTATAGAGCAGCTCCTCAAATAGTTAATATTCTTCATGTAATCATATTAATTGATCTAAGGTATATTCAGACTCAGCTGATAAAGACAAAAACTGTTGAAAATAAAAGATTGAGGATGCAAAGGAGTATAATCATCAGGCTTTGAACACTAATCTGAAATAAGCTGTTCCTGGGGAAGGGGTACTTGATTAATTTTAATTACTTTTGTAACAGGACTTTTCTTCCCTGTTAAGTGACAACTTCCCCTGATCTCATCTCTAGCCAGTGTTATTCTTTCTTTTCTCTTGCCCTTTCCTTCCACAGTGCAGGTATCAATTCTTCTCACTCCTTCTCCATCCTGTTTCTTTTCTTCTGTGCTTTTTTGCTAGAAACAGTAAGGTTTCTGGGTATGTATGTGTTTTCTTGTGTATTTCTGTATGTGATGGGAACTGGTATGTGTTTTTCATTATATACAAACATACACAAACACACAACATGATAGCAGCAAATACGTTTAATCAGGTGTTATTAATTCCTGGGTTTGCCTTTTTTGGAGTGTGGATTCTGGCAAATATATATAAACATATACAGTCAGGTCCAGAAATATTGGGACATCGACACAATTCTAACATCTTTGGCTCTATACACCACCACAATGGATTTGGAATGAAACAAACACAATGTGCGTTAACTGCAGACTGCCAGCTTTAATTTGAGGGTAGGTACATCCAACTCAGGTGAACGGTGTAGGAATTACAACAGTTTGCATATGTGCCTCCCACTTGTTAAGGGACCAAAAGTAATGGGACAGAATAATAATCATACATCAAACTTTCCCTTTTTAATACTTGGTTGCAAATCCATTGCAGTCAATCACAGCCTGAAGTCTGGAACGCATAGACATCACCAGACGCTGGGTTTCATCCCTGGTGATGCTCTCTCTGCCAGGCCTCTACTGCAACTGTCTTCAGTTCCTGCTTGTTCTTGGGGCATTTTCCCTTCAGTTTTGTCTTCAGCAAGTGAAATGCATGCTCAATGGGATTCAGGCCAGGTGATTGACTTGGCCATTGCATAACATTCCACTTCTGTCCCTTCAAAAACTCTTTGGTTGCTTTTGCAGTATGCTTTGGGTCATTGTCCATCTGTACTGTGAAGCGCCGTCCAATGAGTTCTGCAGCATTTGGCTGAATGTGAGCAGATAATATTGCCCGAAACACTGCAGAATTCATCCTGCTGCTTTTGTCAGCAGTCACATCATCAATAAATACAAGACAACCAGTTCCATTGGCAGCCATACATGCCCACGCCATGACACTACCACCACTATGCTTCACTGATGAGGTGGTATGCTTAGGATCATGAGCCGTTCCTTTCCTTCTCCATACTCTTCTCTTCCCATCACTCTGGTACAAGTTGATCTTGGTCTCATCTGTCCATAGGATGTTGTTCCAGAACTGTGAAGGCTTTTAGATGTCGTTTGGCAAACTCTAATCTGGCCTTCCTGTTTTTGAGGCTCACCAATGGTTTACATCTTGTGGTGAGCCCTCTGTATTCACTCTGGTGATGTCTTCTTTTGATTGTTGACTTTGACACACATACACCTACCTCCTGGAGAGTGTTCTTGATCTGGCCAACTGTTGTGAAGGGTGTTTTCTTCACCAGGGAACGAATTCTTCGGTCATCCACCACAGTTGTTTTCCGTTGTCTCCCAGGTCTTTTGGTGTTGCTGAGCTCACCAGTGCGTTCCTTCTTTTTGAGAATGTTCCAAACAGTTGTTTTGGCCACGCCTAATGTTCTTGCTATCTCTCTGATGGGTTTGTTTTGTTTCTTCAGCCTAATGATGGCTTGCTTCACTGATAGTGACAGCTCTTTGGATCTCATCTTGAGAGTTGACAGCAACAGATTCCACATGCAAATAGCACACTTGAAATGAACTCTGGGCCTTTTATCTGCACATTGTAATTGGGGTACTGAGGGGATATCACACACCTGGCCATGGAACAGCTGAGAAGCCAATTGTCCCATTACTTTTGGTCCCTTAACAAGTGGGAGGCACATATGCAAACTGTTGTAATTCCTACACCGTTCACCTGAGTTGGATGTACATACCCTCAAATTAAAGCTGGCAGTCTGCAGTTAACGCACATTGTGTTTGTTTCATTCCAAATCCATTGTGGTGGTGTATAGAGCCAAAGATGTTAGAATTGTGTCGATGTCCCAATATTTCTGGACCTGACTGTACATATATGCACACTTAAGTGTGACACAGCAGGAACTGGGAAGCATAGTTTGGAATATGGAACAACTGGCACTTGCCTGAATTTTTGTCTGTATTTGTAATTTATTTCTATACACTTTTCAATTTAGGTCCACCTTTTTCAGTAAATGCCATATTCCTTTTCAAAATTCCTGAAGAAAAGAGGATTTAAAGAATGAAAAAATAGAATTCACTTGTATATAAATATATAAATATATATTCATACTTTATATGAAGATCTTGACTAAAACATCATTTCAGTAACAGAATAGCCATTTCCCTAGCAATATCATTTATTCTTCTCTGCTTCCTACTTTGTTATATATCCACAAAGACCAGGAAACAAAAAATAGTAAGAAATAGGAAGGGATGGGCTTTAAACATTATTTGAAGGACAGGTCAACCTAAAATCACAATTAACTTGGCAGTTCGTTCTAAGGTCTATTCTTTTAGTATGTGGATATACATACATAAGGTTGGAAGTTCCTTGGCTTTTCCTTCCAGAGAGTATTCTGCACCTGAGGGAAACATCAACTCAAAAAGAAGGAAAAAAAATAGCTCAATTTTGTGTTCATATGAAACCAAAACCAGCCTTTTAAAGCTGATAATTATACTCCTAATGATAAATATTAGGAGCCCAAAATATATCTTTTAGAAGCAAATGGGTATTCTCTCCAATACAAATATAACTGATCAATGTTATTTTATGACTACTAAGCAGAATACAAATTATTTAATTTATTTTTGTGTGTTCTTTTTTTCAGATGATCATTCTCGAGTGAGACTTCAGCCTGTTGAAGGGGAATTAAACTCAGACTACATCAATGGAAATTATATTGACGTAAGTATACTGATTTATATACCAAACATAACAATTTGTTCAAATATTATTTATTTATTGGCTTTTTAAAAATAGATACTATATATAGGCCAGCTGCCAGTTGCTAAATATTATGAGAACTCATAGTCTGTAAATCTCATGTTTGACATTAAAGCTACCAAAGACTTGTTCATATGAAAATTAAATGGCTCGTTTCCTAACACTGTTGCATTATGGAGTAGAAACTTCCCAATAGTTTTATCTGGCTACTTTTCCTCCCAGGTTTTATGTGTCCCCTCCCCCCACATTAATTTTAGTTTCTGTCAAAGTTTGGCATATAGTAATTCCCTTTTTAAAAGGAAGCTGTTTACAAGATTAATGTGATCAAACTCCATAATTTCTAATGCAATGACTTGCAATCTCCTTCCATCATTTTACTTTTAAGCAACCTTCAGAGTGGAATCTACATCTGTTAACTAGAACTTCTGATGCAAGCAAGACATTTCATTAAATATGTATATTGATTAATTATTGAAGACCGCTTCTTTGTTCATTCTGCATCATGTTAACTTAATGTTTTACATTAGAATAAATTCTTTAAGAGAGAGCAGTTGGAGGGATTGAAAGAATCAAAAGTAGGAGTGAATATTAAGAAGCCATGCCTTTCTGAGTCCCAGCCTACAAAGTGCTTCAAATGTTTTTTGCACATAATGTTATTGTTCCAAAACATAATAATTTGAACTTATATTTTTTCCTTGACTTTTATATACCTTAGAGACTCCTTGATACCATTTTCTAAAACTGATACTTTCATACTCAAAAGTACATTTGAATCATTCTTTTCATTAATTATAATATACAGGTTACAACAAAATCAGGCCACAAAGACCCATGACCTTTGAGCATTCTTAAGTACAGTAAGATTTTCTCTGAAAAGAATATTAATTAATAAAACGTTGTGATTGGTCTATGGGGCTTGACTTTTGGTACACCCTGTATATTTCTGAATATTGTTTTTTACACTGGAAGGCTTTTATTTCACTTTTAATTAAACAGTCTGAACATTATTGTTTATGAGTTGGATACATACTTCAGACATTGCTACAACTTCATTCATATAGCAGATTAATTCATAATCAGTTGGTACCATTGCTCATCATTCACCTGATTGCACGTGTACCTGACTGTTCTTACAGCATTTGCAAGACATTTGCAAACAAGACTTCCATTTGCAAATAGCAGTTGTCCTTATAGAAACATCAGCCATTCATAGTATTGTCTTTAAGTGGCAAAGAGACTTCGTCACTTTCTAGTGATTGGGCAGAGATTGGTTGAGACATCTCTGTTTGGTTACTGGTCATGAAGTGCATATTCTGATTGACTATTTATGCAAGCACTACAGGCTCACAGAAAAGGGTGCTGGTTAAATGTAACAGTCAATAAACTCTGCTTCATTTCAAGTGGGAAATTAGACGACTAGGGTAATGGAAAGGCTGGGTATCTGGAAATATTCTAATCATACTTAGAAAATATCCACTGAAATCATGACTAATTGGAGTCCATTGATTTAAATAGCTTGAGTGTAACTGTGTCTAGATCCAACTCTGTACTAATTCATTTGTTTGAAACTAAATTATAATACAAATATTAATCTAATACTTTCTTTACCAAGATAAATCGTAATGCTTCAGCTAAATCACAGTTCATTATTTAATCTTTCTTAGCTGTTTTCTCCCTATTATATAACACTAAAGTTACTCTAATAGTAAGACAATTAATATAGTTTGGAGTCTCCTTACTATGTTATTAATGGTATGTTGAAGCCGCTTTAAGTCACTGCATAGAATGGCAAATCATTTATGCGTATTACTCATTGAATGAATATTTTCACATTTTCTTCTCTTTTGTGACATGAAAAGAATCCCTTAATTTGCTTAGCAAAATAATTAAAGGAACATCTAAAAGGTTTTTCAGAGGGCATTATATGTATTTTTGTCATCTATCTCATGGTACTGATAAAGATTATGAATAATAACTTTAAATCCTTATTGATTTGGTTGGATACATACATTTATATATTATACATTATACATATATATATTTTATACATTATATTTTTTATTATTATTAGTATATTTTTATCCTGCCTTTTTTATTTATTTATTTATTTATTTATACACACACACACACACACACACATATATATATATATATATATACCCACACTGTATGTATGTATGTATGTATGTATGTATGTGTGTGTATATATATATATATATATATATATATATATATATATATTTAAACAGTTTTAAAACTAATATGGATGATATAACTATGTGAATGTATGTTCAAAGTTTGGCAAAGTTGCTATAATAATAATTTTTAAAAATACAAAATACAATGTGCTCTAGACCCAAATAAATGTCAATTATTTGGTATTAACAAAAAATGTAAATTATTAAAATTAGCTTAGAAATTGTTTTCTCTTTTTTCCCAGCTGGATTTGAGCAACTAATCCAAGTGCATGTATTAAATAAAATGATTTTTCCAGTTGTAAACCAATGACAATTTGAAAGGATTTCATAAGGACTGAATTGCTAAAGATTGTAAACATCTAGTATTAACTTTAGTCATATCAATAGCAGGGTTCTGCTGTGAGCAACATTTCAATCTAATTCTAGTTTACAGATTCACTGTGCAAGACAATAAGAATGACATTTAGGTAGACCAGAATTTTGATTATATATTCATTTGCAATTATATATGAATTTGTAATTATACAAATAAATATACAGTTATAGAACTGTATGTGGATATGCAATTGCATATATATTTTCTGCTTCAGAAACATTGAATGTATTCAAAAAGTAGGATGCAAAAGGGAGATGTGTATGTTAATGATGCAAGTTAATCTTCCTGCTAGTACAGCGTGTACAGGCAATTTCTATTCCAGAGATTGTGAATGTGCAGATTGTCCAGTAGGTCAGATACCATTTACACATTTCTAAACCCCAGTGGTAGCTACTAAAATATTGCTTTGCATAGTTCCACTGACAATCCATTAATTTCAGCATTATTTCTCATACTAAAGTCATATTTCAGTTATTTATTTGCTATTAAGTTTAAAATACTAAGGCCTCTTGCACTTATAGTAAAATAATTTGTACGTGATAATGTTTACATTTTTCACCTTGTACATGTGATAAAACTAGTCACAAAATATTTCAAATATTTCAGGGCTATCATCGACCAAATCACTATATTGCTACTCAAGGTAAGTTTACATCACCTCTATGATTAACTTGATTATGTGTGCTTTTCTTTTTAAATGAGAAACATCCCTGTAAATATTTTGCATTTATTTAAATTATAGTAAATAACAATATTTTAAACCCGGAGTTCATTAAGAGTCCTAATTTCTATACATTACTACTCTCATCTCACAATGCTATATTTTTAAAAAATACCATGGGGGTTTCAGGCAAACTAATATTACAGTTGATACTTGAATATATTTCCATTCCTACAAATTCAAAACTGATAGAGAATAAAAAGCATAATCAATCATATTTGCAAGTGAAGAAAATAGCCAGGAGAGACAGACAGACAGACATCCTGAATTTAGAAAATAGAGTGTTGGTTTTTCTTCTTTATGTAATAAGGAAAGAGACCTCCATTTCTTAGTTCTTTGTAATGAGCACGTAGCATTATTTCTGTTTTCTGTTACACCGTGCTTACCAAAATGATTATTGTGCTTCAGGGATGAACTGGGAGTACAGCTGCCTCAGAAACATTCTGTATTCAAGGATACAGACCTTCAAATTGATTGATTGATTGATTTCCCCATTGTTGGAGAAAACTGTTCAGCCTTGTAGCCTAGTACATTCCTTAGCATTTTGCTTTTGTTTATATCTTAAACTCCGGAGAGAGAGAAAAAAAAATTATAACAAAAGTACTTAACAAAGAGCAGAATTTCATGAATTTACCCAGTTAAAGATCCACAAGAGGTTTGTTTACATATCTGAAAACACTTTTTAAATCATTTAAATTCAAGTCTGTGTTGTTGAAAACAACTGTTAACATCTGTAGAGATTCTCTACTTTATTCCCTTGAAAACATGTGGTTTACACTTTCATTAAATTAATCCTGACTTATTCTTTAATGAATGTATGTAATAAAGACAACCTGATTCCAGAAAACTGGAGTTTCCATCTCCTCCCACAGAAAATGAGTAAAAGATGGGCTATTTTTCCAAAACTATTGTCTTTATTTTATAAGCTAGTGTTGCCACTAACTAGACAGCCCCATCATTCTGCCTACTGACAATTTATTTCAGTTGCAGGTATTATAGTAAGCTGCATCCCATCTAAAAAGAAAAAAAAATGTCATATTTAAACATGATTGGGACAAGTTTAGATAAAGCTCCTTAGTTTAATGCAGATTAATGACCCCACAAAGACAAAGGCATACACTGATGACATAAGCGTCATATTTAGTTTTGATCAGTTTAGTAAAACACTGTGCATTACAGCTGTGTGGCTTAATTCATCCTCACATTTTAGTGACAGAGCATTACTTTCTGCCATCTTTTATAAGTTAACTCTTATTTAGACATTGGAACGTATATGCTGAGAATAAATGGAATTCAGCTTTCCTTTATTACGGTCATACACCTGCATAAGGAGGGTTCAGCTTTAACTATCCATGGTCACCTAGATCCTTTGCTGATAAAAGTTCTGTCCAGAGAGAGAGATAATTTAGAATGGATGCACTACAATAGATAAGTGTGGAAGTTATTTAAACCAGATGAGACTTCTTTATATAGCTTGTGTTCCTTTTGATATTTTCGCTTGAGGGCCTTATTTAATCATTTAAAAGGGGAAATAGTGAGAAGAGCTCCTAAAAATTAATGAGGACCAAAATTGATCTATTTTAGATTGGTCATAAATGGATGAAGTTGAAGACAATTTCAATAATCACCACCACACCTGTTTTCAGATTCTGCTGTATCACTAATAATCATTAACACTGCTGAAGCTGAAATCCTGCAATCCATATTTTCAAGCTCATGCAATACATATTGTATGGGCAGTCCCTGAAGCTTCCTCAAATGTATTCATATTCTTTGTGAAATATACCTATTTAAAATTTGTAAACACTTTATCTAAGCATCTGAACTAAATGCTATAGAAATTCTCCCTTAAGCTATTATGCAGTCATTCTTTCAGCAGGATTTCTGATATAGCTTTTTCTCATCTATGTGGGCATTATGCTCTGTGAGGAAAAGGAATCAGCCCAGGAATCAGTTCAACCTCCCTTAGAGTTGGTTGTGATTGGTATTGTCTGAGGGCTCTTCTTCAGTTCTATTCAGCACATCAAGTGTTGATGAGCAGGTATAATTGGATGCTGCTAAATAGTAGCAAACATCATCAGTTTGTAGTAGGCTACCAATCTGACTTTTAACAAAGCTGGAGAGTTGCATAATCACTTGTTTCTATTTCAGCATCTCCCAAGTGAATCAGAATTAACTTATAGGATTTTGTTTGACAATGGCCTTTTCTTTCCTTCTAATTGTTGTTGAGGAGAGAGTGGTATAAGAAAAGCAAAACATATTTTACCTAATGGTGTATCAAGGGATAATCTAACTACACTGTAAATGGAATACATTTAAAATATGCAAATTGGGGTGGTACTTTATCATTTACTTCTATTCTGCAGAGTGGCTATAATAGACAAAATTTGTCATTAATGGAGACTGAAATGATCTAATGTAATTGGCACTGATGAAAACAGAAAGCACCTTGGTGATCTTGTAAAACTATCTTGTACATCTTCCATAAAATGTATCTGCAGGATAAAGTGAAATTAGAAAGAGTTGTACATTACTCATAGATACATTCATGAAACATTAATTTTGAAGTAACAAAGATAGCCAGCAGTAATTTGAACATGCTTAGATAAGAATCAATGTTATGTATAGCAGATTGTGGCCCTCTTGAAATCATATCACTGAAATTCAGAGGAAAACCACTGAAAAACAGAAATTTGATTTTCCATAATTTTTCAGTTGTAAACCTTAGAATCAATTACAAACTGTACTGTAGGGCTTAACACATATATAAAATAGGCAAGAAAAAGCACACTTGTTTGATCAATCCACTTGCATGACCTTATCAAGATAGCCAAAGGCTGCAGATGGCTGGGAGAAAAAAATTAAATGCAGCTCCTAGTCACCCAAACCCTGGCTCCTGCATCCTCCAGGCCACTACTGAAGATAGCATGGTGTAGACCCTGCTAGGTTTCTCTAGCTCAGGAAGACCTTGAGGTGGTCTCACTGGTACCTCTCCACTGCCCCCTGAGATGGGGAATCTGCCACCTTCTGGGTCATATCTCCACTGCCTCTAGGGCCTCTTCAGGAAGATTTTATTATAGAGTTGCCATTAACTTCTCAAGTTGCTACAGTTCTTTGACTTCCTTGACTGTGATAGCTCTCTTACACATTCACACCAGGTATATATTCTTTTCCGTTTGTGGGCAAAGGTCTGATAGAAACCAGGCACCTTCCATCTTAAAGTCCTGAAGTTCCTCCTAGCACTTTCTGAGATCAGTCCTAGCCAGGACTTCACCATGCCTTTGGACAGTGCATAATTATCCATAATACTTATAAAGCCCTGTATGGCATAGCGCCTGGATATCTGAGAGACCGCTTGTCTCCAACTGTTTCTGCCCACCCAGTATGTTCCAGCAGAGTGGCTGCACTCTAGGTCCCCTCCACTAAACATTGCCATCTTGTGAGACCTCTAGAAAGCATGCCTTCTCTGTTGCGGCCCCCACCCTCTGGGGCATCACTCCAGAGATAAGGATGGTGCCCTCCCTCCTGGAGTTCCAGAAAGCTTTGAAAACCTGGCTTTAGTCCCAGGCCTGGGGTTGATGTTTCTTATTTGTTCGGTGGCCCCTGTTTTGTTTTGTTGATGTTGTCTATTAGATTATTTTAGTCTGGGCTGTCTGCTTGATTTAATGTTTTTGGCTGTTTTTATGTTTTGTATGCCATGCAGAGTCCATTGGAGGTGGCAGCCAATAAATCTAAATAAATAAATAATAATAATATTGCTGCAAGGCATTTTGTAGGCTACTAATCATACAAGAGAGCTCTTGCTATCCCATTGAATCTTAAAAGCTAGAAATAAAAATAACTTCTTTCTGTGCAAGTCCCCTTATTTTTCTGTTAAATAGAATTTAGAAACAAGAAAGAAAAAAAAGGAAAAAAAGTGCCTACCTGTCCCAGCTTAAATGATTGCCTTTGTAACATGTACAAATACCAGTGTCCTTTGAAAAAACAACTTTAAAGAGGACTTTTTGAAAAATCTGGGCTGAGCCCATCATGTAGTAGCATGATTGAACATATCAAGTGGAAGTCTGTAGATTTCAAACTTCCACTTGCAGAAATCCTCTTGGTCTTTACATCTTTGCTCTGCAGTCCTGTATTTGGGGGCATGATGTAGGACTCCTACAATTTGTGTTGCTTTACTGGATATTATGGGTAAATGAAAGCTGACATTAAGCATCCTACTCTCTAGAGAGCCAGTTTGGTGTAGTGGTTAAGGCACCAGGTTAGAAATCAGAAGACTATGAGTTCTAGTCCCACTCACCTGCAGTTTTCTTGGCAAGATTTTGGAAGTGGTTTACCATTGCCTTCTTCCTAGGGCTGAAAGTGACTGGCCCAAGGTCACCCAGCCAGCTTCTTGCCTAAGATGGGACTAGAACGCCAGTCTCCCAGTTTCTAGCCTGATGCCATAACCACTACATCAAAACTGGCTCTATAATATGCTATATTATAGAACCTATATTATATAATTGGATGTAGACACTATAACATAATGCAGAAGTTGTAGAATGACATACATTTTTAGCTGCATGGTTTAGTACAGTCAGTATGGCTGTTAATAATTCTTGGCCAAATTTTTTAGTTTCTCAGTGTGTTAAAATTTTGTTCTGTCTTGAGATAGAATTCTATATACAACTTTCTAAGTGGGTCTCAGAACTGATTCTCCTATTTTAATCATTCAGTGACTTCATTTAATTTATGTCATCTAGCTAAATATCCTGCTTAAATTTGTTTTATTCTTCCTGTGTAGAATCTGGGAGCCTACCTATCCTTTAACAAGGAGTGCATTTTTACCTAGCTGAGAACCACACATAATATTTGAGTGGTGGGAGTGACCAATACAAAAGCTAAATTTGATTTTATTCATTTACATTTGAATTAACTTTGTAGTTAACATGATCACTCACCAGTCATGATTTTAATAACTGTTCATTTGTGTCACGTTAAACTTATAATTTGATAAGAATTTTTTTGAGGTCTCTGGAAATAGCATCTGCGAATTTAGGATGGCAGCTGCTCTGGATCATCAGTTTTTGCATCTCTGCCTGAATGTCTTAGATTGGAGATTACTCAAGTTCTAAAAGAAAATCATTCTAAATATATGCATTCTCTTTTAATAATTGGATATTTTTCAGCTTATTAAAAAAAGGACTATTATGATTAATCATCTTCATCCTTAAGCATGATGGCATTATAATTTGACTTTTGTTTAAATTATTTGTTTAAATTATTTAAACAAAAGTATGATGACATGTTTATCCACTATGATATAATTTTTAACCATGAGATCCACTAGCCCACCCTTTTGCTCTGTTTCTCAACCATGCATTATTTCAATAAGTGCCAGACAACATCATTTTGCAGACTTGTTAAATAGTAATAGTTTTTACCTTTGCTCAACTCTCTATTCATTCTCATTAGAGGCTAACCATAAATATCCTAAGGTTACATTAAGCCATAACTGCATATTTCATCCAAATAATGTTCTAGCTTAATGCTACCTAATAAACCAAGAAAATAAAATAGGCAGTATCTCCTGTAGCAGCAATGTATCTCTTGTCTAGCATAATTTCAGTTTTAAATTCTCTTTAAGTATCCTTCATGCTTGTTTCTTCTCATTTTAATTAGTGTCTATGTTGTGAAATCTCTGCTATGCCTAGTCATTTAGGTCATAAGTCCCACCAATCACTTTATCAAAGAACTGATACTGTAATAGAAGCAAAAAGGCCACTTTTTCTGAGGATGAAATGTATATGTTTACATGTGTTCTGCTTTTACATTTATTATTTATAGTAAGTGTAAAAGAAATAATTAATGCTTCAATTACTTACACTGTGGCAAATTGAGTTAGTCCCACTATTGTAGTATAGCACTGACCAAGAATCATTTTTTTAGGGGATGCGCAAATCTTGCCTTTGTCCCAATGTAGAAGCATATTGGCTCATCTTTTTTTTTTTAATTACAGAAAATATCATCATTATGTGCAACTGCTACTGAAACCGAGGTTTTGTAGAGATCATTGTAGCAGTTCCATACTCTAAATGGTTATTGTGCTGCAACTTTCTTAGCATTGTTAGGAACTTAGTCTTTATTAAGGAAAGTAATAATCAATAATGAAAGTAAATTGAAGGGGCTTTGAAGGAGAAACACCCCTAGTATAAACTCTGATGAGTCATTTCTTATTTTGGTTGTTTTGTTGCTACTTATCTGCTAGTCAGTTATTTGGTTTGTCAAGTAAACCTTGTACATAAAATGTCACATTATTATATAAAAGCACTGCTCTCCCTAACACTCTAATCATTCCAGGAAGTTTCTAAATGTTGACTTTTTCAGGACAAAACACTGAGAAAATATATGCAAAGTAGAACTAAACTGAGATTCCATTTTGTTGAAATTTAGTCTTTGAGGAATTTCAGTCTTTTTTTTTTCAGTCTGTAAATACAGATTCTTTCAGACACTGTCTTTAAATTTAATTTGTATAACAGCTGAAATAGGATGGATATTTTAAAATCCCAAATGCTGAAATTATGCCTGGTTAAAATAAAGTATACATATTGTTCATAGTAATTAGCCAATCAGATTACTGGGTTAATAATCCACAGTTTTGCATACAAATTGAGACACATACTGTGGGAACTCTCCATAGAGATTGTGCATTAACAGTTTTAGTATTCCATAAGGTTACATTAAGAAGAACCACATTTCTGAACTTTTAATTAAACCACTTGGATGCTGTTATTTTGGTTACTGTGTCATCTATTTTTTGGCCTCAGAAAAATCAAATGACATTTTGAGCTCTGTTTCTAATGTATTTTGTTGGCAGCTGGAATTCAAAGCTGCAATTTGAAACACTAAGATATCATGATACCTTTTCTTACAATGTTAGCCTATCCAGATACTAACCAGTGAAAAAAATAGTGTTTTAATTTTCATTTTTTAGTATCCTGTCACTATATTTCTACTAAGATGCCCTATTTTCTGGAAGGATCAAAGTAAGGGGGACAATTACCTTAATTAGTTAAGAGAAATTATTTTCATAAAATATTAAATATTCTGTTGAGAGACTATATCTCAGAAAATCTAGTGATCAGACATAACAAAGCTTCACCACTCCACAAGGGCAAATCAATAGTCATTCTTCAATGTCATGCAAAGCCTGGCACCCAGCAGAGTAAGTGGAACAGTAAGAGTTTAGTTTTAAACAATTTTCAACATTTTTAGTTCTAAAGAGACCTGCTGCATTCATTCAGCACATTAGGCTTTTTGTTGCACATTCTGGAGGTTGCTGTGCTGTCCTTTCCTCATCCCTACTATCTCAGTCTTAAGAGGTAAAGAGAGAATACTAAAAAAAAAGTTATTGCAGTGAGCCCCTTTCAGTATCCATCCAAAACTTGAGGATAGGGATGATGTTTTCACCACAAAGGATATACCATCTCTGCTAATATTATCCAATTCTGTCAAAACAAATGAGGAGCTGTGAGCATTTTGATGTTCCCCATTGCAGCCTGTGGTTGAATCTTTTGTTAGAATTTTGAATGTCTAAGAAGTGTAATCAAATCCGTTTGGCCTTGAACTTGATTCACAAGTTCAAATCAAATCATGCCCTCTTTGAATCCAAATCCCCAATTTGAATCAAATCAGAGCTGATTTGCCCAGGCCTACTAAGCATTATGTTGAAAGAGGTATTAAATACAACTAACAATCCTAGAGAATTGTGCAATTGCAACACATTCTTGTACATTTATGTCCTTTTTGAATAGCAAAAAAAGTCATATTTATCATTTTCCTTTGCTGAAGAGCCTTTATAATAAGCATCATTGTTCATTGTTAGGAGGTTTGTCACTGGATTCATAGTATGAAAAAACTGCATATCCCATTAGGTATCTGAGAATAAGCTTGTTCATAACTGGTACTAAGCCTTGCTGTTTATTTTTGTGACACTCATTCTGACAAACTTCTAGGTCTTTTCTATGTAATTAGTTAAGGCTACACAGAAGCAGGACTTGGTGGACTACGCTCTAAACTGTAAACTTGGTTTCTACAGTGTTTCCTGTGTCTGTTTCCTCCCATCTTGAATCTCTGGAATAAAATTGTTCAGTTTTTGATAACAATAAATCCTGTGCCCCTACCTGCCCTTTAATGCTTTTCAATTCTGTGTCGAGACAAGTGACAGAGTCATAATTTATTCAGATGTCAGAAAATAATTTGAAAAATGTCAAGTAGAAAAGAAAAATAGGATAGAAGAGAATTACTTTCGAAGACAGACAGCTAGCCTTCTTTTTTTCCATGAATATTCTCAGTACAAAAGAACTTTGCTGGGTTTCTGAAGTAGAATTCAGAATAAATAGATTAAAAGTTCTTCATTAAAATCTCTTCCCTCAGATAATTTTAACTACTATTGTCTGGCTTAAGAAACCGGAGTGAGGAGGCAATGCAAATGAAATTTTAAAGAAGACAATTCCCCTCATCATTCATTCCTATAAGATCATGATCTAAACCTTCAAGTTGGCATGGCTGAAAAATATGACTTGAAAAGGGAAAAAGATTGATGGAGTATCTTGGAGGAAAACTTTGATCCAGCTCCTTCCAAAGCTATTGGGATCCCTAGTCTTACAAAATTATATTTCATCCTCTACATCTTTCCCCCCATGCTAATTGTTAGGATCTATTTTGTGGCATGATCTATGACTTATATTCCCCAAAAATATAAATCTACACAGAAAAGACTGTGTGCTAAAGATTAATGGCACAATTTAGTGCCCAGTCATGCAAGCTTAATTTCCACTAATTTAAACAGGACTTACCATAAATGCTATGCAAAGAAATTTGCATATCTTTGCAGAGTATAGAAATAATTATAAAATATACAGGAAGTATATTTTTAAAAATGCTTAGGTGACAGATGCCAAGTGCAGTACCATAAACCATGATGTATCATTGCAGAAGCATTGCTACAGAATTATTTTACCTCATTTCTGATATTGTAGTGTTTATTATCCTATTGGATACAGCATGATATCATGGGCTCAGCTGTGTAATTAAGGAAAATAGCATAGGGCTCTTTTTCCCTTGCTAAACTGCCCTTGGTTATGCACAGTCTGGCAATTACATGAAATTGGAGCCCAATGCCTGTCATGATATCTTGAGCAATTGCAGTGCCCCATAATCTTTCTTGAATTGACTCGCCATAGTGTTCTTGTAGTTCATACATTGCAAGTGCAACCTATACATAGGTTGCACTATAGAAGGCTCAGACTATCTAGGGTTAGGTAAGTCTTGTTCCCTTAGAGTAGCTAGTTTTGGATAAATTCTGTTGCTTCAAATACCATTGTCTTGCTTAAAAGAAATGAAGATATATTTCCTCCCCAGAGATCTGGAATTAGATTGGCTTATTCGAGCCATTTCTAATCAGTCCCAGATGGTGGGAAACCTATTACATCTGACCAAACTTCTCAGACAAAAGTTTCTTTTCCTGCATCAACTGGTCATCAAGACCTTCTTATCTGTTCATTTACCTGGCTCCTGCATCTTATCATCTACTACTGCAAAAGAGAACAGGAGTAAGACTTCTAAATTTCCTAGCCACTACTGAGTACTGATACCTGATTCAGTGTTGCAGCAATACCATATTCAAGCAAGAAGCCATCAAAGCAGCAGCAGTAGGCTGGCAGGCAGTTAAAAATGCATTGGCCTGGCTAGAAGGCAGTTGGCAATCTGATGGTCTGATAAATGGGAATAAGGAGTTCAAGTGGATTGACAGCTTGATTAAAATTTTGGTTGAACAAAAGAAGAGCCAGAATGCCATCTTCATTTTTGAGGCATATTCTGACCCAAGCCATCCCAAAGGTAACTGACACCTCCATTTACACACATATAGGTGCATTAGTGTTATGTCTCTCTCATTCCTCAACATTATTTGAACAGTCATAAATTGAAATAATTAGGCAACAGTGATGCTCTCTTCAGAATGATAAAGGGGTTTGAAGTCATAGAAAAGAGATAGATAAATCTGCTCAAATAAAAAGTTGAGGATACTGGTTTGGGTGGGGTGGTTGTCTGTAAAGTATTTTTGCAGAAGTAGCTAATTCATATCCTTAAGAATGGACAGCTTTTTCAATAAATAATAACTCCTTATAATAAAATGCACCTGCCCTGAGTGCTCCCAACTATTGATACTGATTTTGTGAAGAATAGTTACCTAATTTTAATAGATCTGCTCCTTTTGCAAAGGACCCTGAGACAAAAAAGGGCAAGAGGTTCCAGAAAAATGTTGAACCTTGGAACCTTGTATTTTCTTTGTATTTTCAAATTCAGCGAATTTAACAAATTACTTTAATGAATTATTGTTAAGTGGGCATGTAGGTGGTTTTTATAAATAAAAG
The DNA here is from genome assembly GCF_059951505.1 of Python bivittatus. Lineage (NCBI taxonomy): Eukaryota > Metazoa > Chordata > Lepidosauria > Squamata > Pythonidae > Python > Python bivittatus. Next base: position 32,050,406 of record NW_028277113.1, on the reverse strand, counting down.
TTTAATAGTATTTTTAAATGTTCTTGCTCTTGAAACAAGTGAGTACATCTTAAGATGCAATTAGAGATGTAGGTTATTTGTATCCCCTGCTGGACAAAAACATTTTATTTCAAGAGTGATTACAGCTGCAACTTCTTCTCAGATGTACACAGTTCTGATTTTAAAATGTAAAAGTTATGTTTCAAGAAAGCATCTTGAGTGAGAATAAGATAATAAGTATATCTGTTTCTCTCTAAAAGAGTATATGTGTAATATTCTCATGAATAAGTGACCAACTATGTAGTGTTGTGAGGAAAATTGGAATGGCTACGTATAAATGGTGGATTTTAATAAATGGTAATGATCTATACCTCCAATAGATTTTCTCTAAGCAGGGTGACCTGACAGAGCAAAAAAATACAGTAACAAAGGTCCCAGAAGAATACATGAAAAGCATCCCCTTTGCTCTAAAGAATCAAGTTCATGTTTCAAGAATCAAGTTCAAGTTCATAATTTGATTCCAAAATAGCAAATGTGGGCCGGATTGATTGATTGATTGATTATTAACTAGATTTATAAACTGCTCCAATCATAACCAACTCTGAGCAGTTTAGATATCGAAACGCAGTAATAGGATTTAAAAACTTATATCTCAAAAGAGCCCAAGCACTGAGGAACCAGCAATCCATATACAAACACTCTCCTTACAGGAGGGATCAAAGTCAAAAATTTTCAACTCCAAAGCCTTGCTGAAAAAGTGAAGTCTGAATTACCTTTTGAAAACTTAAAAAAGAGATGAGGCTGATCTGATCTCCAGGGGAATGTCATTCCAGAAAAGGGGAATGCAACTTAGATCCCTATAGATGCTACTCCGTAGGGGTAGGGACCTGGAGGGATCCTTCTCCTCCAGATCTTCACAGATGGGCATATGCTACTGGGAGTAGGAAGTCTCAAAATCATCCAAATCCTGACCCTTATAAGTGCTTTAAAGATGGCAACCAGCAACCTGAATTACACCTTGAAGCAAACTGCTAACCAGTGCAGCTCTTGAAGCAATAACGTTATGTAGACAAACCAGCTGGTGCCCATAACTGCCCGAGCTACTGCATTGTGGAGCAGCTAAAACAGTAAGCTAAATTACACATGGCCAAGGCATGAGTGACAGTGAGCAGAGCCTCCTAATCTGAAAAATGTAATAATCTTTCCAGTATATTTCATCTAACATAGCAGCTGTGCTTTTTGTTGAAAGATGCTTAATCTTTGTTGTTCAGGTCTTAGTCACCTTCATATAAATCTGCTTTAATGAACTCTGCATCAGATTCTCTATGAAGGTACTTTAATTGGTAGAGAATGCCAATGACTTAGCAAAGATTGACACAGATTTGAATAGCTGTACTGTATTTCAGTTGCATTGAAACATCTGGCCTAATTGAAAGGGTCACCTTTTACCTTTAAGGTTGTACATTATCTGGGTTCTGGGTAACTCAAGAAGCATCTTGTCCCATATAAAGATCAGTTAATTTCTAAAAAAATATGTTTCTAGTTGACTACCACTTGGACTTTGGTTGAAAAGCATTGCAAATATTTTATAAAATGTTAAAGCTTTGCCCATTTCTTTAATTTCTGTTTATCTTTCTGCCTTGGATTAGTTCGTTACACATGAAACCCATATTCTAAAATACTATTTGAAATATCTTAAGATAATGAATTCACACTGCATCCCTCCCCTCCTTTTTTATAAACAGTACACAAGGCTACACAATATCTAAAGAACAAACATACACACAGAGTAAAACTATCTAAATATATCTTAAAGCAAAAGCTAAAAGGAAAACAAGCATTTATGTCCATAGAAATTGGATATCTGAAATCAAGAAAACCAGCAGGTAATGTATGAAGCACGCAATGACACAAGTTTTGCTGCACTATTAGAAATACCCAGATATATAAACAAAGATATGATATATAGATCTCAGACTGCCTACCTGGAAAAAATTCCTAAAAGAATTTAATCCACGTCCTTCTGCACGACAGTTGAATATCTCTCCTGTTGAAGAATGAATAGTGTTCTTCTGCACGACAGTGCAGAAGAACACTTTTCATTCTTCAACAGGAGAGATATTGGTGTACTTGGTTATCTATTGTTTATTGGCACTGAGACTGCAATATTAAATAAAGTTAACATAAAAATCCTATAGTATTTTAGCACTATGATATGAGAAAAATAAGCGGTGGCCAACCCTGCATAGAGATAATTGGAAAACAAACATCCATCCCTTTGTAAGTCTGAATCCCAGATACATTGTCTGTGCACTTGGCATTTCCAAAACCAATAAGATAATAAATCCAAGAGAGGACACAGAACTGGAGTTTTTCTCCAGGATTATTTTCCATGGGGATTTGAATTTGTCTTCTAGTATTAAAGAGCCCAAGTTGGCCACGATGCAGGAAAAAATTAGCCAAAGATTGCTTCTACTGAGACTAGTTCTATTTCCAAGCCTAGGATTGCATTTCGTACATACTTGGCAACATGTCAGATGTAAAAAGGAACCATGGTTTTCTACTACATGAATGCAGCAACATTCAGACTTTGCTTGTATCCTCAAAGAATAGATTATAACCTTTCAGTTGAAATAAACAGATCCCCACAATGTTTAAACTTAGGAATTCTCACTTGTTTTGACCCATATTTAGTGAAAACCAATCAGAATCAAACAGAATTAAGATCTCTGCTTTATAGTCTAAACTTGGCTTTCTCAAATTCAGATATAATGATTCATTTTAAATGGCTTATTTAAAGTCAAAAGTGAACATTTCTAACCTCTCACATGCAAAAAGTAGGTAAAGGAAATAAAGAGCACCCAATCTCTAAACTTGCACAGATTTCGCTCATTTAGGAAGAAACATTATTTTATGTTACATTGAAGTTCTGTATAATCCTGTACACATAAGCAAAGAATAGGAATAGACTTGTGTCACCTAAACAACCATGAGTATATGTGCAGAAAAGAAAAGTGCAAAGAGCAAAGTGTTTTTTTTTTTTTAAGCACCACACTGATTTGTGTAGACTACTGAGCAGTGAATTCATTGAAATAAATTGTGGCTGCTAACAAATATATTGAGGTAAAAGTATGCACAGTAAATTACTAATTGAAGTGGCATTGTATTTAATTCCTGAATAGACACTTCTGGAATGTGCCTTTTGAAAAAGAAAGACACATCATATTAGTTCCAAAAAATAATTGATTAACCAGCTTTCTTAGGATAAAATCCAAAATCCTAATCGTGCTTGAACGGAAGTAGATTACCAATTAGAAGGGTAGAATGAGAGGTCATATTCATAGAATATTTCTCATGCAAGAAATTCTTTAAAAGGGACTTCTAAATGTATACTGCAAAGAATTAATACACATGGCCAATTTTACATGTATATATTTTAGGACATTGGTATGAGAGAAAATCAGAATATCAGTGGAAGGCTTCCATAGCATATGTATAATACAAAATAATTACCCATATACTTGTTAGATCAGCTTACGTGTAACTTCCATGTATTCTGTGTGTGTGTAGAGACTTAACTGAAACTTCTATGCATTGAGCATATGTGAACTGAACCCACCAAAATAAAAGGATACTGGCAGAGGTACTATTTCTCCCCAGCTCTCTTCCCTCATTAAGATCAACGGCAAATAAAATTGTCAGGCCTGGCATTTAAACAATTTTCTCTATAGTTATTAAAATAATAAACTGTCTCCAAAAATCTGTCACTTTCAGAAAGAGCAATTTGGGAATTGAGCTAATTAGATCGATAGTGCAAACTCAAGAGAAATATTAAAACTGGAAATACAATCAGTTGAAATGTTTCTTGTGTCAAAAACTTATTTTCTCATGTGAACCCGATGATGTGGATAAATTACTTGAAGTCTTTGGAACCATATCCTTCCAAGTAATTAAAAATCTTCCAGGGCTGAGTTTATCATCTGGCCCTTAGAGATGGTTAATCAGGGACAGTAAGTTCCCACTACATTTAAGGAAGCTGTAGTTAAACACTTGCTTAAAAATATAGAACTTTAAATTATGGATAAATATTACCCACTATGTTACACATCGTTCCTGACTAAGATGATGGAGAAGATTAGCTCTGAACTCCAGGCGATGTGGAATGATACTGATTTTTTGGACCCATTCTGATCTGGCTTCTGGTCTGATCTGGGGACAGAAACAGCCTCGGGTGCTCTCATTACTGAATTAGAATAGAGAGTGATTAGGAGAAATCAACATCCTTGCTACATCATTTCAGCGTGTTTACATTCAGGCTAGATTATTATAACATGCATTAAGTGGGGCTGCCTTTAGAGACAGTTAGGAAGCTGCTGCAGAACATTGCTGTTCAATTATTTGCAGAGTTTAGGCGATTAGAAGATATAACAGCTACCCTGCATCAGTTGCCAGAGCATTTCTAGGCCCAGTTTAGAATGCTTCTGATTATCTTTAAAGTCCTAAATAATTTGTGACTGTGTTATTTGAATATCCACCTACACCTCTCTGTGGTGCATGATTTCAAAGATCAGCCACAAGAGTGCCAGTCCTGTGGTCGTAATACTATTAGGTTAGGACTCCTAACCTAATACTATTAGGTTAGGACATAGCTATGGTAAGCAAGAAGATGGCTCCATTCTTCTCTGCACAATGCTGATGTGAATCCCTGACTGTTTTTAATTAGATCTTTAAAGGCCTGGGTGTTCTCATCTGCCTTTAAATGAGTGGAATCGGTTTATTTTACAAATTTCAGCTTGTAAAATACCAGCACTTTAGTTTATTGTATTTCTGTTGAGAGAGAGAGAGAAATGCCTTTAGGAAGTTTTGCCTTAGAAGGTGGAGGGAATACATTTTTTATCCTCTCAGCCTAGTTAATTAAGGAAAATAACCTCTTCTGTGCGCAGTAGTCAACTCTTCATATTAAGAGGAAACGGTGCATATAAAACCAAATGACAACAAGAAGTTATTAAATATATAGCACCCTAAATCAATCAGCTGCCTTTCTCAACTATTCTCAAAGTTAGTGTAATTGAATTTGCTCTGGAGAAGCATGTTGCAATTATCTTTTGAGTGAACAGAAGTGCCACCCCACATGGCCCCCCAATGTGACTGACTAGACCCATTCACATATAGGCCTATATTCTACATGCAAATCTTTATTCATGCACATGTGCATTGATTTTTAGGCAGAAGATACACATGGAGAGACCATATGCAGCAGACTCTTTCCCCCACCCAAAGTACACCTCTTTAAAAGCCTTCACTAGGACCAAATGAGGCTTTAAAAATGTGATTGCAGAATCAATGAGATGACTTTTCAATAGGGAGTTATAATGTTTAGAGAAGGGATGATTAGCTGATTCTTCAAGCAACAGCTCTCAAAAATATCCCTCCATGTGCCAATTAGACTCCATTGGCACCAAAGAGGGCTTTTGAAGATTTGATTGCAATGCAGGAAAGGAAAAAGCTCTTATGTCTAATTTCTTGCTGATTAGTGAGAAAAGCTTTTTCCTAACTTGGAAGGACAGGCAGAACTTGAAGAAAGAAGCTGGTGGTCCACATGGGAAACTGGAGGTTTCCTATGCCTGCTGAAAGCTACTTTATCAGTTTCAATTTTTTTAAAAAATGTGTCTAACATAATGAAAGTACAGTGTTCCACTTTTCAAATATGCTGAAAATTATCTCTGTATTTATTTGTTTCAGGACCAATGCAAGAAACTATATATGATTTCTGGAGAATGGTCTGGCATGAAAATACAGCAAGTATAGTCATGGTGACAAATCTTGTGGAAGTGGGAAGGGTAAGAATATTTTAGGAACTGTATGTGTGTATTCTATGTGTTCTATTTGCAAACAATAATAAATAATGTGATCACCATAAAGAGGTTTCTATAACAATGTATTCTATGTTTTCTAAAAATATTCCCAATGATCATATAATTAATTTACTTCAGGAGTGAGGAAACAGTGTACCTCCAAATATTGCTGAATGATTATTCCCAAAATTCCCCACCATTGGTCATAAAGGTGGGGCAACTGAGATTTGTAGTACAGCAACATCTGGAGGGATACAAGTTCCTACTGTCATGGAAGGTAAAATAATGGAGCACAATTCTGAGGAGGAAGATTACACATTTTATTGAGACAACAGTTGTTGGGTTTCAACTTGCAGAAGAAGAGGAATAGAGAACAATAGAAAACAATTTAATAGACAGTTTGAATCCTGGCGTTGTTGCTTTTAGGTCTCTGATTCGTTGCTATTTTTAGGAACATAGGAGAAATAGATCCAATTGGTGACTAAGCATAATTGTCAGGGAGAGTTCTGCTGTTGGGAAGTACTAGCAATATTAGAAAAATATCTGTTTATTCTGGTGGAGTGTTGATGAAATTAGGCACATGTCTCCAATCTTCCATGGGATGTTGTGATTCCTGCCTAGGTTTTGTTGTTACCTTGTTGATCTGTCCTGATTAGTTTATACCTAGACAATTGTGTGGAACTTACTTCCTGCTGTTTCTAGACAGTTTCATCCTGCCTGTTTGTTCTAAAGTAAGCAAGGAGCAAAGATTTCTTTTTAGCTGTAAAGGAATTTCAGGGGTAGGAAGGAAATATTTTCATTTATAAAAGATGCTCCAGGGGTAGGGAGAAAACCCAATTTCAGACACTGATTATATAAGACTTGAGGTCACAAAGTGGAATTCTCAGCTGTGTGCAGAAATAAATCAAATGATAATTTTTCCTTATTATTTCAGCCATAACACTACATTCTTGTGATACGATTACTCAGCATTTGACACTTAACACCATAAATGTATTCAGACAAACATAGTGGCACAGTTAAAGGATAACAATAACACAGATAATTTTCAGGAAGAATGAATTCTCATCCAGGAGCAAAATATGTGATGTTATTTAATCTCTTAATTCTTTCTTTCCTAAAAAAGGTTGGGTGGGATTTGGGTGTTTATTATGTCATCCTTCTGAAACCTATTAGCTGCATTGGAGGAAAACATACACTATCATTGGAGGCACATATATTACATTGTGAGGGATTTGAGGTAGGCAGAGTGGATTAATCCACATATTTTATTTTTGTCTACACTTTTTAAAAAAAGAAAAAAACTAACTCTCAACTAAAAATCCTAGTGAATCTTGATTTCCTTAATAATTATTAATAACAAATATTAAATGAGATTCTGCCTTTTAGAACACATGGCTGGTCATTCAGTTTACTTTACATTATTGCTGTAAGGAGAAATGAATTGAGTAAAATCTTTGTCAGCTACTGCAATTCCTAGAAAAAAAAGGATAAAATTTAGTTGCGTTTTTAAACAAACACACATTACTAAAAGGGCAGAGATGTAGGTCAGGGTATTCCATATTTGGAAGAAAGACTATTTTCCAATGGTATGTTTCATTCCCAGATATTTGGAGGGCTACAGAAAAATTCACCTGAGCTTGTTCCAGCATCTAGAAAAAGAAGAAACAAACTCCAAATTAAAAAAAAAAAAAAGGATTCCCTTGTTCCCTTGGGCACTAAGTGCATAAAATAAATGGGGAATGGAAACCATCATGAGATTTCTGTCTAATAACTAATGTGTGTGATATAACTGCTATCTATGATGACCAGATTGCTTAGCGTTACTTAGTGAAGCTATGTTTAGCTTCTTTAACTATTGAAATAAGAGAGGCAATGCATGCATGTTAGAAGTATGTTAGATTATGTTCATCTTATTTTCAAAAGACAGTGAAAAAATAACTAATTTTAAATGATTAATTAGGCATGGGTCACTAAAACACTTGTGATACATGTTTTTAATATCTTGGCAACAGAGTAGTTTATAATTTCCCCTGAAAAATAGATGTGTGGACTTTAGAGTGATCAATTAATTGCTCAATAATATAAGTATTCATGTCATTTCCAACTTCCTTTATTGTAAATTCAGGTTACATTCTATGTTTAGAAATGGGTATTGCTCATGGCTTATTGTGAGTTTAAATCCTACTGCTTAGACATCTAACTGCCTGAACCTGCTCACAAATCAAGGTATAAGACCATATTTTGAGACAAAGCAGTACGATTTGTGAGTATAATTAAGGGCTGCTACAGAAGCACAAAGATGCAACCACTTGGAATGGCAAAAATAGTCTAATTCCTGGAAAATCAATACATTAACTTTCCCTCTTAATACAGAAAATTAAAACAAATTTATTGCTATGAAACAGTCCATATTTATTGCATCTGTTTGATAGCCACATTCCAAAAATGGAGTATATTTAATTGTTATTTATTTATTACATTTGTAATACAGCCAAAATCTGCAAACACTAATAAAATATCCACCAACTATATAGTGTTTAAACACCCGAGTAAGAAAAGTGTAAGACACAGTAATTAAAACAAAAGACAGTGTCATCCCAAACTGTCCCTGAGCACTCTTCAGAAGAACTCCATTTGAACCAACTTCCAGAAAACTATTTTTTTAAAAGAAGTTGTTAAAAAGAAATTAAAGAAGAAAAGCTAGCCCAATTTCTGGAGGGAGGCTAGTCCATAAAATGAGTGCTAAAATTGAAAAGCAACACCTCTGGGCTTCCACCACATTCACCTAATGGAAATAAGGAACCACAAGTAGCTTCTCAGACAAGTCAACATTGGCTGGAGAAGGCAGTTGTCCAAGTACTTTGGCACCAAGCCATTTTGAGAGATAGCTGAATAATTACTGTAGCCTAATTACTGTAAATCAGTTTAGTAGAACACAATAGGTCACAGAAAACACTGTGGAATTTATATCTCTACCAAAGTAATCTGATTTTGTTTCAATATGATATTTATTCAGGTTCATCATTCCATAATGAAACTAACATTGATTTATTTTTAAATAATATTTTAAATAAAGGTTAAAAGATTTATCAGTCCAACATTTGTACTTTACCCTTTCAAAATCAACACTGTCCTACATGTATTTTATCATTATAGTGCTACATCATCAGTCGTTTCCATCTTTGAGTGGTAGTATGGCAGACATCAAGATATCTTGACCTGATATTGTAACATCAACTTTACAAAACATCTTAATACCCTGAAAAATGACACAAGCAGTAATCTAGCTTTCCCCAACTTGATGCCCTGGAGATACGTTAGGACTGTAACTCCCAAAATTTTCTAGCCAGTTAGCTGGAAATCCTAGGAATATTCATCCCAATACATACGGTAAACACCTTGTTGCAGGATTTTCTGTTCTGTAAGCAACACTCCAACATATTAGAATCAATTGAAAGTAACAGTTCTTTTCAGCAAGACCATGCAGCTATTTAGAAATATTATGACTGTCTCTTGTTTTCAAATTATTCAAAAGCAAGTACTGTATGAATCAGAATCACAGCAAGACAGAGGATTAATATCTTCTGATGTGGAATCCCAATTCAGATTCAATCCCTTACCCTTGTTTTTGAATAACAAAAAAGAACAGAAGCTATTACATGCTATGAATTAAATGTTACTTTGACCCTTAATCCCATTTTTCTCTTTTGGGAATGTCAAAATTTTGAAAATAGAATCCATTTATTCTAGGTTAGATCCAGTACAGTATATCATGAACCATATTTTGTTTTTATTTAAAAGATGTATACAGCTGCCCATCTCAACATACTGTGTAACTCTAGAGAGCTAACAACAGTTCATATTATTATAGTATTATCCACAATAATATTCTTGTTTAGCTAGGGTGAAGCATGAATAGCCTGATCCAAAGCTATAGTTCACATTCATGTATTACCTCTTACAAATGTTATCTATCACACAAGAAAGAGTAGGCTAGAACCTCTTTCTTAAATGATAGTCAGGGAGGTTATACAATATCCATGCCATATCTGTGCATTCTCTGTCTGCAAATAGCAAAAGTACAAGCAACTGCCCCTGAATTATATTTTGCAAACCCAATTTTGTTACATTTCACATGGAAATGTAAACAGTGTTCAGCCAAGTTTATGTACAAATAGGAATGCATCCTATTAAAATGATGTATTTTCATAAATCAGACTGAAAAGTTTGGTAAAAGTTGGTTATTTATTTGTTCATTTCATGGAAGCGTGGAGCCTGTAAAAAAGTTATACTGTTTGTAAGTTTTGGAATGCACTGTCTTGATTTTTGTTTTATTATAGTTTTAGCTGTTTTAATTGTATTTTAATGGTTTTGTTTTTAATTTTTTGATTGTTCAGTTTTTGTTATTTTAATCGTGTGCCACCCAGAGTCACATATTTGAGATGGGTGGCTATATAAATTTAATAAATAAATAAATTCAATTTCTATGGCCACCCGCTCAACATATGACTCTGGGCAGTGAAGGGCAAGAGAAAAACAGTAATAAAAACATCAACATGAACTTAAATGCATCATATCTGGGGCAGCACACATAACCACATCAATAAACCCTTAAAAACAGACTCAGCTAGCTCCCTGTGCCTGTCGGAAAATCTAAGTTTTTAACATCTGACCAAAGATCATCTGAACCTCTGCAGAGACATGCTGTTCCACAGGGCAGGTGCAGTGACAGAGACGGTGACTTTTCACTGGGAAAATGATCTCCATGTGTGTATTTGTTTTCCAGTTTTTTGTTAAGAAATTGCCGTTAAAAGTTGAACTAATGTACAACCTGTGTTTTTCCTTCCATCAGTGCCTTGGCACATAGGGCTGTGTTATGTCTCAGCATCTCAGTGTAGTAATTTTAATGGATTTGCTCTTGATTTGGGGAAGATTATGTAGCAGTTCTGTATTTTGAGAATAGGCCAGGTTCCTGCAAAGCCAGACTCATTAATCTTTCTGATTTTGAAGGGTTCTTCTTCCTTCTTTTTTTCCGTTGCTACTCCTCATAACACTCCCTGCTACCATTGTTATTTGACTTTTAGATTTGTTGGGAGACCACCTACCCTATTTGAATCCAAAAGCAAAAGAGGAAGGGAGCAAAGTCCTATTATTTTTCCAGGAAAAAAATAATACCTATTTAACATATTTTCCACATAACTTTTGATAGTCCTTCATGAATTATTCATTTAGGGGTGGATGTGTGTTTGTTTACCCAGCCTGCGTAGTCATTAACTCGGCTACAGCTTTTGCCCTGGAGCTCTCTGCATCAGCGTGGTTTTTAATTGCAGGCAGAGGAGCCACCGAGAGGTTTTCCCTTATGCAGGCACCTGCTACAGATGATTCAGCAACGTCCTTCGCCTCTAGCAGAGCCCAGATACATCTGCCAATACCTGTCATTATCTGAGCCAGGCTTGTCAAAAACCCAGCATCCTTTAAGCTCTCCTGAGTGCCAGCAAGGGACCCTTGTCGGTTTTCCTGGCTCTTGTAGGCTGCCCTGCACCTGGTATTTCAGTTGCAGCAAAATGTGTTTTGATTGTTTTCCTCCTTTAATGAACCTACCTAAGGGACATTTAGCTCTTTATCTGGTAGCATGTTATTGAGTTGCTCACAGTTATCCTGTTGGTGCAGAGAGATGGAAAAAGAAAGCAAGTGAACCAAGCCCCCTACTCTGCCATCCCCATTCCTTGCATTCTTCTGCTATTACACTGATCCATCTGCTTCAGGTCCTGTGACAGAAATCAGCCAAGGACCCCTAGGAATATTTTGCTCTAGTAATTTACACTAATGATTTCTAAGCATATTTAGCCAGTTTTATGACGACCTCATTAGAATGTGACTGAGTTCTAAAAATGCAAACAGTGCTTCATTGTAATTTAAGGTAGCAGCACTGAGTTGCCATGAAAAATCATTTGAAGATGATATATGTAAGAGTTGACTTACAGAGACCTCATGCTGTTGTGGCACATGTGGATTTTAAGAGAAAGATGAATGAGCAGGTCTCTGAAGGAATAACAGTCTGAAGCAGGGGTCTATACTGTGAATCACTACCCAACCAAATGAAGGAACTTTGACAAGATACAGCAAAGAAACCCTACTACCCCAGAAGGTCAGACTCCAGTCTGATGTGCAGAGGATTCTGGTTTGGGCTGATTGACTGGTCTGAGCACTCCAGACCTGGGCTCCTACTGGTGATGGATTGCTCCACCACCTCATTCCATCCTTAACTCAGTGGGAATAGCATCTAAAGTTGGCACTGGTTTTTCTACCAGTCTTTGTAGGGATAAGCAGTTTTGTCCTGTTATTCACCCACTTGCCTCTACAAGAATGATTTCAGAAACATTATTCATCGATGGGCAAGCATAAATTTATTTGGCCAACCTGCACATTATTAGTTAAGGGTGAAAAAGAAATTAATTCTGTGTAGAGATCATTATAATTTTATCATTATATTTACACACATCCACTCACACACATACGTGTACATGTGCAGTAAAATATATGCACAGGTTTGTTTTTTGTTTATTTTGTAGTGGTTAAGCTATTAGACTAGAACTGAGGAAATGCAGGCTTAAATCTAAGCTGAGCCATGGAAAGTCCCTGGATGAGTTTCTTTGGGCCAGTCACTCTCTCTTAGCTCAACCTACTTCGCAAAGTTGTTGTTGTGAGGAAAAATCGAAGGAGGGAATGCTTTGTACACTATCTTGAGCTCCTAGAGGAAAGGCAGGCTATAAATCTAACATATATATGTATGTATAAACTTCATGTAGTTATGAATCAAGTTTCATGTTTGATATAGCATGGCCTTTGGCAAGAAGCAAGTGGCTGTCGGATTCCCATAATATATCTATTGAAAGTAAAATGTTTACTTTCTTTATGTGTGTATATATATAATTTTTATTAAAGCAGTTTTTTACCAAGTTAAAAGATAAACACAAAGCAATATAAAAAAGAAAGAAAAAGGTTTTGAAAACAGTAGAAAGCAAAGAGAAAGAAAAAAACTCAAAAGAAGCGACTTCCAATGTTCTTTACAGCAGTTATTGACATACTTGAAACCATACGTCCCTTCTAAATTACATAAGATGGTTCCCTTTTCCCCATATTCAATCCTTTTTTTTTTTTTTAATCCGCTTTCAATCGTGACCGATTCTATGGAGACTGCCTGGATGAGTCCTTGCAGTTTTCCTGGCAAGGTTTTTTCAGAAGTGGTTTGCCATTGCCTCCTTCCCAGGGCAGAGCCCAGCTGGAGGTCACAAGAAATCAAGTCTCTTCCGTTGCATTGTGTCCAGCAACTGGCAATCAATTCCCGTTTTCCTGTGCAAGGTGCCGCCAGCGTTTTTCCTCCCACCTGGGTGAGAGTACCTATTTATCTACTGGCTTACGCTTTCGAGCTGCTAGGTGGGCAGGAGCTGAGGGCGCAAGATGGGAGCTCACCCCGCCGTGCGGAGCTTGGGCTCAAACTGCTGAAGTGTCAACCATTTCTGGCCAGCAACTTCCAGCATCATTAAGCCGCTGCACCACCGTGTCCCATATGCAACCCTTATTAATCAGTAAATCTAGAAATCACCATTTTTATCCATTTTCAGCAAAAAGTCCATAAAGGGTTTCCCATATTTTATAAAAGTAGTTATTGTTCCCTCCCAAATCAAACAAGTCAGTTTAGCAAGTTCTGCAAGTTCTGCCATCTTCATGATCCATTCCTCAGTTGTGGGCATTTCTGTATTCTTCCATCTTTGTGCATATAATAACCTCGCTGCAGTTACCATATATAAAATCAATCATCCATGAGCTGCAGTTACCGTATATAAAATCAATCATCCATGAGTCTTTTCTAATTGACTATCCATAAGTCCTAATAAGTAAAACTCTGGTTTCATCTGAATGTTATTTTTTTTTAATTAACACTCTGCATCATCATATGTATTTGTGTCCAATATTTTTTTGCTTTTTCACAAGTCCATCATGCATGGTAAAATGTCTCTTCATACTTTTCGTATTTCCAAGAACAATTAGAAGTAACTTTATACATCCTAGATAATTTCTCTGGTGACATATACTAATAGTACATCATTTTATAAAAATTCTCTCTTAAGTTATAAGACAGTTTGAATTTCAGTTCTTTCAGCCACATTCTTTCCCATTGATCCATCTGTATATTATAACCAAAATTATTAGCCCATTTTATCATGCACTCTTTAACTTGTTCTTCCATTTCAAATATTAACCGAAGTTTATGCATGTTAGCAATTACATGTTCATCATTTCTACATAGTTCCATTTCAGGGCTAAATGTTTACTTTCAAGTAGACACACTTGGAATTACGCCATGGATGATTCACCTAGAATTGTTGTTGTTCTTCAGTTAATTAGTCACTGTCTTTATGCCCTGATGGATATAATTTTGCCAAGACTGTCATGAAATGCTTCTTTGAGTTCTTACAAGCTCCTGCTTGTGCCATCAGTGATAGCATCTAGCCACCTTGTCTTCAAGCATCACGGTCTTCTCCAGTGACTCTTGCCTTTGTATGATGGGTTCAAAATAAAGAAGAGCTTCATTAAACAAAAAGAGATTTTTCTAAATGTATTGGATTATGCTTAAATGTTGAACAATGGAATGGGAACTCCTGAAACAAAATTAATTATCAAAGTTCAGGTTGTAAGTAGAGTTCTCCTTCACACAAATATACTTCTTTATATGCTGACTGAAAACAATATAATCATTTCACAATAAAACATTTAAACTGTTATTAAATTCTCCACAAATGGAACAACAAATAATGATAAATATACTCATATTCTTATATTCATTTATCCTAGTGATGACCTTTTTTTAAAAAAAATGTAAACTGCTTCCCAGTGGAAATTATGTAGACATGATAGATTGCTGAAAAGAGGATGCTTTATGAAGTTCAGCAGTTTAAAATCATCTAATCTGGCAGATCAGTAAATAAGATAATATGTCTTATCAGTCAAATAAGATATCTGCTTACTAAATATACAGCCAGGAAGAACCAGTTGGCTTTATTCCATAATTCATAGCAGGAAAGATATCCTTAAGGAGAATAATTGGCGGTTATTCTCTAGGAAGCTAGGCAGATCTTTGTAATCATTTAATAAAGATGTTCCCAGATCAACATTGCTTGCCTCACTGAGCCAGATAGCAGAAAACATGTGCAAAACATTACCCTTTGTAACACTGAAAAAGACCTAGTCAGTTTTCTTACATTCCTTTTTATGTAAGAAGGTGCTGCTTTCGAAAACATAAACTCAGTAGGGAGCCATATATTAAGCCTTAATAAATTGAATAGGAATCCATTTCAAAAGTATGAATATTTAGTTTGAGGACTATATAGATCCCTGAAGAAATGTTTTGGTTCTCAGGTAATGAGGGAATCCAGAATTTACATGTTAGTATCCTTAGGCAAAGTGGTGTCACTGTCTTTTCTACATTGCTACATTGTGCATAGACCACATAGAGTAAAATTTTAATTATTTATTTCTAGAAAGGAAAGAAAGTTGCATGGATGGTTGTTCCTAACCACAATGTCACCAAAATAATGAAATGTGCATTATGATATCATCATACAAGTTCTGCTCTTTTGTACTAGACTCATACTTAGCTGAATACTCTCCAGTATGCAGCATGGCTAGATAAGAACCTTTATTACATACAAGAAGCCACTGAAATATTCTGGCATGTTTCTTTCCCGTACTACCCATGGCTTAATTTGAGATTTTGGCTTTGAAGCTGGCATAGGATATTGCAGCTAGTCACAATTAGACCAAAATAATCAAATGTGCATTGTGACATCACAACTTAAGCTCTCTTCTTTCATACTTTCGTCATAGGTTGCATTTGGATACATAAGAGTTTGTATCACAAACACAGGCAGACACTTAGGGGGGATTTTAAATTCAGTGTCATCTTCCTTTCAAGTAAATGTAGTACATGAGCGAGTTACTCTCTTTCTGTTACCTTCGTACTAAAGTCTAAAATAGTGTCTTGCCTAAGGCTATTTCATGAACTCATGATTGTTATCTGCTGATTTTATTCTTAGGAAGATATTTTTCTAACCTTCAACTGGAATCTTTTTTCCTGAATCTTAACGCTATTATTCCTGTACTCTGTTTTGAGATTTTGGTGTTCTTTCTACCCATTCAAGAAGGCTATCATATTCTCTGTCAGTCTTCTCTTCTCTTCTTATATCTAGTTTCCATCATCTTTTCTCAAAGCTCTCTGCAAAAGACCAGAACATCTCCTCACCAGCAACCATCACCCAGACAAGCAGAGATTAACACCAAGATTATCACCAGACATACAATCAGCAGTAACCAATACCCTAATCAAGGAACTACCAGAGGAAAAAACAAAACAAAATCTATACCCCCACCAACACTGGCAGGGCATGCCACTGTATATAAATAGAGAGCAAAGCCCATTCCATTCTAGCACTGAAGAAGTTACCTAGCCAGGTGATGAAACTTTTGCAAGAAAATAGCCAAGCTCAGAGAACTCCAGGGACTCCACAGTTCAACCCTGAGCTACACATATTCTCTTCTATTAGTTCTGTCTGACCTGAGAATGGCTGGTTCTCACCTTGTCAACCTGAGCCACCCAGTAGTCCAGCTAGAAGGGAAATCATCAGTACTTCAACTGATTTGTCAAAGCATAGTCCAAAGTATATAGTTGTTATATACTTCAAATGGGCTAGACAGCTATCTGTCTGGGATGCTTTAACTTGAATTCCTGCATTGAGACTAAATGGCCCCTCTCTCTGGTTCCATGATTCCTAGTGTAAACTCATGATATTCAGCTAATATTGAACTCAGTGATATCGGATATACTGTTATATGCTATTTTGTACACTCAGCAGTTTTTTACTGTACTCAGCTACTTTCTTTGGTCGCTTGCTGTACCAAAATGTAGCCATTACTCACAGTCACTGTAAAGAGAGTTTGGAGAACTGAGATTAAAAATCTAATATACAGTACTGTGACTGTAAATGACTTCTGTTGTAAATCAAATGGCACCCCCTTTTCTTTCCTTGTTCTAAATACTTTTGAACCCAGCAACTTTAAACCCAAAGCAACTGTACTTTTCCTGTAAGTCAACATTCCTATATCATATAAGAAAAGGAGATGCACATATTTAAAAATGGTTTGTAATGGTTTAAATATTTTCATATCTTGGATCAATGCATCTTAAAAAGAATTACATATAATAAATTATTTTAACTCTATTAAAATTAGCACATGCAAACGTATCTATGCGGTTACTTTCAAATGAGCTTCCAATATCAAGCCTACTATAGATAATCAGGAAGTAAGTTTAATTGCATTGTCTACTACAATATTAATCTGGCTACCAGTTGGTACAATATTAGTACAATATTTATAGCATTCTGAGCTGTAAAGAAGTATGAATTGCTTTGCTTGGTCATCATTACAAATTCCTTCAATTTATATTATGGTCACTTCCCAATGTACTTATTCAAATCTGGGAATAGAATGTTTGCGATCATTATTTCTTCAAAATTAAAAGCTCATGAAAATGTAGAATTAGAAAAGTATTTTATTAAGTCTGACTTGGTAAGAGATAAGGGTGTGCTCAGGGTAATGTTTCAAAAACAGTACTGAAATTCATCCATTTTCTCTACAAACTGGATGAGTCCGTTCTTTTTCCTAAATGTTATTTGATTTCATTTAATATATGGCCATGTCTGAAGCCATATTGCTTCTAAGAATTCATCAGTCTTTAAGATGGAAACCAGCCTTGAATACTCGATAGTCTAGTATATTTCTTAATAACAATCAAGCTTAATCTGTTTATCAGTTCTCATATTTGGTTTCTCATAGATTTTTTTCTTCTGGAATTATATCAAGCCCTGTCGAAAATCATTTAGATAACTAGCTATAACCTGAATTACATAGCCTTTTTAAAATATTTTTATTAAAAGTTTTACAAAGCATTTAAAAACGAATACAAACTAATAAAGAGTAGAAACAGTAAAGAAGAAAGGAAAAAAGAGAGAAAAAGCAAAAGTGCAGAAAAAAAGAATCAAAAAGAAAAAATAGAAGCTTCCGATTTCCTTTCCAGCAAATATAAGTACAATTGCAAAATTATCTCTTACACTATGATTACAAAAAAAGCTCACTTTTTTCTATTATCTTTTTTTTTTTCTAATCATCAAGACCATAAATCATAAGTGCATTTTTCCCCCATTTCATGCAAAAAGTCTGTAAGAGGTTTCCAGTCAACCGTAAATGTAGATGTTTTTTCTCTGATCAAACAGATTAATTTAGCTATCTCTGCAAGTTCCATCATCTTCACCAAACAATCCTCCATTGTAAGTAGTGTTGAACCTTTCCACTTTTCAGCATATAATTAACAAACATTCTCACGCTGGGCTATTCTGTTTAGTTAACTTAGTAATGAAGTATTAAAGCACTTTCGTCAGAAGTAAAAATAGTAAAAATAAAAATAGCAGAATAAAAAAAAAAGACTGTCCCCTTAACCATTTGAAACTTTCTTAGATCTTGTCTTAATTGAGCTTTTTGCCAATAAGTCTTGAATCTTTAAACGAAAGTCTCTCTTGTATTTTTTGTAGTCTCAAAAGAAGGTTTAATTCACCACGAGGAGTCTTATCTTTGCTGCAGAAAGAAATCTCTCTTCAGCTGTAATTGATTACTTTATTAAAGTGATTAAGAGATGGGGAGAGCAAGGCTGTAAAGTCCATAACAGCTCTGCTGCAGTTAGGAGTATAGATGGAAGTCCAGGGTTCTTAGCAGCTCAACTCCTGATCTAGCTGCAAAAACTTTTCCATATCCGCAGTTTTAATCAGAAGGAACCGCCATCTGGAACACACGTGGTTAATCATTCGATCTCCCTTTGGTCCAGGGAGATAAAAGCTGGCCAGAAACACTTCCCAGCCAGCTTCCAAACCACAGGGGCTGATCACACTTTGGAGAGTGTCAGGCTGCCATTCCCCATGGAAGCAACTCCCCTGAATTACATAGCCTTGAAACCTATTATATATATAAGCATCAGTCGCACAAGAAACATATTTCAGAATTAGGTTGTTCTTGGCAATATATTTTATTCCAATCCTCTCACAGTTTAGATGTTTAAATATATAGATAGCTAAATCAGTTGTGTCTGTAGTGGTGCTCAAAAGCAGCCCTTCTTTTTTTTTCTAATAATAGTTGATTATTAAGAGCAAACGCTAGAAATTTGGACTTGAATGTGGGAGATCTTACACAGACATTTTAGTAAAGATTTCAGATGTGTTTGAAACAAAATTGTCTGGTTTGGCTTGAAATTGGCAATCTTTTAATTTTCTTTATTTTTTTATTTGTCAACGTGTATGCCACCTCAATCTCAACATGACAATATATATTGCCCATATATAAAAAATGAAATGTTTGCCAGCTATGTACACCAATTTTATTTATTTAGATTGTAGTCCAATATATTGTAAACGTTAAATTAAATATTTTACTCCATCAGCTATGGTAACATTTTGAACTTAGATTTTGAAAGATATCTTAAAGAATGGGATCCTACTCTTCTATGCAGAACCAATTTCTTCACATGCAGACGCACAGAGGTAATGCTAAGAGAGCACTTTTGACACTGTTGGTAGATTTTAGGAATCAAGAAAACACTAAGGAATGAAAGAATGTTTTAAGTAGCTGAACCCAGGATTGTTTAGCATTCTAAATGTTAAATACAGTACTCAATTCAATACAATTTATTGTATTCATAAAAAAATAATATTACCCTGGGTGAAGTTGGGTACCATCTTTGACATTGGTTGAAACTCTGAAATATATATTATAGCCTAACCTGAGAGATACAGTGGTAAATTGATAAAAAGTGATCACATATTCTTCAGTTAAAGAAGTTAGTAAAGTCACACTTCGTCACTGCCATACATATGGATTCTAGAATCCTGAAATGAAGCAGCAGAGCACAGAGCAAATGTTAAATGCCCAGAGTCTCTGGGTAGCATATATAGTAAAGTTAATTAAATAAATAAATAAATAAATAAATGCCCTTATGTCTTTTCAGTTACACATTTTGGTGTTCATTATTTCAGACTTTATGGTTACATGTCCTATCACCTTTATTCTATAATCCTCCTGCACAACATTCTTTTTTTATACAGTAATTTTTATTAGAGTTTTCAAATACAAGGATAAAATACTTATACAAACTAAAGAAATTAAAAAGGGTAAAAAAAGAAAAAAGAGAAGTGCAAAGATATAGAGAAAAGAAAGAAAAAGAAGAAGATATATAAAAGATGACTTCCCCGTCTCTCCAGACAAGTATAAACAGCTTCAGCAATTTAATACTTTCTCTAGTATTTCATAAAAGAATTCTCTTCTTCCCATATTTCATCTCTTATCAATAATCAAATTATAAAAAATAATCTTTCAGTCCTAATCAGCAAAAGTCCATATAGGGCTACCAAAGATAATAACATATGTATTTTAACCTTAATCAAAGAAATCTATTTTATAGTCCAGTTTATCACTTTCTCTAAAAAGTAAAGCAAAAGAAATCTCTCTCCAGTAAAAATCCTAAAAACCTCGTCCTCAATCCTCAATCTCTGTTTTCTCCAGTGAAATCTGTTGTTCTTCTATATCCTCTATTCAACTGTCAATCTTTTAAGTAGTTTCTGAGTGCATTACTCCCAAACCACCTTAAATTCTACTATAGTCATATAGTATTGCTCCATTCTATTATTGCTCCATTGTATCTTCCCCTTTAAATGGAATCGGTTGTTGTCTTTGGTTCCCTCAGTCAAGTCTCCTTAGCATCTGTTTATTTTCCAGACAAGAAAACTTTCCCATGGGAGGATTTCTTACAATTAATTTCAAAATCTTTTTTTTTTTTTGTAATTTTTAAACACACCACAGGAAATATTCTTTCAAGTCCATCTAGCCCCTTAACTTTTCAAACCCTTTTGCTGTTCAAAAAATAAATCTTTTTTTTTAAACCTTAGACTTACATGTAGTTTCTTTCATCCAAGCTAAAAGGAGATTCTCCCAGTGTAATAAAACTTGCCCTTTTAATCCATAAAAAGCAAGTTCCTAAAGTAATTAAGAGAGGAAGAAGGTGGACCCAATGTCCCTTTGAAAGGTGCTGAACTGCGGCTTGGGTAGTATGTTTTTCCCTCGGCTCCCAGAACTCTCAAACCCGCTGGAGATCGCTATTTTGCAATCTCTTTGCAGGGAGATTCTGTATGGAGCACACTTGGGGGAGATCCTTGTCCTCTCCTTTATCCGGAGAGTTCTGAGGAGCCAATCCCTTCACCAGCTCCTCTCTTCATTGCGGTTGTCAACTCCGCAAAAGTGGAGCCATCTTCAGTCTGCCATTGCTGTCCCCAGAACATTCTGCACAACATTCTGAGAGGTGAACAAATGGTATCATAGCTATAGAAAAAAGATCTATGTGAGGTCTTTTTTCTAGAACATCTGGAGGACAAGTTGAGAAAGGCTATTTTAGGATATTAACAATGATCATAACCAACGTTTTCTTCCTCTTATTCCCCCCTTATATCATACATTGCATGCTTTTTACCATATGTCCATTATTTATTATTTAAATTTCTAGCATCTCCATACCTGGTTATAACTGATTTATGTCATCTTACATGAAAAGTGTCTTGAGGATGTCAGTGAACAAGTATTTATTTCAATGTTGTTGTCTAAAGTAATACATATTTCTGTATCCCAAATTTCTTCATAGACTAATGCCAGATATTGCTCATTTAGCATAACTCCAAATTTGAATTAAATAGCATTAATGACAGTGTTTTATACATATTAATGCCAAAATCTACCCAGATTTAATACCATTTTCCTTATCAGGTTTACCTGTAAATGTAAATTGAAATGAAACTCTTTCCCATCACTTCAGTGAGCACAGTAAATCAATATTTTGATGACATTTATATATCAAAATGTAGATCTGCTGAAGTAGTGCATAAAAGATAAATAGTGCATTAAAACTATTTTTATTCGTTTATTCGTTTATTTAAAGGATTTGTATGGCCGTTCAACTCAAACATTGTGACTCTGGGTGATGTACAATCAAGCGAAAAGGAAAAACAACACAAGATGAAAAATCCTAATTAAAATCCAACAAACATTAATAGGAGACCAGGGTCCCAACACCCAAGGGGGGGAAAAAAACAGGTTTTTAGTACCATTCTGAAGACCAACAGGGTCAGGGCCAACTGTATGTCAGAGGGATGATCATTCCAGAGGGTCAACAGAAAAGACATGCCCTCTGGTTCCCATCATAAGGCATTGTTACAAAGAAAGAACCCTAAATGTTCCCATCATAGTAGAGCATATACTGAGTAGGCAGTACCTGGCTCAACAGTAGTGCCTACGAGAGGGATCTAGGTGTCCTGGTGGACCACCACTTAAGTATGAGTCAGCAGTGTGCTGCAGCTGCCAGAAAAGCCAACACAGTCCTGGGCTGCATCCACAGAAGTAGTATCAAGATCAAGGGAAGTGATAGTATCGCTCTACACCACACTGATGAGGCCACATTTGGAATACTGCATCCAGTTCTGGTTACCACAATACAAAAAAGATGCTGTGGCCCTAGAAAGAGTGCAGAGAAGAGCAACAAAGGTGATAAGGGGTCTGGAGGCTAAATCCTATGAAGAATGGCTAAAGGAACTAGGTATGTTTAGCTTAACAAAGAAAAGACTGAAAGGAGACATGATAACAGTCTTCCAATACTTGAAGGGCTGCCACAGGGAAGAGGACATCAATTTATTCTCCATAGCACCTGAGGGCGGAAGCAATGGGTGGAAGCTCATCAGAGGAGATCCAACCTGGAAATAAGACGGAATTTCCTGACAGTGGAAGTGGAACAGGTTGCCTCCCAGAGCTGAAGGCACTCCATTGCTGGAGGTTTTCAAGAAAAGATTGGACAACCATTTGTCCAAGTTGGTATGAGTACCCCTGCCTTGGGCAGGGGTTGGACTAGAAGACATCCAAGGTCTCTTCCAACCCTATGATTCTATGTGGGACAGGTAGATACCAGTGGGAGGAGGTGGCCCCACAAACACCCTGGCTTTGTGCCCTGTAGTTATGAATATATAGCAAGATTTTTAAAAACTACGGCTAGTATACCCTTAAGACTATTGATATAAATAATACTTTTTATTTTTAAAAAGGCTGAAAGAATAGGATCAGTTTGATAGAATGAGTAGATTATCAGATTCACATAGCTATATAGTTCAGTGGAAGCATCAATCATGGTCTGGTCCTCTTATTGAACCTGTTTCATTGTGGCAAAGAAAAATAAATCAAGTGGAAAGGGTATTGACCTCTGAGAAATATAGTATAAACTTAGGAGATAACATCTGTGCCTACGGTACCTTTTCCCAGTTAGCAACGAACTGCTAAATCCTATTTATCAGACTGTTAGCCTTCCAGAAGTTCATTTTTGGAAAATTGTGGAGGCTGCTGAGGAAATAAAGGGTGGGAAAATCAGTTTCTGTTCACCCTCTTCCACAGACAATGTGATGGTCCAATGTACATTATGCTATATTAGACTGCAAATTAGATCTGAAAATCCCAAGGAAGGGTGCTTTAATAGTTCAAAAGTTAAAGTCTAATTATTGTAATGTCTTTATGTGTTATACATCTGAATGTGGTTCACTTAAATAAGGGGCAGTGGACCCCCTCCCGTGTGCCTTGGAGGAAATGAATTATTCTGACCTGTTTCTTATGGATTAACCTGTAGTGAAACTAGGATGGGGATGTCCTGGTCCTGGTCCTACTTGATCTCTGAGCTGCCTTCAATACCACTGAGCCTGGTTCCATCTGGATCCCCTCCAGAGATTGCATTTTGTAGTAGTTCCTTTCCTTCTCCAAGGATACCTTTGAGGGCAGGAGTGAAGAGGTCAAGCCTAAGGCCCTCTGTTGTAGAGTGCCATAAAGTTCTACCCCTTTGCTCCTTATAATTCTATATGAAGCCACTGGGAGAGGTAATTCACCAGCACAGGTTTGGAGTTATCAGGATACCAATGATATCCACTTGTATATCTCAAACAGGAGATATGGTCAAAGTGCTCTCCCCAGTGCCTGGAGGCTGTGAGGGTCTGGATAAGGAAGAACAGACTAATTTCCACAAGACTGAGTGACTGTGGGTTCAGAAACCAACTGAGACCAATGATATTCCATCTTTGGTTCTGGGTAGACTCATACTCCCCTGGACTGAACTGGTTCATAATTGGAGGTCTTCCTAGACTCAAACTCCTGCTTGAGGGTCAGATGGCAGCTATGGCTAAGAAGGCCTTTCCACAACTCGAACCTGGGCGCTAGATACAAGTATTCCTGGATCAAGAGACCCTGCTCACAATCACTTATGGTCACCTTTCATTGAACTGTTGCAACTTGCGCTATATGAAGTTGCCCTTGAAGACCACCCAGAAACTACAATTGGTCCATAAAGCAACAGCAGCTCAAGTAGTTAAGGGCATCTCTCCATTCATCCAGATAATACCATTGCTGCAAGAGCTGCACTGGTTGCAAGTGGCTTCCAGTGCAATTCAGGAGGCTGCTTGTCACCTTTAAAGCCCCAAATGAATCAAGACCTGGATATCTTTGGGACTGCCTTCTAGTGGTTTCTGCCTGTGCAAGAAAATCTAATAGGGATGTGCCTCTTTTGGTACTACCCCTCTTCTTTGAAACAGTGCTTCACAAAAGGTGAGATCAGCAGCGATCATTTTGGTATTTAGAAAAGCCACCAAGACCTGCTTATTTTGGAAATCCTTCAGGAATTATGAGAATGGTAGGTTCCCACCCAATGGTAGGTTCCTACCCAATGATTGATTGTTACTGATAATGCTATTCCTCAGCATGATGAATAGGAAGGTAATTATTATTTACCATGTGTCATGTTATTATTTATTGTTTATATCTTTTTTGTTTATATATTGTAACAGTGTACAGCATTGTGTTGCCATCTGGTGGCTAGGTGGGAGCCAATACTGTAGGTTCTTTAGGATTCAGCAATAATAGGCTCAAACCAGGTGAAATACTAAAAAGGATTTTATTGAGTAATATTAAGAGAGTTACAAAGAAAGAGAAATATCCCAGACTATATCCCTTCTCTCACTGAGAACTCCCAGAATGGCAGCAGATGCCTGCTAGAGTCAGCAGGTAATTGCACAGCAACTTTTTCTTCCGGGGGCTTTAGGTCTGTGCCAAGGTTCAAACTGTCTGGGGACTTTCATTAGCTTTTTATACTTTTCTTAAGAGACAGTAATATAAACAAACAATAACACTTGGAGATGGCTTGATAGCACATCTTATCATTGACTTGGTCATAACTCAGTGGACCTACTGCCAGGTGTATGTTAAATAAGGCATTATCCCTAGCAGAACAACACCTGAGGATGATCTGATGACATATCTTGTCACTAACTTGGGAAGTTATTTGACCCTTTGCTAAGAATATTGTTATGGGAAATATCATTTCTAGTGTGCAGCTGCTGCTGCTCCTTCTTGACTCAGGAGGTGTCAGATCTTAGAACTTTTTTATCTTAATTGTTACAAGTAGGAACACATATAAAAGGCTCAAAGGTGAGAGTGATTTACAGTACAATGATGCAATTTACAAAGCTTGGTAAGTAACTCCTTCTAAGCATGCATGTGGAGGAATTCATCAATACAAAGTTTGTTAAATTACATACACTGTCTCTGCTGGCTAAGTAACCCCTACTACCCCTCTATGTGCAGAGAAAAGAGGGTCCACACCACTTTCTCCTCACCAATCTTGCATGATGCCACTACAGATACTTAATGTTGCAATTAAAATGGCCTGTAAGCCTGAGTAAATAAATAACTAAATACACTTTCTCCCAAGCCTTATTCCCACCAGACATGTTGTAGGGACCTTTTTACAAGTTTTTCTGCACTCTACCACTGAGCTATAGCTCTTCCTATAACATAATGACAAGAGCGAGAAACAACTGTAGATCAGTGGCAGTGCATCTGCTCTGCACATAGATGACCCCATTATTAATCCCTAGAAGAGCACAGGAGAGGCTTTCATCTAAAATTCTGGAAAGACACTGCCAATCACTGTAAATAAGACTGGATTAGAAGAAGCACCAAAGGCAGCTGTCTTCCTATGCCCAATCTGACCCAAAACAATTGGGACTATCCAAATAAATCCATACATCAACATGATTTGTTGGGAAGCAGACTTAGCACCAACCTTAGAGATAGCCCTGACTGCAGTCTTTTACTTTCTGATATATAAGAGAACGTTGTCATTCTGTGGGGAAAATTAAATCACAGGGCCTATTGCTGAGAGGGTAGTATCTCTTAATCCTTGTCAATAGGTGGTCTGGCCTTACTGGCAGACACTCCACAGTGGACTAGGAATTCTGGGAATACAGTCATAGACTTATAGGGTTGTTGTTCAGTCGTTAAGTTGTGTCCGACTCTTCGTGACCCCATGAACCATATTGCGCCAGGCCTTCCTGTCCTTCACTGCCTCCCTGAGTTTGATCAGTTTCATGCTCATTGCTTCAGTGATGCTATCTAACCATCTCATCCTCTGCCGTCCTCTTCTCCTTTTGCCTTCAATCTTTCCCAGCATCAGGGTCTTTTCCAAAGAGTCCTCTCTTTGCATTAGATGACCAAAGTATCTGAGCTTGAGCTTCATTATCAATCCTTCCAATGAGCAATCAGGGTTGATTTCCTTTAAGATTGACTGGTTTGACCTCCTAGCAGTCCAAGGGACTCTTAAGAGTCTTCTCCAGCACCACAGTTCAAAGGCATCAATTCTTCGGCGCTCAGCCTTCTTTATGGTCCAGCTCTCACAGCCATACATTACTACTGGAAAAACCATAGCTTTGACTATGTGGATCTTTGTCGGCAAGGTGACGTCTCTGCTTTTTAATATGCTATCTAGGTTTGCCATAGCTTTCCTCCCATGGAGCAAGCATCTTTTAATTTCATGGCTGCAGTCTCCATCTGCGGTGATCTTGGAGCCCAAATAAATGAAGTCTGTTACTGCTTCCATTTCTACCCCTTCTATTTGCCAGGAATTGATGGGTCCAGATGCCATGATCTTAGTTTTTTTAACGTTGAGTTTCAAGCCAGCTTTCGCACTCTCCTCTTTCACCCTCAAGAGGCTCTTTAGTTCTTCTTCACTTTCTGCCATTAGGGTGGTATCGTCTGCATATCTGAGGTTATTGATGATTCTCCCTGCAATCTTAATTCCGGCTTGTGATTCTTCCAGCCTGGCATTTCTCATGATGTACTCTGCATATAGGTTAAATAAGCAGGGTGACAGTATACAACCTTGTCGTACACCTTTCCCTATTTTGAACCAATCGGTTGTTCCATGACCGGTTCTAACTGTTGCTTCTTGGCCCGCATACAGATTTCTCAGGAGGCAGGTAAGGTGGTCTGGTACCCCCATCTCTTTAAGAATTTGCCACAGTTTGTTATGATCCACACAATCAAAGGCTTTTGCATAGTCAATGAAGCAGAAGTAGATGTTTTTCTGGAACTCTTGTGCTTTCTCCATGATCCAGCGAATGTTGGCAATTTGATCTCTAGTTCCTCTGTCTCTTTGAAACCCAGCTTGTACATCCGGTAGTTCTCGATTCACATACTGCTGAAGCCTAGCTTGTAGGATTTTGAGCATGACCTTGCTAGCATGTGAAATAAGTGCAATTGTGCGATAGTTTGAGCATTCTTTGGCATTGCCCTTCTTTGGAATTGGAACGTAAACTGACCTTTTCCAATCCCGTGGCCACTGTTGCGTTTTCCAAACTTGCTGGCATATTGAGTGCAGCACTTTAACACCATCATCTTTTAGTATTTTAAATAACTCAGCTGGAATACTGTCATCTCCACTAGCTTTGTTGTTAGCAATGCTTCCTAAGGCCCACTTGACTTCACTCTCTAGGATGTCTGGCTCAAGATCAGTGACCACACCAGCATGGACATCAAGGACATTAAGATCTTTCTTGTATAGTTCTTCTGTGTATTCTTGCCACCTCTTCTTAATCTCTTCTGCTTCTGTTAGGTCCCTGCCTTTTTGGTCCTTTATCATGCCCATCTTTGCATTAAACGTTCCTTTGATATCTCCAATTTTCTTGAAGAGATCTCTAGTCTTCCCCATTCTATTGTTTTCCTCGATTCTTTGCATTGTTCATTTAAGAAGGCCTTCTTATCTCTCCTTGCTATTCTCTGGAAATCTGCATTCAGTTGCCTATATCTTTCCCTTTCGCCCTTGCTTTTCACATTCCTTCTTTCCACAGCTATTTGTAAAGCCTCATCAGACAGCCATTTTGCTTTCTTGCATTTCTTTTTCTTTGGGATGGTTTTAGTTGCTGCCTCCTGTACAATATTACGGACCTCCGTCCATAGTTCTTCAGGCACTCTGTCTACCAAATCTAATCCTCTAAATCTATTCATCACCTTCACTGTGTACTCACAAGGAATATGATCTAAGTCATACCTGAGTGGTCTAGTGGTTTTCCCTACATTCTTCAATTTAAGTCTAAATTTTGCAGTAAGAAGCTCATGATCTGAACCACAGTCAGCTCCTGGTCTTGTTTTTGCTGTCTGTATAGAGCTTCTCCATCTTTGGCTGCAAAATATGTAATCAATCTGGTTTCGGTATTGACCATCTGGTGATGTCCATGTGTAGAGTCGTCTCTTGTGTTGTTGGAAAAGAGTGTTTGCTATGACTAGCTTGTTCTCTTGCCAGAACTCTATTAGCCTTTGCCCTGCTTCATTTTGTACTCCAAGGCCAAACTTGCCTGTTATTCCGATTACTCCTTGACTTCCTACTTTAGCATTCCAATCCCCTATGATGAAAAGGACATCTTTTTTTGGTGCTAGTTCTAGAAGGTGTTGTAGGTCTTCATAGAAGCGGTCAACTTCAGCTTCTTCGGCATCAGTGGTTGGGGCATAGACTTGGATTACTGTGATGTTGAACGGTTTGCCTTGGATACGCACTGAGATCATTCTGTCGTTTTTGAGGTTGTACCCCATTACTGCCTTTCCCACTCTCTTATTGACTATGAGTGCAACTCCATTTCTTCTAAAGGTTTCTTGCCCACAGTAGTAGATATAATGGTCACCTGAATTAAATTCACCCATTCCCATCCATTTCAATTTGCTGATTCCCAAGATGTCGACATTCAATCTTGTCATCTCGTGTTTGACCACATCCAGCTTGCCTTGGTTCATAGATCTTACATTCCAGGTACCTATACAATATTGTTCTTTATAGCGTCGGACCTTCTTTTCGCTTCCAGATACATCCACAGCTGAACATCCTTTCAGCTTTGGCCCAGCCGCTTCACTCTTTCTGGGGCTACTTGGAATTGCCCTCCACTCTTCCCCAGTAGCATGTTGGACACATTCCGACCTGAGGGGCTCATCTTCCGGCGTCATATCTTTTAGCCTTTTAACATTGTCCATGGGGTTTTCTTGGCAAGGATACTGGAGTGGGTTGCCATTTCCTTCTCCAGTGGACCACATTTTGTCAGAACTCTCTGTCATGACCTGTCCGTCTTGGGTGGCCCTGCACGGTATAGCTCATGGCTTCACTGAGTTACGCAAGCCCCTTCGCCACGACAAGGCAGTGATCCATGAAGGGGTTATAGGGTTGGAAAGGGTAATTTAGGTCACCTAATTCAGTGCAGGAATCCAAATTAAACTGTCCCTGACAGATGGGTTGCCCAGCCTCTGCTTGAATACATGTAACAAACAGGAGCCCGCATCCTCTCTGGATAATCGTTTATACTGTTGAGCTGCTCCTACTGTTAGGAAGTTTTTAACATTTATTCGGTTAGGTGGCCTTGGCTAAGAAAGACTGAACCTGCTTAGAACTGTGATGGGAGATGAACAGGAAACTGCAGGACCCTGGAAAGTCGAAAGATATCCTGAGAGAAATCAGTGCCAAATCTCTTCCATATTGTTGCCAAGAAAACAACAGTACATGGTTGTGTACAGATAGTCACCAAGAGTTAAGCTTGACTTGGAGTTTTTAACCTTGAATATTGTAAGATCTTTTTAATAAATACTCTTGCCAACTAGATATTTCCCATCCTGTATCTGTGCATTTTTATTTCTATTTCCTTGTGTTTGTCTCCAGTTAAATTTTGTTGTGTTATTTTCAGCCCATTTCTCCAACTAGTAAGACTTTTGAATTGTACTTCTTCTAAGGTTAACTTGTTAACTGTTCCACCCAATTTTGTGATCTCGGCAAACCTGATAAATATTTACATATCTTCATCTAATTTATCACAATAAATCCTCAAATTAGCAGATCTTGGTTTAGCAGACTTCAGATGCAATAGACTGAATCTGTCAGTACTCTATACTGTATGTTTCTATGCAGGCATAATGTCCCATCTGCATTTTCCTTATGTGTAAAATGTACAAAGACTGTAAAATATACCTATGTAAAAGCCTGTCCGCCATTTTGCACATATGTATAGTGTGCAGGAAATGTGAATGAAGTCCCTAATATAATACACTTTTCCATATAGACTATATAGAGGTGTTCTATGCTCCTTGAAATATAAACATTCTCATTAATAATAATAATTTATTAAAGTCTGTTATAGGGCTTCTTATATTCAGTTTCATAATTACCACCCAAGATTAGTTGCTCTGCAGAAGTAAAGGCATTGCAAAAGTAGCAAGTGCTTTGCAGACCATTTTTCTTAAAACAATCTACTGTTCCCTCGTGTAAGGGAGAAATAATTACCTCCTGCCTTTCTTCTGTTTATCTTCCAGTAGCCAGACACTGAATAACCTGGCCATTAGATCTGGAGGGAGAAAAAGAGTCCCACAGTGCACAGTCTGAAATGCATGATGCATATACAGAAGCCTGCAGAAGTTGGAGAAATCTCTTTTTTAAAAAAAGAATGTATTGAGAAGCCACATTGTCTAGACCTCACGGTTGTTCTGCAAGGAATTTAGCCTTTTTTTTTTTTTTTACACTGTTTAGCCAGCACTATGGAAATTAGCAAGTATTCATCTCAAAGCAATTGTGCTAAAGTTAGATACCTGACTGAACCCTCTGTTGCAGCTGTTTCCTTTTTTATATGGGCCTTGGATAAACTGGAATGAATCAGACTTTACCTATGGAACAGATAGACCACAGGAAATGGAGTCACCACAAGTTTTGGTGATTTACACCAATCTGATGATAATGGGAAATATAGCCGCTTCTGAGCAAAGCACAGGAAAACATATTGTCAGTGAGAAGGAAACCGCTGTGAAACTTTAAACAGGGATTTGAACAATTTTCTCGGTCTTGATTATCAAGCAGAGCAGACAGCCAGAGAAACAGTGAACCTCCATACGTGTTCCTTAAGATTTTGGTTTCCTGACAGCAGCACTTTATGAAACTCTTTCAAAAGGAGTTTTAGGAAATGTTACAGAACTCACAATAAAATGCCAAAAGTAGACAAAAATGATCAGCAATAATGATTTCAGGACTTTCCATCTAGCATTCACGACTCCTCCAGTGCTTTTGAGAAGAGAAATGATCAAAGACTTAAGTACACACCTACAAAATTCAATACACTACACTGTGTGCACAATTATTAGGCAAGTTGTATTTTTGAGGATGAATTTCATTACTGAACAACTACAGTGCTCTCGGTCAATCCAAAATGTTAATAAACCTCAAACCTGAATATTTAAGAAAGTAAAAGTGAGGTTTTGGCTCTCTTAGGAGCATATCTATGTATGCATAATTATTGGGCAACTATTAGTGTGCAGAATTATTATGCAACTAAATGAAAAATGAAAATTCCCCTATCTCACTCGTTTATTTTCACCTGTTAAAGTGAGAATAATAAACAAACAACTCAAAATTTACAAATAAACATTTCTGACATTTCAAACAAAAAATCAGTGACCAATATAGCCACCCTTCTTTGCAATAACAGCCATAAGCCTTCCATTCGTGGAGTCTGTCAGTTTCTTGATCTGTTGATGATCAACTTTTTGTGCAGCAGCAGCCACAGCCTCCTAGACACTGTTCAGAGTGGTGTACTGTTTTCCTTCACCATAAATCTCCCATTTGAGAAGGGCCCACAAGTTCTCAATAGGGTTTAGGTCAGGTGAGGAAGGGGGCCATGTCATTATTCTTTCACCTTTGAGGCCTTTACTGGCTAGCCACACAGTGGAGTACTTTGATGCATGCGATGGAGCATTGTCCTGCATAAACATCATGGTCTTCTTGAAAGATGCAGACTTTTTCCTGTACCACTGCTTGAAGAAAGTGTCTTCTAAAAATTGGTAGTAGGTCTGGGAGTTGATTTTGAGTCCATCTTGAATCCGAAAAGGTCCAACCAGCTCATCTGTAATAATACCAGCCCATACCAGTACCCCACCTCCACCTTGCTGGCGTCTGAGTTGAAGTGGAGCTCTTTGCTCGTTACTGATCCAGCCATGGGCCCATCCATCTGGTCCATCAAGAGTCACTCTCATCTCATCAGTCCATAAAACCTTTGAAAAATCTGTCTTCAGATATTTCTTGGCCCAGTCTTGCCGTTTCAACTTATGTGTCTTGTTCAGTGGTGGTCGAGTTTCAGCCTTCCTTACCTTAGCCATGTCTCTGAGCACTGAACACCTTGTACTTCTGGGCACTCCAGGTAGGTTGCAGTTCTGGAATATGACAGCACTGGAGGATAATGGGTTCCTGGTAGCTTCACGTTTGATTCTTCTCAAATCTTTGGCAGTTAATTTGCGTCTTTTTTTCTCAACACATTTCTTGCAACCCCATTGACCATTTGCAACAAAACGTTTGATGGTTCTGTGGTCACGCCCCAATACCTTAGCAATTTCAAGAGTGCTGCATCCCTCTGAGAGACTTTTTACAATTTTTGACTTTTCAGAGTCAGTTAAATCTCTTTTTTGGCCCATTTTGCCTGAGGAAAAGAAGCTGCCTAATAATTATACACACCTTGCTATAGGGTGTTGATCTCCTTAGGCCACACCCTCCCTCATTACACAAATACATATCACCTGATATGCTTATATCCAATAAGCATTCAGGTTTATACAGCTTGGAAGTGGAAAATATGCATACAAATGATGATATGGTCAAAATACTCACTTGCCTAATAAATGTGCACACAGTGTACAGGCTCAACTGTCTCACGTGCTAATCCAGTTGGGACCAATATTGCCGTATTTTTTTTTCAGTAGCAGCCGTGTTGGAAGAGACAGATTGCAGAAACAGGAACTTCTTTGGGTTATGTGTGTGCATGCACACATTTTTTTCCCCATTTTGAACTAAAGAGTACTCCTGTCTTTAATTCTCTGAACTTCTGTTGGAAGAAGATGCATATTCTTTCAATCTTATTGTCCATTTCCTTATGTAGACAGCACGACTGTTTTATGTGTCATTAGTTTGTATAGCACAGATCACTACAAAAAGTTTAAAGGAATGCTTCAAACTGAAAGATTCAAACCTTAATTTTCTTTTGTATTTCTGAAAGGTCAAGTGCTGTAAATACTGGCCAGATGACACTGAGATATATAAAGACATTAAAGTTACTCTAATAGAGACAGAGCTTCTCGCAGAATATGTGATTCGAACATTTGCAGTAGAAAAGGTGAGCAAAGATACAATTTCTCAATATGTTTTCAGCCATGGCCTTGTTAAAATTAAGACATCTTTAAGTTAACCCTTGTTCCAAACAAAGTTCTTTGTGACTAAAGTTTCACTGTTCTGTACTGGTGAGGTCAGTTTACCCTATTTATTTGTTGCATTGATTTAAAGAATGCCCAGCTCCAGATTCTGGATGCTTTACATAATAAAAAAGACAAAACAATGAAAGAGAAACCAATTATATGTGACTAGAAATACCAAATACAACAGAAGAAAATCATACCAAACAAAAACTTAGATGGGCTCACCCACCACCCTTTCAAAAGCCTGAGAAAATAGCCAGGTTTTCAACATCTTATGTCATATCAACGGAGGGGGGAGGGGGGGCTCATGGATCTCTGGGGAATGCTATTCCAGAAAGCAGGCATCATGCCTTTCTCCTTTTCAGTGGCAAATAAGATAGAAGATGGGAGGTCAACTCCAAATAGTCACTCCAAATTTTAAAAGAGAGCAATATAGAGTTATGTCTCTTTCTGTGTCAGTTGAAAATGCTCACTGCTGCTGCTTTCCTCTTCTCTTGTGATCTGACAATCAATTAACAGAGAGGCGCCCATGAGATCAGAGAAATCAGGCAGTTCCACTTCACTGGCTGGCCAGATCATGGTGTACCGTACCATGCCACAGGTCTTCTCGGATTCGTCCGGCAGGTCAAATCGAAAAGCCCACCTAATGCCGGCCCACTAGTTGTACATTGCAGGTTAGTATTGTGGCTTCTTTAGTTGAAAAAGATGTTGGTCACATTTTATCCTTTTTAAATCCAACACAGCTGGAGCTATCTGGGTGCAATTAATTTGTATGTCATTTTTTAAATTGCTGCAGTTTATGAAGTACCATTCATGGACACGGTATAATGATATATATATTTGTACTCTGAATTTATCTTCCTCAGATGCAACAGATTGAAAAATCTTATTAGATTCAGACCCAATTTAAATGTTATATAGTCTTTCCAAAGGCTTCTGGAATATATTTCTCCATGACGGCAGTTTGCAGTCATTGGCACACCAGTATTACAGCTACTTATTTGAGCCACCATACATGAAAGATGTCATGCACAATGTAACAGTGCAACACTGTTAACCAATCAAGATGAGATGTTAAATGCATTTTTGCATTAGACAAATGGATTTTTAAATGCAAGCAGCACTGATAATTAACAGGATCATTGCAGGCCTGGAGAGAAGATTTAATTGCTGCTGTAATCCCAAAGAATCCTTCATTGTTGTTATTTTAAGTAGAAAGGAAATTCCTCATTAATGCCAGCAGGGATTTTTCCCAAAGCAGACATAAGGTTCAGAAGATAATAATTTGGCCATTTGAATGTTTTACAGCATAAACTTGTTGTTTTTCCCAAGTAGAGAGAGTCTCCTCTCCAACTATGGTGATTAAAACTATTGCTTAAAACTGAGATTCTGAGAAGACTTTATACCATTCTCAGTATGTATATTTTCCTAGGTTTGCAAGCATGTATCCTACCCAGTAAGGCACTACCTTAAGTCAAACCTGTAATACAAAACTACTGTATAAATGCTTTTTTCTATTAGTTAATGTTCTCATGATCTTTCTTTGGCTTTTTTTTTTTGTGCCTTCGAATCAGTGTTAACTCCTGGTGACTGCCTAAATTAGTCCCTTCAGTTTTCTTGGCAAGATTTTGGAAGTGGTTTGCCATTGCCTGCTTCCTAGGGCTGAGAGAGAGTGACTGGCCCATGATCACCCAGATGGCTTTGTGCCTATGTCAGGGCTAGAACTCATGGTCGCCCACTTTCTATCCTGGTACCTTAACCACTACACCAAACTGGCTCTCTCACAATCTTTCTTTGGCATGCCACTCAAGAAAGACATAATCTTTCCATTTTGGTGAAAGGAATTGCTAGCATTTTCTGAATGTTAAAATGATAATTGTGCTTTTGTATTTACAGTGCAGGTGCTGGAAGAACTGGATGTTTCATTGTCATTGACATTATGCTAGACATGGCAGAAAGAGAAGGAGTTGTAGATATATTCAACTGTGTCAGAGAACTTCGATCTCGAAGAGTTAACATGGTGCAAACAGAGGTATTTTAAGCATTCCCTCATTTTCAACTTTCCTGTATTGAATACAATAAAAATGTCTTTTATTCTACCACATATTGAAATGTAAATGAATTTAAGTGTCAGGTGCCCTGTAACTCTTTCTTGAGCTTATTTAGCACTGGTTGTATGGATATTATGCTCAACAAGGTAGCAGCGTGCAGCCAACTTTGGATGATCTGAAAAAGCTAGACCAGGTTGGACTTGGTC
Organism: Python bivittatus; assembly: GCF_059951505.1. Classification (NCBI taxonomy): domain Eukaryota; kingdom Metazoa; phylum Chordata; class Lepidosauria; order Squamata; family Pythonidae; genus Python; species Python bivittatus. Next base: position 32,014,547 of record NW_028277113.1, on the reverse strand, counting down.
AACTGGGAAAATTAAAAAAAAAAAATTCTGGAAGAAGGTGATTGCAATCCATTTCCATACTGTTGCCAAGAAAATTACATGGATATGTCCATGTAGTCACCAGAAGACAAGCTCAATTCCAAGGAGACCTTATGTATACCATACAGAGATGACTCCATTTAGATATCTTACTGTCTTTATTAGATGGTTATCGCAGAAAGAATTAAGGAACACAGAGTAGTAATGTGAGTTGGCAGTTGGCACTAGGAATGCAGAGAATATGAAGTTATGGTGATTCACAAGTGTAATTTTGAAAAGAGAGGCTTAGATGGGAAGAAGGCTTCCTGTTCTAGGCACAGGATAGAAGGCATGCAGGTAGTGATGTACAGAAAACTTAAAATGGGGGACTAAGGAAAAATTAAGCATTTCCCAGAGTAGCAAGTTAAAACTGAGACTGCACATTAGACCTTCAAATTGCTGCATAAGGCAAGTTGCTCACTGCAGTTCTCTAATCATTTGTAAAAGAGAAATGGAGCTAGCTATTATTAATGTACTGGTGACAAGAAGAGGAATTAATTGTATTATGATGAGCATTTTTATAATATTGCAGCTGTTTCTGTGCCATTGATCAAAAATTTTGCAAGATGGCAGTCGTAGCAGTGCGACTGAAATCCTGCCCCTTTAGATGTGCAACATTAACACACATACAGAAGGAGTGGAGCTTTGGTTGCAATGCCACAACCACCATCTTGCCTTTTTTGACCTTCCTTGGAGACACCACTATGATATTATATGCCAAAATAAGAAAGGAAGCCAGTTTGGTTACAGAATTCAGGAGGTGATGGTAGGTAGGTAGGTAGGTAGGTAGGTAGGTAGGTAGGTAGGTAGATAGATAGATAGATAGATAGATAGATAGATAGATAGATAGATAGATAGATAGATATTGATTATGTGCCATCAAGTCATTTTCAACTACAGACACCCCAGTACTGTGCCATGTCAATTCATAATGTAGTCCCTTCCCTAAATCAGGTCCAAAGAGAAAGCAGTATTCTGCACACATTCTCGTTCTCCCTCTCCCTCTCTTTCTCTCATTTTTTAAAGATAAAAATGAAGTATCCTTTCCGATTCTGGTATTCTAAGAGACTCAGTATTTTTTCTTTAGTAATAGTATGATTTTACACTCATTGACAGTCAGAAATAGCATAACAAATATAACAAAAGCAGCATAAAATGAAAAATAACAGTAAAATAAAAAATAAGATAGCTGAATCACTAAAGGAAAAAAGAAAGATTGTATTATCCTGATACTATAATGTATTAAAAATAATACTTTGGGTTATATGAGTTTTTGCCTCTGGGTCTTGGACCTCAAATCCAGGCATTTTTTAATCCTTATTTTCTTACTTGCACCAATAATGAAATCAACAGTCGGAACTGTTTTAAAAATTTGGTGGGACCTATCCCAGATAGAATCTGAGTATGTATTTGATTTGGCTGTGGAACATTGTTTCAACTGTCTGACATCTCTTTTTAATTTCTCCAGGAACAGTATGTATTCATACATGATGCAATACTGGAAGCCTGTCTGTGTGGAGATACTTCTGTTCTAGCTTCACAAGTTAGGTCAGTCTATTATGAAATGAATAAACTGGATCCTCAAACCAATTCAAGTCAGATCAAAGAAGAATTTAGAGTAAGTAAATGATTGAAGCACATTTCAAAAGCCAAATATTGCAAATGGCCCTTTGCCATAGGGTTAAATTTAGCTAGCTTAATTTTTAATATTATTCTGTAAAGCATAGATTGTCTTTAAATCTAACTCCCTGGAAATCAATGTAAGCCCAAAGACATATTCATTCTTGAGTAATTTTCTGACAACTTCATTTTATTTTATTTTTGGTAGACTCTAAACATGGTGACCCCAACCCTACGTGTAGAAGATTGCAGCATAGCACTTTTGCCCCGAAATCATGAGAAGAATCGGTGTATGGACGTACTTCCTCCAGACAGATGTTTGCCTTTCCTTATCACAATAGATGGAGAAAGCAGTAATTACATTAATGCTGCACTGATGGATGTAAGCTCTTGTCTTGGATTTCTTAACTGGGAAAGTCTGTGCTTATCAAAGAACCTGGAAAGTAGCAGGAAGCAAAGCTCCAATCTTTAAAATATGCTTTCCTAAGTTTATTTTAAAAACATTGAACATTCAGATACATTCAACATAAGCTATATAACTGCTAAGCTATTTAGCTGCTAAGATCTGAAAACATTTGTTGAGAGAGAAGCATGCTCTACTAACCAAGGAAGCCAGCCAACTTCACGTTGCATAAACCTTTTTTTTTTTTTAACAAGCCAGCGTCATCAAGTTTCATACATTACTTTGGATAGTTAGGTGGCAATACCTAGCTGACCATGGCTGATCTCAAAAAAGCTCAACAGAGTCAGACTCCATTAGTGCATGAATATAAGGACAAAAAAATACTGGACAGATGGACTGGACTGGGAAGCCATAAAAAAATCTAAAGAAAGGCAATGGCAAACCACTTTTGCATTGTTGCCAAGAACGATATGAATGTGTCCCTGCAGCCTCTTGGAATTGAAATCAATTTGAAGGATAGCCTTTATTGTGATAGTACCGGACATGGTCACACAAAACAATAAACAATGGTTTATATACCATAATGGCTAATTTCACACAACAGACCAAATAACAGAACAGCTTTATGTAATATGTGAGTCTAATTTATATGCCTCATATCTAATGTATGCATATTAACTGTAAAGAGTAGCTCATTACATAACTAAGGCTACAAATATATACATGCTTACTGAGGCTTATTTCAAAGTGTGTGCGAATATGTGTATACAGGCACACATACAAAATGGCTCTTTAAGGCAGCTAGTCAACATAATAATGTTGGGAGAAATTTTTACTTTTCTTTCTCATTTTCATGGTAATGAACAGAAGAGAAAAAAAGCCTGTTGGCATAGATAATACACAGGCCATTACTTCAGTCAATTGACTCTTTTGTAACTGAATGAACATTTGCTAAAGAGTCTTTTACCACCATCCACATTAAATACAGATATGGAAGTTTTAACAACAGTTACATTACTTAAGTAAAAGGATACTTAAATATGTTTTACACTCTTTAGAGATTGGTAGAGTATCTCTGACATTTTAGAACAGCAGTAATTAAGGCTGTCACACATACATACACACATGCCAAGAATGCAGACTTTGGAAAAGGACAAAGATATTCTCAATAACATTCCACGAAAGCAATCTTTTCAAAAAGGACTACTAGTACATAGTTAGCATTTCTATAATTTATAGTAAAGATACATGGAAGGATTGTGTGCTCATAAGGCAGGAGTATCACAGTAGTGATTATGCTATTGATTGGCACTGCCTGTACATATCCAATGTATGGATAGTATTACCAGCAAGTAACCTTGTGATTGCTGAGTGTAATAGGGCCAATGTCAGTGGCTGCTGGTGTTGCTCGGTTGTATTTGTTTCTTCAGTTCCTGTTGTGCTTCTGAGAATATGTTTGCAGCCAGCAAAGCCCTTGCTTGCAGTAGCCACTTTTACTGGATCCCTCAACCTACTGCCCTATAGATGTAGTCCTTCAGCCAGCACAGCTGTTAGGTACATCTGGAGGGCACCAGGCTTGGGAAGTCAGCCTTATTTCATGGCTGTTCCCTCTTCTCCCAAGAGTTGTCAAATAGTACACCTCAAGGCCATCCATGGAGGGGGTTCAAAAAAGTCAAGATGGCAGCCACAACAGCACAATTAAAACACTGCCCCTTTTTTTATATGGGTTGACAAATGTTAAAAAGGGGCAAATATGGTCACAGCTGCCATATTGACTTTTTTTACCCCCTACCCCACGAATATCCCCAGTACATAACTAACCCTTTATCTATTCTTAAAATAAGCCTTGCTTCCCATTCTTTGTCCCTTGTGTTGATAGCATTCTGCTAAGGTACACATTTCACCAGTGACAAGAACCTCTGGTGCAGCTTTAATACTGTATCTATATAACTTCACTATCTCCAAGTTCCGTTGGAAGAATGGGGATTTAAAAGCAATTCTGTTCCTAGTCTGAAGGGCTGTAACTGCTTTCATGTCAGTTCACCAGTAGGTTTCTCTTCCATTTCCATAACATCTAGAATAATTTTTTTTTAAAAAGACTATTCAGATTCAGTGATGTACCAGTTAACTCTGCTACGAAACATATTCTGTGCATTTGTTCTGTTTCTCTCTCTTTCTGAAGTTTTCTTCTTATATTTACTTTCCTACTATAGCTTTAATTCTGACTATTCCTCCATCAAAATATTGTTCCTCTTGTTTTTCAGAGTTATAAGCAGCCCTCAGCTTTTATAGTCACTCAACATCCTTTACCAAATACTGTCAAAGATTTCTGGAGACTGGTTCTAGATTACCATTGCACATCCATAGTGATGCTGAATGATGTGGATCCAGCACAAGTAAGTCAAATAAATGAATTCAGTGAAATTGCATACTTCATAAGTAATGTCTCCTTCAAGTTGAGTTTGACTTTAAGAGACTTCACCTCCATGTAGTTTCCTTGACAACAGTATGGAAGTGGCTTTCCATTACCTGCTTCCAGGATGTTTTTTCCAACTTCCCAGTCTAGCTTATGGTCCTGGAAAAGACCTCCCATTGAAAAAGGAACCAGCCCCAATATATTACAAGATTAAAGCCCTACCTGGAACATCAGTACATGAACATAACTGCAATCTCTCACTAAACACTCTAATTTCTATAAACTCTCAGGCCTTTGCATTCAGTTCTGAAAAGGTGCTTCAAATAACGATGGGGCACAAACATAGCACCTGTATGCAAGTGATTCAAGCAGTGACATCTATAAAGAGTTGCAGCCACACACACACACACACACACGCACATTCTGAGGTTTCTTGGAATTGAATTCAAAGTACTGCGGTACCCTATTAAGACTGAAGCCCACCTTAAGTCCTACTGTGCTGCCTCATCATGGGCAGTGGGGGGTATTCCTGGGAGGGATAAGCAAAGAACACTGCAAGTGTATGCCAAGATTATAGACTTCCAGCAGGGTCACCCAAGGCATTAAGGTAATCTCTGCCAACCTAGCTAAAGCAAGCAGATATCTGTATTGGACAGCAGTGAGATAGAAAGGTGCTGAAGGTAGATGATCACTTTAATGACAACAGCAAAGGCATCATTTCATACTGGTAAAACCTGTATTTTACCAAGAAAGTCATGGATAGATAATATACAATTTGATGATATAGTACCAGATGATGGGCTCTTCAGGTGAGATGGCACTCAATATTCTACTAAGGAAGATATTCAAGCTGGTTTTAGAAAAGGCCAAGAAACAAGAAAAAATTGAAAAAGCCAAGGAATATCAAAAAGTAATCAATATGTGCTTCATTGATTATAGGAAGGCCTTCAGTTGTGTTGGCCATATCAAGCTGTGGAATGTCTTTAGGAAAATGGGAATCCCAGAACATCCATTGTCCTCATGCAAAACCTATACACAGCATAGCAACCCTCACTTCCGATGGAACATAGCAAAACAGACTGGCTCCAACCTAGCAAAGGAATGAGACAATATATATGCTGAATATATATTGAACAAAGCTGGACTGGAGAAGAAGATGAGCATAGTGTTAAAATTGGAGGAAAAAAACCAGTAATCTGCACAATGCTGATGACACTACTCTTATAGCTGAAAATGCAGATATCTGCAAGCTCTAGAAATGAAAGTCAAGGAGTACATGAGAACATGAGATTAAGATTAAATATAAAGAAGATTAAACTAATCACAACAGGTACAGCAGCCAACCTTAGAACTGGCAATGAAGTGATGGATAGTTTTGCCTTTTAGGATCGACTATCAACAGTAAAGGAACTGACAGTTGTGAAATACTTTGCAGGCTAGCACTTAGTAGAATAGCCATAACATTTTATTCTTGAGTGGAAATGTGAATCCTCAGTGTACTGGTCCAAATCAACCATTATTTACTGGGCCACGTAGATGCAAGTTCTGTTTTTGTGATGCTGAAACCCTGCTATTTACAACTGCTTCTTTCTTTCGGAAAAAATGAACATCACTTACTGTCAGCCCCTTTTTTTAATAGGAAGAGCGCCATTAATTGCGAATCCTCATGGGAACATTTTCCTGGGGATGCTGAATGTCAGCTTAAGGAAATGCACTAGCTTATGCTACCGGGAAAGAGACAATTATTTCTCCAGAAAAAGTGTGATACAGATGGTGGCCTGTCATCAGTGCTGCTCAGTAGCCATCTGCACTAAGAACTAAAATGGCGCTGGCATGACTTCCTGAAACACCACACTTCCTTTTAGCCTTACATACAGTACTGTGTTGTGTTCCTCCTGCCTCTTTCTAACTGAAATGGCAGCAAAATCTGTGTCAAGAGTAGTCACTTAGTTCCTGGAAACAACTGAAAGATGAAACTGTCTTACAAAACACTGATGGAATTGAAAAAGTGGTGCCCATACTAGAGTAAAACATGTCTTGTGCAACTATCTGTAGTTGAAATACATAATTGCTAAGCCCTGTTCTCTAGAATTCCTGGCTCATAGTATTTATTGTACTGTTTAATGAAATACTTTGGTTAAAGAGAAGAGCATTAACAGCTGGATCTGCTGTATGCTATATTTATCATAAATAGTTAAAGGAAAATGCTTTTCTTAACACTTGAAATATTTTTGTCATTATTGTTTTAAAGTTCACAAGCAACACCCCTTCTGTAAGTAACTATACATTTCAGGCATTCACTTGCATATTTTTGTATCCCAGCCGCACTCACTTGTCTCCAGGGAAATGTATGAAAGGCAAAAGATCTTGTGTGCTAGTGGGTTATTTTCAGAGTGAACAAGGAAAGGCTTGTGGGATCAAGATGTTTAGTTGCTACTAAAAAGTGCATTTCACTTCTCAGCCATGCTTTCAATGTACAAGAGCAGGAAGCATTTTTAACTTTCCATTGGCCTTTCTTGGTTACCTTTTAAAATTTTGGGGGCCTGCTGTCTGTTGGCAACCACATCTGTTTTGCTACTTCTCTAATGTCTGTTCCAAAACACTAATTAAGGATACATAGGGTGAAGTGGGAGATGAAAATGTACACTTGGCTGAAAATAATTTGTTTACACAATTGATACTACCATACTTGTTTACAGCCTTTGGAGGGGAAAAGTAGTTCTGGTGTACAAATTGAAGAGAGGTATCCCATGTGGCTGACAGCACTGAAAGCTTTCTTGGTTTGGTCAGATAGATTCATAGAATGTAGGGGTTTGGAAGATCATCTTCTCCAGCCTTCTGCAGGAAACCACTACTATAGCATTCCCAACAGATAGCCATGGAGTCCCTGTTTAGATACCTCCAGTGTAGAAGAGCCCACCACCTGCCAAGGTAGTCTGTTCCATTTTTGAACAGTCCTTACCATTATGAAAAAAAATGAAGTCCACACAAATCTACTTCTTTGTCATTTAAACCTGTTACGTCTTATCTTGTCTTCTGAAATAACTCCGAACAATTCTTTCCTGTCTCCTACATGACAGCCCTTTAAAAACAGCTGTCATGTCTCCCTGTAGTCTTCCCTAAACATACCCTCCAACCTTTCCTCATAATTTTTCCTTCCAGACCACTTATCATCTTGATTACTCTCCTCTGGACATGCTCCAGTTTATCAACATCCTTTCAAAAACATGGTGCCTAAAACAGGACACAATATTCAAGGTGTGATTCTAATGCAGCATTAGAGAGGAACAATGACTCCTTGACACTATACTTCTGTTACTGCAGTCTAGGATAACTTTTTTTTTTTTTTTTGCCAGTGCAGCATGCTGTTGGTGCATGTTTAGTTTATGAACAATTAAGAGACCAGATTCTTTTCACATGTAGTTTTGTTCATTATGCTCCCTTCCCATTGTATACTTATGCCTTTGATTTTTCCTACTCAAATGTAGGACTTTACATTTGTTGTATCATCTTGCTGGTTTCTGCCCATTTCTGGCCATTGTTTCAGCTTGTCAGTGTCCTCCTGAATTTTGATACTGTCCTATAAGGAATTTGATATCTTCCTCTTTGTGTCATCCAAAAATTTGAAAATCTCATTTTCTAATCCATCAGCCAAGTCATTTATGAATAAGTTAAACAGCACAGGGCTAGAATAAAGCCATACAGTACACTACTTGACACTCCCTTCTAGTGCTTTTTAACATATTTATAAATGATCTGGAATCAGGCATGACTAGTGGAATAGCTACATTGCTGATGACACTAAATTGTTTAGACTGGTAAAAACTATAAGGGACTGCCAAGAGCTCCAAAGGATTCTTTGCACATTAGAGGAGTAGATGTCAAAATGGCAGATGTCATACACTGTGAGCGAGCATACAGTGATGCACATTGGTGCCAAAAATCCTAACTACTCATACAAACGAATGGGATCAGAGCTAGCAGTGACTGACAAGGAAAGAGATCTTGGACTAATGATAAACAGTTCAACGAAGGCGTCAACACAGTGTGCATCTGCTGTAAAAAAGGCCAAAAAAGGCATGATAGGGCTAATAAGGATAGTAAGAAAGGAATTGAAAACAGAGATGCCAATATCATAATGCCCTTATATAAATCAATGGTGCTGCCACATCTGGAATATTGTGTGTAGTTCTGGTCACCGCACCTCAAAAAGGATATAGTGGAGCTGGAGAAGAAAGAGACAAAGAAAAAATTATAAGAAATCAACTTGTTGGATATTACTTGACGGGATTAAAGACCAAGCTTTTTAAAAGTAAAAAGAAGGACTATAAAATGGATTTATTTGATCAGGGTTAAAATATATATGTTGTGGTTTCTGATAGCTATTAATGGAATTTCTTCTTGACCAGGACTGAATGATGAGGCTTTAAAGATTTGTTTATAAACGGGGAAGGATTTCTTTGGTTTTATTCCTTATAAGTTGGAATACAAAATGGATGTATTTGATTAACATTAAATATATATGTTATTGTTTCTGGTAGCTCTTAATGGACTTTTGCTGAATAGGATTGAATGATGAGTTTTTACAATTTGTTTATTGATAAGAGATGAGTTATAGGAAGAAGAGATCTTTTTTATTATTATTGAAATACTATTGAGGGTGTTAAAGTTACTGAAGTTGTTTATACTTGTCTGGAGGGAGGAGGGAGTCATTTTTTTATATTTCTCATTTTTTTCCTTTTTCCTTTTCCTTTTTCTCTCTCTTTGCACTTTTCTTTTTCTTTACTTCACTTTTCATATTTCTCTTAGTTTGTCTTTTATCTTTGAATTTGTAAATTTTAATAAAATTATTACAAAAAAAAGAAGAGTGTCCAGAAATTGTAGTGAGTGCAAAATGCATCAACCTCATTGTTAATCAGTACAAGATACAGGAATCACGTGATGCTGGTACCAGAAGATGGGTTCTTCTTGCTAATTGCTTCTTAGGTAGCATTTAAGATTAAATTTAAAGCCCAAAATGTCTAAGGGTCTGCCTCTCCCGATGCAAACCTCCGCAAGCATTAAAATCTGAAAATGTCCCCCAGTCTGTCCAGCATGAAATAGAGGGCATTTTCTGGTTGGCTCCCAAGGCGAGAAATGCCTTTCCTCAGGAAATGCAGTTAACCCACATTCTCTTTTCCTCCAGGGCATCAGCCAGGACATGCATTTTTCACCAAGCTTTTAATTGTTACTTGATGTTTGCAAAATTTTAAAATACATTTTTCCATTTTTATTTTTGTAGAGTTCATCTTATTGATTACCAGCCTTGCATATGCAAATGAGTAGAGGGGCAGGATATAAATTAAATCCAAAATACAATCCTTCAATGGTTCCCTGGGTTTGTTTTATTTTGGGTTTTTTGCCTGAGCTGTCTGATGGAGCCCATTTGTACATTGATGTCTAGAATATTGGGAAATGGAGGTTCTGGAAGGATTAAGAAGGACTCAGCCCACATAATACTATCTGCTATTTAAATGGTCCAGAGTATCACTTTGATCCCCTGTGATTACTATACAATGCAGTTGAAACACGTTTTCAAAGTGGAAAAGGAGATATTTATATATATGGAAAGCAGCAAAGGTTCTGATGATATTCAGTATTTTTAAAATAAAGCAAAATGTCTTGAAAAATTAAAAACAGATGTGGTGTTTCATACCCATGATAACCAGCAAGGGAAGGACTTTTTGTGATATCCTCATAGAAACAGAATATTTTCCACAGAGAATTCCTCACATGTGCTTCCCAGTTCTCCTTTTAAAAGAAATTGAAAGCTTTGTTCCATCGCCATTTGGAAATAATTTGGAAAGAATTGCTTTTCTTTCTATTTAGTTTTAAATTATTAATAGTTAAATTCAACTTATTTTAGATTTTTATTTTATTTTGTAAATAATCTTCTAACCATTTTTGTGAAAACAACTCTGTTAATAAGTAAATAAAAATAGAATTATAAACACTAAGTGTCCTTTATAAATGGTTTCTCCTGTAATATATGTATTCCACATTTATGTATACATGTACTACAGATTTCACTGGAGCCTGTGTACTGGAGTAGATTATATTCTCAGAGGCTGAGAATGGTTTCTGCATTTTTCCTTCTAAAAAGGCATAATTGCAGAATACATTAAACACAATAATCCTTTAAAACGGACTTTTCTTGAAAGACTGCAACGTTTCATCCAAAACTTTTGGATATATAAACTTATGTACAAGCGTGATGCCCTTTGATCTTTGGAAATAATCTTACTGTTCTCAGTTAAAAAGAAGTGATAGCCTTTCTTGTATAGACCTCTGTGGCTTTTGGAACTCATATTGGTACATAGAAAATAGCAGTTGAGTATATGGAGCCATCCTGACTTATGTTTCCTAAATGATATAATTATGCATGAATGGATCTCTTTCTTCTACAGTTATGTCCACAATATTGGCCTGAAAATGGTGTTCATCGACATGGTCCTATTCAAGTAGAGTTTGTTTCTGCTGATTTAGAAGAAGATATTATCAGTCGGATATTCCGAATTTATAATGCATCAAGAGTAAGGACCTTATTTAGTTATCTGCTAATTTTCTTATGAGTGATAGAAAAAAATAGATTGGGTTCACATTTTAGGGAATCCATATTTAATTGATGGTTTAGTTTATTATTTATTATTTAATGGAAGCATTCCAAATTATTATTTATACAAAAAAGTCCGATGTGTTCATAAAACACTCCAACTGTAATGTAGAGTAAGTAATGTTCTATAATTGGAACCAGCCTAGAAGCTTCAATTGGAACAAAACAGTGTTACCAAGATTTGGATGAACTTAGAAAATCTAGACCATATCTGGCCAGTGTTAAAGTGCTTAATAAAAACTATGTTGAAATACAAGAATGAAGAACATTCAGTGAGCAACTTTGCCAGGCCTTTTAGCTGGTTATTTATTTATTTGCCAGAATTAAGGGTATATACAAGAATATTATATTTTGAACATTTTTGAACATTAGATACAGAGTGTACAAATTAATAATCCTGAAAACCTTTTTTTCAAATCCCAATTCTATTGTCTGTCAGTAGAATTGGGGAATTTGAAAACCTTTCTTTTCTTTCCTTCTCTTTGTTATAAATTAATAGAAAGTTTCAACAGATAAACAAAATATAGTTTTGCAGAGATGCTAAGGAAGGGAGGATTATTCTGAATGAATGAGTCTGTATTTAGTGTGTTAACAATCAGTCATCAGAGTGAAAATTCATTTCAAAAATTTGACAATAACAAGCATATTAAAAAAGGAGCAACATTATTGGAACTATATTGCACATTTCAGTTTGGTAGCCAGTGATTGCTGTAATATTAATCATATATTCGGCTCTTGCAGCTGTACCATTGTTTCACTCCAGCATATCTGTATTTTCAGCTGTTTAAAATATCATCTTCTTAAATCTGAGATTCAAAGTCACAACTCCAAAATGTAAATTCCTTCAGAACATTGTAAGGAGCAATCTTCTATAATAATGTTCAGTGCAAGTATGTAATGCATATATTATTTGAACTCAGAATAAATAATGCTGTCTTTTTATTCTTCACCTGTTGGTTGGGTCCCCACAGCCCCAGGATGGCTATCGAATGGTGCAGCAGTTTCAGTTCCTGGGATGGCCTATGTACAGAGACACACCTGTATCAAAACGGTCTTTTTTGAAACTCATACGTCAAGTGGACAAGTGGCAGGAAGAATACAATGGAGGAGAAGGCCGTACAGTTGTCCATTGCTTGTAAGTGAATAAAACTGTAAGGTGATCAACAACAGCAACAGTTACAAAGCTGATGTAGAATCTAATTCAAATTCTACAACAACTCTGTAGAGTCAGAGTTGTAATTCTCCATAGTACAGATGGGGCTTATAGGGTGGGGGTGAGGTTGAGAGCACATAGCTTGGCCTAAAGTCACCTGGTGAATTTATTGCAAAAGCAATATTCAGAGTGGAGAGTTCCTGATTTACAGCCCAAAAGCAATTTAACAAACTCATAGACTATCTGTTTGTCAATAGTTGTTCAATACACACAGTGTCTCTCTGAGTACTGCCATACTGAGAACTAAATCAGAGAGGGCTGTAGCCTTTCTGCTCTCCTTATATTCGTCCTGGAGATAACTGTTGTTAACATTGTTTGATGCAGAAGGTTGGATTTTACCTTGCTCCTTTGAAAGGAAGAGGATACCATTCTGCCATTGCTTCATTCTTTGCAATGTACATGAAAACCAATTAAACCATCCTTGAGAGGTGGCTATCTGCCTCTTCTTAAAAATCTTCAGAGATGGAGAACCAACAACTTCTGTAGAACTTCTGTTCCACTATTGTATGGTTCTTATTGTCAGAAGGTTTTTCCAGATATTTAAACATAATCTAGGTACCTGCTCAAATGCCCATTATTTTTTCCTTCCTAATTTCTGTGGCAACAGAAAATAGTTCCAGACCACCTTCACTGTGGCGCTCTTTTATGTACCTGCCCCTCAGTCTTTTCTCCAGACTGAACATAGCAAGTTACATCCATCATGCTCATAGGACATGTCCTCAAGCCCCTGTATCACCTCTGTCATCGTCCTCTGAACCTGATCTAACTATCAGTGTCCTTCAGGAAATGTGTCCACAAGCATACTCAGTATTCCAGGTGTGGTTTCACTAGTGCAGGGTAGAGAAGAACAGATTTTGTCTATCTTGGTATAGTGCTTCTTCTAATATTGTCCAGAACTGATTTAGCCTTCTAGCATCATCTGTCTCATACTGCTGGCTGGCTTATGTGTCAATGATCACACCCAAGTCTTTCTCTGATTAAGCACTTCCAAGTCATAATTCCGCATCTTACGTGTCTGCCTTATGTTTTTCCTCCCTGAATGTAATACTTTACATTTCTTCCTACTGAAGGACATCTTGCTCCTGTCTGCCCAAGCACACATAAAGTCTTTAAGTACTATGCTAGTCATTTTAAAAGAAAACAATACAATAACAAATAATATTAATAACAATAATAATAGCAGAGTGATAAAAATAGAATTTTAATAAGAGGGAATATGAATGCAGAGTAAAATGAACCAAGACACACATCAAGAATTAAAAGCATCTATATTTAATAAGGATAGCAAACTTTTTAAATGCCTAGTGTCTTAATAAATGATAGAATTATATCTACAATTAATAGTGGATATCTAATCATCAGTGTTACGCAGGTCTGTTCATCTAGTACTGCTGCAATAATGAAAGACACAGAAAAAAATTCTACCACATGATGCTAAATACAACATCAAAGGAGGATAGAATTCCAGTAATAAATGATTGGAACACAGGAAGATTTGGATTGTGATAGTGCAGTAACAAAGAAGATAAGATAATAGACTTTTTGCAAAGAGAATTCTTTGTTTATTGCCAACCTGCTTCAAGCAACATAAATACAGAGTCTATATATAGACATTACCGGATGCACAACGCTGCAATCAAACTGACTACATAATAGGAAATGGAAGATGAAGAAGTGCAATCTATTGAGCCTGGTAGAATAGACCGTGATTTATTGATGTCAAATATATGGGCTAACTTAAGAGAATGAAACTGATTGGGTTAACAAGATTTGATCTGGACAGTATACAGTCAGAATATAAGATCAGTGTAAGGAACAGATTCAGTACAATCAATTATGCACAAGAGAATATGAGGAGCTGTAGAAAGAAATGAGACATTGTGAAATTGAAGTGGTAAAAGCAATCCAAAAATGTCAAAGATGAGAAGGTCCAAATAGCTTTCAGAATATGAATGTGGACTTCTAGGACTAGTAAGAAAGAACAAAGAAAGATACCTTATTTGAGAATGTCAACAAAAGAGAAAAACAGTTAAAAGAATGTGAAATGTTCCCTGTGTTCAGAAAAATCACAGAAAAACTTACAGTTGGATTAGAAATGCTCAAAAGTAATCAGGGAAGAGATCTAATAGATGCAAATGAGATTAAAGGAAGATAGATTATACTGATTACTAGATGGCAGCCAAGAGAAACAGAAAACTCTAACTCTTTGCTACCATCTGGTGGTCAGGCAAGCAATAGGTTGATAATCCTTGGTGAAAAATAAGGGGAAACGATTACTGTACTGGATGGAAAGCCTGAAGCATACAGGCATCACAAAATCACATGTTCTGTATGATGGTCGCTTTTTCCACAATTAGTAATGTTGATGGGATTCAAAATTCAGCTGGAAAAATCACTAGTTGCTACCCTCGCAATATCACTTGGTAGCACTAAATGGACACCAGCACAGTTAACAGTCTGAGATATGCAGATAAGATTGCTTGACTAACATCTGATTAACTGTAGAGGAGTGAAGGTGGTAGATAGTTTCGTTTTCTTGGGCTTAAGAATAAAGGTGGACAGTATGCTGGAGGAGTAAAAAGGAGATTAATCCTAAGGAGGAAGACAGTGACAGACAAGATCACAAAGGATAAGGACATTTCTGTGACAACAAAGATCAGAATAGTTAAAGTAAAGTACAAATCCATGTACTTCGGGAATGTGATAGAAGTGGACGAAGGACTAGAAAAATTTACTACATTTGGCCAGGTGAGGGATGAAGAAGAAAACAGTGAATAAGAGGGATGGATGGGGCCAAGATTAAAAGAATGTCCCTGGACGAATTATGGTTGTTGCTAGAGATGGGTCAAGACAGAATATTGCATTTGTCTGGCAGTCACCAGAATCAAGCCTGATTCAATGACTCCTAGCCAAAAAATGTCCAAGAGTACAAAAAATAGACACATACTGGGAAATAATCTGTTTACTATATTCTGTAGTTTGGTCCACAATCTATAAAACCATCTTCAGTGACAACCAGACAATGTCTAAGCTGCGTCAGTATTTCAACTGACTCTTCTTTATTTATGCCTTCTACATTTATTTCTAGCCTTAGTCTAAGACAAATCAGAATAAATGCTACTTTTGTTTAGCATGTTTTGTGAACCCAACCATTTGATTTGCGAGGGGAGTGATTGTGAGAACCTAACCAATTGTAGATTATTCAATAAATGGTGGTCAAACCATGGCTTAGCATGATGTGTGAATTAATGTATGTTCTTCACTTTCTCTCTCTCTCTCTCTCTCTCTTTCTCTCTCATGCACACATACACACACACCCCCTTTCTGACTGAAACGTGACGTTCTTTAAAAAATTAAAAACTAGATTTTTATCTAGATTTTGTTAAAATTACCCCACTTTTCAGCTGATCGGGGTCAGGTAGTTTTATCTCATTGTTTTCTAGTTTTTTCACCTGTTGAATAAAAATTATAATACTTTATTTTGGGAGAAGGTTTAGCTCGTTAATGCTTTGAGATGCACATCTGGGAGGCCCTTTTCAAATGCAAATTGATATTATCTCCCTTGATCACTCATGATATTAAATGGTTGTACCATCTCTCATGTGTGTGCACACGTGCATGGCACTTTGGGGTGGCATAGGACAGAAAAAACTCCAACATAATCCTTTTAAATGACTTTGGTTTAATTAGATGCTCAAAGAATGGCACAATATTATCCAGTATTTTGGCAGCAGGGAGCATTCTTTTCATGCTGTCTGGATGTGACAGATGTGCCATATTGTAGTTTCCTTTGAAAATCAACCATTTGTGCATGTTGTCTTTAAAGAGTTGCAAGCTAACTAGTCTGCACTCTGGTAATTATTAAGGTTTATTATTTTCAATGAAGTGCAGACTAAAGATGCTGATTAGAATAGCTGTAGAAATAATAGGGTTTCTAGAATGGGAGAGAGTCTCTAGAAAATTAAAAATAACTAAAGATAAAACATTATTAAATTTTGGATTTAGTCATGCATCTAAATTCATGCAACACATTTTTTGCAATAAACTGCTTTGTGTTCTGATATTCCTGGGACAAATACAGTTCTTCCAATTGAATATCTACAGTATAAATTCTTGGTTAGCATTAACCATATAGAAGGAACGTTCCACTGCAGATCTTAATGTTACCTATTTGTTTGTTTATTCATTAGATTTATAGGCCGCCCTAATCTGTTATATATCTGGAGAGTTGATAAAAACAAGCAGAGAAAAAAGCTCTTGTCTTTCTAGTGCTATACACATTCAGAGTAGCTAACAAAATTTTAAATCAGTAAGATTCCAAGAAAAAACAATATTAAATATGAGAAGCAGGCAGATACAGCAGGTAAGTTAAGGTATCAGAAATAATATATACTCTCTATAAAGGACTTGATTAAAAAAATGTCTTCATGAAGCAATGAAATACTGCTAAAAAGAATGCAGGCTTTGCCTGTGAGGGAGAGAGCTTCCTAATTAGTCCCTTTTTTCTGTCCCTCTCAACTGGGCGTCCACCACAGTTTAATCATAGAAATAAGTTTTTCCATCAGTTCTTGTATGGGAGAAAGAAGTTTAAAGGTATCATATAAAGATCATGACCTTTTAAAGGCCATCAGTCATTTGAGGTGTGTACAAAAACAAATTGATACTCCTCACAGTCTTTATAGGATAGGTATCATATGGTCATGATCTCAAGCCCACTATTATTCTCAAATAATAATAGATGCAGCGTACGAAGGTTCTTCAAAGGTTACAAGATAGACTCATGTAGAGCATGTTGCAATACCCCCATCTAGATGTCTAAGGCAGGTGTCATCTTGGCCAGGTCTGTCCAAATAATCATAATAGTTTCATTCAATTTAGAAAGCAGGATATTTTTTCCTGAAATAATTGTTTCTGCTTAATTTCACAAAATAAAAATGGAGAAATCTCAAAAATCCTGAGTAGAAAGTGGATAGAATAGATTTGATATCAACACAAACATTCATAGATTGAGCTAAACCCTGGTTTATTTTAATGTGGGTTGTTGAAAAGGCCACAGTTACCAGGTTTATATAGTAAACCAAAGGCCCAGTAGACCAAAACCAAACAGTTAACCTAGAATTGTTACGTAGCATTTTGAGAGCAGAGAGACTGAGATGCTAATCCACCCTCAGCCACAGAAGCTGACTTGGTGACTTTGGGCCAGTCACTCTCTCTTGAAAGGGCCATTTAGTGGAGAAAAATAAGAGGAAGGAATACTGCGTGTATTGCCTGGGGCTCCTGAATGAAAGGTAGAATACAAATCAAACAAATTATACGTTCATATATCCCCAATACATTGGTTCAGCTCAAGTTTCATTGTTAACACAATTCCTTATAGCGTTTCTAATTTAGCCTAACAGGCATGGAGAAAACAATTTTGTGCTCAGGCACAAAGAGTGAAAAGATGAGAAATCTAGGACCCCAAAGTCCATAGCTAGGCTAGCCACAAGCGGTAAACATTTATTCTGCTTAGCCCATTGCACAGTGAATCCAGTCTGGATGGACTATTGAGACAACATGAGCACTCATTGGTTACATAATGGAATAAAATAGGCTTATTTTGGGAGGTGAAAAAAGTCCTTAAGCACTATAAGAAATAACAAAATCTAAAAAGTAATCAAGTCATTTTGCTGTTTTTCTTATAGAAATGGTGGTGGCCGCAGTGGGACATTTTGTGCAATCAGTATTGTTTGTGAAATGCTACAACACCAGAGGGCCGTTGATGTATTCCATGCTGTGAAAACTCTGAGGAATAATAAGCCGAATATGGTGGACCTTCTGGTAGGAGCTCTTTAAACTGCACCACTAAGTAGAAAATTATTCCTGTTCTCATAAGGCATAGTGACATTTTTGTGATTTATGTGGAAAACTGTTCATAAAAGCAAGCCTGTTGTTTTCTAAAGGGGATAATGAAATCACTTGACTTGTAAAAGTATTTTTATACTACTTCTTCCTGAGACTTGTTCTAGATGTGTTAGACTTTTTGTGCAAACGTAACAAGTTTAAACAGAACATCCTTATTAATTTTCTTTTCTGGCAGGGCAATCCAGAAGGAGAACAGACTTTGTATGGCAGAAATAATAGTCATGTAAAATGAAGTGCCAGATTTTCAAATTATATATTTTATAAATAGCTTAATCTCCTAATATTTATCAAGACTGTGAATTTCAGTTTGACATTTAGTGTATTGGACTTAATTATGGTTCTTCTATCTTGCAGAAAGATTAAAAGAGTTCAGAAACAAAGGGCCAGGAGCAATTATTTCCTTGTGTTGTACTTTGTGGAGCTACTTGAAATGTAGAAAGGCTGAAATGCCATTGGTGTTTTACATGTGTGCAAGTATGCACACACACATGGCAATTCAACGTGTCAGGATATAGTCTGTTTTGTTCATATAATATAATTTTGTTCATTATTAATATAAGAAAAAGTTGTGTCTATCCTTGTAGTCATGAAGAAATTCCACTATCGTCATTTGACAATTTGCTAAAAAGTCTCTTTATGTAGTGAAATAAAGTACTTAGGCTATGCTATATAATCAGTTTTTGTTTTGTTTTGTTTTTTCCTGCGAGGAACATGCAGGGTTATTCTTAATCTAGATTTCCAAGTATTCCACTTATGTATTGTGGAGCAGACCATATCATATACCTGGATAATCTTATTGCCAGCGTGCACATGTTTTCCAGACTGAGTCACAGTGGCCCTTTCTCGTAGATGCAAAGGATCTACCCAGAAACCTTTGTCATTAAATATTTTTAATTAATTCATTGTACAACTGACTTCTACTCTTTTCTTGTTTTGATTCTTCAGGATCAGTATAAATTCTGCTATGAAGTGGCTTTGGAGTACTTGAATTCTGGCTGATACTGCGAATAACGTTGGGGGAGGCAAAATGTTTCACTGCTGCAGTCAGAGCGCGTTGCTTCATGATATCTGTGTGTATGAGACGAGGACTTCTCAGTGTTACACTTTAATTGCTTTGTATTGGCTCTTTTCCAGAGCCCAAGAGAGTCTTTCCAAAAACGCTTGCACTGCCCATTTTCCACAGTATGGCTGTTGCTTGAGCCACCCACGGTCCCACACCAACACGCTCCGGGGCTGGACGCCACTGTCATGCAAACCCATCAAAGAGCCTACTCTACCTGCCTAGTCATCTGGTCAATTAAAGAGCACAATTCTATTCTAATGACAATGTTTGTACTTTTCTGTTGTACTATTTTTTGTTGCCAGTGATCCTTGTTATTGTTAAAGCCTAGTGTACATTTTTGTTCTGTGGAGAATGCCGTCTAGCATTTTGATACTGTATTTTAGTTATATTTGTATTGTATTTGCTCCTAATAAACAAAGCACCTGTAGCTTGAACTGAACTAATAGCTACGCCCACAGACCACATTAACCTTGCTGACTTCTATTTTCTGTCCAACTTGTATTGTTTCAGAAGGAGAGATTTGATAAACATCCATTAAGAAAATGGAAAAAATACAGGAGGATCAGATTACTATATCCAAAGCTTTTCCCGTTTGTTTATATTGTAAATATTTTTTATTTCATCAAATTATTTATTCATTAAAAAGAAATCTTTTGTGAAGCACAATGAGTGACAATCATTTTTATTAAATCTTGGAAATGCTTATTGTATTATATTGTACACATTTGTTTATCCTGTCTGGATTTTCAGCTTAATAAATAAGTACATATTTGATAAAATCTCATTTAATATATAGCATCTTATGGCCTACATTTGCCTTCAGGAAAAGCTAAAGGTTTCCAAACTTTCTATTTAATGTAGTATACGCTAAATAGAGCTTCTGACTCCTTATGTTTATAGCTCCGCATTAGAGCAAATTATTTGCATACGTGAATCTCCCAAGTCCTACTCTGTGCTCTCCAGTCATAGAATTTGATAATACTAGTCCGTCTGAAAGTAAGAAAACCAGTTTTGAGGACAATGAATCATTAGGATTGACAGCACTAGGGAAAGCAGATGAACATGTATTTTAAATGAATATAATATAAATATCTTTATATAATATAAATACATTGTATATTAAGCATGTTAATGTTTTACCGTAAACCACCCACAGTCACTTCCTTGTGAGATGGGCGGTGTCTAAATTTGAAATATAAATTAAATAAATAAATAAATATCAAAGCCATTTGGCCCTTAGATGCCGGGTTGTGGGTATACTTGCACACATACAGACACATATCATTTTTACACAGTAGGCACACACCATTCTTACCAGATGTGCACAGAATCTCTGGGAAGTTGAGGTACTAGCCCAGTGTTTTCCAACCTTGGCAACTTGCTGGCTGGGCAATTCTGGGAATTGGAGTCCACACATCTTAAAGTTGCCAAGGTTGGGAAACACTGGTCTAGCCTCTCAATCAACATTTGGGATTGCTCTGCTCTCATTGCAAACAGTGGCAAAGAAATAGTCTCCTCCAGTTTTGCTCCTTTGCCTTACCACAGTGCATCCCTTTTATTATCACTGCTGTTGTTGTTAAATGACAGATGCTTATGACTGTTTATGAATACGGCTGTTCAGGCCTGGTGTTAGTGGCCCCTCTCTTCGCCACTCTGTGTGAGTCTATAATCCATGAAGAACCAGTCTGGCCTTTTAGCCAGTTAATATCAGTGACAGCAACAGCAGAACCAAAGACAAGACAAGGTGCAGTAGAGGAGGGAGAAAAGGATTGTGGGCATCCATGGCCAGCCCCAAACAGCTCATTGTGCATCTACAATATATGATAGTTTGTTACTCTTTGGGAGCTGCTCACATGAAATCTGGGACAGCCTTGAGTGGAGCCTTTCATCCTCACATTGCAAGATCCTGCATTATTTGAAAGTTGTTCTAACACACCAGAGGGGTTCCAACATGGTTCTGACCATTTCAAAATAGGAACAGTTCTTCTCTTTGAACCTCAAATTCTGTTTATTTTTCTACCCTATATGTGTAACTGCTGAGGTTAGGTGACAGAATGCTGATCTATGCTCTCCTCTTGCCAACTGGTCAGTGCCCTTGGCTACTATCTTGTGCCCTGAATTCATAGTTCTTGATGGTCTGCACACCTATTTATTAAATTTCACACAAGTTCTCTGCTATCTAAATCATGGTGTCACTTTTACATCATCTTTCTGACACATACTTCAGTGCAGAATCTGTTTTCCTGACTCAAAATTATTGACTGATAGGTCAGATTTAAATCCCACCTTCAGAAGCTCAAGGAAATATACCTAGTGCTCCTCCCTTTTTTCACAACAACCTTATGAGTTAGCTTGGGCTGAAAGAATATGACTGGCCCCCAAATCACCTAGTGTGCTTCTGTGACTAAGAGTGGACTTGAACCTGGATCTCCTTGGTGCCAATCCAATACTTTAACCATTAGACCACACTGGCTCTCAGTTAAGTACCATGGTCAACAGTATCACACAGGAAGATTCCTTTTCACTTCATCATATATATTCCATCCTGATTGACTTAGTCACAGGTTAAAAAATAATTGGAAAGAAAGTATATTCCTTTCTATATTGATAGCAGCATGTAATTATTGCTATTAACATATGATTCTGGGCTGTTTCTAGTACTAACTTTAAAAACTTTTATATAAACATTGTTACATTAAAAATCATGAATAAATCAGAAATTCTACTCTGACATGATTTATTGGGAACTTAATTGCTGTAGAGCTGTTGGTGATTACAGAGCAGAAAAAGATCCCCCCTTAAGGTAAGATCCAGTTTTCCATAACAGTTTGATGCATTACAGTCATGAAAGAGAAACAGTTTTTAGTGCTATCATTGCCTGTTATCAGAAAATGCTACTTGTTTCTACAGATAGTCCTCATTTAGTGACTGCCTTGTTTAGCAACCATTTGGAGTTACAACAGTGATGAAAAAGTAACTTTGTGGCCAGTCCTCACATTTATGACCTTTGCAGGTCTGTAAAGCAACAGAAAGCTGAAGGAAGATCGTAAGCACAGTTGTGGTTTCACTTAGCGATCGCTTTGCTTAACAACCAAGTTGCTGGTCCCAGTTGTGGTTGCTAAACAAGGACTACCTCTTTAGATGTTTCTATGCTCTCGAAGTTTTTCTTAAATGGGTTTACCATAACTGGGCTGCAAAAATCCCAACTACAAGATAAAAGCAAAAAGACCATTTGATGTACTGTCATCTAATGACTGGGTTTTAGCAACTTAGATATAGTAGCTCTGGACTCTGTCCTGGAATCACACACCAAGCATCAGACTTGAACATAGATGCTATCCCGGAAGGAGAATTAAGAAGAACCTTGGAGAAAAAGAACCAGTGGGGACTAATCTTGAAGCTAAGTTGAAAACTGCAGTTCTATTAAGTGCACAGGCTTTATCCACATAACTGTCCAAACTCAATGTCAGAGGTGTCAGAACAAAGAAGCAAAGTGTGGTTGCTAAACAAGGACTACCTGTTTTGTGAAAAGTAAGTATCTCTTACATCAAACCTAAACTATCATGAAAGGTAACCAGATGTTATTCTCACCAGGTGATTTCTTTTGAGCCATTTTTCTCACCAGGCATTTTATAGAACATTTTTCTAGTGGGCAGGTTGGTTGAGCAGTGGCACAGTCATCAGATAGGCATTTCATGGGAGGAAGTCCCTTAATTGGTGAAAGAAATGCTGAGATAAGTAAGTTCTGATCCTGGAGCAATCTTGTTTCTCTCAGACTTCTGGTTCTATTCCTGTTATTGTTGTTTTTCAAAAACAAAATAAATTCTTCAGCCCTAGTGGCAGTAAAATGCTAACCAAAATACAAAGCCCCCAAAACAGCTATTCAAGAATGCCAACATGGCACTGAGCATTTCTGGAATGCTTATCAAGGACATTCCTCTGTTTGAAACAGTGCTTGTTTGACAGCCTGCCCAGTCAAAGTTTAGGTAACAAAGAGTCATAAAGAAGGAACTCAAGGAACTGGAAATTGCTTATCAACAGTATTTGGCCAGCAGTCTGAAAGTCGCTGTTGAAAAAAATGAGTGCCTTGTAGAGAAATACTAAATGCACTTGATCTAAATAACTAAATAAACCCAAAGTGCACTTTTGATGGGAAAAGTGCATTTTAATTTCCTAAATAGCATTCACAGAGATATCTTAAGGAACATAGCAGAACAAGACCATCGTGATGTGCCTTTTGTTCAATGCCTATGGATGATGATGGCTAAAGAACCAAAATCTTAAACCCTGGTCTGCTTCACTTAATGTAATTATAATAATCCTGAAACAGTGTTATTATCTAAATGGATTCTGTTCACAATTCATATAAAACATAACACTGTGCCTATTAAACTGGATCTTTATTACATCCCATGGCAATCTTGATTTGTAAAGTTATAGCAATAAATATAAAATATAGATCTATCTGGGCTTGAAATTATTGGAGATACGAGGCAGGTATTGCCTCCCCACCTGAGAACAGGAAGAAACTCCTTGAAGGCTTAATTATCCAAGTTCTAACTTTGTGTCCTTTAGTCCTTGTAGGTGTTGCGTCAAATGCCTGCAAAGTACCTGCCAAGTTATACTTAAAGGGAATTGACCTTTGCTGAGAACAGCTTTAATTTGTATCAAAGGCACACACTGCTTAATGCCAAAGCTATCTTTATTGTCTTCCTTGTAGCTGAGTGCTGAAGAGAAACAGTCTTCCCTCTCCCCCCACCTGAATTTGAGAGAACCTGGATCAGACTGTGACGCCGGACATACTTTTATTGGATAGTGCTTTGGGGAAGATATCTTGGCAGACTCGGGCAGGGAAGCTCACACGTTGAAAACAACCATGCAAGGCTTGCTATTCCATTTTTAACAGTGTGGAAACTGAATTCCACAGCCCTTCCCTAATTTCCAGGAAAGTTTCTAATGAATTCAAGAGTGTTTATTGTTATGTGTAACACGGCTGAGGCCCAGAGCATATAAAATCAGGGGTGGAAAAGCCCTGCCAGAAGAATGTTCCTTCATTTCTCCATTCAGCAGACATAGCACACCCAAACTGCTATTAATCAGGAAGTCAAAAAAAGGAAAACTTGGTCCTGCCCATTTATGGAACTATGATAAATTCTTGCCTTGCCACCTGCAGCCCGGCCCCTTTTTTACTTGCATCATGCATTCAATGTACTTAAAAAAGGAGCAGAGCTTTGATCACATGGTTGTGGACACCATTTTGACTTTTTTGAACACACCCCACAGATCCCCCTACTGCACCAATACAAATAATACTGGGTAAAAAGAGGGGAGTACCCAAGTTCAGAAATGTTACCAGCCTATGTCTTAACTAGAAACATGCCTTAAGAACATAAGAGGTTGCAAAGAACAACACTATAATTCCCCTTTTGTTATATATTACAAAAAACAGAGATCTTACAAAGCTGGAAACACATAATTTTCTTTCTTTTTAAATGGATTGAAGACACCCACCAAATGTCCACCTTGCAGCTCTGAAGGTTTTTCAATCTTAATGAAACAGTAAGAAAAAAATTAAACAAGGTGATTAAAAAGATGAGGTTGGAACGAACTTTGATTCCTTAAAAAAGCTACATTAACGGCCCAGAGCATGATGTAAGCCACAACTCCCAGCTGATCGCAAGCGGCGGCAAAAACGAGTTTCTGCTGCCAACTCACAAAAAAAAAAAAAAAAAAAACAGCTGTCCGGAATGCGTGAGGGTAATCTCAAAATCTCTCTTTTATCCAGAGAGAATTATGGGCAGTGTGGATATTTTTTCAGAAGTGGTTTACCTTTGCCTTCTCCCTGGGCCTAAGAGCGAATGAGTGGCCCAAAGGGGCCCAGCTGGCTTCCATGCTTATGGCAAGCCTGGATCTTGGGTTTCTCTGCTCCTAGACCGCACCTTAACCACTAGACCAAACTGGCTCTCCTACTTTACAATCGTCAAATAGCAGCCTATGTCATTCTCTTGACCCTGGTCCATTCTGCAAAGGGGAATGCCTGAGCGTACAGACTAGACTTCATTTAGGAGGTTATGTTGTAATTTGGTCAAACCTTTCACATACTATTAAATTCTCTTTAGAGCTAACCAGCCAGAACAGTTTTTGCAATACAGTTTCCATGACCACTGCTATAAAATGTACTGTATATCTTTCCTCATCCAGGATGGCAGGATCTTCTCCCTGTCCACAGCAGCTGCAGAATTAAGAGCCAGTTGACTCTTAAGGCTGCTGCTCAGCCTTGCAGGACTCAGTGTAACTGCCTATGCAGAACAACAGGAATCCTCATGGGAATGTTGGCCCAGCCCAACAGTGGGTTCATTTTCATCCAGCGCAATGAGCCAATAAATCACGCAGAGTTGAGGAAAGTGGATCCCAACACTTTATTTCTGTGCAAAAACAAAGAGGTGCGCTCAGGACCCAAGTCCACATCAAGCGCCCCTTCATGAAGCCATACAGTGTAAGCAAGGAAGTAATCAGCTGATCAGTACACATCTCAGACATGTGCACAAAAGCATTCTACCCCATAATAGTCCAGTGGGGGGGAAATTAGCATATGAGATTTCCACCTCCGGGTGTGCTTTTTAGCATGCTAATGATAAACTCCAGACCTCTTGTCCGGATCCCTCTAACTGCAGCTGGAGCTGAATGCCACGTCTCCTTTCTTTATCCCAGGAATGGGCTCGCTTACACAATTTCTTTAGCAAGGTGTCAGAGCAACAACCTGCCAGCTAGTCCATGTATGGAACGTTTGTGGTCAGCCTACGAAGGCTTTGTGGCCAGTTTTTCTAGCCCCTGCTAGCAAGTTAAGGAAGTGCTGATTCTTAACAAGCAAAAGCACAGACAAAGTGATTACAATGGAATAACTCTAGCTGAAGCTAATTCAGGCTTATAAAAGCCTCTAATAGTTTGTTAATAAATTGATTCCATTGGCCTCAGGAAAAAGAATCTACTTCTCTTGACAAAAGCTTTTGGAAGTTGAATTATTTCAAGATCTTTACATTTCTATGAAACAAAATGTGTGAAATTACTGCCTTGCTGGATAAAAACAATATCCATTTTATTCCTACTTGAGCTTCATTCTCAATGTCTACAAGATTCCTGTGTTGCATTAATGCATTCATTAACTTAATTCAAAATGTTATCGGTGTTAAATATCAGAATTCTGCTGCACTCAAAACGTGACTGAAAGGAGGGAAGCACAAAATGGTTCAAATGGGAAACATTTTGTCTTTGAAACAGCTGTCTTGAGTGGTGCATACTTGAACCAAAGCATGGAGCAGAAAAAATAAAAAAAACAGAGTGGACTAGTTTTGACTGTTCTCCCTGACTGGAAGTTGTCTGGATTTTGCAATTGGCGTATTATTTTCTGAATTTTCTTCTCTGGGCCTGGACAGCAGAGAGGGATTCATCAAGTCCCTGTTGCCATTGGTTTAGGCTTGGAAGGCTGGGGATGGGGTGAGGGGACGTGGAGACCCGAAGCAAAAGCAGAGCTGAAGCAGACATTTCAAGGGGCCTGTGGCACAGTGGGGGAGCCGTTCTGGGCCTGACTATTTCTTCATCATGCCATTGCTGGCCCATCTAAAACATAAGCCGCTGATGTTCTTCAGGCATAGATTCCTATGGAGAAGTTGGATTTCATGCACGAGTTTGTTTGTATGGTTTCAAAAAATAAGCGGTTAGGAAGCCAATGCAAAAATTATGAGTACAAGGGTTGGATTGGCCTGCTGAGGTTTGGTCTGTGCATATGCATTTCGGGGATGCTGTTGGGTTGTGCTGATTCTGAGGTTTATAAATGCAGTGAGTCTTCGTCTTCAGGGGCTCTCTGAAAGTTCGTGATCACAGAGTCCACATGAGTTACTAGTATCTTTTCTCTCCACAAATTTTCTGTGTTGATGGGTTGCCTTGGCTTGGTTAGCAGCTTGGATATTGGTTCTTGACTTTGAGTATACAGTGGAACCTCGGATTACGAACTTAATTCGTTTCATGACTCTGGTTGCGACCCGAATTGGTCGCGACCCGAAGCAAATTTTCCCATAAGGTTCAATGTAATTACCGTTAATCCGTTCTGGTGTGGAGGACAGGGAGGCGGCTATTGCTTGGAGGGAGAGTCCCCCTCCCTACAACCACGTGTCAGGGGTGGAAAATGGCCACGGATCACGTGTCAGGGGCGGAAAATGGCCGCGGACCACGTGTCAGGGTCAGAAAATGGCCGCGGACCACGTGTCAGGGGCGGAAAAATGGCCATGGACCACATGTCAGGGGCGGAAAAATGGCCGCGGACCACATGTCAGGGGCGGAAAATGGCCGCCGACCAAGTGTCACGGGTGGGAAAATGGCCACGGACCGGGTCACGGGAGGGAAAATGGCCGCGGATCCTGTTTATAACCTGAGGCGGAGTTCGCGAACCAAAGCAAAATTTTGCAGCCGGAGCTGGTCGTCACCCGAAAAGTTCGTGAACAGAAGCGTTCATAACCCGAGGTTCCACTGTATTTGAAAAACCAAAAAGAGTAATTCTGATTTGTTGACTTGCCACGTTCTTGGTGTTCTTCATTGCATGCTTGTGCCTTTTGTTTGTGGAGACTTCATAGTGCCTCTAAAAAGATATAAGCCAGTACATGGTTGGCCTATGTGTTGTTCTGCTCATTTTCTTACGTGCTGCTGTTGACAGCCTATTTTGCTGCAAATGCATGTTTGAATTTTTCGGTCTAACCTGCTACAGATCTTGAGTCCTTTTGGCACTTCAGGTGTAAAAAGAAAAGCTGTTTGTGTCTGAGCAAGGGTTATGACTCATGATAACTCTTTTGTTCTGCCTGCTATTGAGGATGTAAATTACAGGTAGTCCTTGCTTAACAACTGTTCATTTAGTGACTGTTCAAAGTTACAACACTGCTAAAAAAGTGACTTACAACCAGTGCCTCAAGTTACAACTGTCGCAGCGCCCCCTGTGGTTGCGTGATCGCAATTGGCAACCAGCTCACACGACAGTTACAGTGTCCCAGAATCACATGATTGCCATTTGCGACCTTCCCAGCCAGCTTCCAGCAAGCAAAATCAATAGGGAATTGTGTGATATGCTTAACAACCATGTGATTCACTTAACAACCATGGTGATTTACTTAACAACCACCACAAAAAGGTCGTAAAATTGGGTCTGGTCATGTGATGATTCACTTAACAACCTCATTGCTTAGCAACCCAAATTCCGGTCCCAATTGTGGTCATTAAGCGAGGACTACCTGTAATTTACATTTAGGATGTAAATGCTGCCAGTGAGGCAGACAGAGTTTTCTTGTGTGTCCCAGAGTGGAGCTTCTTCTCCTCAGCACTTTCCTTCCTCCTCCTATTTTTTTTTTTGCAAGCTGGCTTCTTGTAGCCTTCAGATGAACTGCTATCCTATCTACATTTGTGATCTTGGGAAGAAAAGAATGGTGCGAGAGACTTTTGTTTTCTATGGGCAAAACACTAAAACCATTGCAGCTTTGTTTCAACAAAACCCAGAGCACTTAAACTGAATCAAAGTTGTTTCCATTAAAATTCAGGCAGCTCACATCCTTTGGACAAAAAATTCTGGGTGAGGTATTTATCAAATTTATACTTGCTGCAATCTCCAGACTGTTAGTTGTTTACAGTAATGAAACATTTTAAAACATTAAAAACCTAAAAACAAAAAAACCCCATATATAACTCAACTGGGCATCCTAAAACTCACCATAGGTGCCCCGGGATATTTCAGTCTCCAAAAGCTCCTGGGAGGCCAAAACAATGGGGGCAGCACCTACAAGCCTCTGCTCACCATACCGCATAGAAATGGGCCATTCCCAACAGTATTCCCCAGGTTATCCCCAGAGTTGCTCTTGAGTGAGATGGGCGGTGACTAAATTTGGAATATAAATAAATAAATAAATCAGATGAGTGATCCTGTTTGGAGAAGGCAATCCTTGAAGGTACCTTGGGATCAAACCATGTAGGGCTTTATAGTGACAACTAGCATATTGAATTGCACCCTGAAGCTAATAGGAAGCCAGTGCTGGGCCTAGAATATAGATAAATGCTAGCTAATAACCATGCTGCTTTATTCTGGACTAACTGAAACTTCTGAACAGACATCAAGAGCAGCCCCATGTAGACCACATTGCAGTAGCTCAGCTGAATGATGACGAAGACACAAATGACTGTTCAGAAGTTATCCTACTCCAAGGAAGGGCTCTAACTGGTGGGCAAAGACCTTCTGGCCACAGCTTCCATCTGCAGTAGCTGTGAATCCAGAAGGACCCCAAAATCATGGACCTGCTCCTTTAGTGCCACCTTCATTGAGAGAGAACATCAGAACAGCCAGAGAATAAACAGCAACTCCACTGTTCATATGTTAGAGATATATAAGGCAGATCAGGGTAACTAATCTTTTATTCTGTTGCGTTTCAGTAAAGATAATGGCTTCCTGTCTCTACACCTTTTGTGTTTTGTGTTTTTCCGTTGCTTTTCCTGTCTTTATTTTTCCTGCAATTAAGTGCTGCGATGTACTTACCAGAACAGCTGTTAAGGAGGGAAATGCGGAATAGCAGCATAGTCTTTTTGTAGGTGACAGAAAAATATGCAACAGTTGGAGCTGTCCCTGAGGAAGGTGAGCAGCATTTGGGAATGTTCTCCTTTCCTTCACACACACACGCATTTTCCATTACATAATATTTTTATGTTCCACAGAGTTCTAAAAAGTTCTTGGGCTTTTCTTTTTCTTCTAAAGTGTTTTTTCATAAAAAAGGAAGTATTTTTGGTCACCTAAAGCAAACCCAGCTTCCACCTTTCTTTGCAGGTCTTTCCTGAACATTCCTTCTCTTCTGGAGAGAATGTGCTTAACTATCTTCACTCTGCTGCACTTTACTACCTCGTTAGCGGAATCTGCTAAGCTTTTTCTTTTCCCCAAAATGTGCATGAGCTTGATCTAGCAAGTTAAGAGTATTAAGGAAAAATTAGAAGGAGGGGAGGAAAGGATAATTCCCAAAGTACCAGAAACCATTTCGGGCTTAGTCAGTTACGATCTTAAAGTTAACATCCAGAGATGGTTCTAGAAAAGCAAGGCAGCTCTGCATCAAAAGGACAGTGAAACAAGATTTGCTGCTTAATAAAACTGAAAGTAGAATTACAGTTATAAAAATTGTGCTTAGCAGACAGAAAATATGCTTAGAATCTTGTCTCAGGATGGATAACCTATGTGCATATAAGTACACGTTGGTCGTTACATGAGGAACAAGATTTAGAAACTAACCAGGAGCTATTTGCATCTGTTGTACTGATTTTCTAATTATTCTGTTTCAGCAATATGAGGTTTTGATTATTGCTGGTAGCCCATGTTCTCTAGGTTCTCCCTTATGAAAAGCCCAACCGTAAAAGAGGAGAAAAGATAATGCAACCTGGTAATAATGGCATATGCTAATTTATGAAAATCTACCTTGCCATCTTGCAAGTTCTGGGCAGCCCATAATCCATCAGGTTTTTTCCTGTCACGGCTTGTTATTATTCAGCCCAGGCCTGCAACAGGCCCTTGTTCAGAGCTTGCTAACCTTGGGATTTGCCAAGGCAAAGAGCAAAGATGTTCTAGGCAAAGAACTAGATCTGACTGACCTTTGGAAACCTTTGGTCCAGAATTAAACAGAAAGGCTTTCATACTTTAAAAGCAAACCAGCGAAGTACATTTTATTTGGGGCTGAATCCTAGGAATCACTTACCAAAGCAACATGCAAGCACAAGAGGGAGAATTCTGCAACATGATTCAAGCTCAACTTTTTCTCAGTTGCTTAATGGCAACAGAAAATTCATTAAAGTAGGTTGGGGAAAATGAATACCTTCCAGGGAGGAAATTCAAGCTGACCAAATATAATCTGAGATGTTTATGTGACTTTCAGGTGATTCCTGTATTGCCTTAAGCAGAACTAACACTGAAGCCGCTTGGTGATAGGATTTTTCTTCACACACAATTGCTGTAGTCTATTTAAAGAGAAACATACAGTCCAATAGCACTTGCATTTATAATGTAGGAGGAGAGCCATGTTAGTCTATAATGGCCAAAGATTTGGAGTCCAGCAGCACCTTCCTGACTAATAAATGCTATGAAAAGGCACAAGTGTTTGTAAGCTGCAGCTCACTTCATCAGATGGGTTTATAAGTGAATTTATTCATGTATAAATGTATCTGAATTTACTGAATTTACAATGTCCTGCAGTGTCCTACATTAGCAGGTAGGGTAACAGTAGGAGAAGGAAATGGTGCTTGAAAAATTACCTGTTCTTATCATTTGCATTTATAATTAGAGCACAAACCATTAGTATTGTGCTACACTTGAAAAACTGAGAGATTATGTGGCCCATTTCAGCTTCCTTTTCTTAAAAAAAGTCTGGTAAATGCATAGGAGCGCAGGTTGTAAAATAAAAGGGCTGCAAAGTTTCACAGCTGCAGACTTGTGTAGGTACACATCAGAAATTAGCTTTCCCCGTCTAACCTAGAACAAGTCTGATGAAGAAGGTCCTTTGTTGAAGAAGAAACGGAGGGAAGCCATATACTTCCTACCTGCAAATATTTTTGCCTATCAGGTGAAGAGTGAAGGGGATGGAGAAGAAATGTTGCAGTGCTGGTTCTACAGTGCAGAAAACACTCACATTGGCAAGAACTGTGTAACAGCTAGATTGGAACATGCCTAGTGCCATTAACAACAATAAGGATTACAAATGAAATATTGGAGAAGAAATATATACCATGTTGTGTATATCATATTAAAGCCTATTGGCTGCTCTATAAGATATGGGTGAGCCATTAAGGACAAGGGGAGGCAAGACCCAGCTATGAAATATGCAGAGTTCAGTCCCTCCAGATGTGCGAGTCTGTGCTTTATTCACAAATGTGTTCTGTCTAGAGAAGAAATGGAGAAGCAGGAAAAGGCTGGGTTTCTCACAGACATACCTTTTAAAGTAAGTTCAATATCTACTATTGTAGATGGATAAATATATCTCAGCTTAGAGAACAGGGCCTCCTGTTTTTTCTTTGAACTATAGGATTGCGGCCTGAAACACAGAGGCCCTTTTATTGAATGAGTTTTTGTACACATTTTCTACTGAGTGTTTGGATGCCATCTTGGTTATTTATATCGTATTGTGCTTTTTGTTTGCTTCCTGTCTGATACTGCGAGCCACTCAGTTGTTTTGGAGTTTGGTGGCACCTAAAGCCAGTGAAATAAATGCATGCATACATACAGTACTTCCACATGAGGATGTTGAACCAGTTCTAATGCAGCCCTGGACCTTTCTGATCCCATGAGGCTGCTCTGCTTGACAGCTCAGCCAATTTATTTGAAACTGTAGTAAAACAAGGAAGGAAGGAAGGAAGGAAGGAAGGAAGGAAGGAAGGAAGGAAGGAAGGAAGGAAGGAAGGAAGGAAGGAAGGAAGGAAGGAAGGAAGCCAGCTCTGCATCTCTGAGGAATTTGTAGAGTTTGTTTCCCTAGTTTGCTGGACATCTTTTAACCTCCACCCAATAGAATCACCAGGAGTTTGGGAAGAAATTTTCACTTATTTACATAGAGTAAGGGCTTAGAGGGAGAGATATAAAAAGTTTCATTTCTCTTTTGCACTGGGGCTGGTGGTAGTGAAGATATTTTCTTTTCTCTGTAGAATATACAACAGCTCTGAACAGGTCAAGGCAGTTATTGTTACTTTGCTTTTAGTGTTTAGCGGCTGGCAATTCTGAGATGCAGAAACTGTGGTCCACAGTCTCTATCAGTCCTGAAAAGAGAATTCCATTGTTAATGGGGGTGAGGATATTTTTATTCATTCATTCTCAGACTTGGGGGCTTCTCTTTGAAGACCATGGCAGGCATTCAAAAGAAAAGCAAACGAGAGGCTGGGAGAATATTAATGAGAAAAATAAATAACTTGATTTCAGCATCAGCGTTGCGATTGGGCTGGATATTTAAGCGTAAACATGCCTTCCAGGGAACAGAAATGACCAGATATGACCAGATACGCAATTTTAATTAATTTCTCTTTACCTCTTCAGCGCTATTTCTCAACATATAAGAAAACATCTGTGTAGCAGGGCATGAGCACTGTAAACTAGATTCAGAAGATATGCTTCAATATGCAAATATAGAACCTATCCGTGACTCATTAGAGTAGCTGCCTCTGTTTTCAGGATTCTGTGGCAGAAGCTGGGTCACCCCAGAAAAAGAAGTGGCTGCTTTAATGAGTCACAGACAGGGATTACATTTTGCACTCCCATGCGTTCCAAAGCACTTCTTAATAATCAAATTTAAAAGATTGTACAGTGCTAGTAACTGGTACATTGGGTGGGGAGACAGGCAATAGGATGGCCATGGATCAGTTTTATAGAGGGCTGGGAATCTTGACTGTTGTTTTCTCACTACATTTGTAGGAATGTAGGTTGAGGAAACGTGGGCTAGATATAGCAGATGGCAGCAAGTGACCACCTAGTGTGCATATAAGCACCTACCCGCTGCCTGTATTCCTTTTCTCCAGGACAGAAGTTTTTGACAGATACAAATAGTAGTCATCATGAAAGCTGCAACACATGCTGCTGGCATGTCATTTTCAGACCTATGCATTCATTACAAAGGAAATTGATCTGTGTATGTCGTTCCTTTCACTGGCATCCATTCCTAACTACAGTGAAATTACACCAAAATGACAACAGGTGTGTCAGGACATCCCAACACAAGCTCCACACTTTTGTACTTGCATCATGATGTCAAATACGAGTACATAAGGGGCAGTCTGCCTCACAACATCACAATGGTTTGTCACTTGTCTGCCCCTCCAATGGCTGCCTGTACTTCCCTGAATTTCATTTCTGTATATGTGTGGATGTGTCTGTAAAATATTCCCTGTCTAAATCAAAGCTTGCAGCTGCATTCGGATAAATTAACCTGCCATTATCTCCTACTTGTTATGAGGAGAAATCAGTGAGATCCAAAACTTTTGTTATCATATATATTCCTCAGTTGACTTGGTTTTCATTAAGGTTTTCTGCGTCCTTTTTTTCCTTCCTGGATTCCAATGGTGCCTAACTTTTGCATATGCAGAACTGGCAGCATTTGTTCCACACATAGCACATGCTTTAAATATACCTGCCAACATTTCAACATCAGAAATAAGAACATAGTTCAATGTGACGGACTTTGCATGCAGCCCATTTTTTCCTTCCACTCCTGCCCCTGCACATATTTGGTCTCTCAAGACCTAAAGAGAGAGTCTTTGTTTAGATACAATAAAAGAAGACATCAAGGAGAGCTAATTAGCAGCACAACTTGTTGCTTTAAAACAGAATTTCTCTAAGCACAACCTTTATGCATGACATGACAATACAAATGCTAAGTTGATATATAAATTCTAGTCATGGAATTATCCAGAATAGATAGTGGCAGATCTTCCATCTAAAAGAAATTCTCCATAAATTCTAGCTATGTTTTTTATAATTCACTAAACCAATGGCACGGCTAGATCAGCTGATGGCCATGTCCATCATGATACCATTTTGTGAACAGGGAGACCCCTGTCAGTGGCCACCATTTTGTAAGAGCACAAATAACATGTCCTCACTACTCTAATGATCCTCCTGGTTCAAAAATGTTGCTGTTAGTGGAATAAAGTCTCCTATCGATAAACAACAAGACCTCGAAATCAGAATCTGAATAAAAATATTGACTTAGTGGTGCTTAGTGGTGTGAATTGGACTAACTAGTAACATTTTTAGACTATAATCCTAACTATGCTAACTATATAGTAACATTTACTCATCAGCAAACTGAGTGAGGCTACTCGGTCTGGCCAGTAAAAATCTGTATACTTTTCTTTGCTGCCATCTCATGGATGTTTGGATCTTTGTGCCTAGATCTGATAGCCCTAATAAAAAATATGTATTTCCAACAGTGTACCAATAATTTTGGTAAAAGAAAATCGCCATTGAAGTCTAGAACATCCAAGTAAGTGGGGAAAGGATTGTGTTGGTGGTGGTGGAAAAGAGGGACTAACTGAAAAAGTATGTTTCCTTTTTGCTTTGGCAGGGAGAGAGATTTTTTTCTTTGTAAAGAAGGCAGCTTTCCTTCCAAGAAATTTGGACTGACCTCACCACCAAAATAATTCCTAACAAGAATTGGCATCATTCTTTTGGCTGCTCTTGTCTGCCACAAACAGCTGTGAGGAAAACACATCTACAGTAGAGAGAAAATAAATGGGACTGGGGCCCACCCTCTCAGTAGCACAGCAAAGTTCATCTGTCCAAAAAGATTTTCTTTGTATTCCAAAAAAAAAAGTATCCTTAATCTTTGCAGTCAGAGGAAATTAGTCCCATCTTGTGCCAAGGCTGCGCTTGTCATGGGCAGGGAGCTTCCTTTTCCATTGTGATCTATAAACATCTTGAAATGTTTCAAGGGCCACCAAATAGAAAATTGCTTTAGCAGCTACAAGAATATGAATGGCATTTTCCAAATCTGCAAATGGTTATAGCCCACAAAATTGCAGGTTGCGTACCAGGAAAAAAATCAGGTTTTACTGGATAAATAATTTTTTAGAACATACAAGAAAAGCTTGACTAATATTAGAACAGTCCACACTGGCTGGCAGAGACGGTGTTTATTATTACACATTTGGAAAAGACCAGATTGGGGACCTTGTTCAGGACTTTGTTGTAAAGAAAATCCAGAGTTTAGTTTTGTCACTATTCAGCTGCTTAACAACAACAACGAAGAGTTTAAAAAAAAAAAAAGACACAATGACAAATGAGCAAAACTGTGAGAAAATTCAAGAACACTATACCTGGAATTTGCCATGATCTGGAATCCCATAATATTACCTGTCTGAGGCTGGGAGACCCCATAATAAAAGTCTAGTCTGGAAGCACTAAAAATTGTCACACAGATAAAGGAGTGTTCTCTGCTGCATGCAGATTTGCCTCAGGGTAAACTTACTTGGAAAATGAATGCAGATTATCAATCAGTCAGAACTATCAAATTGGTTTCCTCTTTCACCAACTTGAATATTTAACTGAATTTTATATTCCAAAAATGGTACACATTTTTGCTTTTTCTTCTTCTCAGCAATCTCTGGGAGAATCCTTGTGATCAGCACTACTTCTGCACTTATGATGACTGAATTTGCAAGGCTGAGGGCACTGTTTCCCAAGCACCTACCTGCATGCTTCCACTTGTATTCCTTCCTTCAATCTGGGCCCTGACTTCTTCACCTGCTAATCCTCTTTTGGCTGCAAGGGAGACCAATGTGCCTCTTCCTGGTGACTGCTGCTCCCAGGGAAGTCTTAGCTCCTCACTTCCTCTCTATGTGTTACCTTTACAACTTCCACACCAATCCCCACAGGTGTGGAAGTTGTAAACTCTTTTCTCAAACTCCAGCTATTTAGCAGTACTTATTCACTGGCTGCATCTTGTTTGCACACTTTGGTATGACCACTTGATGGCAGCCAAGAGAAACAAAACATTCTGACTGTTACCTCCCGGTGGTCAATAGGTAAAACAGTTGACCCATCAACCTATAGTTTTAAGATTTTTATTTTTTTTTTACGTTCAATCAGTTGACAGTACAATGGGAAAGAAAATTGCTTTGAAAGGTAGGCAGCTGCCCAAGGCTATACTGACCCTATAACGGAACAAAGAAACTGCAACCCACACAAATACCTACGCAAGTTATCTATTCCAAATATTGCTGGGCCTTCTCTAGAGCACACTTCAATGCCTTTCCCTCTGCAATCATGGATGGTAGATCTAATCAGGTACCTTTTTGTACAGAAGATAACCCTGTGCCTCTGATGAAGTTGAAACCTTAGAACATGTCTTTTTCAGCTGTAGATTTTACAAAGAATTGTGTTCCTAACTAATTCAGTCCTTAATAGATAGACGGTCTGGCTGTTCAGATCAATGGCATTTAGATTTTTTCCTAAAAAATAAGTATCCTGAAATCACATCCACAATAGCTGAATTCTGTGCCCAAGTTATAAGGCTTCAGTATGTTCAGAACCAACAACACAAGTAAATGATTTACTGAATTAATAAGATATTGTCGTATTCTCAAATTGTATTTTGTTGTTTTAACTTTTATGATCTGGATCATAAAAGTTAAAACAATAAAAGATCAACTTTTATGATCTTTAACTTTTTGGCCTGGAATAAAATGTTCATTTGCTTATTTTAAAAGGTAATGTATGCCAGTTGGAGGCGTCTGTTCACACGGTTGGTAACATTGGGTGGGACAGGAATTTCAGCCAACGGAACTTCCATTCACAGTCCTTAAAATGTTGTCTGGTAACACTATATGGATAGCAACACAGCACAGACCCATTCTAGGGGCACAGTTACAGCATTCTGTGGGGACAGCAAGATTTGGGGTGATGTGATTTCTTGATGGCTCTGGACTGAGAGGAGAACAGCACAGCAACTATGTGGATGTGACCTATTATAAAACTAGCTTATCTACTAGCCATTTTCTTCACTCCATTATGGAATTTTTTAACCATTTTGTCTAATGAAAACTTTTTTAAAAACCTCAAAAGATTGTATACTATTTTACAGTCTTGGCGCAGGATACAAGGGATGATGAGAGCTTCTGAATGTTAGACTTACCATTTCTTAGTGGTGCCAAGAATGAATCTTGAAGAGAAAAGTACACAGAAGACAAGTGAAAGAAATGAAAGTGAAAGTAGAACAACCACAGGAAGGCAAAGTTCAAGTCTGCTATAAGAAAATACAAAAAGATAAATAAATCTCCCAGCAGAATGAATGGGAAGTATATATAAAGAAAGAAGATCTGGAAATGGCATGGAACTGAAGGGAAAGAATTACATTGTGTGACAGAATAATTCCTGCAAAAAATGAGAAGTGAAATATTCTGTAGAGTCTGTATAGAGAAAAGAAAGTAGTTGCACAGAATGCAGCCAAAGAGCAAGCAATGTTTTGCATGAAAATAGAGTTCACAGTTGATTGCAGAATGCAGTAAGAGCAATACAGGATGGAAGAAAGTATGACAATAAATAGAATGCTTAAGAAATGGGTTAACATTGAGTAGGGAGTAAAACAAGAATATGTGACATCACCTTAGTTCAGGCCATGAATATACATGAATTTTTATATGCAGATCATGGTGTATTATTTGCTGTGAACCTGAACAATTTGAGCAAATGTTAGTATGATGCAACAAGGAGTATGGAACTGAAGATTAATGTATCAAATATCAAGACAGTTGCATTTCGCAGGGGAAATAGAGTGAACAATTGCAAGTTATACATAAATGGAGAAAAAAACAGAGCAAGTAGATGAATCTGTGTACCTTGCTAGAATGTTTATGAAGATGACAAAATGGACACAGTTTAAGATGTGCAAATGGTGTTGCAAATAATAAATGTTTATTAAAATAAACAAAATGGCTGGGTATAAGATCATACTTCTGTCCACTTTATTATATGGTAGTAAGAGTGGATTATGTCCAAGAATCTTAGAAGTGACTTCAATGCAGTAGGAATCATTCCTTAAGAAGTAAAACCAGAAGACAGGCAGTCAGGAATGAAGTGATGCTGAAAAAATGTGGATTGAATACAAAAGTGAGTGATCACTATCAAATAAGTAATTTGAGGTGGCTTGGTCATATTAAGAGAATGAGAGAACTGAACAGCACAACAAATGTTGGAAAGAAGAATGAATGGATTGAGGAAAAGAAGAAGACCAAAAAACATGGTTAGACGTTAATGAAATCCTCTAGAACAGAGAGGTCAGAAGCTTAAAGAACAGACAATGTATGAAGCAGTGCACGGGCATGGTGGAAGATAGTATGCAAGGATAGGAAATGAGGAATAATGAGGAATAATGAATGGTGTTTGTATAAACTAGTTTGAACTATTTCTTTTTTCCCCCTTTCATCTCATAACTTTAATTTCTTTAGCTTACTATTTCTTGTTCCTTTTCCACACTCTGCCTTATCTTGCTTATCCAGAAAAGGAATAGCATGTACATACTAAAGGAAAAATCCATTGTTGATTGTTAAATAGATAAATAGAATAGCCTCTAGTTTGTGTTCTACAATTTATGTTTTGTTAACTGGAGAAGCAAGTTACCCATGGTTCTATAAGTCTGGACATACCATGCTTCACATCTATTCCATTTGTTTATCAGAAATTAAAGCTACCTACTTTTAGATTAAAGTAGCAAAAATATTTTTAAAGAAAATCTATGACAGCAAACTGAATTATTTGGAAAATTGCACTTCAAAAATAAATTCCTCAAGATGAACAAGGTTCCAATGTGCTTGAAAAAAATAGGAAATAGATTCTGAAACTTGATCAGCTTTTTCAAAAGCAATGTGACATTAAAAGAAGAAATACTTTCAGTACATTAGTGATCTGTATGGGACCTCAGAGAGAAGGTAAGACAGGGCAATTGGCAGCAGCGTCCATGGCTAGGAGAATAGTCAGATCCACTGAAGGCATCTTCTGTAACACTCTACAGACTTCTATCTAGAATCAGGCCACTAGTATGGACTAGTGATTGCAATGCTTACTTCAATACCACTTACAGCTGATGGTAAAACCCAATTCATTATCTGAATGTAGCATGCCATCTCTTATTATTAAAAAGGGTATATTCATTTGGCAAAACTATAAAGTAACAACCAGTCCCTGATTCTAAGAATATAACTGTCTTGTAAATTAGTGTGTAACTACATAGGTATAAAATTATGTAGCCCAAACGGCCCATTTTACTCAATCTCACTTCTGTTAGAAATGCATATAATTGTAGGCCTCTGAGGATAGCAAATCAAACTTTTGTTTTCAATGAAGCACAATATGCATGTTGGCTTACTGTCAGCTGTCACAAGGTTCACCATCCCAGCAATCCAGTCCTTGATTCAGTATAAAGATCGTGCAGGCTGGTGGCAATGGGGAAGCTGAATTTTCCCTGAACGGGCACCCATGGATCACTACCCCAAAGCAGCCACAAGAACAGCTAAAGAGAAGGGTGGGATTTGGTAACAGAATCGTATATTTAACAAAAGGTGAGACAGAGAGCAATGGAGGTACAAGTGGAATTTAGCCACAAGAAGGTACCTACTTCAGGAGGGGAACCAAGACACTTTCTGCAATGCAATAAAAATCTTAGGGAAAAGGAACCGGTGGGCTGCCATAGAAGAAGAAGGGAACCACTGACACTCTCCAAGTGACCCTTGACAGGTTTCTCCTCTATGACCTAATCCCCAGTTGGCAGGAAACTTTTTTCTCTCTCTCATGCACTGAAATCTAGGCTAAACACAGCCAAATCTGAGACAGCTACAAGAATACCTGAAACATCAGCTGGTCAGGAAAAATGTTATTTCTTAACTTACACACTAGATTGAAAAGACAGGAAATGAGGGCCGTATCTTGCCAAAAAAGACCTTTAAGGATACTTTTGAAGCATCTTACAAAACACAGTGCTGGGAAATTCGCTGCTACTGAGAGTGGGATTAATTACTCCAAAAGTTAAGGACTTGCAAATCATTTCCAGACAACAGACACAGCACTCAACTAGAACTGCAGGGAGCTGTGAACTGTGACATATGGTTGCTCTCAACACTTCCTCCTCTTCATCTGCCTTGTGTTTGAACCAAACTGGATCAGTTCAGTTACCCTGTGATTATTTCTTTGGTCTCAGAATAAAACTAGAGGCTGGATATTGGAAAATTTCTGCGTGCAGAGTTTCGCTCAGAGATTTTTGTCTGTAGCCAAGCGTCTTTCCATGGGAATATTCAGAGCACCTTCCATTAAGTTGGGCCCCAGTTACCTGAACTGCCATGCTAGCTGCAGGTCCTGGAAGTTACTGTGCCAACCCACCTGAAGGCTGGTTTGGAGTACTATTTTATCAGGTCCAGGTTTTCCAAGAGTGTCTCTCTGCAGGTCTGCTTTCAGAAAGCTTATTTAATCCACTCTCTCAGAAACCGTTATAATCTTACAAATCCCCATAATAGGGCAACTGCAAAGAGGAGCTTTCCACAAGAATAAAGATATGGAAATGCCAGAACCACTTTCTGAAAATTACCATTAGATATACGGATGCTTTCATTAATGAAAACTGATTTATGATTGGAAATCCAGTCCATGTCAGTGAGTTACTTTTCACAAAAATGTGTGTAAAAAGTACAATGGCTATTGTATAATTTCTAAAATGCAGTCTCATTTTTTCTATAACTTACATAACTGCACCGATTTATAAATACACACCTATATACTGTACTATATACAGTTTTTATCCTGATGTTTACAACATGGTTGGTCAAGATAATTTCCACTCAGCACCTTATTTACAGCCTCCAGGACCCTACACTAAAATGGCCAAAGTCTAGCAATGTATTTTTCTTTCTTTCTTTTTTTGCCAAAGTTAAGGGTAGTGAAAAGTTTCACGAGGCAAACTGAACTCATTCATAGCTGTAAATACCCCACAGACTCTGAAAAAGGTCAACATTGTGGGCTATAGTTCAGTCATTTTGCTTGCACGTTTCATCAGCATAATTTGGGCCCATTTTTTCTCATCT
Organism: Python bivittatus; assembly: GCF_059951505.1. Lineage (NCBI taxonomy): Eukaryota > Metazoa > Chordata > Lepidosauria > Squamata > Pythonidae > Python > Python bivittatus. The sequence continues at coordinate 31,972,614 of NW_028277113.1, read as the reverse complement.
GGAAAGTGTTAAGGGAGGGGAAAATATCATGAAGACTTCAGAATGTGAACCAGTCCTATTCTCATCTCAACCATCACCACCCTCAGCCTGGGCTCTTTTGACCTTCTGCCCTCTTATCCCAGGGAAGAATTCTGTCAGTTAAGGATTTTGCCCAGGCTGTTAAAAGTAGCTGATCTTGGCCTTAAAAAAAAAAAAACACACACACACAGCATGTGGGGTTTTTTTCTTGCTTGCCAAGCTTGGAAGGGCCTGGAAATTATCCAGCTGCTATTAGCCTGCCTCTAGTTAAAGCATTTACCGTAGGCCTTTCAGCTGGGTGCCACGTGATTTCATTTCATAGAAACAAAACAAAGAATTTCAGGAGTTAGAATGGGGTGCTGATTTATATTTATTTAAGAAGTAAAAACTGAAGCAGATAATATTCCATTGTGGATGAGTGACAGATTTTTATATAAGAGGTTTAGCACTTCTATTCATTCCTGAGAAATGTATTTGTCCTTGCTGCAGTGCTAAACTGTTCCAAAGAACTGGGATGTCTTAAAATATGCTTTTTCCTGAAACAGAAGGAACATGTTAATAGAAGCTTTGACAGAATATAAAATATTATCTGGGCAGCTTCATTTCAGGACCATTGTTTAACTACAGTTTTCAGAGCAAAAATGTTAATATTGATCTGATCTGATATCTACAGCTGTTACCAATCCCTTATTAGCACAGTTTTTTGGGGGGAGAAGAGTAATTGACAAAAAAAAAGTCAAAAAATTGGAATTGAATGGTTTTAGTTCTCATTTCAGCCAAAATATTTTGAGTTGTATAATGATTAAAAATGGGGAGAAGCTTTCCAGACCACCAGATCATGTTTCCTAGGCATATTTTAAAATTTGGAATATTTCTGAATTGACTTTCTTTTTTCAAAACTGTGCCAATTTTCATGTCACTATAATCATGGGCTTGTCTATATTTTTGTGAGTCTAGAATTTGCAATCAGCATCAGTTAATCAATGTTCAGAGTAATTGCCTCAAATATCCTTGAGTCTACTTCACAATGCATCAGGAAGTGAACTCCCAAAAAAGCCTTCAAAGTCCTTCCACCAAGTTAAAATAAAATAACTCACTGCTCTCCATCCACCCAAGAGCCACGTATTTGCTTACATATAGCTAGCTGTCTGGTTGGTTAGCTCCAAAAACAAAAAGCCAAAAAGCTAAGAGGCTGCTTCATCAGGAGTAGTAGAAGAGAAGAACAGAGGTGGTTTGGCCATTGTTTATCAGTTGCTTTGTTTGCCTCTGCTCCGGCTGAGTTTGTTACAATCATGGAAATCTATATATTTCAAGCAGATGATCACCATGCTGTAGGGAATGTACAAGGACTGGTTAATTTCTCTGTCAGTTCATCTCTACAATACGATCAACAGGACAGGGACTTCTTTCAGCTCCCTTTCCACACGTTGCTCCATCTTCTTTACATGAGCGTGAGGACCTGAGTCCCCATTTATGGCGTTCTTTTAAACCTCTTCTTCAGCTCCCCCCATCGTGGGATGTGTTTAAGCAGGATTTGAAAACTTACTTATTTAGACAAGCAGACTGATGATGCTTAGCAAAGTTAGATGGTGATTGAGAATGGCAGTTTGTAAAGTTAAATGATAGGGCTGTTTGTTGTAAATCTTATTGTAAAGTTAGATGGCAAGGGTTTCAGGTTTATAAGTTTAGGATTTCACTGCTGTATAAATGTTATTTTTAGCATGATTGTACATATATATCACAATGTATATTGATTTTATCGCTTTTGTGTAATTTTGACTTGTTAAATTTATGTTAATTTTGATAGTTGTTGGACCATGCTTTGGTGGGAGGCATGTTATAAATATTTTTTTTGTTTTTGCTTGTATTGATCTTAAAAAATGGGAGAGAATAGCCTCAGCCGTAGCAGTTCCATGGTCCTGTTACGTAGCATGCAGAAGCCCTTCTGAGTGGCTTCAGCCACAGGGCAGTTCAGCAACAAACCTTCATAGAGAGCGGTTTCGAGTGGCTTCAAAATTCCTGACAGGATGCTAAGTCTGCATTACAGATTCCCTTCTGAGAAGCTGAGGAAGTTGAGGAAGATCCGTTCAAACAAAACTTCCTCAAAATATTGGATATTTTCACAGGAGGGGAGGGGAGGAGAAAACTGATTGCAAATGCTAGGCTTGAAATGGAAATGAAATAGTTAAGCTAAGCATAGAATTTGGAAGTATGGCAAGAATTCCTTCCAGTGGAAAGCAGATCACTTCCATGTGGCTACAGCACAGGTTCCTAGCATTACACAGGCAATTTTCAAAGGAAAATCTGGTTTTCATTGTTTAGGAGAATGATGGAAGGAAGACAAGTACATCAGATTTGAAATGAGAAGGTTTTTGCATAATGAAAATTGCCAGTAGGTGGGGCATTTTACTGGCAAGCTAAGAGAAGAGTGAACTGCTTTCAAAACTCAAATGGGCCTTAAAAAGAAAGCATTGCCCCACTACGTACTGTTAGGTCTATTATTATCATGAAGGGATTAATTTGTATAAGAGTTCAAACCTGACATTATCAATGCCAGAAACATGTGACACAGTTTTAATGGAGAGAGTATACCTCAACATGTTTTTTTTTTCATGCCCACAGTGTTCGTCTAGCCAGTGCGATAAACCTAGCTTTAAGAGATGGGGCGTTTTAGATCTTCATCCTGTATTTTGGAAATTCAGCACTAATTTGAGCAGCAATAAAGCTTCAAATGTGAATTTTGTTACCAGTATTTTGATAATGAATCTGTGTATTTTTCATTTCCCTTCCTGCATATATAGTGCCGTAACATTACAAAAAAAAAAAAAGCTTTTTTTTTTAATTGATATGCCTGTACAAAAATGCAGATACAGTAATTTATCTTTTATCCACTGTGCAGGTATCAGGATTTTGTTTGTTTTTTTCTGGAGAGTATATAAATAAACATGTATGTGATTTAGTCATACCTGTTAATATATATCACTTGTCATTCAGGTAATCCAGTTTCTTCTCTCAATACAGCTTACTAAAACCTTATGGAAAAAGAATTCCCTTCACTGCTGTTCTGTTGAATAAGAACTGTCAATGCTTTATAGATGAATCACTCAATATTTTAAAAATTGGAAGTTTGCTGTATCAGGCTGCAATCATATTTGTTCAGGGCCAAAGGAGAGATTAGGTTCCCCAAAGTGGTCAATATCGACCCCTAAGGATTGATGGGACTATCCAAGGGGTTGATGTTGTTGTTGTTTTTGTAGTACTATTAAAGTATATTGATTAAATTATTTTCATATAATAAATATTTGGGGGTCGCTGAACAATCTGAAACTTCATGAAGGGATCAATGAGTTGAAAAGTTTGGGGACCCCTGCCTTAGGAAGACAAGGTGCAAGGGCTGGCCTCAGATAGAAACATGCAAACTTCCACCCCCCTCATAGCTCCTGCAAAAATCTCTGCAGGGCTTCCCTTGCTGATGTTGGAGTTCTGTTGGGTAGGGCTTAAAGGAAGGCAGATCCAGAAGTGTATTATGGGTAGATTGGAATGCTTTAGTGCTACTTCATCCCACAAGGCCTATTGCCCTCCTAGTCCCCAGAGAAGGTCCTAGTATGTAAAAATATATGCGAACCCAGAAGCTGGAAATCCATAATTACAAGCAAAAGCAGTGAAATTGTTTAGAGAAGGGAAGGACACTCTAGGACAGGAAGGGAATGAGGAAAATGCCCCTCTCCTCTCCTTTTTGCCTCCCTGGTGAGCCTGGGAAGATTTGGGAAGAAGGATATTGTCTCTTTTTTTCTTCCCAGTGAAGCAAGTAGTATTTTTCTGATAATTTTAATATACTTCATAAGTAATGTTTTTGCTTTTTAAAAATTCTGCATGGATAATCATCACTGCTGCAATACTCCATTAATGTAATATTAAGGGTATTAAGACCCACAATTTATGGCCCTCAGATCTTGTTGAGTGAAGACTTTCTTCATCCTTTATCATTAACCATAATGGTTGGGATTGCTAGATGCTGAGCAACATCTGGAGAGCCTCAAGTTCCCTATCTGCGTATTAAGAGAAAGAACATTTTAGAGGTGCAATGGAGGACATTTCTCTGTGCCCCAAACATAAGCAGCCTCTTCTGAAGTCTCATCTAAAATTTAGAGTTTAAAATCAATACTGAGATCAATACTTTCACACAAAGCAAAAAACCAAGCCAGGTAAAAATGAAATCCCAAACATCATTTCAATATTTTGGGTTTCCATACACACTCCTATTGTGTGGTAGAAGAAACCTGACATTAGGCTTATCTACACAACCTCTTTTGCTGTGCTTTTCCAATCTTGAAGCCATTAAATATTGTTGGCCCCCAGAGTGCAACCTTACCAGGTATCTACATTTTTGTGCATATATCTGTAGATGTGATACTGTAAGTAACTGATGGTTTTTCCTGGCTGAAATTGAAATGTCACCAACAAAAGCTGCCACTTATCACCACACAGAATGCACACATCCATGCAGAAAAATGCTCATATGGTCTGGGTGCTCTATCCTATCTCTTTTTTTCCCCCAGAAGACTATCTACTATTGACCTAATGACCACCAGATGGTAGCAAACAGTTAATCTCTCTTGACTGCAGTGTGCTGGTCATCCAGAGTTGTGTTGCTCAGATGTTGCATAAGTGTTCTTGGCATTTGGAACTATTTCCACTGACTTTAGCTGGGCAAAACACATCCTTAGATGACATTAATCAGTCTACTAGTAATGAATTTACCATTAAACTGAGGGGAAAAAAAGGGGGGGGGGAATAGTTGGAGCCTTGGTTTGCAGCTACTATTTGTACAAATTAATGTATGGAAATCTGAAGTATGACTGAATTTATGTCTGCATAGGTGGACTTGAAAAATCTGTATTGGAGAAAAAAATAACAGCAACTAAGATTGGTTATATGGGGAAAAAATTCTACTGTCAAATATTTAGCATATTCTCAGTTCATTGCTATACACTATGCTATAAATAAATAAATTTGTTACAAATATTAAAGCTGTCATTGGTAAAAGTTGCAATAATGATAACATTTTGCATTTTTGGTGTCAGAATTAATAATCATTGGCATGTTTCCAAACAGCTGTAGAATTCATTTTAGGCAGTATATTTGTGGTTAGGGAGCCATCTTGTGGTATGATCATACTGATAAAAAAAACCTTAAAAATGTATAACCATTTTCTGTTTCATCATAAATAGATTTATGCATGATTAGTCATCTATGTGATCCTTTGTTGCTTAGAAAATAATAAAAAGAGGAAGGATTAGCATGTCAATGTTACAGAGGCTAAGAAATATTTCAACCAGTTTGATTCAAAATGATATATTCATTAGAAGCTTTATAGACTGATTAATGTTATCAGAGAATAGCACAGGATGTGTTTGGCCCAACTAAAGTCAATGGGAACAAAGCAAAGCTCAAATTTTTATATTAATGTTCCCCTTCATCATTATTTCATATAATGCAGTCTGGCACTTAGATTCTCTGCCCTGCTGTTTAAGCCACTTGCTGTTAATAGATTCAATTTTATTAAACAGGTAGAATTCAGGTATAGATAAGAATGTCATTCCAAGTTTAATTAAATATGAAATATATGCACCATAGGCTTCAATGCATAATTAGTAGATGTGATTATTTCAAAGGAGAAGAGCGCTGGATTTCTCTGTTCTATTTTCCAACAGAGTGTTAATTAAATGGCAGCTGTGCCCAGTAATACGAGGAAGTGCCATTTGCAGAAAGTTATGCTGCCCTTGGCCAATCAGCCCACTATAGCTTATACTATTCTATCTCCAGCTGAATAACTCTATGCGTTAATAATGTGTGTATTTGTTGTTCAGTTGTTCAGACTCTTTATAATCCGATGGACATCATTTTCCCAAGATGTTTTGTCAATAACTATTCGAGTTCTTATAAGCGCGTGCTTGTGTCATCCGTGATAGTATCTAGGCATCTTGTCTTCTGTGAGCCTCTTTTTCGATTGCCTTTGATTTTTCTAATCATCTGGGTCTTCTGCAGTGACTCTTTCTTTCACATTATGTGTCCAAAATATCTAAGCTTTAGCTTTTAGTTATTACTGCTTCTAGTTGAGTAGTCTTGTTTCATTTCATTTAGTATTGAATTGTTTGTTCTTGTCAATGGTATTCTCCACGTTTGTTTCAGAAACACAAAGGCACACAAAAGCCATAGAATTTCCTAAAAATCTCATAAAAATTATTTTTAAAAAAAATCAGAAATGGTTATTGTTTTTAACCAAGCTGATATTACATAGAAATTAGCATGTTTTCTGTGTATCAGCACAATCCACACCAGAATATACAGAATCATGCGTGATTCCCTTCTTCTACTTCCCCTCATCTGATGGATTCAGAACAGTGTGATTGGTGAAGGTCATACTGTAACATGTACACTGCAGCCAGCCCACTGCTCTTCTGTCTTAACAATATGGCAGCTTTGCAATCTTGGTTCTCTCTAGCTACATGGACTTTGTTTTCCAGAATGGTCTAGAAAACAATGCTGATTGCGGAATTCTGGGCACTGAAGTCCTTGCATCTGGAGGGAGCCTGTATTGTGAGGTCTAGTTTATGGCAGTGCTCAACCATATTGGAAGATTCTCACTCTGTCATGAGGATTTGAATACCTATCTTTGTATGCAGATAATACTGCATTTTTGGCTGAAAACATGAAAAATTTGTAGCATATGTTAAATTATATGATGCATCAAGGAGCACTGATCCAAAGATTAATACAGTGAAGACCAAGGCAGTTGTATTTGATAGAGGAAATGGCATGAACAATTGTAAATTATATAATATTCACTAAAATGGGGAAATGGATGTAGAGATTTAAAGATGTGCAGACGTTGGTAGAAAGGCAATGAGCTGTATATGAACTGTTACAAGAATTGAATGTTTGTCAAAATACCTGTGTATGGTAGCATGCTGTATTATATGGAAACAAGTGTTGGATATGTCAGGAGTACATAAATAAGTTTTATAGTAAAACAGGAAGAGATAGGGTCAAGTACAATTGGGTGCTGAATAACGTGGATTAAATACAAGAGTGACCAGTATGAAAGAAGGTGGTTTGATCATACTGTACAGAGAAAACAAATATTTAAAGGAAGGGTGAATGCATCAAAAGGAAGAATATTGTGAATATAGAGGGGGAGCGTTGCTTCCCAGTAGGCTCAGACAAAATATACATCGCCTCATACAGGCTGCAGACCTGACAGAAAATTCATATTCCCATGGTAGGTATAGCTCTTGGTCACATACAGAGTCAGATTACCCCACCCCCTTCATCTGCAGGGGTAAAAATTCAGCCCTTTTAAAAACAAAGTGCAGAACTCAAGGACACCATAGATAAAGTTTTCCATCCAGCAGCCTTACAAACAGCACTGTAATTTATCATCTCCATTTTACTTTTTAAAGTTAAAAAAAGTTTTTTTAAATGTATTTTTTCATTGTTTTAATAATTTTTTTGTTTGACTGTTGTGAGCTGCCTAGATTCGTTGAGAGTCAAGCGGCAAAGAAGTTGCTAAGTTGTTAAAGCCCTCAGGAAAATGAAAAGTTGAAAAATCTGGTGCCAAAAAAGAGGCACCATACAGTAATTTTCCCTATTGCTACAGGTTCTCTGATGGCTGAACAAGGGCCCCTGAAGAAAATTATTGACTGGTACAAAGACCCATTCACTTCCAAACAGGACAAAACTCAAACCTTTATCTGTTCAGCTCCTTCATGACTTTTCCAGAATAAATGCTTTGCATAGCATTTTATGGTAGTGGATCCAATGTCTGTTTACTAGCCTTATCCCAGATTATAGCTAAAAGATGCATAATCTATCACAACTACAGTAATGATATACACTTTGGAAATTAGCAGAACTGTACTGAACATGCTCAAAAAGAAAAGAAAAAAAAGATAAGGGGAGGAATTTCTAATGACTATTAGCCAGAAACATGTTCTCTAAGGAGCAACTATGTAGTCAGAATACTGCTAGAAAGTGAGGCTGTGCCATGCATTCAAATGAGATCCTTCGCAGTAAGTGGGAACATGAACTAAGCACATCTCTTCAAATCAACGTATGCATTCATGTATAACCGCTTCGCTGGGAAGACAGCAAAGCAGATGGATACGTACAGGGATATATAGACTGCCAAGAATGGTGTTCAAAGTCACTGGGCAAGCCTTGCATAAGGCACATTTGCTTCAATGATTCAAAGAAAAGTACTTTGTTCACGCTCCCAGACACTGCAAAGTACCCCTTTCAAGTCCTTTGTGTTGCTCTACTACAAACTGCTAGATACAAATAATTAGAAATTGGTGCTGCCATCTTGCACTGCTCATTAACACCCCTGGGACAGCTGGTTGATATGCATCAAAGACACTGGACTGAGCTGCTTGACCAGCAGGGCAATTATTTTCTTCTAAGATCCTAGAACACAGCAAGGGCACTGGGCTCTAAAACAGATCTTATTTATGTCCATGTAAATTAGTTGAAGACCAGCCTGTAAAATGTTAATACGCCAGAAACTTCTGCTACAATCAGTTATATGGCATTTTTAAAGACCTATTGTTACTGCTGGAACTCTGAAACTTAAATTTCACTACTGTATATGAGGAATATGGAACAACACAAAATGTTAAAAGGAAGAGTTTCAATTGATATTCATGGAATGGAAATGTAATGCTAGCAAAGAACTATCCATTACCAAAACAAAGTTGAAAATATAAAGATCAATTTTTTTCCATTTGTATTATTGTCATTTTCCAGACAAATCAAAGATTCTTTCTATGTTCTTTGTAATCAAATAGTATTTTGCATTTTTTAGGGTTAGGAAGATTGCTTATGGAGGGAAGAGGATGGGGTTGGCTAACTTACCTTAATGATGGGTACAATTTCTTTAAAAATCAGCTCTATATTTTAGAAATAAAAACTGTGGATATTAGCATTAGATCAGCAACTGACATACTTAAAAGTAAGCTTCTGTGAAGACAGTAGGATTTAATTAGGAATAAACTTGCATATGACTTATGGGCAGAAAGGCAGGATATAAATCAGCTGTAGGATGGGCCTGCCATACCTGAGCTGGCCTGCAAAGCTATACAGGAAAATCTAACTCTTTGCTGCCATCTACTGGTAGCTCAGATTAAGCCTAGGAACTGCCAAATGATTAACAGCTGTATGGCTAAATAAAAATATATTCTTTCAAAACAAGCAGTCTTTAGTGCATAGATTTGTAAAATCATCATGAATAAAGTTTGAGAATATTCTCTGTTTTGTTTTTGAATTTTATTGAAAGGTATCACTGGTGTGATCTGAGCCGAAACAGTGAAGTGTGATGTTGGTTGTGTCAACAGAAAGATGCATGCACCAGACCAATGCTGCAGCTAATATCTGAATATTTCATAACTAATGAATAATACAAAATGTTAGCTAGCTTACAGTGGAGCTCCTACAGCTGAGCTCCAAAATACTTCCAGCTTAATACTCAGCTGCTCGTGAGGTTGTACCTAAAGTCTCTACATTTATCAGCTTTCAGTCAACTATCTGCTTGATTTAATTCTTATTGCAGTTTTTGCACAAAACATAACTCTTTCTAGTGACCAGAAGCTACCATTTCTGGCATTTTCCACAGGACAATAAGCATTTCATTCTAAGCTACATTCATGGACTTACAACAGCTTCCCACTCCCTCTCCTCATTCTCCCTCCCTGTTTCTCATTCTCTGTCTCTATATAAAATGAAAGTGAAATTTACCTATTAAAGTTTAAGTCAGACTCCTGCTCATTCCACACAGCAAGACTGAAATCCATAATATACCTTTTTCTCAAATTGGGTTTTAACAAAGCAACACAATATAATATAGAGTATAATCTATTAATTAAATTCTATTTAACTTCCTTTCCTTCAAAGAGGCTCTACAGCAGCACTCAGTGTTAGGTTAAATTGAGAAAGAATAGCTGGGCCAAGATCACCTTATAAGTTTACATCACGTCAGTTTTTCAACCACAACAGTATGTGAGATAAAACAGTTGTGTGGTACATTTTACAAAACAAAAAACCACCCCACAATTTAATCACCATGCTCTACTGGCATTGAAATTTTATGAAACCAGATCGCACAACTATTCATTGTAAAGACATAATTAATTTGTGAATATGTGTGGTTGCTTAAAAACATTTTTAAAAGCCATAATTAGTGTAAATTGGGTGGTTTTCTGAAAAACCTTATTCTACATAATTCACATATTCTGGCCATTAAAAATTCATACAAATTACATATAAGTTCCTGAATTCCATAAATGTGGTGCTTTCCGAAACATGTACACAGTGTTGTGAAAACCTTTCTTGTGTACTGCAGTGGCTAGGAACCTCTGACTCTCCAGATGTTCCTGAGCTCCTCCATCCAGCATATCCTGTTTTGAAGAATGGTGGGAGCTGTAGTTCAGTACTATCTGGAACCCTACAAATGTCTGCCCCGTTTAACTGGATCTTAGCCATCTTATAAACAGGCTGAAAAGGCTACAAGAAGCAGCTTTGTTGATACTTAAGCTCTCTCCATAATAGCTTCAAACAAACTCAAAAACAAGTTATTATAATGTAAACTCAGCAAAACAAGGTAATTTTTGAAAGACAGATGGATCTGGAAGCAAGCAAACGAAAAGTGAGGCCATATGCTCTTTGTTTAAATTCCATTGATGAGACATAATATTTTGTAAAGGATGTAACTGAAATCTATGATGAGCATATATAATGTTATTATACTAGAATCTATTTATATTGTTCCCTCAGAAGCTTGATTTATATCTGCCTATAAAAACAAGGAAATGACTTCTGGGGCAGACAAACAAAGGAGCACAATTCTGCTGTCATTTCTGAATCCTATTTATAGTGATGGCATTTTAAAAGTTCAAATGGTTTCATTCTTTACTCTTATAACTGCAGATCTTCTGTCAGCTTTTGTCCCCAGGTCCTCAATTCTGTGAAAATAAAGGTTTAATTTATCACAAAAACAGCAATACTTGGATTTTATGACCTACTGACTTTTCAATTGTTTTTTCCAAACAAAATAATTATAGACATCATCCCAACTTTGTGCCTCGTGGACATAAGGTCCTTAGAAGAGGAGATCCAGAGCTTTTCTTCAGCTATTTTTTGCTTAAGGAAGGAAGCTGGAAGTACGGTTGAGAATTGACGTTTTAAAAGATGTTCCAGCACATTCTTGTGATTGTAACAGTGGCTTCATGTTAAGGAAACATAAGATGAATCTTTTCACCGCTTGACAATAAAAATTGCCATTTTTTTTTTTGTAACTATCTTTGTAGGATGCTATTCTGAAAGGCACACTTAAAGCAATCACTTGAAAAGTTAGCAGTTCTCTTTGAGACTCACTAATATAACCATCCATTAACTGATGTTATATTTCTTATTTTTATATGTTTATATTTATGAGCTTCCCAAAGAGGTACTATGGTGATTTACAGTGTAAAACAATACCATAAATGTAAATCAATATCAAAATATACCTATTAAGAAAACAAATCTTCAAAAAATAGAGAGTGAAATGAATTATATGTAAAGTAATCCAAAAGGGTTGTGAAATGAAAAATTTTAATGACCCATCCTAGGGTTTCCAGATACCTGAACAGGCAAAGGAGGACATGGACAATTGGAAAGGAGGCCAAATGGGGGGAGGGGGGGGAAGAAGACACACTAACTATTTAACTTCTTAGCATCCACAACAAAAATTACAGTGAGAGACTTCCAAAAAAAAAAAAAAAAGTAAGGCCTACATGTATATGAAATTACTTTTTCCAGCATCAGAAAGACTGGTTTTTCAATAGCAGGAACTTGTTAGAAATAGTTAGAAGACAAAAGCCTTCAGCATGTAACTGATTAAGGTCTTGTCAATTTCAGGCAGCAGTGGAAGATACTACAGGTAGTCTTCCTTTAGCAACCACAATTGGGACCAGCAACTCCATCGCTAAGCAAAGCAGTCGCTAAGTGGCAAATCACATGACCATGACTGTGCTTTTCTTTTCCCCACTCCCTCGCCATTGGAATGCTCACGCACTAGGATAATTAACAAGAAGGGAATTAATGTTTGTATTTACATGTATTGAAGAGAAAGGGATTACAAGAGAGTAAGCAGGCACATAATGGGGAATACACTTTGAAAGCAATGTGCTGGTGTCAGCAGCCATGAATGTGCTCAGCAAACAGCTGGTATATTCCCCATTGTGTGCCTGCTTACTCTCTTGTAATCACTACCTCTCAAATCTCTCTGCTCCGCAAGGGGGGGGGGGAGAAAAACAACAGGTTAAGCACCCGACAACTGACTGTAATGACAATCACATGACTGAGGGACACTGTGAAGGCCATAAATGTGGGCATGGTCGTAAAGTTATTTCTTCAGCACCATTGTAACTTTGAATGGTCACTGAATGAGGCAGTTGGTAAGCGAGGACTACCTGTATAGTTCTGGCCATAATATAATATATTCCCCAGAAAAGGGAAGACAATTGGTGCAGCCATCTCTTTTGGCTTTTGTTTATTCAATAAATTAAATAGTTAAACAGGTTAAACATGAGCCAGCAGAGTGATTGAGCTACTAAAAAGGCAAATGCTATATCAGGATGCAATAATTGCAGCACAGAATTCAAATCAGAGGTAGTAGTTTTTCCATCTACTCTGCCATGGTCAGACACCATTGGGAGTATTGTGTTCAGTTCTGCATGCCATAAAGGACAATGTCAAACTAGACCAAGTTCAGAGGAAGGCTACCAAAGTGAAGGGTCCAGAAACCAAGCCCTATGAGGAAGCATTAAAAGATCTGGGTATGTCTACAGAAAAGACAACTAAGGGTGAAAAAGTGACACCCAGAAATGGGTGGATTTATTCACATTACCCCAGAAGGCAGGATTTCAACCAGTGATCTAAAACTACAGGAATGGGGTTCAGGCTAGACATCCGAAGGATCTTCTTGATTGTATGAGCTATCAGCCAGTGGAACAGGCTGCCACATGATATGGTGAGTTCAAACAGAGGCTGGATGGTCATCTGTCAGAAATTTTCTGACAGGACCTCCACCACTAGATGTCTCCTTCAACTCTACAGTTTTATGACCACAGAGTAAGACCATTATATCTGGATTGTGAAAATCTAATTTACTCCTAGAGGGTAACAAAGAATTAAATGCTTTTGAATTAAAAAGTGGCATTCTACAAGCAAGGCACTAACCTCCAACATCATTTTTATTTTGGAATGGATTTCAGCCCCAAACGGGCTCAATAAACTTTTTAAAATGAACACAATTACCCCAGTGCATTGTAAGTCTGCCCACCTACCCAGAAAATATAACAATTAAGGAAAATAGGGACTGTCCTGTTGCAGAGGCTTCCACAAGAGGTTTCAGAAAAGTCAAGATGGCAGCTATGATCAATGTCCTGCTTTTTTCTACAACACACATAAAAAGGGGCACAGCTGGCATTGTAGTCACAGCTGCCACCTTGACTTTCTTGCCACCCCAGCAAAGATTAAGAACTGTGTTCTAGACCACTATTTTGGGTTTTGGCATTGCAAACAATTTCCCAGTATAGGAAACACAACAGATAATTAAAGACAATTATTAAAATACAGCAATGGCTGAAAAGTTGAGAAGGCTTCTATATTGGGGTTGCCCATTAGCAATGGAGCAATGGTACTAAAGATTAAACTACTTTTTAGCAATTTAAAAGGCATTGAACGGACAGAGGTTTTAAAAACATACTCCCTATAAGAACTGCACTCCCAGCCCCAGAAAGCTGTGCTTGAGGGGCACCCGACCAGCCCCTTCCTCCAGACCACTATTGATCCACATGACCACGTATGCTGATTAAATAGACTAAAGTTTCCGTTTCCATTTCCAGTCCTCCAGGCCGCTAGGGGGCGCTTCTTGCCATCGACTCTCTCGTGCCGCCTCTGGCTTCACTTCCGGGAGGCTGCACCCACTGGCTGGACCCCGGTTCTCCCCTTCTGTTTCTTCTTCTTCTCAGGCCGGGGTTAAGGTGTCGCGCACGGCGAGCGAGGGCAACCGGTCCCGGGCCGGGCCCTGACTGAGGTGGCGGGAAGTGGGCCGCGCGAGCCGCATGAGTGGATGGAGCCGGGCTCTGGGCTGCAGCGAAGGGGGCCGGGGTTCGGCGGGGGCGGGCTGGGCTCGGCCGGGGTCTCCCCCGCGCTCTCGGGGCCTCAGGCCCGCCGCAGGAAACAGCCACCACGGCCGGCCGACTTCAAGCTGCAGGTGATCATCATCGGCTCTCGAGGCGTCGGCAAGACCAGCCTGATGGAGCGCTTCACGGACGACACTTTCTGCGAGGCCTGCAAGTCCACCGTAGGTACGAGGAGGCCGGTCGGCGTGTGGTGGCCGGGAAGGGAGAGGAGAGGAAAAGCCTCCCTTGCCTTGGGAGATGGACGGCGCCAGATCGCGTGAGAGGCGGATGCGGGGAGGGCGGGGGCGGGGGGGTAGCCGAGGGCATTGTTCAGGGCTGGGCAAGTGTTGGATTTGCGCTTTGAACTCCCCGAGATACTGCAACCCTCCGCCTTTTCTTTCGGGGGATGCCGCTTCCCTAACAACGACTGTCCTGAAGTCCTCTTTCCTCCTTCCCTCGCTTTCACACACGCAATGCCACAACTGGAAGCGCTTCTAGTGAGGATTGCTGGTGGGATGCATGTCAGGGAAACTCTCCTACTCTCAGAAATGTAGTGCAGTGTTTCTCGACCTTGGCAGCTTTAAGATATGTGAACTTTAACTCCCAGAATTCCCCATCTGGGAATTCTGGGAGTTGCAGTCCACACATCTTAAAACTACCATGGTTGAGAAACACTGATTAGTGCATCATTTTATTACAGGACCAGGAGGCAGTATTTCTTGATTCATCAGGGAAGAAATGAAAAATAAAGCTGCCAATACATCAGTCCTTTTATACACGTTTGTAGAATACTTACACCTGGGATACTGCACACACTTCTGGTCACTTTGCCTCATAAAGGATACTGTAAGAACCTACAACCCTGAATTAAAATGTCTGGAATTATTCTTTTATAGGAAAATGTTACAAAGTTTCACAGAATTTCACAGGCTAGAAACCAGGAGACCATGAGTTCTAGTCCTGCTTTAGGCACAAAGCCAGCTGGGTGACCTTGCGCCAGTCACACACTCTCAGACCGAGGAAGAAGGCAATGGCAAACCACCTCCAAAATCTTGCCAAGAAAATTGCAGGGACTTGTCCATGCAGTCGCCAACTCAAAGGCACCCAAAAGAAAAATTAGATTATATTTGCTGTTTTTGTGTTTTTTTTAACCAAGCATCAGTGGACCTTCAATAACCACAGTACAGTATCTGTCCATTGCTACTGCAGGCACATTCTGTGGTTCTTTCTGTCCATTTGGACATAAATGGCCATGATCAACTGTGATCTAGCAGCAAATGTGTACAAGGGTTTTTCTTCAAGAGGCATGTGACTATAGGTCTCCCTTGTTTTGTTTCTAGATTGTCATGTCCAACTGCAACATGGTGCTTTTTCTCACTGGAACAAGCCAGAGAGGGAAACTTAATGAGAGATAATATATCAATTGATATCAATATATCAACATAGAAACAGATCATGGAACGATTTGCAGCTACAGCTTGGGGAGGGTTGCACATCCATAGGTAAATCAAGACTGGTCCGTATCAGCCTGAATTTTTACAGGCAGAGACCATGAAAATACTACATATTGCACTATCTGCAACCTTTGAACAGTAAAAGTTACATTTTCTTTACAGATTTACTTTTTAAAATTATCAGCCATTTGAAACACTCCTCTATGGTGTGTACATTTTTCCTAAGGAAAAGTTGGGATTGTCATATGGCAGTGCTGTGCATATTTTTTCAGAAGTAAATTCCACTGTTTTCAATAGGGCTTACTCCAAGGTGTATTTAGGACTGCAGCCTTAGTATTTTAATACCATTCTTTTGAGTGAAACCTTTATGGATTAATTTTAATAATTTATAGAATTCCTGCTTCAAATAATACTTCACACATTCTTTTGTCTCCTGGGGAACCTCTGGGCATGTGCCATATGCTTCATTTGCATTGGAAAGATGATTTGTAGCTTATCTTGAGTTAATGAAATGCATTAGCTATATCTATGTGCTTCATAATCAACACATTAAAATTATGATGTTGATAAGCAAGCTGCTTTTCATAAAAATTATACTGACATTAGTGACCTGTTAAAAGAAATATAGTGAACTTCATTCACTAAGGTTCCCTGGTATGACTTGAAAACCACTATCTTGAATTATGATTCAGAAACCAAATAGATAATTCTAGCAGTTCATTGTACCTGCTAAATAGATAGAATTATTCTCATTGGAATAGGCAAGTCAAGTGAAGAAATTAATTTCCTTGGTCAGACCAGATCTACTACCTCTCCTAAAATATTTGTGAAATAAACGTGTTTATTGTTTGTTTCATAAAATGTTTGTGAACATGCCATTTCATGGTTGTGAAAAAACTGCTGCTGGAACTTGACAATGGGGGAGTTGGCTTTTAAGGTAGTTGGTATATCATTTTAACTATCTGCATACTTTATTAAAATTAATTAGTCTACCATGGTAAAATCTTATAGCCATCATATACAGCTCAAGATCAGTGAAGTTTGTATACTTGTGAGACTTTATAGGACTGTCCATTACATAAAGTTGCAGAGAATCTTTCTATATGCTTCTCATTTTACACCATGTTAATGTTAGTAGGCCAATATACATTTAAAATAGATTTATAAGGACTCACTGTGAAATATATTTTAATAGATATAAATTGCATTTACTGCATTCATTAGATTTTAAAACTTAATAGTTCACACTCTTGATTTAAGTTTTCCCTTATTGTGGTTAAAGGATGGGATTTTTTAAATTTAATATGGATTAGTTAATGTAAGGAAATTTTAACTTAAATCAGAATATAGTTATACTATAGAATATAATAACAGATTACTTTGGCTTCAGTTCTATACCTTGGAGCATATCTCATTGCAATCAGGAGAACTTACTTCTGTGTAAACATGTACAAGGTTGCAATATGTGTTTCTTTTAATAGTAACTTACCAACTCTCATGTGTATACTAACTTTAGAAACTGGAAGCAAGAATTGCAGAAGTTAATGAATAGCATTGACTCATCATAGAATTTTTTTTTTTAATTTTGTGTTTGTTTTCAGTGTTTTAGTAGCTGATATTTCCTACATAAAGTGCAAAATGCCTCTTAAAATCTGGAGCAGAGACGTCAAATCCATTTCCCATCCTTCCTATCTTGTGTTCTACCATATGAGAACAGTTATCATGCCACGCAGTCTGCCAAATTCTTGATAAACTCTATTTCTGTAAACCTCTTCTCACATTATATCCACACTTTGGCTTGGTTCCCACATAATACTAAGCCACTATATGAATGTACAAATCATACACTGTATAATTTTTTAGACAAATTTAAATTGTAAGTTGACTCCTTTCTGAGTTGAAAGAAGATTCAGAAATTAATTGTAAATAATATGTGTAAACTAGCTTGATCTGCCGCCTTCAAGAAGAGATGCAGCTGACACAAGTTGAGCAAATATTTTCTTAAACAAACTGCAGGAGTTGTGTCAAACCAGAAACATTTCAAAGTTGCAAACTTCAACCTCCTCAGGTAGTCCTACACCATACAGGATAGTGGAATTCCACTTCCCAGGTCAATTTGTCCATTAATTATCAGTAGTTTGTCTTGACCACATTCAGTCTACTACTGCAGCCTGATAGTAGTATAAGATTGCCACGACTTTTAACATTTGGCACCAGATGAAAGGAGGGAGAGTATATTGATCACATTTAATGGCAAAATCCAGAATGACCTCTCCCAGGAGTTTCATGTAAAGGTTTATTGGGTATCCCAACAGCCAGTTAGTAATGCTCTACTGAGCCTGATAACTTACAGCAATGAAAACATCACAACATAGCTCCATAGACCAATGTCCCCAAAATATACAGTGTTTGAAATCAACATTAGTATCTTAAATTTAACTTGTTCTAATGCCATTACAATGCATTTGTGAAAAACGAAGAAGTAAGTTACACATATTTTGAGTTTAGAAACATCTATAAAGTTTAAAAATAATCTGAATATATATTCTGAATATATAAAATGAACTAAAGAGTGTTATAGTTGCCACTTCTTTATTTGAAAACATTTTAAATAGTCCCTTGCTAAACATTCAACACAATATATATGGAATAAAATCAGTTGATGAACTAAAGACTTGTATCAGCTCATCACAAACAACCAAAAAACAGCCAAATAAGTTCTGAAACAAAGTCTTACATGTCTTTGGAAAAGTGAACAAATGGAGAAAATCTCTGGATTTCAACAAGCCAAGTACTTACTACTTAACGCTATAAACATAAAAGCTTTACTGCTTATTCTGTAACATTTTTCCTTACGGAAGTACAAAGTTGGTTTGATTTGTTTGAGGGAGTGTCTTGTCCACAACTGATTAATGTCCTTCAAAATCAATAAATATTTTTAACTTAATCCTCATGTAAAAAGCCAACATTTAAGCCAGTGTCTCACACTGGCTCTCTGAAAAGGTTTTTGTTCCAAGTTCAGATTCAGAATCCACCTTGTGCAGATAAACATGTGAATTGTAAGAATATATTATGCTAGAATCAAATATCCCATTGCCCCTAAATCAGTTGGCAACCAATAAAATGGAGTACTTTGCTTAAGTATATTGTAAATTTTGCTTTTAAGACTGAACAATCATTTATTCTGGATTGGGTCATCTGTGACATCTAACAAAATGAAAATTGAACCAATGAGTGGAACTAAGTATAGTAAATGAGTGCTGATTTCAAAATAAGAATGGAGATCAGCTGTTAAGTTATAAATATCTGAAGTAGTATAGGAAGAAACAAAACAGATAGGCATGATTTTGTTTTATGATTAACTTCAATTTTGGCTTTGGAAAATAAACGATTTGAGATTCTTAGTGTTTTTCAGTTATATAGAAAGAAGTATATGACTTGTAGGACTTATCTACTAGGCTGTAGGAAAATTACTGTAAGAATTTCACACCAATGTTATTTATGATTTTATCTTAGCATTTTTCAGAATACACTCAACTCCATGATAATTCGTCTAACTTTTAAAGTTGTACAGCTGTAAACAGCAATGATAAAATATGGTTTTGATTTTATAGTCTACTGCAGCATTATGAAGGATATCTTTCTAATGTGTGATTTGGTCAAGCTTCAGGGCTAAGTCTATTCTATATTTGCCTTTTTTTCCCTTTGGCCTACTTGTTCCCTAGTTGACATAGCTTAGACTACAGTTCTGTGCATTGTTATCTGGGACTAAACTCTAATAGATGCAAAGAGATCACTTCAGAATGTGGCTTTTGGCATGTCACTTAAAAGAATGGCCTTTAACCCCTCTCCTCCAGTTTTGCACGCAAAGTTTTATCGTAAGTAGTAAGTAAATAGGAATTGCCAGTCCCTTTAATTGCTTTCCTGTGCATTTTTTTCCTGCCTACCATAATTCTCACCTCTCTTCTTCAAGAACACAAAGTGCTGCTATTATGTTCTTGTAAACATCCCTTGGGGTTCCTCTCCTAGTACATAAACAGAACCAAAGAATACCTGCTAATAATTGTGTCTAGGAGAGTACACTTATTTTATTTTCCTTCTCTGAGACTTAGAGATAAGGGCTCTAAATTGGGGGAGAATGTAAGTACCTCAGGCTGTGTTAGCTTTTCATAGGCACTTCATGTTCAAATGGAAAGAAAACTAAAACTGGCCAATGACAATAATAATAAGGCAGATAAGGAGATTTTGGAGGCACTATAGGGGATAGTTTCTTTCTCTGTCCACCTCAGGAAGGTGAGAGACAGGCAATTATGCAACTCTTAGATCAGATGATCTACATCTGGAGAAACATGACTAAAATAAAATCCAAAAGGGCAATTTGAGACATACCGAGGCTTTGACTGATCCATTTTTTTTTAGAAAATTATCAGACTATTATGGCTTAACACCTATTTTTTTTCTGAACCTCCTGTACATGGACACATGAAAGAGTATACATGTTATGCTATTTGAAAAGCAAAGACCAAGTATTCTTTTGGGTACATAAAACAAGTTGCATGCTCTGCAGATCCTGATCGGGATTTCTGAAAAAACGTTTTTGTCATATTTTATGTGCATTAGATGATATTGTCTATGTATATAGTATATCTTCATGTTGTCAATGAATAATGTTTTCTGTGAGTTTAATGTATTTTTAGTAAATATTGTTTGAAGTCAGTGATACTGCACTCATGAGTGGCTGACCGTTTATCTCACCCATTTGCAATGTATTCTCAAGATCAGATTTCAGTATACTGTGGTGTAAGTTACAGTACCTGGGAAATGTATATGATATATATGAACTTAATGGAGGATCGTTTTTAGAGGTTTTCAGGTTTTTATTGACAATAGTGAAACAAGAATACCACAAGAATGCCACATAAGATCCATGAGCACACTGAAATGGAACACAGTTCCTTTCAGTAAGAATAGGACAACCTTGATTTTTCTAGCTTGATCTTTCTCTCCACTGAAAGGGCAAAATTGAGTTAGATGGAGTTAGAAGTACTTTTTTTAAAATGTAAAGTTTCAGATGATTCCTATAAAACTGGTGAAGGTATGAGGACATCTAGTTTAAGTTAAATAAATCATAACACCAAAGCCTTTGCACTTATTTAAAGCATTTTCAGTTCTGCAGTGCTTAAGATCCATATAGAGTACGTAATACCTGTCTTTTGTCTCCCAGGTAGTATAGGTCCTCATGTTCAACTTGCTTATATATGAACAGGTACAAAACAATCATACCTGTATTTGCATTTGCTGCTTATTCCTCCTCTTTTATTTACTGTATTTTATTTATAGGTGTTGATTTTAAAATCAAAACAGTAGAGCTAAGAGGAAAGAAAATTAGATTACAAATCTGGTAAGTAAAAAAAAAATGCAACCAGCAGAATGTTCTTTGAAGTTTTGTGTTCTAGCATGGTTTCAGTATGCTGCCTAATATGATTAACTTTTAACCCACTTGCTGCTGAATTTCTTTCTCTCACACGGCATATAGCCGTAGGAACAAGCAACTTGTAAAGTAGTGATAAAAAGGTAGAAATGCATATTGTATTATTTATTGAAACATTCTATTCCTACTTTTAAGCCAAATCAGTTTATAATAATTATATGATATAATTATAATAATAATAACATTTATTAAATTATTTATTTATATAATAATTTATTAAATGTATATGCTGCCCGACTCCAGCAACTCCAAAAAGATCAGTTAAGTAAGGAGGGCCTAGTTTAATGATCTCAACACCTTTTCCTAGCTGAGCAATTATCAATAGTTTTTTGGCTTTTAAAAAAGCTGAGTTGGGTTGTCTGGCTTTCTTATTACAGATAAACTTACGTTCTAAAGGGAAAATAATAGTGTAGCAATAGTGTCTCCTCCATTCCAGCATCAGTTCTTGAATCTAAATGTTATTTAATTGATAGTTTATTCACAGTTTTAAACTTGGATAGTCAGACTTGGGAAAGTCCCTGCCATATATGATACTGGCACCCACGAAAAACTGAAGTAAAAAAAAATACAGTTCTTTGATTGGTGATTTCTGACAATAAGAAAAAATGTATTTAAAAGAGTAACATAGTTTAGTTTTTCATAGTCCAAAATATGAGTGATGGTGATTGTCATAAGCAATTTCTTTTATTTAATATCAGATAATTTTTTACACTAGCATGTTACATACCACAAAATTATTCACAGTAGTGTAGTGAAAATAGCTGTTGTGAGAGACTAAACCAGCTTTATTTAGACAATCTTCTGTAAGATAGCTAATGTTATTAGCCCAGTGTATTAATAATACTTCATGCATAATTAATACTAGTAATAACTGCTAGATATGCTAACAGTCTAGTAGGGATGAAGGGGAATTCAATGGTTGTTTGGATAATACCATGGAAACAATTTAGTAGTACTTAACTTTTGCACAGTCAATTCAGTTTACTAACTCCTCTTGGCAGGTCACCATCAACTCTATTTGTCGCACCATGTGTTTGTCTTGCTTCCATCTGAGTTAATTGCTGTTGCATCTTTCGTATCATCCGTTACTCTAATACTTGAAAATTACTGGCATGACTTCATTCCTCATCTGTGTTCCCATCTGGAATCCTAAGGCCACAGAGTTGGTACTTGAGCCAGAATGATGGTTAGCCATGATGGTTTGTACTGAAGCTAATATGAGGTAATGTAGATTTTTCAATGTGCCACTGTCTTTTAGAATAAAGTTAACCAATTATTGTGGCTTGGTTAAACCAATATTCACAGAACAGTTTAGCTTTTGGAAATATACTGGGTGTTCAATCCTTACTGGTGCATGATAGAGAGCCTTTTGGTCCTGAAATTCTCCATACATAGTATTTCCTTAGATATCCCAATAAAAGTTTTAAAAATAGATTAAATTTAGAGCTTAAACAAATGGAACTTTGCACATATAAACGTGAAGTAGTATTTCATTGAAAATAAAGCTCATATGAGATTTCCTACACTTTAATATATAATAAGATGTGTTAATGGTGTTAACCTAGTTAGTTGTAAGGCTTTTTCCATTCAGTGAAGGTGGGCAAAGCATACAAGGATTTTTCTCACCATTTGAATGAATGAAGATGCTCTTTAGATGAAAGGCTTTCACAATACAGTTGTGACTGACACACTCTATATTTTAATATTTGGGCTAAATTCTCATTCAAGTTGTAGTATTTTCCTTTTCCCTCCACTTCCCAATTCATCTTCTAGAAATTGAGAATCTTACTCTATCACTGTTGCATAACATTCTTAACTAATTTCACCTGTAGAATTAAGCAGAGGCTGTTAAAGAATCTGGGCTTCAAGCTTGGCAAATGCTTCTGCTTATCTTCTATTCGCTGTAAAAACAAACCTGATTAGTACTTGGATGGGAGACGATCAAGGAATTCCAGGTCTGTAGACTGGGGGTGAGGGGACTAGAAGAAGGTAATAGTGAACCATTTCTGTTTTGTTGTGTCCAAGAATCCAGTTTGGAGGAAACTTTACTTTTAATTAACCAATTTAACAAGCATTGTTCCTTTTCTTGTTTCCCTTTTCTGTTATCTTGTGTTGGCACAAAACAATTATTTAATCAAAGCTAGAATTCAAGTACATGCCTTTGCATTTTAAGCATGCCTTCATATTTAAGCCTTCTAAAAATGTTTAGTGAAACTAATTTCCCGTTGAACGAGTGTAATTAAGGCTTACATTATCTGCAACAGCAGTACATCAAGATACACTGATTATTACATTAGGAATGGTTGTGTTAAAGTACATACTCAGCATGCCTTATTTTCATTTTATTTAGAAGTACTTATATAGAATCTAGGTCAATTTTTTTCTTTTGTTTGTCCAGTTATGAATTATAGAATATAAAGCATAATATTTTCATAGTCTAGGCAAAGGTTTTCTGAAAATAGTTGAAAAAAAATCTTAAGAATGGCATATAGCAGGAATACATGTATTACACATTCACCTTTTGCTAACCAATATGATAAACCAATATAGGCAGCATAGAAAAGTATAATTGTTAAAAAAAAAATCCCCTCACTTAGAGCCTTAAAGCTTAAATATTTGGCTCCTTTCATAATTGCTCTGTTCTTAGGCCATCAGTTTAGCAATATTTTTTACCCTGGCATCTTCCCTGTTCACATTTGCTGCCTAAAGGTGGGAATGGCAGGAGAAATATTGCTATTTGGAGCAAACTTTAAAAATCCTCTGTTGACTGTTCTACCACAAATAGATAAATGTTATATTGGATAATTATATTTTTAAAGCAACTTCATTTGGTCAAAAACTTACTTAAAATATGAATAAGTTTTGAAACAAATTAGAATGTAAAGCTTGTGGACACAGTAATTGCAAAAGATTTAGATTTCAGTGTAAGCTGCACAGAAACGAGGTTTTATTCATATTTGTGCTCAGTGGCGTTCTTCTGGGAATCATGTGTTGTCTATTTCACCTTCCCCCTCCCCCCCAGCTCTTTGTGCCCAGTGCAAAAGAGTATGGAGGTCTCTGGACCAGCTTGCCTTGGTACCTGTAAGAAGAAAACCAATTCTGAGAACATTACTGTCCTATTTACTTTCTCCAGTAGCAGGAAATCATCTTTGGCTCCTGATTTCCTCTGTGGATCCCACTCGTCTTTCAGCCATCTGACCTCATGGACTTCATATGCTTTTATTGTACAATAACTAAATACGTTATAGTGCCATTGTCTCAAGTATGTAATCCCTGATTTGCTAGGTTCACTTGATCCAATTAAATAGAAATGGTACTGTCTTGGCAGCAGTGAAGAGAAAACTGGCTGTGAAAAAATGCCACCAGGTACAAAATGTAGCATTATTGTTGTTACTGTTGAAACAGAAAAACAAATTGGAATCCTGCTTTGGCAGCCCTACCTTTTCAGTATCCAAAAAGACTAAAAGGATAAGGTAAATATAATTCCAACAATTCAGTGGCATTAAACTTCAAGGATGATTATGCAGCTTGGGCCTCCTTGTTGTGGTAAAAAATTGTCAGTGTAATGACTAAATATAAATGATAAGGTCACTGATTATAATGGACACTGATAATAATGGAAACTAACCAAATGTTTGTTTCTCAGTCTAAAGTGGGAGAACATCTCTTGGGTTTTCACATATATTTCCTTATTCTGCACTGTTGAGTAAAAAGTTGTATTTGACCTATGGATTCGATAGATCTATGTCTGCCCAGGTTCTTTTTGAATCTGCTATTGATTTGTAGATGGAGAACTCAAGGAAACACGGTTTGCAATGCATATGACTGAGACATAGCATTATCTACTATAGGATTTTCCATACTGCTGTTTTTGTTGTTTGGTACTATTAAGTCTTTAGTACCTACATACTGAAGTGTTTATGGCTTGTTTTCCCATTGTAGCTATTCAGTCTCTCTAAACATTTCTCCTCTTGATTGAAAGAACCTCCAAGCTTGTTAAGGAAGAGATATTTGAGGAAAAAATAGATAATCTTGCTGTGCATACAGAAGCAGTTTTGTATGTGCATTGAGTTTATGAATCCTAGTCAGAATACTAATTTGCTTTTTCTACACATGTATTGAACTGTCATAATGTGTAAGAACTGAAACTTAAGGACTTAAGTGACTGAAGGCAGGGTTGGGCAACTAGGGGCCATAATTAACATGAGAGGGGTCTTGATAACAAGATGGGTGTAGCATATCATATGTGGGTGGGCCTGGGTTTGGGAGAAATTGGGAGTTCTTTATGCCTATTTTAGAACATGCCTTATGATTTTCATTTATTTCCCAACTCAGCAGAAAATTGGTGTGTTTTCAACACTCACCCTCTGATGGCCCCAGAAAAGGGTCTCCAGGAACACTGCAGCTCAGGGTCACATGTCCATTTCTGATTGAAAGAGTAGTTTAGGCCTCCTTTGCCCCTCCCTCATGTTTCCAGGCCAGTAAAAATTAAGGGGTCTTGATAACAAGATGGGTGTAGCATATCATATGTGGGTGGGCCTGGGTTTGGGAGAAATTGGGAGTTCTTTATGCCTATTTTAGAACATGCCTTATGATTTTCATTTATTTCCCAACTCAGCAGAAAATTGGTGTGTTTTCAACACTCACCCTCTGATGGCCCCAGAAAAGGGTCTCCAGGAACACTGCAGCTCAGGGTCACATGTCCATTTCTGATTGAAAGAGTAGTTTAGGCCTCCTTTGCCCCTCCCTCATGTTTCCAGGCCAGTAAAAATTAATTTCCTTAAATAGCTGTTTTAATGTTAATATCAAAGACAGTGTCCCTTTGGGGAGAATAATAGTTTCAGGAAGAAACTATGCTTTCTGTAAATGTTGACTCCATTTAATGCATTGTCTACTGTGACCTAAGAATATGGTTTGGCATATTTTGCATTCTGTCTTGGGTAAGAAAATGTAAACCATGCAATATTTGGGGAATCTTGTTCAAGGCTATTGAACTTACCTTGAAGGTATTCCTGATGCTGCAGCAGTGTAAAACTTTTTCTAATCACATCAGGGAAAAAGTTGTTCTCAACATGGCTAAGATGACCTAGTGACATCTAGAAAATGCAGGTAAAGGCAGCATCAGTATCCTGTACACAAAGCTGCCATACGCTGCCCCTTTCCTTGTCAATTTGTTACAGTCATGCTCTTTTCCCTATATGACAAAAATGAAAATGTTAATGTGTATTAAAAATGCAGAAAAGGTGCTAATAAGGTACAGTATTTGCTTTTCCTGGTGAGGAGCTTAGAAAATTCAGAAAAAAGTACTGGAACTGCAAGCTCTCGTCATCCAAAAATTATGTTGAAGAATGAGAATGCCACTTAAAGGACTAATATTACAAAAAGATCTAACTTTCCACATGCAGGGAACAAAGGTTCATAAAAGCGCATTTTTTTGTAAAGATGATATAGCAGTTAAATAATTATTCCAATATTCATACAAATATGCGTCTCCCTAAAAAATATTAAATGCACTGCCTGAAAGGACTTATGGTACATTGATACTTG
Source organism: Python bivittatus (assembly GCF_059951505.1). NCBI lineage: Eukaryota > Metazoa > Chordata > Lepidosauria > Squamata > Pythonidae > Python > Python bivittatus. Next base: position 31,945,882 of record NW_028277113.1, on the reverse strand, counting down.
AGTTCATTAATGTATATGGTAGTATATATGTATATTGTGTGTGTTACAGGATATGCATGTGCTTTGTTTAATGCATACTGATTGTCTGGAACAAGATTAGAACTTCATTTCTTTAAGAGCTTGAAGTATGCAGATTACTGAATGTTTAAATCGGGGATATGTATAAAAACTTACAGGGGCAACTTCAACTTTATTTTATTTATTCAATTTATATCACCACCCACCTCACTTAAGTGACTCTGGGCAGCTTACATAATTAAAAAACAACAATTAGGAATAAAAGCAAAACAAAAGCCATTTATTCACAGTTGCTCCTTCTGGAACCACTTAGAGTGACAATGTTGTTATAGTAAAGTTATAGTATTGTTGACAGAGAGAACTAAAAGAATACTCTTAGTAAGTATTTTTCTCTTCCTAGAAAGCCTAAAACAATTTGATGAACTGAAAGGATTTTTTCTTCCACATGAATAAAACCTATAATAAATTGAAATTCTTCCTTGATGAAAGACAGTTAAAAATAATTATTATTCTCAATTCAAGGAGGGTTGAAATTCTAAAAACAAAATCTCTCATGATCTTTAACATGCTTCTTTGAATCTCTCTTTGAAACTAGGAGGATTTAATTATGAGCAAATGTGTTTGTTTTGAGATAAGTGATTTGAATATAATGGAGCATGAAACATATGCTCAAGGCATATTTCTTGCCATCAGTGCTGCCCAAGAGCAAATGGAGCAGGTCTGAACACTTCACTCTCTTGTACTATTGGAGGGAGTGATAAAGTGACATCATTTTTGTTGCTATATCTAACTAGAATCCTGAGATTATGCAACTCCATGTCTCATTTCTCTGAACTTCTGCTTGGCTTATGCTCTTGTGTTCTTTGTTCTTTTTTTTTTCTTTTTTTTTAACATACCACAATATATGTGTAGCCATAACTGGTGAGATTCTAAAGTAGAAGCTAAACCATTAATAACAAGATTTATAATCATTATATTGCATGCTTGAATCCAGTCACACAGTAGTCTTGTATGAATTTGCCACTGCAGTCACTCACTGAATAGATACATAGTAACAAGATGGGCTTCTGCATGTACATTTCTTACCAAGAAATTATTTTCCTTTGGGGAAGGTTTCTTCTTCTTTTTTTTACACTGCCTGAAGCTGGTACCTCTTGCCTGATGGGTAGGAAAAATGCAGATTTAAGATACAAGTTTTATTTTTTGTAGAAATTTGGGATGATCAGTAAAATGCTTGTATCAACCTTTGCTGCTGCTTCTTAGGGACACAGCAGGTCAGGAAAGATTCAACAGCATTACCTCAGCTTATTACAGAAGTGCCAAGGGAATAATATTGGTATATGATATCACAAAGAAGGAGACGTTTGATGATTTGCCAAAATGGATGAAAATGATTGATAAGGTAAGCTTCAGTTTCTCAAAATGAACAGTGCTGATTTTGGTCCTTAAACTGGGCTTAATGTCAGTGTTAAATGTGGCAGTACAGCTCTGAAGAGTTCTCTAGTAGCAATGCAGCCATTTTCTAGATTCTTGAGTGTTAGCTATCAGTTCTCTATAGTATTGCATTATCAGACATTTCCAAATTGTTAATTGTTAAAACTGAACAGGGTAAAAGATCAAGTTTCACAAATCGATTATATGGCTTTCTAAAAATAGGAAATCTTTATGATCTTTTTCCCCTTCATTGATCTATATTTAAGCATTAAGTGGTAGCACATTATTGAAAAGGCTGGCTTCTAAACATAAAATAAAACCAAAAAAATAGCACTAAATTTGTCAGCTTTTTGTGTATTTATATGCTGAAAGCATTGAAACAAAGCCTCCCCTACCCAATATGATTTAGTACATTATTTTTCTACCTATTTTTCTTAAGTATTTAATAGTCATATAATAGTAGATTGTATTAGAAACAATGTACATCAGAATGCCAATGCATTTCACCAAAAATTATATTATTTTGCAATATTGCTGCAGTATTTGTTACAAATAGGAGTACGTGTGGAACAAAGATGAAACAAAAGCAGTTACTTAATTGTGCTGCTAGAATGATAATTAAGAGAAAATGAACAGGATAAGGCAGAGTCATTCATGGTAATATGTGCACACTGATCCACAACATAATTTATGAAGAACATAACAATCAAATATCTTCACTCTCTTTTATATGAAAACTAGAGCCTTATCTGGAAACAGAGACCATTCTATGACTTCATTGTTGTTTTCCTTCCAGTATGCCTCAGAAGATGCAGAGCTACTATTGGTTGGAAATAAGTTAGACTGTGAAGTGGACAGAGAGATTAGTCGGCAACAGGGAGAAAAAGTAGGTGAAGATAAAGTGAACATCCATTGATTAAAGGAGGGAAGTAATTCTTGTGGAAATGTGAAGGACACAGAAGCATACACAAAAATGTATGTTTAATATCAAATCTATTTCCATTTGTTTGCCTTTAAGCACTGCTTAAGGCAAAGCTCATTACAAGTGATATACAGAGTAAACAAATCAGGTGGTAACTGAGAATTTCTGAGTAATTTATAGCTGGGGTCTGTTTCTCCTGTCAGTCTCCAGATCTTCTTGGTACATAAAAAATAGTGTAATCTTTCAGAGGAATTCTGCCACTGAGGAAATTGCAAAGAAAAGACAATAAAGATTTGCTAGGATTAGAAACCAGCATCATGATAGTGAAAATAAAATTTTAAAACCATAAATCAGCTTATTTCCAATGTTAACCATTTAAAAAAAAAGAATTTCTTTTAATTAAATTAATCTGGGATCCAATCCAGATTGTTTACATTAGTTATCAAACATATTTTTTATTTCTTTTTAATATCACCCATTTAGTTACAGTCACCTAACATTATTGTAACATAAGTTTTAGGATTATTTTTTAATTCAGTGAAACTTAGTTATGATTTTTGAGATTGAAATAACCCAGAAATATAAACCTTTATTTTTTCTCAACAGTTTGCTCAGCAGATAACTGGGATGCGTTTTTGTGAAGCTAGTGCCAAGGATAATTTTAATGTGGATGAAATATTTTTGAAACTAGTTGATGACATTTTAAAAAAGGTAAATGATCTTTGTACTGCAAGAAACCTGCTGTGAAGTCTTATACAAGTAAGCCCTAGAGTTCAGTGGGATTTAATCTGAGGTAACTGTATATAGGATTGTGGCCTTAAAATATTGACTGTTTAAAGTATTATTGTCCACTAAACATAATTGCAGATCAGTTTTATCTACAAATTCTCCACCATCTTTATGCAACATTCAGACTTCTAACAGAATATTGGTTAATTTATGAAACAATTTTAGGAGCTTTTATCAGTGCAGTTGCTGAATTATTTCTGCTTGCTTCAGTTGAATAAGGATTGTATCTTTTTGTTTACTACCATAAGGCAGTAATAAAAATGTTTCATAGGATCACTAATTAACATGGTTGAATGTTAACAGTATATAAGGAAATATGAAATTTTATGGATAATTCTTTAACATATTATTTAAGCAATTAGCATAATCTTACTTTAAGGTACAGTTTAGACCAGATTGTAAAAGCAACACTATGCTTAAATTCTAGACTAGGGGTCTCACACTTGCAGCCTAGGTGCCACGTAAGGCTCTTCAAGTCATTTTGTGTGACTCACTCTCAGACACAGCAGAGGAGAACTCAGTTCAACCTATCTATTTTGAGATCAAGGTTGACTGATGAATGTTGGTAAGCAATACAGAGGTTGACTGTGTGTTTGAATATAAAACCAAAACCTGGTGTTCTGAGGAATGAAAAATGCTGTCAGTAGTGGCCAAAGTGACATGATTAAAAAAATAATGCTGTTGCATAGTAAAAATTGTTTTTCCAGTTAATGAATTTATGTTATTTATGTGGCATATAATGATACTTTTCATTTTCTTCATTTTTGATTTAAAAGAGATTTTTGTATCAATGTATGAAAAACAAAAATGCTGCCACTCTCAGGCTAATGAATTAGTCCTTACATGGCACTCATGAGAATTTGAATTTGAGATCTCTTATAGATGAAAGTATATCAGCTTCAGTAAGATTCTGTGTAAGATGCTGCTGACGTTAATATTTTTGGTTTTCATTTTAAGATGCCTTTGGATGTAATAAGAAATGAATTGTCCAACAGCATCCTGTCCCTACAGCCAGAGCCAGAGATTCCACCAGAACTGCCTCCTCCGAGACCTCATGTCCGTTGTTGCTGACTTCCTGTTGCTTCCCCCAGAATGGAAAAGTTGACTAGCATAAAGGAAGGGGAAAGCTGTTTTATTCTGCATTACAATCATATGGCGGTTGTTTGTTGCACTTTGATTCAGAGTCAGAGCTACACACTAATTTGTAAATATGCAGATATGCAAACCTGGGTAAGATAAGGCTGTAACTGGTTAAACATTGCTCTTTTCAAAAGTGTTTTTTCACTACTCTTTCCCCAGCCCTATAAATATTGTACAATTTGGTGGGAAACACAGCACTCCCAAACCTAGGATGTAAGAAATTAAATGCAAACTTAATTATTCTGAACATAAATGTTGTAATAGTCCTTGATATAAACAGAATCTCTTAGTATATGGTGCTTTCATAGCTTTTTTAAAAAAAATTTTTTTAATTTCAATTTTGACATGTATAATGCTTTCTGAAGCAGCATTATCCCTTATAAATTCAAAGAAATTGAATTGTAGCATCTTCAAATGGCTGGTTAAAACACTTCTGTGTATGATTACTCAGAAGTAAGTCCTTTGGTCATTGGGGCTTAAGGGTTTACTCTAGCGTAGGGATCCAAAGGTTTGACGCCTTTGAGCGCAGTCCATCCAATAAGTATTACAGTAGGCCTCCATTAATTTCAACATGTGATCTCAGACAGGTACTACTGAAGTGAAGGGAGATTGTACAGCAGCAGGATTGAGTTCTAAACACACAGGCAAATGGTGCCACCAGTGCTTCTTTATTTATTAACTCTTACCCTGGGCCATTTGTATGTGTGTACCAAGGCGCTGTGTTCTGTGTAGTTTTTAAAGGATGAATTGGCACCTTGACCTAATTAGTGTCCTCAAAAATAAATTAGCTAGCAGTCAGATTCTGTATAAAGCAGAGAGAGATTTGCAAATTATTTTTTAAAAAAGGTTTAAGAGATATTTCTTCTGTCATAGACAAATTCTTTTAACATTATTTTTAAATCATTTCCTGTGTTATAAGGAATAATATATGTTTATTTGTCTGAAAGAAATTGGAGAGGTTTTTTTTTTTAATATAAGTAAGCTTATTCCCATCAAAAATTCTGAGTTAAAGAAGGATTGGATTTTTTTTGTTTTTGTTTTGGTCAGAATGAATTTGTAAACTGTATCTTTTTGGTATATCTTTTATTAAATCTGCACTGTATACTTTAGTTGTGGTAAGCCAGTAGTTTTGTATTTGAATAACTTGATATGTCTTTAATGTTGTGGTATTGAAAAGCATTGTCGTTCTATACTAATGACATGCCAATAAACTTTTGTATTTATGAATGACAGTGGAACTGCATCTCTTACTAGAATGCCAAATCTCAAATATTGCCCCCCCCAAGAAGATCCAATTTTGAGAGAAATTGTTAAAATTATCTTTATAGTTGGTTAAGCCTGTATATATGGATGTATTGACTTGCAGCAAAATCTTACGCATGCTTTCTCAGTTGTGAGTTTCATTGAGTTCAATGCAATTCAGTCCCTTATCAGTGTTTAGGACTAAAACCCTAATCCAGCTGGTATCCTGTGGCTTGTTACAGTTCTTCAAGAGGCTGTAGCAAAAGTAATTATGATTTATCAATGCATGAACTTCAGTTGTATGTGCTAAGCAATTAGTCTGTATTCCACTGACGTTTCTGCCATTTTCTCTTCAGACTTCTGGGACATAAAAAAGTTACAGTTTAAGTATACAAAATGGTTCCTACTGAACTTAGTATACCTCATTTAAATCATTTAGGTCCAAGTAATTAAAAATGCACAATTGAAATGTATTTCTTCTACCACAATGTGCCTATACAAGTGTCATTCTTCATACAGATACTTTAAGGCTTTCTACCATAATGATTAGATGACGTTTGCCATTTTTGTACCATTGTAGACTTGTATTATAGGTGATAACCGTGAAAACAGACTTACGGACAATACATTTAAACTTGATAAACATTTAGGTGATCTTCCTGTATTTAAAATTTGTTGTTTGCTTTCAATTCTTGAATAAAAATATAAGAAAACAGATCTATATACATGTTTATATCTTACCAGTACTGCTCCTTCTTGTACATTCCATGGAGGACTTTATATATTTTTGGCTGCCTAACAGCCTTCAGATGATGACTAAATATCCCTAGGATTTTTATATTGCATTAATGAGTTTTGACTTTTCATTTTGTTATTACAAAAGAGATGGCTTTGCAAGCTTCAGAGCAATACTCTTGTTCATGCACCACAGGGACCTAACTCCCATAGAAGTGCCTATAGGAGTACAATTAGCAGTCATTTAATTTATGATGAATGCAAATAAGCCAATCAGACTGTTGGAGAAGAAATACGAGGTGCATAATTTCAAAGTAAAAAAAATAAGGGTTGCTAGATTGGGTCACAAATGTTTGTACAGAAATGTACAGCATAATAAGACTTAGGCCTTGGCTAAAACCTGTAGTAACATGCAAAGCCCGTTAGGGGTCACTGGTTTACTTTATATAAAATTCTTTGCACACTATTGCACTTAACATTTTTTAACTAATGTCTTGAACTGCAGGTTTTTTTTTTTACAAGAGTGAGTTGTCTATGCTGCACACAAACTGGAAATACTTTATACAAAAGTATATTTATATATATAGATACAAACGTGCTGTTTATACAAGAACAGCAGAATCATTGCACCAAATCAATGCAAAAAGGCAAGCCTGCACCTCCAGATGAAGGCATTAGGGTAAATTTTACGAATAATTAAATGTTACTAATGTGATCTACTTGGGAATCAAAAAGTGAGTTTGAAGATCCAAGTTGAGGCTTAGGGTCTAGGGCCTTTTTCAACAGTAGTCCTTGAAAATTAGAAATCCTGTCACTGATTTGGATGTAAACAAGAAAAAATCAGGTTACTATTAATTATTTGCTATAAGATGACAGAGAAAGTTATTCCTGGGAGAAATTCCTGGAAAACACTTAAGATCTCTCCAAAGGGGAACAGAATGCTGCTTTTGCCCAGAATTGTATAGCTGCCAATGATTTCTTGCCAATACTTCCCTAGGTTTCCTAGCCATCCCGCCGCCCCATTTAATCCATTAATTTTTAGAGGTTTTAAGTACGTGTGAGTTATTTGCTTCTTGTCTCTCTGCTCCCCCTGCTTTCTTCAACCATAATCTTTATTCACATAGTAAGAATTGTATTTGCAGTACCTATAAGTCTTAGTGTTGAATTTAATGATTAGACATCAAACCATAGGAGACCAGATATGTTATAGGTTAACACACTGAGGAGGCACTCTGATGTTCTGCAGTTATTTTTAACTAGAACTAGACAACCTATGGCCTGTTGGGTCATCCTTTTAGAGATATTTCCTTAACTAAAAAGAAACAGAATGACCACAGGTGGGCAAAAAAGCAGAGGGAGCAGGAGCGACTTCTGACTTCCTGCCAGCTTCCCCATTGACTTTCCTTGTGGGAAGCTGGCAGGGAGCATCAGAAATCACTCCTCCTCCTCAGCTGCCTGCCACTTTGCTGGGTGGAGGGGGAACAAAGGGAGGCAGACCATAAGGAAAACCACCCCCACTCCTCATCCCGGTGTGTCCCAAGGGCACCCCCCAGGGAGGAAGAGGACTCACCCGTCAACCACCGGTGCCCCTCAGCCAGTTCTACCTCACCAGTAGGCATCCAAGTCACTCCCTTGTTCTTCCCTCACTGCCAACCGCTGTTAAGATTGATTTCAGATTTCAGCCTCAGTTCCAAAGCAGCCAATCGCCACTTGCCCGTCAGGCCTTGCCACCAGTCAACTGGGTGCAGGAGCCAGAGGGAGGTGGGAAAGAGGGCAGGAATACACCCCTCCCATCTTCCCTTGCTCCATGCAATGTATGGGCTTCTGGGAAGTGTAGTCAGAAGGTGCAGTGATGCAGAAGCAGCCACAACTTTGCCAAATTTCAATCCCACTGGAGTACTGGGTCCCCAATTTTGGACACATTCTCTAAATTAGCCCATTTGAGGTACGTTGATTCAAAAATGGTTGCCTATGATTCACCATTTTGCCCAATTGAAGGTTACAAACAGGCAAACACAGAGTTTTAGTGGTATATAGATTTCCACAATTTCTTTATTAGTGATGCTCGTTGGGCCTGATACGGTTGACCAACTTTATTAGGTTGCCTCCTTTGCTCTAAAAGATAAGCCTTTGATAATAAAATATAGAGGTCATACACAGGATGCATTCAGTGTGGTAACTAAACTATAAATCACACATCATATTTAAGAGTCACTAATCGCAGTCACATGTAAAGCCTTTAAGGAACCTCATATCACATAAATACACAGAAGATCATTTGACTTAAATGGATCCTTCAAGCCTATTTAAATGCATTCTTGTGTCATGGCTGTGTAATATTTCTAAACACATTTCAGGTGGACAATATATTTCATAAAAACAAACCAATGACATCAGCTTCTGTAACTGATTTCTATCTACCCATTTAAATTGGGGGGAGGGGGGCTTTGTAAAAATGTTAATATCTGTTCATGCCCAGTCTTTGCTTAACTTCAAGAAGTTGGACAAATTCTCTATATGCTCTGGATGGTCCAATACACTGTGATAGAACATGAGAGAAAGGTGAATTCTTAAAACTGTTGGATACAACTAGAATTGTGGCAGCAGGTACAGCTTGCACTAATACTGAAGCATTGTCCTTTGAAAAGAAAGTGGGAGGGAATAGTACGATCTATTTGGTTCAAGTAGCAGTATTGTTCACTGATACAAGTAGAAGATTGGAACTGGCAAAACTCCGAAAAAAAAGAAAAAGGAATGCCCAGAGGAATCCTGAAATAGGACAATGGGAGGCACTTTAGCAATTACAATCAATAGCTCTGCCTGAAACTTGCTTTCAAAAGATGAACCATACCATTTAAACCAGGTTGATATATTTCAGCATGGTCAGCCATCTCTGAAATGGACTTCTATTTTTGGAAGATAAAGTAGATAACATTTCTAGAATATTTGATTAAGAAAAACTTTTAAAAGCAGCATGTCCTTAGCTTCGGTTTTCTTGCTGTCAAAATGTATTAATGCTGCAGCTTTATCCGTATCTAGAGTTAAACAGGGTGTAACAAATTCTTTACTACACTAAAAAGACTTCTTGGTGCAATAAAATAGAACCCATGCTATTTGATTCTTATCTCTATATATTATAAAATCATCTATCAAAAATCAATAGCTCTATGGGATACTGGGTTGGCGTAGCTGAAAAGTCTGAAAAATTGGTTGTCAAATGATATATTTGTATACGTTTAACATGCTAATAAGCAGGAAAATACATAACAGCAAGAACAACAAAGCAATGATTTTGCATCATTTTCCAGATGAGCATGCTTCCAGGATGTGCTTGTAGAATCTGAATGGTGAGAACTTCACTATGATAACAGCTAACATTTGTGAGATTTATACAGAAGAGGCCTGGTCCAAATCAGCCCTGACTGTTAAATGAAGTATTCATGCAACTGGCCTTCATTATTCCTTTAACACATGTTGGCTGACTTTGTTATGGAAATAAACAAAAGAGTCACCAAACTTTCACTCAGATTCTCTTTATGGGACCTACAAGAAACTAATATTCAAATATATACACACATTCAGAAAATCTGGAAGGGGCCAAATATTTTTTCACACAATGGTAGTAGACCTACGTATATCTAGCTCAAAAATTCAAAGAGTATTCATTAAATGGTTCCTCATTAAACTGGGTGAGATGGCAAGTGGATGCTACAAGGATCAGTCTTTGATTCTCAACTCTTCATTTTCACTCATGATTTGGATGATAACAGGAAGGAAATGTTTATCATATGTGCAGATGGTACAAAATATAGTGGTCTAAAAGTTACGCTCAACTAGCTTTGTACATGCTAAAAAGCTGCTAGGATATTCTACACTTCCTATTGGAAAGTATGTATAATTCCTTCAGGAGAAGAATGGCAAATTACATTGTGGGAATATGCCCCTCAATTGACTCCCATTACACTGCTGTTATTCATGCTGCACTGGCTCCCAGCCTCTTTCCAGGTGCAATTCAAGGTGCTGGTTATCACTTTTAAAGTCCTGAATGGTACAGGACCAGGCTATTTGTGCGACCACCTCTCTCTGAGGATATGTGCCTATCCCACCAGGTCCCATCCCTTAAATGTTGCCATCTGGTGGGACCTAGGCAGGGTGCCTTTTCTATAGCAACCCCTGCCCTGTGGAACACCCTTTCCCCCCAGGATCTGGCAGAGCCCCACTCTCTAAGCCTTCTGGAAAGCCATTAAGAGCTGATTCCTCCCCCAGGCACTGGGATAGGGTGAGATTGGAGCCCAGGGATGGTTATGTTGTATGCATCAGAAGAGGATGGCTCAGGCTCCAGGTTTAGTTTGTTTTGTGATTTTACTGTTCTTATTGTCTGGTTTTTATTGCTGTTGGGAGCTGCCCACAGTTCTGTTTCTTAAGATGGGTGGCCATATTTATTATAAAATAAAATAAAATAAAATAAAATAAAAGTCTTAACATTTAAGTCATGGATAATTTGTTAAATAAAGGTAAATTTCTTTTTTATAGTGCCCCAACAATACAAGATATATTCTAATGGCAATGGAAGGTAGCTCTACCTCCATTCTTAAATAGGCAGCGGGGGTGCCCTGTGGGAGGCCCAAAATCTTCCTAATGAAGTTGTTTTGGACTACTTCCAACTGGGCAATAATCTTCTCATCCCAGCCCCAGATCCCAGCCCCATTGAACATCTGGGCTATCACCTTGCCTTGAAATATTTTAAGTGCAAGGACTACAGTTGCCCTCCTTTAGAATAGAACAATTTCAGAATAGCACCCACTGTACACTGGGCAGTTGCTAAGACAGTAGTTAAATGTGTTTTCCATAAAAGGGACTTATGAAAGGTGATGCCTAGATATTTAAAAGAGGGGTATTGCCCTATTTGTTGGGCATTAATTGTTCATATGTGTTTAGTATTACTTCTGCCAAAGACCACTACCTTTGTTTTATTATAATTTATCCTCAGTTTTTCCCTTTTACAATAAATATCTAGTCCAGCCAATAAGCTTCTAAGGCCAACCTTGGTACAGGAAATAAGAGCCATGACATCAGCATACATTAACATTGAAATTTTCCAACCATTGAGTGAAGGAGAGAAAAAACTTTGTGTCTTCATGGTCACTACAATATCATTAACATACATGTTAAATAACAAGGGAGCAAGTAAATAGCCCTGTTTAACTCTTCAATAAAATAGGGTCTGACAAGGACCCTTGTTAGCCCATTCTTACTCTGGCTGTAATGTTAGTATGTAGTTCAATTATTAGTCTGAGAAGGTGCTTATCAATGTCTGTCCTGGCTAATTTCTCCCAAAATCAAGACCTGTCAATAGAATCAAAGGCAGAGGTAAGGTCAATAAAAGTGACATAGAGTTGTTTTGTATGCCCATCGGTGTATTTCTGAATAAGGGACTTCGAAGTGGTACTAACAGTAAGGGTAGTTGATGCTGAAACCAGTTATCCAGAAATATGGTGGATATGTTCAAACAGAAGCTAGACAACTATTTGTCTGGGATGTTTTAAATTGGCTTTTGGCATTGAGCAAGAAGTTGGATTCAACTTTAATGGCCCCTTTCGACTCTATGATTTTATTTTCTTCATAACCTTTTCCTTATCCTGCATAACCTTATCCTATAGACAGATATACAGATGGATAGATTTATCTTCAATTATAAAGTTGTGACTTTTACAAATATGAGCTTTGCTTTCGTATCTACAGCTAAAGATTTTTTTTTCTTAATGGGCCCGGAGTGCTCAAAAATGATTTACATAACATTACATGTGTTTTCTTGGAAGTAAGTTCTATCCAGTTTACAGGCAGATTGCCAATGAAGTGACTTAGGACTGAGTTCTAAGGGTTTTTTTAATAGCTGTTCAAATACTCTACTGCATTTGCCGCCTCTTTCCTCTGCCTGTGTCGTTTTTTCTTTTGCTTGTTTCCTCTTCCTTTTTTCCCTAGAATTTCTGATTCCTGGCTGCTGCTTGCATTTCTCACATCAATGATATTTAATGATTTTTTTTTAATGAATTATGTTGGGTTTTGAAGTTACATTGGTTTAGAACCCATTAGGCAAAATCTGTAGTTCCTCACTCCCCCTCCAATTCTTTAGAGCAAGCTCGAAGATGTGGGGAAGGGGGAGTTATCCCCATTTCACTGCAAAAAGCAAGCTCCGTTGCCTTCAAGAAAAGTGGGACTAGATTCCATCCATTTGGTTGATCTCTACTATATGAAAGCTGATTGTAATTGCGATAACTTCTTGCTATCACCAATCAGAAAGCTGATTGGTGATAGTGAGAAAAGTCAGAGGAATATATTCTTTTTCACATTTCCCAGATCTAAAGCCCTTATCAAAAAGAGCTTCTGAATCTCATCATCTACTCTATGTAGCACATTAAATCTGTGCACTCACTGTGTTATTTATTTTACAGTAGTTTTTCATACATGTTCTATAGGATAAATGACACATATACATTATATTGTCTTGCAAGAATATAAGTTACAAAAGGAGTTTATATATATATAAACTCCTTTTAAAGCAGGATTGCCCCTAAGCTGACAAACAGTAGGCCTCCAAAAAATCCAATCATATTCCACAGCTCCCAGGAACTGAACTGGAGATCTTGTGCATGCAAAGCACCACTGAACTACTTTTTTTTTTTGGTGCCTTTGAATCAGTGTTGACTCCTGGCGACTGCCTGGACAAGTCCTTGCAGTTTTCGTGCAAGATTTCAGAAGTGATTTGCCCTTGCCTGCTTCCTAGGGCTGAGAGAGAGTGACCGGCCCAAAGCTGGCTTCGTGCCTAAGGCGGGACTAGAACTCACGGTCTTCCAATTTCTAGCTTGGTGCCTTAACCACTACATCAAACTGGCTCTCACTGAACTACATATCTTCCTCAAAGTAAGAGCATTTTACCTACTCTCTGAAGAACCACCACAACAAAAGCCACTGATGTTAATGTACTCTTTGTTCAAATGGCCCACTGAAATAACAATATCTCAATTTTTAAATGAAGTACTAAAAGAAGCAGATTCATGACAGAATAAGCAAATACTTGCTTATTTCCAGCTTGCATAGACATATATGCCTGGATGGAAGTGTATAATTTCTTTGTTGGCAAAGTTTTGTCTCTTTTGCATGAGCAAGAAGAGGGTCATTCTGTTCGTGTATAATAGAAAGGCATCCATTTCATCCAGCTGCTGTGTTATTTTGTACAGCATGACTCACAAGAGCAGAGCACAAGATTATCGGGTGGAACTGATTATATAGGATCTTTATTTACCTGTTATTCAGCTGCATAGGAAAGGAGCAAAGGCCCAAATTACAGAAAGTCACTAAAAGGCTTTTTAGGGATGAAAGTGATAGCAGAAGCTCAGTCTTTTAAAATGCTCCATAACAGGTATTGGTAAATACAAATTCAAATGCTGCTCTTTACCATGCCTGCTCAAGAGTAGGAAATGGAAAAATAATACCGGGAATGTCAACAAGTGAAGGTATGTTTAACTTCAGTTTGATTTGTTTTTCCATGCTCATTTTGGTAATGTTTCTCAACTCATGAATATTATGAGCCTGAAATATTTTGCATCACCACACATTAGCTATAGTTTTTCCCTCTATATATTTCAAGGTAAACATAAGAAAAATCAGTGCAATGATTACCACCTATTTTTTTATGGAAGGAAGCATTCCTTTTCTGAAGCCGAACAAATGTCTCATATTGATTTAGACTATTCTGGCATAAATAACTTAGATTTTCCAGGGACACCAAGGGTGGGTGAACAGAAAAGCAAAATGGAGACTGCAACCACGCAATTGAAGTTCTGTCCTCTTTTATGTCACACACGGAAAACTTTTTTGACACCCCCCCCCCGCAGACAACCATGGACTTCCCCAACCTGAAATGTGTTTGGAATTTTCTGAAAATACAGCAGAAACTATAATTCCTAGGCCTCATATTTTTATGTACAATGACATTTACTACTATACAAGGCATGTTACAAAAACCATTATTAGATCAATCAGCTTATCACCTCTAAATCATATTAGTTTCATTTTAATTTTTATTCTGATAGAAAAAGAAAGTGTCAGGCCTAGCCCAAGGAACTCCTGGAGACCGTGCAGGTTCAATCAGCAAGGTTTATTAGCTAGCGCTTATTTACAGAATCTTCTCAGACTGACCAGTAGCTCCCAGGGACAAGTCTCTACTATCTTCTGGAATGTTTAGGGATGCACCAGCTTTCTCCGCTTATCTCCAGAGTGTTGCTCTGGAGACGAGAGCACCGTTTTCACCCCCCTTCCTCCATTCCAGTCCATCACAGAAAGGGAAGAAAAGTAATATATGAATACAAATAGAACAGAATAAAACAGATAAATCAATAAACAAAAAAGGACAAAAAGCTAAATCAAAACTAAATAAAATACAATACCGGACAATTATATCTCAAAAAAAAAGTACTAGAACTCAGTTTTTAAACAATAAATTGAGCCTTGACCACACAGATTCAAAAACAGAGTTGGCCTGTTTCATCAAGCCAACTTTTGATAACTAGTACACAAGAGTCTTTCCAGGAACACATGGTAATATTTTGGTTACAGTCCAAGCAAAGTAAATCCAAAATTCTTCATAGACAAATTCCACATTTTTGGAATATAACTTAATAATGTACTGCAGCTTTAAATCTTGAGTTCCTTCCAATAACCCAGTGCACCATAGCAAGAATAATTAACCAATAAGAAGCATGGACAAAACATGTATATTAGCATAACCTGAAACTGATTGCATCCCCAACCTAAGAAGTTCAAGAACTACATTCTGAAGCTTTGGTTGGTGAGTCTTGACTGAATAAACTGAAGATCAAACTTTTTGATGAATCAGCCTTGATCTAAGATCAAAAGAAACTTAAGACACTTATTTAATGTTTCTTAAACTCTGAGACCATTGATGTTGTAATACAAGAAACTACAAATCTCTATTCAAAATTTCTGATCCATATTTCTTTTAATAAAAATTTGTAATACTTGATAGAAGTGAATTCCTGGTTTAGTCTCTAAAAGTACTTTCTCTAATAGATTCAAAACTGTAAGAGTTTATCAGGCAACCATTGTGTGCAGTCCAAACAAAGAACATAACAAATGCTTTGGCTGAGTAAATTGTCATTCTGCTCTTTCTGGCAGATTATATTCTTTTTATAATCTTTTGAAAATTTGAAGATATTCATAATGAGCTGTTAACTATCCCGTTTCAGCCCATATTTCCCCTCTTGCCAAACTTTGGGCCTCATATGAGTTTCATGATAAGTATATAAAATTATTTAATAGATTATATAATTATATCATGTGTTATATAAAACATAATGTCTGTGAAATAATGAGCTCAAAAGATTTTTGAAGTGGGATATGTAATCCAAACATTTATAACATGAGGAAGTGGCAGGTGGGAAGTGAAGGTGTTGCTACTATTAGAAACTGTGCTAAAGAGAAACAGCTGACATGTTTTCATCTCATCTTTTCTAGTTTATAACCTAGGGCAAATTTGACCTTGAAAGACGATTCAATAAGGCTGATCTCGACAAAAGAAATAAGCCAATGTAGATAATTTTGCTGAAGTGTAACCATAGCATAAAACCAAGCCCATTTCTTCTCCATGATTACATTTTCACTTAAAGATAACCTGTTAGTAATTGCATTTGTTTGAAGGTTTTGATCCTGCCATCCTCTCATTTAAGTTTATGGTGATGCTCATTTAAAACAGTATAAAAGAAACTCATTTACTAAATGCAATCCTGAAGGCTTACTTTAGGTGAAACACGTCAATCATGGAAGAACCAATTAAACAGTTAACTCGACAATTCCACATCTACTCAGAAGTAGACTCCTAAGAGTTGAATAGCATGTACAGACAAAATCAGAGAATTGGATTTCAAACTTTGGCAAGGACAAAATTGTAGCTCCCACAGGCATTAAAATTGTGCATGAGAAGAATGTAACTAGAAAATATTATACCCTCTTTAATGAGAACAAGCAGAACATGGGCGAATACCAATATGAATTCTATGTCATAAAAAAACATGAGAAAAATTGCAGAGGGCAGTATATGGTAAATGGATTATTGATTTTCATGTAACCATCCAGAAAATCATATCTGACATGAATTTGCTCCAGAAAAAACAAAAACAACAAAACCAGCAGTAGTGAATCATAATATTTTGTCATGGCATTTTCTGCACAGCTACATGTGCCATACTCTCTGTGATTCCTAATTGTTGAAACTTTGAGACAGATTTTTTTCCAAAATAAATCACATTATGAATAGAGATCAGGCTTTACCCTTCATAACAGTTGCCATTCTTATTTACATAAGAAGCTGCTTTATAATGACAAAAGATATTGGTCCATCCAGCTGTTGTTGACATTGGTTGACAGCTAATCATCAGGAATTAAGACAGGGCTTTTTCTCAGCTACACTTGAGCCCATTCAGGTGCTATATTGTATTAGCTAGAATACTCCCATATAAACCCACTGCCTCCTGTCAACATCATTATAAGGATATCAGCTTCTGCAGATATCCTCTCATTATGTGATGTCTGCAGAAGGAATATCTTAACACATACGGCTGAATGCATGTTGGCTTCAACATAAGCAGGCAAAAACATGTTATTACCCTTCCTGGTATATAGAGAAGGGCCTCTTCTCCTGATTTTATGGAGCAAGTAGCATGATATGGGAGGAAATTATCTTTCTGATACCCTGAACAATGTAGGACTGTAAAGGCAATCACCAATATTTTGAACTGTGTTTGGAAGCAAATTGGTAATCAATGTATAATCCCTCGGACAGGCAGCCAACATCACCCTGGACCTCAAGAATGGTATATCACCTTCAACTGATTAAAGCTGCCACCTGGATCTCTCAGGTGTAAATCCAAATCCAGGAGCATCTTCAAAGTGGATTCTTCTAGTGTAATACTACCTTAACCAAAATATATTTTCCAGCATTCATCTGTCTCTGATCTGGAGAACTTCTGTTATCTGTGTTAAGCCTGGTTTCTTTTACTGATGTTTTAGACATTGATATTGCATTTCTATACCAACCCATCTTCACTGAAGTACAGTACTATCTTATGCAAAACATTTTGAATTTCCGTCCCAGGGTCCATCTGTCTTTAATATGGAGCACTTTCAAAATTAAAAGTGAGTTGTTTTGGCACTTTCTAATATTTGTATTGATATTCCAACCCATCCCTCAATAAATAT
Source organism: Python bivittatus (assembly GCF_059951505.1). Taxonomy (NCBI): domain Eukaryota; kingdom Metazoa; phylum Chordata; class Lepidosauria; order Squamata; family Pythonidae; genus Python; species Python bivittatus. The sequence continues at coordinate 31,928,328 of NW_028277113.1, read as the reverse complement.
TATGGCTAAACTAGGATTTGAATACAGGTTTTCAAAATTCAAGCCTCCCAAACTGCAAATGTACATGAAGCAGTATTGATGTAATTTTGTAGAGAAATACAAGTGAGAATTTGCTCCTCTATTTGATTTTACTTGTAAATTTTCATTTTTACCTTAGCAATATACATACTGCATGCTTCAGAGACCAGTTCTTGCGTTTCTTATAGCATCCAGGCTATAATACTGGTACAATCTTCTTCAGAATTTGTTAAAATTTCATAGTACAGTATGATGTAACAACACCCACAATTGTTTATATTCAGAGGCAATACATAGAGGTGCTTAATTCATAACATTATTTTACTGGTTAATGCTTTTTGCTTGTTTTGTTTTGTTTTTAGGAAAGAAGTCAATATTCCTTGACAAGTAAAAAAAGGAATTGTATTGTCGAAGGCTTTCACGGCCGGCATACGATGGCTGGTGGGGTCTTCCAGGCTGTGTGGCCGTGTTCTGGAAGTTTTGTTTCCTAACGTTTCACCAGCACCTGTGACCGGCATCTTCAGAGTGCAGGGGCACTCTGGGCACAGAGAGAACTGCTCCTGTCTGTGCTTCTGCACTCTGAAGATGCCGGTCACAGGTGCTGGTGAAACGTTAGGAAACAAAACTTCCGGAACATGGCCACACAGCCCAGAAGACCCACACCAGCCAAAAAAAGGAATTGTCTGTCTGTACTCAGTAAAATATGAATGTATTCTTTTTTTCAAAATAAAGTGCCAATAGTGATCTGACATTGTATTACGGATAGTAAGAGACATACACTGGTGGAGTTCACCTACAGCACTAAGCCATGTGATTTTTTTTGTTTGTTTTAGATCATGTTTGAACTAGCTGTTTTGATTTATGTCATAATAGTATGTGTGAACCCAGGACTGAAGCAATAAACCCATAGCTTGACATAGCATTGGGCACAGACAGTCTTCCATGCTCTTCATACTCTAACATAAAAATGTTGAAGCTGTAATACTTTTTGTATTGTTGTGCTATGTCAGTTGTAAGCATGAGACATCATGTTAATATTTTCTTTGTTCATTTATTTTAAAGATTTATATGGCCCCCACCTTGTGGCACACAATTCTGGGCAGCTAACAACAATGATAAAATCACAAAGGGTAAAAACAATTGAAACAATGTAATTTAAATACATGAAAGTTTTGCTGAGGTTTCAGTGATAATTTAATCAGATTATTATTTTCTTTTAGAAAACTAAAAGTTTTGCTTACTTTTTGCTGGTCTTGTTGTTTGTAGTGACATGGGAAAAATGTCATGCTAGAAGTCAGTACTAGAACATATACCGTATTTTCATGTAAAAAGCACATCAATTTTAGTTCCAACTCAGATCCATCTAAAATGGTATCTCAAAGTCGTGACAATTGCAAGGGAGACACAGTAGTTTCAGTACTTCCCATAGGAAGAGTGAAAAAAAAAATCTCTTGAAGATCTTCCCTCTGTCAGACATAATGCAGTTACTACCTTAGGCTCCAAACACCATGTGGCTTTCTTGCAAGGTGAGGAATTGCGCAGCAAACCAGGCATGGCAAAGGCAAGTCCCAGGCCTGTGACTCTGAAAACCTCTTGCCAGCGAAGAAAGATAATACCTTGTAGAATGGGATATTGATCTTTCTTATGGCAGCTTTCTAAGATTAAATCTGTTAATAAATCTGATTTCTACTACATGGGAACAATCATAAATAAACTGATTCACTCCAATTTGCTATGCAACGTAGTTCTTGTTAATGGAGTCAGTGAAAGGTATACTATTGCACTCTAGAGCAGTGTTTCTCAGCCTTGGCAACTTTAAGATGTCTGGACTTCAACTCCCGGAATTCCCCAGCCAGCCTGCTCAGCCTTGGCAACTTTAAGATGTCTGGGCTTCAACTCCCAGAATTCCCCAGCCAGCATGCTCAGCCTTGGCAACTTTAAGATGTTTGGGCTTCAACTCCCAGAATTCCCCAGCCAGCATGCTCAGCCTTGGCAACATTAAGATGTCTGGGCTTCAACTCCCAGAATTCCCCAGCCAGCATGCTCAACCTTGGCAACTTTAAGATGTCTGGGCTTCAACTCCCAGAATTCCCCAGCCAGCATGCTCAACCTTGGCAACTTTAAGATGTCTGGGCTTCAACTCCCAGAATTCCCCAGCCAGCATGCTCAGCCTTGGCAACATTAAGATGTCTGGGCTTCAACTCCCAGAATTCCCCAGCCAGCATGCTCAACCTTGGCAACTTTAAGATGTCTGGGCTTCAACTCCCAGAATTCCCCAGCCAGCATGCTCAACCTTGGCAACTTTAAGATGTCTGGGCTTCAACTCCCAGAATTCCCCAGCCAGCATGCTGGCTGGGGAATTCTGGGAGTTGAAGTCCAGACATCTTAAAGTTGCTAAGGTTGAGAAACACTGTTCTAAAGAAACTGCATGAAATGGACTGAGGGTCGGGAAGCATCTTTTGTTATAAGGAAGGCAAGATAGGCTATTTTATTTTGTGAATAGTTTATTTGTCTTAGATTACAGTACAGGTTCTTGAGTTTTTATAAGATTGCAAGTTATCAACAGAATACATTAATTGATATCTGTTAATAAATCTGATTTATTTGTTAAAGTTAATTGCTTTGGTTTTAGAACACAAAGGCATCTGAATTATTTTCTGGACCTCCATCAATTGAGATTTCAGATAAAATACAACACTAAATGGCTTTGTGTCAAGGTTTCATTACCAGGTACAACAACAAGACTTTCCAAGCAAACTTAAGAATATTATCTAAGTATAGTCATTGTAGAAAATTAGAATCTACTAGAATGGCACCGTATATACAGTCCACATTCCTTTAAGCTCAAAGAGAGAGAGAGAAAGAAGGAAATACAGATGTTATAGTATGCGGTTGCCTTAATGGATTTGTTTGTTTGTTTATTATATGGCTGCCCATTTTAAGAGACAACTCTGAGCAGTCCGATCTTTATTGGAATCAGCACCGTGACCCTGCTAATTCTCCTGAACTTCTTATTAACTTTTCATATCATTGTTCATGGTATCCTTCTGGACCACCTGGCAGGATTGGGCCTTGGGAGCACTGTTTTGCAGTGGTATTGATCCTTCCTAACAGGCTGTATCTAGAAGATACTATGGGACCAGTGGTTGATATCTAAGCTATTAACCTAAGGTGATGTGCAGGTTTCCATCTTGTTACCCACTGTCAACCCTTCAAGGTAGGCAAGGTCAAGAAACACGCACAGAAGGGATCCAGGAATGTTTTTTATTGTTGTAAGATAGAATAACAGAATCTTGAAAGCCTGTCAGAGTTTGTCTTAACCAAACAGATCAAGACAGGGTTCTTTTGAGTTTTTTTTTCATGCTTTCCTCTTTCTTAGAATTGAACAACCTCTTCTGAATCTCCCTTTTTAGCTTTTCATTCATCCCTTACTCATTCCCAAGGCCAGGTTTACTTTCCTTCACATTTGTGCTTTTCATCTACAAGAAACTGATGGGGGAAACTGTCTGGAGTTTTATTGCTTCTTACTACCCAACTCCAAAAAAATGGATCTGTTCCACTGATCCTGATCGTTGCTTTCATTGATGAATATAGATGGTTGATGATAACAATTAAATTATGCCCAAATTTCCGGTAAGAACAATACAAATTCCTTTTTTGATAACTAGTTTAATTGACCACAGAAATTCAGTGGACATAGGATACCTTGACTTCAACAAAGCATTTCACAAAGTCTTCCTGAGATTCTATTAGAGAAGATTGCAAAATGTGGGCTGGACTTCATTACCATCAGACGGATATAGAGCTGGTTGAACAATTATACCTAGGAAGTACAGTGGTACCTCAGTTCACAAACTTAATTCGTTCCGCGACTCTGGTCGCGACCCAAATTGGTCGCGACCCGAATCAAATTTTCCCATAAGGTTCAATGTAATTACGGTTAATCCGTTCTGAACCATATGTTTTTTTTTTTAAAACCACAAAGATATGACACAAAGTACAGTACGAAGAAAGAGAACGCTAACTTTGCTCGACGCAACTTCTGGCGTGGAGGACAGGAAGGCGGGTGGGGAGGCGGTTATTGCTTGGAGGGAGAGTCCCCCTCCCTACAGGACCACATGTCACGGCAGGGAAAGTGGCCACGGATCCTGTTCGTCACCCGATCTGGCGTTCGCGAATGGAAGCAAAATTTTGCGAATGGAGCTGTTCGTGACCTGAATTGGTCATGAACAGAAGCGCTCGTGACCCGAGGTACCACTGTATATGCCAATGGCTCTGTGTCTAGTTGGAAGGAAGCATTGAGTGGTATACTGCTGGGCACTCTTCTAGTCCCTGTGTTGTTCAACATGTATAAATGATTTGCAGAAATTAGGGGTTAGAAAATGTGATGATCAAAGATAGGGGGACAGCAAGCATCTTAAACAGTATTAACATTCAGAAGAATCTTGAAAAGCTGGAACAATGAGCAGAATTAGCAAGGTTAATTTCAACAGGAACAAATGTGAAGCTTTACATATGTTGGGACCACCCTGAGCAGCAATACATTCAAAAAGGAATTGGGTGTCTTGGTGCATCATAAGTGAACATGAGTCAGCAGTGTCAGGCAGCTGCTAAAAAGCAAATGCAACCCTATATTGTATCAACAGAAATACAGTCTTAAGTTTAAGAAAAGTAATTTCCTCTCTATTCTAAGTTGGTCAGACCACACCTAGAATATTACATTCAGTTCTAGGCAGCATATTTTAGGAAAGACACTGATATTGACATTATCTGGAGGAAAGCAATCAAGATGATAAGTGGCCTGGAAGGAAAAAAAACCCAATGAAGGTCAGTTGGAGACATTGGATATGTTTCACTTCCAGAAGAGAAAACTGAGGGGAGATGTAATGACTGTCTTCAATTATTTGAAGGGTTGTTGTGTAGAACACAGGGCAGAATTGTTTAGTGTTCTTCCAGAAGACTGGCAATAAACAGTGGGTTTAAATTGTAAGAAAGCAAATTTTGGTTGAACAGCAGGTAAAATTTCATAACAGTGAGAGCTGTTCAACAATGGAAGAGACTGTCTCAGAAGGTGGTAGAGTCTCTTTCCCTGGAGGTGTTTAAATGGAAGATGGATGGCCTTCTATCAAAGGAAACTGTACCAGATTCATGTTCTAGGCAGAGAATTGAACTAGATGATCTCCACAGTACCTTTTATTTCTAACATTCTATGATCAAATCAATCAATTAGTACAATTATCTGTTTAATTATTTAGCAGGAGTCATAATAGTCAATGTTGTTTCAGCACTGAGCAGCTATTTCCATATTCTGCTAAGGATTTTTTGTGATGGGAGACAAGAGAGGGTTGTGCTGCTAAGCTCAGCCATTCCATTCTAAAAGATATCAAAACAGCTTCAAGCTGCTAACACCAGTGCTAATTTCATGAGGCTCAAACTGTCAGCAAAGTTTGTAATTCAGGGATAAGTGGGTAAAACTCAGATCTATCTCACTTGCCTCATTTATCTGCACATAAACCTACAACAAGTGTGAACACCTAGACCAACAACAATTGGGCTCTTGAGATATTCTGCTGTGTATCAGGGCTTACTGCTTTCTCTTTGCAGTTTTTATAGTTATCATCTGGAATTAGGGTGCCAAGTAATTTAAAAGTACTCAGCCTTTGATCTGATCCAAGGTTTTATTCCAACTGAATCAGATGTCTGAGCCATGGTCTTTTATTATTAAAATGGAAAAAAACACAGGAAGATGTTCAAATAGAAGTGCATTCATCAAAGAAGCAACATGAACTATTTCTTCTCTAGCAGAACAAAATATGCCTTCTTCAATACAGATACAACAAACCATGATTTTATTCATCAACAAACAGGTAAAACTCAGCTGCTTTTAAAAAGATCACTTATAACCTTAAGGTCGATGTAAATATAGACTGGAACAGCAAAGGAATTTATTTGTTTTCACCTGGGAAAAGGGAAGGACTTTTTAAGTTTTGCAAGACTTGAGGACAGAACGTGTGCATCAAGCCTTGTGTAGTCCAATGCATCTATTTTGGCCTTGATTTTGAGAAAACGCTGTAAAACGCCACACTGCCAAAAATGGCAATTTTGCTGCTTGAATCCTGCTGTGGCTCTGGAAACCACAGAATGGATTTGGGACTGCAGGGTGATCGTCCCTATTGTATTGATTCTATTGCTCTGTTGACCTCTACTCGACAGAGGGCAATTGTCAGCAGAAACGAGAGATGGGCAACTGATCTGTTGCATCTTCCCAAGCTCTTTCCTATGAGAGTCTAGTGCACATGTACTTCACAAATGAATCCTAACCCTTGAATACTTAATCTGAGCTACTGAATGGGCAAACTATTTTTTAAAAATGTAACTGATCATGTGTAAATACCAGCTTTTAAGCTAAAGAGGACCATATCAAAAGAAGATCTTCCAGGAGCTGTTGTTCCTGCCCTAAGGATTCATGTAGATTGCAGTATCAACAGTTATTTATTTTTCTAGTAGTACAGACATAAACCCAAAGCACAGGAGCTGCTGTTTGTTGGCAAACACAGTCTGCCTAAAATAAAGATACTGTACTTCCTAAGAAGAATTTCAATTGATTAAAAAAAAACACCTATTTATTTACATCCAATAGTTAATTTCTGGTGGAAAAATATTCTTCAAAACTGGTCAGAAAGATAATATTCAAATGTCTTGTGGAAATAACATGAGGAAGCATGAAATTAAGCATCTCACTTTCTAAAAACAAACTATATCACAGTTACAATATAAAATCCTCTCAGCTCTAACATCTCAGGTCCTGGAAGTATGCAAATGTGCCATGCACACTTCAGCACACAGCATATTCACTCTGCATATCTTGGCACCTTCTTATGAATCCTCAGCTGCCAGAAAGTTCTCAACCTCTATAATGCTCAAAAATAAGAATCTGTCTCACCTTTAATTCATATATTTGAAGCACCTGCCAGTGCTAAACACTAAAGAAAATGCAACTGATATATTGGCATGACATGCTATTTATCCACCCCCAGCCCCATATATGATGGCTTAATATGATGGCCTTGGTCACATAACATACTGAAGTACAAACCCCAATTTAGCTAGTCTAGTTGTGTAAACCCACCTCACACTATTTGCCACACAAAATACATAGTTTCTTTAATTTATCACATTCCTATTTATAGTGATCCTAATTTTATTGTTAGTGCACAGAATTGCAATGGTTCACAAAGTGGTTAATGCTGATGTGGCAACAGATATGTAGGAAACAATAGCATTGCCCTACAAGTATTATCCTGTGCAAATGACACACTTATTTTGTTATGAAAGTATCCTTAATTTGTAAAATGCTGAGATCTGGCTCCAGATCTGATGAGGGAAGTTTAAATTATTTGATAAATGGGCTAGCAGAATTAGCCATTCTTCCCAATCTATCCATGTCCATATAAGGCCATCAGTTAGAGTTTACAAAATATGCTAGGCATGGTCATTTGTAGTTGGGGTATCAAAATTTGAAAGATTCCCAGCTGTATACAACTAGTGCAGGAGCTTTTCAGGATACTGTGTGACAATTACCATGAGGAATCAAAGGGAATGGTAACTTGCAGCCTATGAGAAACTCTTTCCTCTTGATGAGAAGAGGCCCTGGATCCAAAGAGCTGTGGAACTTGTTCTATAAATCCATAAAGCTCTTTAGATTTTCCAAATGCAGGAACCCCATATATTCCATAGGAGTGTCCATTACATGTTCTCAAATTCTAAATGTACACAAAGACCCAGAGAAATTTGGGACCCTATGATGAAAGAAAAAGGATTAGAAAGTACAACTTGTTTGGTCCAAGTCTTGGTGTGGGGCAAAGGAGCAACTTGGCTATGAGTTTAAAATTACTATTCAGGGAATGTCTTAATGACTGTTACTCAGATAGTATTTGGTTAAGCTGCTTAATCTGAGGATTTAAATTCAAGTGTTTTATCTTTGAAAAATAGATGTTGGCCAAGTTCCCTTCTCAGTTCCCTTCAAACACCCTCCCCCAACTCAGTTAAGATATCAAACATCTGGCACTGTGTTATGGGACAACATGAATGTTATGTTATGTGAGAATAATTATTGTTAGCATCGTTAAATTGTTACATGCTCTTTTATTGGTTCCAAAGCTATTTGTTGATCACAATATGTCTGTCAATTTCTCAACTGCAATCAGTTATACATTGCAGCTCTATTTTACTTTGTAAAGCAAATCTAAGATGATAATGCTTATGAGCAAAACACATGATCATCAGTATGTTTATGATACGCACCTATTTATATTGACTACTTAATGCTGTCAAGAGCTTGTCCCAGTGCCTGGAACTATTTGGGTCTGGATGGCAAGAAACAGGCTTAAACTAAACCCTGAGAAGACCCAGTGGCTATGGCTGTATGATTCTTTCCATCTTTGATTCTGAATGGAGTGGCACTTCCCCATATAGAACTGGTACACTACTTTGAAGACTTTCTGGGCTCATATCTCCTGTTCAGAGATGGCAGCTGTGGCCAGGAAGGATTCATTTAATGTGCCAACTGCATCCTTTCCTGGATTGTGAGTTCCTTCCCATGGTTATTCATGGCTTAGTCACCCTGCATGTGGATTATTACAACCTGCTCTACATGAGATTGCCCTTGAAGACCACTCAGAAGCTACAGATGGTCCAGAATGCAGCAGCATGAGCAGTTATGAGTGCACCTCAGTACCCCAATGTAAAACATCTGCTGTATGCAAGTTGCACTGGTTACCAGTGAGCTTCAAGGTGCAATTCAAGGTGCTAGTTATTATCTATTAAGCTCTTCATGACATAGGGCCTGGCTGCCTGAGGGACTGCTGTTCTTCCATCATTTCTGCTTGCCATGTAAAATCCAGCAGAGGTGTATTTCACATTCTATCCATTAAGCCAAGGGTTTTCAATCTTTTTCAGGCTGTGAAACCTGTTTATTAAAAAAAAATCCTGGAAGCCCTGATCAAGAGGCAAAGCTCAAGTCATAGAAAATTGGCTGTAAACATGTTTTTTTTTCTTTTAACCATAGTCTCTTAGTACAGAACCCCACACTAAGCAATGCCATCTAATGGGATGTAGGAAGCATACCTTCTCTGTCACGGCATCTGCCCTTTGGAATAGCATCTCCCTAGAAGTTCAGACTGCCCTGCCGTTACAAGCCTTTCAACGATTGCTAAAAACCTGTTTTTTCCCCCAAGTTCTGGGATACATCAGCTGTTCCCATCTGGTATGCAGTATCTCTTTCAGTTAGGGTATGTCTTGTTTCCTAATTATAATGATTGTTATGTTTACTTAACATAACAATCAGATAAACATTTTATCTGTTTTTAATTTGTACACTGCCCAGAGTCAGGGTTGAATTGGGCAGCCTTATAAATCATAAATTTTACAAAATCCAACATACTTTGCAGCCATAGGTATTACACATGCTTACTTATATATTGCAGTTATAAAACAGTTTTGCTGCATACAACTCCCTAAAGTCAGGGTACATCCAAGAGAATATTTTACTATTGGTGGCACTGCTTCATCTTTCTCTCTTCCTCATTCTGCTAGGTAGAAAGATGCAACAGTATTCCAATAGGCCACTGCTTGAGATAATAGTCTGTTAAATCATTTTGTTATTTTCAGGTTGTGTTATTTGTTTTGCTTAATATCAGGTAAGTATTCTTAATGTTTGTGTTTGCTTTTATTATCATTGCTAACAATAATCCCAAAAATCCAAAACTAGAAACTTCACCTATCTAATGATAGGGCCTACTGAAAGTTATACTGCTTACTCTAGTAGGAAAATAATTTTACAATTTATTTATTTTTAAAAGTCATACAATACATATAATTGTATTATTTCCAAACAGCCAAGACAACATACAAGGCAGGATAAATACTATTTAAATTTATTTACATGGAGACTCAACAGAAGATCATTTTGAGTGACACATGTCTTAGTTTTTGATTTCAGTAAGATGTTATCTATTAATTAGCCAACTTAGACACTTGCACTGGTTGAGATTCCAGTAACAATGGTAAGCACCATCTTTCATGATTATGCCATGACTTTGTAATAAGACAGGGTTTATCTCTATAGTAAACTACACTACATATTACTGAAACGTTTGTTTTCAAGTTTTATACACACTCAGTAAATTACAAGTTCTACTCAGGGACTAAGAACCATTGAAATAAATAAGACATTAAACTAAGACAAGGTTAAGTTCACATGAGAAGTAAACTTAACTTCATGAGAAGTAAAATTGTTTCTTTTTCAGCAGAGTGCTAATTTATTGTTTCATATATTATCACTGTGCTAGAAATATCTACCTTTCATTTTACTTCATTTGCATTATTTTGCTAGACCCTAGCTTTCTTCCCTTTTTTTCTTAAAAAAAAAAAAGCCCAAACAAATCTATCACCAACGCTATTCCACCTATTCTACCATCTTCTATAAAAAATTTTAATGTGAAATTTTCTCAACAAAACATTTTGAATTCTTCATTGGCTGACCTATATCTGATTTAAAAAACCCTGATGTTAATAAATAGTTATGTAAAATATAAAATGGCGAATGCTCAGATTTTGAATTACAAAACACTTCAAATAATTTTAATAAAATGTGTTCAGTTCTTATCTTTATCTTCCACATAATTACATTGATCTACATGACTTATGCGCAGATGACACACTACTACTACAGGCAACATATTTCATTCTCAACATTGGAAAAATGTTCTTTGATCAAATGATCACAGAAATAACATCAAGAATAGGAAACTGGATAATTCCAAGATATTTCCAAAAGTCACAAGAGAAAACAACATTCAACATGGATAAGCCAAAAATCATAATTTCCAGCAACCCACTTCACAAAGATAAAACAGTAAGTCAAGTCTGAGTGCAAGAATACCAGTGTGGAGATCACCGTATCTGTGCAGCACAGTGGTGATGTTCTGTAATGTTACCTGATTGCTCCCCATCCAAACATAAAACTTGTTATTGTGCCAGCATGTGTTACAATAGGCAGAGGTACATGGATGCTGCTGATTCTGTAAAGGGTTTGTTTTTGCCAGGCAACAAATGTTAAGAAAAGAATTTAGGCAGGAACAAAACACCCTAATGGCCACAGAATTAACCCCCCCCCCCATTTATAATAGACGGTAATTGGCACAGGAGCCCCAATAAAAAAGCACGCAGCAGAGATCTCTAGGGAAAAAAGTGGCTCGCGCGGAGAGCAGTTTGGCTGGGTGTCAGAAGGGGAGGATCATGCGCACAGAAGGGGCAGCGTCAATACGGGAGACAGCGGCGTTTGCAGTTTTCTCTATTTCAGGAGCGAAAGCGAGGAGGAAGCAGCCTAGAAAGATCGGAAGATGCGGGAGGAAGGAGGAGGGCTCCAAGGGGATGAATGAGCGTTGGTCTGTGAGCTAGCGAAGCGGAGGAGGGATCCGGAAAACAGTTGCCTTCATGGGAGGCGACGAAAAGGGAGTCGATGTTGCAGGCTGCAACGTTTTGTAGAACTGCATCCAGAGGACTGGGGGAGGAAGAAGAAGTAAGCTTTGCCACCGATTGTGGTTTGTGTTTTTCGACACGGCGGGGGGGGGCGGGGGGAGACAGGCAGAGAGAGGAGAAGTGTTGTTGAATCACAGTAGCGCCAAGGAAAAAGTGTGAGCTTTCTGGTGAGAAAGAAGTAGGAGTGATGAGAGAGCAAACGGGAAAACCAGAGGAAGCCACGGTTGCTGCTGGGCTCCACCGGGAGTACGGTCGTCTCTGCTCTGCTCACTCCTGCTCCTGGGAAAGATTGGAGGAGCCTCAAGTGTCCGCCACTCCCTGGCTGCTCTTTCACCAGCCGGGACTATGGAGACTTTAAACGACACCAGCCTCACCGAGCCTCTCAAGCCGCTGCCGCCCTCGCCGCAGAGTCCCCACCACTCCTTCGCCGAGAAGAAGCGGCTCCACCGAGCTCCTTCTCCTGCCAGACCTTTCCTCAAAGATCTGCACGCCCGGGCATCTTCGGCCAAGCCTCCGCCGGTGCCTCCCAAGTCGCCCAGCCTGTCGGGCAAGCCGCAGCCCCAGCAGGGGGGAGCCCGTCCGCAGTCGCCGGGGCTCTTAGCAACCCAGAGCCGCCTCTCCCGCCGCAGCTGCGCCCAAGGCGCAAAGGCAGCGTCGGCGTCTTTGGGGGCCGGCGCGCCTGGCAAAGTCAGTACCGCCAAATCCGTCCTCTCCAGCAAGAAAGTGGCCCGGGCCCAGGACCAGGCGGGCGGGAAGGCCATCGCAAGGCAGGTCGGGGGTGAGGCCGGCCACCCGTCTGGCAAGAAGAAGGGAAGGCGGTGCGTTCCCTTGGCTCAGCCAGGTGCCTTGGCCCCAGTCGCGGCTGCAAGGATCAGTCACACGGACAGCAGCTCGGACCTTTCCGACTGCCCCTCCGAGCCACTCTCTGATGAACAGAGACTGGCTCAGGCCGCCAGCAGCGATGCTGAATCTGGCACCGGCTCCAGCGACCGGGAGCGCGAGCCGCCGCCTCCCCCTCTTCCCTCAGGACCAGGCGGCGGCCCCCAGCATTCCATGCCCTGTCCGGAGCCATCGAGCAAAGGGCCGGGCGCGGCACCTGCCTCCCCGGCCCCCTCGGACCTCCAAGGCGAGGAGCAGGGCGAGGAGGCAACCCGGGGGAGAGCTCCGGAGAAAGCGTCCGCCAAAAGTGTGCAGCCTGCTGGGAGCCTGCGCCTGGGCGGCAAAATCCCAATGGTGGTTCCCTCCTATGAAGGGCAGCTGGTGGCAGACCAAGAAGAGCTGCTGAGGGAGATAGAGGAGCTGCGCTCAGAAAACGATTACCTCAAGGTAAATGGCGGGAGGCAGGAGGGAGAGGGAAGACTGGGCCTGAAAGGGGGGACCTGAAGGGCCGCGGACGTTGAGAGAAGGAACACCATTTGCTGAGACAAGGGCAGCTAAAAAAAAAAATAGTAATGAAGGAACTCCCTAAGCCAGTTGTTCAAGTCATACAATTGTATTTAGGCACCAGAAACCCCAGTATTGCCCCCTTGCTCATAGGATACTGCTCTTCCTTGTTTTCAGCTCAACAGTCTTGTGCCACTCCTTTGCCTTCTGGAAAATAATGCTGAAGCCCCTACAGAGCCATGATTTATAGGCTGTTGCATCACTCTTCGCCCATGCTTTCACCATATTTATTCTACAGAGGAAAGAAGTTTTGAAGCTGGTGATTCCAGAATGTCTTCTGTTGCAGATATTGTGTTTATTTATTTATAAATTTAGATCCTGTCTTTCATCCAGGAGCTCAAGGTGGTATACATAGAGCTCCTTCTTTCTGTTTTTCCAACAACACCCCTGCAAGGTAAGTTGAGTGAGAATGACTGGCCCAAATCTCCCATTGTGCTTTTGTGGCTGAGGTGGATTAGAACCTAGGTTTCTCTGCTACTAGTCTGACACCTTAATTAATAACCATCCTAACTCATCATTTTATTTGATGCAACTGAAATTGGGTCACATCAAACTTTTTAACATACAGACATGCGAACTCTTTAAAGCAGCTTAAATATGTTGCATTCTCTAACAGGTTTGCATTTCCCAACCTGGTGCATTCTAGAGTTGTTGAATTTCAAAATAGCTGACAATTATTGGAATTGAAATCTGACACATCTGGAGGTATCAGTTTGGAGAAATCTTGTTTAAAATCATGCAGGTGGATAGAGTTAGACTTGGAATTCCTTTATGAAGCATTTTAATTCCATAAAAGAAACATAATGTAGATAGAGTTTGAAGAATGAGAGTTGTTGAAGAATATATTTTTGTGGGCAAAGGAGAATGGAAGGAAGATGAGCTGTCATTCCCTCTCAGTGATAAAAGACTCTTTTCTGTGTTTATGTAAGTGACTGAAGTATCTTATACTGGAAGTGAGTTATCAGTTATGCCAATATGAAGAAAACCCTTATTGGTTGTTTTAAATGGAAGTTGTATATCCAAACATTTCTTGTGTTGTGTTGCACTTGTACCGTAATACAATTTGCCCACCAGTACACATGTTTATAAGTAAGGCCTGTTGACTTCAGTGCAACCTGCTTCCAAATGAAAGTGAGAGCTGCATGTAATTGCACAAGTGTTTTTAATTGTTAAATAATTGATTAAAACTTCAGTAAGAAATATATTAGTATAAGTGTTGGACATCTTTTGCCAGGAGATTCATTGTAGTAGCATAATAGAAATGACAGTTAAAGGCAATACTATACTAATCTGACTTAAATGGATTGGTTTGCAATGTCAGCATTCTTAAATTAGAAATTAGATTGAGTATGATAGATACATTTTTCATATCTATTTTAGTACTTGATTGTTTTAGGGTTAATATATCTTCTTTCTCGGAGGTAATTTTCTCTTTGCCTTTTAAAAAGGAAACTATAATAATTGATTATAATATAAACTATAAAGTCAAAAACAATCAGAAAAGTTGATTATGAAGTTACAACAGCTGGTTTTGATATTCTGTATATATCATAAAGTATTGTTTGTGAAAGAAATGACAGCTGAGAGATCACACATAACTGAAAGCCTTTCTGAATGTGGAATTGTCAACATTTTTTATATTATGCTGTATAACAGCTGCTTGGCAGCAAATAGTAGAGGCTTTTCCTGCTATGGAAATTAAATGATAGGAAATCTTCTTCAGCTAAACTTCTGCCTGCTAGGCAGCTGATAAAGAGACAGAAATTCTAACGGAAAGAGAGTGGTAATCCTGCCTCAGTGTATGTTGTTTTTTGCAAGGCTTTTTTCAATGCCTGCAGTATGATATCCTAACCAGAAATAATAGGATGAGAAATGCAGTACCTCGTGCAGCCTTTTATAGAGGGCTAAATATGTGCTCTGGATCTGGAGGCTAGGAAGGCAAAGTCCCCAGTTAAAAAAGGAGAACAAAAACAGTTAAGTTTATATGTACATATGTAACTGTCTCAGTGTGCTTGTGTAGACTGGGTATAGTTTGTACATTAAAAAAAAAAAAATGGCTCTTGGCTACTGAGGAGCCTCCAAATAAATAAATAAATGGATGAAATAATGTGAGCATATGGGATAGAGGCCTGTATCACAAGCTGATCACCACATCACAAATAACAGAAGTAAGAACTGCTCAAGCTGTAAAAAAAATAACCCAAGTGAAATTACAGGTAATCCTCACTTAACGACTGTTCGTTTAACGCTGGTTCGAAGTTACGATGGTCTTGGGAAAAGTGCTTTATGACCTATACTCACACTTACAACCATTGCAAACAGTCGCATCCCCCCCGCAGTCATGTGATTGCAATTTGCAACCTTTTTTACAATTGTCGTTAAGTGAATCACGTCATTAAGTGAATTCCGGCAAAAAAAGTCTATTGGGGAAGCTGGATTCGCTTAATGGCCACATGATTTGCTTAATAACCATTATAAAAATGGTAGTAAAATAGGGTCTGGACAGATGGTGACTTGCTTAATGACCGCCCCACTTAATGACCAATTTTCTGGTCCCTATTGTAGTCATTAAGCAAGGACTACCTGTATGAAGCATTTTTCTTCACAGAAAAAATACTGTAGTTTGAGTCCTGGGGTAGTTTTTTTTAAAAAGTGTTGTTAAAGGTGAAGGATATGCACCACAATGAGAGACATAACAATTATTGAACAAAAATTGATTGGTAAGATGACCCAGATGGGAAGATCTTTACAAATGGAACAAATTAGTTAAAGTACTGAATTAAGAACTCCAGAATTAAGGAATATGGCAAGCGTATATGGCTTTGTTTAAATGTAGTTGTAAACTATATATTATATAGATGAGTCTATGACTTGGTTATGCATCATACTAAACCAGGACTAGGTAACCAATCAGCAACATAGGTATATTTGGGGGAGGGAGGGAGGTATGAATTGTGTCTTATGACACAAACTCTACTCCTTATTTATCTGCAGCATAGTGATGTGAGTAGAAAATGGCAGAGCTTGTCTTCATGGCACATTTTTCATCACTGTGGCTAGGAATGAACATGTAGACAAGTCCCCCTTCTTCAGCCTTTGGAGACCATTGTAAGATGTTATCAAAATCACTGTTTTCATAGCACAATTTTGCATTTTAAAAATGAGCACAAAAAATAAACTTATGTGGACCTAACATGCATACTCACTAATCAAAACATGCCCTTCGAAGAGGACAAAATTCTGTCTCCCTTGGCCATACAGAGTGAAAAAATTATTTTGCTGCCCCTACCTTCAGAAAGATTGTTTGCCCCTGAACTAAGTCATGTTTTGTTGAATAAGCAACAGTTGGCTGGTTTCAGATACAGTATATAAAGCTAAACCATAAATTATGGTTTATAAACCACAGCAGATGATTTCATGCATTGTACTAAGCCAAAACTAAAGAAACTACATAAAGATTAAGTGCAATATGTGAAACCATTCTTATGACCTCTGGGCTCATGTATTATGTTATCTTCCTTAACAGGCACTAGGAGATTGGAAGGCTTTTGTTATGGCTTTTTTTTTTTTTTCAATCTATAGTTTCATCTTCACTAAACCAAGCCTCAGTTAATCTTAAATGGTTAATTAATAATTAATTAATAAAAACCAACTTAAGTTATGGATTAGGAAACTGAATTGTATTTAACCATAATTAAAAATAACTGTGGTGTAATGTTTGGACATAATGCCATTTTAAAGTGAAAGTAAAAGAAGAAAAGAATACTTCTGAATTAGTCTTTCAGATTATTCTGCTGCTGGCAGTGATAGAAATGATATCTGGATTTGTAGCTTACACAAACTTATTCATATAACAAGTTAAATATTACTATTATATTCAAGTGAATCCACTGTCTTCCATGTTATGTGCTTGAAAGTCGTCTAGTTGCAGGAAGTCTCATTCTGCTTTTAACTAGGTTAGATAAACAACAGGAGTTTTAATCTTAATAGGGTGTGGGCACACATTTCCTCTTATTGTAATAAATTAGTTGTCATTACCTTCTTATTGGAGAACAAGAAAATTCCATATACTGGTTCAGCAGATACAATTATAGATAATTAGTGGATTCTTTCCAAAGAGAGTGGGATCTGGTGGAGGGCTAGGAAGATGTGAACACTATGACAAGAATGTTGCTGTTCAGAATTTGGGTATTGAATATGATGACCAGAGAAGGGGAGGGGGAGAGGTGGAATAGCAATGCCAGTGTCATTTGTAACCACTTGAAGTGAAATGGAATACAATCCTATCTGGTTCTAGCTCACTCTCACCATTGCTTAAATGAAAATGAAAATACAGCACAATATCTTAATTCAGTTAACCTGCTATAGAGTATTTAGAATTGTGGCTAATCTAGCTGTGATATAAAGAAATAAACAATACAGTTGGGGAGTGTAAACTTCCTTTTTTTAACCATAGCATAAGGACAAAACATGCTGACTTGTTTTTATCTAGTTAAAATACAATTTCTCTATTCCTCAGTTTGAAGTGGAAAACATACCATTGGTACTACTCTGTCTTATTTGCATATTTGTTCCATAACAAAATCCTCAGCAGGATCTCAGAAGCTAAGCAGGGCTTGACCTGGTTAATACTTGGATGAAAAACCATGAGGTAATCCCAGGGCTGAACGCTAAACAGGGAAGTTGAAACCATTTCTATATTGCTATCAAGAAAACCTGTGGATCTTGTTCATCAAATCTCAAAGTGTTGAGCCTGACTTGAGGGAGACTTTACTTCTGTAACATAACTCATTAGTCATTTATTAAGAAGGGCCATAAGTGCAAGAACCAATGATAACAGTGATAAAAATATTATAAGAAAGATATTGCTCATTTCTCTTAATATTAAAATTTCTCATCCATATATAGAAGTTACTATTTAAAATGCTCCTGAGTGGTTTTTATGAGCTGGAACTTCAACAGGGTTTGTATTTGATCTTCTGGCACGGCAGTGAAGTTATGCTCAGAAAGATCTATAAATAAAAGAAACTGAGCTGATTTGGTAACCACAAATACTGTGCCACTTGACTCGCCCCTTTATGAATATTGTATTTCGAGTCTGCATTGACAAAACCTACTGTCTATAGCCTTAGACTAACAGAATTTATGGGAGTTTGAAGCTCATGTCAGAATCGGGCTCAAACTAGTGGATTATAAATAGGCAAAGCTTGCAAGGAAAGACTAAATAATAACAAAAAGGACTATGATTATTTATAGAAGGTGTCTGATACTGTCATCCTGGTCATCACTCTTATGGATGCTTTACAAGGCTGGATTAGTTTATGGCCAGACAAGACATGACACAGTAGCCTCATCTGCTCTATTTTTATCCAGATTTAAGAGGTCCAGCGTATGCCACAAAATTAAGTAAAACCACAGTGAAAAAAAATCAATAAAACTATTTACTGTATACATGGTTACAAATATAAATATTCTGCTCCCAAATTGCCTTGCTGCATTATATTATTTAAAGGACTTTTGTGGCAATATAGCTTCTATTCCCACTGTACAGATAGGAAGGAAAGAGTTCAGCCCCTAACCTACATTCACCTTTTGTTATAGAAAGTAGATAGCCACTTGAATTAGACAAAGGAGTCAGGCTTATGAATAGTAAATGCAATTGCTGTGACATATCTAGTTGACCTGCATTCAGTTGACCCAAAATGGCAGGCCAGTTTTAATTGCTGGTGTAACCTTTTGTTAAAGCCTAGTGAATTTTATCACTTTATATTTTTAAGTGTACCATTGTACAAGATATTGGAATGATATTTGTTATCTGAAAGATTTGAAAAGCACTTAATTAAATAGTTTAAATAACATCACTTCCTTGACTCATGACTGAGGCTTATGTTATTTTAGAGTATGTAACCAGAACAATCTGAGCTGATTTTAGCCAAAATGAAGTCACCAAATAGAAGCTTCATGGGGCAAGACTGATCAGGATTGACTGAACAAGTTTTCTTTAAGAACCAAGCAAAGGGTGTATGTATACATTTCATTGTTCTGGCTCTATAATCTATTTTATTGTGGGGAAGATTTAATCTCACCTAACAAACTGTTTGCAAATGCTGGGGCAGTCAGCTGCTAGAGGGAAAGATCAGGTTGGTGAACAATGCTTGTGGGTCTGTGTGTCTTGTTAGTCACAGCTGTGGCTCTGCTGAAACATGGCATTGTCCAGAGGAAGCTGAGTGGATTATTTGTATAATGTGACAGTGATTGCCATCTGTAGTTCTTAACAGATCATATTAATATATTATCTGCCAGATGACTATTGGTGACTACTGGAACTATTTTAAGCTGTAGGAAATCTGAAAACACACTGATTCTGTAAACAATTTTAATTGTTTTACATTTTAAATGTGTAACCTTTGAGACGCTTTCATTGTCATAAAAATTGTAGATCTATAATAAGTATATTTTGATTCATTAGACTACTCATATATTTATGATTTTTCAAATAGATTAAATGCATTGGGATAATGTATAGAATTTAGAGATAAATTGTTTAAGTTTTCTAAAACCTTTGATTTTTTTTTTTAAACCCTCTTGGTGAAGCTGTCCCTTAAACTTAGTCTTTTGAAGCCATTTAAGTCACAGGAACAACTAAAATTGCCTCACTGCAGATGTTATATGCAGTGTGTAAAACTGAAGCACAATGCAAGAAATAGTATAATTTCAAAAATAGTAAATAATAATAATGCTGGAAGTAAATTGTAAACTGCTAGAAGGATCTCCTTCTAGCTATTTAATCACCAATGGCCTTCCAGAAACGAAAAGGTTTTAATTGTTCTCCAGAAGGCCATAAGAATGGAGATCAGAAGACCTTCAGGAAGTTTCCCTGTTCACATGAGCAAGCAGAATTTACTTGGGATAGCAATTTCTAAAATACCCAAGTCCAAGCCATATAAGGCTTTATAGATAATATCAGCTCCTTGAATTTCACTCAGACTGGTAACCAATGTACCTCACAAAGAGCAATATTATATGACAATACATGGGCAGCTGCATTTTGTATCAGTTGAAGTCCCTAGGTGGTCTTCAAGGATAGCAACACGTCAAGCAAATTGCAGTAATCCAAGCACAAAGTAGCAAGGACATGAATAACCATTTTAAGAGCATCCTGTCCTAGATAAGGCTGCAGCTGAATCTGGGCAAAGCACTTCTGACCACGGTCTGTACTTACTTCTCCAACAGTTGCTGTGAGTCCAGGAAAACCCCCAGATTGCAAATCTGCTCTTTCAGGGGGAGTATAATCCCATTAAGAGACCAGTTTGGTATCATCCCCAAATCAATTGACTTCTGAACTCCACTTTGCTTAGGTTCAGTCTGAACCTGCATGTCCCATTCAGCCTGGGTTGGAGATATATAGCTGGGTCTGTGCCTCACCCCATTCTGATGGATGACATCTACCTGGAGTTTTTTTTTTTTTTAATATGATCTGAAGAGAAACTAGAGTACCTGGAGTTTCATGTTAGGTGTTAAACAGGATAGGGGAGAGTAGCCCATATTAGAGCACCTGCACATTTAATCTCTCCTCTGCATGTCCCACTGCCCACTCCCCAGTCACAATCACTGACTGGATACTTCTGCTCAAGAAGTAGCACTACTTTAAATGGTGCCTCCTAGCCACAGTAGGAATCCAGAAGAATACTGTGGTTAACAGTTCAAAAACTACTGAGAAGTCTAGCAGAACAAGGATGACTGTGCTCCAACCATCCATGCCTCTCTACAAGTTAGCAACTTCTATAGCAAAGCAGTTCCTATTATAAAAATCACCCTTTTAAAAAAGCTTTATGTAGTTTGCAAGTAGTTAGGATTACAGTGCATTTTTCTACTTCATGTTTATTTTCGCACATATTTAGTTTTAGTGTTTATATTTAATTCAATATATGTACTCTGAGTTTTATGAAGAACAGCTTCAACAAGGAAAGCAAGTTGTGTTTAGAGCATGGCAGCTCTTTCAGTTGTTTTAATATTAAGCTTCTCACTAACCATTGTTTAATACAATATCTCTTCTCTTTCTACCTTTCCTTTAAATAGAATAAAACTGGGTTCATCAAGGAAACTAAGCAAAGAAGCTGCAGTTGCAACTACCGTTCATTACTGCAAAGCTTAGCATGGAGCACCATATATATCTGATTAAATGGAATAGTAATTTATCTTTATGATTGCCTTCTATAGCTAATGAGACTATGGACTATAGCAGAGAGTAAGCTTAATTGAATTCAGTGGGGTTTTAAAACAACATAGGATTGAATTGCACATGTGTGCACCAAAAAGATGTGAAATTTCAGTCATAATTTGTATTTTACTTGTTTTTGTACAGTGTTGGAGGCCTGGATGTCATAATGACCATACTGTGTGAAACATGCTCATGAGTGGAAAAAGGCAGCTAAAGATATTTCTAAACATAGATCCCGAAAGTTCGATGCCTACTGCAAGAATAAAAATAAAAGTGACCTAATTTCACTTTCTGTTTATTTGTGATGCTGAGCAACCACATGCACCTACTGCCCAAACTAATAATTCCTCTTGTATTTAAAGGTTTAAAACCAGTCCCTAGTGTAGAGTTTACTCTCAGAATTTAAATTTGAAGCCACTTAGTGGAGAAATATTTAACAGCATTAAGATAATGTTTCAATTGTTTGCAACCAATCAAACACTGCTTCCATAATATTGCATAGAAACCTGGATAATGGGCATATAAAATGGTAAACTATTGTGGGTAAATTTATACATCATCCTAAGTAAAAAAAACAAATCACATTATAGACTACCATTATGTGGTGAAGGGATTCTTCAAAATGTTTGAAATCTGATGTCAAAATTGTAGATGAATGGATGGGTGGGATAGAAGCTGCTTTCCTTAAGGAAGCAACATGAATGAAGTATTCTTCCATCATGAAAACGGATGCGCTATTTTGATTCACACTTTTTTGTGACAGGTTGGTTATGCAGGTTGGTTATGCAGATGCAGGCTACATGTGAGACAGATTACAAGTACCTTAGCAATTAGCCTTTGTAACATGTTTAAAACCAAAGAAGAAAGTAGTATCAGAGGACTTCAGCCTCCCAGAAAACTTTGTGCCAAACCTCAAAGTGACTGTTTTGAAAAAATGGGACTTTAACAGCACCATTGAGTGCTCACATAAATCAAAAGATTTTGGGCAGTCTCAGAAGATCTCAACAAACACAATGAGTTTTAATTAAAATTTGGTAGTTGGAAAAGGTGCTATCAGAATCCTGATTAACGTGGCTCTCATACAGCATTTGCTACAAGGGGAAATTCCCAGAATTTTGATCCACCGTGTAGCACCACACAAAAATGGGAAAACAAAAAACTTGAACCAATCAAGTGTACCAACAATAATGCCCAAGACTGTATCCTAGATAGGAATGTCTGGTGTTCAACTACATCAAATACTGCTGTCAATCTAAAACAACCAACACCAATTTAAGGCACCTTGGGTACAAGAATGGCATTCACGTGATCCAGGATCTGAAGTAGTGCTGTCTCGGTTTAATGACCTGCCTGAAATCCTGATAAATTATAGATTGAGAAAGTCATTGAAAGTTAAAAGGAATCTATTGTGAGAGGGCACTTCTCTCAACAAGTTTAGATAAAGAAGGAAGCAAAGACAGTGGAAATATGAATATAGAGAAGGATTCAGAGAAGGTTTCTTCAACAAAGGGCAAAAAGGAGTCTGCTTAAAAGAACTTGGAAAACTGCCAGTAGTTAACTACCAATTCACAAGTAGGGTAGTAATAGGACTGAAAAAGAGGTAATAGAATAGGATAAAAGAAGGAGAGGGATCAGCTAGGGGGATAATATAAGGAAAGCCCTCCATTTTTTGTTGAACCTCTTGATCTGAAACAGAGATAAATTCAAATGTGTAAATACACAGAGCTGTGGGAGATCTAATGAGAAGAAAGGAATAAACAATATTGATCACTCTATTAGAGAAGAATTCTTCTAAGCCTTCAGCTGAAAGAAAGGAAGTATATTTGCTACTTCAGTGGGTGCCAATAACAATTGAAAGGTACAAACAAGCTGAGGAATGGTCTTGGCCTGATATTGAATTATATCCCGAAAGAAGTCTTGTTTTGCCTTTCAATAATAATAATAATAATAATAATAATAATAATAATAATCCAAAGCTAGTTTATGTATGTCTACAGCCTGGGAAGATGAAACTCTCCCCAGACAACTTTCTGGCCATCTAACCAGGTCCACTCTCTCCTCAGAGCTGCAGACATTCACAGTCAGCTAGGCCTGGCCCTCAGTACATATTCCAGAACAACCTTACTGGTATTAATAAACAAGTCATCTGAAGAACTAGCAGTAGTGGGCTCAATAGGATAGTCAGAGGAAAAGGTATTGCCAGTACACTAAACTGAGAAGATGTCTCTGAGAGTGCAGTTGAATATCAGTCATGTGAGATACATGAATAGTTATGTTAACATGCATTATCAGTTAGAAGAAAGGGTAGTGTCAAATGTAGAGACCCCCCCCCCCAAAATTATAGAACACTGCAAGGACCAAGATTAACTTCAGAGAAGGTATAATAATTGAAGGCAGGACTAAATCTAAAGTTCCCCCATCAATGTGATATGAGTAGTAGAAAGACCATACATTGAAATAATAGGAAAAAAAATCTGTGTAAGGAATTGATACAGTAGCAGCTAGGCCCTTTAATAATAATTCTTCCTGGGTAACATTTACTTATCCTCCTAGCCATTTCACAATTATTTTTGGAACAGTTCTCTTCAGGGCTGTGTGACTTTTTGTTACCATGTCCTTTGCCATTTTGTGAAAATTTTAGTACTGTATCTCAAAGATAGTAAGAGAGACATAACTAAAAGAAGTCTTTCAGGGGGCTAAGACTGAATGAAAAATTACAGCCACCCTTTTCCATATGATAGAACTACATGAACACAGGTATAGCTTGCAGTTCCTAAAGTAGTAAGAGCAAGTTACTCATTTTTATAAAACCAAGTCTTGGTCATAAATGTAAAGGAAATATTATACATAAGCATATAACTAATAAAGAATCTGTTTTCTTGACCAATGAAATATTTCATACCAGATATTTTACAGGTGGCTGTATGACTGAACAGTGTGTGAGTCAGGGAGCCTCACTGACTTAGAAAAACGCAATGAAGAAATTGCTCCCTGATGGAGTTCCTGACTGGGGTAGACTGTGTCATGGAGACATGTTGTTGTGTGATACACAACAACTTGCTTCAGTCTTGTTACAACTATAGTATTACATTTTACTGCCTTGGCCTTCAAGGTACTATCTTTACAGTCTCTGACCTTACCATTACCACAGGAGACCACCAGTCCACAAACTCTTATCACTACTGCTCCATTTTAAAGATAAGCTGTGAAAAGTTAGCATTTCCACTCAGTCACTGAACTACCATACTATTTCACACAAAAACTTGCGTAAGTAAAACAACGTGCAGCAAGCAGCATTCCAGAAGTGAAGCTCACAAAAACAAAGACTGGATTTATATAACACAGTATGCCAAAACCAAACAAATCCCATTATACTGTAGCTCAGTGTTTGAAACCAGCCTTAGAAACAGAAAAGCTGAGACAAGAAGCCTTGTATCATAGATGCATGGATCACTGAATTTATTAGGAAAGATATATTTAAAGTGTATATAGTAACCTCCTGAATGAACTGGGAAATACACATATTATTCCAAGCAATTTATATTTATGCCTTGGAAGGAAGTCTTTGTTAGCTAAACATGTTACAATACATAACTTTAATCATTATTTCCATTGAAACAGAACTATTTCTTCTAGAATAAGGGTGCAAAAGTAAGTCTTGCCCACTTTTGGAATGTGGCCTTTGCCAGGCCACATGTAGCATGGAGTTGTCTACCCCTATTCTAGAAAAAGATGTGCCATGTTTAATGAACTACCCTTGCAAGAAGCTTATATTATATAGTGGTAGACATAACTCATTAACTAAAGCTTGTTCGTGTAAGCAACTCCCCACTAGGCCTGTCCCATCTAACTAGGACAACCCAGAATGAATGCAGCACTAACAGCTTTCACTAGTATTTGCTTCCATCGCCTTCTTTCCTTTACCTCCCCCAATGTACGAGGAAGAGAACAGGAAAAAAAAGCCTTCCTTTTTCTGTTGAGCAGCAAAAGAGCAGTTTAAGCCTAGCAACTGGTAGTCAATTTGCAGAGATCTAGCAATATTTTCTATTTAAAATAATATTTAATGTATTAGAAAACTCAAAATAGCAAAGGAACCTCAATATGAATGCTGGGCTTAAGGTTTCAATTCTAAGAGCAAGTGTAAATAGACAATAAACAATCACCCAAAATTAAGAGGGAACATCAGAGAAAATAGCTGTGAAAGGAATTGGGCAAAGCTTTGAGCCTATTTCAAATAAAAGAAATGCACTCTGATTATTTATTGTGCCTAAAAACCTGTGTGTGATTGCTTTTGTTTTCTAAGATACTTGAAGATTCACATTCCCCAATTTGGAGTGGGCTTAAGGTTCTTAAAGTTTTCTCTCTTAGTCACCTCTGCTGCCACAGAGACTCAGAGAACAAAGACCTTTTAGCAAGTTCCTTCCTCACTTTCTAATTTCAAGAGGTAGAGAATTGTGTTTGCGAGAGTTTTAATCATCTGTCCCTTCAGGGCTTCTGTATTAAAGGTAGAAAATATTAAGTTATGGCCCCTTGTGTATGTTTTCTAATCCAGCAGAAACTTCTGGAAACTTGCTTGGCTAGTGCCATCCATTATAGTTTGGGGGGGGGGGCAGCGGTTACATGTTTACTGCATTAATAGAAAATCTGATCTTTGGCTATTTTTCTTCTGACAGCCATTTTACCAAGCTGTTAATTTGAGCCCAATTTCCTGAAAAATTTGACACACACCCTTCTTTTTCAGTTATCCAACCTTAGTATAAGTAATGAGGCAAAATGATACTAATCCTTATCAATGTGACTCATACAGAAAACATATTTACTAAAATGAGGGTAGGCAGACTTCAGGCTTATGGGACCCACTGTTTGTGAGACCCCTAAGGGCGTTCTTATTTAAATTTGTGAAGTTGTTTGCCAACAGAAATCTGACTCCTAAGCGCTTCTTTTATAGCCCTGGCAGACATACCTATTTTCCTGAATCATGGCTGTTTGTGCAAAGAACTTCATTGAATATCTTTATTCTACTCGCTTAATCTTTCTATATGTGCAAGAGCTGAGGATGTTTCCCTGCTCAATCTCTGAAATAGTTAACTCAGCCTGCTACTGTGGTTCTGTAACAGGTGGTTGGTTATCTGACTGCTCCAGAACTGCAGGCTCATCTTCCAGCAAGTTTTTCTATTTCTGAGCCTCATCTGCAGATAGCTGAGAGCCCACTGGCTCCTGAACTCTAGGGTAAGAATCTGTTTCTACAATTCAAAGTCTGACTCATCATAAAAGCCCATAATACATATTAACTTCTGCTTTGTTAGGGTATAGAGGACACACTGGAGTACTGTGCTTAGCTGCAATATCTTACAGTTTTGGCTTACCTGAATATTTTATTATTCATAAATATGTATACGTGCGTTTGTGTATGTGTCTGAGAGAGAATTAGTAAATAATAATTGAAGCAGCAAGGACATAGTAATCGTTTTCAGTTTGGAGATACTTCTATATTTTCCATGAAGAAATATTTTCAGTGATATGTTTTTGTTCTGTAAAGAGAATTACATTGGAATTATGGAACATGAGAAGCATGAACCCAAGAAAGCTTAACACAATGAAATATGAAATGAAATTACTACAAATTGACATCTTAGGCATTAGCAAATTGTGATGGACCAGGATTGGATACTTTTCAGTCAGAAAATCATGCTGTTTCTTACTCAGGACATGGAAAAGAAAGACGGAGCAGGGTTGCTTTTATAGTTAGGAAGGGTATAGGAAAAACAGTACTTGGCTACAATGCAATCAATGACCAAATAATATCAATTACACCTTGTGGACAGTCCTTTAATATGATAATAATCCATGTTTATACTCTAACCACTGATACAGAAGAGGAGGTTGATAAGTTTTATGATCAAGTTCAATTTGAAATTGGCAGAAGATGCAAGCAAGATGTGCTGCTTGTGATTGGAGCCTGGAATGCCAAAGTTGGAAACATTAAAGAGGAAAATGTAGTTGGATTGTATGGCTTAGAAAACTGAAATGAATCAGGAGACCAACTTATCAATTTGAACCATTCCAGTGATTTCTTCATAGCTAGTAATTTTTTCAAACAACCAAAATGACACCTCTATATATGGACATCATTAGATGGAGTATATAGAAATCAATTTGACTATACAGGTAGTCTTGTTTAGCAACAGCCTCATTTAGTGAATGTTTGCAGTAATGACGGTGATGAAAAAGTAACTTTACGACCAATCATCACATTTACAACCTGTAAAGCAAAGGAAGACTGAAGTAAGATCATAAGCACAGTTGTGGTTTCACTTAGCTACTGCTTCACTTAACAGTCAAGTTGCCCATCCCAATTGTGGTTGCTGAATGAAGACTACCTGTATTATTGCTTAAAGGAGGTGGAAAGGCTCAATTAAAGCATCAAAGGCATGGCCAGGTGGTCTGTGGAACAGATCACGAACTGGTCATGTGCAAGTTCGAAGTTCAGCTAAAGAAGAAGAAAGCCAATCAGTTTCCATGATATGATCTTGAACATATACTCACCATTTTCAAGGAGAACATCAGGAATCCCTTTGAAATCCTGAACCTCATTGATAGAAAACCAAAGGAATTGTGAAATGAACTTAAAGAAGTTGTTACCGATAAATGTGAAAAGAGACAGCCAAAACTGAAGATAGAGAAGAAAGCATACTGGATGTCAGAACAAACTATGGAAATTACCAGGAAAAGTAGAAAAGCCAAGAAAGACCAAAAAAAAAAAAAAAAAGTTTTTGAAGGGAGTAGAGAAATTAATTCAACTTGTTTTGGAGAGAGGTGCTCCTTCATGTGCTGGAGGCTATGGGCTCAGGAGCAGGTCAGCTATTACTGAAAGGCTGGCTGGGTGCATGCTGTCCAGGGAAAAGCACAAGCTTGCTGCCTCAGCTTAATTGCAGCAGCCCGGGGGGCTTGAGAGAGAACTCCTGTCATGTGGTGCTCCTGCTCAGCCCACGTTGCAGCAGCACCAAGCAGTCTTTGCCACTGCAGTTAAGCTGAGGCAGTGAGCTTGTACAGGACTCCTTGCAAGTTGTGTGCCCGGAGTTTTGGTGATTGGTGACTAAATTGATTATTTAGCTTTAAAATGTAGTAATATCTGTGTTTTGTTGTATATTTATTTTATTTTCTTAAATATTACCCAGTTACATTTTAATTTGGTTCAGGCCACACTCAGAACTGTTGTGGGCCACATGCAGCCCGCAGGGCCATGTGTTTGACACCTCAGCTCTGAGCTACAATCTGTATGTATATACATAGATATACTTGTGTGCTACAATTAAAAAAAAACATTATTCCCTGCCCTTCATTTCTATGATTTAAATACCTATGTAATTTGGGGGGAAAAAATCCAATTATTTGGTTTTGGGCTCTTAATTATTTGTTCTGTTCTAGGGTGAACAGGCCTGTAGAATTGAAGATAAAATGTTATTGGAAGTCTATGAGAGAAATGCTCTTTAGAATTGCTTTCCATCTTCAGCTTTAACTATAGAATTGTTAGTAATAGGATAGAGTTCCTCAAGTCACAATCTAGCAAGTTAATATACAATGAGCCAAAATATAAATATGTTAGCTTTGATGATGCTGATGCTGATTTATGGAGAAAAGACCATAAATTATAGCTGTGTAGTTCTGTTAATCATTTGAAACAAAAACAGTTTTGCAGCATCTTAAAAATTAAATTATTTGATGAAATATGGTCCAGCAAAGCTTATGCAATAATGAATTAAATACTCTTTAATGTAAAACCTAAACCCTTTGTTATTCAGCGGAGAAGATAAAGTTTGTAGTATTGGCGTTGTAATATACTGGATATTAACTCTCCTCTTAGCTTTGATGTATAATGTTTTGCTTGGAAGTGTATGTTACTTTAAAGATAAAATATTGATGCTTTGATTTGCAAATCAGAAAAAAAGGTTCTTAACTATGGTAATATAAATATACATAAAATAATTATATTGCCTGATTTTGGTGCCCTAATAAAAGAAAAAGATGGCCTCATATTACTGTGGCAGATGAACAGTTCCTTATATAAACTTGTACCTATAGACTTCTTGTTTTCATTATTTCTTAAGATGCAAATTATAAATTGCATCAACATGCTTTTAATATAATTTCAGTAGGATTTTTCCTATAATTTCCACAATGAATAGAGATAGAGCAGCAGCTGTAAATGCTGGATGATTCTCATAATGTCGGGATACAAATCTAACAAAAGTACATGTCTTTTGATGGGGACTAAACAACCTTTGGATCTCTGACGCTGTTTGGGTTATAACAGGATGAACTGGATGAACTCCGGGCTGAAATGGAAGAGATGCGTGACAGCTATCTTGAAGAAGATGTTTACCAACTACAGGAACTTCGACGAGAGCTGGATCGTGCAAACAAGAACTGTCGCATCTTGCAGTATCGTCTCAGGAAAGCTGAACAGAAAAGCTTGAAAGTTGCACAGACGGGTCAGGTGGATGGAGAACTAATCAGAAGCTTAGAGCAAGATCTAAAGGTGGGTGAAGAACTTAGACATAATGGCATCGAAGTCATGAATAGAGCCTTTGGCAGAATTGCAAAGTTTTATGTTATCCTGACATTTCAGAATTAGAAAGGGAATTATATTTTATATATGAGAATTGAGGAGTCTATGTATTGCAAATGAGTTTGTTTATTAACTTGGTTTCTATACTACCCCAATCTCTAAAAGAACACATACCTAATTTGATCATCAAGATCCAAGAAGTATGGCCATGAATGTCTTATTAATAGCTTTGGCTGGTATACTATATATGCTATTTCCTGTGTAGGGACAGCCTAGCTACAATTGTTCATGCACCAGTAATCTCACATTTTGATTATTGTAGTATGTTCTATGTGGGGAACTTATGCTCCTTTTGGAACTGTAGCTTGTCTAGAATGCAACAGCGAAGTTTCTGACTGAGGCATCTGTCCATATACATGTTCAACTTCTTTTGAAACAGTTGCACTTGATTGCCATATTACCAAGCCAGGTTTAAACCTAGGTCTTCATATGTCAATATAACTTAATTTATGTATTCATTTATTAGATTTATCTCATGCCTTTAGTTTGTACAACTCAAGGCAGCATACATAATGTTCTCTTCCCTGTTTTCCCCATAACAACAACCCCGTTGAGACCATAATAATTTATGGACCTGATCTATCACTCAGTTTATTAGAGGAAATCCTGCTACATGTATGCAGAGTGATACTACTACCTTGCAGTTACTCACAGGCTTTTTCTGTGGTGGTGCCTGTACTCTGCAATGTTTTCCCCACCACCCAAAGTTTGTAAGGCACCAACTATTATGTGTTTATACTGGGCTGAGGTTCTCCTTTAATGAATTTTTTAAATCTGTTTTTAAAATATATACAGGTAGTCCTTGCCTAACAGCCACAATTGAGACCGGAATCTCGGTCTTTGACAAAGCGGTCATTAAGCGAGATGTCCACGTGACTGCTTCACTCAACAACCGCACTCCAGATACTCCTGGTTGTGGTCATTAAGTGATCTCCTGGATTGTTAAGCAGACAGAGTGAAAGAGCTGTCTGCTGAAGGATTTCAGCTGAGCATGGAGCTCAGCAAAAGGGCTGCTTGCCAGAGGGTTTCAGCTCCGTGCTGAGCTGAAATCCTCCCAGCAGGCAGCCCTTTCACTCTCTAATGTTCCTAAAGCCCGCCAAGGGGTTTGCCCTCCTCTCCAAGGATGGAGGGGAAATCCTTCCTGGGGCTGGAGAAATGGAGCTCAAATCCTGAAGATTTCTTTATACCACCAAGCTCCATTTCTTTACACCACCAAGCGGTGGGAAGGAATGGAGCTCAAATCTTCACTCACACCGCTGAGTGGGGAGGGGAAACCCCTTGGCGGTGTGAAGGAACAGAGCTCAAATCTTCAGGATTTGAGCTCCATTCCTGCACGCTGCCGCATCCCCTCCACCTGCAACCTTCCCTGCTGGCTTCCAATGGGGAAGCCGGCAGAGATTTCAAATGGTAATCATATGATCGCGGGTCACTTGGCAACTGGTTGTAAATGTGAGTCGGTTGCCAAGCACCTGAAATGCAGCCATGTGACCACGGGGGGGGCGCAACATTTTGTAAGGGCCGGAAGTGCTTTACAGGCCATAAAGCACCCTTTCCGAGGCCATAGTAACTTTGAACCATTATTAAACGAATGATCGTCAAGCCAGGACTACCTCTATTTTAATAATGTTTTTTAAACTGCTTTGAGATGTGTTTGTACTTAAAGAGATATAGAAATATATAAAATAAATAATGTGAGAGGGCATATTTGAATACTGTATAGACATACTTCAGAACTTAGAAAACACTTCTCAAATGAGGTGCTAGCTTTCTGGTCTTAGAAATTTCTGGTCTGGTTCTGGTCTTCGGGTCTTCACAGAAATTCTTCTGAAGTAGCATTGAAATATCCCATCCATTGTGTGCATTTTGAAGGATTGCGTTAAAAAATGGTTCAGAATTGGGCCCAGCCTTCCACTGCCTGAATAATTGTTTTTTCATTGCTCCAAATTGCAGTCAATAAGCATTATGAGAAGAACAAAAGACTTGTGTGTGTATAGCAAGGTTCCCAAGGGATTTCTAATATATTTTTATATGTACTTTCTCTGTAATAATAGATATTTTCTTAATTGAAAAAAACTTTAGAAACTAAATTTTGTCATGATCAATTCTATATCACACTAAATCTGATTAATGAACTAATTTATGTTTAATACCTCAAGAACTTAACCTTGTAGTTTATTTTATTTGTTTGTTTGTCAAATTTATACACTGCCCACCTCACTATACAAGTGACTCTAGGTGTCTTACACATAAAAAATGATAAAAACAATAAAAAATCTTTATAATATCTATATATATCTATACAGGGTTAAAAGATGAGGGAAATGTCATCAGTATTCTTTATCTTAAGAATATTGTGGATAATACTGACCTTGAAGTGATTACATTTGTTCAAGGCTGATATACTACTGCTACTACTACTATTAGTAGTAGTACTACTAGAAGTTAACATTTTTCACTTCAGAAGGAAACAGAAGAATTTAAAGAATTGAGGTATTGAAATGATGTGTAAATCATCTGGATGATGGATTTATTTAAATGTTTTCATGGAATGTTCTGGAGAAAGAAATGTATAGATAATAATTGGCCATATTTGTTACAATCTCTGTTGTCTTATCTTGGATTTGGTAGGGTTTTTCTTTACCAGTAAGAGCACTTGTTCCTCTTATGTCACTTCAACCAGTGGAGAGGAGAAAAAAACTATTTGTTGATATTTTCCCATGTCTGTGAACTAATTCCACACTGCTTTGTAGATCCAAACAATCACCTAGAAAGTATGGACTGGAGAAGGAGAGCCAATCATCAAGCATTACTTCTTTATCTATGTTCCCAGTGGAAAAATTTCAGAGTAACAAAAGCTTTATAGTTATTTCATCCAAGAGTCAGTGGATAGGTGGGAATTCCACATTCAAACCTATATAGTCTTTATTTAGATAATGAAATGGCTTTTTAATTTATTATGTTTGTGTACCTTTTAAAAAAAATAGGTAGCCAAAGATGTATCTGTCAGGCTGCACCATGAACTGGAAAATGTGGAGGAAAAGCGTGTTAAAGCAGAGGATGAAAATGAAGTTCTTCGTCAACAAATCATTGAGGTGGAAATATCCAAACAGGCACTGCAAAATGAGCTAGATAAACTGAAAGAGGTAAGTGGCAACTTAAGACAGATAACTAGCAAAATATGTTACTTTGGGAATTAGAAATAAAGTGAAAAGCAGTCATAGTCTTCATCATTGCATACTCTGGGAAGAAGTAACAGCAATTTGGATCCTATACTAATACATAGATTAAGTTGACAAACTATAGCCATATGTCATTTAAAGAACAAATTAATGTGGAACATTTAAATTTGATGAAGTAAGACATATTCTCTGAGCTGTATCCTGGTTTAGAGAACTGCTTTAATTATATACAAATTAATTTTTCAACAATAAGTGAAAAAATTGAGAAAAGGATACTTTAAAGTGTAGCTTTGTACTCATAGCTGAATTGCAAAACATTTCTGGGTGCTACCTGTGGATCAGGCCATCAGCTAATAATCACAGAAACACACATCAGACTGAAAAAAACTAGAAAAGATCCAGTTCCAATGAGATGTAACTTACAACCTATTCTAGAAGAATATAAGATTGAAGTTAGAAATAATTTGAAGACCTGGTGGATAGAGAACCTGAGGAATTATGGGAAGAAGTTAAAATTATTGTGAAAAAGCAAGTTGGAAAACTCATAACAAGAGTCAGAAAGAAACAACACAATGACTATCAGGCAAGGCCATAGAAGCAGCTAAGGAAAGAAGACTGGCAAAAGCCAGAGGAGACATAGGGAAAACTAGAGAACTTAATGCAAACTTCCAACAACAGGCAAGAAGAGATAAAGAGGTATATCTGAACTCAGAGTGTAGTCAACTATAAGAAAATAACAGAATGGGAAGAACAAAGGGTCTATTTAAGAAAATCAGAAAAATCACAGGAACATTCCAACCTTGTGTCAGTGTCACAAGGAACAAGCATGGAAAGGAGTTAATGATAGAACATAATGGGGAAAAAATATAGAAGAAATATACAGAAAACCTGTATAAGAAGACCAACTTAGGTGACATCATATTTGAGAGAGAAGACTATGCGGAGGATCTAGTGGTGCTTGAGGAGGATGTCAGATGGGCTATAAAACAAATAGGAAATAGGAAAGCCCCAGGGTGGGTGAAATCCCCACAGACCTCTTGAAGGAAGCTACTGTGGAAATAACAAAGACCATAACAGTCCTCTGCCAATAAATAAGGAAAAACAGCACGGCCCATAGATTGGAAAAGGTCTATGTATATCCCAGTCCCTAAAATAGGGAGATTTAAAGGAGTGTTCTAGTTATAGGACAATAGCCCTAATACCACATGCCAGGAAGATACTGTTGAAAATTCTGCGGAAGAGGTTATTGCTCTATAGAGAGAGAGATAAAACAATGAAAGAGAATATGTGTAGCTCAGAGTTGAACTGTGGAGTCCTTGGGGTTCTCTGAGCTTGGTTGTTTTCTTGCAAACGTTTCGTTACCCGGCTAGGTAACATCTTCAGTGCTAGAATGGAATGGGGTTTGCTCTCTGTTTATATACAGTGGCATGCCCTGCCAGTGTTGGTGGGGGTGTGAATTTTGTTTTATTTTTTTCCCCCTGGTAGTTCCTTGATTAGGGTATTGTTTACTGCTGATTGCATGTCTGGTGATAATCTTGGTGTTAACCTCTGCTTATCTGGGTGATGATTGCTGGTGAGGAGATGTTCTGGTCTTTTGTTTTCCTTTTTATTGTCTCTTTTGAATAGTATTGGATGTTGTTTATCTCTATATGCCTGTTGATGGCTGTCTTGTCTGAATACCAAGCTTCCAGGAATTCCCTCGCATTTTTGCATTTAGCTTGGTCTAAGATGCTGACAGTTTCCCAGTTGAAACTATGGTTAAGTCTGTCCATGTGTTGTGAGATTAAGGGGTTTTCATCATGTCTTCTGACTGCTAGTTGGTGTTCATGGATGCGCTCTGCTAGCCTTCTGCCTGTCTGTCCTACATAGTGGTTGTTGTACCACTATATAGGACATTGTACCTAGCCGGGTAATGAAACGTTTGCAAGAAAACAACCAAGCTCGGAAAACCCCAAGGACTCTACAGTTCAATCCTGAGCTACATATACTCTCTTCTATTGGTACCACATATGGGCATCAAACACTTCAGAAAGGATGCAGATGGGAGAAATTTGCATGCAGCCAAACCTCCACCAAGGAACAACTGTTGTTTCTACATGAATGCCTAAGACAGCGTACCCTGCCCACCAGCGTCAGATACAAACCTCCAATAAACTGCATAGCTGGATGGAAAATAGCTCAACAAAGTGGCCGTAAAATGATACGACTAATGATCATGGATGCACACCTCAGACTTAACAAATACTAGCATACCATAGATAACCTCAAGGAACAACTGGAACAAACCATGACCCCAGAGCATACAGATGTACTGACAACCACTCCTTCTCCTTCTCCTTCTCCTTCTCCTTCTCCTTCTCCTTCTCCTTCTCCTTCTCCTTCTCCTTCTCCTTCTCCTTCTCCTTCTCCTTCTCCTTCTCCTTCTCCTCCTCCTTCTCCTTCTCCTTCTCCTTCTCCTCTCCTTCTCCTTCTCCATCAAGACCACATCCCTAAGACA
This sequence comes from Python bivittatus, assembly GCF_059951505.1. Classification (NCBI taxonomy): domain Eukaryota; kingdom Metazoa; phylum Chordata; class Lepidosauria; order Squamata; family Pythonidae; genus Python; species Python bivittatus. The sequence goes on along the minus strand of NW_028277113.1, from coordinate 31,892,800 downwards.
AGCTGAGAAAAGAAAAACAAAATTTCAAACTAAACTGGTCAAAACTAAACCCCAGAAACAAAGAGGTACCTGAACCAGAATGGGTAATCCACATGTTCAGCTGACCACTATCCACTGCAGAACACAATAACCTCCAGAAGGGCCTCAACTATAACATGGACAGTGCTAATCAGCTAGAATTCTGTGCAGCCTTAGAAGCAGCATTTAAAACTACAGGACTTAACAAAGAGACCCAAAAAAACATAAGGCAGAAAATCATACCACAGATCAGAAGAACACAGTATCAGCATCAACTCAAAGCAGAGGACAGAGCAGCCCTCAAAAGCCTAAGGAAGGACCAAACCATCATCCTCCCCCCAGCAGACAGAGGCCAAACCACAGTTATTATGGATAAATCACAATACTTGCAAAAAGCCAAAAAGTTATTAGAGGACAAAGAAACCTACATCCCAGTTAACACTAACCCAATACAGAAACTAGACAACCTAATCAAGAAAACCCTTAATGACCTAACCAAGAAAGACCAGATTGCAAAAGAAGAACAGTGGTGGATGAAAAGCAGTGGACCCATCCTCCCACGTTTCTATGGACGACCAAAAATACACAAGCCTGACATATCTCTTCGACCAGTTGTATCTTTACCAGGGACTCCAACATACAACATAGTGAGAGAACTAATAAAAAAGCTTGAACATCTCACAGAGAAGAGTGAATATTCTATCAACTCCTCACTACAGTGCGTCCAGAAAATCAAAGATGTACTCATAGATGAAGATGAAATTATTGTCTCATTTGATGTCACAGCACTTTTTACATCCATAAAGCCAGAATTAGCGGAAGAATCCATATCAGCAGTACTACGCAACACACCCAACCTAACCAAATACACTCAGATCGAAATACCCAGAATCATGGATCTCATCAACCTCTGCCTTACTACCTATTTTCAGTTTGATGGACAAATACACCAACAAATCAGAGGCACACCCATGGGATTACCACTGTCAGGACTCATGGCAGAGATTGTAATGCAATGCCTAGAAACTATAGCACTTCCACACATACAATCTAAAGTATGGATCTGCTGTGTAGATGACACCTTTCTCATAATAAAAAGGAACAACTAGAGAAGACACATGAAACTATCAACAACATCTTCAAAGGAATAAAATTCACCAAAGAGGAAAAAAACAACAACACGCTACCCTTCCTGGATATCCTCATCAGCAGAGGAAACAACAGCAAATTAGAAACCCAGGTCTATCGGAAGACAACCCACACTAATCAAGTACTCCATTACCAAAGTAACAACCCAAACTCCCACAAGAGGAGCCGTGTAAGAACATTATTCAAACGAACACAAATGCACTGCAGCACGCAGAACAGCAGAAAAAGGAAACAGACCACCTATACAACATCTTCCAACAAAATGGATATCCACACAACTTTATCAAAAAGTGCCTGACCACTCAACCTACTATGACACAACCAACACAAGCTATGAAAAGGATAACACTGCCATACATCAGAAACGTCTCAGAAACTACCAACAGACTACTACAACTACATGGCATCTCCGTAGCACACAAACCAACTAAAGCCCTCCAAAACATCTTAAGTAAACCAAAAGACCCAGTTGCCTAAGAAGAAAAAACAGGAGTCATCTACAACATACAGTGTAAGGACTGTAACAACCACTATGTAGGACAGACATGCAGAAGACTAGCAGAGCGCATCCATGAACATCAACTAGCAGTCAGAAGACATGATGAAAACTCCTTAATCTCACAACACATGGACAGACTTAACCATAGTTTCAACTGGGAAACTGTCAGCATCTTAGACCAAGCTAAATGCAAAAATGCGAGGGAATTCCTGGAAGCTTGGTATTCAGACAAGGCAGCCATCAACAGGCACATAGAGATAAACAACATCCACACACTATTCAAAAGAGACAATAAAAAGGAAAACAAAAGACCAGAACATCTCCTTACCAATAATCATCACCCAGATACGTAAGTAGAGATTAACACCAAGATTATCACCAGACATACAATCAGCAGTCAACAAAACCCTAATCAAGGAACTACCAGAGGCCAAAAATAAAACAACACCCACACCCCTACCAACACTGGCAGGGCATGCCACTGTATATAAACAAAGAGCAAACCCCATTCCATTCTAGCACTGAAGATGTTACCTAGCTGGGTAGCGAAATGTTTGCAAGAAAACAACGAAGTTCTGAGAACCCCAAGGACTCCAGAGATACAACAATTAAGCAAACAAGTTTCAGAAAGAACAGGGGAACACAATATATACAATAACCAGGAAGCCGCAATGAGAACCGACTTTGGTAGTAGTTTACCATCAGAAAGCAGTCAGACAGGGCTGCATTTTATCACCATACCTGTCCAATCTATACATTGAGTATAGCCCACAGGTCTGGATTCAAAATTGGTGCATAGAATGTCGATAATCTGAGATATGTGGATTACGCTACCTTGGTTGCTATTATATCAGCTGGAAAACTAAAAGAATTTAAGATAAAAAATGAGACAGTAGAAATAGTTACTGTGACAATTTTCTAGGTTCCAGAATTGATAAAATGGTGGGTGTGCAAAAGTTTCAGAGAAGAATAAAAATGGGCAAAAAGGCATTGAGAGGCTTAGACAAACTCATCAAAGACAAAGACAAAAGTTAAACTGGTCAACCCAATGGCATTACCTTATGATATAGGGATGCCAGGGATGTGCAAAGGCAAGAGGAAGAAGATTGACTTCTTTGAGCTAGAGAAGGTTGTTTTGTATTCCTAGGACAACCAAGAGAATCAATCAGTACTAAAGGAAATCAAAGCAGAAAGCTCACTGGAAGCAAGACAATGAAATAAAAACTATCATATTTTGGACGCTTCATAAAGGCTGATACATCTATGCTGGGCAAGGTGGACAGGAGGAGGAGAAGAGACTAACAGTGCATGAGGGGATAGGCAGAATACTGGAAGCCACATAAATGCACCTGCAAGAATTGAATATTGTGTGAAATACAGGATGGCTTGGAGAGCTTTTATCCATGTGGTCACCAGGAGTTGGCTACAACTCAGCAGAGCATAACAACAACAAATTCCTCTGTGATTTCTAGTAACTTCTGTATGTGCTTTAGTTATAAGAAAATCTGGATTTTCAGTTGATTTGAAAATGCAACATTGTGAAAGATTAGCTGTTGATATATTCTACTTTTCCCTAACGTGATGCTCTCCAGATGTTCAATCTATTGTATGCTGGAAAGAAAAATGATGAGAAGAATCTGCTCCTTGTGTTTTACAGTTAAGCCACAGTTATACAGTTCTGCACCAGTAAAACTATCCCAACCACTGGCTTTTTAGCAAGATATTATAGCATTTCTTGTATGTTAAATGTTTTCCGGATGTTATAATAGTAACTGTGAGTGAGGAAGAGGAAATAATCAAATGCATATAACTTTTTAATGGAGGGGGCATAATTGCAGGAAAATACAGTCAACTTTTGCTATGATGAAGTTTGTCAACTAAATATCCTATTCTAAAACATTGGGCTGATTTACCTGTTGAATATCAATATCCAAACTGGATCAAAACTGGGTTGCAACACCATCCCATGAAATGGCAAACACTGTAAGTTAATTTCCAAATGCACATTTTAGCTAAAAATATGTCTTTTGTAAGTGTAACTGAAGCCAGTAATTGTAGAAGCAGTCGTAATGTAAAATAGAAAATCTTCCATCATAACAACCCTCAATCTTTTTCTGTATCTTTAGCCACATCCCTATAGTTGAACAATTGCATAAAGATCTAAGGTAGCAAAACCTTTGTATATAAGTCTTTTTGCATGAGATTTCTTTGGATTGTGAAAGTGTAACACGTTCTCACACTTTTTTAAGGAAGTTATCCGTTGTTACTCTATTCTTTGCAATGGGAGAAAAACTCTTCTTGGCACCAATAAATATTTTCTCCCTACTGCTGGTTGCAGAACAAGGGTGCAGTTTTTGGAAGAAAAACTTTTTAAAATTTATATATGTTTATAACGCATTGTTCTGCACTGTGCACTTGGGAAATAACTAATCTTCATAAATTTATTTGCAGGAGACTGATGATACTGTTCTAATAAAAATAATCTTTTATGGTCTCAAGTGAAGAGATAACACATTCCTCGCCCTTTTTGTTTACAAAATAGCTAGATTAATAATTTTCAAGGGTGTCTATGGAACCCTTGAATTTCTCAAACTTATTCTGGGAGTTCTGGTCCTGTCAAACCTTGTTAAATAGATTATTAGCAGTTTTTACTTTTCTTTCTTTGAGGAAGCAAGGAGAGATTATTTGACTTCTACAGCAGATCACAACAAAGTACAGGCATTTTAAGTGAAAATCAATTGAGCTAGAAGCTTTTCCTGCAAGATTTACAATGATTGGCCATTACCAGCCAAGGCATATAACGTAAAGTGGGGAGCAGCAGACTGGGCTTTTGAAGAGTCTGTAAATGCCTTTGTAGATGCACTATGCTGTATATATAAATATCATTTCGCTTTCTCTGTTGTATAGCTTAACTTGTCATTCATTCCTATGACCCAAGATTTAGAGCTAGTTGTTGTAAATCTGATAATGTTAGACATCGAATATTATAGGCAATAATTCAGTAATTTAAATCCCACTAGCCATGAAAAAGCAGTAATAGGCTAGTCCTACTCAACATTCTACAGGAGTATTGCTTGGAACCTACCTACGTTGTCCTCAGTAAAGCTTTTGAAGTGTAAGTTACCATGCTCTTTGTCTGGCCTAAGCACTCTGAGCTAAAAAAAAGACAGACATTACCACGGTAAAGTGCAAGGTGCTTTCCAAAGGGTAGTACTGTTGAAAGAGATAAAACATAAGGAGGATTAAGAATAGAGTGGCAGCTGCAGAATGATTTGACACAATGCTGTAAAACAAGTTAGTAAGAAATGAATGAAATTGTGTAAACTGGTAGAAAGAGGGATTTATTTTCTGGGCAACAACTGTAGTGAGCAGCTGATGATACTCTTTTTATTTTGTGGGCCTTATGAAAGTGAAATGATCATTGAGGGAGTAACATAAAAGCCACGGGAGTTAGAAAAAGCCATAACCTCTTTTATGCATGTTTTATATAGTACAAACATAGATGTGGAAAACTAGGTATATAATTCAAAACATTGAACATAATAAATTTTGTTACTTAAAATGTATACCCATATTAAGAAACTTAGAACTATGCTCATCTTTGTCCTAATGACACTAAACACAAGAAGAAAATGTGTTTTATGTTTATGTTAAAAAAAGCAAAAGCAACTTTAGCATCAAGATGCTTCACAAAGCCCTGATTGTGGTTTTCTTTTAGAACACTTTGTGATATTGTAGTGTTGCTACAAACAGAAGGACAATTAAACCATGGTACCAATCAGTTAATGAAGATTTATGTCAGCTGTGTGCAACATGGTACCATCACTTGATATTTTCTGTGCTGGTGTTTGAAACAAATAAGGGAGTACAAGTTTCTGAACCATGACATTTATTCTTTGCCTTGGTTCACAAGCAACAAATAAATGTTAAACTACACAGTAACAACTTTCTCAAGTGTCTTCTCTAAGAATATAGTTATAAAGAATAATTGAGTATAAAGAACGTAACAATCATAGCAATGAGCACGTGCTGCCTCCTTCAAGGCAATTGCTATTCCTACAAGCATCCATGTACTACATGCTGCATACATAAATATCAAATATCAGGGCAAACATCAAGAGTATATTCATCTGGTTGCACTGCTTCAAGTATCCAGTCCCCATATCACGTTTCAACGAAACTGATGTAAAGAGGATATGTGATACCTTATTTGGATATGCATCAATGGCATATTCAGATTGGCATGAAGATGAATGTTTTTATTTCCAAAGTGCTTTTCAGGTAGGTCACGATAGACATCTGAAGACTCCAATTCTCTGTTTATTAGAGTTGGTATTAAAAGTCTTTAAATCACTCAGGCCTATTTTACTGTCTATTCAAGGATGCAGTGCCTTCTTTGCTACCTTTACTGCTATATGAATAGTAAAATAATGAGTTCTGAGCTGTGTTCAATTTTTTTTTTTTGCATTGAGTTTTCTGCAATCTACTTTTTAAACTCCATTGTTTCACCTTAACACATTTTTTATAGATTCTCTAAAAATGAGAGAACAATCTCTGATCCACAGAATAGATCCTTGGTGGGTTGGACAGACCTATTACCTGGAAAATCCCCCAAAGCATTCAGAAATATAGTCTCCAGAGGTAGATCATCCTAATAGGTGCCCCTCCAATCAGACCAGTTGGCCTTCTGTCCAAATCTTATTGGAAAGTAGGCTGATCATAACAATGGGATAATAATCACCCTCTTCCCTCAATTTTAGGCCACATATTTCTTCTGGTGCAAACACCAAATATAGGATATATCCTGCTCCCTGCATTGGGTGAATGACATATTGATGAAGACCCATGATTGTCATAGTAGCTTTAAAATTACAAGCTGGTCCTGATGAAGCAAATTTGATATAAATTGTGAAGCTTCCAAAAAGTCCCTTAGGCTTTCTAGCAATGCCTCTGAATCATTCTACCAGCTCAGGAAGTTTGTGCAATAGGGTAGATTATATATCAGCGAACTTTCCGTTCTGTCTCTGTGGCTTAACACCAGGTGCATGTCCTAAAGTCCTACATCAGAGTAGAAGGCTCTCTTTGTGAGGATAATGGAAGTTTTACTGACCATGGTCATACTTTCAGCTTATCTCTTCAGTCCCTGCTTGTGCTGTACTGAGTATCAAAATAGGCACAGCTCTACTGGGCTAACCTCAGAGCCAACTTTCCATGGCTCTGTCCTGTGTATGAGTTCATTCTCATTCATAGATCATTGATGTTTTATTTTGGCATTAACAGCATTAATAAGCTGGAGGGCATATTGGTATGACAACATGGATTCTGATCAGTGGGTCAGTTTTTAGCAGCTCCTTTCTTGTGTCAGTCCACAGTGTCACGTCTTCATGGGGAGAATATTTTTAAATATAAAACTCACTGCAATAGTTCTACGCCAGCAAGCTGTACTAGATGCTGTATCAAAGTATAGTTTTATTTACAATGTTCATCTGCCCCTCTTCACAAAAGCTCTCAGAGCATTTTATAATTTCATCTCATAATTTTAGTAAGGATTAAAGCTCTTGAATTCCCCCTCCACACACATACTGTACTTATCTACTCATCACCTCCCAATATTTATGAAACTTGTTGCCCTCCAATAGAACAGTGAAATTTGTGGGGGCAGGAAGGGTCAGAGATTTGGATCAGTGTTTACTACATCCCAATTAGTAGACTAGTAGTTAGGGATTCAAAAAGCTATCATAACATAAAATTCTATGATGTATAATATGCTGTCTTGTTACAGATTAGTAGAGAAGAAAAAGTCTTCTGCTAAATGGATGGGATGCTGCAGATAGTTGCCTCTGGCAGTATTTGTAAATAATGCAGCCTGGAGATTAATCATCATTATGAGTAACTCCTCCAGGTTGTAATGGGGGAAATAAAATAATCATAGGCTGTAATCCTAAACATTTACCTTGGAGCAAGTTCCATTGAACTTATAGTAGATCTATATTAAGTAGACAAGTTAGATACTTTTTTATTAAAACAAGGTTGAATTACTTCCTCCAATAGTTAACCATGCTAAAACCTGTTTAATGCAGCAAGGCTTTATATAACAATACATTATGAGTTGTGGGAAGGGAGTCAGAAGTCCACAACAATTTTGCATAATTTATCTATAATTTAATATGACCAAATTATTTTCATAAATCTGGTGTATTGTTTAAGAAAATCTTAAAAGAATTGCTACCTTGCATGTAAAACATTCATAAAATCTTGAAAAACTATAGGATTATTTAAAATAATAAATCTGAGTTGTTTCAGTGTCTAAAAGTTAACTAGAAGTATATGTTAACATTATCAAGTTTTACTGTTTTTATATATGTGTGTGTGTCTCTGCCCTGATGTCTTAGTACAATTCTGTTTTAAGTTCTTTTTGCCTATGTAACTGGTTTCAATTATATGATCTCAGAGTGAGTAGTTCATAGGAATCATTTTATAAAAATTACTGCTTTTCAGAACTGATGGGGATTTATTCCTCCCACATTAATATAATCCTCTAAATGTAATCCTCTAAATCAGCCTTTATCAACCTTTTCACCCCAGAGGAACCCTTGAAAAAATGTTCAGGTCTAAGGAAACCCCTGTATAAAAATTGCAAAAAATACAAAAACTTCACAATACATAATCTGCATTTTACAGCGTTTACAGCAACAGCAAAGTGGCAGGCCAGCAACTGAATCACAGTGCATAAAATTGCCATCACTGCAAGTGCTAGCAATGTGCAGTGTGCAAAGTTAAAAAAAAAAAGTTTATTTTTTTCTATCATGATCTCTTACAGTTGAGAAAGGCTGCTCAAAATAGTTGCTAGAAGCCAAAACAATGACAGTGCATTGCCTTTTGGGAGAAAATAATACAAAATGTACAAGCTGTGTGATCTGATGGACCCTATGATTGTATGATATGCAACCTAAGTACAGGTAGTCTTTGTTTAGTGACCACAATCAGGACCAGCAGCTCTGTTGTTAAGCAAAGTGGTCACTAAGTGGGAAATCACATGACTGCAACTATGCTTTCCTTTTCCCCACTCCCCCACCCTTTGGAATGCTCACCTGGGTGCTGGGATAGCCGGCTCACAGCTCCTGCCTGTAACTGACAAGACTAATTGGTTCATACCTTTGGTTTTTGTTTGCCTCCTAACCACTCCCCCGCCCTTTGGAATGCTCACCCTGGCACTGGGAGAATTACAAGAATTACAAGAGAGTAAGCAGGCACACAATGGGGAATACACATTAAAAGGAACGCAGTGGCACCAGCAGCCCCAAGCATGCTACACAAACAGCCAGTGTATTCCCCACTGTGTACTTGCTTACTCTCTTGTAATCTCTTCCTCTCCAATCTCTCTGCTCTGCAAGGCAGGGGAGAGAAAACGGGTCAGGCACAGGAGAGATTGCCTACAGAGATTGCTTGGTTTTTTCTTTCCCTGCACCCTCACTCATTTAAATAATTTCTTTGCTTTGCAAAGGGGGAAAAAAGAAAAAAAAACCAAGTGATTTCTGTAGGCAATCTCATGACCCATTTTTTTCTTCCCACTTCACAGAGCAGAGAAATTGGAGAGGAAGGGATTACAAGCAAATAAGCAGGCATACAATGAGGAATACACTGATCTATTTGTGTCACACACTTGTGGTCCCCAGCCCTGAGCATGCTCAGGGCTGCTGGCACTACCACGTTCCTGTTGACATGTATTCCGCATTGTGTGCTTGCTTACTGTCTTGTAATCCCTCCCTCTCCAATCTCTCCACTCTTCCAGTGGTGAAAAAAAAAGAAAAACAGCAGGTCAGGCACAGGATGTGTACTGACTAATGACAATCACGTGACTGAGGGATGCTGTGAAGGTCATAAATGTGGGCATTGGTCATAAAGTTATTTTTTCAGCACTGTCGTAACTTCAGACAGTCACTGAACGAGACAATCAATAATTGAGGTCTACCTTTATGTCCCTGGTGTGCCAAATAGCAATTCAGAATAACAGTCTCAACATAAATATAGCTTTCTTTTCTAGTTCCATTGTGCTTTAATTTTCATTTTGCCTTTGGCCAAATTGGCTGGAAATTAGGACATTTGATATCTAATATTGGAATTGGGAAAAGCTGTGCAAAACAAATGGCCTTTGCTTTAGGTTCTTCCTTTAGTTTGATAGAGGTTGAAGAATTTGGAAGGTTTCCCAGGGTTGTCAAAATGATAAATATTGCACACTTCATAACAATCTGTCATGGAAGAGCCAGCATTTTTGTGATTGTAAATGCTAATAAATTTGAATTAGAATTAAGATGAACAACTTAACATTCATGTCAGACTTTAGTTTCTTAGCATTTTTAAGAGCCAGGATACAAAATTAGTAGTAATGAATAATGAGCTCCTGATTAGTTTCTTATTAAAGATATGAAAACAAATAGAAAAAAAATATATACTATTTTTTTAGTAAAATATATTTCTTCATTGTTCATTTGTTAGAAATGCATTACTTTCATAATACATTTCGTCAGTTTATTTATACCTGTTCATACCTTTTCCTTCCTTTATCAGAGATTTACTTACTTAAATGCTGCCTGTGAATCTGCAACAGGGTTTGTTTGGCATGGCAGAAGAAAAAGTAAAGTGAGATCTCGTTTGTGTTGAGCTTGACTCCTATGTCTTCATGAACAAGTCCATATAGTTTTCTTGAAACAAAAGTATTTTGCCATTGCCTTTTTCCAGGATTTTTTTTTTTCATTTTTGCAGTCTAGGCCACAAGCCTGGGATTCCCTGATGAATTCCTGTATTAAAAATACGTTCTGTTCAGCTTTTCAAGATTAAGCAGATGTTAGTGCTGCCACCTCTTTGGGTGACAGAAAAGCAAACGAGCAAATATGGTTTCCTTTTGGTTAATGTTAATTAGTACTTGTGGGGTGACTGGTAACATGAATAAGATACCAGCCAAGCTTAGAAGAGTCTGAAAATATTCTACCTGAAAAAAAAAAAGGGGGGGGGGACAGTAGAAAGAAATGGTCCAAAAGCAGGCATTTTAAAGGCAATATATGCATGTATGCGCGCACGCACACACACACAGCAGCCAGGTTTTTTTTCCTTGATTATTTGGAAGTAATTTTCTACATTTGTTATAAAGTTCAGACTCTGATCAAAAAAATTGTTATCTGTAGTCTTAATGTTGGTTATAAGGTTAAAGTAATCACTTGTCCCCCAAAGGACATGGTTCTAGGTGTGGGTTGATTCTATTCTGCATTTCCTGTCAGCAGTTTATATCTGGAATAACTGAAGAACAGTTAAGACAATTCCATTTTCCTGGAATATGGTGTGTCTCCCAGATCTTAAACATTATGAAAATATCTTTATTATACAGAAAATTTCAAAGGATGTTTTTCTGTTCAGCAAGAATATTCTGAAAATATTGTTTCATATTTTATCTGTAATTTTCACATAAGAAATACTGTATGTTAGATCACAAAATGGTGTGTTCTAATTGATAAGAGGAAATAATAATAATAAGACCTGTAAATAGAAGTAGAATGACTATGGCAAAAGAAAGCAAAGATAGTACCAATAGTTGTAGGTGCCTTAGGTGCAATCCCAAAACATCTGGAGCACCACTTGAACACCATCAGCATTGACAAAATCACCATCAGTCAATTGCAAAAGACAGCTTTACTTGGAACAGCTTATATCCTGTGACGATACCTTTAACAGCATCAAACAACATTTGCCTATCCCAGTTCCTTGGGAAGGACTTGATAAGTGGATAAAAATGCCAAATCCAGTCTAAACATCTGGCTGACTGTGCGACCAACCAAAATAATAATCTATTAAATTTATATGCTGCCTGACTCCAAATTAATCTTGGGAGTAAGTAAGACTGTTGGAAATGTAGATCTGTTGGAAATTCCAGCAAGTGTTACTGGCTGAAGCTTAATATATTCCTGATGGACAAAACACACACACCCAATGCAGCAGGTAAAAGGTCATGCATTGTTTCAGCAGCTCATCTCTACTTCTATGATGTTTTAATTTTTATATTGCAATTTTTTTGGAAAAAAACCTGAAATCCCCATGGCTCTGGCTATTAAGAGAGCATCCAGATATTCAAGGTTGAAAAGGAATTTGCCCAGAAACAAACATTACTTCACTTATGTGTGCTGTAATAACATCCTCATATGAAAAATATGAGGTGTGGCCTGGTTATTCATAAAATGCCACTAGATTGTAATAGTTGCAGTACTGGTCAAAAGTATTTAGTGTTAAAAGTTGTACATATCCCAGAAAAAATCAGTTCCTATCCCAAGTTACTTGAAGTTGAAGACAGAGCAAAGATGAAAGGACTTTTATACAGCTAAGAAAGAACTCGCAGAAAAAAGTAACAGAAAGTTGCTTGATAGAAAACACTTGGCAGATACCTTCAGAAACCACTTGACTTCAAGATCAAAGGTGCTATCTAGATCTCTAATAGAAGGCTAATCCAAATGGTTGGTAACACAACAGAAAAGGACACGTTTCTTACTTTCCTTCAAACCTTCCTTTGGAGAAACTTTCAACAATCTTAAGGCAAACTTATTTGAATGATACAGCTGTCTTGAAGTAGTCAAAATGTGCACTTCGAGTTGTATCCAGAGACCCATTGGCAAGTATAGGTATGTATAGGTCTCTTTTCAGAGTGTCACAGAAGGACATGGAAATAGGCGAGATATAATCTTGCTCATTTCTTCCATGTGGCCATTAGAATGTCTGAAGGGGATAGGATTAGCTTTGGAGGGCTTCTAGCTTCTGAGTTACCTGATAGTGCATTAAATCAGAAGTCACAACATATATAATGCACTTTAGTCGTAATAGCAAAGCCTTTACCATTGACAATCTAACCCACATATCAGGCTATATCTGGTTATGCATATTAGAAGCATATGAGGGCAGATATTTCTAGCACTTACTAGTTGGGCAATTTGAGGAGACATTCAACTACATGACAAATGAAGCACCTGTGATTAGATCCCTGAATATTTCCTTTAAAATGTAACCATAGGAGTTGCCTATGAGGCCTCTGGCCTGTTGAGAAAGAAAGGTAGCCTGTTCTTTCTGTACAAAATTTCTCCAGTCTTAATACCTTCCCTCTATTTGCCCATTTCTTTGTAAAATGAAATGTGCTAGTTTTAGCATTAGGAACCACTCTTAGAGAGTTTTCATACTTGAGTCGTAAGCATCTCTGCAGCTGTTTGTCTTAATGTCTTACAGATTGCTAAAGCACAAATAAATATAGAAGAGAGGCATTTAAGATGCAAATGATCATTCTGGCATTTGCATTACAAAGCAATTGCAGCAGGAACTGCTTTAAGCATTGAGTAAAATACTCTCCCCCTTTTATTTTTTGCTTCTGTTTGCTTATTCTAGAATACAAAAAACAGCAGGTAGAACTGAAGCTGGGGCTTTGACCCTGATCACTTAATAAAACTACGCATGATATGCAATCAACTCAGTGCTGAGAGCAAGAACTGAAATCCCTGGGAGCCCATTACACATACACTCCCGATTTGATTGATTGGGAATTTGTAATTGTATGGTTGGATGGAGGGTCCCTTAACTGGGGAAGTCGAGAGTTCAGGATTTGGGAAAACTGGAGCCCTTGTGGGGTTTAGGGCGGGTTATACCATTCAGGTGGTGACGGGGAAGGGATGTTATGACAGGAGTTAGAGGGTGAGATGCTCTTAGGGAAGACATCCCCTGTGTTTATTACCAGTGGTGTGTTCCGGCCCTCTGGACTCAGACCCAGGCCCTGGACAGTGGGCCCACAGAGGCCCTGGCTTTTGGCTGCTGCTGCTTAACGCCAGGTCAGTTAACAAAGCCCCTCTTATATGTTATTTGATCACTGAGGAGTGGGCCGACCTGGCATGTATCACCAAAATCTGGCTGGGCCCTGAAGGGGGGGTGCCCCTGTCGGAAATGTGCCCAGACGGGTTAACAGTTTGGCACCAGCTGAGACCCCAGGGCAGGAGAGGAGGGTTAGCGGTTGTCATCTGGGAATTTCTGTTGGCCTTTGGGGGGCTGTTCCACAAGTGGTAGGTTGTGAGACCCTGTTCCTGAAGCTGGGTTCATGAGAACAGCTGGGATTGTTGTTGCTATACTAGCCTCCCTACTGTGTAGCAACTTTCCTGCCTGAGCTGCTAGAGGCTGCCACAGGGCTGGTGGCGGAATTCCCCAGGCTTATGGGCTTGGGGAACTTAAACCTGCCATACCTAGAGCGTGCCTCAGAGGCGACTTGGGAGTTCATGGCCACCATGATGGCCACGGGCCTGCCCCAGATTATTCATGACTCAACTTGGGACAGTGGTCTCACACCAGACTTGGTTTTCATGTCAGAGCAGTGGCAATGTGATCTGAAGGAGGAGTTATATCTGTCCCCCTTGTCATGGTCAGATCATGTCCCAGTAGCCCTGAGATTCTACTATGCTTCCCCCCTCGACAGAGAGGTGGGACCTATTCATCTGATCTGCCCATGGTGACTGATGGACCCAACTGGGTTCCAAAGGAAGCTGGGGGTTATACCCAAGGGTCTGCTGCATGGTCCAATGGAGGCCTTGGCCACTACCTGGAATAGGAAAGTGGCCAAGGCCCTGGACAAGACCGTGCCTGTGTGACCTCTCCTAACTCATCAAACCCGACAGTCCCCGTGGTTTATGGAGGAATTGAGGGTCTTGAAAAGGATTAAGAGATGCCTAGAGCACCATTGGAGGAAAACAAGGACCAAACATGACCGAACACAAGCTAGAGCCACTACTAAGGCCTACCTTGTAGCAGTAAGAGCAGCGAAATGTCAATATTTCTCTGCTCTTATTGCATCTACAGAATGCTACCCAGTGGCCCTGTTTAAGATCACCCAATCCCTTTTGGGAAAGGGGGGCCCAGTGGCCTATTTATAGGGCTACGCAGAGTAGTTTTCTGGGCATCTGGAGGATAAAATCACTCGCATCCAGTCCCAGTTGGATGCCAAGCATGGGACATGGTCTGTAGAGATGCCCAAGGTAAGGACTATCTTGGAACAGTTTGATCCTGTTGAACCCAAGGAGGTGGACAGGGTCCTCCGGATGGTCGATGCTACCACTTGTCAACTAGATCCATGTTCCTCCTGGCTGGTTAAGGTGACATGCAGGTGGGTCCAGGTGATGGTGAATTCATCCTTGAGGGAGGGAGTGTTCCCAGCTGCCTTTAAAGAGGCATTGCTGCACCCCCTCCTCAAGAAGCCATCACTGGATCCCACCATACTGGAAAATTTTCATCCAGTCTCCCACCTCCCCTTTTTAGGGAAGTTGGTTGAGAAAGTGGTGATGTTGCAGATCCAGAGGATCCTGGAGGAAACAGATTATCTTTTCAGACAGGTTTCAGGCCCGGATTCAGGACAGAAATGCCATTGGTTGCACTCATGGATGATCTTTGGTGGGAGCGGGATGGGGGTAGTGCATCCATCCTTGTTCTTCTTGACCTCTCAGCAGTTTTCGATACCATCGGCCATGGTATCCTTTTGGGTCAACTTAGGGAGTTGGGAGTGGACGGCACAGTTTTGCACTGGTTCTGTTCCTTCCTCCAAGGTTGGTCCCAATTGGTGTTGATTGAGAGTGAGAGATCCAGCCCACGGCCCCTCCATTGTGGGGTGCCACAGGGTTCGGTACTTTCCCCACTCCTTTTTAAGATCTACATGAAACCACTGGGTGAGACTATCCACCACCATGGGATGAGGTATCATCAATATGCAGATGATACCCAGTTATACAGTACTGTGCAAAAGTTTTAGGCATGTGTGAAAAAATGCTGTAAAGTAAGAATGCTTTCAAAAATATATATTGTAATTGTTTATGTTTATCAATTTACAAAATGCAAAGGAAGTGAACAGAAGAAAAACCCAAATCAAATCAATATTTGGCGTGACCACCCTTTGCCTTCAAAACAGCATCAATTCTTCTAGGTACACTTGCACACAGTTTTTGAAGGAACTCGGCAGGTAGGTTGTTCCAAACATCTTGGAGAACTAACCACAGATCTGTGGATGTAGGCTGCCTCAAATCCTTCTGTCTCTTCATGTAATCCCAGACAGACTCGATGATGTTGAGATCAGGGCTCTGTGGGGGCCAAACCATCACTTCCAGGACTCCTTGTTCTTCTTGACGCTGAAGATAGTTCTTAATGACATTGGCTGTATGTTTGGGGTCGTTGTCCTGCTGCAGAATAAATTTGGGACCAATCACATACCTCCCTGATGGTATGACATGATGGATTTCTCAGCATTAAGGACACCAGTGATCCTGACCAAATCTCCAACTCCATTTGCAGAAATGCAGCCCCAAACCTGCAAGGAACCTCCCCCATGCTTCACTGTTGCCTGCAGACACTCATTATTGTACCACTCTCCAGCCCTTCGGCGAAGAAACTGCCTCCTGCTACAGCTAGATATTTCAAATTTTGACTCATCAGTCCAGAGCACCTGCTGCCATTTTTCTACACCCCAGTTCCTATGTTTTCGTGGATAGTTGAGTCACTTAGCCTTGTTTCTACGTTGGAGGTATGGCTTTTTGGCCACAGTTCTTCCATGAAGACCACTTCTGGCCAAACTTCTCCAGACAGTAGATGGGTGTACCTGGGTCCCACTCGTTTCTGCCAGTTCTGTGCTGATGGCACTGCTGGATATCTTCTGATGTCAAAGGGAAGTAAACATGATATGTATTCCATCTGCTGCATTAAGTTTCCTTGGCCAACCACTGCGTCTACGGTCCTCAACGTTGCCTGTTTCTTTGTGCTTCTTCAAAAGAGCTTGAACAGCACATCTTAAAACCCCAGTCTGCTTTGAAATTTTTGCCTGGGAGAGACCTTGCTGATGCAGTATAACTACCTCATGTCTTGTTGCTTTGCTCAGTCTTGCCATGGTGTATGACCTGTGATATGAAACTCTCTTCCACAACCTCACCTTAGTAGCAGAGTTTGGCTGTTCCTCACCCAGTTTTAAGCCTCCTACAGAGCTGTTTCTGTTTCAATTAATGACTCTGTTTCAACCTACATATGAAATTGATGATCATTAGCACCTGCTTGGTATAATTGTCTAATCATACACCTGACTCTAATCCTACAAGATCTCTGACTTTATGCAAGTGTACATAGTGTGCAAGTGTCAGAACTGATGCTGGTTTGAAGCCAAAGGGTAGTCACACCAAATATTGATTTGATTTAGATTTTTCTTCGGTTCCTTTGCAATTTATAAACTGATAAACATAAACAATTACAATATATATTTTTGAAAGCATTCTTACTTTACAGCATTTTTTCACCCCTGCCTAAAACTTTTGCACAGTACTGTATATCTCCATCCTGGGTGACTTGAGTGATGCTGTGACCACCCTTTCACAGTGCCTGGAGGCTGTGGGGGTCTGGATGGGGCACAGCAGGCTTCAGCTGAACCCTGGTAAGATGGAATGGCTGTAGATTGGAGGTTCCTCTGTATCTGAGAACTTACAATCTTTGGTTTTGGATGGGGTTGCACTGCCCTAATCAGACCCAGTGCATAACCTGGGGGACCTCCTAGACTCACAACTCCTGCTCGATGAGCAGGTGGCAGTCGTGGCCAGGAGGGCCTTTGCCCACCTTCATGTGGTGTGCCAGTTACGCCCTTTCTTTGATCAGGAGGCTCTCTGGTCAGTCACTCACGCTCTGGTCATCTCTCAGTTAGACTATTGCTATGCACTCTACATGGGGCTACCCTTGAAGAGTATCCGGAAGCTACAGCTGGTGCAAAATGAAGCTGTGTGGACAATCTTGGGTGCCTCAAGGATGGCACATATAACAGCTTTACTGCAGGAGCTGCATTGAGTCCCAGTTTGCTTCCAGGTCCAATCCAAGGTGTTGTTTATTACCCTTAAAGCCCTACATGGCATGGGTCCAAGTTACCTAAGGACTGTCTCATCCCCATCACATCAACCTGTCCCAGCTGGTCAGGCAGAGAGCATGTTGCAATTCTCATCAGTGAGAGAATGTTGGCTGGCAGGGCCCAGGAGGAGAGCCTTCTCTGCTGTTGCCACCGCCCTTTGGAATATTCTCCCCCAAGAAGTTTGGTGGGCCCCTACCCTCCCAGCTTTCTGGAATGGATTAAAGACCTGGCTGTGCCAGCTTGCATGGGGCAATAAGAGCTCTAATCATCCCTAGGAGTGGCTGGCACCCTGATGACGCTCCCTGAGCTGGTTGCCAATTCCCATAATTCTTGGAATTTATTATTAAGATTGTTTTTATATTGTATTTTAATTGATTTTTTATCTTTTCTGTAAACCACCCAGAGTCACTTTTTAATGAGATGGGCAGTGACAAATTTGATATATAAATAAATAAAAATAAATAAACTGTGTTATATTTAATCAAAAGGAAGGTTGTTAATCTAAAAGTATAATTGGAGTGGGGGAGAGATTATAACTGCTTCTTTTATTCAAGGTGATATATATGATTCTTTCCTTTTAAGTGTCACAACAACCATGTGAGGTAGGTTTGACAAAGAGATAGTGATTTGCCTAATGCCAGCCTCTTGGGTAGCTGCCTAAATTGAAAGTGATTCTTTTCCAAGCATGATTTTCGCAGAATTCTCTTTTGTAAGATTTACTGAGATGGACTAAAGTATTTTTAATTTAGAGGCAATATTGCATGTATACTAGGTTGAAACTTCAAATGAACCAATAAAGAATTTGTAACTGGCTGTTTACATAATGATCTCTTGAATGTGGTAACCAACTTTTACATCTAAAGCTAACTACTGAGCTGACTCATTGGGGATTTTCACTTAAGTCTCTCTGATCCTACTCTACTTCTCCAATCATTATTCTTCATTAGCTGTCTTACAAAGCAATTCTGGACTTTTCTTACTCCAGCTCATTAAATAAATTATCCAGTACTTCATGTTAGCTGAGCTTTAGCCTAGTTCAGTGGCAGCACCTAGATAACCATGGCTGATCTAGAACAGCTATGTAGATCAGAAGGATAGGAGATTACCTGAAAATATTAGGGTGGGGGATAAATTTCCTGGAAGACTGGAATGAGAATTTGCTGCCTAACTGTTGTCAGAATCCCCTATATGTTGTTCATACAGTCAACCGGAACTAAGCTTGATTCAAAGACGACTTGACTTTACTTTAATCTACCTGAAGTGTTTCTGGTTGCCAAAATGTATGTTATCTTAGGTTTGTACTTCTTGAACAGTCTTGTTTTGTTGTTTTCCCACTGGTTATCAGAATAAGTCCCCCAGAATAAGAGTGCTTAATCTTTCTTTCCCCTACTCTAATCTTTGACCCACTGAACACAGTGTGACTATTTATATTGCCAAAAAAGAGCCCATTAAAATGATTAAATCCTTTTTTTGCCAAGTAAGGTTGAGACTGAGATTCAAGTTACAGTGAGAGGAAAAGACCAAAACTATCTTGCTCCCATGCTGTGCTCCAGTATGAATCAAGCCCTGAATCAGTAATTTATGTGTGTTGGGGAGGGGAATTCATTGATGATCAGAACTGTGCAATTAAAAAAATCCTCTTAGTATATCCTCTTACATAATTAAAAGCATATGAAAAATCTTGCTAGATCAGAAAAATATGTATGTTTTGATCCATAATTAAACATTAATTTAGTTATTCTTCAAAATTTGTGCCAGTTATAAGTTCACATTATGTGATGATTGATTTAACAAAAATGGTCATGTAGCTTCATGAACTTGGTTGCAATATGCTGCAAAAGAGAAATGGGAAAGAAATAACAATATTGAGTCATTAGAGCTCCATAGAATTCTTACTTTATGAAGGGATAACTGTGGTATGTATTTTAGACACAGTATAAAAAGCTCTGAAACAGTTAAAATGGAATGACAGAGCCCAGAGAACTATAAAATAATAGAATTATGCCAGAAAAAAAAATAGCATATATGATTTGCAGCAAATCTAATTCACAGGTTTAATAAATTAAATGTACTGAGTAGGATTTGGCCTGACCATGTACTAGTCAGATAATCCAATCATATGTTTACTTTTATAAAACTAAAGATGTCTGCTTATTTTAATTTAAATTACCAGATTAATATAGAATTTTGCACTATTAAAATATTCAGATACCACTTATCTTTCCCTTTTTAAAAATTACCTTACAGGAACCTACTGAACATTTTAGTTTACTTTAAACTAGTACATGCATCTGAGAATAAATACTATGATTCTCAGGCAAACTTAAATTGTAGCATTTTGTCATACCTTAAAACTACAATTTGGAATCCAAGGTTTTTTGTACTCTCCTGTGTTTTCAGTTAGTCCACATGAGATGTGACTCCTTCTCCTCCTCCCTACTATTATTGCCACCATTACATTTCCAGGAATGTAAGTAGGAACTACAGGATAAATGTGCTTTACATCTCTGAACAGAGATAGAACTCTGCACTTTTATTTGAATTCATATTTTTTATACAGAATCCTCTTCTAACTTTCATTGGTAGAAGGTTGGAAGTATGGGTCATTTGTAGTATGAGATTTGGACAGAATGAATATAACTAAGCAAGGTAGTGCAAATACAGTTGCAGTGAACAATATTCTTCCTGTTGTAGGCAGTACATGGATAGATGAATAAAAGTAGATTATAAAGATTATCTGAGACGTGTCCTGTGCAAAGAGGATTATAGTGAACTTGGTGTACTCCTCCTCTCAGAATTTAGCCTAATATTTCATAGAAAGAAGAGGCTATTTTGGTCTGGAAAAGCTGAACTATTTATTGTCTGTAGTTTTAAAACTTCAGCTCATAAGTTCAGACTGAATATGGACACATTGAAAATGAATTAGACTATGTTTTCATTTTTATTTTAAAGCTATGCCTTTTCTGATTTTATGATACATTGTCTTGTATTAACAATATATTATTTTGTCTTCTGATGGATTTAATGTGCCTGCATAGCTAGAAGCATTTGCTTTCTTAGAATAAAAAAAAAGTAAATATATTTGCATTATGAAACATTTATATTTGAATTGCAAATATTTTATTAATATATGTAATCAAAGTAATAGTCTATAATGTTAAACAAAGCTTCTGAATAAACATATGTTTCAGTCTGCAATTTGCTTCCTTAAGTGTTATTAGAGAAGAGTGGCAGATTGGTTTCCAGATAATGTTTGAAGATGAAGAATGCTATACTCGGATTTCTGTTCAGCTGTGAAACTCACTGGCTGACCTTGCATAGAATTGTGAGGGGGGAAAAAGGTTATGACTTTATTGAAGGAATTTTAACAAATAAATAATTGGCTGGTGTGGGTCTTCCAGGCTGTATGGCCGTGTTCTTGAAGTTTTGTTTCCTAACGTTTCGCCAGCACCTGTGACCGGCATCTTCAGAGTGCAGGAGCACAGACAGATGCTACCCCAACAGTCTGGTTCCGATTTGTGGATGACACCTTTGCAATTTGGAGTCAGGATGAAGAAGACCTAGAGAAGTTCCTGAACCACCTAAACAGCGTCCACCCCAATATACAATTCACCATGGAAAAAGAAGTGGACAGCCAACTTCCATTTCTAGACACGGTCATACGCAAACCAGACCTCAAATTAGGACACAAAGTCTACAGAAAACCCACCCACACAGACCGGTACCTACACAAAAACTCCAACCACCACCCACATCAGAAAAGAGGCATTATCAAAACCCTCATGGATCGTGCCAATCAGATCTGCGAAACCCAATTCCTAAACTCTGAACTTAACCACCTTAATTGGGTCCTACAAGTGAATGGCTACTCCAAAAATGAAATAAAAAGAGCCATCAAACCAAGAAAGCAACATGCGACTGAAGAAGAAAAACAGCCACCTACCAACAAAGTATTTCTGCCCTATATCAAAGGGGTCACAGACTGCATGGGAAAACTGATGGAAAAACACAATTTCCAAACAATGTTCAGACCCACCAGAAAAGTACAAGAAGTGCTAAAATCAGCAAAAGACAAAAGGGATCCCCTCACCGCCGCAGTAGTATACCGCATACCATGCAGTTGCGGGCAAGTATACATCGGGACCACAAAACGCAGCATCCATACCAGGATAAAAGAACACGAAAGGCACTGCAGACTACAGCAACCAGAAAAATCTGCAGTAGCTGAACATGCTCTCAAGCACACTGGACACAAAATCCTATTTGAAAACACAGAGATACTGGACAACACCAACAGCCACTCTACCAGGCTATACCGGGAAGCCATTGAGATTCACAAACACCAGCACAGTTTCAATAAAAAAAGAGGAGAGTCTAAAAATCAACAAAACCTGGCTACCAATCCTGAAAAATACAGCCTGCAAAAGGTCAACGAACTCAGCTCAACCACCAGGACATGTGAACAGTTCACACAATGAACTTGCTAATCACCCCCAGCAGCCCCTCGTTAACAATTCAATAGAAGAAAAAACCCTGCCTAATCCCCGGAAGATACACACAGATTCTGACACCAAAACAAGCAGCCACTCAGTAACTCAACCCCCCCCACACACCCCCAATCCCCCCCCCCCAATCTCTATAAATACCCACAGAAGGGTCACATCACCCTGGGCACAGAGAGAACTGCTCCTGTCTGTGCTCCTGCACTCTGAAGATGCCGGTCACAGGTGCTGGTGAAATGTTAGGAAACAAAACTTCCAGAACATGGCCACACAGCTCGGAAGACCCACACCAGCCATCGTATGCCGGCCGTGAAAGCCTTCAACAATACAAATAAATAATTGTGCCTAGATTTTTCTGAATGTCATGACTGATCTTTATAATTAGTTATAGCTGTTGAGAAAATCAGTATAAAGTATATACAAATCAATTGTCCAGAACTTAACAGTGCTAGTAACTATTAACCAAATTTATAAAATTATTAATCGAGAATAATTATTAGAATTATAAAATACTGGACATATATTAAGGACTACTCAAATTACTATGCTGGGTCATCATTCCTTGTGCTGAAATACTTCTTTTTAAAAGCTTATATACTCTTCCTTGAGAGTAAGTCTCACTGACGTTAGTGAGACTTCCAAACCAAAAAAAAAAATTGTGTAAGGTGCTACTGTTAATATTTGTAATATCACTGGCATTGGTTGGCATATGGGCCAACTCATTCTTAGGTAAAGATTTTGTTAGATGCTGTTGTAACTATTTCCAGTTTTTATATTTGCTATAGTCTGTTGTATACATATAAGCATGGTAGATCTGGATTTCAGCCTGCTTTGTTATTTCATTGCATTGAATTCTCAGTAAGCAAACTATTAAGGGTCAGTTAAAGGTCATAGGCTCATATGATTGTCTTTAATGTAATTGTAGCTCTGCTTTGGGAAACATCAGAGTAGTAGAAAAGTCAAGGAAGTTAACTTGATAGTGCAGTTACACCCCAATGTTGGAACCAGATAATTCTTTGAAAGCTACTTTAAGATCCACAATAGTCTGTGGATTTTGTTATTTTCCTTTGATATATGAAGTTAAAGGAAAGCTGTGAAACAGGAAGCCATAACAAGAATGCCTAAAAATTGGAATTGAAAGAACAGATCCTGTGTGGAGGAGTCATGTGTTAAGTTAACAAGTGCTTCATCTAACAAAGGAGCACTACTCATCATGACACAATTCCTATCTGTATCAATATGGAGTCATAGTTTTGTCCTTAGGAAAACTTTTGTATAGTTCTTTTTCTTGTATTCATGTATAAAGTCATCCCAAAGTGATTTGCTATATAGTATTTGATTTGCAATATGGGGCAGATTGGAGTATTTTGTTTGTCACAAATAAGTGTACGTTTGCGTTAGTTATTTAAAGAAGTTCAAATTCTAAAATAATTGCAGTGAATGAGTGAATTATTGCAAATTAATAGAAACATAATGGATTGGGTCATACAATTGTTGAAGAAGAGATCCTTTGAGCCAATAGAATTCTCCCACAGAAGAATAAATAAGTAAACAACAGCATTTGGAATTTTCTAACACTAAGACTGCAGCCTATAATATATATTTTCTTAGGAACAAGTCCCGTTGTTACTTAATAGTTCTGAGTAAACAGATTTTAACCACAATTAGTGGGATGTACTTCAGCAACATCTAGTGGATCAACATATTTTCCACTACTCTAGAAGAAACTTAACTGAAGCAGGTATTTGGTAAGATTCATTGTTTTTTCAAGGACACTTAAAGCAGTTTTCATTCTGAATGCTAGATAATGATACTTAAAAAAAATTCAAATATGGCTTCAGTTAATTGCTTATACAGATTATTAGAAGAATAACATTTATAGACTAGTAATACAGGCATTGAGCCAGCATGGCATAATGCTTAAGGTGGTGGACTAGGAGCAGGGATACCTACGTTCTTCTCCTCCCTTAGGCATAGAAGTTGGCTGTACTTCTTTTAGTCCTAGACTGGGAAATCAAAAAACATCCATCTACCAACTTGCATTGGATCAGCATGGTAGATTAAGGCCCATAACCTTCAGTGAAGAGGCCTTCAACCTACCGTGGATTCATTTGGGCTTAGTAATAATAATGCAATCATTAGACAAGAATAAGTAGAGATAGATGAGTTATTTGAATCTGGCTTTATCAGAATTCATTATTAGACTAATGCATTTTCCATCATTTAGGCCAAAAGAAAATGGATGAGTATTTCATTATTGCTTTTGCTATTAAAATCTGCACAAAAAGTCTGATATATTATACAGATCACAAAATATGAGGAGTCCAAACTCCCAATTCCATTTTGCATGTTCCTTTGACAGTTGGAAATAAACAGTTCAATGTAGAATCCACTGAATTCCACTTGCTGGGAAAGATGAAAGTTTATTGAAAAATTGTAAGGGTATGTGGGCTTCCATAAGCATTTGATTACTTATAGAAATGGACAATTTGAAGTCCCAGGACTGTATGTAGCCCACAGAGCTACCTCTGGGTATGACTGCTGAGAGCTGCTGGCATCTTCTTTAGGGTGGGAAACATTAAAACTGCAGTGTAAGCTCTGAAATAAACATATTGCAGTTTTAGAAAACAAAGACAATCCCCAAACTCTCAAAAGAAGTCTTGCCAACAAATATAAAGGCCTCACCCAAAACACTCAGTTTTCTCAAGGGGGGGAAAATAGGTGTAGCCCCTTGGCCACAACATTTTTTTCCACCCTGGCTGACTGTGAGAATAAAATAAAGATTTCCTAAGTCTTGATAGGTAGATATTAGGTCTTTGATCTCATTCAGCATGGTCTAGTTATATTTTTAAGAAGTTCAGTTCCTACTTTTGCAGTTTCTTTAAGAAATGTACTTCCAAAAGGCTGTATATCCTAAAATTTAAAAATAGTATTGGCTATTTTTACCAAATATTTACCAAATATCACATAACTTTTCCTGTAAATTGGATTAGCCTTTCCCAACATTAAGTACTTCAGATATATTGAAATTATCACCAGCACTGCCATGATCATCACATTTATATCCTGCCATAATTCTGAGGATTCAAGCAGCTAATATGTGGATTTCTCCTAATTTTATGCCTGTGGTAATACTGTAAGGTGAGTTGGCTGAAGGAAGGTGACTAATCCAAAGTCAACAAGTGAGTCTTATGATCAAATGGGAATTCCCTGGTCTAGGTCCAATATCATAGCCAATAAGCTACACAAGTTTGGTAAGAATTCTGAGATTCAAAGGGCACCATTTGTGGAAAGTTGGTGAAAAGCAAGGCCATTGCTCAAGAAACCATGTAAAGCAAGGCTGTTGCTCATGAAAGCAATAGTACATAAAATATATAATTAAAGAACTGTAATGCTAAGTATGCTCAGTAACTCCCGGAGGAATAAGCCTTTTCACCAACCAGATAAGGGGTTCAAAGATGATGATAATGCTGCATTGTGTTTAAAGCAACAGCGTTTTGAGGCAAGTGAGTCTTATGTTTGGCAGTGAAGAAATGTGTGAATGGTTAACCTAATATAAATCCAGGCAATGGCCTATTCAAGATTGTATGTCATAATAATTTGACATTGTGGTCCTAAATAGCAAAATGGATCACAATTGACAATATACAAGTAGTCCTTGAGTTACGACAGCAATTGGGACTTGAATTTGTGTTGCTAAGCAATGCAGTCATAAAGCGTGATGTCACATGACCACATTGCTTAGCAGTAGCAATCCCTGCAGTCCCCATTGCCATTGTTAAGCAAGGATCGTGGTTCAATAAACGAGTACCTCCTCCCAACTTCCTGCCAGCTTCCAACAACCAAACTCAGTGGAGAAGCTGGCAGGTAGTTGCAAGTCCCAGGTGGCTTGCAAGCAGGCTGACAGGCAGGTAAGTGGCTGCTGCCAGGTGGGAGAGGGTATGCAAGGGTGCACAAGTGCTGGGGGAGGTACAGCATGAGCATGGTGGGGCTTGGGGTGGCTGCTGCTGATTGGAGGAGGATGCACAAGTAGGGGAAGCATGGCACGAGTGTGGTGGGGCTTGGAGTGGCTGCTGCTGGGTGGCAGAAGTTGCGCAAGTGGCTGGGGAAACATGGTGTGAGCACAGTAAGGCTCTGGGAGGGTACATGAGGGTGTGTGGGTGGCAGGCGGAGCGTGAGCACAGAGGGGCTGGGGGAGGGTGCATGGGTGGGGAAGACTTACCTGAGCAACTTGTGACCTTCCCTGTTAGCTTCCCCATTGACTTTGCTTGTGGGAAGCCAGCAGGGAAGGTTGGAATTCACAGTCACATGTCTGCCGGACGCTACAACCATTGTAAGTGCAAGCTGGTTGCCAAGCACCCAGATCATGATCACATGACTGTGGGGGTGCTGGGATGGCTGGAACTTCAAGGACCAGTCATAACCACCACTTATTCAGCACTGTCATAACTTCAAATGGTCACTGAACAAGTGGTCATTAACCAAGGACTATCTGTATAAGCAGTTACAAATCACAATAAGCTTTAAAGAAGATTACATTTGGAACATGAAGGAACAAAAATAAATTGTATAGTAACTCAAGCCTACATTACACTCAAGTCCATGTTACACTCACTGTATATGAGTAACCTGTAAATAACTCTGATGTTCAGAATACAGGTAAAAGCAGATTAATTGTAATCTTCAGCATCTGAGTAACTGAAATTATTCTAATTAAACAGCAAGTAATAAAATGTCAGTTGATTGTGTTGAATTCCCATACAACATATACTAGAGAGTAAAGTTTCCTCTAATCCAGTGATTCCCAAACTATTCAAAGGTGAAGACCCCTTTTAATATCTTTTTTTTTTTTTGCACATGATGGCAGTTTTACTCCTAAGAGATTGGAAATATGGTTGAAACAATGAAAATTTATATCTGGTTCCCCATCAGCTTTGTTTTGGTATTTAGATTTCAATGCAAAAAGTACAGAATATCCACCTTCACATATATAAATTCTGGGAAGAGGCATCTGGTATTTCATAGCCTTAGCAGGGAGAATGGAGCCAGGCAGCGCTGGAGCCTGACAGTCAGGCTGGAGAGTAAACTAATTGCAGCTGCTGAAGGATTTGGATTGAGTGGATTAGGTGGGACGGAGGAAGGAAGTGGGTGGGCCAACAAGTCAACTAGTGATCAGCCCATCTGCTGTACTTGGTGAGTGCAGCCTTCTCTTCAGTGGCAGAAAACCTAACTGGAGTTATAAACAAAAAAAAGTTCAAAGTTTACTCCTGTGTATTTTTAAAGAAAATCCTATTGATTCCCAGGCACGCAGGATTTTGACTTTAGTTTCATCAACACTCCTGAATCCTTCAAATGACTTACATCATATACCTCTCTCTCCTTCATTCCACTTTAAAAACAAAGAATTACTTATAAATTATTCATAAATTATGAATTATAAAAGGGAAAGAACACTAACACATTCAAATTTGCTTCATTTGCTCTGTAAGATCTCTAGAAGCACTTGGTTTTTCACATCTTATATCTAGTTATATTTCCTTTGGGATAACGATTATACCCGGTTTTATTACTATGACATAATGCTTCAAGCAAAATCTAAAACTTGTACATTTTCTTGTTAGACTGCCACACAGTTATTGAAATGATAGTGTCAGACAACTTTATGTTATTATTTGGAACATTTTGCTCATATTGTTTCTTTTGTGTGCATTTTTAAAAATCAGTTTATTTTAAACTGTGTGTTTTTTCAGAATTCCCTGAAGAGAAGAGGCAGCAGGGATATTCATAAAGAAAAGAAGGCATTTGCTCAGGTATTATTCCCAGCTGGATATATGTCAATGCTATGTCAATGTAACCTGAAGTAATCAAGTCCATGTAATTGGTTTGCAGGAGAGAGTATTTTTATATGAAATGCTTATATTATTTTAAAAATCTTCTAAACGTTTTATCTGATAAGTGTCTTTTTGTAGATAGAGGCTGAAAAAGTTCTTACCAAAAAATAAAACAACCATGTGTCAGAATATTTGGAGCAGATAGATTTATCCTTAGTGTCAAGGTTATGTGCTAATGATTATCTTAACACCAAATACAGTTAACACATTAAAACAACACATATTGTGTCATTGTTTTAGAGTCTGCCACATTTTTTTTTCAAGAGAACAGTTTGTGATATCAAGATAATGAATTTCTCTTGTTAAAATGGGAAACTGAGGCCATTCACTTTGACCCACTTGGAATCACATTTTATTAAGTTTCTGAAGCCTGATTTTCCTTCTTTCTTCAACTAAATGTAAAAGTAATTGGTAGTGTTTTTTTCCTCCTCACTCAACTTTCATGCTAGTAGCTGTTAAATAGCTTGGGCACAAGGATTGGATTTCTACTCAGTGAGAAAGAATCATTGCAGCTTCTTGGAAAGCTTTTATTCCTCAACAGTAAAACAAATTCTATGGATTTGCATTACCAGCTGGAAGCATTCTTTCTCATACATTCCATATGAGCAGCAGTGTTGTGTTATACTCCCAAGATATACAGCCAATATACAGTGCTATAATACTTTACATGGATTACCATACCCTACCCTACCCTACCCTACCCTACCATACCATACCAGAGACTTTATGGGATTTGATCAAATAGTGCATTCCATATAAGGGAGAGGATGCATGAATTCTCACTTACTTCATAGCAATTGGGTTTTTTCCCCTTTTATTGTAATTTTATAAATCTTGATACATTGTATTATTTCAATGCAGTTTTCAGTGCAATAATATGTATGTAATATGATTATAAATTATGAACATTCTATTATTTAGAAAACTTAAAGTATTGAAAATAAGAAAAAATAAATAAAAATTCTGTCAATAGAATTTTAGGATGTCAACATTGCAAGCATAAAATTATTTAACCTTTCATCCAGAATTGAATATAACATAAAAAAGGACCAGTGCATATCATATCAGAGTAGTAGTTAAGTGACAAAAGTTTTGAACTGAAACTAATTACTTAATATTAAGATTTCCGTTGTATTATTACTTTGTATGTGTGTGTGTGTGTTGATAAAAGGAAATAAAAGAAAGATGAAGCAAATTTAACAACCCCCCCCCGAAAAATAGAAAAAAGGGGAGAAAATAATAATATTAATAATAATAATTTTAAAAACTTGATTTCTCTCCCCTTTTTATACATATTTCTGACTCCCCCCTTTGTATACATACTTTGTAGCAATTGTGTTTACCTTTTCTCAGTTAAAACAAAAGCACCTGATCAAGCCCTTAGATATTTATTTATTTATTTATTTATTTACTATATTTCTATCTATTACAGTACTCAAGGACTCACTGTATACAGTTAAAATCACAAACAAAACAATGAAAAAAATCATCAGTATAAAAGTCAAACACATACAACCATATACTGTAAATCCTATATCAAACAATAATTCAGCCAATCCCAGTTCTGTTTTCAAGGCCCTCCTAGAGCTCAAGGGGTCACTGACAGAAACCATCTCAAAAATGCACACTCTCCCAAATCTTTTGTAGAGGAGAAATCTCCGAACATGCCTATCCGGTATGAGCATACCAGATAAGTAAGATCAATTTAGCGGATGATCCTGCAACTACCTGTGTCCCAAGCCATGTAAGGCTTTTTTTCTCCCAAAAACAATTTTATTAAGAATTGTAAATGAAAAGAATAAAAGCCAGTACAGGCTACAAAAAATGCAAACAAAAAAATACAAAAGAAAAGAAAAAAGTGTGAGAAAGAAAAAAAAAAGAAAAAATAGAAAAAGAAAAAAAGAAAAAAGAAGTAACTTCCCCCTTCATCCCAGCAAATAAAGACAATCTTAATAGCTTATCACTATCTCCAAATATAACATAATGTCTCTTCACCCCATATCTTATCTATTGAATAAAAAAAAAAAAATCCAAATGCTTCGTCAGTCATTCTTTATCAGCAAAAGTCCAGTAAGTACAACCAGATGTAACTATTTTTCTCTTTTAGCCCTGGTCAAATAAGCCAACACTGTACTCCTTCTCTGAGTTTTTAAAAATATCTTTTAACCCCTTCAAAAAGAATCCCAGAGCTAGTTTTCTGTTCATCTGTGTTTCAAGCCAAAAATCTTTCAGAACTTTACCAGATTTCTTTTGTATATCCAATAAGTAAAGTTTGTCCTTTTGTTTGTCATTTCTAATAAAGTCCTTCAGAACCTTAAGAGAGTTCTTTTGTATATCCAGTGAAATAAAACTATCCAAGTCAGTTTCCTGGTTCAATATCTGTATATCTCCTTTTGGGAGTAAGTCATCCATCACTTCCGCTTGTGTGCCCATATGTTTCTCCATATCTTTCTCATTATTTGTTACATTTAAGTCCCCCTTCAAAGTAATTTCAAAACCATCTGTTGCAACTTGTTCTTGTTCTGTAATTTCATCAGAAGCTCTGTCAGTCTTGTCAAGAAATTTATCTATTTTGTCAAGAAGCTTGGCAGACAAATATTCCCAAATTTGTATTATAGATTTCTGCTCTATTTTCTTTATCCTCAGGCTCCCTCTAGTGTTCATCCTTCAAAGTCCTCTTATCATGCAAGAACTCAAAACAATTGTCATTTTTCCCATAGGAAAAAGTTCTTCTAGTTAATTCAAAGCTCTTTGTGAGCATTTAAAATTACAAGTTCATCTGAGCCCTTAATCTGCTGTTAAACTTTCCATATTCTGAGCACCCTTTTGCTGTTTAATCCAAAAAGTAATATTTTTCAAAAGGTTATAAAAATCATATTTAAAGGTTCTTTCTCTAAGAAATACAATATAATATAATAAATATAATCACCTAGCAAATACAATATAACTTGCCATTCCAAAAGGTCTTAATCCTTTAAAAGCAACAGAAAAAAAAATCCAAAGTGATTAAGAAGTGAGGCTCAGTCGAGCTTAATGTCCTTTAAAAAGGCTGCATTAACAACTGCGAGCCAAGATGGTTCCTCCGTTGACTCCAGCCGCTTGACCCATAGGCAAACCGCAAAACAACTATTCCTGCAGTTTACTCAGAGGAGCAGCTGTGGAGTAACATGGGCTATCTCAAAGGTCTCTCCTTAATCCAGAGAGTATTTTGACAACCAGGATCCTGCATCCTGTGCTGATCTCCATCGTAACGCTGTCCCACTGCAAAAAGGGACATTTAACTTGCCATGGCTCTCAACTGTACATCTCGCTTTATAAGGCTTTTAAAGTCAAAACCAGAATTTTGAATTTTACCAGGCAATCTGTTGACAACCAGAGTAGCATCCATAACACAGGCAATATATGTGTATAGTGACTCTTTGTGATGGAAGGCTTGAGTGAGGAAGTCCAAGGTCATGGGGAGAGTGAGAAGAATCTCAAGCATCTCCTCAGCCCACAGCCTGAGCGTGTGAAAAATAAGAGGGTGAGACTGGCACCACCCTAAGGAATTCAGAGTGTTTAGTTGCCGTTGTTGGGGGTTAGAGTTAGTCTGGTGAGATTCTGTCTAGTAGGTGTAAGCTAATAAAGTAACTGAACTGATCCTGAATTGTCCCGCTAAGTTTCTTGGGCTGAATCTGACACTTTTGCCCACTAAAACATGGGCTACTGAATTTTGTATCAACTGTGGCTTCCAAGTAATCTTCAGAGGCTTCCCCATACAGAGTGCGTTGCAGTAATCTACCTTAGAAATAAGAAGTGCATGAGTTACTGTATCTAGGGCCTCCATCACCAGGAAAAGCCACAATTGGCACACCAGCTGAACCTGGGCAAAGGCTCCCCTAGCCTCTACCTGATATCCAGCAGCAGCCATAAGTCTAGGAGAACCACCAAGTTACAAACCTGAAGTGGAACCCATCCAGAGTAGTCACTGGAGTAGTTAGGATGCTGGATGGTTTCTGGACAAATAGTAACTCAGGCTGACTGCAATTCAACTTAAATCTCCAGACACTCACTCAGGATTTCCACCATATCACAGCCCAGGATGGCAGGGCATATTTGGATATCATCAGCATACTGATGATACCTCATCCTGGATTGGCAGATGATTTCACTGAACATCACGTACATGTTGAACAGCAAGGGAAAGAGGAGAAATCTGTGGCACACCACACTGGAGTGGCCAACAGATAGATCTGTCTTCCCCCACTACCACTAACTGGAACCACACACTTAGGAAGAAGCAGAACCACTGTACAACAGTATCTCCAACTCCCAATTCTCACAGGAGCTCAGTGATAGATAATATTGAATGCTGCTGGGATATCTAGCAGGATCCCAGTGAAGTCATCCAACAGTGCAACCAATGTAATTCTGTCCAAGGTTTGGAAAGGATTCAGATAATCTCCTTCCTCTGGGATGTTTTGTAGTTGAAGCCCTACCACTCTCTAAACCTTCCCCCAAAAGGAGTAGTGGAGACTGGGTAATAGTTGTCTAACATAGCCTGATTCAGTGATTGCCTCTTCAGAGGGGCATGCTACCGCCTCTTTCAAAGCCAGTGGTACCATCTCCTCCTTCAACAAGTCATTGATCACCTCCCTGGTCCAGGCAGTCATCCCCCCAAATGCCTCCTGAAAAAGCAAGGGTTATAGCTGATATGTGGAGGAGTTCATTCTGCCTAACACCATATCTACTTACAGGATAGAATAAGTCCCAGATCACATCACAAGACTCTGCCTCTGTCAACTCCATAGTTCCTGCCCATGAGGAGTCAACACTTGAGTGAGTTTATTGGCAAATGTTGCCTGAAATTCTCGCATCAGCCTGGTGTAGTCCTTGCTGAGACTGAGTCCCCAAGGGGAAATGAGTCACCCGAAACAGGGCTGCTGGGACACAGTCCACTGATGCAGTAATGGTGGAGAAGTAAGAACAATTTGCAACCCTTATCTCCATGGTATAGGCTCAAACATGAGTTTGTACCTGTGTTCAATCAAGGTCATGTCTGCTCTTTTTACACTGACATTCTAGGTATATTTTTGTCTATTTTATCTCCCTGAGTCCCTCAGGTAAATAAAGGAGCCCTTCAGTTTCTGCAGATGGGGAGAATGCATCCATGAAATTAAAAGATGCTTGCTCCTTGGGAGGAAAGCTATGGCAAACCTAGATAGCATATTAAAAAGCAGAGACATCACCTTGCCAACAAAGATCTGCATAGTCAAAGTACCGGTTTTTCCAGTAGTAATGTATGGCTGTGAGAGCTGGACCATAAAGAAGGCTGAGCGCCGAAGAATTGATGCCTTTGAACTGTGGTGCTGGAGAAGACTCTTAAGAGACCCCTGGACTGCTAGGAGGTCAAACCAGTCAATCTTAAAGGAAATCAACTCTGACTGCTCATTGGAAGGATTGATAATGAAGCTCAAGCTCAGGTACTTTGGTCACCTAATGCGAAGAGAGGACTCTTTGGAAAAGACCCTGATGCTGGGAAAGATTGAAGGCAAAAGGAGAAGAGGACGGCAGAGGATGAGATGGTTAGATAGCATCACTGAAGCAATGAGCATGAAACTGAGCAAACTCAGGGAGGCAGTGAAGGACAGGAAGGCGTGGTGCGATATGGTTCATGGGGTCATGAAGAGTCGGACACGACTTAATGACTGAACAACAACAACAAATCTCATCACAGCAGTGGATTCACTGGAATGTCCTCCATCTTCAGATCGCAAAGCCACTGCTCTGAGGTGAAGATTAGATCTAGAGCAATGATTCTTAAACTGGTGATAATTACCAAAGGGGGTAATTTGAGCATATCCTGGGGGTAATAGAGCAATTTGTGAGTCAAGGATCCAGTTTGGGATTGCTGCTGCTGAGATACTTGTGTAAAACAATAGAGTCTGGGTTTTTCATTGGGGGTTAATGATATTATTTGAGACTGGGAAAAGGAGTAATTGGGTCAAATAGTTTAAGAACCACTGATCTAGAGTGTAGCCATTTAGTGTGCATTGGGCCTAAGGCCATGATTGCAATGGAAGCAATGATTTTCTGAACTTTCTAGGATCCCCAGGCCAGGGCGTGAAAGTTGAAGTCTCCCAGCACTACAAGCTGTGGAACTCCAATACCAGCATAACAGCAAGCTTTAGGAGGCAAGGCAGGCAATTCACAAGCAGCATCCCTATCTTTTCCCTTGTTCCTTTATGTCACATACAAGCTCTCACAGCCTATTACTTTGTGAACATAGTTGCCACCAGATTTATATATAGGATCTCTACCATCCCCTGCAAAGTTTGGTGCAGGATCCCAAACGGCACATCTCAGAGAGGGTAATACTACTGTTGTTGCCCAATATTTTTAGTTTTAGAATATCAACTTCATCAAATGGGAAGGCTTTCAAGCCCAAAACACATTAACAAGATGAGAAAAAAAGTTAGGAATTAAAAGCCTATCTTGTAGCCAACAACTGAAATAGATTGCAATGTTGGAAATTTCAGAAATGGGAGATAGTCAGGCTTTTTGGTGAAAGCTGATATTGGGAATTCTTGATATTCGTCAAAGAAAAAGAGGAGTAAGAAGAAGCTCCAGCTTTGGATATTTATTCATTAAATTTATATGCCATCTGAGTCCCAGCGGCTTTGGGCAATTTACAAATTGTTTAAAACAACATAACAAAAAAGAACACAAAACAAAAAAGAACAAAGATGGCAGAGATAACAAAGATAACAAATGTTGAGCCTGTCTAGGGATAATTAGCATAATTCAATCCATGCAATATAGATATAATTGATTGCAAGGACAGTGATATGTAGTCCTCTTCCTGATTTCTGTCCTAGCCAGCTAAGGAAACAAATTAAGCTGGTGTATGGCTGCAGGGAGGGAACCGAGAAAATATCTTGAGGCTGTTTATTGGCTGATAGTGGCATGATAGTTGGTGGCATGTATTTCTTGACCTCTGTTCTGATATCAGGGGCACATCTCTATGGAATCTAATGACTGGTCAAGGTTGGGCTAATCCAATCCCATACTCATGCCTATGTACAGAGGGGAGGAAGCATAATAAAGTCCCCTTGACTTTATGACAGCTAGCAGTTTTGTATACAGGAAGGTTTGGCATGAAACTTCATAGGTTTGGCATGAAAATCATAGACTGCTGATGAGATAAAGCCAGAAATATTCAACAGAGAAATTTAGGGTTGTTAGGGCAGTCTAATGCACCTATAAACAACACATGAGAAAATGACCATATGCTTATGTGCATACAGGATTATTTTGGGAAAAAATAGCAATGTGACTTTTTATGCTATATATTGATACTGTTTTTCTAAACTGTCCTTTTCAAAATCCTGTAAATATTAACTGAGATGCAGTAGAAGTTAAACTGGGAACAAAAGGAAAAGTTATACAGGGAAGATATAAGATTCCAACAGTCTCAGGCTTAAAATGACCGAAAAAGTAGGTTGGCTCCAGAATTAGTCATAAACTAGATCACTTGAAAATAACGGGCCTTATGTAAGTTGTGATTAAATTAAATCAAG
The DNA here is from genome assembly GCF_059951505.1 of Python bivittatus. Taxonomy (NCBI): domain Eukaryota; kingdom Metazoa; phylum Chordata; class Lepidosauria; order Squamata; family Pythonidae; genus Python; species Python bivittatus. The sequence continues at coordinate 31,857,251 of NW_028277113.1, read as the reverse complement.
TATCTTTAATTTAACTAAGAATAACCACATCTGGATGTAACCTAGTAGCTTTAATTTTTCATGGAATTCTGCAGAAAATCACAGAAGAATCTGAAACACCAGTGTGGTGTAGTGCTTACAATATTGCAGTATGACTGACAGACCCATACTTTGACGTGTTAACTTACTGGATATCTTTGAACCCATCATGATAATGACTTCCCCTAAATTATTTTACAGGACTGTGATTGTGGAGATAAAATTGGTAAATATGGTATGCTACCTTTTGTTGAGAACCCCACAATCATCATATAAACCAGGCTCACCAAACATCCTGGCCTAAGCCTTAAGGGAACAGTCGGGTCCTTAAGGCTTTATAGAACGCCACAGGATTAGGATCATCTGGATCTTGGGACGAACATTGTTCCATAGGGCAGGCACCACAATAGAGAAATGTAATTACATTTTGCGGCCCTTATCGTCACAAGGTAGTCCTTAAGAAACGTTCTTAACTGTGCTTGTTCAGATTCACTTCATCCTCTTCCATCCTCTAGGCATCTCTTATGGCACTTCACCCAAAATTCAGTTGAAAACCAGAGCAGTCTTTGGGATTCATGTACATAGAGGGCTGAGATAGATGTAGTTCAGTCCAAGGCCCCCATCATTCTCCCATTCCAAACAGTGACTAAGGCCTTGGTCAAATCATGCACCAGGAAGATTGAAGCCTCTCAGCACCATAAGCCTCTGCCACTAGTCAAGCCAAGCCTCAGATAAGAAGGTGGTTATGCAACAGGGAAGCTGGTACCCTTCTGATCTGTACAGCCCAGCTTCACAAATATGGTCTCATACCTGACTATCTGAGGAGTAATACACCTGGCAGTCATCGGGGTTGTTGGGGAACAATAGGCACATCTCACCCCTGCTAGAGTCATGACACAACCCAACCAGACACATGTCCAAGAGGGGAATCCTCCCCTTCACCCAGCTAGATTTTTATAATGCATACAAAGTCAGCCCTCTCTTCTCCAATTAAATTGTGGAGGAGGGGTATTATAGGCTGACTATGCAACAGCCAGAAACCAGGGCCATAGAAGCTCGGATGACCAGGCATTGGGGCAAAGCACAATAGGCTAGAACACAATTTCAATGCCAAACACTGTGGCTGCTTTCCTGACAAGTGGATTACCTCTTGGCTCCCACCATATCCCACTATATCCCACCATATCTCCCTTTACTTACCATCACTATAATGTTTCCACCTGTTCTTCCCCCCCACACACACCAAAAATCACCAACTTGCTCCAAACCTTGCCCGCCCTCCTCCAGGTCAGAAGGCCCCATTCTACACCAACTACTCAACCAGCTGATTGGTCAGACAACAAGGGCATTTCTGTTAGCACTCAACATTCTTCAGTCTAACCAATAGCCTACACTCTGCACTGTAGTGCATTCTTTTCCTCCTTTTCATCCAAGGGAAAATGGACAACCATACCACAGTCAGCGCCCATCCCTCAACATCAACCAGAAACAGTCCAAACCAAGAGTTTCAAGTCCAAAGCCTTCTGATCACCAATTTTCTGAGATAGTGATATAACACTCTGGAGCCACATAAAGATGGAATAGACAGGACAGGTGCAGGACCTTCTGGGCCCCACCTATGCAAGTAAGATGAAATGGACAAGATGAACAAAATGGCCACCGATCAGCATAGCTGACAACACAACAGCCATAGGATGCAATGCTGTTATCTCAGGACTACTGACCTTCTCCAGCTCCCACTGTCAGCCTGCACCAGTCCCCAGGAGTCTATACTTTGTAAACCGAGGCCAAGACTCCCTAATTAATGTATGTCTTAACTCTGCTTATATGTCAAAATCCTGATAGATAATACTACAGTGGTTTAAATTAACTTTAAATCATCTTACCTCCACCCATGTTTCAACTATCTATAAACTGGGCAGGGCAACTTGTGGTCCTTCAAGCTAGCACAACCAATTAGGAGTTGTAGTTCAGCAATATCTGGAGGGACATATTTTTCCCATTCCTGATAAAAATATTATATAAGAACTGAAACTATAGAATAAACAGAAATAATTGCTTTATGAATGGGCTAAGGGCAATGGATCTTTCAGTGAGTTCACCCACTTTAATAAGAAATAACATCATAATTAGCTAAAACTGTAACACAAGCATTGTTCTAGAATACTTGAACTAATTCATAGCTACATCTTTAGCATTCTGTAGGAAGCCATCACTATATTAATAGAACATTATTTGAAATTGTGACTTTGCTCCATGCTATATTTTCAGTCTGTCACACTATATAATTTTAATTTCCTTTGTCCATTGGCTCGCTGAATGAAAACAGCGTTAGAAGACAGGAAGGGGCATATTTACAGTGGATAAACACAACTTTTCTGTGGTTTGATTCTATATTTGTACTTTCAGATTTTTTTTTCTTGAGAGAACTATTTGGTGAATATTCATTTTGTCAGAAATGTGTTATCAGTCCTGTTGCACATGAATATACTCCTGCTCTATTAAGCTTGCTGTACCACTCAAAATTATACTGTATTACTCCATGGTCTACTACAGGAACATCTAGAACAGAGAAAACAAAACTGTACTTTTTCTGCCTTTAGTTTTATTGAAAAAAAAGTTTCTGTTCAGCAGAGTTGCAGAATGGAACTTCTTGGAAAATGCCAAGCAGCGGTCAGAACACAAAGAAAACTGTTTCTTCAGCATAAGGTAGGAATGTTGGCACTGGCCCAGTTTCCTGGGCAACAGCTATGTTGCCATTTCATTCAGCTGACATTCCAGTAAGTGCATTCTGCCTGGCCAAAACCATTGAGGAGATGGTAATGGAATATTATCTCTTTTGTTTTGTGTCATCCTGCTAATCAAATATATAAAATATATACATATTTTATGTATGGGATTGTGATTAAGCCTCAGCCTCATCACAGCTTTAGCACTGCAACCCTAATTTGTTCATAGTGGGTTTTTCTCATCGTGTGCATCTAATTTATATTTCAAGCTGTTTTGTAGTCAAACTATGTCCACGCACATGCACTCTATCTATCTATACTGCTGTCTGAGTAGGAAATCCTGTTTTTGAGAGCCTTCTGTATAGTAAGGCAGAATATAAATGGAATACATTTTATACATACACACACAAACACTATACAAAGTGCTAAAAGAATTAATAGTTTATATGTGCATAGGGTAAATTCAGACAAACCAATCAAAATATATAAATAAAGGCATGGGGCTAGTGGCTGTGCCATCCATTATTATTACGATTATTCATGTGTATTGACAGAACCAATATTACCCAAATTGGACTACTTTTCTCAGATAACTTACCCTTGGAATTGTAGGATCACCTTAGATTCATTAAGAATATGATAAAAGAGATAGACAACTTTTTTTTCTGTCTAATACATGAGGTGGCTCATCTTAAATTTACAGTAAGCTTATCATTCTTTCAGGTAAATGGAATAATAGAAAACAAGATTGTAGAAAACCTTTAAGAGAAACCTGATTCCACTGTTATGAGTTTCACAATCTGATAGACAGATTTAAAAAATGGGGCACACTTAATGTTTGGATCATTTTCACATTGTGGGTTTATCCAGTAACAAATATGCTGACCTTAATTATAATGTAGCCAATGCATGGGACTTTCATTTGCAGATTTTACAATATTAGCTTGTTATTCTCATGCTGCTTAATAGCCTCTCTCCCTACCAAAGTTTATCACTCTTTTAGTTAGCATGCAGTTTGGCAACTACTGTATACTTATGTAATGTTTATTTATGAATCCACACAATACTGTAGGCTAGGGGCATGAAAAGATTGAAGAATACTAAACAAATTAAACTTACCCAGATTTAATCTAAGTTGTCAAATATCAATCATATTTGCTGTAATTAAAATGTGTGCTGTGGAACTTGTTTCAAATGTGTTTGCAAATATTACCACATGCTTCTTTCCATTTTGCTCTTTGCCTCTCTATCTCTCATGTACAGACAAGCACGCAGCAGGACTTCCTAAATTTTGGGGGCTGGTGGCATGAGCAGAACATATTGTGGGCAGGAAACGGTTATATCATGTTTGTTCATTCATATATGGCTGCCGTGGGGATATAACTGATTACAAAATTCAGATTTATTAGAATGCTATCTGCTACCACTTCAAGCTGTGTCCTCACAGGTTGCTCCCTATCATATCTGTTTCCCTTTCCTTTTTGTCTGCACAGATATTGCAGTGGGCTCCAAACTGCCCATCATTTCTATCTTCAAAAAAAAGCTTAGGGAGTCCATTTGGTCATTAATGAAAATAAAGGTGATGCTAGAAGTTTTGTTTTACAGCATACTGGCACCCCATTTTTGTTATTTAAAAGAGGGGGGTAATGTAAACATCAGGTGGAACAAGAAACCTGCTACATACTAAGGAAAATCCCATGGACATGTTGATGCTCCAGAAGCACATTAGGGATTCCAGCCAACCCAGGATATTAGATTGTTCAATACCGCTCTTCAGGCATTTTGGAAGCCAACCACAGACTATTTAGGTTCAGGAGATGTAGAGACAAGTATATTGCTTCAGCTTTCCTGTGCTAAGCCTCCAAAAAATGATAGAAGAAACTCACCACTAGGTATGTAGCCTTTTATACATTGTTGCCTTTTATACATGGACAGCAACATGAGAAATGGGGTTCTTATTGCCCTCCCCAACATCCTATAAAATATTCCTGCTTTATACTGTACAACATATGAAGAAAATTAAGAAATGCAGGAAATTGTTTTTAGACTGCAATCTTACACATACTTATATGAGAATAAATCTTATTAAATCCAAACAGACTTTTTTCTAAATAGACAAATATAAGATTTTGCTGTAAAATTATAAACTTTATTACACAATCATGGAATCTGAATGACATTTAACTAAGCTCAGTGGTAGGTCTGTAGGAGGAGTCAAACCAGTCAGTCTCATGAAATCAGCATTGTCCTAGCCCATTTGTACATGCGTTGCAACATTGCACGCACACCTAAAAGGAATGGAGCTTGTGGCACAACAGCATGACATTGTTTTCATAATTTTACTGATAGCAGCAGGAACTGTGGGTACCCATGATTAAGATAGATAGATAGATAGATAGATAGATAGATAGATAGATAGATAGATAGATAGATAGATAGCTACCAGTTTACATACCATTATGGTTTTTTAAAAGTTTTGCTGGTAAAAATGGAACAATTTACCAAGTGATATATTAACAGTACAGATAGCTTCTAAGCAGTTTCACTGATAATTTTAAAATTGGTTAAGAGGTTATTGCACAAGGGTATTTTCTATTATTAATTTGTTGAGTTTTAATATCCAAAGACTTATTAAATACATTACATTCTTCTGAAGACAGTTTTCTATTTATTAAGCACTTTTTTCCTTTTGATTTTTTAAAACTTTCTGTGAATATCCAAAATGAGAAAAAAAATCTTAAAAAATATATTACAGATGTAAAACTGAAAATGATAATGCAGTAATTCATAACTGAGACAGAATTCATACATATATGGACATCTACATTTTAAGAACTTCACAGTGCAAATAGTGAGCTAAACAGGTAAATAATAGCTAAATTATTTCATATCAATAGAAAAAAATAAAATACAAGACAGTAAATAAAGTCAAAAATTATTTAAAACTTAGTTTGCCCTCTTCCTTTGAGCCAATTCTGATGCCCACATAATTTGAAACTACATATCCCAGAATTCAAAGGAGACTGAAGCCTCAACATGTCTGGTGATTGCCAGATTAAAAAAAGTGAAACTGAACTAATGAGATTCATGATATTCTAAAACAAAATCCTTTTTAATAGTTATGCATTTTATTGGATTGAGTTTTTATTAACATTGCTTATTTAACTTCAGTGCGATTGGATTTGCATTTTTTTCTTACGCATTTCCATTTGGCATACCATGTCCATAAAGTATTATAACATATGTATAAATTATTTTTATATGCAGTAAGAATTATTTTGAATGTTTGGCTTCATATCTGAGACAGTAATTTAGGTCTTGTTTTCTTTGTTACTATTTATATATTTATCTTCCTGATTTTGTAGGAATAGCTCTCCCCCCCCCGCCCCCCCAGTATGGCAGTCAAAATATTTAGACATTCTGTGCCTTTGAGTCAGTCTTGACTCCTGGCCACTACAAGGACAAGTCTGTGCAGTTTTCTTGGCAATATTTTTTGAAAGTGTTTTGCCATTGCTTCGTTCCTAGGACTGATAGTAACTGGCCTAAAGTCACCCAGCTGGCTTCATGCCTAAGGCAGGACTAGAATTCACAGTTTCCTAGTTTCCAGTCCAGTACACCAAACTGGCTCTCTGAAAAACATGCCAGAAAGCTATTTCTAAAATGATGTCTCCAAAGTACCCTTTTTTGTAGTTTACTTATCAATTGTTCATGAATTTCTCCTTATTCAAAAGACTGCTTTTTACACCTTTTGGAAACTGCTTTCTTGACAAAAATTATTCTTTTGATGCCAAATTTCAGTAAATTCAGTGAATGATAACAGAAACCAATGTTTATTCAAAATATATATATATATATATATATATATATATATATATATATATATATATATCACTTTAAAATGTTACCTTGGTTTTTATTTCTGTTTAATACCCACATTTCCCCCCCCACACACACACAAATAACATGCAGCCTCTTAGATTATGAAGTATCTTGGTGCTCTCTAAGCTTGGTTGTTTGCTTGCAGATGTTTCATTACCCAACTAGGTAACATCAGTGCGAGTGAGTGTGGGGTTTGCTCCCTGTTTATGTACAGTTTTGGTGGGGGTGTGGTTTTCTCCTTGGTAGTTCCTTGATTAGAGTAGTGTTTTCTGCTTGATTGTTTGCCTGGTGTTAATCCCTGCTTGTTGTTGTTGTTTAGTCGTTAAGTCGTGTCCGACTCTTCGTGACCCCATGAACCATATTGCGCCAGGCCTTCCTGTCCTTCACTGCCTCCCTGAGTTTGCTCAGTTTCATGCTCATTGCTTCAGTGATGCTATCTAACCATCTCATCCTCTGCAGTCCTCTTCTCCTTTTGCCTTCAATCTTTCCCAGCATCAGGGTCTTCTCCAAAGAGATCTCTCTTCGCATTAGGTGACCAAAGTATCTGAGCTTGAGCTTCATTATCGATCCTTCCAATGAGCAATCAGGGTTGATTTCCTTTAAGATTGACTGGTTTGACCTCCTAGCAGTCCAGGGGACTCTCAAGAGTCTTCTCCAGCACCATAGTTCAAAGGCATCAATTCTTCGGCGCTCAGCCTTCTTTATGGTCCAGCTCTCACAGCCATACATTACTACTGGAAAAACCATAGCTTTGACTATGCGGATCTTTGTCGGCAAGGTGATGTCTCTGCTTTTTAATATGCTATCTAGGCTTGCCATAGCTTTCCTCCCAAGGAGCAAGCGTCTTTTAATTTCATGGCTGCAGTCTCCGTCTGCGGTGATCTTGGAGCCCAAATAAATGAAGTCTGATACTGCTTCCATTTCTACCCCTTCTATTTGCCAGGAATTGATGGGTCCAGATGCCATGATCTTAGTTTTTTTAATGTTGAGTTTCAAGCCAGCTTTTGCACTCTCCTCTTTCACCCTCATCAAGAGGCTCTTTAGTTCTTCACTTTCTGCCATTAGGGTGGTATCGTCTGCATATCTGAGGTTGTTGATGATTCTCCCTGCAATCTTAATTCCGGCTTGTGATTCTTCCAGCCTGGCATTTCTCATGACGTACTCTGCATATAGGTTAAATAAGCAGGGTGACAGTATACAGCCTTGTCATACACCTTTCCCTATTTTGAACCAATCGGTTGTTCCATGACCAGTTCTAACTGTTGCTTCTTGGCCCGCATACAGATTTCTCAGGAGACAGGTAAGATGGTCTGGTACTCCCATCTCTTTAAGAATTTGCCACAGTTTGTTGTGATCCACACAATCAAAGGCTTTTGCATAGTCAATGAAGCAGAAGTAGATATTTTTCTGGAACTCTCGTGCTTTCTCCATGATCCAGCAAATGTTGGCGATTTGATCTCTAGTTCCTCTGCCTCTTCGAAACCCAGCTTGTACATCCAGTAGTTCTCAGTTCATGTATTGCTGAAGCCTAGCTTGTAGGATTTTGAGCATGACCTTGCTAGCATGTGAAATGAGTGCAACTGTGCAATAGTTTGAGCATTCTTTGGCATTGCCCTTCTTTGGAATTGGAACGTAAACTGACCTTTTCCAATCCCATGGCCACTGTTGCGTTTTCCAAACTTGCTGGCATATTGAGTGCAGCACTTTAACACCATCGTCTTTTAGTATTTTAAATAACTCAGCTGGAATACTGTCATCTCCACTAGCTTTGTTGTTAGCAATGCTTCCTAAGGCCCACTTGACTTCACTCTCTTGGATGTCTGGCTCAAGGTCAGTGATCACACCAGCGTGGACATCAGGGACATTAAGATCTTTCTTGTATAGTTCTTCCGTGTATTCTTGCCACCTCTTCTTAATCTCTTCTGCTTCTGTTAGGTCCCTGCCTTTTTTGTCCTTTATCATGCCATCTTTGCACTAAATGTTCCTTTCATATCTCCAATTTTCTTGTAGAGATCTCTAGTCTTCCCCATTCTATTGTTTTCCTCGATTTCTTTGCATTGTTCATTTAAGAAGGCCTTCTTATCTCTCCTTGCTATTCTCTGGAAATCTGTATTCAATTGCTTATATCTTTCCCTTTCACCCTTGCTTTTCTCATTCCTTCTTTCCACAGCTATTTGTAAAGCCTCATCAGACAGCCATTTTGCTTTCTTGTATTTCTTTTTCTTTGGGATGGTTTTAGTTGCTGCCTCCTGTACAATGTTACGGACCTCCGTCCATAGTTCTTCAGGCACTCTGTCTACCAAATCTAATCCTCTAAATCTATTAATCACCTTCACTGTGTACTCACAAGGAATATGATCTAAGTCATACCTGAGTGGTCTAGTGGTTTTCCCTACATTCTTCAATTTAAGCCTAAATTTTGCAGTAAGAAGCTCATGATCTGAGCCACAGTCAGCTCCTGGTCTTGTTTTTGCTTTCTGTATAGAGCTTCTCCATCTTTGGCTGCAAAGTATATAATCAATCTGGTTTCGGTATTGACCATCTGGTGATGTCCATGTGTAGAGTCGTCTCTTGTGTTGTTGGAAAAGAGTGTTTGCTCTGACTAGCTTGTTCTCTTGACAGAACTCTATTAGCCTTTTCCCTGCTTCATTTTGTACTCCAAGGCCAAACTTGCCTGTTATTCCGATTACTCCTTGACTTCCTACTTTAGCATTCCAATCCCCTATGATGAAAAGGACATCTTTTTTTGGTGCTAGTTCTAGAAGGTGTTGTAGGTCTTCATAGAAGTGGTCAACTTCAGCTTCTTCAGCATCAGTGGTTGGGGCATAGACCTGGATGACTGTGATATTGAATGGTTTGCCTTGGATACGCACTGAGATCATTCTGTCGTTTTTGAGGTTGTACCCCATTACTGCCTTTCCCACTCTCTTACTGACTATGAGTGCAACTCCATTTCTTCTAAAGGTTTCTTGCCCACAGTAGTAGATATAGTGGTCACCCAAATTAAATTCACCCATTCCCGTCCATTTCAGTTCGCTGATTCCCAAGATGTCGATGTTCAATCTTGTCATCTCATGTTTGACTACATCCAGCTTGCCTTGGTTCATAGATCTTACATTCCAGGTACCTATACAATATTGTTCTTTACAGCATCGGACCTTCTTTTCGCTTCCAGATACATCCACAGCTGAATGTCCTTTTGGCTTTGGCCCAGCCGCTTCACTCTTTCTGGAGCTACTTGGAATTGCCCTCCGCTCTTCCCCAGTAGCATATTGGACACCTTCCGACCTGAGGGGCTCATCTTCCGGCGTCATATCTTTTAGCCTTTTAACATTGTCCATGGGGTTTTCTTGGCAAGGATACTGGAGTGGGTTGCCATTTCCTTCTCCAATGGACCACATTTTGTCAGAACTCTCTGTCATGACCTGTCCGTCTTGGGTGGCCCTGCACGGTATAGCTCATGGCTTCACGGAGTTACGCAAGCCCCTTCGCCACGACAAGGCAGTGATCCATGAAGGGGTAATCCCTGCTTATCTGGGTGTTAATAGTGATGACATTATAGTGATGTATGGTACTGATATCAAAAACATCTCAGAAACAACCAACAGACTATTACAACCACATGGCATCCCCATAGCACAGAAACCAACTGAAGCCCTCCAGAACACCTTAAGTAAACCAAAAGACCCAGTAGCCCAGGAAGAATGAACTGGGGTCATTTACAACATACAGTTAAGGACAGTAACAGTCACTATGTAGGACAGATAGGTAGAAGACTAACAGAGTGCATCCATGAACACCAGCTAACAGTCAGAAGACACAATGAAAACTTAATCTCACAACACATGGACAGACTCAACCAAAGTTCAACTGGAAAACTCTGAGCATCCTAGGCCAAGCTAAATCCAAAAATGCTAGGGAATTCCTGGAAGCTTGGCACTCAGACGAATCAGCCATCAATAGACACATAGAAATAAACCGTATTTACACACCATTCAAAAGAGGCAACAAAAAAACTAAGAAACAAAAAGACCAGAACCCATCCTCTCCAACACCTAGATAAGCAGGGATTAACACCAGGCAAACAAACAAGCAGAAAACAACACCCTAATCAAGGAACTACCAAGGAGAAAACCACACCCCCATCAAAACTGGCAGTTACCTGGGTAATGAAATGTCTGCAAGCAAACAACCAGGCTCAGAGAGCACCAAGAACTCCACAGTTCAACCCTGAGCTACATATATTCTCTTCTGTTGGAGATTACACATAGTTTTTTTTAAAAAGGGCGCAATTTTATTGTTCATCTAATTTGTAACTTGTTTTTCCTGGAATGAGAACTTACTTTGTGGAAAGGAAACTAAAAGTATATATTCTGAAATGTAAAAAAGAGTTCAATTTTTACATTATTGCTTTTTCCTTAATTTAAAAGTGTGCAATGTTTGTATTGTAACTATTGTTTTCTGGAAATTTATAACAAGATTTTTTTTACCCAACATTTAACCAGCAATTCCTTTACTGAATTCTATAGAGCACTTGTGTGCATACACACACACACACACACTAGCCTTCCCTAATTTTGTGTCCTTTTATACCCATGGTGGAGTTGAAATCTAACATAACAGGAAGCTACCAGGTTAGAAAAAGCTGCTTTACAGAGTTATGGGCAGAACATGTTTGCCTTTTTCCTCCTTTTGTCTTCATATTTGTTGCTTTTATTGGCAGGAAGACAGTGCTGATTTGAAGTGCCAGCTTCAGTTTGCCAAAGAGGAAGCAGTATTGATGCGTAAAAAGATGGCCAAGCTAAGCAGGGAGAAAGATGAACTAGAACAAGAACTTCAAAAGTACAAGTCCATCTATGGGGATGTGGAAAGTCCTCTCCCCATTGGAGAAGCTGGAGGACCACCCAGCACAAGAGAAGCTGAACTGAAGCTTCGTTTAAAACTGGTGGAAGAAGAAGCTAACATATTGGGCAGAAAGTTAGTGGAACTAGAGGTAGAAAACAGAGGTATTAAGGCTGAAATGGAAGATATGAGATGCCAGTATGAAAGAGTATGTCTTAGCCAGGAACGTATTTCAAGCATTCCTACCTCACCTTATGGTGATCCTGTGGAATCAGCTGCAGAGTTGCGCCATCATTTGCAGTTTGTAGAAGAAGAAGCAGAACTGCTTAGGAGATCAATCTCTGAAATTGAAGATCACAATAAGCAGTTAACAAATGAATTAAATAAATTCAAGGTTGACCCTGGACAAGAATCTGGTTGGTTTGATGAAAATGCATCCAAATGCAGTGGATCCTTACAAGAAGAACTGAAATCAGCCCGGATGCAAATCAATGAATTGAGTGGAAAAGTGATGAAACTCCAGTATGAAAATCGTGTATTGTTATCTAATGTGCAGCGCTATGATCTTGCCTCTCACCTAGGATTGCGGACATCCAGCCCCAGGGATAGTGATGCTGAGAGTGAGACAGGAAAGAAAGAGTATGACAGTGAAGAAAGTCATCTACCTCAACCAAGGAGAGAAGGACCCATTGGGGGTGAAAGTGATTCTGAAGATTTATATGAAAAGACATCAGGTTTTGGGAGTGGGAAGCAGTCAGAAATTAGTAACCTGTATTCCACTGAATTAACAAGGGCCAAAGAGAATTCAGACTCTTTGATCAATATCAGGTGTGAGGCTGAAAGGCTTGAAAGAGCTATGGAACATCTTATCATTGATACAGACAATTTAATATATGAAACAAAAGTCCACATAAATAGCAGTGCTTCCTCTGAACAAATTTTTAAAAAAGATGAAGAAGAAAAAGGGAGCAAGAATGAACCAGAACTTTTAAACACTATTAATTCAAGGATGAAACACTTTCAGAAAGAACTGCAAACCTTCTTGGAGAAGGTTGACAACATTGGGGCTGGCTTCAAAGAACAACTGGAAGATCTTTCCCCTCTTCCTCACCTTACAGAGTCCTCTAGTTTTCTATCTACAATGACATCCATCTCTCGAGATTCACCCATTGGAAACCAAGGAAAGGAATTAATTATAGATTTCCAGGTAGGTGGACTTCTTGCTTCCTTTAATATTTTGTTAGTCTTTCTTGCTGCATTCTGGTGCTAATTTCACCTGTGTTTGTTTTGTTATGATTTTGAAAAGTAAAGTGTAAAACTTGTAAATTCTTCTTTTTAACTCTCTGCTATTTTGGTACAGAGGCTGTTCCTTGTGACAAAAAGGCTACTAGAAACAAACAGCATCTGAGTTTTTTGTTGTTTATTATATTGGATGCTATATTTTATTACTGTTTTGTTATGATATGTAACAAAACACATATGCACATACTTTTCTCTTACACTTCTAATACGAAATGTATTTTCAAAAGGACTTGCCAAAAATAAAAATCCAAAATGAAATATTCTTAAAAAGCCTGCTTTTAGTTCTTTCACATAAGCAAGGGGTGAGCAAAAAGGCATTATAACCAGCAAAAGACTGCCTTTCATAATGCATTTCCCCATATTTATACTGTCACAGCTGCCATACTGAATAGGAATTTTTCTGCACAGCACAAGTAAGATTGGAAGAGCCTTGTATCCCCATATGCTCCATAACTTATATGCTTGCTGTTGGTTTGACTCATGCATCCCCATTGCATGCGCCTCATAACCAGTATTTGCATTCTTTCCCCTCTCTCTTTTTTGCTTTTCAGATGTTTCAGCCCATTATTTTGCTCATCCTTATTTTAGTTCTATTCTCTTCACTTGCTTATGCCACTGCATTTAAGTTGATTTTTCTGTTCACGCTTTTTTTTGTCTTGTAGTTTTTTCAATTGCCTACCTTATCCATTTTTTTTTTGTTTTTTTTAATCTCCTCCGGTCCTGATTTTTTATGTTATAATCCCCACCCATGCACCTAACAGTCCAAACAAAAGGATCAGATGGAATGGCAGCGCAGCCAAGACCATGGAGATGAGAAAGAGATTCATCAACAACGAGGCACCACCGAACCACATGGCAGAACTGATGGAGACCTTAAATTCTACAGGCCAGGAAACAAGAATTGTTTCAGTCTAGAGGTTAGCACAGCTGAATAAAAATTCCTTGAAAGGGAGCAGTACTTGTTTGTCATAGAAGCTAAGGCAAAGTGGAGGGAATAATTCATATGAGCCACTACAATTTGCATTTAACTATACAATCTCCACCTATTTTTTTAATGAAATGGAAATCTATTTTTAGTATTTTTCTCATGATAACCATCACCAATACAGGTAGTCCTCATTTAGCGACTGACTCATTTGGCAACTGTTTGCAATTTTAACGGTGATGAAAAAGTAACTGTGCCAGTCCTTGCATTTATGACTTTCACAAGTCTGTAGGAAAACTGAAGGAAGATCATAAGCACATTCAGAGTTTTACTTAGTGACCATTTCACTTAAAGATTGCGTTGCTGGTCTCAATTGTGGTTGCTAAACGAGGACTACCTATATAGCTATAATACATCTGGAAATAAAGAGCCAGAATTTCATGCGTGAAACTAGAAAGATACATTTATATTACCATGTTTCATATGGCTCTGGAAAATCCTTGGAAGTTAAATTTTATGTTTCAGCATTCTAATAGACTCTGATGCTTTCACAGTTATAATGCATCCCTTTGTGATTCCCAGAAACTAGAAAAGAAGTTCCATTAACTTTTGTACTTTTTTTTAATATAATCTAAAATATTTATAAGTGATTTTGATTTTATGGACAAGATCCCACATCCTTTTATGAATAAGATCTCTCAGAATGTATATAAATAGCGCTCATAGTTTATATCAGCCATTCTTAACCCCACTCTCTCCACATGGGTTGGACCTCAGCTGCCACAATTTCAAACCAGCATGCACAATTGCTACACTGTTTTAGAGGTTAAATGGACATTGAAATCGAACCCAACTGGAGTGACAGTAAATTGTGCAAAAAGCTATTGTATGTTCACCTCTTCCATTGTTTTGGATCAGAACAACAGCCTTCAACACACAGAGCTCCATGGCCACTTTGAAGGCACAGAATTGTTAGACCTTATTTTAGTCATATATGTTATATTAAGAATTGCCATAAGAATTAGAAAAATAATCTTTCTTATAATGTCTGGTTGATAATGTGGCCTAGAACTAGCCAGATTTGAATGTTTAGCTGTGGATGATTGCAAATGTACATTGTGGAACAGTATTCGCCTCATTTTGCAAAATGTACAGTCTTATAACCTGTATTGAAGTGATTCTATATCTTTACATCAGAAACCACAATTAATAGTCTTAACTGGAAATGATTGACTGGAAAGCAATGATTTCATTAATCCAGCTGTTTCCTAAAGTAAATTTTCAATATTCTAATAATTTTTAATGGGGAATTAATGTACACTTAATTTTTTATATTTTGAAGCAGCATTTTTAAATAAAAAGTCTATCTGAGGCAAGACAACTTTGTGAATTCAACATTTGATTTGCTAGCCATTAAGTGCATTATAAATTGACTTTTTAGATTGAGCAAGGAGTTAGATTAGAGGTGCAGGGGAGCAAAAAATGTAGCATTCTCATTTGCATATATGCAAGTCTTGGATTGATTGATTGGTTGATTTAATTGTGATTCAGCTATGCCCAAGTTGAATGAACAAGATATATCCTTGAGAAAAACAGAACATTGATATTAGCAGAAATATCATGCTTTGGAAGCACGTTGATGAGCTAAATGGTCTAGGTTATTAAAAAGCATGTTCTCATAAATTTTTCTAAGGTCCAAGACTGCCTACTTGGTACTAGATTCCCTCTTCATGGAAGAAAAACATGCAAATTGTCCCAAAAGCAAAAACTTATGTTTTCAAAAGAAATAGTCGGTTTATTCAAAAGATTTTTGCTCAAATGCAGGAAAGGATTACTAACTTGTTATGGTGTGGTGGCTTCAATAGCTTTAGTGATCCTGATAGTAATGCAGATGGGAGTAGGAGTTCCAAGTAGGGTCATGCTTGCTGATAGAATGAAAAAGTGGTGTAACTTTAACAGTAATCCATAATAAGGGGAAGGACTGCTAGAGTTGTGGAGGTATGAGGGAAGATAATGCAGCTAAAAGAAGGAATCAAACTCAGAGGAAGACAGTGGCAAATGATTTCTGTATAGTTGCCAAGAAAATTGTATGGACATGGCTGAAACATTTAGACAGGTTTATGTGATAGATGAAGAGACCCCAAGTAGAAAGACATTCATTTTCACAAACAGAGCTAGAGATGATAACATGGTCAGATCAAATCTGTAAAGAAATCTGGTCAGTGATGGAAGAGGAATTTCTCATTTTACAAGGAGAGATGCAACTGGTACATGGAATATGAGAAGAATGAACGAAGAAAAACTTAACTTCCTTGAAGTGAAAATGTTTTTGGAATAAGTGAACAGGGCCATTTTAACTCAGTTAATATAATATGTATCAGAGTATGAGGCCACACAAATGAGTAGAATGGCAATGATACTCCAAAAAGATAGCAGGTATGTGCTTAGCTATAACCTAATAAATGTGTCATTGAACATTAATGTTATACAAGAATATGCAATTATTACAGAGGCAGTGGTGAAAAACACTGAAGAATTACTGAGCGCAAAATCAAGAAGTGCTAAATACAATATCAGGAAACAATATAGTACTACAAACGGGTGACTGGAATGTAAAAGTTAGAGAAACTGAGAAATCTGGAATTACAGGAGAATTGGATTGAGTAAAATATAATAATGGAGAAGGTTAACAGAGTTTTGTAATTTTTTGTTTATTGAAGCATCAGTTTCAAGCCACATAAATGCAGACTTTACACATGGACATTACTGGATATTCAACATTAGAATAAAATGTAATACATAATAGGAAAGAGAACATAGAGAAGTGCAATCCAGTCAACCATAGCACTCTGAAGTACAGATTATAGAACAGATCATATGTACAGATGCCAAATATATGAATTAAAGAGAGTAAGGGTGTGAGCAAGATTTGACTTGGAGGAAATACACTCATCCGTGCAAGAAACAGATTTAGTGTGCTATGCAGAAAAGAAGCTCAGGAGCTATAGAAAGAACAAGAGACATCATAAAAACTAAGTGGAAAATGTGTTATTAAAATTCCAAAGAAAAGATTCAGCTAATTTTCAAAACAAACTATTATAAGAGCCAAAGTAAGATGTGAAATGATGCATTGCAATTGAACACGTCTACATCACATCAAGACAAAGAAAAAAGAAGGAACAGAATTTAAATAAAGAATGTCAACAAATGAGAAAATAAAGGAAAATGAGAGATGTTTTTAAGAAGAGAATTCATGGGAAAAGTCACAGTTAAGGTAGATCTAGTACTCATGGAAGAGATCTAATAGAGGCAAATGAAATTAAAGAAAGATGGAAAGGCTATACTGAAGCTCTTTACAAATTAGGTTACAGAATCATAGAGCAATTTGTAGAGATATAATATATGAATGAACCTTCTTCCTAGAAAATGAGATATGACAGGCAATAGACCAGCTGTCAAACAAGAAAGCGCCAGGATCAGATGAAATACCCATTGAACTATTTAAAGCTGCAGGAGAAAAAGCAGTTAAAGTGCTAACAGCTGAGAGAGCAAATTCTCACACTGTCACAAGCAAATAGTCTTAGACCAGATAAGCTGATGTAGAAGATGCAGATTGGAATAACTGGATTCATTGAAAGGTATACCCAGACACAGACATCTTTGCCAATTCTGTTTGCAATACACACATAAGCCTGGGACTCCTAGCATGCATTCTAATGTTCCCAAATCACCTACTGATTTTTCAGACTCTGATAGAGAGGGAGCCAGGTTAGACAACGGGGGGAAACAATGGGTTTATTGCTTAGATACAAACCAGCATTCACAGGATACTTATGGACAATAATGGATACTGACTAAACTGTACCAGAAATATTCTTTCCCTACCTGCTTCTGATCCTCCTGGATGGATAATTCTTATCTGAGGAGTATTTCTGATTACAAAGTCAGAACCTTCCCCAACATAGATGTCTCTGGAGAAGATGGAGATTTCTCCTCCCTACCCTCTCTGGGCTCTTTGAACAGGAGAAAGGGAGGACGGAGTAGAGGTTCCTTTCCCTTCAGAGGATAGAAGAGAGAAGAGCTCTTCAGCCTCAGTAGAGATCTTGAGAAAATAAATAATCACAGTTCTTCCTGGGATGTGTGACAGCAAATTCCCAGATAGTTACAAGCAAACAGTCTGATATCAGATCAACCATTACCAAACAAGAGACAGATGGAAACTATCCTTCTTGCCTGAGAGTGGCTTCTAGCCTGATACAATGCAGTCAGGAGAAAAAGGCATAAGAATTTGAACTTCACTATTCTTCAAATAGGGCTTGCATTAGATATATTGCAATTACTTTGTTTCAGTAAATCTACTTACCAGAGCTTTGGTGTCCTTGGAAGTCTATTTTTTCAGTTTCTGAGAAAAGTCTGACAATAGCTCTATGACAACAAATACAGAATAAAGACTCTTGTCTGGAGATTTGAAAAGATTAGTGTATATTCTCATACCAAAGGCAGAAATGCAAGAGAATGTGCACATTACTGAATCATTGCAGTAATTGTTTGCATAAGCAAAGTTTTGTTTAAAATCTTACAAAGAAGAATAAATTCATGCACGGATAATGATAAAGGAAGAAAATACAAGTGAACATTAGTTTTATTAGGCCCAAAAATAAAGGTAGACCGTATGCTGGAAGAGTGGAGGTTACCTTTCTGCAAAAGGTAATGACAAAATTAGATCATGAAGTATAAGGATATTTCTGTGGCAATAACGATCAAGGAGTGGTCTTTCCAGTTAAAATATAATGCTACAAAAGCTGGACATAGAGGGAAAACAAAAAAAAGGAAATAAGACCATTTCAGATTATGAACCTGGAGAAGATTACTAAGAGCATCACAAGCTGCAAGAAGAATCAATCAGTCTTGGAACAATGAAACTATTTTATTCAGATGATAATTAGCAAGAAGAAACTCACACTTTGTGTATCTGATGCAAAAGGATTATAGCAGAAAGAAACAACTATGCTTGGCAAGGTTGAGGGAAGTTGAAGGAGGAGATAATGGACAGGATCAAGGTGATGATAGGAATGTCTTTGGAAAAACTACAATGTGTTTTTTGTTTTTTTTTGTCTGCGCTCAGTCATTGCTGACCCTGCAGTGACTGCTTGGACGAGTCCTTGCAGTTTTCAAGGCAGTTGTTTTTCGGAAGTAGTTTGCCAGAGCCTCCTTCCTAGAGCAGAGCCCAGCTGGCGAGTGCAGGAGGCGGGGTTTCCGTTGCTTCGCACAAATAAAAATGGCAAATATTTGTCTGTGCAGTCATTAAAAGTTGAGCCTGACATGATGGCCCTAAGTAGTATAAACCAAGGAACTATAACGTATATATTAAGAAGTTTTAATTTTGGTTACAGTGTAATTTCAGTGCTTACAGCAAGAATCCACTATATAGTTTCCTCGTATTAAGCTCATGAAACACAATGGAACATATTTCTGATCTGAACATGCACAGGATCAGACTGCATGTAACTGAAATGCTCTTCTATACAGAGTTCAATAGATCTGCAGTTTGTTCATGTATCGGCATAATAAAATTAAGTAACTATAACCTTTCAAGAGGAAGTGCAAGGTTCAGTTATGCTGTGCAAATCAGATAAAGGTTGGATAGCATCTGTAACTAAGATGTTCAAATTAATTAAGCATTGCTAAAGCATAAACCAGACTCCTCTGGCTAAAAAAATAGATATTCACAATTTCTAATATTCTTTGCCATTCAAACCCACTGACAGGATGTCAGTGAAATGAATCATCAGGTTTAAAAATTGTCACTATTATTTAATGTCCTTCCCCCTTTAATTTTGTTTTAACATTAGCTTATGAAAATTAGAAATTCACATCAGCTTTGGCTGCCTTAGCTCTGTCTAATCTTCTCCCTTTAATTTTGTTTTAACATTAGTTTATGAAATTCAGAAATTCACATCAGCTTTGGCTGCCTAGCTCTGTCTAATCTTTTCTGCTTTAAGATTAAGGAATTAAAAACTACAGAGAGCAAGAAGGACAGAATGCTGCAGACATTTTAAATAATGAATTAATTTCTTATATACTGCCATTTAGGACTTCTTTCATCTATTTAATTCTAATCTAATAAATTAAATTCTTCTGTAGTAGGCATTGGCTTTGCTTCTTTATTTCTTTTAAAATAAACCTGTGGATCTGTTCCTGTTTGGGACTGCTGTATTTCCCCCATACTGTATACAAACACCTAATGTATCAATAAAGAAAGAGAGAGCAAGAGAGACGCTTACAAAACATCACTTGCTGTATTTTTTTCTTTTACTTAGAGTAGATATGCAGCACTCAGACCTGTTTTTTGCATCTCCCAGAGCTACTAGGGATGCTGTTGAATTTCAATAGCAAATTACAAAAAGCATGATTTCCAATGTGAGAAAAGATTTTTTTTAAAAAAAGCCATAATCCAGAACTCTCAAAATTCCCTCTTACATGTGTGATCAGCCATGAGAATATAAAAAATGTATGGGGATGGAAGAATTAATCTTCCCCATGTATAGGGTCCCAATCCAAACTAAGGTCCTGCATATTCACTTAAAAGCCACGTTAGAGAAATTTTGCGCAATGCTATGAGCACTTTGTAGAATTTCAATAGCACCACATTATTGCCTGAAATTTCACAGTCTTATATAAGATAAATAAATTGGTTTTTAATTTAATCTTGTAGCTCCATTAGAAGCCATTTAAGCATACTGCAAGTATTCTGATGCCTGTGTGCACTACTGATGATTACCGCTTAAGGATAAAGTAAAATAAGATTGTTGCAGATTACACAATTAATGTAATGTGAACCTTAACTATAATCATCATCTCAGACCATATTAGTTGTTCCATTAAATCAGATCAGAATGGCAGAAATGAACATTTAACTCCTTATTTTTTTGGATAGAAATATTTTATTATTGATTTCTTAGTGATTGTCTAGCTTTATTATTATTGAAAAGACTGTTGGTCTCGTAAATTTCAATTGAATTTCTAATTTCTGTATCATTAACATTGACATTTGTTTTTGTAAAAATTTAATTGTGTATTCAAAGTCTCATCCAATGGATTGTTTCTCATCTCAATCTCTTTGTTTTTGATTTCATCTAAAATCAGTTGCATCTTCTCTTGTTTCTTTCTCTTCAACTGGGCATTATACTGAATGAAATAACCTCTCATGTAAGCCTTGCTAGCATCCCAAACAGTCTGTGTGTTAGTGCCTTTATTCATATTCAATTGAAAAAACTTATCTTTTTTTTACAAGTATCTACTATTTCATTTTTCCGTAAAATTGTCTCATTCAGTCTCCATCGAAATGTACTCTTTTTCCCTTTAATAGTCAACTTAACAGGATTATGGTCTGGGAAAGTCTTAGGTAATATTTCAACTTTAGTAACCTCCGTCATCAAAATTTTAGAAATTAAAAACATATCTATTCGAGAAAAGGACTTAAATCTCTCAGGGTAAAATGTATATTCCTTGGAATTTCCATTTAAAAGTCTCCAAATATCTTGTAAATCCAACATGTCTTTCAAATGTTTGGGGTAGTTTTCCTTGTTTAAGTCTCAGCCCCTTTGGGGACTGTTTGTCTTCCATTGGAGAAATCACTCCATTCCAATCACCCATAAGGCACCAATTCTCATATTGTAAGTCCATCAATTTATCCATCAAATTTTTATAAAATATCCCTTTATCAACATTTGGGGCATACAGTCCAACAACTAGTGTTTTGACCCCTTGTATACTAATTTCAACTGCCACATATCTTCCTCCATCATCAGTCAAAATCAGTTGTGGTTTCAATTTTGATTGTATGTACAAAACAACTCCTTTAGTCTTTTTTGGTCCAGCCGATATAAATTCTTCTCCAATTTGTTTCCGAACCAAGTACTTAATATCTTTTTTACAAATATGTGTCTCTTGCAAACAGATTATATCCAAATTCAGTTTCTTTAAAAAATAAAAAAAAAATCTTTTTTTTTTGAGGAGCATTTGCTCCATTTATATTCCAAGTTAAGTATTTGTAATCCATAAGTATATTTATATTAGAGTCTTTTATGATCCACTCCAGAAGCCCCAAGTCGACACACTGGTTTCGATGTCTTCTGTAGTCTTTTCTTTTTATCTTCTATTTCTTAATGGGTATTGCAAAAGTCTGCCTTATATTTTTCCAAAAAGGCTTCTGCCTTTAAAATAGAATTTATTCTGAATCTTTGCTCTTTATACTTATACAATGGTCAATGTTGGCAGCAGTGTGGAACATTTTTTGTGGCTTAATGCAGTCCCAGTTAAAAATTTAAGAAAAAAATTCCTCCTATTCAAATGCTACTTTCTGTTGTACACTATCTTTAAATCGAATGTGACAGATTAATTACAGACAACATAAGTCTACTGTCTTGCATTCTATTAGTCTCATTCCTTTAAATTGCTACTATTGTTCAAACAGCATTAGCACTTATTAGTGTAAAGTGTTATTAGGATGTATTTATGTCAGCTCTTGGGTTAAATACATGCTGCAAGGGAAACTGATCGTTTTAAAATGCCTCAAATAAAATACTTCCTTTTATTTCTTAAAAACAATAATTCAGCCACTTTGATAAAGAGGAGATAAATGCACGTGGAGAAGCTTGTGCAGTTAATTACTTATGAATACAGGTGGGATGTTTCATCCATCAGGTGGGAGAACATCCTTTCTAAATCTATAATAGGAACAGATTGCCAGATCAAAGAATTTCATTGTCTCCCAATTCCATGCTTGATAGGCTTATTCCAGACTGGAGTCCTGCACGCTTTATTTACAGCAAATAAACACAATTTGGTAATTAATGTAACGTTGCTTGAGCCATAGTGTTACTTCACTCAGTCCAGTGTCTTGTAAATAGCATGGAATACTGTGTAATCTCTATCTATTTAACTTTTTTAAAAGTCTGATTAAAATAAAAGATGGGCTAAAATAGTTGTTTTTAGGCTAATAAACTGGAACTATTTCTCAAGCTACCCCAACATTTTATACACATAAAAGAAAATTCTAAATTCTAATAGTTGTTAGAATACATGTTAATTAGCTCAAATGAGAGCTCTATTTGAGTATTTCCTTCTTAAAAAGTATTCGTATCTAGATCTTCTACAGAATAAGAAAGCAGACCAGAGATATCTTGTCCATAAGTTGGGGTGAAAAAGTTTTCTTTTTTTAAGCAGAAAAAATGTGGAAATCCAATTCTTTTCTAAGTACATTTTTTGCTAGATGGCTGTCTTAAGTTTATGGGACTGAAAAGACAGTTTTTAATAAACAAAATTTTGAATTAGGTAATAAATGCAAGAAAGCATTGCAATAAAAACATCAATAACGCATTTGTTATTTAATGTAATTGAAAAAAATAAGTAAAAAATGGTCCTTGTATAAGGACCAATCCAGGAACTCTAAATACAACAGCATTTTCATCTGACTGATTGCAGATAGATAATAGAAAGCTTTCATGTATGAAATTAGCCAACAGGATGAAGAGACTGAGATATGCATTGTTCCTTTTTACCTCTTCCAACTCTCCAAATGTGTTGATGCTGGGCTAAGCAGTCACCTGTTATAAGAGATGGAAGACAGAAAGCTGTGCAAGTATTGCTGCCAATAAGACTTATGACAGTTTTCTTGGACTGAGATGTTGGTGTACTTTCCTATGCTTCGATAGATTTATACCAGTCTATCACACTGTACATGTAGTTGTCGCTTGACGACCATTCACTCAGCAGCCAGTTGAAGTTATGATGGCACTAAACAAATGGTAGTTATGACCAGTCCTCAAAATTACAGCTGTTGCAGGGCCCCTGCTGTCACATCAAAATTCGGGTGCTTGACAACCCACCCACATTTATGACCTCAGTGTGTGCTTCAACTCCCCCCAGCTATCTCCCTTCATCTCTCCCCTTTTGGCCACCCTGCACTCCACCATTGCTTACCTCTGAAGCCCCCCGCCGCCCTTAGCTGATCTTCACCAGCTTCTTCCTCCTGCTGCTGATGAGGTGCGCCTGGGCGAGGCAGCTGCTGGCCCTTCATCAGCAGCAGAAGGAAGAAGACAACAAAGATCAGCTGGGAGTGGTGGTGGGTGGCAGCGGAGTGCAGGGGGGCCAAAAGGGCAAAGTTGAGGGGAGATAGGCAGGTGGGGGGAGTTGAAGTGGAGTAGGGTAGGAAAAGCATGTCCCTGCCTAATGAGCAGGACTACCGGAACTGCCATCACTAAGTGGTGCAGTCGTGATGTTTCAGCTAACGACCACTTAGTGTCAGAAATTCTGGTCCCAATTAGGGTTGTTAAGCAAGGACTACCTATATATTTATGTAATGGTATGTGGGAATGACCTTGGGAGACAGATGGGAGAGCCACAGACTGGACAACTGGCATGTAAAAGATTTCTCAGCCCACAGGAGAGAGGCATGGGAAGCATTTCAGAACAGACTGTCCCTAGTTTTCCAGAGAATAAAAGGAAGGGAGAAATACTTCCAGTCTTATAAGATTCTGTTAATGTAACCTTACAATAAAGATAGAGTTAGTACTCATGGTTGTGCTTCTTGTCTGGACTACCTCAAAGGGTTAACAATTTATTCTTGTGAATTTGTGATTAGTTGTACTTCTATACCAACATAGCTGAGTACAGCCCCTGTTGAATTTGATTGCTGTTATTTCTGATGATGGTAACTTGGTTTTATTATCAAGCTTCTGATGAAGCATAAACTCCTCTTTGGGTAGAAAGGCACAACTGGATATAATCTATAAAAAAACAAAAGAAGGAAGTTTTTGGATTTAACATGGATTTTTATTTATTTTATAATTATATTCCCCATTGCTGCCTTTAAATTGGCTTCTCTATTTTAATTTGCTTACTGAAAATGACAAGAAAAAGAGTACTGGGAACATTTCAGATCCCAACTTTCCTTCTGTTCATAAAGGAACTTTTGGATACACTCCTGTATGTTGTACACACATCCTTAAATATTACCCACACTGTTCCAAAGCATCCCAAAACTTTAAATCCCCCCTTGCCATTCACAGAAGCCTCCATTAGAAGGATATAGTTGAATATAATGTTGCTGTTGTTACTATTGTCCAAATATACATTTTCTAGCAAAATAACTGCATACTGGTACACTGCATATACTTCCTAGTTGGTGGAATGCAGGCAAAGTATGTTGCTTGCAAACTAGTCTCTAGATAAGACATTCTTACATGCATAGAACAGCATGAACATTCTTGGAGTAAAATTGGGTTTTGGTTGCGCTTGTGGCATATTGGCCAAAATATGCCCAAACTGACCATACTATTCCTACTAAAAAGCATTACTTGAAAACCTCAGTTGCAAAAACCAAGATTAAAATAGAAGTTAATATCTCTGGGCCGATCTGATGATAATACTGGCATTTGGAACATATGAGGAGTAAATGGTAAAGGGCATTAATTAATTAATTAATTAATTAATTAATTAATTGAAAGAAAGAAAGAGAGAGAGAGAAAGAAAGAGAAAGGAAGGAAAGAAAGAAAGAAAGAAAGAAAGAAAGAAAGAAAGAAAGAAAGAAAGAAAAAGAAAGAAAGAAAGAAAGAGGAAGGAAGGAAGGAAGGAAGGAAGGAAGGAAGGAAGGAAGGAAGGAAGGTAGGTTATATTTCTCTGAAAATAAGAGGAAGGGAAAGGATGTAATAAATACAAATGAAGGTGGTCTGATCTTGTGGAGTGGAGTTATTGAATATATAAAAGTATGTACTGATATCTAGGTGGGTACATATTAAAATAGGAATCCAGAGGTTGGTGATAATTACGACACTTCAGTAAATAGTGATAATGAAAGCGATGAGGTTTGGGGAAATTATGCAGCATTCTGTTGATGCTGAGAATGAGAGAATACAGAAAAAATAAGTGGGCCGTTCAGAGACCTAGAATGAATGAGAGTGGCAACAAGCTATTTCAAATATATGGTTTAAGCAAAAGTATATACATACTTGGCATAAGAATGAATACATTTCTGAAACTACAATTGATTTGTTTATGATGAAATACTCAGAAAATTAATGAAGGATACAAAGATATTGAGAGATTCTGGGTGTGGGTAGACCATTATTTGATAGTGTCAAGAGTAGTTTGGAGTGTGGGGGGAGGGGAATAGACAAGAATAATAAACACTGCCGGAAGAGAAAATACAAATCCTGTATGAAAAAGCATTAGAGAGTACCCTTTCCAGAATGAATTTAAAGTTATATAAGTAAATTATGTAATTTTGAGCACCACTGAATTAGAAATACGAAAATGGATGCTTGGGGTAATGGAGTGAAAGAGGCTGTGGATGAGAAAAATGCATATAAGTGAATGATTATTTCAAAAATGAAGATAGGAGAAATATTGTATTACATGAGTACAGAGAAAAGGTGCTTGCCAGCTATGTTGTCAAGCAGAGCAAGAAATGTTAAAATTAAAAGGCAGAGAAAATGAAGGACTATTTTGATGACAACAAATTTCGGAAGTAGGCAAAGAGGCTAAATAAGCCTCCTGAAGAGTGAATGGAATTAAGAAACAAAGCGATGACATGATTTGGGAAAGACTGAAGTGAAAGAATGTTGTAAGAAGTATTTTGGAGGTTTGTATGGGAATATAGCAGAATGGAACTGAAAAAGTGCTGCAAATATTTGTGTCTGAGAAACAAAGATTTAAAAGTGCTGTGAGAATGTTGGAAAATGATAAGGCTACAGATGTTGATGGTACAATTGGAGAAATGTGATAATATAGCAGTACCTATATGACTGGTTTAAGATATGTGAAAAGGATGAATCTATGCTTGATAGGAAGAATGGCATTGTTTTTCTTCTGCACAAAGGGAAAGATAGCAAGGCTGAATGGAAAAACTAAAGGGGGGTGGTAGTTTCTTAAGTATTTCTGGGAAGATATTTGGCAGAATTCTGATTGAAACCATACAAAAGGTGACAACAAACAGACTTTTAAAAATGCAACATGGTTTTATGCTATCGGGGTGTGCGGAACATATTTTTGCTCTTTAGTAAACTAAAGAGCAAAAGTAAACTGAAACTAAAACTATTAATGTTACTAAATGTATGAATGTGAGAAAGAAATGTAATTGCATGTGTACTGGTTTATAAAAAGCCTATGATAAAAAAATTAGGCTTGAATTATGGATTACTGTATTTTGTGCAAAGATGGATTTTAACATTGGTATAGGCCACTAGAAGCATGCCAAATGCGATAGAAATCAGCGGGAGAGTTTTCAACAACATCACTTTGACGTTTATTTTGTTTCCTTTAAGTGTCCACACAAAGAGAAAATTCTTTACCACTGATGGCAAAAGGGAAGGATCTGCTAAAATAGCAGTGTTTCCTGAAAAGATGACTGCAAAACCTTAATTAAAAAAATAATCTATTAGCCCAGTAGTTTCAGCCTAACTGAATCCAATACCAGTTTCATTGCCACATATCATCATTTTTCAAAATCAAGAGTAATAACTGTAGCTGTTGATTTGATCAAATTAGTTTTTTTCAAATAAGGCAGAAGCAAACTGGAACTGTGAAGCACTTGCACTTCCTGATCTTCCACACGTATTCTCACATCTGAACTTGCCACATGCACCCACTTTTTTTTATCAGTTTGCATAATTTTAATTACTCATTGGTTTTAATAAGTTTATTTTTTCTACCTTTCTAACATTTACTCAAATTTTGTTACTATATTAATGAAAACTATGAAGTCTTGTTTATAACAGATTTTATCCTTAAATACACAACGCCCTAAAATTAGACATTAAGACTCTCATTATAGAACTTGTAAATTATGTACAATGTATAGCTTTAAAGAAAGAATCCCTGGTCCAGATACAATTAATCTCAGCATGTAGACAACTGTGACTTGTGCTTCTTTATCTTCATTGGAATTAGGATTGACATACTGTACATCTGTGCATGGACACCTTTTAAGACAAAGAGAGAACAGATTGATTCTTCATCTCTCTATGCATCAGATGCATTTTGTATCTATATGAAGCTTCATTGAAAATAACTACAGCTGAGATTTTTGGTGAAAAAAATGCTGCCTAGATTTGTAGCTCCCTCATTCTCTTTAGTTTCTTTTCAACTGAGAAAGCAAGCACCTTATCTGGAACTTTTCAAACTGATTTAGCTGAGCTACTTACTATTTCTTCTCTCTTTCCCTTTCATTTTGTTTTCCTGTTTTCAGCTGGTAGCAAGAGGTCTGTGGCCTCCAAGGTACCATTCCATAATTTGCCAACTTTGGCAGTGGAACTACTCTAACAGTGGATATTCATTCACAGAGAGAGCGGTATCATCAGTAGATGATTCACCCAGTGGCTCTCCTTCAGCCAATTACTCATATTATACCAAGACCCATTAATAAGAAAAAAGAATAATCATTCCAAATTCTATAGATCTCCATTGTGGGTATATCATTATTCTTTGACTGAAGAGAATTGTATAAAGATGCCTGTGATCCTTGAGATCATTAGTGCAATCCCTACCTGCAATATGATGAGAGAAATCTACAAATACTGGTATTTTCCCACCATATTATAACAGATTGAAATGGATATATATGATAGCCAAGTTACCTGATGTTGAATCTTCAGTGGTAGACTGATTTATTGTGGTACCATCCTTGCTACTGATCAAGCCAACAAATTTCTGTATTTTCCATACCAGCAAGCATGTACTACGATGACATTTCAGTTTCATTTCAAACCCCTACAACATAACTGATAGGATCATCATCTACAGCTCAGCTGATCACTAAAATGACAGTGGCCCCTTCTCAAAGACAAGAGACTCCCACTCAGAGTCACAAATAGATGCAGTAAGCCAACAAGCACAAACCATAACACATTTACTTTATCATATTACCAATCACCAGCTTAGTGGGATATCAGCTCTTCCTTTAAGAAAAAAATATCCTTTTCTCTTACTTGCTAATGGATAAAAAAGACCTTGCCCATTTTATTCAGTTGTCAGCACAATAGATTAAAACAGCCATTAATCTAGTTAATTGTACTGCAACTTCTGTGATAAATGCTACAGCGTAAAGGCACCAAGATCTAATCACAGTACAGTAGTGGACAAACATCTGCTACTTACAGCAAAACATCCCTTTTTCAATATTCCTTCCATCCAGAAAAATCATGGGAGGTGTCTCCCAGATGAACTGGAATTTCCACTTAGGCCAATTAGTCATTAGATGATGCTGAACTCTTTAAGAAAGCCAAGCTTTCATAAATTATCTGCAATTCTTGGCAATACTGAAAGCAAAGTTGGCAGTATTAGCAAGCCTGTCTGGGGTTTTGAAACTAAACAAGGTTGAGCCTGGTTAGTACTTAGACTGGGAAGTTGAGAAAAATAGTAGCAGAAGAAGTCAACAGCAAACCACTAACACAATATTGTCAAGAAAACTTCATGGACATTCCTGTGTAGCCACAAAGTCAAGTCAAAGAAAACTCATATATTTGAATCAAAACTGTGAAAGGTTATGCAAAATTGAGCCACCATGATTTGACTGTAAGATTCTTCACTGATCATGGGGAAGTTTACAACTGTTTGTTTACACAATGGTTTCCTGAATCTTTATCAGTCTGGAAACCAACTCTTACGGAGTAACCTCTTATAGGAAGAGAGACTGGTTGTTCTTATGCTTAACAGCTTGGGTCCTGTAACACAGTCATTTTCAGACACTTCAAAGGTCTTGGTGGTGGTTAACCAATCACCAAGATGAAAATCCTATGCAGGAAGATAATCTCATTTTACCATTTTGACATCATCTCTAAGTAGTATATGCCAAATACCTGTGGGATTAATACTATATTTGAAATTACCTTCTCTGTAAAGGAACAAAGTCTTTTTTTGTCATTTATTAAAGTGTTTGTGGTAGCTATCTCAGCAGATACTGAGCCTCACAGTTTTTCTTTTTAGAGTACTCAAAACCATCCAAATACAGAATACTACCTGCATCTTAAGGCAGTATTCCTTGCAGCAGTTACATCACTTAAAAGTGCAGGTGTACTCTGCAATTTTCTTCAATCCATCTTTTCTGTGGTTCTTCCTGGAAAACATAATTCTCTAGCCTAATGTTATTTTCTTATCAAATGTGTCATCATATTTTTTTACATGAAGCAATCTTTAATCCTATCTACATTTTCTCTTGCTGTCCATACACCTGGAATATTTTTTGTGGACAGTGGATGTGCACAGAACCCCAGTATTTTGTATTGAATACACAAAGATAATTTGCTATTCTAAAAGACTGTTTAAACATTATGCAGGCCCCATGAAGGACAAACCTGTTTCACTTCCAGTATTTCCTGTCAGTAACTTGTTAATGGCAAGAGATTCTCACAGAAGGATTGTAAAAATATAAACTCTCACTAATGACTAAGTGTGGGTGATGGAATGCAAGAAGTCTATTATCAAGGGGGAAATGCAGAAAAAGAAGGGATTGGATTTGAATTAGGAGATACAAGTTCTGAATCAGTCTTTTACAACTGTCAACTGTAATGGCTACTGTTGCTGATTTAGATTTACTTACTAACAGTGCGGTTCAGGATTTTGGAATGCTTCAGCCAAGTTCATGCCTGCCTAATGAATTCTCACTATCCTAATGAAGCATGACATTACCTGGGTCAAAGAACTCATTAGCTTAATCTCTCACTATCTGCCAACATTCTAATTTTCAGGTACTCTGGTTCCAGGAGTGTTGTGTTGATGAGGCTGAAACCAAAATAGGCTTCCAATCCAAAATTTCAGATTCAGTAACTTTTGTAAGGGCTTCTGCGCAGTTCCAAAATCCATACATGTGAGTGCACAGGTAACTATGGTTACAAGTAACCTACCTGTTCATACCACATAGCTAAAGCAGATCCTCGTATGGATCTACTTCCACATTCAATCAAAGTAAGCATTTCCAGATTCACCAAAAGAAATTTTTTGTGCGGGTTTTTCATTTATTAGAATGTTTCACTAATTATGAACAGAGCATGTATTTGAACATTGTCTTGATTGTGTAGTTTTGAGTCTCAGTGGCATATGTCCTATAGTTTTGTTACCCTTGTAAGAACTGTTATCCTGCTGATCAGCTCAGGGACTGCCATGTTTTACCTGTACAGAATGTATCGATACAGGAGCTTCAGGCTCAGCTCGAGCAGGAGGTGAAACTTCGTCAAGAAGAGCAAGAAACATTTTCAGAAAGGATAATTCAGGTAAATACATTTAATAATTACTGGAAGAGAACTCCTTTTCTTACTATTGGAAGCTCCATATATTTGTGAAAAAGAATTCAGAAGTTTCATAGATGTTTGGTTGCTTAGAATTGTTGAAATAGCATTAAGAGAAAATTTTTATATATATATATTTGGCCTATATAAATTTCCTGTATAAATAGGAATCAAGTTCTGGCCTTTAGTCATATTATTTGGAAAGGGGATTTCATGATTACAAGAATATTATTGGCTACAGGAGTATTATATAGTATAAAGCTTTGTGATTCTTACTTTGATTTTCTGTGTAGTTCAGTTCTATATATTGTAAGCTGCTGTTGTAAAACCTATGTAATTGGAATCTACTGAAAATTATTAGTGTCTGGAATAATAATTTGTTATTGTCTCTAATAACAGTTTATATAAAAGAATTTTGCAAAGAGCATCTAGAAGTTGTCTTTTAAAAATTATTTTATTATATGCTTTATTATAGATAAAGCAGATATGAAATTGTAAGTTTTATTGTGTAATATTTGGTTTTTAGATACAGCATAGCATCAGTTGATTGATGGATTACAGTACTATAAACTTTTAGTAGTGACATTTAATTGACTATATATATTTTGCATGTTTCTTTGTTTAAAAACGCAACAGTAAGGTCTTAGAGCAGGCAAAAAACAAATCTGTTGTTGGATATTTGAACATTTGAGTAGAGAGAGATTCTTCATATTCTCTGCCTGGATGGTTCATATTCATATCATATTCCCTGGATGGTTTCTTCTACCAAGATTTCCAAGGATGATTCATTACTAAGGCCTTGTCAACAATTAGCCTGGAAAGCAAGAGTCTCTCTTTCCTAAGACATAAAAATAGTACTGTACTCCTCAAAAAAGAAATATTCCCCACCCAAAGGAAAAGAAATAAATTATAATTAATAAACCCTATTGGTTTTTCTAATTATAAGTTGAAAATGAAGTTAGGAATTGCAATTCCTTCATAAAACAATATCAAGTTCAGGATCATATAAGCAACATATTGAAAAGATTCAGTGAAGAGTCTGTGTTTATACATAGGGAATACAGATGCTTACGCTACAGAAATCTGATCCAGCTTGTTACAATAAATGAGCTGTGTAATTTTTTTTTCCAGCAGGCTATTATGGTTAATTAAATTAAGTCTGCAACCTGTGATCTTTGGGTTTCTTGAAAGACAGATCCCTTGACAAAATCAGGTGATAATAATTAGAATTAGCAATCTTGGTTTATTTGCTCAAATGGGTGTGGGGGGAGATTCCAGTAACAAGCCTCTTAAGGGCAATATTCTATTCATGTTGTGCACACTTGTTCTATTTAAAGTTGGAAGAAAACCATCTGCAAAGCTTACAAAGAAAAGATTTGGAGGTACAAAGCTTGACTTTGCAGAACAAACTGGAAGAGAAGACTTGGAGTCAGGAGAAAAATCTGATGGATCAAGAACTCAGGCATTTCAAGCAGAACATTTTTATCCTCTATGTCAAATTGAAATGGTTGCTGAAACACTGGCGACACGGCAGGCAGATAGAGAAGCAAGGAGAGGACATACTTGAGGTAACTGTCCCATGTTATATAATGGAGTAAAAGCTAGAAAGAAATGTGATGAGGAAATTCCATTATAAGCAAAATACGTTTTAAGAAATAACATTGCTTCAAGTCAGGACACCAGAACTACTTTAATTGTGGCATTGTAATCTCTGTCACATTATTTTTAAGCAGAAAAGATACTAAACTGGTGTTTGAAACTAACTAATTAGGCTTAGCAAAGAAAAAAAAGGTAGGAGTATATACTCATTTATGCAGTAATCCCAGATTATCTGTTCTCTGAAATCCTAAAGCTGCCACAAGACTGTGGGACAAAATAACTTTGCAAACCCAACATTTTGCTGCCTCTCCTGTAGTTTGGGGTAGCCCCATCTTTCTTCAGAAGAACCAAATGATACTTTACACTAGAATCAAAGTATTATATGGGAAAATAGAATTATAATGTATTCTGTTTATTATGAGTGACTTTGAGCCAGTCACTCCCTCTCGGCCCAATCCACCTCACCAGGTGGTAGTTGTAGGGAAAATAGAGGCCAGAGGATTTTGTATGCTACCATAAATTTACAAAATAAAGGCATGACAGAATTATGTATTTATTTCCCTTAGTAACTTATCACTGAGAATGAATGGGAAGACTGTTTTTTAAAGCTATTTGGCGAAAGTAACTTAGGAAGGAATCCATAATCATTTTTTGTGTCGTATTGATGCATCTGTCATATTTGCCATGTCTTTTACCATTTATTAATTTTGTAGCACATATATTGATTTTATCCAAACTAACAACAGGAGCAATAAAAATAATTATACAGCAGCATATTCTCTTTTTAAATTCATTTATATACTATAACATATATAAATGTATAGTGAGATATAATATATAATGTATAGTATATAATGTATAGTGAGATGGGTAGCATATATAAATTTGAAAAATAAATAAAATATATCACCAGTATAGAGGCCATATCAATACAATTAATTACAGTTGCCCAATATAAGATTAGATCTGCAATCACCATCTTGGAAACTACAAGATTTGCTCATTATGATTAAAATAATGGTTTGTTTACATATGTATTGATTTTTAATCTATGAAGTGTTTATTAATTTTATTAAATCAGCT
Organism: Python bivittatus; assembly: GCF_059951505.1. Classification (NCBI taxonomy): domain Eukaryota; kingdom Metazoa; phylum Chordata; class Lepidosauria; order Squamata; family Pythonidae; genus Python; species Python bivittatus. The sequence goes on along the minus strand of NW_028277113.1, from coordinate 31,823,592 downwards.
TTTTCCAAACTACAGTCCTCTAGCTGTTAGCACCATACAGTTTCCTGTTAAAGAATTCTGGGCTATTGGTGCCAACACATCTTGAAGGCACTAAATTTGGGAAGCTTAGTTTAATACAAGTCATGAACAAACTATAAATTAAAAAAATAGATTCAAGAAATAAGGTTACTCCCTGACATAAATTTTTGTCCACATGGGTCTTTTTTACTTTATCAGTCTGGTTTCATAAACAATTAAGTATCCATAAACTCATAGAAAGGGAATAAGGAAAATCTATAAAAGCAGGTAATTATATGGTTACTGAAACTGATGGATCAAAGCTTTCATATACGAATGAATTTTTTATTTAATTCATTTGCAATTTTAGTTGGAACACCTTGATCCCATGCTAGAATTCACCTTTCAGTCTGAACAAAAAGGTGATGAAGAAGGGGAAGAAGAGGAAGAAGAAGACATCGTTTTTGCAGTGACAAATTACTCCCATCATTCCACAGTGGAAATAAGTGACCATGGACCACAACTACAGACAGCAGAGTTGTTGCAGCTACAAAAGCAGGTATCAAGGTGCTTATTCTGTCATGAGAGTTACCTGTGTGATCTGTTATTCTATCTATTCTGTCTATTGTATTTTTAATAATAAACATCCCAAACAGAAAGCAGTGTTTAAGTGTTTTATCTATTATATTTACATTAATTGGGAAGCAAAACATGTTACTATTTTGACTAATATTTAAATGAAATATTCTATTTCGTTTAAATAGCATGCTGAGAAAGGTATATAATTGACTGGTAGTTTGCAGAATGTACATGTTTATCTCACCTAAGCATCTCCATAGCAAGTTACTGTCTAATAATTACTGTAAGAGTTAATTCATTTTAATATCTTTTTTCTCCCAAATGGATTGAGAGAGTTTCCTATTTGGGGCATGATCTAGATACATATGCAGTTAGCCAATGTAATTTAGCCAGTGTATTTTGATCTTAAGTATGATAACTTAAGATCACTTTGATCTTAGTATGTTAACTTAAGATCAAAGGAAAAAAATAATTTATCATTCAATAAAACTTTATTAAAGCAATGAACAATATAAATAATAAAACATAAGAATTAATTAATAACTGAAGCAAATAAAGATAACCAAATAATAGTTTCAAATAGCTGTGATGAGCAGTGTTGTTACATTCAGAAGTCAAAAGCTAATCTAAATGCAAAGGGTTTTAAAATGTATTTAAATAAATCATGCTCTCTGTTCTATTGGACTTGATACATGACAAGGTTTCACAGTCTTGGGGTTAAAACAGTGCATCACTGCTAATTCTACTAATAGGCACAAGTAAAAAGGTATATATTTTAATAGATACGTATAGAATAAATATGTTGAAAATGAAAATTGACATGAATAGTAAGAACTGGTAAATGCTGATATAGATAGAAATATTTCAGTTTGTGTATGTGCAGCAAAGCAGTAGCATTTAAAGCAATGTTTCCAGGGAAAGAATATAACTAGGTTTAAACTATCTATGAAAGGGTATTTGAATTTCCAAAATATTACAGAAATGACGTTCCACTTTTTTTCAACCTTGAAAGATATCTGCATATTTTCTTGGGATAATAGTTTGAGTAGTTCTATGTTTGATTCATCATATGGTACCGAGTCAAGGATGTATTTTACAATGACAAATTACTCCCATCATTCCACAGTGGAAATAAGTGACAATGGACTACAACCACAGAATTGTTGCAGCAACAAAAACAGGTATCAAAGCAAATGTGCAGGTGCTTATTCTGCTTCTCCAGAATGATCTGTCCTGGCCCTTCAGGTTTCCAACAGTGCACCAATTGCTGCTGTAATTAAGTCCATCCACGTTGTTGTTGGTCATCTTCTTCTTCTCTTTCTTTCCAATTTTTCCAGCATTATAGACTTTTCAGGGGAGCTGAATCTTTGTGTAATGTGTCCAAAATATGATTATTTGAGCCTGGTCATTTGTACCTCAAATGAGAACTCTTCCCTTGTGTTTCCATGTCTGTTTCTTCTTCTCTCTTCTAATGGCTAATTCTTGTCCACCTTTAAAAGTACTTAAGAAATGTGGGGAGGGAGGGAGGAAAGGCCTTTGTGCAAGTACACACCTAGTTATCTGGAAAATTTAGTTATAGCTCTTGATGTGCCTGTGCGCTCAACCCAGCCATCTATTACTTTCTCATACCAAAATAGCCACATCATGGCTTTTTCCCAACTACTGTCAGTCCTCTGGATTCAGTTTCCACCAGAATTACATTGGAGCCTGAGCCATCACAATTTAAAACAATATCAAAAATATTTTTGTGGGCCTTTGTGATATTGGTTTAAGTATTTTAAGTAGAAATGTATTTATATTTAAATATAAGTTTTGGTGATTATTTTAAACGTTATGGGCCATTCAGGTTACTAGGCTCTGTATTTTAGTTATGATTTTAAAGTGGGTTTTACTGACTTATTGTATTAATTTTTAATGTTCTGTATTATTTTGTATTGCTCTTGGTAATAGGAGCATAAAAATAAAACTAATACTACAGTACTATTCGAGAATGAGGCAAAAATAAAGAGTTGCCTCAACAATTGATTCCCTGCCAGTCACACTTGAAATAAATTGTTTCATTTGATCTGAAGTAACAATCTATTAATGTAATAAACACAAAAATGCTAAGATGATCTTACTCATTCTAGAACATTGCTGTTTTGTGGGACTGCATCCCATTTTTATGGAATACTGAAAGTTAAAGACTAAATAGAAAGGATGAACAAGAAAGTACAAAAACATGCATGTATTGGGTGCAGGCCTTATTAGACATTTACTCTTGCTGGAGCATTGCAAAAACCATGCCATTTAGCTAAGTTAAAATGCAGTCCTCTTCATGCTTTGGTGTAGGAGTTAAGATAACGGACTAGGACTGAGGATAAAATGAAGAAAGAACATCATGCAAAGCACCTTGTGCTTGTGAAACATGAATGTAGCAGAAAATAAGATACAGTGCAGTGTCAGCCTGCAAAGGCAGGACCAAACACTAGTGTGCTTAGTGAGAGAGGCAGAATAGATACTAAGGCATATGAAATAGCTATTATTTCTTAAATTCTGACTTTATCTCTAATATAATAAATTTATTGGAAAAATAAACATGACATTTTAAGTTTCACCGCTTCCAAAAACTAGCAGGAAAAAGTTCTGAAAAGGAAACGAAGGCCTCCATTTTCTGTGTGCTAGGGACCAATATACTATATACTGTTTTTAAATGACTATCTATCCTAAAAATTAATTAGTTCAATCACAGTGTTAAAATTTATTATTAATTGGGGAGAAGCACCATTGGCAAGTCTTTTATGGACTTGCTGAATATTCATTTTTTCCAGAACATCCTCCTTTTTGAAGCTTACAAATATATGGGGAGAGAAGACTTTTGATCCAAAGGTCTGTAAAGTGGTGGTTGATTTACGATATTTCAGAACTGCTAATAGCTTTGCTTTTTTCAGGCAAAGGAAAATAGTCGACTCTTGCATGCCCTGAAAATATTGTTGGATAACTTCCAGTCAGAACTCCAAGATGATGAGCAAGAACGTCTTGATTTGCAACAACAATATGCCACTGACAAAGCTGCATGGGAAATGGAATGGACTAAACTGAAGTGTCAGATGGAGCAGGTATGGTTCTTCCCATAATTTGAGTCAAAGGATATAAGGCTGTAAGTGAGGTACAGGTCCCAGCAGAGATGTGTGCAGGGTCTGATTGATTTCATCAACATTTTGAAAACATTACGAGAGCCAGCTTAGTGTAGTGGTTAAGGCATCAGGCTAGAAACTGGGAGACTGGGTTTTAGTCCTGCCTTAGGCACAAAGTCAGCTGGGTGACTCTGGGTCTGTCACTCTCTCTCAGCCCTAGGAAGGAGGCAAGGGCAAACCACTTCCAAAAAACCTGCAAGGACTTGTCCATGCAGTCACCAGGAATCAAATACTGACTTGAAGGCACAAAATTTTAAAAATTATTTATGACACAAGTTCCACTCCCTAGGGATGTATGGTGTTATCATAAGTTATAAAAAGGGGCAGAGCTTGTGTTTCAACTTGCCAGCAAGATTTGTGAAATGCTGGATCTTCCCCCTGAATTACTCTGTAGACTGTCTGTTGCTTTAGAATGAGGGCACTTCCACATGGTGCTTTGGTGCTTGGACTGGCACTGCACCTCTGTGATCCTATGCTGTCATTGGCATTGGGTAACTCAGATTATTTTTTTCACACAGTTCATATTGCACAACCACGGTTTTCCCATTTGTGATGTAGTATTGCTGGTGTAGTCAGGTAAAGAAGGTTGGTACATGAAATACATTTACATTTGGTTTGTAGCTCAGAAAATACCCCAAGGGAACTATAAGATTGTAGTACTTTCTTTGTGCTATAGAGCAGCAGAGATAGTATACATTCTGAGCCATGAATCATGAACTTCAGTGAGATATTTAATTGAATTGCAATCTTAAACTATCAGTTAGATAAACATGGTTCCCATTTTATAGTTGTCCTTTGAAATCAAAATGTTTTAAATGTTAAAGCATATGTCAAATTTCATAGCAAATTCTAATATTTTCATTTCTTGAAGTTTTGTTTTAATTTACAGCTGGAAGGGAAGAATGAAAAAGCACAGAGTCAGACTGGTTTTGATGCCACAACAGCTTTCAAGAGGGAGAGAGAAGAACACAAGAAACTCTTGGCAGAGAGTCATCGATTAGTAATGGACTTGCAATGGCAAATTCAGCACAATGAGAAAAACTGGAAAAGAGAAAAGGTAGAGCTTCTAGAACGGCTGGACAAAGACCGGCGAGAGTGGGAGAGGCAAAAAAAAGATCTGCTCAGGAGGGTAGAACAGGTACGCTGCAATCTTCTGACTAAGACAAGATACATCTTGGGGACTGACTGCTCCAAAGGCATATTATATTTATGCCCTTCAGTAAAATTTGTTAATCGGAAGAGGTGCTATCAAACACCTTCCAGTTTGTTGCCACCATAGTCTACCATGGCTCTCCTTCTACAAAGTCTACAACCAAATAAAAAGCACTCTTACTAGTACTTGGGAAATTTGTTAAAAATTAAGTTTCTTTCCTTTTTCATTTCATTTCTGTCAGAAATATTACTTTGCTTCTTAGACCTCACATGTTTTTCCTTTACTTTTGAAAACCAAAATCCGCAGTGCTTATTTTTCTTGAGATTCTCATCATAAGTAAAATTTTTAACAGGAAAGCAGTTGTAAACTGCAACATATGCACTTAGAGGTGTTCAGCTGCAGGAGATAAGTGTATTTTGAAGTTTCTATGACCCTATATGGAACCAGGAGAATTCAGATTTTGCAATCATGATAGCCTTTTGCAACAAAAGCAGAAAATTTTTCTGCCATGTTAAAGACTAACCAGTTAATTATAACATGAACTTTTATGGACTAGCCTTCACTTTATTAGATACATTTTTAAAATTTATTTTATAGGTGGGTACTTTAGTCTCAGAGATGCCTGCTTTAAATATTTATGTTATGAGTCTTTATCTTAGACAGTGATGAAACTTCCTAAATAACTGAGCCACCTTATATCTGATGGCCAGTTGCAAAAATTTATGAAATAATGGGATTATCCTGCCTGTACATTATAATATACATCTCTTCAATAGAAATTTTACACAGATACATGTTTTCACATACCAGATATTTTCCAGCCTAAATTTTTGTCCATGAATTATTTAGATTTTGTGATCCTGATTTTCATAATGAATGTTCAAGAAGGCTAATACACAGTTTCCAAAGATTCATGTGCATGATCACTAATCCTTTATTTTATAAATAAACTGTACTTAGAAAATTTATAGATTGCTACAACAATAAATCTAACTACAACTGAAAATAATAGATCTTCTACCTCCAGTAAAAATACTACAAAATCACTTCATATCTTGTTGGCTTTTGAAATTATAATTAAAATGCTTTTCTACCACTGGCTGAGTTTTCCTATCCCCAAAATGGAATACTTTGCTTAGCTTCCACTGACATGTGAGAAAACTAAAAAGGAGACTAGACTATGGGCGGATCAGTTACAGAATAGCAGTTGAAAATCTGGAATTTGCCTCATATATATATATACACACAAGCATATGTACTAATAATGAAACAACACTTGTAGGGCAGGATATTTTCAGATATATCATTGCCCGTAATTCAGCAACTTTTTAACAGCCAAATGACACTTTCTGTGGACACCATTTGTGAATCTCTGTAAACTCAGTGTCTGGATATGCAACATACACAAGAAAAAAAGAGGCAATAATTTGAAACATTTAAAAACAAATGGGAGTCAACATATGGTAGTGATTAAGGTGCTGATCCAGGAGAGTCATTCACTTTCAGACCAGTCTACCTCACAAGACTGTAAGAGTAGGAATAAAATGAAGACCCCCATGAGCTTCTGGAGAAAAGGCTGCATGTAAATCTAACAGATAATGACACTAAAAACAACATTAAAAATAAGAGGCCAAGACCATAACTAATATGTGTTGATTTATAATTCTTAACCATTTTACTTCTGACAAGTTAGGTCATGTTACAGAAAAGAGAAACATTTCCAATTATACAAAGCGTACATCATTTGGGGTAATAGTACTAGCTTATATATATAAGAACATTGACCTACATTTTAAAGGAATAAGACTATTCTCTTTCAAATTCACTGTTATAGTGTTATCTCCTGAGACACATCAAACCTAATTTTATCCTGTCTGCAGCTGCAAGTTTTTAGGTTTTCATATTACATGTTTCACAGTTCATTTTTCTTGTTCTCTAATTATGAAGAGAAGCTTTTTATTATTCCAGTATGTTACATATAAACATAAAACGTAATGCCAAAACCTAAACAATATTCATTTAGTAAATGCCTACATTGGTCTTAAATTCAGCGCATTTAATTCCTGCAAGCTATTTAGCACTCAGGCTAACTGCAAGACTCGCCCTATGGCAATATGCATCTCAGAAAGTGTTCACTGTCCTAAACATGGTGGTACTAACTCCATCAAGCGGAAAGATGTACAATATCCACACAATATAGTGTCCATGGGGTTTCTTCCTGCATACAAAGTCAACAAAGAAGCATATATTTAAAAGTCTAAATAGAATACTGTTGCCAGGATTAATTTTCCATCCAAACTGCGACAGTAGTGCCTGCACAGAGGCATTCACTGGTTTAGACTTTTTATCACATTCATTTTACCCCTCTCCAACTTTTACCCTAAAGCAAGTACAGGAAAATAGTATTTTAATGCAACAGTAGCAGTGCAACCCTTTCTAGTATTTATTCAGATACAAGTTTCATTTAGTCTAACCAATGTACAATTTTAATCTCTGCCTTTATTTATTATAACAATACAATAATTAAGTTTCATATAAATAATGCTAATATAAAAAAAAGATGCAGTAATAGAAAGGAATAAAGTAGCCTGAAATACTAAGATAGACCTTGCATACTTTCTCTCTCTTTCTTAAGAACTCTCAGTCTGTATTAATTTTTTGTCCATTATTAATCTCTTTCTCAGCCTCAGAAAGTAAATCCATCAAGGGGGGACAGCATCCTTTCTGATTCAAAAGAAACTGCCTTTCATTCATTTTCAAACCAAGGGAACCATCATGTGCCTCATCCATTGGGGTCAAGGTCCTATTCTGATTCAGACACCATGCAATTTGAGGATCGATCACTGTCTAAATTGAAAGAAAGTGACAGATGCACTGCCACAGAAAACCTATTTCTAGATACATTGTCCCTTGATTCTCCAGATGATTCTGATGAACCACAGTCTCAGAAATTGGAACGAGAGAGATTCTTAACTTGTGTAAATGAGGTAAATGTGCCTTGACTTTTATGGTAAAAGTATGCTATTCATGACAAAATGTTTTCATCAAATGCCTATAGTTTATAAGCCAGTGGCAACTTCATCCTCATCTTTATTTTTATTACCTACTGTGAACTGAAATGAAATATCAGTAATGTGTAAAGCTAAGCACTATACATAAAGTAGTAAAGTAGTCAAATAATATTTTTGAAGTAGTGAAACTATACAAATGATGGGAAAATATGCCTTCTTGTGCTGCTCTCTAGGCGGCCTGTTCTTGTAGATATCCTTAATGTATATTCATCTTTGAATATTTATTTATTTTATTTATTTGGGTATTTGCATCCTTAGGCAAATACCTAAATCAAGGGGAAAGGGTTTCACAAAATACTACAGAACAGCGATTATATATGTATGTATATGTGTGTGTATGTATATGTATACATGCATACACACACATGTACACAATAACAGATATGTTAAAATTTGAACAGTTCCCTGAATCATTTTAAGGCAAATTTCAGCATACCAATATGTATATTAGAGAAGTTAGGGGAAGGGGGTTCTAATTTGAAGAAAATTAGATGGATCTTTATATTGTCCAGAGGGGCTTGCAGTTGCATGGCAAATATAAGCTCTTCCATGGACTTGAGGATGTTACTTATCTCAGCACCAGAACAAGGTGTTCTTGATAAGATAGGAAAGTTCTCCATGGGGAACACTGACTAGGTGATCCAATTCTCTTCTTATATTTCCGCTCCTGGGCTTGTAGTGAATTCCATTGGAAGAGAAAAAAAGCATTCTATGGGAGATATTCATGCTACATTCTTGTGGATGGCAACTTTTGGAGCTGAAATATTCTCATAGAAGTTGACATAATTTAAGAGTTTGCTCACAAGTTTAAACTGGAGGCCAAGGCAGTTGCTGTTTTGCCCTTTGCATGTTCTGTAGGAGTCCATTCTGGCAATGCAGCTATCCTTCAGAACCTAATTATGTATCTGCCATTCCTTGTCACTTTCACTGTCATATTCTCAAGGTCCCAAAACAAATAGTACTTAAGTGGCGGGAAACTTCAGCAGCAACTGTACACAGTCTGGTACCTAACACTGAACAGTTAAATTCCCAGTCTAAGCTTCCTGGTAGAATGATGCTCTTGTATTGGGTGCTGTGTCTTGAACTGCCCTTCATTAAAGCTGTCTCCTCCTGGGTAAAGTTAATTATGTGGTTCAGAGTCAACTTCATAGAGAAGTTGACTTGGTTTTTGAACTAAACAACCTTAATGCTATAAATGGACATGTTCTTTATTTGACCTTCTGCTTGGTTATAGATCTTTCCAGACTGTTTTCTGTAAGCCAGTGCACCTTATTGATCTAGTGCGGCAGTTCTCAAAGTATAGTCTTGGAACCCCTGGGGTTCTACAAGACCCTTTCAGGGGGGTTAGCAAAGTCAAATAAATAAATATTTTTAAAATTTCTCAGTTTTAATTTCTAATACAGTAAATATTGATAGATATAACCCACATAAAGAATCACTTGTACAGCTAGATGGGCAGCATATATACATTTGAAAATAAATAAATAAACCCAAGCTCTTTGGGGTCCACAATCATTTTTAAGAATATAAAGGGGTCATGAGACCAAAATGTTTGAGAACCACTGGTCTAGTCCTGTCCACTGATCAAAAAAATGTCAGGTTGTGTACATGATGTGATGCTTTACAGAATTCAGCAATTTGTTATGCAATTTGGTTCATTAGGCTTCAGAACAAAAGTGGAAGCTGGAAAGATACTGGAAAACTTCATTAATTAAAAGCATGAAAAGCATTACTGACTTGGTAACTCTAATATAGAACAGATTTAGGGCCATGTGGGCCAGTCAGCTAGATTTTATCTGAAATATAGTCATGTGATCCAGTAACCTTTTCAAAAAAATGTAAATTTTTAATCCAGACCTAAGGTTAAGTATCAAAATATTATTCTCACCAATTATTTTACAGTAAGGGAAGCAACCTTGCTGCTGCCATTCAGTGTTTTAGTCATGTTTCCAGCTAATTACTGGGCCATCTTTATGACAAACATTTAGAAGAGCCTCAGGGCTTGTCTTAAAGATAGTAAGTGCAGGGTGGTGCACTAAAAGAAAAATGTTCTGTTTGTTTTTTGTTTTAATTTGGGAAGTGGGTGTTCTTTATCCATAGAGAATGAATTATTGTTGCCAATAGTATTGCTGTGATTGTGTGTTACTGAATTTACTTCAAAACAAAAGGTATAAAAATGATACCGCTCTTATTTCATGGTGTTTTTTTTAAAAAAAAGTCACTATGCTATTAATACAAATAAAGCCTCAAATGGTGCTTTGATAGGGTTTCTGAAACTTTGTGGTGCCGTGACCTCTTAAAATAATTAATCCTTGTGCCCCACTCCCCATGAATGATACTGATGATATTGATCATATTGATAAAAGAATTAAACATTCTGCAATTGTGTAGAACTTTTTACACTAGGCAATTTTCTATGTGAGTCATCAGGCCTTCAAAATCCTATCAGAAGCCAGCTCTCCATTATATTCCTGGCCAATAATTTTGATTGTCACACAGCAGCTTTTATCATATAGGACAGGACAGGAGTTCTAAGAAATTTCAAGCCTGCTGCTGCCTATTCTGCTCATCTACCCCACTCATTATCACCTTCTTTTCTTCATGTGACACCTTCTCCTCTGCTGCTGAAGTAGCAGCTAAAGCCCCAGGCTAACAGTGTCTTGTAGGCACCGTCACTACTGAATAAAACCTGAACTATCACTCTGCTACTACGATTGCTATTAAAACTTGGGGCTTTTATCTGTTACTTAGTCTGGGAGGACAGGCAGGGTCAGAAAAAAAAGGGGTGGCAATCAGAGTACAGTAGGTGAACAGAAAAGGCAGCAGCAGGTTCAAGAGGAGTCTGAAGCCAGGCCTGGACATGGCTGCTAATGTGACAACCATGCCACTGTGACAATCAAGATGGCTAGTCATGGAACAGCACAGAAAGACAACTTGTCCAGGCAGAGTAAGAACATGGTCTTGTCCAAACCCCCTCCAAACTTCAACCCTCCAGAGCAGCAGTCAGAGTTTAAGGACCTCTAAGTTGTGGATTATGTTGGTGTTGTTACATTAATATTGCTCAGGCATGGGTTGGAAGGGAGCAGAATGTAACATCCCATCAGTTTCCTGGCCTGGTGGGTTTTTAAGAGAAATTCAGTGGGAAAAGAGAGAGACTATGGCTTTGTGATGAGAATATACAATTAATGGCTTCTTATCCATAAATTTACTAGGAGCTAATTGATATCAATAAACAAACAGAGCATATCCTTAAGTGAGCAAACAATGTTTAAGGGACTTTCTTTTCTTTTGCATTAGTGCTATCAAATGGTGCTATCAGTTCTGTAGATATTTTTTTCATACCAGGTAGGTTTTCAGATGTCATGAAATGTGACTTTAAGCAGCAAGTGTACACTCACAGAGGACAATAGATAGGTGCTATTGCAGGGTAGAATATGTGTGAGAATGAAGATCACATCTGTTAGCATACTTCTAAATTTTTCCTAGGGAAATGCTACAATATTGTTTCTTTTGTCACCTAGGGCTGATTATGGGTATGATCTAACTCTGAACATAAGCTCACAGAATTTTTTTCATGAAGCAGCCCTATTTAGACATCATCACACATATGCGAACAGATTATCACAATTTTACTGAACCTCAGTCCATAAAGAAAAATTAGGAAATATAATTCCTTCCTCTGGGCTTTTAATAACAGCAGTTTTTTAGCTCTCATATTGTGGATGCTATCTAACATTTGAATATTTTACTAAGACCCCAAATCAGTATCTTTTTAACTCTGCTTCAACAAAACAAGAGTTTTTAAAACTTAGTCATATAAATTAGAGCAGAGAAGTATTTCCTGTGGTATAGCAAATGTCTTTATAGTATTTCCAACATGAAGAGAGCCCTGCTACACACATAATAGCAATCATTTTCAGCTAGTGTCATGTATAGTGAATAATAATGAAACAATGTGCCCCAAAAGTAGATTTTTAGTTCAAATCTTAACATTGTTAGATTGTTAATATCAAATACAATAACATAGAAAAGGAGGTTTATACATGCAAATATGATTTCTAATATATACCATTTGTCTTTATGATCATTTTATTGTAATTAAAAGACATTTGAGAACAGAAGGCTATGATCAATCTTTTTTTCACAATGCAAGGAAGACTTTAGTTAATCAAATGGTGAATTATTTATACACATGCATTTAAGGCAGTGATTCACTTTTAATTATCAAAATATGTAGAGAGGATTTTGATACATTCTTCAAAGGATTTTCAGGTATCTGAACAATTAAGTAAATTAACGCAAATACAGCAACAGATACACATATATGCAAGATCAAAATTAACTCTTTATTTTACCTCCAGGAAGAAGAAATGCACAAGGGAAATCTACAAAGGTGAGTAAAGATGAACGAGAGAAAGAAATCACAAAATGAACTCTGTGGTATATTAATACACTTACCTATATATGCAGTGAGCTCAGATCTATTTGAAAATTACTCTTAGAATCTTTCCATGACAACTGTATGTTATTTGTTTGTTTATTACATTTTATGCACAAGCATCCAACACTCAAAATGAAATCTACAATTTAAAGTTGGGATGGATCGGTATTTTTTAAAGGATTTTCATATAATTTCCTTCCTTCCTTCCTTCAGGGCAATGTCAGTTTCCTCTATGTCAGAGTTCAAGCGTTTGATGGACATTTCTCCCTTTCTTCCTGAAAAGTCTATACCATCCTCTAATACCAAAGAAGATACAACACCTCCATTATCTCCTGATGATTTGAAGTACATAGAGGAATTTAACAAAAATTGGGATTATAATAATACCAGAAGCCAGAGTGGAGCTTTAGAAAGGCCTTCAGATACATGGGCAGAAAGGACAGAGATGGGAAAGACAGGAAATAATTCTGTTCCAGATCCATTCCAGCCATCTTCATGGTACCTTACCACAAGTGTTACTATGACAACTAATACCATGACAAGTCCTGAACACTGCCAGAAACAGTCATTGAGGAGCCACATTGTTACAGAAAAAATAGGAGTTAGAGTCTTCCATAGTCCACCAGCTGTTCGCAGGTTTGATAATTCACTTGTCACTGGCAATGAAGGGAAAAATCAGCCTGAGACAGACTTTTTATTTCCTGTGACCAAAGCTAAGGGAAATGTGGGTGAAATAAAAAGCGCTTCATCAGAAGTGTTTGGACGATGGTCTTGTGACCTCTCCAAACATCATAATGATTTCCTAGAAACTGGACTTCATCCGATTGAACATCCTATCTGCACTACAGTGGGCTTTGCCTCATCCTTGCACAATCTGGAGCTGTCGAAAAACATGAGTGATGATATGAAAGAGGTAGCTTTTTCTGTCAGAAATGCAATACATTCAAGCTCAACAGATCTTCAGTTCAGAGATACAGCTTGTCAAACTAATGGGATGAGAACAATGGGGACACAGACTACTCAAACAATCAGTGTGGGCTTACAGACAGACACTTTGCGTACAATAACTAGCAGTCCACATAAATGTCTGACACCAAAAGGGGGGTCTACACCTGTTTCATCACCATCAAGAAGTTTAAGAAGCAGGCAAATGGCTACTGCTATTGAAAAGATCCAGGGCAAATATGAACGGACATGTTGCTCTCCCAAATACGGCTCCCCAAAATTACAGAAAAAAGTTTGTTCCAAAACAGATCAGCCAATTAACCGGACATTACCAAGCACACCTCAGAAAGGATTTAGTGAATCTGCTTGGGCCAGATCCACCACTACAAGAGAGAGTCCAGTTCATACTACAATAAATGATGGTCTCTCAAGTCTATTCAATATCATTGACCATACCCCTATAGCTTATGATACTTTCCAAAGATGCTCCAGGTCCAGCAGCAGGTCAAGATCGGCAGAACCCAGGCCAGAACCTGGGCCTATGCAAGATATATGCACAAGCATACGTGGCAGGTCGCCCAGTCCTCTCCGTTTGGGCACAGAACCACAAAAAGATGAAACAGGTGAAATAAGTATCAGGCAAGATTTATCTGTTCCTCCAGGATACACTCTAACAGAAAACGCTGCCAGAATCCTGAACAAGAAATTTATAGAGAATGCCTTAGCTTCACACAGCCCTCCAAGTCTTAGCAATGAAAATCGCACAAAAGAAATAGTCAAAGTTGAACCAGGATCCATTGAGGTAATAAGTTTTATCCTTATATTAGTAAAACAAATTAGAAATGTTAATGCTATTTATAAGTGCTGCTTAGTACATATGCTCACATTGCTTTGACTCAAAAAGAAATGGATTGCAATTTTGTATGTTGTGTATTTTGGAAGAACTTGACAACATCATTACCTTACAAATGGATTTTTGGAGACATGGTATTTCTATATGATAAATAACAATGCACTTAAAGTTGGATTTCTAAAATGAATATAGTTCTGTGAAAAAATATTCACTCCCTTTTGGAATTTTTGCATATTTTTGCCACTGAATATTATCAGAGCTTCTCATGAGCCCTAATGATATACAGAATAACTCTTAGTGAACAGATAACACTAAAGGTTGGTGCTTGTTTCATTTATTTCATAAACAAGGTGTTCAACAGTATAGAAAAATAATTACTCCTTGATTCAGTTAATTCAATTAAAGGGATAACTAGGGTAGTTATTGTTATTATAGTTATTATTAGGTCATTGAACAATCAGAACTGATTTATGTATAAATCTAATAAGCTTTGGCTTTCATTATTATGATAATGAAGTTCTCACCATACAAATTCAAACCATGCTGTCCTGAAAATAAATTTTGAAAAACCTCTGCTGTTTGGTAGTGTTTGTCCATCAGACTCCTGCATGAAGCTCTGAGGACAATCAGTTGCAAAGATACACAAAAATTTAGCAAATTAGAAAAGGGGATGAATATTTTATCACAAGACTATATATCCTGGTAATGGTTCTCCTATCTGGAAGATAGCAAATATATCAAAATGCCATTATTATAACTTCAGTTTTCATTAATCCAACCTCAAGTATGTTTCACATAAAAATGTTTATTATGTCTAGTTAGTATGGTTAGAATTGCTAAAAATAGCTATTCTAAGTGAAGGGTGCATGTTTATTAATATCAGTTACTTTCTATATAGATTAAACATTTAATTCTTGCAGACCTTCCTACCTGATGCCCTTCAGATGCTTTGTATTTTAATTCCCTAATTCCTCATTTTGAATTATCAACACTAATGAGTAGGAAATTAATGGGAAGTGAAGTTTAACCCATCTAGAAGATTCCAAGTTAGGAAAAGTTCAATATAGCATTGAGGAAATGTTTTTTAGATATCACACTTTGCCCCCACTCTACTCCATCCTCAGATAACTTAGCTGCAAGGAATGACTGCCTAAAATGTACATTGATTAAAGAATTGAATGTGAGGTTATAATAAACTATCAGATAGAAAACAAGTCTGCATCCTTTGAATTACATACATTTGCTAATGTAGGCTTCCAGACTGTTTAGATTCCTACTTTGTGGAATCCACACAGTACTAAACAGAAACTGGTTTAGATAATGTGGAGAAATGTGGAGAAAGGAAGTGCAAGTGAACTGCTTCCAGGTCATGTAGAATGAGAGGTGGTCAGTAGAACTGGCATATCCTGGCAGGGAATAAACAGTCCTTTTCCAAATAAAAAAGTTTAGGTTTAGGAACAGAAGAGGAGCTACAGCTACTTAGGGATGGTTGTTTTGTTTTTTTTAAGGTGCTATTAATACATCACTTTCAATGAATTTTCATTATAATAACTAAACTCAGTTTATTATATTAATTTTTGAATTTGATAAAGCTAGTCAACCTTTAATAGATAGAGATATTAAATACCTCTAATACACACTGTTACATTAACATATATCTAACAGTGTGTATTAGAGGTATTTAATATTTCTATCCATTAAAGGTTGACTAGCTTTATCAAATTCAGAAATAAATACTTATAAAAATAAGATACTTTTATATTCACAGATTCCCAAAACATTTATCAGATTGTCACAAATAGAAAAAGCGCAGCTACTTATATTGCAATGCAGTAATTCTTGTTCTAGTATCTTTTGAGTGGACCTTGTCAAGATGACAGCAGCTTCATACTAATTGATTTATAGTGCAATTCTATGGTATTTTCTTAAAAAAACCACTGGATTCAATTACTTTTTCTCTCAAGTGTGTATTGTTTTGTTTTGTTTTTTTTGCTTTGCTTTATTTTATTTATCTATATACTACATTTCTGTTTATTCCAACAACCCAGGGTGACTTTCAACAATAAAAAGCAGAGAGTACAAACAGGACTAGTTCAGAAAGGTAGTTGGTATACTAGTTGCAACTGTATAAACATGTTCCTGATCACAGCCATCAAAAATAAATCCAGTGATAATTGGATATCAAGGAGCCCTCCCAAACTGTGAACATGTTCAGTGCAACCCCATTCAGAACAGGATTTCCTTCAATCTATTAGGTTGACTAACTGCAAGAATTACATTAATAAATCTATTTACAGGTCTTTACTCCAATATCCTATTAATGTCATTAGTACTTCTTCCCAAGTGCTGTTTCTGTAATAACTTAAATTTTCCACAGATGTGTAAATTCTTAAAGGCAAACTTTGAAAAATACAGCTTCAAAAGACATATTTTCAGAAAGTGTTATGTGTGATCAAGTTTACAATCAGAATTCACTTACCGCAAAAGGCTTCCATTCAGAATTCCTTGTTCAGATACATTCTTGCTCAAGTTTAGTAACTAGGTTGTAACCTGAAATGACATTCTGTGTAAAGTAAAGCCATACTTTGTCAGGCATACTTTTTGTTTGTTTGATGAAGAGCATTTCTTATTTTTCCTTGTTAATCAATTATTTTGAAGGACAGTTCTGCTCTCCTAGCAAGGGTCTTACTGATTCTGAACACTTGAACGGAATGCTATTTAGAAGGTTTTTAGTATTTTATTTATGTTATTTCCCACTGCTTTCTTCAAATGATTCAGTTAGGAAGCATTCTGTAATACTTGGTAAAGTGTAGAGGACTTCTGGGAAATGCAGATATGTATTATGTGTATATATATTAAACACTTAGGAATAGGTATTCTTTAACTTGTGCCAAGGGCTAGATACTAAATTCATATCTATAAAATGCAGTTTTAAGAATAGCTGGTCCATCATTTCATTAAAATTCTAATTATTAAGCCGCAATAGAGATACACTGAGTCCCCTTCTGTAAGTTAAACAAAAATATTTTCCAGTTTGAGCTGGAAGGAATCTTGCATATATTAGTCATCAGAATATTTTTTTCAAGAGTCTGAGAAAGAAAAAAGTTGTTGAAGAAAGTCATATCATCTGACAAAAAGGCTAGTTGATGTAGTGTTCTCCCCTCCATTTTTTCTTCCTAATAACATAATTTTTGCTGTTTTGCCCTCTGACATAATTTCTATAGTGATAGTATATGGTAGTATATTGTTTTCTTTACCTTATATTTCTTTTTCTCTTTCCTAAATAGAGCTCAGAGGCAAAAATAAAATAGCAAATTCATGTCAGTGCCATGCAGTCCAGTATTCTTAATCTTGGGGTGGGGGGGGGGGAGAAACTTTCTCATCTGGGATCAATTCTGATTTAAATGAAAGTTTGCAACAGATTCTAACAATTAAATGTACACTTTATGATCATACTCTCAAATTAGGGTGTGTCTGCATTTGTTTTCTCAATGTAAAGTTAACAGTTTACCTCTTTTATATAGCCTTGCTAATTTAAAAAAAAGGTGTTAATAAATTAAATTTGGAGAGTGCTTCAATGCTGATTAAAAATTTCTTGTTTAAATATTCATTCCAAACTGCTTGCTTTTTTTCCCCTGTCTTGTCTGTGTCCAGAACCAAACTGTCTTACTAACTGCCCCTTGGGGACCCTAACCCTGCCTGCCTCAGTACTGTAAGTCTTTCCTATCTTTGTTTCCAAAAGTCTTTACTTAAAAAAAGAAGAAAAAACAACATTTACTTGGTGGAAAAGTATGAAGTAAATATGCAACAGCATTCCTGATATTAGCAAGAAGTGGCACTGAATTTTAAATGGACTAGCAAGACTTTGAGTCCTGGATTGTCTTTAAAATGTTTCTTACTGATCATTATTTATATGACTGCTCTCAAATCACTGAATCTAAGTGTTTCATCTTAAACCAGGTTCATTCCATGGAACTTGGTTTTCAGAAATATGCTAGATTTAGGAGTCTGCCCCTAATAGCCATTTTGAAGGTTCAAAGGGATATGTTTTATCTTTGCTATTT
The DNA here is from genome assembly GCF_059951505.1 of Python bivittatus. Lineage (NCBI taxonomy): Eukaryota > Metazoa > Chordata > Lepidosauria > Squamata > Pythonidae > Python > Python bivittatus. Next base: position 31,805,313 of record NW_028277113.1, on the reverse strand, counting down.
TCATTTCCCAAACATTTTTGCATCCACTAATGTAATTTGCATTTTCAAAATTGACACAGCAATCATAGCTACAGTGCTATAATTTACTGCTTGTAAGGCAATAATGTAAATTCATCTATAGGATCATAGTCAGTAAAAGTCATTCTAGAAGTCAAGAGGCTAGAAGTAAAATGGCAAGAATTACATTTTCTGTATATTTAATATTTAAGGACTAAGAAGATATTTTTATTCATGGGATGATTTCCATTACAGCATCTTAGCTTCATCGTTGCAAAAGCTTTCATTACATAGAGACTTAACATTTTCATCTTAAATGGAAAGAAAACAAGACACGTAAGGAAAAAGGATGACATCATTATCTCATTATCTGATTCCATTCTAAGGGTGTGCACAAACATACAGAATTGAGAGATGGGACTTCTGGGAACTTTTCCAGAGTTCCAATTCACAGAAGAAACCAATTCCAAATATTTCAAGTAAAAGCCAATTATGCATACTATTAATATGCTGGAATAAGCATAGTTTCTAATCTGCTTGAAAATGTAGATGGGGAAGACAGAATGAATAGCTAGTTTTTTTCACAGTCAATCATATTTTCTTACATTTAAGTCACATAGAGTTCAGTTGAAACTATGCCTGATTAAGAGTGTGAAAGATAGAAGAACTTTATAATATTTAAAATGTATAACATATCTAAAGTAAACAGAAGGCACAAAAGCACATTCAAATTACAGATTGGTATGCCTATCAACTCCCCCCGAAGTCCTGCTGTGCTGCCTCATCATGGTGGGGGGTGTTCCTGGGAGGGATGAGAGAAGAATACCAGGAGTGTATGCAAAGAGTATATATTCTCAGTAGAATCACCTAAGGGGTGAAGGTCATCTTAGCTGCCCAGTTAAAACAACCAAGCACCTATACTGGGCAACAGCAATATAGAAAGATGCTAGAGGCAGATGATCGCTTTAGTGACAACAGCAAAGGAATCAATTCATACTGTATGGGAGAAGGCAGTGGTAAACCACTTCTGCACTTTTACCAATAAAACCACATGGATAGGAAGTATAAAATGATTGATGGTATAGTGCCAGATCATGGGCCCCTCAGATCAGATCGCAGTCAAGACTTTAACATTACAATTATCCAATGTTATGGTTCAACCACTAATGCAGAAGAAGAAGAGGGTGTTGAGTTTTATGATCAATTTCAATTGGAAATTAACAGAACATGGAAGCAAGATATGCTGCTTATGATTAAAACCTGGAATGCCAAAGTTGAAGATATTAAGGGGAAAATGTAGTTGTATGGCTTAAGAAACCTAAATGAAGCAGGAGGATGATACACTGATTTCTTCCAATCTAATGATTTCTTCATTGCTAACACTGTCTTAAACAACCAAAATGACACCTGTATACATGGACATCAACAGATGGAGTACATAGAAATCTATTTATTTATTTATTTATTTATTTATTCCATTTATGTGGCCACCCATTTCAAACATATGATTCTGGGTGGCTAACAGAGAATAAAAACAAGATAAAAACATCAGAAAAACAATAAACAACAAAGATAGGAGCCAAGATAAAATCAACAACACAGTCAACATAATGAAGATACAGGCTCAACCGTACACCCTGGCCTCAGGCTTAGCAACAAAACCAGGTGTTTAGGGCTTATGGAAAGCCTGGAAACTAGTCCAGGCAGTCACCAGGGGTTAACAAGGACTCAAAGGCACCAAAAAAAAAAAAAGATAGCTTCTGTATTTTAGGATCAACCGTCAAGAGTAAAGGAACAAGCAGTCAAGTAATAAGCCACAGTATAGCACTTGGTAGAGCAACCATGAATACCTTAGAAAGGATATTCAGATGCTGTGATTTGTCTATACCTACAAAGATCAAATAGAGCAGGTAATGGTGTTCCCTGTGATACTCTACGGAAGTGAAAGCTGATCTTTGAAGAAGCAGAATAGAAAGAGTTTTGACACTTTTGAATTTTGGTGTTGGAGAAGATTCCTGAGAATACTATGGACAGCCAAGAAAACAAATGGATCATCAAACAAATCAACCCAGAGTTCTCACTTGAGGCACAAATGACTAGGCTCAAATTATCCTACTTCAGACACATTATGTGAAGACTGTAATGCTCTCTAGAGAAGACTGTAATGCTGGGAAAGGTGGAAGAAAAGAGAAGAGGATAACCAGCACTAAGGTGGATGGACTCTGTTAGAATGGTGATGGGTGTACCATTGGAAGACCTGAAGGGCCAAGTTAGGGACAGATTGTCCTGTAGAAAATCTGTCTATGTGGTCGCTAAGAGTTGACACTGACTTGATAGCACATAATCAGTTAACATCTATCAACTGCATTGCAAGTGTGGGAAAAAGATGGATTCTACCTGTGGAAGGAAAAAAAATGTGATGAGTCCTATTTATTTATTTATTCTGAAAAGCATTTTACTGCTTATCATGATCCCAGCTAAACCATTTATTAAAAGAAGCTAATGCTGAAATATTTAGTCTTTCCTTCAGAATATAATGTATCAATCACACCATTCATTTTCTAGAAAATCAGAGTGCAAGTAAAGCTAATTTATGCTGGCATTGAAAAGAAATCAGTTTGTTGTAGTGGTTAAGAAGCTGAACTAGAAACTGAGAAACTGTATGTTCTAGCCATTCCTTAGGCACAGACACTGGCTGAATGACTTTGGGTCAGTCACTTACTCTCAGCCAAACCCAACCCAGAGTTGTTCTTTTGGGAAATTAAGGGAGTATTATGTACACCACTTTGAGTTGCACAAATAAATCTGATTAATATAAGTCACAAAGTATATGTTTTCCATGCTGTGTAATTCACAGTGAAGGCTGTAAAAATATGATTGCATTTTTAAACAATCGGTGAATTTATTGCAGAGCCAGTGTATTCCCCATCCTTATATTTACTCCAGAAATATCCAAAAATAATGTTCACCAGGAGACACACAGCATACATACTGGCTGAATTAACACAAAGCACTAGATTTGGCTAAAATTGGATAGTTTGTAGTTCAGCATCTTTCATGCACCAGGGCATAGCAAGGTATCAGAACACATGATTTGTGTTTTGTTAACCTGGTTTTAGGTTTTTTAAACAGGACTACACTGTGTGAACTTTGAATCAATCCTCTGCAAGAAATACACTTTGTGCACTAATGGCATCCTGAACTCTAGTGTGTAGAATTACATGTTCATATACCTTTAAGAAACAAACCAAACAGCACACTTAAATATACCCATAACCAGTCGTTATTCAATGAAAGAAGATATAATCATGTGTGTAATATAATTGGAGTGCACTTTGTTTAGAAGTACGGAAGGACAGAGAGGGAAATGTCTAATTCTACATTTCTGTGAAAACAGTGATAAAGAGTCAATTGAATTAGGAGAAAGGCAATTATAAGTAAATAAATGTGCCTCATTCTGTGTAACAAGAATAATTCAGGATAGCCTGAAATGATTGAAAATGTAAATTCACATTGTTCTACATCATAAATTGGTTTTTTGTTTTTGTTGTAGATAATAAGTGAATCTGCCCATTGTGGTTTAGTATTGTGTGAACCAGATCATTATAATTTATTCAGCAAGCCATGATTAAAAAGTTCTGGATTAATGCTATTATTTTAATCAAACTTTTAGTATACCTTTCCCTGGATATTCTGTTAATACGTTTCCTAAAAACAGCAGTTTTAGCATATCACACATTAGGGCAACATTTTAACTATATGCCAGTTTACAATTTTTTTGAGTAGGTGGCTGTATTCTTACATTTATTGTTTCTTTAAAAGCTTTTAGAACAAAAACTCTATAGATTTGTAAAAAAAAAAAAAAAAATCCTGGCCATTCCTGATCTTAAATGCTGGTGAAGAGATCTTGAGGAGTAACCATTTATCGTGATCACTGTATATTTAGCTCTTGTTGAAAGTCTGACTCTCCAGCGCAAGGTAGCTTCAAGGAAATATGGGATACATGTCAGAATTATATATCATCTTTCCTGTTCATTTTCAGACAACATTGTCCACAAAGTGTTCTAATGTCTTCCATCTCTATAGTGAAGCACTTGATCCTTGAAGTAGCTTAAAGACAACAGCATGAGTGCAACAATTTTTTCTTCATTTCATAACATTCATCTTTTGCTTCCTTATGCTGTTTCTCCTGTGTGCCATTCTATGTGCAATTGCATGAAAATAGATGACACTGAATTTTGATGGGACTTCTCTTTGAATAAACAAGTTAGAATAGTATTTGGTTTGCTTCAAATCACATTATCGAGTTCCATTTCCTGTAGTCTTTGTTTCTTCTTTGTTCCATACTTATAGCATAGTAGAATAAATCCATCACTTTATTTAGCTTGTGTTTTTGGCACTTGCCATTCCATAATCCTACCTATGTGTTAAAAGATTCTATTTTATATGTTGCTGTGTACATTTTTATCACAATGAGTATAAGTTTGCACATCACTCTCACCTGCATAGTAACTAGAACTTCAGTGAACACATCTCTTTATCTCAGCAAATTCAACACTTTCTTGCTTTTAGATTTTTTTAAGGTGAAGGGCTTTTGATATTCTGCTTCTGTAACTTTACACCTCTGAAGTTTATTTTACCTTGCAGTACATTGTGTGCAAAATGGTTTGTTCTGTGTGAAAATCAATCCTTGTTAACAATCATTATCAGCTCTGAAATATAAATAAACTGCCAGTGTAAAATACTACGTATTTCAAACACAAGTAGGTCTTAATATAGTGCTAATATAATTTGATAATTGAATAACCTTCCATTACATTTAATTTTCCAGTTTTCCCCTTTAATAGATTCATGTTTCAGTTTAATTTATGCAGCTACAAAATCCAGCATTCTCATGAAGCAATCTGTTTAGTTAAAATTCCAAAAATGGCACCAAATGTGTATCTATAGCATTGTTGTTTAATTGCACTGTCTCCAATTTTTTAAAATGAACAATAATCAAGAATTGTGGGAACAATGAGAAGGAAGAACATGTTCATCTCTCACAAGTACAAAAATATCTAAAGTTGTCTTTAACTGGAACTGTTTACATAGAATAGTTCGAAATTTGGGTAGATAGAGCTAAAAGTTACCAGTATGAATGCAACATGGTGATTCTACTAGTAGCATGTGTTGAGTAGCAGTGGTTTATATAAGAGTGTTTTAAATTCGTGATGATGATTAGTGAGATATCAGATCTTTTTGCTCTTTAGTCCAAATTAAACTTTAATATAATAAAGAGGTAATAAATTCTGTGTCTATTTTTCAACTAAATATTCTATTTTAATTTGAAAGACCATAATCCTTAAATAACCTAACTCAGGGCTAACATAACAGAGAGTATCTTACAGATGCTGGAGTTGAGGTTTCACATAAAATATCTGCCTCTGATCACATATTTTAGCTACATTTTGCAACATATTTCATAACAGTGTTGATAAATATGAATATATAATGGGAGCATCATTTTCCTGGATTTATATGCACCTATTTGGACCCAAACTGAATGTGGTTGCAGGAGATTTGTATGTTAAGATGAAATTTGAATAGCATGTGGGTGCTTTGGGGCCTTTTTTTGGATTGGGATAACAAATTCAGAAGTATTTATTTATCTATCTATCTATCTATCTATCTATCTATCTATCTATCTATCTATCTATCAGTCAATCATATTTATACAGCTGCCCATCTCACACAAGGTGACTCTGGGCAGTGTTATTCCCCCACTGTTTAGAAGATTTGTAGGAAAGCATGAATTGGTGGCTTTCTCTCTCCTATACTGCTATGACACTGTTCTTCAATTTTGTGGGCAGGACTTAGACTGGATTTTACCATTGTCTTGTCTTTACCATTGCCGTGTCTTATTTATGTGGTTATAGAATATGAGTGAATAATTGTTTATCAGATACACTAGATCATTTACACTATAGTAGATCATTTAAGCCCATGTAAGCTATGGTCCTCTAGATGTTGCTGAACTACAGTTCCCAGCATCTTATTATCATTAGTCATGCTACCTAGGACTGCTAGGAGCTGATGATTATGAGAATTTAAAGGACCACAGATTGCTTTACTACATATAACTCTTTTCTTAATCCATTTTACTTCTTATTGGCTGAAGGTGGAACAGATCAAACATTTCAAAACAATATACAAAAATGACTTTGCTGCTGCTTTGCTTTCCTTTTTGTCAAATTATATATGTACATATTTAATATTGTTTTCATTCTTTGTGCAATGTGTGTATTATGTACATGTTGTATGTATTATGCAATGTATGAATTAGTAAATTTGTTCCTTTTTTTTTCACAATAAAGGAACTACCTTGTTCTGCACTAGCTCCATCCTTAGAATCCTGCTTCTCCAGACCTGAGAGACCAGCAAATCAGCGCCCACCTTCCCGATGGGCCTTACATTCTCCTACTGCCTCACTTCCGAAGACTATGTAAGCCAGGAACTGCTATTGGAGAATTCAAACCAATGATGCAAACCTGCATGAATTATCACATAATAATTTGCTGTCTTTTGTATGATAGATCCATTATCATGGCCAATCTCTGTCAGTGAGAACAGATCAAGTTCCAGTGGTCAAGGAATGTTCTAGAATACAGCTTCTTAGTATACAACTAGAGAAACCGTGATGTTTCTAGAATGAAACAGCTAATGTGCCTGTTAATAACTTATTTTTTCATAGCTCAGAAAACTATTTTTGCCGCCATTTTTTCTACACACAGTATATTAACTAAAAGGATCTAAAAGCTATACAGATAAAGGTAAGATTTTAAATAAATAAATTTTGTTTCAAGAGACAGTGAATCTGTTGTCTCTTGCTCTCTAACTGCTGACTGCCTTCTGATACATTTGCACTGTTAAGATTTAGGTTATTTGTCTATTTTTCTGTCTTTTTGGTTTAATCTCAGACTCTTAATTTTATTCAGTTTGGTTTCATTTAAAAAAGAAATTTCATAAAGGTGCTTTAGCATGACTGAAGCAGTAAATGTTATAAATGAAGGAAACCCTTGAACTAGTTGACTAGAGTTATCTTAAATTAGAAGGGAATATAGAGAATATGAAATGTTTAGAAAAGGGAAAAGGAAGAGAGGAAGTGAGCTGTACAGTAAACACACACTCAAGATCTGCATGTTGTTAGATGGTTAGCACTTTAGTGAATGTACATACTGCTTCTGCACTCTCACTGTCTAGATCTCAGTCTCTTTCACTGTTATATGATTGTGAATTTATCTGTACTGTACTTTTAATGTTGGTATTCTTGATTGATTGTACAAAAAGGTTTTTAAATAGTTGTCAAATAGTTCAACTGAATATGTACAGTGTTTATTGAAAACTTCCCTTCTTTGGGGGAAAGCACTGAGAACTCTGGGTATACTAAACTGTAACTCGTCTTGTTTTAAGAGTCTCTTGAGACCATGTGGTGTGGAAATAAACTCCTCAGAATTTACAGATTCCTGGAGCTTCTTGAAGTTTGTTATAATGATGCACATATTTAAGCAAATCATCAAGTTTTCTCAAGACATTAGAAAAATGAATAAGAACAATGTTATTAATAGCGTGTATGTAAGAGAGAATTATTAGTCATTAGGATGACAGCTGTTTTTCTTCATATTTCTTTTGATAATTACTCTGTATACCCGAATAGTATTTGATAATGGGAACATGCTAATAACACCTATCAAATAGAATAAATTAAAAGACAACTTTAAAGCAGATTTGTATTTTTTCATACACGTCTCTTGTAAGAAATAATAGAGCAAAGAAACTTGGTAATTTCTACTGACACTTTTTATATCATTAACACGTACAAAGAATGAGAACTTTTTTTTAATTACAAGGACATTCACTCTAATAGCTGGGCAGTTGAGACTGCAAAGCAGATTAGAACCATATGATCTTGCAACTATTTTTCTACTCTCTTTAATGCCATATTGTCACATATACCTCCTGAATGGTTGCCTCATCCCTGACTTTCCTTTTGATGCTGTTTCAGTGGCCTTGGGCACCCTAGTCCAGGCTGGTATGCTGAACATATAAAGAAAAAGGATCCAAAGTGAAAGACTAGTAGAAAATGTGGTTTCATGAAGTCAAAACTGAAAATGAGCACAATATAAAACAACCCTCTAGATGTGTGTGTTCTGCATTAACTATGTTAACTGGGAATTCTGGGAGTCTTAGCCTAAAACATCTGAAAGGCACTAGGCTAAGGAAGATTATTAAGAATATTTTTACTGTTTAAATGAAATGAAACTTAAAGGAAGTGCTCTAACTTACTATTTCCAGATGTTTGATGCACACCTGGCTTTAAGTGCACAGAAGTGCCACTCTTCCATTCACAGAAGAGTTCTTTTATTCATGAAAGCTATTTAAGCCAGTTTGGTGTAGTGGTCAAGGCACCAGGCTAGAAAGAGGGAGACCGTGAGTTCTAGTCCCACTTTAAGCACAAAGCCAGCTGGGAGACCTTGGGCCAGTCACTCACTCTCAGCCCTAGGAAGAAGACAGTGACAAACAACTTCGGAAAATCTTGCCAAGTAAACTGCAGGGACTTGTCCAGGCAGTCACTGGGAGTCAATACTGACTTGAAGACATCCTCCCACAAAAGAAAATTGAGGAAAAGGAGCTTTCATGAATCAGTGTTCATTATACCCCCTCCCCCCATACAATCCCCTTCATGGATCACTGCCTTGTCGTGGCGAAGGGGCTTGCGTAACTCCGTGAAGCCATGAGCTATACCGTGCAGGGCCACCCAAGACGGACAGGTCATGACAGAGGGTTCTGACAAAATGTGGTCCACTGGAGAAGGAAATGGCAACCCACTCCAGTATCCTTGCCAAGAAAACCCCATGGACAATGTTAAAAGGCTAAAAGATATGACGCCGGAAGATGAGCCCCTCAGGTCGGAAGGTGTCCAATATGCTACTGGGGAAGAGCGGAGGGCAATTCCAAGTAGCTCCAGAAAGAGTGAAGCGGCTGGGCCAAAGCCGAAAGGACGTTCAGCTGTGGATGTATCTGGAAGCGAAAAGAAGGTCCGATGCTGTAAAGAACAATATTGTATAGGTACCTGGAATGTAAGATCTATGAACCAAGGCAAGCTGGATGTGGTCAAACATGAGATGACAAGATTGAACATCGACATCTTGGGAATCAGCGAACTGAAATGGACAGGAATGGGTGAATTTAATTCGGGTGACCATTATATCTACTACTGTGGGCAAGAAACCCTTAGAAGAAATGGAGTTGCACTCATAGTCAATAAGAGAGTGGGAAAGGCAGTAATGGGGTACAACCTCAAAAACGACAGAATGATCTCAGTGCGTATCCAAGGCAAACCATTCAATATCACAGTCATCCATGTCTATGCCCCAACCACTGATGCTGAAGAAGCTGAAGTTGACCGCTTCTATGAAGACCTACAAGACCTTCTAGAATTAGCACCAAAAAAAGATGTCCTTTTCATCATAGGGGATTGGAATGCTAAAGTAGGAAGTCAAGGAGTAATCGGAATAACAGGCAAGTTTGGCCTTGGAGTACAAAATGAAGCAGGGAAAAGGCTAATAGAGTTCTGTCAAGAGAACAAGCTAGTCATAGCAAACACTCTTTTCCAACAACACAAGAGACGACTCTACACATGGACATCACCAGATGGTCAATACCGAAACCAGATTGATTATATACTTTGCAGCCAAAGATGGAGAAGCTCTATACAGACAGCAAAAACAAGACCAGGAGCTGACTGTGGCTCAGATCATGAGCTTCTTACTGCAAAATTTAAGCTTAAATTGAAGAATGTAGGGAAAACCACTAGACCACTCAGGTATGACTTAGATCATATTCCTTGTGAGTACACAGTGAAGGTGATTAATAGATTTAGAGGATTAGGGAAAGGTGTACGACAAGGCTGTATACTGTCACCCTGCTTATTTAACCTATATGCAGAGTACATCATGAGAAATGCCAGGCTGGAAGAATCACAAGCCGGAATTAAGATTGCAGGGAGAATCATCAACAACCTCAGATATGCAGACGATACCACCCTAATGGCAGAAAGTGAAGAAGAACTAAAGAGCCTCTTGATGAGGGTGAAAGAGGAGAGTGCGAAAGCTGGCTTGAAACTCAACATTAAAAAAACTAAGATCATGGCATCTGGACCCATCAATTCCTGGCAAATAGAAGGGGTAGAAATGGAAGCAGTAACAGACTTCATTTATATGGGCTCCAAGATCACCGCAGACGGAGACTGCAGCCATGAAATTAAAAGACGCTTGCTCCTTGGGAGGAAAGCTATGGCAAGCCTAGATAGCATATTAAAAAGCAGAGACGTCACCTTGCCGACAAAGATCCCCATAGTCAAAGGTATGGTTTTTCCAGTAGTAATGTATGGCTGTGAGAGCTGGACCATAAAAAAGGCTGAGCACCGAAGAATTGATGCCTTTGAACTGTGGTGCTGGAGAAGACTCTTGAGAGTCCCCTGGACTGCTAGGAGGTCAAACCAGTCAATCTTAAAGGAAATCAACCCTGATTGCTCATTGGAAGGATCGATAATGAAGCTCAAGCTCAGATATTTTGGTCACCTAATGCGAAGAGAGATCTCTCTGGAGAAGACCCTGATGCTGGGAAAGATTGAAGACAAAAGGAGAAGAGGATGGCAGAGGATGAGATGGTTAGATAGCATCACTGAAGCAATGAGCATGAAACTGAGCAAACTCAGGGAGGCAGTGAAGGACAGGAAGGCCTGGCGCAATATGGTTCATGGGGTCACGAAGAGTCGGACACGACTTAACGACTAAACAACCCCATACAATCATATTTATATATGTGTGTGGGTGTGTTTCAGAAAGCTGTGAAAGTTCTAACATGGTAGTCTTACAATGCCTGAACTGCAAAAATTCAGGGATGGCAGAAAAGTTTGTATTTTCCTGTTGTCATCTAGTGTCTGGATATGGTAGGCCACTATAGGTGGGCAGGGAAATTGACAAAAATTGTTTATCCACCTACCATAAATAAGATTCTGCAATGCCAAAGAGCTTCCCTCAATGGAATGAAACCACTGCATACAAGTCACTAACTTCCCATAAACCATTTTAATCCTCTTATTGAGTAGTAGTCAAGTTGTTGACCTATTCTTCAGTCCAACCCAGGTTTAGGGACTTTCACTGCACCACCTGATTGTGCTATTGAAATTTGATAGCCTTTTGTAAGTTTCTTACAAAATGAACATGCAATCCTATATTTCAGAATAGCTTTGTCTGAGTAAATATGTACAATTAATAATTTAAAGTACTTCAATCACAGTTGTATTTTCAAATATTGTATAAAAAGGCTACACAAGGAATGTATATGAATCAAATCTTAAAGCTTTTTAGAAAATGTTATCTTAACATATTCTCCTGTTTTTTAAAGATAGGCTTAACTATGGGAAAACATATTTCCAGTTAACAATAAAAGATTTCAAAATAGTATCTTTATTTAATCTTAGAACCAGAAATATCTCATGGATTTAGGAAATTGATATATTTTATTAGATTTCCATTACTTCATTTCAGACTCAATTTTAAAAATATCAACTTGAATCACTTTGTGAATTTTTCTATTTTCCAAATAGAAAAGCCCACTGAAGTAATGTTTATGATATCTTTAAGAGACTGGTGAAACAAACATCTAGATCAGTGCAATTTGTTAACAGAAATATTATTGTTTTCAGGCTAAAGCAGTCATTCTTACATTAAAAGGTACAGGAATAAAAAAAAAGTCTTATATAAGTCAGACCAGCCTTTGGATCATACTGGGTTTGGGAAAGCAAGGCTATATGACAAACTGATCAAACAAAGACAGCGAGCAGGAATTTGGCAGTGGAGTTAAATGCAAAGAATTTCATTCATTTGTTTGTAAGTTCATTCAGTATGTCATACCACTTCTGAAGACTTCCAAGCAATAAGGAAAAGGATAAGAAAAAGAGCAGAGTGATCAGAAAAGTTATGTGCTTAGCTGTGAGGGATGAACAAAATATTTTCTGAATAGCTACTGATTGCAAGAGGTGTTTCCAGAGAGCTCTTGATTGTCCATTGTGAGTGATGGAGCAATTGTTTCTTATTGAGTAAGCAAAGATTAAGGAAAATAGAAGGCAAATAGGTTTTAGGGAGTAGGCTCACTGAGTGAATTAACAGGAAATGCTATTGGGAGTCTGCCAGTGGAGCTCAACACAACTTTCTTTTTAAGTGAATAGTGTGTACTTGGCTAACCTGAGAGACTGAGAAAGGAACAAAAAGAAATCAAAACCTACTACTGATGCTTTAAGGAAAAGTGAATAGGGATTCTATAGTTGTGATCTGAAACGCTTAAGTCATCTTGGTTTTCCTATCTGAAAATAACGTGACATATATTTGCAGAAACAGCAAATGTATACTTGAAGTCAGAGAATTAGAGTAATGAGAGACCTCCTTATTAGAACGGGTAAAGTTTTAGCAGGTTGAATTGACAAGGCACTACAAAAGAAGATGACAAAGGAAACTACAGATAGTCCTCGACCTATGACCATTTGGTCAGTGACCGTTCCAAGTTATGATAGTGCTGAAAGAATGGTGGTTATGATCAGCTCGGAGTTCCAGCCATCCCGGCACCCCCATGATCATGTGATCATTTGCAATCTTCCCTGCCATTTTTCCCAGAAAGTCAATGGGGAAGTCGGCAGGGAAGGTCACAAGTTGCTGGGGCAAGTTACTCCCACCCATGCACCCCTCTAACCTCTCTGCGTTTGGAAGGTGCTGGCCACTTGTGCACCCCCATGTACCCTTCCCAACCCATGGAGGGCCTCTCATGCACCCTAGCACACCCACATGGCCTCTCTCATGCATACCCTTGTACCCTCCCCCTAATAGGTCCCATTAATCCATTCAATTCAAAATTAGAATGTTGGCTCATAAAGTTCATAACTTATTTTTGTCTGTACACTAATATTCAGAACATGGGAAATTGCCAAGATGGGCTTGAGCTTGGCAAATGCAATTTCATAGAAATAATAGGAACCTGGTTGGATGACTCCCACAAGTGGAATATAGCAGATGAAATATACAATTTATCCCAAAGAAATAACAGAAATATAAAGAAAGGAGGTATTATACTATAAGCTAAAAATATCCACACCTGCTCAGAAATTCATTTGGCAATGCTGGAGAAAGCATCTGAATTAAAATAAGTGCAGGAAGAAATAAAAGCAGTATTGTTGTCTATTATTGCCTATCCTATCAAGGAGAAGATGCTGATCACATTCTGCTTCAGAAGATGGATGAAAGCCCAAAATACAGCTGTAATTGATCTTGGCACTTACCAATGGAGAACGCCAGAAAACAACAGTTGGAATGGAATACAAAACAATGAAATGGTTCAAAATTGGGAAAGGAGTGTGCCAAGGTTACTTATTAAACTTTTATGCAGACTGTATTGCGAGAAATGCTAAATTAAAAGAAATAGAAATTGGAATTAAAATTAAAATTAAAATTAAAATTGCTGGTTAAAACAGCCTCATATATGCTCATGATATCACTTGGATGTCTGGAAGTAAAAATTTGGGGAATAACTTGTTTGTTAAAGGTGAAAGAAAAAAATACAAGAACTAGATTGCTGCTCAATATTAAAAAAAAAAAAGATGTCAACAGGTAATGATAATGCAAATTGGTGGAGAAGAACTTGAAGTAATTACAGACTTTATCTTCTTAGGCTCAAAAAAATCAGATACAGTGACTATATGAAATACCAAGAAATGCTATCATAAAACTAGACAAAATATTAAAGTGCAAAGACATTACACAGACAGACAACAGAACATATTGTCAAAGCCATGGTTTTCCCAGTTCTAACACATGCCCATGAAAGTTGGCCCATCAGTAAGGCCAAATGTAGAAAAAAAGATGCTTCTGATTTTTGGTGCTGGATAAAATTATTAAGAATATCTTCAATAATAAATCAGTGCTGGATGAAGACCATCCACTGGAAGCAGTAACAATGAAGCTATATGTCCCCATTATATTTGGGACATACAGTGTGAAAGCAAGAGTCGCTGGAAAAGACCCTGATGCTTGGAAAAATTGAAGGCAATTGAAACAGAGACCAGCAGAAGATGAGGTAGCTAGATTGTATCATTGATGACAAATATAAGCTAACAAGAATTCAAACAAGCAGATAAAGATAATTCTGATGAAATTACATCCATCAGGTCATGAATAGTTAGACACAACTGAAAACAAGCAAACAGCAACAACAGAGAAGAGTCACCCAACAAAGTGAAAGTATCAGGAACTTTGAGAAAGCGACTATGCAATGCTGGACTTCTTGATTTTAAAGGAAGCTAAAGCTGAGTGTTACCAACTACATAACTTCCACATACCAAATTTTAAGAAACTCAAAACAATTTTAAGCTACATTCCATAGCAAATTAATGGGGAAAATGGATGGGAATTCCTGAAAAGGGTAATACTAAAAGCTTAATTGCAAAGAAATCCAATGAGGAAAAAGAATGGAGGATAGCGGAAATCAGTAGGCCTATTCACACATCATGTTTAATCCAGTCAACCAATACAATCGCTTTATTAATCATTCTGGCAGGACACAACCATGTTTATTGTCAGGCCCTTTGTTTCCACCCATACAATGAGGTCAGCTTTGTGTCCTGTCAGTTAAGTGTACCTTCTCAGCTGTGGCTCCTGCCCTCCAGAATGATACCCCCCACACACACCCACATACAGATCCACACTGCTCCCATCTTACTGATTTTTCACTAATTGTTAAAAAAATGTTCTCCCAGGCCTTGGGTTAAGATAGTGATGGAGCCCCTTTGGTGTTGTAGGTTTGGTCTTCCAGCTGGTTGTATTCTTTCTTTGATATATGCTTTTTTCTTTTTAATTCTCTTTTAAGCCACCCAGAGTCACTGAGAGTCAGCCTCAAAATTGAAAAATTAAATTTTTCTGGGGTCAGAGTACCAGGAATGGTTGCCATTTCCTTTTTTCCTTTCAGTTTCTGACTGAATGCTGATATCCAGCTGGAATTGGCAAAATGGTCACAATTTCAGAATTCTCCTTTTCTAGTCACTTCCAGCCAGGAGGGCTGAAAGGCAATGAGGAAGTCGGCCTTTGTGCCTCTATCCTCAGTTACCCAATCCCTGAACTCCCTTTCTATCAAGTTCTCCTCCTATTCGCCTAGGTCAGAATCTCTGTCAGTCACAGAAATTATATAGTTGAAGTCCATAACGTTTGTGAGGTGACTGCAAATGAAAATGGTGAAGGGGTGAGATACAGACATTTGCTGATTCCTGGAGTTGCTCAGTGTCTGGGTAAGTCTTCCAATGAATCTAATGTTCAAGTTGCCTCCTTCTATGTCATGAGTCCAGAATGTGCTCTGCCTCGAACTGCTCCCTACTACTGAAAAGATACGGTGGTTAAATTAAAAGTTGTACTGCATATTAGGATGAAGTAGTGGTACTGGACCAATTGCTTTCTGTCAACTTAAAGACTCTTATGCTCATGGCAGTCAATTACATTTCTTTTTCCCATGGTTTAACAGACAATTTATTTTCACTTTTCAGCCTTGGAACTAGGTGAACATTACCAATCTTTCTTCTGTTAGAAACTCTAGCTCCCAATATAACTTCCAAATTTTTCATCCTTTTGGGAAAATCAGAGTTCTTCTCCATTTTCTTCAAAAAGTATTTGGTACTCCACTGAGATCTGGTATTCCTTGTACCAGGAGAATACTTAGCAAAGTTTCATGACATCATTGTCTCTGTCCCCAGTGAACAGCTAGGCAACAGTAAGCATAATTGGCTATTGCAGCTAGAAGGTGTTCAACATGTTCTCTGTCACCAGATCTTGGCAATGAATTCTGAAGTGAAAGATGTGATTTTTTTTCCAGCTATTTCTCTCCAGCTCTTATTCTTAGAGGATTGGGCATACAAAATGGGTGAATTGAATGGTTTAGGTATTCCCATGTCACAACTGAGCACATGGAGTTAGTTTAACTAGATCTGTGCTTATTTACGTTTTGGATCAAATTTAACCCCCTTGCAACTAGTGAATTAAGTGACTCCTTTTGATAATCCCACAACACATTAATTTCTTCCTTCAGCCAGTTAAACATGTTGTAATAATAGGGCTTCTACAGATACCTAAGGACTGTGAACAAAAGAGGGACAGATCTTCATACAATGCTACAAGCAGATCGCTCTGAACTGTAAAGATGGTGTTAGGAGAGTGAAAGCTCAGAATGAACTGTGTTTGGTGAGGGATACTACAGGAGGGCAAACTTGAACAAAAGGGTTTACGTTCCTCCAGGCAATTGTGAAAACTAGGAGGAATGAGAAAGATTCAAATTTGAGATTGATAGGAACATGGTTAGGGAAAATCTATCACTTTGCATGAGTTGACATCTCCATGGCTCAATGACTTCCATCCCAGGGTATTCAACTCACTGGTATTCTGACCATATCTTGAGAAATGCCTGTTGGAGAGCAAATGTATTTTGAAATACCTTTGAAAAGGTGAAAAAGGAGGATCCAGGGAATTACAGATCAGCCTGACATCAATATTTGAGAAGAGGTAAAGCAGGTCATAAAAAGATATTTCTGTAAGTTCTTTGAAAAAGCTGGGGTCAATATCAGACCATGTTGAATTTACAAATACAAGTCTCACCAGACTAAACTTACGTCATTTTTTAAAAAAAATCAAGTATTTTTTAAATACAGGGTTGGAATACTGTAGATACAATATACTTTAATTTCAGTACAACTTTTGACAAAGTAACACATGATGTTCTGATAACCAAGCTAGTTAAGTGCAGGCTGCCTGGGATCACAAGTGGATACATTGTGGACTTGAAACATGATCATCTCTGGTTGCTTAATCAAACCAGAAGAAGGCTTTGGGCTTCTGCCACAAGGGCTTCAACATTTTTATAAAAGATTTGGATAAAGAAATGGTTGTCAGATTTGCAGATGACACAAAACTGGGGGGGGGGGGTAGTTATTTGGGGCTGTGTAGTACATTAGATTCACTTCCCAAAAATCTTTGATGTTCAAGAGTACAAATGTGGTACCTGTCTACAATTCCTTAAAGCAACCGCATCTTTTCCTGGACTCATAAAACAGCTATGTGAACCTGAGAAAAGGCACTGCTACCTCAAAGAATTTCTAACAAGTGCTATGTTTGTGCCACCATGTGTTCTAAGGAATCTCTGTGGAATCAAATCTAAATTACTGCACAGCTCTATAGCTAATAGCCCGAATAAAATAAAATTCAAAGCAATCTCATGAAATTTAACCCAAAACAAATGCATTTAGAAAATGGAAATCAAATGCTCGGGTGTAGGATGTAGGATTCTATCATGGTACCAAAAATCTTGGAACAGTAGAAGATTGCAAATCGAATATGAATCAGCAGTGGATATGATTCCCAAAGGTCAAATGCAGCTTTAGGCTAAATCAACAGAAAGTGCAGCTGTTATCATCATGTGGCAATAATTTTTTTACAATGAAGAGATAAAAACTGAATCACCTAATTATATCACATAAATGTGAAATATAGTCCTGCAAATGTTCTATGAGATAAAAAGAACAATTATCTTCCAAATTAATTCTGCACTGATATTGCTCAGAAGGAATAATTTCTTCCCTCCACCTGTCCTTTTCTGCTAAAAAAAAATGGTGACTTTAACACTTTTTTCCCCCAATCAAAATAGAAAAATGAGAAAACAGATGACCTCCCCCCCAAAAAAATTCACCCTAGGAGATGTCTGAATATTCATGGTCCATCTTCTTTAAAAGAAAAGAGAACAGAGGCAGACTTTATGACCTACAGAGCTGGTTAATGACTGAGAAGTGATGTTGTTCTCCAGAATCACTGAACACAGCTGAGCCCTCGGATTAGCTGTCAGTCATCCTGAAATAGTAAAGCGTGATAGGATAAGCAGCTTGCCACAGTCTGACAAAGAAACTGCAGGAGTTACAGTCAGTAACTGCAGGAGATATTGAGTCAAGAGGCAGACTGACCATAAGGAGCAAGAAAAGAAACAAAAAAAGAAAAGAGGTCAAATGTATATGGAAGCTTCTGCAATGATCTGAAATTAACTTTAATTCAAAGTTATGTTCCCTGTTGCCAAGTTAATAAACATGACAACATCAAAGGTGTTGCTCACAGATCATAAAAGCCTGCAGGCTTTCATGGTTAGCCACTACGATAGCTTTCTCTGTTTGTTTTAGCAACAGAAATTAGATAGCTATAGTTCTCTGTTATGAACAATCTGAATCTGAAATATTAAGCTTGCAAGAAATTTACAGTGTAATCTTATATGTAACTTCTGATAAGTTAATCCCGCTGAGTTTGATGGTGCTTACTCCCCTCTAAATATAAAATCCAGTTATAAACTGTAATCTAAAATACAGGTGGGGAACCATTCAGATGTTGCCAAACTGTAACTCCAGTCAGCCTAATCAAAAATGAGGAATGATAGGAAACATCTGGAGCTCTACAAGTTCCCATCCCATAGGCGTCAAGTATAAGGCACAACGACAGTGTATGCATCATAATGATAATCACACAAACGTCATGAATTATGTAATTTGAATGAGTTGCATTGTGACATAATGAGTGTCATTTACACAATGACATAACACATTGCTTGCTCCCCCTTGCAGAGACTCACATTCCATCCCTGTCCTAAAGAAGTCAACCTCTGCTTTCTAAATACTTGAGGGTCTCCTGGTGCTGTTGCATTGATTCTTTATCCCAGACCTTCCCAACCTGCCACACTGGGCTGTACTGGAATTTCTGGGCAACTCCACAGGAATTATTAATGATGGAGGGCACCAGGTTGAAGAAGACTGAATTCAACCAACAAGTTAAAGAATTAAGCAAAAGGTTAGAATTATATCAACACACTGCTGAAGGTGGGCATATCCATCTCCACTTTGGTAATAATGTTCCAATGAACTGTATTTATAATTTATTCCATGATTTTAATAGGCAGGAGCCTTCAAATGTGGAAACAAAATATGCGCATGTCTTTTCCTACCTGATAAGGCTGAAAGAAGAGAGTTGGAGATGAAGCAGCCAACACACATGGGTAGCCAGCAACCCCTGATGGAAATGCAATTCTATATATGCATCATCATTTTCAAAACCTTGATGTGAATAATTGGTCTACTGGTAGCTGTCAGATCAAAGATAGCAGGCTGTAATAGAAAAATAATGTTTCATGATCTCTGAATGATTAAACCTGAGGTCACAGAAACACATTTTTACACCAACTCCAGTTTTCCAGTAGAGTGGTTCCCACATTAATCATCTAGCCATTTAGGTAGCTTATCTTTTAAGTGGGACATAATTAGAGATTCTTTCTATAACTACTAAATTAGATTCCTTTCTTCTTAAAAGTCTGGACAAAGGGATGTAGCAAGTAAAGTTTCTAAGCAAATACTTTAAAGGCTTTAAAAATAAAGGGACAAGATCAGTCCCAAAACTAGTGTAGTGATTGGGTTAAATGGCTACTATTTTTAAGAAACATCCAGGGAGTCCTCAGGGAGGAGTTCAAAAAAGTCAAGATGGAGGCCACACCATGAGATCAAAGCCCCACCCTTTTTTCTGAGTGCTCCGCATGCCTTGTTCTCCTTTTTGTAGTTGTATTAAGCAATTAGAAAGAAACATATATCCCAATCGCGCTGTTCCTTTTCAGGATGAGCAAGGTTATGTAAAGTGCAGAAATGGATTGACCAATAGTGAAGCAAAGAAATTAAAGGCCTGAGATAAGAATAGAAAAAGAAACATAGATTTATGTCAACATATTATACACTAGTTTATATCAACTCCCATATATTTCCATAGCTATCTTTTTTTCAGGATGAAATGTAGGGAAAATAATCTACATCACCAAAGAAAAAAAGAAATACTGATTATATAGTGAAAATAAACCTAAATGTATTACAGTGAATAAACATGACAAAAAGAAAAAACAGAAAAAATCCATATGCTAACTATAAGCAACTATATAAAATTCTTTCAATTTCTCAGCTTATCATTAAATGTACACCATCTAGCAACATGTCATTTTTTTTTCATTTTTAGAACACAGAGACTTTGCAAAAATAAATAAGAAACTCATATCGTGCATTCATTCCTTTAAAATCAGGAGAGTAAGTTTCTTTCCAGTTATATAAAATTATCCTTTTTGCCTTACCCAAGCTCTTCATGAGATGGCAAATCCATGTTTTAGGAATACATTTCAACATCACACTGAGATCCTTAACTATACTTCTTCCCCAAATGGTATTAACACATGTAGTGATTTGAAGCGCAAATTACAAATTTGATATGCAGCTTTACATCTCCATCGCTGGTGAAGTAAGTGATGCTGTGGCCACCCTTTCGCGGTGTCTGGAGGCTGTAAGGGTCTGGATGGGGAGCAACAGGGTTTGACTGAACCCTGGTAAGATGGAGTGGCTGTGGGTTAATGGCTCCTCTGCATCCGGGATTTTGTCATCTTTGGTGCTGGATGGGGTGGCACTGCCCCAGACAGACCCAGTGCATAATCTGTGGGTCCTCCTAGACTCACAGCTCCTGCTTGAAGAGCAGGTGGCAGCCGTGGCAAGGAGGGCCTTTGCACAACCGGGTTGTGCATCAGTTACGCCCTTTCCTGGATCGGGATGCCCTTCGAACAGTCACTCATGCCCTTCTTGTCTCCCAGATAGACTACTGCAATGCGCTCTATGTGGGGCTACCCTTGAAGAGTATCCGGAAGCTGCAGCTGGCCCAGAATGCAGCCGCGCGGGCTATTGTTGGTGGCCCAAGGAGGGCCCATATAACACCTCTGCTCCGTGAGCTGCATTGGGTGCCAGTTTGCTTCCGGGTCCAATTCAAGATGTTGGTTATCACCTTTAAAGCCCTACATGGCATGGGGCCAGGTTATCTAAGGGACTGCCTCTCCCCTATGACTTCAACCCATCCCACCCGATCACACAGAGAGGGCATGCTTCGGACCCCTCAGTGAAAGAACTTCGACTGGCGGGGTCCAGAAGGCGGGCCTTCTCTGCGGTAGCCCCTGCTCTTTGGAACATCTTGCCCCCGGAGGTGCATTTATCCCCCACATTCCTGCCCTTCCATAAGGCTTTAAAGACCTGGTTCTGCCACCTGGCCTGGGGTGGGGTGGGAATTCCTCAACCATGGGGATGGCTAGCCCCATAGAGGCCTCGTCCTTCAGCCTCAGGTTTTCATCCCCTTGGTCTCTCCTTCTTCTTTTTAGTTATATTAATTTAATTTAAGGTTTTATGTGTTTCTATATTTTATGTTTTAATATTTATTGTGAATTGCCCAGAGTTCCCCCATTGGGGGGAGATGGGCGGTTGAAAAATTTAATAAATAAATAAATAAAATAAACCAGAACAAGATGTTAATAGAACCTTCAAACTTCTTACATCACCAACATAAAAAATTAGATGTCCATCCCCTTTTAAACATTTTTGGGGGACCAATAAGCACAAAATAATATTTTCAGATGAATTCATTTCATTTGTAAATCATAAGAAGTCTATTTTTTTTTAATACTTAGACCCATTGAATTTTCAAATTGGATATTCCAGTTCTTCATTCCACAATTCAAATATATATCTAATGGTGACTTTCATTCCACTTTCTAATGCCTTATAAAATTGAATTGGTTTCCATTCAAGTGCTACATCTCTCAAGGAAACTAAAATTGCAGGTTCCTCAAAGGCTACTAGAGCATCAGACCATACTGTTTAATTAATTCATATTTTGGCTGTATATATTGCCAAGTGTATATTGTAGATAGGTCAAATTCAAGATGCAGTCTCTCAAAAGCCTTAAAAGAGCCATTAGAAATCAATTAATTTACAGTGTTAATCCCTTATTTAATCCAAGCATTCCAATAGCACATCTTCCCCGCTATTTTCAAATGTGGGTTTTCCACAATGTCAGTTTTTCATGTGATTCAAAATCAAAACAAAAGATCAGGGGTTAGTACATCTGGACTCTAAAACTTGCCAAAAATTCAAAAATGTCACACACTTGCTGTCTAAATGGGTCCAAAAGTCTCATACCAAAAATATACACCTCTCCATAACTTTCTTGCCTCTTTCTTTTCGAAAATATCATCTCTGTTCAGTCACTATTTTCTCAGTCTTCCCATTCATTCTTCCTTCATATATTTGTTTTGCAATTTCATCTTCATTCATGCTCCCCTACATGACCCAAACACCTCAAAGTATTTATTCTTTTCTGGCAGGACTCAGTCCACATCCATTCAGCACCCATCCATTCTTACCCTACCTCTTTGTGTCTTACTAGGCACACTTTTAAAATATCCTATACCCAGGGCATTCAACACAGGTTTATGTTTCTCCTGACAAACCTAGCTCTCACATTCACTTTTCTACACAGCCATTTTTGCTTATTTTGAAAAACGTTCATTCCCTACAACAAACCACATACTACCCACAACATTTCTACATCTCCAAATTGCTCTATCCATTTTTCCTTCTTTAGCAAATATCTACTGAGGAACACAAATTTATTTACTTGCTTTAATTATTCACCATTATACATAACTTACAGTTGTTCACCCCAGTTCCTGCTCAGACACAACCACCTTGATTTTTGATATATTAATTCTCAGATCCATACTCCTTGTTGCATCATACAATCTAACATTCACTACCTTTCATGTGGATTGTTAACCAACAAGAAGCCTTTGTCTGCGTACATTCTCTGCAATCATTCACTCACATTCTATTTATTCTCACACAAGCTTTACTTCCATCATATGCTTCTCTTACTACATTCAGCAACCTTCATATCATGCAAAACACTCCTATTCAAGCTTACTCACTTCATCATACACTTTCTCTAAATCAACAGCATTCATGCATTTCTCAATGGGTTGCTGAAGGGCAAAAATCTGGTCCGCACGCCCTCTGCCTTGCATAAAGCCACATTGCACTTTGCAGATTTATTCACCACTCATATGTTATCGATCAGAATTCTGCCAAATGCCTTCCCAAGAACAATTAACTTAATCCCCTTGTAGTTTTTGCATTCACTCCTGCCTTTTCCTTTGTAGAAGGAAAGAGTGACACCATTCTTCCCCTTGTCAGGCACACGTGCAGCCTTCATATATAGGTTAAGCAAGCCCCACCTTAAGCAGATCACATCCATAACTGCACATTTCTCCTTTTCATTCATTATTGTTCTTAAATGCTCTTGCATTTATAGCATTTGCTTCAATTCCACTCTTCTTCCACATATTACTATAATTCCCATGCAAATCTCTAAAATGGTCCTTCCTGCATTCCCTCACTTCACTGTCATCCCTAATCTTTTATCACTATTATTTTTAGTTCTATTCACTCTGCTGAAAGCCACCCCCCACCCCCGATTTAAGAACTGTTCCTCATTCTCTCTGATTACATTCTTTGCAACTCGCTTTTTCTTCCTATAGACATTAAGCAATATGTGACTGTCTTTTAAGTATGTAAGAGCTTGACTCCAAGATGCCCAACTGGACCTTACATTGTTGATCTTTAGCAAGAAGGCAAAAATGGTTTTGTCTTGCCAGACCTCTGGGGCCTAAGTGGTATTGGTAGGGTTGTCTTTTTGTTGGATTTCTTAGCACTCATTTTGCATTTTTATACTTAATTTTGTGTAGTGTTTTTAACTTAAATTATTAGACTGATACCTGAATTCTAGAGGATTAATTGTGTTAATACTAACCCTAACCCATATTTCTGGCAAAAATAGCATATTTTATTTTATATTAGGAAGTACTAAGTCATAATTAAAAGGTGGACAATTAACAACCAATCAAATAAAAAAAATCATTAAGAAATAAAGAACTGTACCCAGTGAAAACCAATTCATCAACAAGCTGGCAGAGAGGAAAGTTCAAGAACTGGAAAACAACAGAGAAACCCTTATTCTGTGTGCCTCTAGTAATGGTGGGACAGAGAGAAAGGCCTCTCCTGGGTAGCTTGGAACCTCAACAGACCTCCATGGAGTAGCACAATCTTTCAAGTTGTGAAAGCCCTGTAGCCCTGAAGGTGCTGATGGCCAGACAGACCTGCAGTTAGTGGTGCTGTTCTCATAAAGAAGTCAGATGCTGCATACGCTCCCTATATTTGGCCCAGGCCAATGATTTTACCATGGCATTCTGGACCAGTTGATGTTCTCAAACAATATTAACTACAACTAATGCAACTGATAGACCTGCTGCATTGAAAGAATATACCCCAAAGTTCATTGGAATGCTAAAGTCACTGGAGAAAACTTTGTTTTAAATGCATACAATTTACAGAAACACTCTAAAAAGTGTTTGCTATCTGTATTTTTACTGTTTAGATATTAATAGCCCTAATATATTTTCTAGGGTGTAATCTTGACCGTAATTCCATAAATACTTTATTTGGAGTTTGCCCTCTTTAATAAAGTGAACTTGAATACAGCAAAATACAGAAGACTGAGCTATTACTGTGTTAAAATACTTTTTAGTGTGAGAAAAGTTATCAACTTAAAACAGGCCTACCTTAATGCTGTGGACCACATTTACATTACAGGGCAGATTTTTCTCTTAGGAAACCAATCTGCTACTGAAGATATCAACTTATATCTGTTGCATCTGTTGCACTGGCAAGACTCCAAGCAGTCACCTCTTCCTGCTCTGATATCACAATCAAGGTCAAAGAGAGCATAGGCAAGAGAAAAGCCTGAGGATTGCTTTGAAATAGCAGTTGCAGATTATGTCAGTACCACTTCCCATTTGAATTGAATATGCCATTACTAAATCAGTGCTTTCAGGCTGGGAACCTTCTAGTGATCTGGGTGATCTGAAGCAGATGGAGGGTGTTTTTCTTCCTTTGTTAAAACCCGCATGGATTTTGTAAGCAAGTAGCTAGGGAGAGGCTAAAGCTGCCTTTCCTGCCCCCACAATGTACAGTGGTTTCAATCAGTCTTGGTGTCCTTTGTGCTCACACCAAACAAAGGGCTACATGTGTTTGTTTCAGGGGGCTTCCTGGTGTCAGAAGAACAAATGCCTTGGAACAAAAGTTCCCCATCTAAGGAAAGGACAGGGATATGTTGAGATTTTATGCAATTGCAAGCCTCAGTTGGTCACAATGTCACTTGCTCACCAGGGGAATTATCTTATATACAGACAAGAAGTCATCGATCCTCAATTGTAGTAGCATAAACATATTACAAAGAGCAAAATTTCTGCTTAGAGAATGGATGCTTACATTTCAGATAGTCCAAAGCAGTGTTTCTCAACCTTAGCAACTTTAAGATATGTGGACTTCAACTCCCAGAATTCTCCTGCCAGCATGCTGGCTGGGGAATTCTGGGAGTTGAAGTCCACACATCTCAAAGTTGCTAAGGCTGAGAAACACTGGTCCAGAGATAATCCAAGAATGGTCAGTTTCCAATCTAAACTTCAGCCAATGAATCCAAAGCCACCTTCAGAGAAGGTCTCAGATAGGCCGGGGGGAGGGAATGCTGCAAATCACTGGTTCCTTTATATAGCCCTTACCACCAGCTTGAATAATTTGATGAATCGTGCTTCTTTCTTTCAACTAGATTTCCTCTGCTCTTTTCATCTTCATATACAGTGCATTGCTGGACTGGGACCTTGCCTAATGCAGGCTCAGGGTCAGCTAGGTCAGCCTGCACTCTGCCTCCTCGAGGGTGTCCTCATCAGCTAATTCCTGGGTGCAGCTGAGCTTCAGTCTGTCCAGCTCTTTAGCTTCTGAATCTCTAACAGTACAATGCAATTCCTCAAGCCAGTCAACAAAGACAAAAGAAGCAGAATGTACAACCCTTTGAGCCAAAGTCTTGCTGGATGGCATGACCTTAATTGTTGCTCTGATTGTAATTATGGTTAATAATATTTATGCACTCTTCATATTTGAGAAGAACATTCCAAAGTGAGTAATAAAATTATGGAAGATACAGAATATGTGAACAGACTTGCGGGGGGAGTATGAAATCGTAGTAAATCTAACTTTTGCTTTCAAAAGAGCTTTAAAAAAACCTCAAACTTTTAAAAAACACATTCCAAGCATAACAAATCATTTCAAGGGGAACGCTTTCATATGATACAGTTTCAACAGTATTGCTAGAGTTGGATCTCTAAGCATAGGTCTAGGGCTCCACAGCCTGAAATCTCCCAGTTAAAATTTCCACTTATTTGAGGGTGGAAAAAAGGGAGCTTAGAGGGAGCTATATGGATGCGTGCAGCAGCTTACCGCTTTCATCAGGATGACATAAGCAGTGTGGTGGCATCACATTGCAAACTCTGCCCATTTATACATGTGTGACATCATGATGCATGTACAAAACAGGCAGAGCTTGAGTTGCAACATCACAATGCTAGTTTTGTGGTGCATCCTCTTCTCCCACCTATGAATGCCACTGGGAAGCTATTGGGGAAAGTGGAAATGAGAGGAATGAGACAGTCAGGAATATGCACAGCGTTTCCTGATTTGTTTTAATAGAACTAATTGAATTTATAATTGAATAAAGTTGATGTAATTATGTTGTGATGATAATGGACCTACACTGAGCCTTCTACAGACCCGGGCCATCTGGATACATTGGACAATAGCAGCAGGAAACGATGCAGTAGTAGCCCTATAACTCTGCAGAGCATCAGGTCTCTGAGGGCTCTTTAGGACAGTAAGACAAGGACTTCAGAAGGAGCAAACACTCTTTCAGCACAGGTGAAGTTTGCTCTGCTGCCTCCAAGTGCTATTAATTATCCCCCCCTCCCCCCAAAAAAGTAGGAAAGCATACAGCAAGAAGGCAAAGAAGAAAAGGTCAAGAACAGTACAAAATGTTGAGGTTTTTCAAAGAATGCTCACTGGTAGTTTCATCTCTTATTCTGAGAATTTAAGTTTGACTGTAAGTGTATAAATCAATTTCCTTTACTTAGGAGACTAGTATATACTCCCATAGCAAAATAGGAATTAAAGATTTACCAGCATCATTGTTGTTCTCAGGAAGTAAATACTGTCTGATGTAATGGAATTTAGATGTAACTTTTATCCTCCTCATTCTGGGGAGATGTGTCTATGATGTATGTATTAATAATCCCTTTCAACTATGCTCCAAGAGCATTGCTATAAATGCTTCTCCAGACACATTAGGAAATAGCACAGCAAATTAACCATCAATAATAAATAATGCAGAATTTATTTCATATGTGCGGAAAGCCCATCTGTAATGTTTGTGCACTCCTATGCTCACTGAAAGTCTTTTTATTGATTCCCTTCCTTCTATTCAGTTAGTACCATGGATGCTATGAGTCAATTGCTCTTTCCTTGAAAAAAGTGTCCATTTGATGTCCAGTATGTGTGTCTATATAGCCAGTTCAGCATCAAGACCTTCCTGCTTAAGATTCATGTCTCATTTAAGTTGTCAGTTCCACTTCCTAGTGCCTGAGTTAAACCCTTTTGGTTTATATGTATTCTTCAACAAATGCATTATTTAAAGCCTTGTAAAGTAATGCTCTAGAATCAGATAAGGCAAATTCTAAATGAGAAAATATTTCATTGAATCTGATCACAAAAAGCTAAGCAATGTCAGGCTTGGTTTGTACTCAGACAAGCAACCCCCAGGGGAATAGCAGAGCAACTCAGCTCAACTCAGCTGAGCAGCTAGAAGAACATCCCAATGGCAAATCTCTTCTAATTGTCGCTTAAGCCTGCATGGGCATATTCATGAAATCATCAAGAGTCAGACTTGTTTCAGAGAACA
The DNA here is from genome assembly GCF_059951505.1 of Python bivittatus. NCBI lineage: Eukaryota > Metazoa > Chordata > Lepidosauria > Squamata > Pythonidae > Python > Python bivittatus. The sequence goes on along the minus strand of NW_028277113.1, from coordinate 31,777,471 downwards.
GTTTATTGTGTATTAAAAGAGAAGGAGGCAATCTTTTTCAGTCAGGGTAGTACTTTGGTTCTTATGAATCTTTTGGGGCCTGTATAAGTGGGCAATAATGGTGGATGGAGACATAAGACATACAGAAGCACACATATTCTCACATGTACATGCCTAAGCAAAGACATCCATGCACACACACATATGCACACACACACATTGTTACTGGTGAGAAGGAACATTGAAATCTTGACTTTCCAGCAGGGAAAAGACATTTTATATGGATTATTAGGCAAAGGAAAAGAGGCTTTCCGCTTTGCCTACCCACAGCAAGGCCACTGGAGGGAAGTCAAGATTAAAACCTCTCCCTGGGTTTCAGCAATCTTGAGGAAAATTCTTTGTGGCTAGTAGCCACGTTTCTGTAAGTCAACTGCAAAAGGAGTTTCTTTGTCCTGTCTTTGCTTAATCCACACCACCAATCTCGTTTACTTTTATTGCATGTAATACTTATTAGCACAACATATTCTTGCCAGTATTTATTCTCTATAATGTGGAAGTCATGGGGATCAATGGCTTGTTCTTCATTTTGTCCCCCTTGTCAGTGATCAATTTTTGGATAGTGGTGTGTGCTTTTGCAAAATGTCTGAATTGGTCATGAAAATATCTCAGCCTAACTCTGGAGTGGCTGTTAATTTCCTTTAAGAAGCCATTGCACAGAATCAAAAAGTTTTAGCAATAGGTATAGAAGTATCATTTTTTGCAGAATGAAGGAAAAATGCTCCTTTCAATACATTTTACAGTAGAAGGATTTCAGCAGACAAAATGAATTCACTGAACAATTATTAAAAATATATTTTCCAGTCTTAGCCTTCTGTGTGCCTGACTGCACATCCAGTACAAACTGTACCTGACAAAGTTACCTTGGGGTGGGGGTGTATCCACCAGCATTCATGCGATACGATCCTCTTCTATTAAACTTACAATAAGATGAGATCATAATTCTTCTGCATGATAGTTAGTATTAGGCTAGTGGCTAAAGAACACTAGGGATGTGCTACAGATGCCTAAGTTATCAGTTTATATTAGGTTCTAAATTTACAAAGGAAATTCTACTTGGCAAGAAGTCTTTATAGAAAGGAAAAGCTTAGAACCCAAGGGCAGAATGACATCAGTGGATCAGACCTGAGAAAACTGGAATCTTCCAGGTGTTTTCAACCTCTGACTCCCATCAACCACAGCCAGCATGGCCAATGATCGAAATTAATGGGAGCTGAAGTCAACAAGCATCTAAAGATCACAAGTTCCCCACCCCTAAAATGTTGTTTATGGCAAGTGGAGTGTCTGGTCGACAGCCACTATGATGATATCACTGCAGTGCTTCACTTAACCAGGTTGAAGCATAAAAGCTTTTTGATAGGAGTGTCCAGATAAGAATAATGAAAAAAACAGATGAGCCTTCCATTACCCATCCTTCCCAGCTCTTATTGATGGAACATAGTTTTCCATGGAGTCCTTGGGGTTCTCTGAGTTTGGATGTTTTCTTGCAAACGTTTCGTTACCCAGCTAGCTGGGTAATGAAACGTTTGCAAGAAAACATCCAAGTTCAGAGAACCCCAAGGACTCCACAGTTCAACCCTGAGCTACACATATTCACTTCTAAATAGTTTTCAGTCAGAAAAAGATATTTCCAGGAAAAAAAAATACTCAGGAAGAACAAATCATTATTGGAGGAAGAAGATATAAACCATAACAAAGAGGCCCACATCACGTAGGACTGGGATATACTGCAAATAATAATTTGTGATTGAAAGATGGGGGTAATGGGAAATATTTTGAAGGAGAATATCCCAAACTTCTCTAATTGTTAGTGTTATCTTCAAAATGAGTAAGTGAGGCCAATTTTTCCTTGGAAATTATCAATTACATCATTTTTTAAATCCATGCTGGAAATTACCATTTTCACCAATGGATTTCTTCTTATTTGCTGAATTGGTCCTGACTTACCACTTTTTTGAGAGAGACCTTTGCACAGATGTTAAGCATCCCTCGAAAGTTAACTTAAGGGAATCCCCTGTCTGAGTTGGGAGTAAGAATTGTCACTCATTTCACACATGCTCCCTTGTGTATAATAAAACTGTGCATAACACTCCATCACCTATGCCAAAGTAAATATGCACAATCCAGAAACATAATCTGTGATTCTAATCAGAAGGAAAATTATATTCCATCCCAAAGTCTTGACTATGGCTCTATTCATAAACCTGGATGGGATTTGAAAATATTTTAGTTTGGGATATTTTGGGTCATGAGTTACATCTTTGCACAATAAGATAGATACAAACTTTTAGCATGCAAAAAGTAGGGAAAGGGAATATTGTGAATAATAATGAAAAGCCAGAATATAAAAGCAATAATAAGTCATAAATAAGTTCAGCATTTAATATCTTGGCCATTGGGGACAGGATGTTTTCTTCTCTCACAATAGAGATGTCCAGCTCTCCCAATAGCCATGTAAAAATTTCTAAAGAAAGACTAGGATAGATAAATTGTGGTCCTCCAAGTATTGTTGAATTCCATGAGCTCCCATCCAGCATGGCCAATGATCTAGGATGGTTGGAGTTTTAATACAGCAATAACTGGAAACCCATGGGCTGCCTACCACAAAATAGACTATCATAATTCCACATATGTTTCTTTGAAAGACTACAGTTATTATATGCCTGCATAGAGAGCTTCAGAAAAAAGATACTTCCCTATTGTTGCCATGAACACTACACCCATGTGCCCATCTAATCAGCAGGAGTTAAATTTGGCTCAAGGGAATCTTTCCTATTACTGCATGAGTCTAGGCACTCATGCAGTAATAATTTTAACAGAGGTATCCTTTAAAAATTGCTCACTAGAGAAATAACCGAGAATGGTGCTAATTTCTTGCAAAATTTGTCTCTGTTATTTCCATGCTCATTTATTGATCTAAGAAGGCATCATCTCAAAGGAGCAGAAATACAACTGTGTATCTAACAGCAGCACTGATAAAACCCTTGCATTACTTCCTCTGGAATGCTCCCTGGAATAAACTTTGTGATGGGGTAAAAGTCTGCTCGTCTAAGTAGTGTATGAATATTGGCCCAATGCTGAAAAGAACCACCAATGAAAGTCTTGATATAAACTGAGCCAACCAGCACCCCTGAAGTTCATTTGGGTTTTGATAGGTAGAAGACAAATCCAATGAAGTCTCCAAGAAGTCAGCAACTAAGTTTTTATGCCCTCATGATGATAGATCAGTTTGATATTATTCTTACACATATATCTAAATCTCTTTGACTTTTCCTTCAAATGTCAATCCTTTCTCATTAGGTTTTCCCAGCATGAAATTCTACTTTCATTAAACAAATGTTCTTTTAGGGAACATGCTGTCGTCTTAACAACCAGCTGAACATTAATCAAGATATCATGATTTTATATAAGTAATGCATGCTATAAGTAAGAGTAAGCCAGGCAGTTGCTCAATATGGAAAATACAGTTAATTCTATATTTTGCAATGCCCCCCTTTTAAGCAAAGCTTTATGTTTAAATACAAATGGGGAGAAAAACACCATCTAAACCAGTCACTTGGAATAAGCTTAAACATTATTTACTTATAGTTACTTATTCCATGTATAGATGTGTACTTATTTAATATTTATATGAAGTATTTCTATGCCAGTTGTCCAAGCAAAAGAAATGTATGGCATTAATATGGTCAGTAATGTAAAAATGCAAAAACTCAATACTTTAAATAAGAATTTAAGTGATATTTACAGTCTTATTATCCTGTGAACTCAGAATTGGTCTCCTTCCTTTTTAATCTAAACCTAGTTTTGGCATGACAAAACAATAATGATGAGTGAGGAAAGCATAGAGGTATCCCCTTTCTTAAGGGAAATATTTATAATTTCAGCTCTTTATGAAATGAAGGATTGGCCTTTTTCTAAATGGCATATGTTTTGAGTTCTCAAAATAAACCTAGGAAAATGTCCAATATAACACAGCACAGAGGAAGTGCTAAAAAGCTGCAAAATTGTTGGAGAGGTAAGACATTTTGCATAGTCTAGTTGGCAAGTCTAATCCATCATCTTCCAGTCACTGTTTATAACCAACAGGACAATCCCTATTTAATGCAGCTGCCCCCTGTTTATTCCTAAGTACCATCTGTTTGCGTTGCCTCTCCACCTCACACGTTCGAAGCTACTGTTTCTCGGAGTGACAAATGAACAATCTACGGTAAAGATAATTCACTGGCGTAAACAAGAGCATAAGATCCAGATGGGCACCCTTAGAAAGAAACAGGAGCTCTGGAATAGAACACCCTGTTTGCAGAATGAATCACCATAACAACAGCAAATTCGTTTCACTGTAGCACAAATGGTTACGGTACTTTTGGCCTTCTGGAGATGTATGATCAGGAAATGAACAGCCAGCAGATGCCATCCTATTGTCCATTTTGGGAAGAGTGAAAAGATGAGAGGCTTCATATCTTGGCTAGAATCTAGGGAAGGAGGGAGAGAGAAATGCTGTATTTTGCTCCAGGAAAACAAACAATAAGAGATGGATCTGCATATTTTCTTCTCTTCATACTGTATATGTGTACACATGCATCCATTATTTCTGGATACTGTAACTCCCTGTTGTATTGAGTTCATGTTAAAATATTGTGCTAAAATCTGAATTAATAAAATGAAATTCAGCTTCATAATTACATTTGGGCTAAACAACACATGTGTAACTCTTAGCTAACTTAAGGTTATTTCAGGCTAGTGTTCTGACTACATAAAGAAGGATTCTAATTTGCCATTACCAAATTCTGATGATGATAAACGGGGCAACTGCAAAAGGTATTTAAAAGAGGTGCGTTGGAAAGCATGGCAGCATGATCAAAGCACCTCTTTCAAAGTGATGAAGAAGCCGTATCCTTGGCTCAGCCTGTGCAGCTGCCTCAAAAGCGCTCCCTGGTTGTTTCTACAGACCAGTGTTTCTCAGCCTTAACAACTTTAAGATATGTGGACTTCTGGGAGTTGAAGTCCACATATCTCAAAGTTGCCAAGGTTGAGAAACACTGCTGCAGACTAACAACCCTTGCACAGGATAAAATCCAGACAACTACCTTTGCTAGAGGGCAGCAAAGATGTAGAAGTCTTTTTTTTTTTTTTTAATCTTGCTGCTATGATTTTGTGGTCAGAAAGAACTTTGCAGTCCAGATCTGATAGCCCTAATCTTTCAGATGTATTGTGTTTAATTTTTCTTTCTTTTGAATCTGAGTTAGTATCATTGACCCAATATAACTGAGTGTTTCTTCTGTTTCTGTAGCCTTTCCTTCATTTACTTTTGTGTTGGCCAAACGGAGCCCTCTTATTTTATCTGTAAGTCAAACAGGTGTACAGAGAAGCATTCGGTTGCCCGAGTCATTGGCTTCCTTTTAGCAAGTTACTGCCATTTACCAATATTTTAGACAATTCTGGCTGGCTTTTAGCCTTCCACTTTCATAACTGATAAATATGCACTTATACACGAAAAAGGGAGTGACCTGTAGCATTTTGAAACCTAACTCTAGTCTTGCTGTGTAATGCGATATCCTTGAACTATATAAAATTGTTATCCAACACACCTATCCTGCTAATTTCAGTTGGATATCCATGTCTATATGATTTCACAAGTCTAATTCAGTTACTTCATTAAGTGATGATGATACTAATGCAGACTCTTAGGCAGTACTTCACTTTAAATAGCAATGTTCCCTTCTGAACATTGCTACTTCAGTCTTAACAATGACACTTCTGAATTTGTAGGACTGATGCAAATCCTGAATGTAAGGGGCTTATTTCTGTATCCACCACCAATGGATCTATTTTGTCCGTCTCTGGTTCCTCAGCATTGCTGGCTGGGAATCATGGGAGTTGACATTCAACAGAGATGGAGGGCACCAAACTAAGGAAGGTGGTTGGTGATTTGCATGGTTGTCTTGCATTCTGAGCATTTCCCAATACTCCTCCCATCTTGTTTCTTTTCCCCAGAAATAATCTGAGAACAGAAACACTGATTGGTGGGAGCAAGAGATGTTTTCTGGAAGCATGTGGAAATGTTTACCTGGAAGCAGGTAAAACTGCAGAAATTTACTTCCAAAGCTGAGAATAGTTAAGGCTCATCTTTCTTTAAAGACTGTTGAAGAAGGGAAAGCCTTCTCTACAGCCCATCATGTCTAAGGGTGGTTTATTGAAGCCTTTACATTAAAGTGTTCCTTTAAATTTTCATTAAAAAATCTCCAAATCGTCATTGGGTGTTCCCTGTCATTACTGCCCCCTTTCAGAGAACTTCTAAGCATTTGCAATAAAGCTGTCTTAGTGGCCAATAGTTCTTGAGGATGTGCTATATCTTGCTGTCATTCCCACAATGTGAGTTCTATTAATAAGATTTCTTAAAAATCCAATAAAAAGATTATTTTCTCTTCAAGAAGACAGAGCACCATCTAGTGGTAATGAAGCTTGTGATAACATAGGATGAGAGAGCAAAATAAGTACCAAATAAAAAACAGGATTTGATCTTTTGGCTTTCAGAAGGTAATAACATTCACTGCCCTATATACATCTAGTTGGCTGCCCTGATAATGAAGTCAAAATAAAGGAAAAAGGCATCTCCTATTGATTTTATGCAGATAAAACCCTACAGACTGATCTGGCTCTCTGTCACCTACTGCTTTCATGGTGGAAACCATAGGAAGCAATTTCCCTTGGACTGTGAGCTCTGGGCAGGTGAGGTCTCAGCCAGACCCACTGAGCCTATGAGAGATCTATGTCTGGTGCCCTGTTCCTTCTCTCTTTTAGTCTGAAATCAGCTACAAATGCAGTCAGATCTTGATAGGAGTAGCAGAGCTGGAGAATTTTTTTTTAAAATACACGTTCCTCCTCACAGTATTTCCAGATTTAAAGTTCCTATGAACCAGGATGCCTGCAAAGGGCAGCCAAAAAAGTCAAGATCGTGGCCACAACTGAACAATCAAAGCCCCACCACTTTTTAATATTTTGTGTAAGGGGCAGGGCTTCAATCCTGCATTTGCCATCTGGACTACCTTGACATACCCTTTGGATGCCCTATTATGAGTCCCTCTCCCAGTACATCACAGGAAAAGTTGGTTACAATCCAGGCCCCTCTCTGTCAGTTGATGGGAGAAGGACATAAAGCTGCTTCGTAATGGTGATTTAAACCTGAAATAAGGAAAACGGTTGACCACCACTCACCCTTAGCACTGCTGCCTCAGTCAACATTGGTATTGACCAAAAGAATACCCCTTGAAAAATCCACTCAGGGAGATCAACTTTATTGGGTTGTGTACAATCACTGTTTACACCCATATCTGCCCCCTTAAGGTAGGATGGGAAGCCTTGTTCAATTTATGGCATTTCCTTATGGATAATCTGTGTGGGGAGCTGCAGGGTATGTGGGGCAGAAGCAAAGTGGGAGTTGGCCAGAGCCAATGGAGGAAACCATTTTCTCTCTGTCGTAACTTCTCGTTCCAAAAATCTCTTCTCTTAAAGGAGAGAAGGAGACAGATTCTTAAATGTATTTCATGTTGGAAAACATAATGGCTACTTGGTACCTTTCTTTAGAAATAGGAAAAGTTGACAAATGAGTACATTCCAGTGAACATTGCAAGAAGAATAAGATGCACTTGGGATATGTGTTGATGGTTCTTTAATTCTGTGATCCATTCCATTACCTGTCTCCTAATGGTGCCAGTAATAATCCAGGACATTGAAGAACACTGAGTTAGCCGGCTAGTCTCCTTTGTGCTCAGACAGTGGTTATTTAATAGCATAATGGCTGCACCACATACGTCCCTAGACTGTAAGAAAGATGAAAAAAATATATTGTTCTTAGGAAGGCCTAGATAGCATGGCTATAAGGAAAAAGCCTAAAACTGGACTGTAATTCAGGAAGGAAATTCAGATTTACAGCTTGGATAAATCTGAAATCCTTTCCTAAATTTGTAGATATTTATAGTTACCCACTAATTCCTGGACATTCAAGAAAGCAATAATCCTCGCTCAGCAATATTTTTTATCCTAAATTCATACAAACTGAATTGAAAAATCAGTTTCATTATTACACGTGTGGAACATTAGTTTCTTTCAGTTGAACTCCACATAATATTAGAAAAAACGTATGTGTACAAAAAGACATGCAGAGCAAAAAACAGAATCAACAGAAGGCTGTCTTTTAGAAGCTTACACAGTTCTTGAAGTCCCATTGCCTGAACCCTGTAGGAAGAATAGATAATATATAATAATATATACACCAAAATACATTTGTGTATATGTGTGTGCGTGCAATAGTCTCTCCTCTTTCTCTCTCTCTCTCTCTCTCTCTCTGTCTCTGTCATTTATGTGCTTGATGCTGCACTTCCTAGCTTGTGTAAGGTGCTAGTGAGGGGATGAGGAACTGGGTTTGGCTGATCAATCACTAGGAGTAAAAGAAACATTGTGAGGATGCTGTAACCTTGATGAAAGCTACTGACTCTAGAGAGGAACTATATTAACCGACAAGTTCAAATGAATTTTGCCAGCTGGCAAAAGGATGCTTTTAGAGTAGTCCACTTGAATTAATAAAACATTTTAATAGCTGCTTCCTTGACAGCAGAAGGTCAACATCTGATCTCTCTAATTAGAAAAAAGTGCTGGTGCATCATTGAGAGACTGACGCCTTGTTTTCCACTATGGAAAAATTTGCCTAGAGATCCTTTGTGAACTGATGTGAGATTGCACTCATCCCCACGCAAAATAATGAATTTTTAAACCAACAAAGTTTGTGATTTTCTGTGATATAGATTTTAAATTTTCACCCAAAAACAATAATTTTATTTGGTAATTATTGTACTAATATTTCATAGTGGTTATCAGTATTTAACTGTCGCAGGAAATTACATTCTATCAGTAGTCAAATTGCAGCCACTTTTTTCTTCTGCATTTGTATGTGTTTCAGTTGGCATACTAACTATGATGGACACCTATCATCTAATGCTTCTTCTTCCCATCTATTGTTTGTGTCATTTTGTGAACATAAAGAAAAATGTTCCAGCTTCCTTAGTAGTTCCTTAATAAATGCCCCTCATTTATTATTCCTGTTCAGAAATATGGATATACTAAAAAAAAAAGTTGGCAAATGAGAGTATGCTAACAAGACTCCATCCTCCCTTGCAGAAACCCCAAGCCTTTGGGGATATGTCTGCTTTAGTTTGATATTTACCCCCAGGCAGTATGTTCTCGACTTTTCTTTGATCACTATAAAGCATAAGCAAAAAAGCACAGAGTATCCCACAGCATAGTTACCCTCAATTTAACAAGACATCCATCAGTTAGATGGGAACAGAGTTACTAAAGAGGAATATCTAAAAATAGTCAGTAGTGATAGCTTACCTAAGGCATTACTGAGCCTTCTGATGATGATGGGCTAAGCTTTGGCTCTATAACCTGGGTCTCACCTTTTACGTGAAGAGGTAAAATATAGTTCTTATTGTATAGGGCATATATAAACTTTGGCTTTGAGAGCTCCCTTTCCTCCTCCTCCTCTCTCTTTTCTCTGTAAAGGATAACAGGAAGGATTCTTCTGAAGCACTGTTCCCATTTCATGTTTTCTGTAAACATGCCTAACAGAGAAAAACTAACACTCCCTCAGTCCAGTCCAGCAAAAAATCAAGAGATCAGCATATCTTTGAAGAAATCTGTATATGTTGCTTGACAACTCAACCATGCAGTGATAGAGCGCTTCCTCATGCTAAGCTGACAAAACAAAATTGTTGACATGCACATTTCATGAAAACTACTTTGTTTTCCCACAGACTACAACTTTTGATTCATGAAAAGGATGTAGAGCTTGTCAAGATCTGATCGTGTTGGCAGCATGAAAAATGAAAATGATGATCCAGATCTGAGAAGCCATGAAAACTAGGTCTTATTAACTCCTGAAATATATATTACTAGCTGTATCTTATTTTCTTATTACAGGATTGTGCTTCTTTACCCTGCTCTACTAGTAAAAAAAAAAGTAGGAGAACATAGATTTAGAACATAAGAGAATCTTATATGAAGATGCAACAATCCAATCTTTAGTTTTAGAAATTAGCCCTGTCCTGGGCAGCTGAACAGTCCTCCAAAGGGCTAGCTATGTGGCTAGTAGCAGGTACAACTGCCTTTCTCAAAGGGCAAGTATCAAGCTCTGATGAAGCACTGATCAAGAAAAGCAAAATTCTCTGAACTGTTGGAGAATTATTTTTCCAACACAGCTTCTCAGTTAGTTAGTTAGCTCCTTATTTTACAGTACTTACAACTCACCCAATTCCAGAGGATTCTGGGTGATGTACCACATCAACCCCCATCCCCCGCAACATAATAATATGCCCAATGGAATGATTTTCCCCCAGAGATCTATGCTGTTCTCACCCTCTTGATTTTTTTGGAAATTGTTGAAAACCTGGTTGTTCTCCCAGGCTTAGTCATTCTTTACATGTGATTCCATTACAAGGAATATGGATGTACTAAATGCAAGGATAGCTTTCCCTAATCTGATATTCCTCAGATGAGTTGATCTCATCATTCCAAGCCACCATGGCCCTGTACAAGATAATCTGAAGACTTTGATCCCTGCCCTTTCCAGCAGCCACAGCTAAAAGAAGGTGCAGGTGCCCTCATTGCCCCGGGCAAAGAAGTGCTTGGTGTTGTCAGCTAGGAAGCATGTCTAGGTAAAGTGCTGCTCACTGTTCGCCAAGCTGCTGACGGTGCATATTGATGTTGCTGGCCTCAGGGCTGGGCAGGATAATGGAACTGGTGCTCAGAATGCCATAAAAGATACCATAAAAAGCAGGAAGGCCATGGATGGATGCTTCTAAAGGCTTCTCTGTCTTCCTCAGCCACTACCACAAGTAGGACTTCCTTTCTTTTTCTTGTGAGAGGGCATCTCCATTATGGAGCAGCCATAATCTGTGTGGATGGCTGCATCCCAGTTAGCCATGTCCTCATGCAGCTCACACTTAAGTACTATTCTATTCCTGCTAATATATGCAGTGTTTCTTTTGCAAAGGGATCCTTTTAAGAACCCTTTTTTCTACTGGAGTCCAAAATATCACAGTCCACTGTTACTTGCTTTAAATCATCACCTCTAATTCTGCTATATTTATTTGGCAGGTATCCCTCCATCTCCCCTAAATAGTTTCTGCATATTATAGGGTTAAGAATTTACTGCACTACACCATGTTTATTTGAGTAGGTTGGACTTTAGAACCGTGCCCCAGAATCACCTATTGGCCTGCTTCTTTCCTAAATCAGCACTAATGAACATTCAAACCAGCCTGTTCCTGGGCATTAAGAAACTTGCTGCCTAATTGCCCAGGAAAAACTACCCAAGAGCTGATGGCACCATTGAAAAGTCACTAACAGCTACAATGGGATCTGAACTGCTGTGCCAGCCATTAGACACGATTACTGGCAAATATCCCAGTCACAGAGATACATTTTTGTAAGGGTGAAGAAAATCTTTAAGGACTTGTTTGCAAGGATGGCTCTCCTTGGTTCATAACCTCTGTTTGTTCATTTAAATCTAGGGAGAAAGAGAAGTTTTTTAAAACACCCAGGAAATGCATACAGAAGTTTCTGGAAGTGCACCAATAACTCCTCCTGCAGCCTTGTTCTGATTAGAGATTAAAGGGAAAGAAAATAGTTTTGTAAGAAGAAGCACCTCATGCACCTAAGCACCTTAATTTAAGGCGGGTCTGGTCTTGACTTGGGGAAAAGTCTTCTTCTCTGAAGAGACCTCAGTTTCCTTATTCCAAATAGCTATCCATGAAAAGTATGCATTGGAAATGTTGAGAACAGGGCCTAACCACTCTTTTCATCTGTTTCCTCGAGATCAAATAAATTTATAGGCATTTTTCCTGGATAGTTTTATTTTGCCCCTCACAGTGTCTAGGCCAGTGTTGTCCAAACTTGGCCACTTTAAGATGAGTGGACTTCAACTCCCAGAATTCCCCAGCCAGCTTGGCTGGCTGGGGAATTCTGGGAGTTGAAGTCCACTCATCTTAAAGTGGCCAAGTTTGGACAACACTGGCCTAGGCTATCTTAAAGGTGCAAGGTCTAATGCACGTTTACTGTTGTTAGCAGTAAGACATCATCATGTATGCTGTTAAAATGGATATTACTATAGGGTAAAAAAACAAACAAACTCATAACTATGGAGGGTGTCTAATTTATTAATTTTTCTGGGTCTGGCTGAACCACCATACTTATCTATGAGAACATGGATTGCTAAGCCAGTGTGACACACTATTCACATTATACTCATACGTTTCATACTTTTCAAATTTCTTTTTCATATATTTTAATTATTAAAATAGTAAAACAAAAAATACTGAATAATAATACAGTGAAGAAAAAAACGAAATATCCTACGGTGATTAAATGAATTAAACATAATGGTGTAAAGCTAAAGACAGAACATACCCCATCAAGTGGTGTGGTGGAGCATTATTTGCATGGTTACTGGAAGGGAACCCTGGCTGCATGTTGAAGAAATAACAGTAGGCTGTCAGGGAAAAGAAGAGTTTGCTTCATATTAAGACATTTTGTTTTGGTCTTATCTATGGCTTTACTGAAAAATCCTAACTGATTCTGTTCCTCAGGATATACAATATGGCCTATGACTTGGACAGCCATTGGTGGAATAGTACACCAGGAAGTAGATTTACTGCCTTGGTCAACTCATGGTACCTTTGAGGCAGCTGCATTTGGTTAGCCTCACCTGGCCTAGGACCAGCAGAGACAGAGCTATAAACATCTCCCAGCTTCGGTTTGCTGATCCCGTAGCCCAAATACTTGTAGCTGGAAATAGTTCTGTACCCCATTGCTGGGTCTCAATTTTAACACTCCCCCAAATCTGGCATCATGGCAAATCTGAGGACACAAGTTTCAAAATCACTATAGTACTTCCCAGTCTTTAGGCAGGAAATAGTAAATGAAGGGGGAAAATACAGATATATTCAACATTACAAATATTCCTTAATACCCACTTCTTCCCTTCTCGCTCTTTAGGCAGGTCTAAAGAGTGGAAAGGGAAGTGGTGGGTGTTAAGGAATATTTGTAATGTTGAATACATCTGTATTTTTTTCCCCTCCATTTACTATTTCCTGTGTGAAGAGGGATTGCTACTTGGCAGCCAAACCTCAGATCATGGGCCCAATCGTTACAATGGTACTACATCAGCAAAGGAACAGTTAAGCATTGAAGACTTCCTGAATTCCTGTTGGGTGTTCCTGCAATATGACAAGGGTCAGCACATGGAACAAGCATGGAGTAATTTCAGAGTCATAATCTGAGTTAATGGTTTAAGTTTGGGGCAGAAAATTTTAAATGTCTTTTCCAGAGTCCACTGAACAGTTAGGGAGCACTTAGTGTGTCAGCACAGTTGAAATATGACATACATGATCCCTGTGAGCTCCTATTGAGAAAGATCTCAGAGTCTTGTATAATATCAGTGTCATATTTCTTCAGATAGAATTGTGGTCCAGGAATGCTGTGCTTATCCAGTCCAGATTTTTTTAGAAGGGGGCACTTTAGAGATTTATAGGATTTGGAGTATTTGAGTTTATTTACAAATATACTGGTTTTCTTAAGGTGTTGATCTAGAATGGGGGAGACCCAGTATTGTCCATTCTTAACTACAGAAACTCACTGCATAACATAGCTCTGTCACTCACTCTCTCAGACCAGCCTTCCTCAGACTAGTTTTTTTCGGGGGGGGGGATTGGAGAAAGGGATGCTATGCACCCTGTCTTTAGCACCATGAGGAAAGGCAGGATATAAATCTAATGAATAAATATTCTAGCAACAACATCATGGCCTGCAATGTATCTCCAGAGAGTGGGAGGTAGATCCCCAAATGCTTCTGCATTTCAGAAATTACTTCACCTAATCCTGGGTGTCTCACTCAAAAACTACAATCTGTCCTTGTTACTTCATTGTCAGAAACGGGGGTGCGGTGTGGGAATATACCTTTGTTACATTCGGAAAACGTAAAGTAGACCCAGTGAGTATGACCTAATTAGGTCCAACTCTGACAGCGTGATTACCCATCATCCCAAAGCCAAATGGACTCATCTCCATTTATGAAATGGTACGCTTGTAGCTAATACCTCTGAAAAAAAGTACCGTTTTGTGAAATGGGCCTAACAACTTTTGAGTCAGCTCTTTAATTCCATGGAGCATATATAAGGTACACTATTTTCTGATATACTATTAAAACATTTCTAGTATTATGCAAAATAATACAATTAAATAATTAAAGGCCTGCTTTTCCTTTTCTTCTTTTTTTAACATTTATAAACAATAATAGTGGAAATTTTGGCACTAAGTTCAAAAATTCATACTTATTTTTATATCATAAAAACCATTTAATACACTCTGCTTGGTATCTTTAATGTTATACTGAGCAATAATTGTATAACTTCATTAATTATCTGTTCATTCATTGATAATATTTTTTTTGAAAATACAACTTTGTTTTAAATAAAATAAAAGGATTATAATAAGACTAGAAATAATAATAAAACAAGCACAGAGTACTGTTAAGGGACATGAAGATATATCTCTGAATCTGTATATGCTGTATTATTGTTAAATAAAGTTTTAACTGTTAAAAAACAATAATAATCATAATAACCTAAAATACTACACTAGCTAACAAGTACTATGTTTGTTTTTTCTGTATTTTGAGACATTGGTGTAAGCACAGTATAGAACATGAAGCTTACTTTGGGGAAAGATTTCTTGACATTTTAAAAGGGAAATGACACTTGGTTTAGGCTTTTAAGGAAATGTATGCTATACAGAGAGATTTTTGAATAATAAAATGAAGAGAGTAGAACACTGCTGTGTCTAATGCATTCCACAATCAAGTGTGCAAGTCAATTTACCACTTACATTAAAGATGAATATGTCTCAACTGAGTAGTAAACTCCCAATCTAATTAATTTTGCCAGGAAACTAGCTTTTTTCTCACTGAAAAGGTATCTGGAATCTCTCTGCACTTCCCAAGCATCACCATTTGGCCTTGTATTGTGTCACAAACAGTTTGTTAAAAAATAAAAAGGAAATATAAACTTTCTACAGGTCACCAATTTAGATAAGGAATGTTATGAAAAAGGACTTAGAGGGACTGTTTTCACACAAAACATAAAGCCAGAATGTGGTTTGTTTGCTTTTGGGCTTTTTTTGTTTTTGGATTTTTTTAAATCTTGCCATTATTATTATTATTATTATTATTATTATTATTATTATTATTATTATTATAATAAATAACTCAAGGTGGCGAACATACCTAATACTCCTTCCTCCTCCTATTTTCCCTAAAATAACAACCCTGTGAGGTGAGTTGGGCTGGTAGAGAGTGACTGGCCCAGTCAGCCAGCTGGTTTTCATGCCTAAGGTGAAAGTAGAACTCACGGCCTCCTGGTTTCTAGCCTGATGCCTTAACCACTAGACCAAACTAGGCCCAAACTAGACTCAAACTGGTTTAATGTATGGATGAACCCAGCCAATTTTGGTTTATTCAATAAATCATGAGTAATCAGTCAGTTGGGGAAGAAAAGCCACTCTTGCTTGTTATGTAGCATCATGCCAAGGAAAGGAAACCTCTAGATCAGTGTTTCTCCACCTTGACAACTTTAAGAAATTTGGACTTCAACTCCCAGATTTGGCTGGGAATTCTGGAAGTTGAAGTCCACACATCTTAAAGTTGCTAAGGTTGAAAAACTCTGCTCTAGATAGCATAACACTCAGTGAGCGAAAGGTGTCAATTGCATAGAATGTGCCCTAAATGGCTCTCTTGCTTGCTTCCGTACACTTAGTAAACAGTAGAGATTTTAGAAAGCCTTGTGCTGTGAAAGAAGATTCCCACCCAGTTTGAAAGTTTTCAAAAACATAGTCACACTTAAATAGGAGGAAACAAAGTTTCCCGTGGAAGACCAGGCTCACCACAACAGAGCCCTGTGGCCAGGAAGGCCTTTGCACAGCTTCACTGGGTGCTCAGTTGCATCATTTCTTAGAGTGGGAGGCCCTTCAGACAGTCATTCAGGGCCTAGTCACCTAATGGCTCAGTTACTGTAACACACTCTACAAGGGGCTGTCCTTGAAGACCACTTGGAAGCTTCAACTAGTCCAGAATGCAGTGGTGTGGGTCATGATAAGCATGCCTCAGTATGCCCATGTGACACCCCTGCTTTGCAAGCTGCACTGGTTGCCAGTTTGCTTCCAAGTGCGATTCGAGGTGCCAGTTATAACCTATAAAGCCCTATGTGGTTATTTCCTGTGGTGTTGGCCTGGCTGGCTTGATCTGGAAGAGTTGGCACACTCCAGGTTTCTTTGATTCAGCAGTACGATCTCTTGGGACCTGAGATGTGTGCCTTCTCTCTTGTGGCAGCCTGCCCTCTGGAATGAGGTTCCCCCTTAGACCCAGAGGGCTCCCACCCTGATGGCGTTCCTGGGGGCTTTAATGACCTGGCTGCTCTCCAGTCTCTGGGCTAGGATGGTTGGAGCCCCTTGCTGGGTGTATGATATGTTTCATTATTGCTGACCAGATGCCACATCTTGTTTCAATTTTTCTAATTGGATTGCATATTTGTTATTCTGTGTTTATACTGGGAACCAGCCAGGGTCTATTTCAACGTGGGAGGCATCTAAGTCTAATAAAAAAAATAAAAAAACAAAAGAACATTTAATGTTTGTCATTAACTTTTATCACTCTAATACACTAATTTCTCACCTCATTCCATCGCTTTATACTATATTATTGCTTTCCTTTTGGTCTTTATATAAAAAAGCTTCAACTGGTACAAAATGCAGCGGTGTGGGCAGTTATACGTGCCCCTAGAGTGACACATGTTACACCTCTGCTCTGCAAGCTGCATTGGTTGCCAGTTTGCTTCTGGGTTCAATTCATGGAGCTGTTTTTGACCTTTAAAGCCCTTCATAACATGGGACCAGGTTACTTGAGGGACTGCCTCTTCCCGGTTACATCCACCCACCCCATCAGATCCAGCAGGAGGCATATGTTATGGATCCCATCTGCTAAAGAGTTTCATTTGACAGGACATCATTCCCCCTGAGGTGAGATTAGCCCAGCTCTATTGGTATTTGGGAAATCTCTTACAACCTGGTTCTTTCAAGTGGCTTGGGGATCCCAAGGAAAGAGGGAGCCCACGAGGTGGCTACACTGTGTGTAGGATGCTGGTCCATTCTCCCATGGTCTTATTTATATCTGTATTTTAAACCATTTTAAATTGTTTTAATTTTTTAAATTGTTGCATTATATTGTTGTTTTATAATTGTTTATTTGATTGTTTTATTGTATGCTGCCCAGACTACTTACTTGAGATGGGCGGCTATATAACATAATTAAATAAATAAAATACATACTGTGTAAACCTTGCCATTGAGATTTGTAAAGTATAGTTTATTGTTTACTGTAATGTGTGAGCACAACCTGTGACTTATGCAGTAAACCATGGTGAAACAAACTGATTTACAGTAGAATGAATAACTTCACATTTTACAGTAAATCATGATTTCTTGAATAAATCACAATTGACTTGAGTTCACACAACATACTAATCCATGGAATAAACTATGTTTTGACATAAACAATGTAGAAACCCACCATAATATGATAGTTAGCAGTGTTTTGCAATTAATGAGAAGAAAAGAGCCTCAAAGGACAAGACAGGGATGATCCTCTGACTGAAAGAAATTTTAAGAATACAGCCAACATGCATGTTCGGTTTACTGATGTTTAAGTCGCTCAACAAAATAGAGCCTATGATTATGGGATTATTATGACCAGTAGAATCATTCTGGAAGGATGGTCCATCACTGATCAGCATCTTGCAAATATAACCAATTTCTTTACTTTCTTTCTTTGATATCAAAATGAATGCCAAAATTAATAAGACATGGGAAACTCGGCATTAAGTAAGAATACTTATCTTTAAGAGTTAATGCATTATAGCTTAATACAGATCTCTTGATAGGAGACCTGGATTAATTATTAAAAAAGGAAGCTGCACAGTTCTTGATCTATGGAGGGAAAAAAAGGAAATTGCAATTGGCATGAAAGACAAGGCATATGAAGGTCATAATGCTACAAAAACTGTGTATAAAATCCTGTATAAAGAATATTGAAAGGCTGGAAAGTTAGCTAAGAAAAACATGTACTGAATCCCCCAAATAAGAAGCAAAACCAAACTTCTTAGTGAATGGATTCATACATTGCATTAAGGATGGTTTATTAAATAAGCCACAATTACAGATAGCCCTTACTTAACAACAGTAATTGGGACCAGAATTTCCATCACTGATACAGTCGTACAGCACAATGTCATGTGACTGTGCTGCTTAGCGATGGCAATTGTGGCAGTCCCTGGTTACCATCGTTTAGTGAATCACCATGGGTTGTTAAGCAAGGGCCTCACATGACCATGACTTCCAACTTCCTGCCCGTTTCCCCATTGAGTTCACTTGTGGGAAGCAAAGGGAATTGCGGGGAAGGTTGCAGGGATGTTCACAAATTGCAATCATGTGACTATGGGATGCTGCAACCATTATAATGGTCAGAAATCCAGGCCAGTTGCCAAGTGCCTGGATTGCAATCACATGACTGCAGGGATGCTACAACAGTCAGAACTTTAAGAACTGGCCATAAGTACCACTCATTCAGCATGTCATAAGTTCAAATGGTCGCTGAGTCATTGACTGAGGGCCACCTGTATTTGAGTATATACTCCATGTTAAACCACAGCACACAACTTTATTGTTACCAAGATATTCTATTATTATTATTATTATTATTATTATTATTATTATTTTCAAGGACCTCAAGGTGTGTGGTTGGTGATGGAATAAATAAGGCAAGAATTTTGCTCCAATTTGGGCAAAATATAAAGGAGGCCATTCAAACAATAACAAAAAGAAGAGGGATAAAATTATGACTGTAATCCTTACTCTAATCCTGTGATTGTACACTTACATACTAAGTCAAAACCAGATGTTATTAGTGTGATATGGGAATCCAGCTGATGTGTGATGTGCTTATTTTTTTTTAGAGGTTTCATATTATAGAATAATCCCCTCTCACCCCTATGGGTGGTGTGTGTCTTCCTCAATCTCAGGTCCTCTACCAGAGGCCTGAGAGTTTGAGGGTTCTGCGCAGTATCTGAGCTATTCCTAGCCCTGCATTCTTCTGGACAGAGAGCTCTGATGTTGTTTCTGGGATCTGTTGGAGTCACTCTACAGCTTAGGTGTCACAGCCCCAAGTGCTCCTACCACCACTGGGACCATTTTGGACTTTACTTTCCACATTCCTTCTAGTTCTTCCTTCATTGTATAATATATACAATATATAATATACAATAGTTTCTATATTTGAGTATTTGTTTTACTTGGCTATATTTCTTGATGTAAGAATGATAAGCATCCAGTAGAAGTCAAATGACATCAATCACATCATGACATCATGTAAATGATGAAAATTATACAATTGCAACTATGGATCTTTTGTGCAATGACATTATGACATATATGATGTCATTTGCCAAATCTGTCTGCCCTTTATAGATGCCCATAGTAAGAATTATAAAAGTTGACTATATCATGTGGCTGAACATGTAAATTATAACCCTTACTTAAACAGCTTTGAATATTAAATCAGGATGGATTCACACATCATCTTCAATGATTATTGTGGTTGGTTTGGTTTTACATCAATAGTTCATGTGAACCTAGTCATAGTAGTTCATAATCCATAGCATGTCATATGAACCGAGCCAACTGGGGCAT
Source organism: Python bivittatus (assembly GCF_059951505.1). Taxonomy (NCBI): domain Eukaryota; kingdom Metazoa; phylum Chordata; class Lepidosauria; order Squamata; family Pythonidae; genus Python; species Python bivittatus. The sequence goes on along the minus strand of NW_028277113.1, from coordinate 31,757,587 downwards.
ATTCAGTAAACAATGGTCCTACAGATCATTGGGAATTAAATGTATTAAAATTGTTATACTTACAACTTCTATTACATTAGCAGGTACAGACATCTTATAATATCATAGCTCTGTACTGAGCAAAATAGAAACTTGATTTTCCTGTTTTCATTTATAGATGAACTGTGCAAAATTTGTGAATTTCTATATGCCATTATAGTTGAAATGTATTTGGTCTGAGGTTTTCGTTATTAGTATTGTGAGATTGACAACTTTTAATGAAGAATTGGAGGAGTTTTTTTGTCCCAATCTATATTTGCGTGTGTGTCTTATATTTCTGCATTTGTTTGTTTATTTTAGTTGTTGATATGCACCTGTTTAGGGATTATCATATGAAAGGAGTGAACTGATACAAATACAGATCAATTCATTTAGGATATAATCTATGAACTGGCCTCACTGCGAATGTGTGTATAAATGTATGTGTAAATAAATTTGATAGCAATTATACTTTCCCATTAGCAAGTGTATGTATCAGGGAGACTCATTCCCTGCCAGGGGATGCAACAGTACCATCTACTGGTTCAATAACCAGTCTTATGAAAAATGCTAAATCTACAGCATATTCTGAACTAGAAGAATGGGGAATATTTATGGCTGCTGAACTATAGCTCCCAGAGATCCCAGCCAACTTGACTGGGTAGTGAGTAACATCTGAAGGGCTACAGCTTTCCCACAAACATACACTCCCCCCACCACCACCACCATTATGGGTACACAGTGATAGGAGATAGAAATACATTGTTCCAGCAGAGCATTATGCGAAGTACCATTTACAGTACAGGTACACATTACTCTTTGTTGACAATATGTACATAGGCTGATCACATGCCCGGCAACCTCATTATGCTGCCAAGCAATGTCATTATTCTGCCAAGTCTCCATGTGTTAGACAAGCTTCAGCTGCCCTTAACTGTTTTAGTACTAGTTTGTGACCCTTAAGCTGGCAGCATCCTGAAGCAGTTCCAAGGTATGTGAAGTCTGACATACTTTACAGACTATTCTGTCAGGAATGCAGCCAGGTGGCCAGTACAAGTGGGAACAGTCCAGCAACTGTTGGCCACTTGAGGCTGTTGCGCACACACCATTACTGTTTATGCCCCTGGGCTCTCTCCCCTCTGCCATCATTCTTCCCCACCCCCTTGTAACCTGATTTGCTCTCTGTTTCTAAACTTTAACCCTAGTTGGTTTAACAGTTGTACCACTCCAACACTCCTGTCTCCACCATGAGGCCAGAAACATGCTTTGCAGCAAGCAGTTCGCTTTTATAAAGAAGCTAGCACCTGTGCTCTAGAAGAAGGATGGCAAGCATGCAGGGGGGTCTGCAGAGAGACCAAAAAGGTGAAGATGGTGACTATAACCATGGGATTGAAGCCACATCTGCTGGGATTGCTGTCGCTAAGTGATGCAGTCACATGGCATCGCGCTTTACGGCCGCATTGCTTAGCGATGAAAATTCCAGTCCCAATTGCCATTGTAACCTGAGGCTACCTGTAAGCGCTATCTGTTCTTCCACTCCTCTGTTCAACCCTTGCAAAATTGTAGGCATTGCTTAATAGAATAGTGTACTATAGAAATATTTACCAATGATTTGCATTTATAATCATTTGCAACTTCCTATTTAAGCAAAAATTGAAGGATTAGTTATACTATATATACAGATGTAGACAGACACAACGGTTCACATTAAATAGTGACCATATCAAAATAACCCAGCTGTATCCCTTCTATTAGCTTGTCATGTACTTCCTGTGAACAGTATAAATCAATAGATATTGGGAAAGTCCATGCCGTCACTGAAATATCTTGTCAAACCTCTCCACTTTTTTCCTTCTTGGAAGTACTTATAATTGCAGAACATTTGTTCAATCTGAAACCACAACAAAAGAATGGGAATGAAAGAGGAAATTATATCCATCGAACAATTGAAGCCATTTGCAGTGTTCCTGATTGTGAGCTGCAAATGAAAACGACGGTGGAATTTCTGCATTCCTGGCAAGACAGAAGCAGACTCTGCAGTATCATTTACTCATTTTCTTATGACCCTCTATACAAAATCCATTGCCCTTTGCCAATTTTGCAAGAATTGTAGATGTCAGCCTTGAGGTAGTCCAGATAAGAAGCACAAACCATGAGTACTAACACTACCTTTATTGTAAGGTTACAGCAACAGAAACTTGCAAGTCTGAAAGTATTTCCCCCCTCTTTTACTTTCACTTTCCAGAAAACTAGGGAAGGCCCCTTCGGAGACATTTCCCACGCCCTTTTCCTTCTGTGGGCTGAGATACCTTTTGCATGATAATGTCTAGGCTGCAGTTCTGCCTCCTGTCTCCCAACGTCATTTCTACATACCATTATGATAGGTCAGCGCATCTGAAGAGTACCAGGTAGAAGGAGAGCAGATGCTACTCACATCAGGAAAAAGCATCCGTCTATTTAGCAGGTTAGAAATACACCCAAACAATGTTTATGCTTTCTTATATTTTCACACATCTTTCACCTTTCACCTCAAAATCATGGATGTCATTCTCTCCCTTCCACACCACAGTCCTGTGAGGTAGGTAGGCTGAAAGATTGTGAGTTAGCCAAAGAGTCCCAGCAAACTTTGTATGGAAATTGTATTTGTGCTCCCCCTTCCTGTCCTAATCCAACACGTGCACTACCACACTTCCTTAGCAGTAATTTCAGGATGCCTGTGGAGAACACAATTATTGATCCATTTTCCTTTAAATTGCCAAAGCATGGCCCAAACAAATTACATGTTCTGTGAATTGTTTAACAGCAGGTACTAATTTAATATGAAGAAATGTTGATGAAAGAATGAGCATTTTATCTATTTCGCAGTGAGAATATATCATTTTTAGCCCCACTGTCCTCTCAGAATTGTGAATATAAATGTTAGCATTTATCGTGCTATTAGACTGGAATTTATATCTATACATAAGTACTTGAAATTCAGAAATTTGGTGGCTAATCATCCTAATTCTGTTCACATGCAGACAAAAAATTGAGTGCTTCATGCATTTGTCCAGGAGATGGCAGTCAATAAATGCTATATCAGTTGTTTTCCTAGAACAAATTAATTCTTCATTAAACTTTTTAATTAAAGGATACATCATGATGAAAATATTTCTTAATTGTTCCTTCATTTACAAACCAAATTGTTTCTCATATCAAAAGGAGCATTTACAGTATCACCTGCTGGCTCGGATTAAGTCTCAATCTTAGTTTCAGAAGAAGCAGAAGTACCGCTTAAATACCTAAATCTGATCAACATCCTTACTATCTTAGTCAAAACAGGTCTATTTTATTATTACTATAAGTTCAATCAACTACCTGTATATTACATTACTCGGATGCCTTTGATCCAATGTTACTGCTTCTGATGTCATGAAGAGTGTTCACCCAGATGTCTTTCTTCAGGAAAACTGATCAAAAACTGAGTTCACTATGGATGTTTATTTAATAAACTATTATATAAACTACATCATATCATATCGTGTGTGTGTATGTGTGTGTATCTTTATTGCAGGTATAGGTTAAATGCTAGACTTCTGTACTACTTATAAGGCTATTTAATTTGATATAATTGTCAACATATGTGAAGAAAAACATGTATATTAAAACTGGAACAACTAGCAATCTATTTTATTTCTAGGAAAGTAGATTGAACGTAAACATTGGGAAATACCTTTCAGTGCCATGAGTTGATGATACTGTATACTCTAAACAATTTTTATAATTTTATATCAGCAAGCTAATGCAGGATATTTTACTGGTACATCAAGAAGAATATCGACTGCAACATAAACAATTACCATTCATTTCCAAATGTTATATAGTAGAATTTCAAAAACCGATAGAGTCAGGACACACCGTGGGAAGTAAGAATGAGGAGAAAGGATTATTTGCATGTAGAAACGCCCTGCAGAGGATTAAATTTTGGCAATGCAGCTTGCATTGCTGAAGATATTCCCTTGATTCAAGGATTATTTAGGGGTTTGTGAACTGGGTGCTAGCAGTGAAGAATATGTTAAGATGACCTCAACTGATGTTGCATGTACAGTCTGTACTTCGGTGTCTGCAGTAAGCAAGAACAAAACTGAGAAAAGAGTTGTAAGAGTCCAGTTCTAAATTCAGTAGGTTATCCTTCCAGATAAATATTTACAGGCCAAAGTATATTTGCACAAGCTCTGTGCTGCAAGACAAGATTTAAACATTCAATTCTCATTTTGGTTGCTGAGAACTTGGAACGTGTGGTCCTTATTACTACGTGGAAATTGAGAAAGTTTAATCTCCCTTGGAGTTGAATTACAGCAACATTATTTGAGAATTGGAATTGGCAAACACAACCTAATATTCTACCAAACTATCTGCTGTTTGTAATACCTTCCTAATTTGTTTTGGGTATATGTAATATCAATAATGAGTTAAATAATAATGCCCTATTTACCCAATAGGAAGATGAGATTGCTTTTTCTCATATAACTACCTATATTAAGAATGCAAATGTTTATATACTGATGGTGCAGTCCTAAAGGGTAGTCCCTGGGTTAAGAATGTCCAGGTTACAGGACCACCCATAGTTAAGAATGGAGCCTATTGTAGCAAAATTCGAGTTAAATACACAATGGCTCAAGTTCATTACACAATACCACTTATGCAGTATTATACATACTGTTCCAGCTTACATACAAATTCAACTTAAGGATAGACCTTGGGAATGGAACTGGTTCTTAAACTGGGGACTACTTGTATATTAGGGATGGGTGATCTTTTGGTGACCAGGAAACACACTTAATTTTTACCAAAAGTACCATAGTGGACATGACTTTGATGACACACATAAGCAAGGTCAGGATTTCCGGGGGGGGGGGGGTTGTCCTAGTTTTGTGAGGGAGTGTTGTTGTTTTTTAAAATAATTTTTAAATACACAGATGAAAAACCTAGAGTTCCTGGACTAAAACATTTCAGAAAACTGGAATTTTTCATTCCACACCTGTATCACACCAATCTGGACATTCCAGGGATGGCCCAACATTTTTATGGAATAGTATGCTTTACATAGATCTATTTTTAAATGATGCCAGGAATATTTTAGGACTTAAATTACAATAGTTCTGTTCCCACCTCAAAATAGGAAGAAGAGTGGTGCTGACTTTGGCAACTCTTATCAAAAGAGGCTCCAACAGCCTCCAAAATGGGAATCAGAGGCAGCATGCAGCCATGGGGTGCCAGACTGCTAGCCCCTACTAATCTTCTTCTGAAATTTATTTTTAGATGGATTTACACAGGATTACACTATAATAAGCACATATCCCTGTTCCTGTCAGTTTCTATGTATAAGGATAAACCTAAGCGTCATATTAGTTTGCTCGATTTACTGCTCAGACTTACTGCCCTCTTTACTGCCCTTATTATTAGCATATAATGAATCGGGGGAGAAGGGAACTCGGTCCTCTTCTCGGCTTCCGGAAGTTAAGTAAACATCTCAAGCGCAGGCTCGAACTGCACAGGAAGACACTCTTGTAGAAGTGTGGTTTTGCACTTGGGCGAGTTCGGACTTTGTTTTAAGAGAGCCAGCAGGCTTAAAAGTATGCATTATGAATCAGGATTCCAGGCTGAAATAGAGATTGCCAGTTTCCATTTCTGGTCTTTTCCTCGGCCCTCATTTACAACACTTTCGAAAGGGAAACCTCGTCCTGTCTATAGCAGCAATCCGACTCTGAGGGGCGCGCGCGTCCATAACACGGGTCTGAAAGAGCGCACGCGTTCCAAGGAGCCGTCTGTTTTCACTGCGCTTGCGCATGCGCTGTCGAGAGCGTCCAGAGTAGTGCGTTTCTGTGACTCTGAGGGAGAGCGAGCTGGGTTGAGGCGGCGGCGGCTGTTGCTGCTGCCATGTTGTTCTCCGCTCGTTTTCGGACTGCCTTTCCACGCTTGGTAAGGAGAGAGTCGGGAAAGGTCGGCGTCTTTAAAAGGGCAGGTTGGGCGCCGTTAGCGATCTCGGGGTTGGTAAGAGCGGCCAAGGGCACGGTGGCCTTCCTCTTCGGGAAGGGGAGGAGCGTGAGGCTCGGGCTGTTGTATCTCACTTCCTCGGCGGAGGAGAAACGAAGGCAGCGGTAGGACAGGGTGAGTGTCGGGGCAGCGCTATTTTCCCTGCAAAGGCGGGCCTAGGCCGACGAGTGAGAGGAAGATGGATGCGGAGGGAGCGACCTGCTCCTTTGTCTCTCCGAAAATCAACCCATCTTAATTCTCAGATGCGCTCCGTGTGTGCCAACTTGTACGTTTTGAGAGTAGAAGTAGGTGATAATGGCATAGGATTGAAATTGCAATCTTCACGGTCGCGCGAACAGTTTTCTTGCCTGTTGGCTTCTACAAAGATCTTCTTGCGTTGGACTAAACCGTAGCTGATTAATAGAAAGCACAGGAGCTGAAGCTGTATCCCGGGGTAATGTAGGCAGCAAGTTGATAGTGTAAACGTTAAGGTCATTTCAACTATTGGGCCATTATTACTTTTCTAAAAATAGTTGGGAAGGATAGGTTGCACTGTGCTTTTCCATTATGGCTGCGTTATTAAAATCTCAAGCAAAAAAAGTATTCAAAATATGTGTAATAAGCCCCACAACACATAAAACAGCTGCAAGGATTTATGAATATATATTTATAAAAGAATAGTCTCATTCCTTTATGGCATTTTCCTCATTAATTTGAGTTGGTTAGTTACACATATCTGCAACTGTGCTGTGGTCTGTTATCCTATTAATTCTCAAGTAACATTGGTGTGAAAGAGAGATGGATGTTGATTTCTGAAAGAAGCCTGAATCTTACAGATCAAGAGTTGGAAAAACAAAACTCAAAGGCTTACTGCACATCTTTCCTTTTAATATTGTCCAAGAAATTGAACACTTCCTGATTCTACCTTTATTTTTTAAAATATGGTAAGGTATAATAAACAGAAAAATAGAAAAGGGAATAGTATAGCAGGCAGAGAAGTGGACAACATGTTTACATTGGTACACCAATCCATTCTTTTTGTATTTGTGTGCCCTGGTTATTGTAGATGGACTCTGCTCTCCACAGAAGGCAGCTCTTTTGGTACCTAGGACAGTCAAAAGCCCATGACCCAGGAAGCTAGCAGTCATATCTTGTAGAATGTTTCTTTGTTCAAAGTTATAAATGTCACTCAGCTGTATGTCTGGCTAATAGCTGCACCAATATTGTTTTTAAACATTCACATTAATTCCTATACATTTGGTCACGTCTGCTGCATGTGCCATATATTGCCTCTTGCATGGAGGCTATCAAATCATAGATTCTTATTTCATAGAACTGGAAGGAGTCATTTAGGCCAACAAGGCTAAGCCCTTCACTAAGTGCTGGAATAGAAATTAAAGTATACCAGATAGTCTGGGTGTATTCATTAACTTAATGAATGGTTTGTGTAACCATTTTCATACATTTGGTAAACAGAAAAAAAAAAAAAACTCAAGATCAAACTGCCACCTCAATCATGGCAACTCATCTTGCTATACCCCCACTCCTGTTATCTTTTCTCGTGGCTAAATATACCATTTCCTGCAGTCTCTCTTCATATGACTTAACTTTCTAGTCCCCCAGTCATCCTCGTTGCCATTATCTGAACTTACTCAGTTCCTCAGAATTTTTAAAGGGGGGTGCCTAGAGCTAAACACTGTCCTTGATATGCTTTATTCTGAGCAGACTAAAATAAAGTGGAATTGTTATTTCCTGTGGTTTGGAAATTATATTTCTGTTGATGAGATCTAAAATTATATTTGCCTTTTTTACTGCCAGATTATACTGCTATTATTCCAAGATCATTTTCACAGCTCTTACCAAAACAAGCATGCCCCACTTCTTACTTCTGCATTTGATTTTTGTTTCCTAAAGGAAACTCTTTACAGTTTTCTCTGTTACATTTCATTCTATTCCTTTCTATTATTTTCAGCCCATATCTCTAATATGGCAAAATGCTTACATACCTCACTTAATTGTGTGTTATACATAAATTTGATAAGCATTTCCTTATAAATATTAATAAAAATGTTTACAAATAGAAGATCCAGGACTGATCCTTGTGGCATCTCACTTAATATCTCTTTCCAGTTAGATTATGGAATGTACAGATTGGAAGGACCTTGATCATCTAGTTCAATCCCCTGCCCACTAAAAGCCACCACTAAATATCCCTGACTGATAGCCATCAAGCCTTTATTTACATGCATCCAGGGACAGGAATCAACCATCTCCCATACCAGTGTCTTCCATCATTGAACATCTCTTATCATTAGGAATTTTTTCCTGATGACTAAACTTCCATCTTAAACCCATTGTTTCTTGTTTGAAACTTCTGTGAACAATTTCTTCCCTCATCTTCTACCTGACAGCCCTTCAGATAGTTGAAGATAGTTATATCTCCATGCAGTCTTCTTTTTTCCAGGTTCAACATACACAATGCCTCCAGCCATTCATCATGATTTTTTTCTGCCTTGCCACTTATTGTCTTAGATTTGACGAACACAGAATAGAGAGGCATTGTCAGGAGAGCTTCAGAGGTTTGCAGGATTTGATTCAAGAAACAGCACCCAAGATGTGTGTGTGTGTTTGCTCTCTTTTAACACAGCAAAGTCAATTTTGGCTTCAGGTGGTATTTCATTACAGCAGCTTAGCTAAACAAGCCAAATAACTTTATTCCAGGTCTCTAATGTTCCTTGCTGTTAAGTAGCCAAGAAGTATAGTGCATCATTCAGAAAGTATTCAGACCCCCTTCACTTTTTTCAATTTTGTTATGTTGCAGCCTGATATTACAATCGTTCAAATTCATTTTTTTTCTCATTAATCTACACTCAGTACCCCATAATGACAAAGTGAAAACAGAATTTTAGAAATGTCTGTAAATTTATTAAAAAGAAAAAACTGAAATATCACATTGGCATAAGTATTCAGACCCTTTGCAACAACACTTGAAATTTAGCTCAGGTGCCTCCCATTTCTCTTGATAGTTGCTGAGCTGTTTCTACACCTTGATTGGAGTCCACCTGTGGTAAATTAAATTGATTGGACATGATTTGGAAAGGCACACACCTCTCTATAGAAGACCTCACAGCTGACAATGCATACTGTATCAGAGCAAAAGCCATGAGGTCAAAGGAACTGCCTGCAAAGCTCAAAGACAGGATTATTGCAAGGCACAGATCTGGGGAAGGCTACAAAAAAATTTCTGCTGCACTGAAGGTTCCCAAAAGCACAGTGGCCTCCATAATTTTCAAATGGAAGAAGTTTGGCACAACGAGGACTCTTCCAAGAGCTGGTCGCCCGGCCAAACTGAGCAATTGGAGAGAAGAGCCTTAGTAAGAGAGGTGACCCGGAACCTGATGGTCACTCTGACTGAGCTCCAGAGATCCTGTGTGGAAATGCGACAAAGTTCCAGAAGGACAACCATCACTGCAGCCCTCCACCGATCTGGGCTTTATGGCAGAGTAGCTAGATGGAGGCCTCTCCTCAGTGCAAAACACATGAAACCCTGCTTGGAGTTTGCAAAAAAGTACCTGAAGGACTCTCAGACTGTGAGGAACAAGATTCTCTGGTCTGATGAAACCAAGATCAAACTGTTTGGCCTGAATTCTAAACGTTATGTCTGGAGGAAATCAGCACTGCTCATCACCTGCCCAATACCATCCCAACAGTGAAGCATGGTGGTGGCAGCGTCATGCTGTGGAGGTGTTTTTCCAGCAGTAGGGACTGGGAGACTGGTCAGGGTTGAGGGAAAGCTGAATGGAGCAAAGAGATATCCTCAATGAAAACGTGTTCCACAGCACTCAGGACCTCAGACTGGGCCGAAGGTTCACCTTCCAACATGCCAGTGATCCTAGCACACAGCACACAGCCAAGACACCACAGGAATGGCTTAGGGACAACTCTGTGAATGCCCTAGAGTGGCCCAGCCAGAGCCCTGACTTGAACCCTATTGAACATTTCTGGAGAGACCTGAAAATGGCTGTCCACCGACGGTCCCCATCCAACCTGATTGAGCTTGAGAGGATTTGCAAAGAAGAATGGCAGAAAATCCCCCAATCCAGGTGTGGAAAGCTTGTCGCATCTTACTGAAAAAGACTCGAAGCTGTAATTGCTGCCAAAGGTGCTTCAACAAAGTACTGAGTAAAGGGTCTGAATACTTAAGTACATGTGATACTTCAGTTTTTTCTTTTTAATAAATTTACAGACATTTCTAAAATTCTGTTTTCACTTTGTCATTATGGGGTACTGAGTGTAGATTAATGAGAAAAAAATGAATTTGAACAATTGTAGTATCAGGCTGCAATATAACAAAATTGAAAAAAGTGAAGGGGGTCTGAATACTTTCTGGATGCACTGTAGCAGTAAATCCATAACCAAAAGCAAAATTCGTCAGAGAGTTGACATTTATAGTTTCTAAGCATTCCAAGGCTAAATTACTTCTTTACTAGTAAAGAAAAGATTCCTTCTGGTAAAGTCTGCAGTTATGTGTGCAATCTAGAGTGTTGGCTAAATATGAGCACTGCTAAATCTACATTCTATTCCTACTTTCTACTTAAAACAAATAAAGGTTTTAATTACCCTGACTGGCATTCTCTCAGGTTGTCAGTCTCTTTCTCTGGCTAGCAGTATGTGACTTCCCTTCCTATTCTGCTTCCTAGAAGTCATCTACATTGGGTAGATTTGTCCAATGGTGGTCTTCAGCAGGTTTTTGGATCTCTCCCCACCCATAATTACATAGAAAGAACAACTTACAGTATAAGGCAGGACATGTGAAGGTTAGCAGAGAGTCATGGATGACTGCATGCTGTCATAGGAACAATGACTTCTTTTGATCTTGGTAGTAAGCGCTTATTGATGCAATCCAGGATTATTGTTGTTGTTGTTGTTGTTAGTAGTATTTTAACAGGTGCATCATGCTTTTGGCTTATGTTCACTTGTGATCCACCAAGACACGAGATCCTTTTTGCATGTGCTGCTGCCCATTATGGTCATCCCCATCCTGTACTTATCTTTTTACTTTTATTTATTTATTTAGCAAATTTATATGGTCGCCCAACTCACACACAGTGACTCCAGGCGGCTTACAGAGTAAAATCCCCAATACAAAAACCCATCAACACCCACCTCCCGCAGTGGCCAAAAAACACAACACAACCACTTGATCGGCTCCTTTTCAGCTTGGGGTCCCCAGACCCACTGGCAAAACCATGTCTTCAGGGCCTTCCGGAACAACATCAAGGTGGGGACCAATCTTAATTCAGAGGGAATGACATTCCACAGGGAGGGGGTCACCACAGAAAAGGCCCTTCTTCATGATCCCATCAGTTGAACTTCCCTCAATGATGGGACCTGCAACAGAACCATCCTCCCTGTTCTGGTTGGCTGGGTAGATGTAACTGGGGAAAGGCAGTCCTGCAAATAACCAGGCCCTAAGCCATGTAGGGCTTTAAAGGTGATAACCAGCACCTTGAATTGGACCCAGAAGCAAAGGCCCTCCTGGCCATGACTGCCATCTGCTCCTTGAGCAGGAGTTGTGAGTCCAGGAGAACCCCCAGATTGTGCAACAGGTCCATCTGGGGCAGTGCCACCCCATCTATGACCAAAGATGGTAATTCTCTCAGAACCAAGGAGCCCTGAATCCAAAGCCACTCTGTCCTGCTAGGGTTCAGTTTCAGCCTGTTGCTCCCCATCCAGACCTCAACAGCCTCCAGGCACCAAGAAAGGGCAGTTGCGGCATCACTTAACCCACCATGGGCAAAGATGTATAATTGAGTATCATCAGCATATTGATGATATCTCACCTCATGGTGATGAATGATCGAGCAGAGAAAGCACCGGCCCTTGTGGGACCCTGCAAAGCAGGGGCCATGGGTTGGATCTCTTGCTCCCGACCAACCCCGACTGAAAATGGTCTCAGAGGAAGGAAGTGAACCAGGGCAGTGCAGTGCTCCCCACTCCCAACCCCCACTCCAGAAGGATACTGTGGTTGGTGGTATTGAAAGTTGCGGAGAGGTCAAGTAGAGCAAGGATGGACGAACTACCCCATCCTGGTCCCACCAGAGATCATCAAAAAGCATGATCAATGCCATTTCCGTCCCGTAACCAGGCCTGAATCCCATCTGAAAGGGGTCCAGATAATCTGCTTCATCCAGGATCCTTTGGAGCTGCAGTGCAACCACCTTTTCAACAACCTTCTCCAAGAAGGGGAGGTTGGAGACAGGAAGAAAGTTATCAGGTAGTGTCTAGCGATGGCTTGTTAAGAAGGGGGTGAACCACAGCTTCCTTGAAGGGCTGGGGCACCACCCCCTCACTCAAGGATGCATTAACCACCGCCATTACCGACCCGCTTGTCACCTCCGGCAAGGCCTTTACCAGCCAGGTGGGGCACAGATCTAAGCTTTAGCTTTAGCTCTCCAAACATACAAATTTACATTTGTCCCTGTTGTAACTTTCTGCTTATTGTTCCAGTTTGTTAAGATCCTCCTGATGAGGAATCAGTAATGAACATTCTTTGAATATGATTTGAGTCTGCTGGGTATCCACTTAATTGTCAGAGTATCTATTCCACACTTAACTAGCTTGCTAATTAACTTATAATTGAATACTTTTTCAAATGCTTTCAAAATTAAGATATATTATGGCTGTAACATTCCCAGAATCCATTAAGGAAATTACATGATCAAAAAGAGGTCAAGTTAGTCTGGTAAGATTTGTTCTGATTTCTGGCAATTACCACATTGTTTTCAGGGTACTGTATCTTTTTATTATCTGCTCTGGAATCTTCTCAGAAATATTGAATATTCAATGTTGAAATCATATTGACTAGTCTATAGTTTGTTGGAGCTTGGTTTTGCTTTTGTTTTTCTTTTTTCTTTGGAGTTAGGGACATTTGCTATCATTCAGTCATCTGTCATTTCATCAGTTGTCTAGGATTCCTCAAGGAGAATACGTACAGCTTTGGCCAGATCATCAGCTAGTTCCTTTAGTACCCTAGAATATAGTTCATTTGTTCTGGAGATTTAAACTCATTCAAAGAATAACTGTATTCCCTGAGCATATTTCTGTCAATCTCCTCACCCCCTTGTCATCCAATTTTTGTTCAAAAATGAACAATTTCCTTGTTTGCAATAATTTCCTAATCCATTTTACTAGGGAACTGTTTTTAGGCTGTTTTAAAGTCATAATATAACAATATTATTACGAAGATAACAAATTTTATTATTTCAGAACTTGCAGTTTCTTTAGTGTGCCAGCAAAGATAATAAGTCAGCTGCTAGATGCCTCTATATTAAAGATTTATAATCTACTTCTCAGGATTCTAGTCATGTAGGCAGATGTGTAGGAGGGGATGAATATTATTGTTGATCATGTCACAAAAGCACTGAAGATTTCTCTGGATAGGATGCCTTTCACGGCTTTCTTTTTTTTAGTTCCTGTAGAAAAGGAGCATTATAAGGATTTCTGAAGAGCAGGCTATAGCAAGACTGTTCAAGCTGTTTATCTTTCCTATTCTGAACTTCCTGCAGGTATTTCTCCTGTTAAATCATAGAGATTTAGATGCAGGAAGAGGGCAGATTTGAAACGTTAACATATTTTTAGATATATTGTTATTACCTACTTTGCTTTTCATTTAATACTGTATACTTCTGGTTTATATGTAGAGTAGACTAATTATCACAAGTACAGTAACCTAAAATAGACACACTGAATTCAGTGAGGATTTAAGCATATTTTAAACTCAGTTTGGTCTCTTAGCTTTAATTGGAGACACAATCTGTTTACTTTATATGAAATATTTATAGGTGACACATATTCGCTGCCTTCATACATCAACAAAATGCAGAAGTGGTGGTGGAACTCTGTTTGTGGTAAGTAGTTTACATATATGATTATACCAAATGTTAAGTAAAATGGAAAAATGTGGCTTTTATTTATGGGCAATTTGTTAGTGGGTATTTATAATAAAGTTGCACCTCCTTTCTATTAGTAATAATGAAACTGCTATATATAGTCTTGTAGTTGGTTGCATATATGGCAAATGTATGAACCTACTGAACAATTATGTTTACTTAGAAGAAAAGCTCATTTTGTTTAATGAAATGTAGTTCCAATAAGTGTGTAGAGAATATCAGCCCCCAAAGTATACATGTCAGTCTGTTATACACATATATATCCAATTGAGCAGAAGCATGCATAGGCTTCTTCCATTAGTTTTATATACACAAAAATGACAGATGTACAGAATAATAGAGAATGTGTGATTCTATCTGAGCAGATTACTGTTTTTGTCATCTATGAAGTGGGAAAGAATCAAAGTTGGAAATATAAACCACAGATTTTGTAGCTTAAAAAGTATATTTATTGAACAACTAGTCTGGTATGGTTACAGTATTGAGGATTAGTAGCATATTTAGTTGTTAAATTAAACTTTATAACACTGAATTTCTAACAATATAAATTAATTTTACATAAACATATTGATATTTTGGGTTTAAAATAGTGTGTTAAAAAGCATTTTAGTCATTCCAAAGAGAAAATACTTGATTAGAGGGGGTTTTTTTCCAGTGTTCACCTCAAACTTTTAATTTTCTCTGTTTTTTTTTTTTTCTCCTCCTCAGAAAAAAATGAGAAGAAAACAGTTTATTCCCAACTTGTAATTCTGGAAATTATTCATTATTAACTGATTGCTAGGCATAAGAAAATAGAATATTGTAAATTTGTTCTTCCTGACATGATTAATGAATGTGCATCTTTATTTCAAATTCTCTGCTGTTTCACTGTAACTTCAGTTATTGCTGCTTGAAAATAATTACTGCTTTTAATTTTTATTTTGGCTTGTAACTGATATGGTGCCACAGAATTGTAAGGCATTACCAAATAAAAAGGTAGGCTCCTGCCTGCACAGAATTTACAGTATAAAATTCAACACTGAGAAAAAAATATTGGAGTAGAAATAGAAAAATGACATTCAGTTATATGGACAAAGACTTATTTATTCAACAAGAGATAAGAAGGCTAAGGGGTTATATAGCACTTTTGCAGGAAAGGTGAGTTTTGAGGAGACATTTGAAGGGAGGTAGCTTTATATAGATAAAGCAGTTCTGAGCATAAAGGTCAGGAAAAGAGAAAACAAGTTTTGAGGGAACAGAAGACCTAGGAAGAGTGAAATTAATTGTGAGAGGGGGTACTAAATGTGAAAATAGAGAAATAAACTATGAGAGGCTTTAAGGTAAAACTAAAGCAGTTCTTTTTTTATCTAGTAGAATGGAAACTAATGAAGAGTTTTCTTGGTGGGAGAGATTAATGTTACCAGAGCCACGAGGTGGTAAATTATTTTGACTCTGGAATAGCGAACAGAGGTGAGGGATCAAAATTGAGATAGTAAAGGACTGTAAAGAAATTGCAGAGAGACTAAATGAAGGTTAAGGTATAGATAGATAATTTGTTAAAGAGAAAGAAAACGTATTTGCAGTTATTAAGAATAGGAATGTTTTTTGGTGTAGGGCTAGGCTGAATACCAGGAACAAAGGAATACTTTATGCCTATTAGTATTGTGGTTATCAGTGGAGAAGAGTGTTGTCAGGAGAGATAGTCTTGGGTAGAGCAATTTAGCCTTAGATATGTTGAGTCTGAAATGTTCCATAATCCATTTGGATTATTAGAAAATATTGGAGAACAGTTGCAAATACAAGATTGATGAGAATGAAAAAATTCTCAGTAAAAAAAATAGAACCATATACAAATAGCATACAGTTGGTACTAAAAGTCAGAAGGTATAATGAGGCCATCCAAAGATTGCTTGAAAAGAACAGAATGGTGGGCCAAGAACAGAGACTGACAGATAACAATAGTGAAAGGAAAGCAGAAACATCTCTCCACAGTGGGGTTATTGGATCACAGCAGTACTCTCCAAGAGTTTAGAGGGAAGGGATAGCAGAGAGAGTAGATAAATCAAGGGATTCTTTTATGAAAACAAGGAAGGATATTTGAAAACAGAAAAAAGGAATTGGGAATGGGAAGATTGTTTTGAAGAAGAGGAATAGCATTTGGAGAAATGGACAGCATACATTGAAAGGATCAAGACATCATGTGGAAGAATGATATAAATGAAATCATAAACTTAAATGGGGAGTAAAGGAAAAGGTTGAAGAAGGTATAGCAGGAAGGGCAATTGGAATAATTGGTGGGAGGAATTTTAAGGCTGGTTTTGATTTTAGAACTGAAATATATAGCAAGATAGATCTTACCAGGATCTTAAAGTTAGAGATGATGTTGTAAAGATTTGATGAGTTGGTTGCAAATTAATTGCAATGGTGCCAGCTTGCTTTTTTTCAGTCTAGGAGAAGAATAGGAAACACAAAATAAGTGTTCTGTAAGTTCTGTTCAGTAATTGCTTACTCCATTTTAATTTAGTGCTATATCCTAATTGATCTGGCACAAAACTGCTTGCCTATTTGGATCTTGGTTTACTTCATTTGGGTAAAAAAAGAATATTCTGTTTCCAGTACATATTTCTGAAAGCTGTTGCCAATGTGTTTTGACAATGGGCATCACTTTTTTCTCCTTTTTTTTTTTTTATCGCTGATTTTAACATGATGGGGGGAAAGTATAATTACTACAGAATTCATTCTATCTGCCATAGACAGAAGGGGTCCTTCAGGAAGCTTCAGTTCTGTAGCAGGTTGGCTCAAAGTATTCCAACGTATTGAGGACTTGGACTATTATCTTAGTAACTGTTTGCTGTTTAATGACATTAGAATTACATTCATATTGCTTTTCTAAGATCCCTGGGGTTTGTATCAGATGCAGTAGTTTATCTGCAGTTAGATCATAAGCCAGTTACATTGTATCAGATATCTTTATTTGAATTAGCAACCTTACATTTAGAGTTACATAATTGTATTTTTTTTCATGTTAACCAATTTTGTTTATATTGGAGACTGTTCTATTTACTTTTATTTATTTATTTGAGGCCACCCAATTCCTCAATGAGAGCCAGTTTGGTGTAGTAGTTAAGGCATCAGGCTAGAAACCAGGAGCCTGTGAGTTCTAGTCCTGCCTTAGGTACAAAGTCAGCTGGGTGACCTTGGGCCAGTCACTCTCTCTCAGCTCTAGGAAGCAGGCAAGGGCAAATCACCTCTGAAAAACTTTGCCAAGAAAATTGCAGGGGCTTGTCCAGGACTGACTCAAAGGCACCAAAACAAAGCAAACAAACAAACCCCAACCAAACCAAAATAAACAAAACAAACCCAAACCTTCTTGATGACTCTGGGTGGCTTAGGAATAAAAGAAAAAAACAGTTCATATAAAAGAGAACATGGCCAAACATAAGAAAACTAAGCTAAATTAAAAGGGGCTCCATAACCATCCTATCCCCAGGCTTGGAGAATAGCCTTTAGCTTGTTCTCTACAATGAAAGTTAAACTCAGCTAAATAACTGAGTCTGATAGAGCAGGGTATTTTTACCAATGGAAAAGGGGGATCTTCTCTCCCTGCTGCACTATACCTCCCTCTCCATTCCGATTAGCAAAGTGAATGCAATTTAAAATAAAAATTATGAAATGATTTGAGATGGAATTGTGACAGAATTCTTTGATAGTATTTTTTAAAATCTGGATGGGAATCATCGTGAATGTAGAACATTCTCCCTTTATATGCACTTCTAAAATATGACTGATTTTTTTAAAAATCCATTAATTTTTTTTTTTTTGCATTTTCTTTGCCTCTTAATCTTAACCATACCTTACTCTTTCTATTCACTACACTCTTTGAATTAGCATTTCTTTCTATACACATTACATAGTAGCATTCTCTTGTCTTCATTTTGGCAGCAATCATTCTCTTACTTTACTTTTCCACAGCCTTTCACTTCATCATTCCACTGAGCATCCTTTAGTATCACTCCGCACATGTCTTACATTTGTGGTACTCTGTATTATGATTCTTTTCATTCTGCTCCAAGCAGTTCCATAGCCTCTTTCCTTACATTCAATTGGGAAATTAATATGTCTTCTAATACTTTTCATATAGGACTGGTACTATCTCTTCTTGCATCCTTTCTACTTTCACTTTTGTTTCTTTAATTTCTTTCCTTCTGTTTCCATTTTCTCCCAAGATCCATTTCTCTCTACAAAAAAGTGGTCTGTCCCATATTCAGAACTTTCTATCACCCATGTATCCTTCATTAACTCTCTCAAGCTTCCATTATAAACTGTCAAATCAGTCATGTTTTAAAATTCATATTTATTCCTTTTCCATCTCTACACATATATAGAGTTATAATTAAACCATGTATTCTAAACAAACCAGTTTTCCTAAGCAGATATTTACCAGTCACCATTCTTATTCACTCTTGGGTCTCTGAATGGCTTGGTGTCTTTCAATATACTCTGGCATTAACAGTTTTCCATTCATGTTACAAAATCTAACAGAGTAACATTTTCTCCTGGATCTTCTTATTCAGAATAATAAGATACAGTTTCTCCTGAAATTCACACAGGGTTCTTTCACTATCCCCATTCAATGGACTGTAACATGTAACTATCGCTAACCTATGAATTCCTACCTTTATAGGTACCCACAACAGTCTAAATGGTCCAAGTCATTTTTAGATATATATTTTATCCTTTATGTTCATAATTAAGTCTTCATTTCCATACATGCATTCATCAGTCCAGTCCACAAGTTCAAACCACCTTTATTCAGGTCTGTTACATCCATCCCCTTTCCCTTAGTTACAGAAATATACAGCATAGACTTTCTTTCATTCCATTCCATTCATACTTTTAAATTTTAAATCTGTGTTCCATATGGCATGGTCATCATAAGCTAAAAAATACTGGCTTCTGCTGCCCAATAGGCCTTCACATAAGTCTGTTCATTAAGAGAAGGAAAGAATAATCTAAAATTAGCAGCTTTAGATGTACCTGTGCCACATGCAGCACTTCCTGGTAACGATAAGGACAGTACTGGTCAGTTTTGGCTCATTTTGACTTGTATGCAGTTAAAGCCTAGTTTGGAGGCAGGAGGCATGTTTATACTGTTCTATGCAAGTGAGAATAGAAATTCTAGAAATTTGGAAGCCTATACCCCACCAACTGGGGGTTGATGAACTGTAGTGATACATTATGGATGTAAATGTTTGCAACTCAAAAATGTTACTGAAAGTTCCTATAAAACTGAACAATTTACTCAACAGTTCTTGGTCTTACCTTAAAATACAAGGATTAAACTAAAATTGCAACTTTTGAAAAAAACAAAGTGATAAATAAAAATAAGGGTCCAGATCTTGATTCGTGTTTATATTCTCATTTATGGCTACCATTAATAGTAGGGATCAGGAGGAAAAGCTTTGGTAGCTGCTAAGTTTGTCCCTGATTCTCAGAGCTGAGGAAAAAGAGTCTTGCTCATAAATGACAGTATAATAATATTTTTAAAAACAAGTTATTTCCTATAATGGTAGCATGCTTAGCTTCATGGAATATTTGACAACAGGCAAATCACACTGTAATATTTGATTGGATACAATAATTTTTATAGTTTCAGGGTGATCAATTAAACAATATGCAAATTGTATGGTTTATCAGAAATATTTACTTTTCAGTTCTGCACCCAATTATTGCAATTTGTTGGAATGAACTCATTAACTGACATAATAAACATGCAAGATTGAAACAATGATAGTTAAAATATTCACTATTAGTACAATTTTTTCATATTCTGTGTGGCTTAATTAAATAGCATGATGCAACATTTTATTTCTGAAACTATTTTGAGTAGACTGACAATGCATAGAAGATGGTTCCTGTAATTCAGTTGCAAGTACAGCTTTTCATATCTTCATCAAAAGGGATGTCTGTCCTCATGAAGCTATGCACAGTTATTAAGATACAAGAGCTATGACCTCTCTACATGTGACCATCTGAAATTTGTTTTTCTATGTATAAATTTCATTATTTTATTGTAATTTGTACAGCACAGAGATACTCCTGAAAATAACCCAAATACCGCATTTGATTTCACTCCTGAAAACTATAAGGTATCTTTACTTTATTTCTTTATTTACTTACTTGGGCTTTTATGCCATTTCAATCCCTTTTTGACAACCTGTCATGCTTTGATGGATGAAAGGCTATATTTCTATTTCAAACAAAAACATTTGATTGTTGTAATATTTATTTTCTTTAATAGAGGATAGATGTAATAGTAAACAACTACCCAGAAGGACACAGATCTTCAGCAGTGATCCCAGTCCTGGATTTAGCTCAAAGACAACATGGATGGCTACCTATATCAGCTATGAATAAGGTACTTCACTTTAATCTGATATTTTAGTATATGTATAACTGAGCAAGAACTGTATTACGCACAAAATAACTTTAATATTCATTGTATATCTCTTAAATAATTTAGAATGCTATCAGTTCATATAACTAACTAGTATTTATCAGTCTTAAAAATACTCAGATAATTTGCAATTAATATTTTACAGTATTTACTGACTTCAGATTGTACTCTGTTACTACTATATTCTGGAAAGGTTTCTGTGGGTTATAATTTAGGAAAATTAAGACATTGTGAGACTTTTATTGCTTCTGCTAAAAGTATTAATATATCTAAATAATATATGTAAATATATTCAGGTAAAAAATGATCTTCTCTTATTATAGGTTGCTGAGATTCTACAAATGCCTCCTATGAGAGTTTATGAAGTAGCAACTTTTTATACAATGTTTAATCGTAAGCCTGTTGGAAAGTATCATATTCAAGTCTGCACTACCACACCTTGCATGCTTCAAGACTCAGATAGTATATTAGAAGCCATTCAGAAGAAGCTTGGTATGAAGGAACACTTAATTTTCCTGTATCATGACTCTGTTCATGTTGTATTGGCTTTTCTTATTAACCCAATTTGTATTTTACTCTGAAAGCATATTTGCGGGGAAACTTGACCATGACGAAGTTGAGAGATGGGCAACAGGGTTTTTTTAGCTGTTGATGGTGGAGCTGCACAGCCTGAGAGGCTTTGTTGTTTAGTCGTTAAGTCGTATCCGACTCTTCGTGACCCCATGAACCATATTGCGCCAGGCCTTCCTGTCCTTCACTGCCTCCCTGAGTTTGCTCAGTTTCATGCTCATTGCTTCAGTGATGCTATCTAACCATCTCATCCTCTGCCGTCCTCTTCTCCTTTTGCCTTCAATCTTTCCCAGCATCAGGGTCTTCTCCAAAGAGATCTCTCTTTGCATTAGGTGACCAAAGTATCTGAGCTTGAGCTTCATTATCGATCCTTCCAATGAGCAATCAGGGTTGATTTCCTTTAAGATTGACTGGTTTGACCTCCTAGCAGTCCAGGGGACTCTCAAGAGTCTTCTTCAGCACCACAGTTCAAAGGCATCAATTCTTCGGTGCTCAGCCTTCTTTATGGTCCAGCTCTCACAGCCATACATTACTACTGGAAAAACCATAGCTTTGACTATGCGGATCTTTGTCGGCAAGGTGACGTCTCTGCTTTTTAATATGGTATCTAGGCTTGCCATAGCTTTCCTCCCAAGGAGCAAGCGTCTTTTAATTTCATGGCTGCAGTCTCCGTCTGCGGTGATCTTGGAGCCCAAATAAATGAAGTCTGTTACTGCTTCCATTTCTACCCCTTCTATTTGCCAGGAATTGATGGGTCCAGATGCCATGATCTTAGTTTTTTTAATGTTGAGTTTCAAGCCAGCTTTTGCACTCTCCTCTTTCACCCTCATCAAGAGGCTCTTTAGTTCTTCTTCACTTTCTGCCATTAGGGTGGTATCGTCTGCATATCTGAGGTTGTTGATGATTCTCCCTGCAATCTTAATTCCGGCTTGTGATTCTTCCAGCCTGGCATTTCTCATGATGTACTCTGCATATAGGTTAAATAAGCAGGGTGACAGTATACAGCCTTGTCGTACACCTTTCCCTATTTTGAACCAATCGGTTGTTCCATGACCGGTTCTAACTGTTGCTTCTTGGCCCACATACAGATTTCTCAGGAGATAGGTAAGGTGGTCTGGTACTCCCATCTCTTTAAGAATTTGCCACAGTTTGTTGTGATCCACACAATCAGACTTTTGCATAGTCAATGAAGCAGAAGTAGATATTTTTCTGGAACTCTCGTGCTTTCTCCATGATCCAGCGAATGTTGGCAATTTGATCTCTAGTTCCTCTGCCTCTTCGAAACCCAGCTTGTACATCCGGTAGTTCTTGGTTCATGTATTGCTGAAGCCTAACTTGTAGGATTTTGAGCATAACCTTGCTAGCATGTGAAATGAGTGCAATTGTGTGATAGTTTGAGTATTCTTTGGCATTGCCCTTCTTTGGAATTGGAACATAAACTGACCTTTTCCAATCCCGTGGCCACTGTTGCATTTTCCAAACTTGCTGGCATATTGAGTGCAGCACTTTAACACCATCGTCTTTTAGTATTTTAAATAACTCAGCTGGAATACTGTCATCTCCACTAGCTTTGTTGTTAGCAATGCTTCCTAAGGCCCACTTGACTTCACTCTCTAGGATGTCTGGCTCAAGGTCAGTGATCACACCAGCGTGGACATCAGGGACATTAAGATCTTTCTTGTATAGTTCTTCTGTGTATTCTTGCCACCTCTTCTTAATCTCTTCTGCTTCTGTTAGGTCCCTGCCTTTTTTGTCCTTTATCATGCCATCTTTGCACTAAACGTTCCTTTCATATCTCCAATTTTCTTGTAGAGATCTCTAGTCTTCCCCATTCTATTGTTTTCCTCGATTTCTTTGCATTGTTCATTTAAGAAGGCCTTCTTATCTCTCCTTGCTATTCTCTGGAAATCTGCATTCAGTTGCTTATATCTTTCCCTTTCACCCTTGCTTTTCGCATTCCTTCTTTCCACAGCTATTTGTAAAGCCTCATCAGACAGCCATTTTGCTTTCTTGCATTTCTTTTTCTTTGGGATGGTTTTAGTTGCTGCCTCCTGTACAATGTTACGGGCCTCCGTCCATAGTTCTCCAGGCACTCTGTCTACCAAATCTAATCCTCTAAATCTATTCATCACCTTCACTGTGTACTCACAAGGAATATGATCTAAGTCATACCTGAGTGGTCTAGTGGTTTTCCCTACATTCTTCAATTTAAGCCTAAATTTTGCAGTAAGAAGCTCATGATCTGAGCCACAGTCAGCTCCTGGTCTTGTTTTTGCTTTCTGTATAGAGCTTCTCCATCTTTGGCTGCAAAGTATATAATCAATCTGGTTTCGGTATTGACCATCTGGTGATGTCCATGTGTAGAGTCGTCTCTTGTGTTGTTGGAAAAGAGTGTTTGCTATGACTAGCTTGTTCTCTTGCCAGAACTCTATTAGCCTTTTCCCTGCTTCATTTTGTACTCCAAGGCCAAACTTGCCTGTTATTCCGATTACTCCTTGACTTCCTACTTTAGCATTCCAATCCCCTATGATGAAAAGGACATCTTTTTTTGGTGCTAATTCTAGAAGGTGTTGTAGGTCTTCATAGAACCGGTCAACTTCAGCTTTTTCAGCATCAGTGGTTGGGGCATAGAGTTGGATGACTGTGATATTGAATGGTTTGCCTTGGATACGCACTGAGATCATTCTGTCGTTTTTGAGGTTGTACCCCATTACTGCCTTTCCCACTCTCTTATTGACTATGAGTGCAACTCCATTTCTTCTAAGGGTTTCTTGCCCACAGTAGTAGATATAATGGTCACCCGAATTAAATTCACCCATTCCCGTCCATTTTAGTTCGCTGATTCCCAAGATGTCGATGTTCAATCTTGTCATCTCATGTTTGACCACATCCAGCTTGCCTTTGTTCATAGATCTTACATTCCAGGTACCTATACAATATTGTTCTTTACAGCATCGGACCTTCTTTTCGCTTCCAGATACATCCACAGCTGAACGTCCTTTCGGCTTTGGCCCAGCCGCTTCACTCTTTCTGGAGCTACTTGGAATTGCCCTCTGCTCTTCCCCAGTAGCATATTGGACACCTTCCGACCTGAGGGGTTCATCTTCCGGCGTCATATCTTTTAGCCTTTTAACATTGTCCATGGGGTTTTCTTGGCAAGGATACTGGAGTGGGTTGCCATTTCCTTCTCCAGTGGACCACATTTTGTCAGAACTCTCTGTCATGACCTGTCCGTCTTGGGTGGCCCTGCACGGTATAGCTCATGGCTTCACTGAGTTACGCAAGCCCCTTTGCCACGACAAGGCAGTGATCCATGAAGGGACCTGAGAGGCTGGTATAGAGCTAAGAAAAGGGGGCAAAAGAAGTAAGAGCCTAAAAAAGCAGGAGCCAGCAACTTGAAAATGAACTTAGGCAAAGTCATATTCAGAGAAATAAGAATAAGAACTGGAGAGCTGCTGGCCAAATGTTGCATACAGGTGTGCACATGAATGTTGACTCCTGGCAACTGCCTGGACGAATTCCTGCAACTTTGTTGGCAAGATTTCTTAAATGGTTTGCCATTGCCTCCCTAGGATTGAGAGAGAGTGACTGGCCCAAAATCACCCAGCTGGCTTTGTGCCTAAGGGAGGACTAGAACTCATGGTCTCTGGGTTTCTTGGCTGATGTCTTAACCACTACACCAAACTGGCTCTCTAGCATATAGGTAGTCCTCAGTTAATGATCACTTGTTCAGCAAGCATTTGAAATTGCAACAGGTCCTTGTCGCAGCACCCCCATGTGATTGCAATTTGGGCACTTGGCAACCAACTCACACGACAGTTGCAGTATCCCCAAATTGCAATCACATGGAGGTGCTGCCACAGCTGGAATTTCAAGGACCTGTCCCCATGTGATTGCCATTTGCAACCTTCCCTGCAGTTTCCCCCAAGCAAAGTCAATGGGGAAGTTGGCAGGAAAAGTCACAAGTTACTCCAGCAAGTCACTTCTGCTACTTTTTCTCCCGAGGACCCCACTATAGAGTATGAGATCCCAGGGATTTTGTACTCTGTAGCGTGTGCCTGCAGCCCCCCCACTCCACAGTGCATGCCCACCCACCTGTCTGCACCTGAGTGGCACTGCAGCACCCCTCCCCCACCCACCCACCGTCCACAGCTCTCGCCTGCCTGCCAGCCTGCTTGCAGACTGCCCAGGACTTGTGACTACCTGCTGGCTTCCCCATTGACTTTGCTTGTTGGAAGCCAGCAGTAAGTCACGGTCACGTGAGGTCGTCACGTAATGACCTGAGAGCCTTGCTTAATGACAGCAACGGGAAGTGCCAGGATTGCTGTTGCTAAGTGATGCAGTCACTTAACATCGCGCTTTACGACTGCATCACTTAGTGATGGAAATTCTGCTCCCAATTAATGTAATTAAGCAAGGACTGCCTGTAGGTGACTAACTGCAAATTAATTTGAAATAACCAAATAAATGTTAATTTATTTTAATTAAGAACTCAGTCCTTAAACACAGAGAAAGTTGACAAAGAATCAGTGTTCTACAAGTCTGAAAACAAAAACATGATATTAACTAATGCCACAAAACCAAAAAGCATACTTCAAAATGAATGTTGAATCAAAATTATTCCATTCTTTAGAATAAGCTTGACTAGTTTACACTGAATTTTCAGGGATCTGGAATAAATGTTTAATACAGGCCATTCGTTATTTTCTTTGCCTTAACCTAGATTTTTTTTTTCTTTCTAGATGTTTAAGTAATATGAAGTCAGTCTCATAAATTAATATATTTAGATTTAAGAGGATCAGACTGAGACACATGCCATGTTAAAAGTCATGCACTCTTTAAAATTAGTTAGATATTAACACAATCTTGGAAACATTTTAAATGAGAGCATAAGGCTACTCCTATTTTAAGGGACATGGACATTTGAAATATGTTTTATGCAGGAGAAAGAGAAAATCATCTTATTTAAAAAGTGATATCTTGTCTTCAACTGGAAAGAATTCAAAGGCAAGATACAGATTAATAAAAACAAAAGTCTCTATTCTGTAGCTCACAATCCAAAAAGACAGAACACAAAAAGGGATAGAGAAACAAAAACAAGAAACTCAAGACACTACCTTTTAATTTTTTTTTTTAAATAATGAACAGTCATAATGGAAATCAATTGTTTATTTAAAAAAAGACCAAGACACTGATGACCTAGCTTTCATTGAAATGGCTATAGTAGAGCTGATTTTACTTGAGGATGCTTTTTAAAATGTAGTTGTACAATCAACATCCTTTTGTAGCTCTCAGAGTAACTTTTGAGAAGAAGGGGGGAAACATTTTGGCTTTTTGGTGGGGTCCCTTAAGGGGCAATATGCATACATTTAAGCTTGCTGAAATTTAAAGTTACCATTTCATTCCTCCGCCACCCCACAAAATAGTTTTGTGTGGAGTTTATGAAATAAAATGAGTGCCTTCATTTAAGATAGTTTGGCTCATTATGTTCCTTAAAAAAAGGAAAAAAATACTTTATTCCTGCCTTTTACAGTAATGTCATATTCCTTGCAGTTGTTAGAGACTAAAAAAATGGGGAAACATTGTACACTTTTGCTTTGAAAAAATAGGCCCTGCAGAATTGGAGGGGGAGGGGGGTTTGCTTGCTTCCTTGCTGGCATTATATAGAGTCAAGCAGATCTTTGGGAAATGAGTTCCAGTATCAGAGCACTTGTAGAAAAGATTTTGCCTAGTGTTTTAGTCAACTTAACCTTTCTTGGTGGTGGGACTGGCCCTGCAAAGACTGCAAATAATGGACAGGTTCAAAGACAGAAATGGTCTTTCAAATAAAATGATTCTGAGCTGTTTAGAATCCATAAATCAGAAGTAGAACTTTGAAATTGAGCTAAGAAATAAACTGGAAGTCACTGTAATTATTCACAAGTTTGTTAATACATTGTTTTTAAAATGCTCCAATAAACTCTGCTATTGCTGCATATACACTACAGATAGTCCTCGGTTAACAATGGTAACTAGGACTGGAATTTCCATTGCTAAGCAATGCAGTCATAAAGTGTGACATCATGTGACTTGCATCACTTAATGACAGCAATTGCAGCACTCCTCATTGCTGTCATTAAGCAAATTCCACCCGGTCGTTAGATAAGGACCTACCCTGATCCATGCCATTCTCAGTTTGGTCCCTCCCAGTCCTGAGCCACATTTTTTCCAAGGTAAGGGACTGCCTCCTCTTCAACTCCCCCCAACTGCCTATCTCCCCACCCATCTCTGCCCTTTTGGCCACCCTGCAGAGTGGCACTCCTTGGTGGTGTGGTGCCGGCAGTGCTGGGGCCGAAGTAGAGGCCCGGAGCCTTTGTTGTCTCAGCTGGCCGCCACTGCCCCCAGATGAAGCCCCAGCTGCCCCAGCCCCATGGTGCAAACCCCCAGCTGCCCCAGGGACAAGCCACCCCCGCTGCCCTGCACCTCTGCTGCCCTGAACTCCACCAGCCCTGCCACCCCCAGCTGACCTTCACTGTCGGCTTCCTCCCACTGCCGACAAGGCCTGGCCCTTTGCAAGGCAACTGTTGGCTGTGTGAGGCTTTCTTCCTGAGGCCACATGTGCCCTTCTTGTGAGGCTTCAGAAGCCTTCTGAGGCCTTCCAAAGCCTTGCAAGAAGGCTGCGGATGACTTAGAGAAGGCTGTGTGCGGCCTCGCAAGGATTCAGAAGGCCTCAGAAGGCTTCTAAAGCCTTGTGAGAAGGCTGCACGCAACTTGCAGAAGGGTGCATGGGGACTTGGGAAGAAGGCCTTACACAGCCAGCAACTGCCTTGTGAAGGGCCAGGCTGGGTGGCCCTTGTCAGCAGTGGGAGGAAGATGACAAAGGTCAGCTAGGAGTGGCATAGTGCAGGATGGCCAAAAGGCAGAGATGGGGGGGGGAGACGGGGGGAAGTTGAAGTGCCCTTGCGGGTCGTAAGTGTGGGCGGGCTGCCAAGCGCCCACATTTGATTATGTGACCGCAGGGGTGCTGTAATGGCCATAACTTCAGGGACCGAGCATAAATTACTATTCAGTGCCATTGTAACTTCAAATGGTTGCTAAACAAATTGTTGTTAACTAAGGACTATCTATACATGCAGTTCTCATTTCACAGGTAGCATCATATTGCATCTTTTAAGGTCCTGATATTATGGTCAGATTTCCTTTCTTCCATGTGTTGGACGATGGACATTTCCATATACTATTCTAGCATTAAAGAGAAAATATTTTCATGCTGTAAGACATTATTGAATGTGCAATTTTCATAGTATTTTCAACCAAAAAATTACTGTAGATCCTCATAACACAAATCTTTGCTAAAGATATTCCAGTGGTGGAATGTGGAACTATGTTACTATGGCAGGTACTAATTTAATAATTTATTACTTCTAAGCATTAAATCCTGTAAGGTATTTCAGATATTGTCTTGAGATGTTTCATTCTGTTAAATACTGATTTGAAACTTGTCTTTGTCCAGTAGTGTTTGAAGTGTAATGTTAGATCTCAATCTGCTCTTAACAGCCAAATGTGTACCCCTACATTCCTATAAACTGGATTGCAACTGTAGTGGCTAGATCAGATTGGGAAACCATAGACACATGTAAATCCAACACAGATTTATATACAAACTCCTATGTTTTTGAACATTGCTGTATTGACAAATAGCCATAAAAGTTTTCATTTTTACAATTTGCTTTATTACAAATTAAACTAATTTGTCTTGCCTCAGGTATAAAAGTTGGGGAAACTACACCTGATAACCTCTTCACTGTGACTGAAGTTGAATGCTTAGGAGCTTGTGTAAATGCACCAATGGTACAAATAAATGACAACTATTATGTAAGTAGAAGTAAGCCTCAGATTTTAATCTTTCAGGGTATCCAGCTTGTGTGTGCTTGTTGCCTGAAAAAATTAAATTAGCATAAGCAAGAGTTCCTGCCCTAATGTGGGTTTTCATATGATCATTCTAAAAAGGGATATGGTTATGCAATGTGCCAAGCATAGAACAATGTATTTTCTACCCCACCTTACCCTGGCATGCATTCTGTCTCTGAAGCCCTAAAGGAGTAGATGCAACAATTTTTCCCATGTATTATCTAAGATTGTACTCTCATGCAGATATCCCAGGTAAATTGTAGGGTGATACAGAGTTCTCAGAAACCAGAGTTATTTTGAAAAACTTTAATTGATCTAAAAAATGTATTGCCTCAAAAAATGATTTTTTGCTTTTTTCTCCTTCATTGTCAACAGTTATTTTTGCTTGTTAGTGGCAAAAAAACAAAAAAGAAGCACCTTAATTTATATTTTTATTGCACCCAAATGAAAAATATAAATTAAAAAAATCCCCAGCATTGTATAAAAATAAAGATAGAAATAGAAATAAATAACATGAGCACACTAAAAAAGGTACCTGTCCAACCAAGTAGAACAAGCAAAACACTTGTAATCCTTTCCAGTGGTCTACTGTGCTCAGTTCCCCTTTCTTTTTAATTGGCTGGCTAGACATACAGTGGGGCAAAAAAGTATTTAGTCAGCCACCAATTGTGCAGGTTCTCCCACTTAAAAAGATGAGAGAGGCCTATAATTTTCATCATAGGTATACCTCAACTATGAGAGACAAAATGAGAAAAAAAATCCAGAAAAATCACATTGTCTGATTTTTAAAGAATTTATTTGCAAATCATGGTGGAAAATAAGTATTTGGTCACCTACAAACAAGCAAGATGTCTGGCTCTCACAGACCTGTAACTACTTCTTTAAGAGGCTCCTCTGTCCTCCACTCCTTACCTGTAGTAATGGCACCTGTTTGACCTTGTTATCAGTATAAAAGACACCTGTCCACAACCTCAAACAGTCACACTCCAAACTGCACTATGGCCAAGACCAAAGAGCTGTTGAAGAACACCAGAAACAAAATTGTAGACCCGCACCAGGCTGGGAAGACTGAATCTGCAATAGGCAAGCAGCTTGGTGTGAAGGAATCAACTGTGGGAGCAATAATTAAAAAATGGAAGACATACAAGACCACTGATAATCTCCCTCGATCTGGGGCTCCACGCAAGATCTCACCCTGTGGGGTCAAAATGATCACAAGAACGGTGAGCAAAAATCCCAGAACCACAAGGGGGGACCTAGTGAATGACCTGCAGAGAGCTGGGACCAAAGTAACAAAGGCTACCATCAGTAACACACTATGCTGCCAGGGACTCAAATCCTGCAGTGCCAGATATGTCCCCCTGCTTAAGCCAGTACATGTCCGGGCCCATCTGAAGTTTGCTAGAGAGCATTTGGATGATCCAGAAGAGGATTGGCAGAATGTCATATGGTCAGATGAAACCAAAGTAGAACGTTTTGGTCTAAACTCAACTTGTTGTGTTTGGAGGAGAGAGAATGCTGAGTTGCATCCAAAGAACACCATACCTACTGTGAAGCATGGGGGTGGAAACATCATGCTTTGGGGCTGTTTTTCTGCAAAGGGACCAGGACGACTGATCCGTGTAAAGGAAAGAATGTATGGGGCCATGTCTCATGAGATTTTGAGTGAACACCTCCTTCCATCAGCAAGGGCACTGAAGATGAAACGTGGCTGGGTCTTTCAGCATGACAATGATCCCAAACACACTGCCCGGGCAACGAAGGAGTGGCTTTGTAAGAAGCATTTCAAGGTCCTGGAGTGGCCTAGCCAGTCTCCAGATCTCAACCCCACGGAAAACCTTTGGAGGGAGTTGAAAGTCCGTGTTGCCCAGCGACAGCCCCAAAACATCACTGCTCTAGAGGAGATCTGCATGGAGGAATGGGCCAAAATACCAGCAACAGTGTGTGAAAACCTTGTGAAGACTTACAGAAAACATTTGACCTCTGTCATTGCCAACAAAGGATATATAACGAAGTATTGAGATGAACTTTTGATATTGACCAAATACTTATTTTCCACCATGATTTGCAAATAAATTCTTTAAAAATCAGACAATGTGATTTTCTGGATTTTTTTCCCCATTTTGTCTCTCATAGTTGAGGTATACCTATGATGAAAATTACAGGCCTCTCTCATCTTTTTAAGTGGGAGAACTTGCACAATTGGTGGCTGACTAAATACTTTTTTGCCCCACTGTATGTACAGCCCTACCTAGAAGAGGGGAAGATGAGGCAAGGCAACAGAGCTTGGATCCTACCAAATGGTCTTCAAGAGCATTCAAAAGCACAGAGGCCACTGGATGAGGCTTAAAAGTCTTGACCTAGCAAACCTCCTTGTCTAATAACAGCAGCAAAGATTGCTTCCATGAGGAACAAACTATAAGCCTGGCTAAGGTACTCTCAAAAGTAGGTATAACATAATTCACACCTTACTCTTGGCACTGAGTGCAAATTGGTCATTAGTGTCACTGGCCTTGTGACTGGGCAGAAGTATATACCTAATGTCCATATTGACTGAGATCATAATGGGAAGGAAAAGCCATGAGTGAGTAGGGCACCTGCAGGACAGTGTCTTCATCTCTCTCAGTGATGACTCTAACTTCTTGTCAAGAGATGTTGTCCATTGTGGAACAACTGCATTCTTTCTAATTGGCATGTGTGCCCTTATGCACTTCATATTGATCTGAATATATTAATTACTTCTTCACAAGGGGATGCATTATAGACTTTTATCCTTGCAACCCGGAATATTGCAGTCCCTTCATACCAGGTTAAAACTCTTGCCCCTCATTCTGTTGCAGTTGGCATGTATGCTTGTGTCCCACCTAGATTGCTTTTGTGTATTTCTTGTGCTATTTGTACACTAAATCAGGGTTTTTCAAACTATTCTGCAGAACACTAGGGTTCCACGAAAACTTGATGGAGTTCCCTGAGAGACTAAGGGGGGGAAAACGTCCATTCAACACAGCCAATTTTCTACCACTAGAGCCTTTTGACCGGGGGTTCCAGAAATTAAAAAAAAACAACGAATAGGTTCCACAACTTGAGAAAGCTTGAAAATCCCTGCACTAAATCACATGTAGCGTTGCTAAGAGGAAATGATGCTTTTGTAGTTCTCTTTCTGTTTGGAATTCAACTCAATAGACATGGTAACCATATTGACAAATTTTAGGAATATCCAGACTTCTGTTGGACAATTAAGAAATCTATTCTCTTCAAATATCTAATTTTGCCAGTATTCCCTTGCTAATATAATAACTGCAGGGTAAACTCATCATTAACTATGCATTTGATACAGATACAGTAAAATAAGTTAAATGTAATTAAAGTTAAAAATCTTTCATGTTAATATATACAGACAGTTTTTGGACTACATTCAGAATATCAACTACAGTCGCTATTGAAAGATAGGCAGCTATATAAATAGAATAAAATATAAATAAATAAGTCTAATAACTTCTAAGGTATAATTATTGTAGTGTTCTGTAGCAAAAAGGAGTCCTATACCATCTTAGAGACAATAACCATACTCGTAGACCAAGAAAATGTCATAATAATTTGTAGAATATTTTGTTTTCTTTTAATTTTACAGGAAGATCTGACAACAAAAGACATTGAAGACATAATTGATGAACTGAAAGGTGGAAAAGTTCCAAAACCTGGACCAAGGTATTTTATTTGTACAATAAAATAAATACTGTGAAAAAAACAGAAAAAGAGAAACCAGCCACTAAAACAATCCTCAGAAAGTTCTCAGGATATGTATTTCAGTGTGAGATTAAAGATTTTATTACCAAGACATTTTCCTTTATATGTTCCATGCTAAGCTGGCCTACAAGAAGCTACTTCATTTTTAAGAAGCAGAGAAAGATGTTCGTAGGTGATTTTGCAAAGTAATATCAAATTTTTGCCAAACTCTAGTGGAGATAGACTGCTTTTCTTACATATAAAATATTTTTCTCATTTCTAAATACAGTAACATTCTGTCAGAGCTTAATTTGGCAGCCTTATATCCCCAGATTTATTTAAAATGTTATGTTATGTGACCTTTCTAGGCAAAGTCTCAGCCAAGAATGATCAAGCTATTTTGATTCTGTATAGTAAAAAATAAAGTTAATTAAAATGCTTTTAGTAGTTATACTGCACTGTAACTCATTGATTTGTGATAATCATTTGGTTAATTTTCATCAAATTCTGATGTCTCTTGAAACTTGAGGTTTTTTTAGTTGTTGAGAAA
Source organism: Python bivittatus (assembly GCF_059951505.1). Classification (NCBI taxonomy): domain Eukaryota; kingdom Metazoa; phylum Chordata; class Lepidosauria; order Squamata; family Pythonidae; genus Python; species Python bivittatus. The sequence goes on along the minus strand of NW_028277113.1, from coordinate 31,724,430 downwards.
CCATTTTCACTTGCTACTTGATGTTAAATTCCGTTGCTCTTGAGAACAAAGATATGCCTATAGGAAACGTGGTAAAGTATTAAAGACAGAAGAGGAAGAAAATCAGATTCATATCCCCATTCCATCATGACAGTTGGTGACTTTGAGCTAATTGTTATCTCTCAGTTTAACTTGCCTCATTGAGATGCTGCAAAGTTAAAATTGAAAAGTTTGGAAAAGAGCCAGTGTATATTAGTATTAATTTTGCATTGATAAAATAATTCATTTTATGATTAGGTAGTCATAGAATCTAATCTTGTGCAGAGTTATTCTGAAGTAAGTCTGATTTCAGTGGGATCATACCCAAGCAAACATGTATAGAACTTCAGTGTAGTCAAAAATAGTATGTGTATATTTGGCAACTAGAAATACAAAAAACTGCATTTCAGTTTCTTTCCATACACATTCTATCTAGTATTGAACTAAAAGATGCTCAGTACAAATCATCCAAAGTTGAAGCAGACTTCTGTTGATGTTTCAGAATGACTGGTATTACACTGAACAATGTCGAATATTGAATTTCTATTCCTTTTCAGAAGTGGACGTTTCTCTTGTGAGCCATCTGGTGGTCTGACTTCTCTGACAGAGCCACCCAAGGGATCTGGCTTTGGAGTTCGAGCAGATCTTTAAAACTGTTGTTCTAAGTGTAAGAAATTGTTGAGAAAATAAATTGTAAAATATGGACAGATGGAAACTCAAGTTTACATTGATGTTATTTTAGGACACCTACTAAATATGTGTATTTTATTTACTAGAAACAAGAAATGGAAGAAATCCAAAAATTCCAGTTACACAGAAACAGCAATGTAGATCAACTACATTTATAACCTGTTAACAAAGCAGTTATATCAATATCTCACTCCTTAAATTATATATAACACATCAGTGGTGCATAAAATGAATGTAATGGGAAAGATAGCATGTTATTGCTCACCGATTAGGATCATGCTGCATAAAGAGGATTTTGCAAACAGAAATGAAGATCTCTGGCATCCCATAATACAGATTCAGTGGTACACTGAGGAAATAGTCACAATGCTGTAAAGACAACTTTATGGAGATACTGGTACAAAGCTCTGAGAATGTTAAAAAAAAAATGTGGTTCCTAAATAATATCCTAATAAAAATACATATCTACTGTTAAATGAGAAGGCAAAGCTAGACTAATTTTAGTCCCTAAAAGAGGAGGTCCATGACTTGGGAATCCTCCTGGACTCACAGCTAGATGGGCAGGTAGAGGCTGGGGCCACGGAAGCCTTTGCCCAGTTCCAAATAGCTTCACACCCCTACCTGGAGCAAAAGAATCTTGTGAACATAATTCATACCCTCACCTCCATTTACCTAGAGGATTAGAATGCTCTCTACATGGGACTGCCATCGATGAGCATTTGGAAACTTCAGTTGGTCCAGAATACAATGGTTGGGAACCTGCTGATGCGAGTATATTGTACCTGTGCTTTGGGTCTTGCACTGACTCCCTATTAGTTTTGAGTGCATTTAGAGTTTTGATCTTGAAGATACTGTCTGGCTTAGCAGCAAAGTACTTACTTAATGCCTTCTCTGGCCAATTTTGGATGTCCTGAGAAAACCTGCTTATAACCCCCATTTAAATGAGATGGGGGGTGGAGCCTCCCCACAAAAAAAAAATTGATCTGCCCCCCCGTATTGCCTTTCCAGAGGCTATTCAAAACTGAGTTGGTCTGGAGAGCCTTTCAGGAAAGAACTGACATCACAGTAACTGATTATTGTGTTATCCTTTGTTTTTATTATTCTCTTACCATGGATGTATTATTGTATTTCTAATGATGTGTGTGAACCACTAAGAGTCTTTTTAATTGTGGCAGCATACAAATTAAGTAAATGTTATAGCAATATGGCATAACTACCTACCAATTAATGCCAACTATAGCCATTTTTGAAATAAGTATCCAGTGTAACTGACAACCAAAAATTTAAAAATTTGACAAAGCAGTCACTCTTCCAGACAGTAACAGGAGTTCTTGAAAATATGAAAAGATAAAAATCCAAATTCCCAAGTCTGAATATATAGTTTTTAATATCATCTTGGAGAAGTTTCTTACAATTGTAGATAAATCTATTTGATCTTTTGCTTTTCCTGGCTTCTTTATATTTGGTTCAATCATCTCAGGCTTCATTCTTCAGGCATACATACAGGCACACTAAGATATCATACACTAATATGTAGACAATCCTGCTTCACAATTTATGAGATTTTATCTTATGTATATTAAATTGTAAAATTTAAATTGTGTACACCACCCAGTCACATATGTGAGATGGACGGCTATATAAATTTGATAAATAAATAGATAAATTGAACAAAAGTTATATTTTTTTAGAATTTCAGATTGGTAGCAAAATGACTTAGAATCATCATCTCAATAATGATAGACTAAAAAAACCAAACTGTAGATCAGATAGTGAGATACAATGAAAGAACTAAGCAATAAAATTTTATTGCATATTCCTCCAAATAAGATATTTTGGAATTGTTTAGTGGCATAGTTAGAACCTTTGATTCTTCTTCTGCTGCTTGCCATATTTCTAGAGATATTCTAGCAATTCCTGCAGCTTTCTGACTTGGTAATGACCAGAGTATGATCTAACTTCATCTTCTATTAGAGTTTCTTGTAAATAGGGGAAATCTTTTAAGGTATTTTGAATGCTGACATATCTACTGTATAGAATTTCAGTACGCTCCTTACATCTTGCTGATCTTTGAATTAGTTATCCTTTAGTATACCACATCCTTCTAAGTTCAGAGATCTTTTGGAAGACTTTCTCTGGTTTTCCATAATCTTTTTCTATTTCCAATGTCTTTACAGATGTCATTGTAATACTGCTTCTTGTGTCTTCTAACCATTCCCTGAAATTCTTCATTAAGTTTCTTCCTAAGATCTCAGGTTTTCTGAGTTTCGGCTTTTCTGTTCTTGGCAATTTCCATCTTCTGTTCTGACATGCAGTTTTGTTTTATCTTTCTTTTACAATATGCTTTTCATATTAATCCTTAACTTATTTGATATCATTCTTTAGTTCCTCTAGTTCCCTATCAATGAGGTTCGGGACTTCAAGGCAATTTCTGATGTTCTCTTTGGAAATGGTGGGTACATGCTCAGGATCATATCATAGAAATTGGTTGGCTTTGTTCTTTCACTTTACCTTGACTTAGAACTTGTACATGAGCAGTTCATCTGTTCTGCAATCAGCCCCTGGCCACATTTTTCTGTTATAACAGCTTCCCAGTTATAGTCTATTTAATTTCTGTGTGCTCTGTCCATATATGTAGGTGTTGTTTTGGTTGTTTGAAGAATGTGTTAACAATGAAGAAATTATTAGATTGTCAAAAGCTGGTAAGTTGTTCTGTTTCAGTTCTGTTTCCTAGGCCATACAGTCCAACAATGTTTTCCTCCTTACTACTTCCAACTCTGATATTCCAACCATAAGCAGCACATCTTGCTCACACATTGTTGATTTTAGATTGAGCTCAACTATAACATTCATTAACCTCCTGTTCTGTATCAGTGATTGGAGCAGGGTTGTCTCTGAAGTGTAAATGATATTATTTTGTCAGTGATTGTACTGTACCCAGTACTGTCTTTGCTGAAATCTTCCTATGAAATAAATGCCATTCTTTGTTTTTCATGTCCTGAGTAGCAAAAAATTAAAAAATGATCTGATTGAAAGTATCCAATTCCAATCCATTTCATCAGTTATGGATGAAAGATGCCAATGTGTAGTTGATTCATTTTATCTTTCACTGTCTTGAGCTTTCCCATGTCCATGCTTCTTATGTTTTATGTTCCCACTGTAATTCTGTCTTTGCAGCTTCATATTTTATATTCCTACATAGCAACATCAGCAACTAGACGCCCAGAAGTCTTCAATCTAGCTATATCATAAACAGCATTAGTGCCCCCAAAAAACCCAGCTGTTCCTCAATAGCATATTAAGTGCCATTTGGCCTGAGGGGCCCATCATCTGGCATTATATCATCAATCAGTTCATTTTGTCTGTTCATGGGCTTTCTTGGTTAAATATAGGAGTGATCTACCATTGCCTTTTCTCATACAGTATGAAATAATGTGTTTGCAGTTGTCGCTAAAGCAATCATCCATCTCCCTATATCACTGCTTCCTGATACATAGGTGCCTGCTTGCTTTAACAGGGCAGCTAGGATGACCTTCACACCTTGGATTTATTCATCTCTTATCCTCCTAAGAACAACTACAAATCCACTATGATGAGGCAGCATAGCTGGACTTGGAGGATACACATACATGATCTTCAACTTAATATAATTTTTCTTTGCCTTATTCCAAATGAATTTTGAGTTTGGTATGAATAGCTGCAGATTCTCAAACTAAATCCAGTTCATCAAACAGACTGCCCTAAAAGAAAAATGTTATTGGAAATTTGTTTTTAAGGTCAACAACTTGTGCACTACAAATTCATCTAATATATATACGTCTGTATGTATGTGTATGTGTGTATGTATGTGTGTGTATATATAGAGGGAGGGAGGGGGAATATGAATTTGATAACCAGGGGCTAATTCAATATTCCAAATATATCATTCCTTTTCTTTCATGAATAACACCTAGAGGATTCCCTAGTTTTGCCCTATTTTCTTTTCATCTGAAAAATGTTTTCTTTAGTGATATGTCATATTTTAAAAGTAGCAATCTTTAGAAAACTATAATTAATGACATCTTTCGGGCCAAGCCTAAAGTAGCTTTAAGTCAATATTAGTAGCACAGCTAGAGTAGTGTTTAATCACTATTGTGATTAAACAATCATAATGAATAGTTGCTGTCATTGTGTTCCCATTAGATAAATAATCTGTTGATTGAAATAGCAGTTAAACTTTAGCACATAAAACATTAAAGTAGATTTCTGGCATCATCATTCCATTTGTTCCCATGAATTTAATATTTTATAGATTGTCTTCCACTCAGAATCTAACCAATCCCAATGTTACATAGCTTAAAGCAAACTGCATTCATTAATCACACAGTGTGATGTATGTGACTACCTTTTAGGAACAGATATAAAATTATCAAAATTTTTGAAATAAAAAATGGAATATAAGGAATTTAGCATGTCTTAGTTTATTAAAGATTCTGGCTTATGGCCACTGCTGCTCTGATACATGACAAAAACCATTTATGGTACTGCTTTCAGTTACACCTGGGATCTGAAGCAGCAGAAAGAAAGAAATGGGAGAAAAGAGTTGAATTGCTAAGCATATATTCAGAAGAGATGCTAATATAAGCTTTAATCTTGTTGTATGTTGACAGAACAACATTCTTTATTATAATGTTTATTATGGCCAAATGTTTATTATAGCAACTATGCTTCCTTTCCTATGCATCCCCTACACTACAGAATTAGAGGATCCTCTGCACATAAGGGGGGGGGGTCAGAGAGAAACAAAATGAGAAATCCATGTATTGTGGAGGTGTAGAAAAATGGCATGACCTAAGGATATATTAAAAAAATCAGTATTTTAGATTAAACTCAGTAATTTAAAAAATCTGTAAGCTAATGGATCAAACTGTTCAGCACAATAGTATGTCTTCATTTCTCCTTTTCCAAAATAACAGTTCACTAAATCTTTTAAAGAAAAAAATAATGCTTTGAATTATATTCAGTTGTGTCTAGGAAACAGACCCCCGCTCCCAATTTTTCATATTGCATATATCTGTTTTGGAAAATTGAGGAATCCTCTGAAGCAAAATTGAGGGAACTCATGGATAGAATGTGACAGTCCCACTGCAAAGAGAGTAAGCAATTTACATAACACTGAATCGTTGATATTTAAGCTCAATTGTTTTTTCTTGAAATTATGGCAATGCATTCTTCCGACCAAGATGACTTTAGAAAAACTCTACAGAATCCAACTTTATATTTTAAAAGAGTTATTCAAACCAAAGTATCTATTTGATTTTTGTTACTGCAGATTTGACTTTTTCACTGTTGCCATGGACAAAAGTGGTTATTATTTACGTATCTGTAGGGTCCATAAGAGGGGCAGTTTGGTGTAGGGATTAAGGCATCAAGCTAAAGATCAGGGGACTGTTCTAATCCTGCCTTAGGCACCAAGGCAGCTGGGTGACTTTGGGCCACTTGCTCTCTCTCAGCCCTAGGAAGAAGGAGGCAGTGGCAAGCCACTTCTGAAAATTGTGCCAAGAAAACTGCAGAGGCTTGGCCAGGGAACCACCAGGAATCAAAACTTACTTGAAGGCACACACAATCCCTATCTTTAGGGCTAAAAAATCCGAATGACCACTAGGTGGCAGCAGGTACCTTTTGCCAGCCCAGATCTGTAACCCTAGTTTCAGAACAAAGTCAATAAGTCAACTATTTTTCAGGCCACAGTTTATACACAATTATAAAACACAAATACAGTTACATTGAAAACAAGGGCAATGAAGTGATTTCCCTATTTTTTTTCTGAATCTCTCATTGTTTAAAATTAAATATCTTACCAGTTCAGCTTCATCATTGATGCTATATAGAATTATTCACACCTACATTAGTAGCTACCTAAAAACTGACTAATCTTTTGCACAGGTCTGGAAGAATTTTGGTGAACTGATTACTTTTTCACTTCTGCTTTTTTAATATCCCACCATAATTTAAAGAACAAGTGAAAATTATTAAGACTTTCTTGGGAAATTAGTATTAATTGCATTGGGATATTATCAGCATTAACAGTTACTGTTTTTACTGTACTGTAAAACAATTACATTAGCATTACTGTACTGTAATACTTTCTGCTTTGTTCATTCAGTCCTAAAATGTTTAAATAGATAGCCAAAAATACGTTATGTAATTTGAGGAGCCTCTCAGTCAATACGACAAATAAGATTATCCAACTACTGTGAATACAATTAGTGCTATGACCTTCCCATAAATAATGTCTGTTGCAGCTTAAGATCTATGAATTCAAAGAAGTGGTAGGCTCTGGAATGGGGCCCCTAACTATTTGCTATGTGTGTTTATTAATGTTGAAACAGAACTACTATCTTAGAGATATATTGCCTACAGATAGTGCTTTATACACCACCTTTTCAGGTTGTAAATATAAAACCTTACGGTATGAAAAGCCTTGCATTAAAAGCCACTTTTTAAAGGAAAACATTTTTACTAGTCAAAATTCATCCTAAATAGGCAAAAGAATCTTCATTTAGCAGCAAAGATAACTTTATAATACTTTGTTTACAGCACTTGTAACCCAGGAGAATCACTGTGTATCCACCTGTCATTTTTAACTAAAGAAAGTTCAAACTTAATAGCATGGTAATTGATAACTTACCAAAATACAACATTTTTATTTAAATTTTAATCAAAAGCCCATCTTTCTATACTCAAGCAGAGACAGGTAGAGATCACGATTAAAACATGCAAGAATGTTCCGAGCAGCCTTCCGAGCTAATGTAACGTCGGCATCTACTCAGAGCTTCAAAAAGAAACCGGTTATTTGGGACGCTATTACTCAAGCAAAAGGATTACATGGCAGTCGGCCTACATTGACGTATCAATGGTGCACTGAGCTCCATTCATGGTTTTCACGCATCCATCCTCCAGAAAAAAAGGGTCTGCAACAAGTACAATGAAAAAAGCGAACACCCAAACGTGGCTCAGCACCTGCTCCCGGACGCCTCTTTTATTAGGATGCAGCGGAGCTCCTGAAACCAGCCACGCATGCGTGCTGAGTGTTTATTAAAAATTCACTGCGCCACCGTCCCCGAAAAGCCCTTCCCTCGGGAAGGGAGTAGCCTGAATGAATGACTCCAGAACGAAGGTGCTTCGGTTCCTGTTCGAGTCACCTGGGCAAACCAAGCCCGTAGATTCTCCTCTCCCTTCTACCCGTCTTTACAAAACCACCCCAGGCCCCGCGGCCGCTATTTCCAGAAAGTTCTAGCCGCACCACCCAAGAAAAGATGATCTCGGCGCTTGCGCACTGACACTCACTTTCTCCGCCCTCTAATGGTAACAGGGCCCGTTATTCTTTCTTTCTCCTTCTGGTCGGTGGGTACATTAAGAAACAGGTTAAATTGCTGCCGCCGGAATACTTAGAAACGCTAAGAACGGGCGATTGTGACGTTGGCCCTTGATCCGAACTCTCCTCACCTCCCTTCGCCTCGCTAATGCTCACGACGGTAGCGCGTGTCTACCCGTTCCTCTCGCCCGACTCCCGTCACGTGAATGGCGTTTCCACCAATCCGAGAGGCGAGTGACAAACCGACATACTGACGGACTTGAGGGAGGGGGAGAGGCGAGGGAAAGGGGAGCGACTGAACTGAGGGGAAGGGGTGTCGTCCAAACCCGACTACTGCCGTGGCTGTTGGAGCGGGGTTGGAACTCGGGGCGCCGCTCACTGGCAGCGGGTGGCTGAGCAGCCTGGCTCTCTTGGAAAGGACATCCCGTGTTGTCAGGAGTCGCCTCTCTTCCGCTGAGGGAAGGTAAAGAGAGGAAACTGCCAGTGTCGCCACCGCAGATTCGGGTCCAGGGAGGGGGGATGAAGGAGGCGGTGGCGGCAGCAATTACGTGGATGACACCCCTTGTTAAGATCGTGGTGAGGTGAGGGGGAGAGGCGGCGGGAATGAAAACAGCCGCGGTAATGGCTTAACGCTGCTCTGAGATTCTGTCGCTCGCTTCCTCCTGCCATATATAGATATACGTGTCTATCAAACTCGCTCCTTTCTGCAAATGTGGCTGTTTTTCTTGGTAGAGGTGAGCGTGTACGTCCACCCCTCTCAGCACCAACCCGGTCTGTACGTGGATGGATGGATGGTCGTCGGCGTGTATATGCATTCGTGCCCGTGTGTGTGTGTGTGTGTGTGCGCGCGCGCGTACGTGTGTGGACCCGGGTCAGTGCACAGTCTAGCGTGGTGTACCCCGTGAGTCATCCCTCTGGGGGTCCTGGGTGAGCAGGAGTCGTTTTGCTCCGCTGTGCTCCCCCGGTGCTTCGGGTGCGCGTTTGAGAGGAGGAGAGAACACTCCCCCTGCTTCCCACCCCCTTTCTTGCATTGCCTTTCCTCGTAATGGAGGTACTGCAGCCGGTTTGCCTTCCTGGAACGGGCACGAACCCTTCCTCGGCTCTTCCGACACGCCTTCTCTCAGCCTCCGCTAAGAGGCTGCGTTCTCAGGAACTGTCGCTCCGCAGGCAGCAATCCCTGCTTCTCGCGCTCCCAGCCTGTCACCTTTGGCGCGGCTGCAGCTGGAGCCATGGCTGCCGCTGCTGTCACTACTTCTCTCAGCTTGTGGGGCTGGTCCGTGATACGTGTTCTCTTCGCATTCCCCATCCTATACTGAGGCTTCTATTTTTATGGGCAAGAGTAGGGTAATTCATAGCAATCCTAGTGCTGCTAACTCCTGAGTTTTCTGGTCTGCAGCATTGTCAGCCCTTTTTAAAAGGAAGAGGCGGTGGTTAGCGGGCGCGCGCGCTCCCCCGCCCGCGAGTGTTTGCGTAGGTCTCTACAGGCTGCTGGGGAAAAAAGGAGAAAGCATAAACGGTGTTTCTAGAGCTTACGGAAATAGTTATTGCCAGCATCATTCTGGTAGATAGTGTGTACTAGGAGTAAAAGACTTTTTAAAAACTGCGCCTTAAGTTCAGGCAAGCCGGGTAGCCTAGTTTGGTGCAAGACATGTGTCTCTTGGCTGGGTCTTAAGACTGAATAAAATATTTACATCAAATACCTTTTACTTTAAATAGCTTTCTGTTTCCTGCTTGACTTTTGCTAGTGCTAAAATTCCTGTTTAACTTTTAAAAGTGAAACGGCTTAAAAGTAAAGGAAAAGAAATGCATTCTTTCACTAAAAATGGCCAGAGTTGCTTAGAATGAGAAAAATAGTGTATTGAGAACCATAGAGTTTGGTGAGTGTTGATATTAGATATTTCTGTATGTCTTTAGACAAAACACTTTACAAGCTTGTCATAGTGAACACTTAATGCAATTATACTGAAATAATATAATAATTAGTTATATAATTAATATACCTGGAAGACAGGAAGTGCTTGTATAGATTTGGTCAGCTCTCTATTACTTGCTACTGTGCCTCACACAAGCAATCATTATTGGATCATACTGACTGAAAATAGTTGCAAAGTCCTACATGTCACAAATGTATAATAGTATTTAAGTGGTCTTTGAGGTGGTCTTTATCTGGTTCCAGAAATTCCAGATTGAAAGTTGCTGTTTCTTTCTATACTGAGGATAGGGGAAAGTCACTTCCCTAGGAGTACACTTCTGAGAGTACTGTCCTGTATATAAGAACTGCTTACCTATCTGATGTTATAAATGAAAAATTTGTCTTCCTTCCGCTCACAAACATTTTGGAAGTTTTCCTTCTCATCCATTTCCTTAATATTCATCTTGTCCTGTATATTAGAGTAAGTCACGCATAAGACTTTGGTTAGCCATGGAACGGGGTGCAAAGGATTTTTGTAATTTTTTGTATATGATAGATACTGATAACTGTGTGCAGCATGGGATAATGTGAGAATGCCATGCAGTGTTGGCAGTATTTTGTCTGGTAGAAGAAAATGAGATGCCATGGTAACTTGGCCAGCTTTGACCAGAAAAAACTAGCTCAGGTTGATGACAGGTAGAACTGCAATTGACCCACTGTTTCCTTAGTTTAGCTCTTTTCCAGGATTGTTATTCAAAGTCCTAATCATAAGTGTGTTGAATTATTGCATTGCATTTGTATTTAAAATTGTTATTTAGTAATACATAAACATATTTCGGGAGGAAAGTTTGGTAATTTCAGCTTGACACTAATATTCATATAGAGATGAACATTTAATAGTTGTAAGTAGGCCAAGAAGGTTTTAGCAGCTGTGTAAATCAACCTGCCCACCCCTGAGATGAATTAAAAACTGCTCCCTCATTCTGCTGTTCATAATCAGTAATATGGACCACTGCACCACAACATAAATATGTGCTGGAATAATGGAAAAAACAATTCAGTATTTCTAATAATCATGCTTGTGGTTAAGAATATTCATTCTTATTCATTCTTATTCATTCTGAATAGTGTTCATATTCATTCTGGAAAGTGTTCTACCTGTACAGGAAAAGGGTTACACTCCCCTTAAAATATCAGGTAGATAATATGGAGGTACTCTTGGATCCATTATTATTACTAGAGGCTCAAGGGTCTCAGCCTTTACTGCTGTTTATTAAAATGAAATCATAGTGTGTGTACCAGCCTATTTTGTAACAATCATTCATGTTCTCATAACTTCCTACACTGCAATTATTTATGTCAGGCTGGCTGCCTTTGGAAACAGTGTAGAAACTACAGTTCATTCAAATCAGCATCTATGCCAACTGAACTGGCAGATGCAAAATGCTATTGCTTTGCAATCTGGCTATAGTCTATTTCCAAACCCAATTCAAAGTACCAATGTTTAATTTTCAAGCTCTAAATGGCTTAGGAACATCTCTTCCTAATATTTTTACCTATTTGGATTCTAGTGATCTGTAAGGCCTCTCTCCAGATATATTTGCCAAATTAAGTGATGCAGTTGCTCACAACAAAGGCCCTTTTTAGTGCAGGTGCCTTGTTTATGAAACCAGGAAACAAACCTGGAAAAGTTTGTTTGGCACCTACTTTATTGTGTTTCTTGGACCAGGCATTTTGCTTCCAATTTTATTCCAATTTTATTTTTAGTATTGTTATTCTTTGTTATTGTTCTTGGTTTTTATCTCTGCTGGGTGATGTAGAAATGTAACATACAAAATAAATCAAATATTGAGATTATTGTGTTTACCAGTACAATAATACTGTTGCCAAGTTGAAAGATAATGACTCCATTTATAGGCTAGCTGTTTTAAATAGGTTTCGGATTTGCTTTCTTCTTCTCCCTTAATTACATATTTTGATTTTAATCTTGTCTAAAGTGAATTACAAATCCAGTTTGAAGTACTTTGGTTTCCAGTTCTGATTTAAAGAGAAATTGTGGCTGATTCAAGAGTCTTAATAAACTACAACTTATGGGTTGTAAGGTTAAGGTTGTAAGGTTCATATTCATGAACCCAAAATATATCCACAAGAGACAATCTATAGTTTGACTATTACTTTTGAATCACATTTATTTTATTTTGCTTGCCTGGATTCCAAAGTAATATCGAAATTATTCAGACAACTGATTTTAATCATAAATTAAAAGTTGAAAATATATACATTGCATGCATAGTACCTACAGAGGATTCTCATTATTTGCCGTAGTTATATTCTATAAAGTCACTGCAAACAGTGAATTAGTGAATACTGAAACCTCAGCTGGGAATGTGTACATTGAACAACTCACATTTTTTGCCGCTTTGCTTGTTCATGAATGACCATGAAAGCATCGCAAGTATTGATTTTTCAGTTACAGAAAAATTTTAGTCAGGAAGCAAATCTGCAGATACAGAATCCACAAATAATGAGAATCGACTATACAAATCAAATAAATAAATACAAATAATAATTGGCATGTCACTTAAAATATACTGGTTTTCAGTTAAAAATAATGTTTAAAAATCAGAAGTATAAGATGGACTTTTTGATCTTCTAAATCACATTTATGGTTTTAATGTTTTGTGTGAGCTGCCCAGAGTCCCCCATTGGGGGGAGATGGGCGGCGAGAAATTTAATAAATAAATAAATAAAATGCACTGCAGAATTATTATAAATAAGATTTCTGTAGGACTACCTCTGAACACATACAAAGATACTAGACAAGATCATTTGCAAAATGGATAAATAATTTTAATTGATTTTCACAATATTTATACCATTAATATCTTAAATTTATCTGTTCTTGTTTAAATGAAATATATATAATATATATATACAAATATATGTATACAAATATATATATATATATATATATATATACACACACACACACACACACACACAAATATAATTATATTAAACATAGACCCTTGCCAAATCAGTGTGATGTTGTGGTATTAGAACCCCAAATTTGCATGCTATCTCCATGATGAAGCATCACCCATAATTAAGCTTTTCTGTTTTGTTTTGTTTTTTGGTTCCTGTAAAAGTTATTCTTTTTCTCAATAATGTGGCCCTTTGTAGCTCATTCAGAGGCCTAGATATATAAAAATACTTCATCCTTCAGGGATGGCCACTCTTCTGTGAGTTGAAGTCCAAGTGAGTATATATATTTTTTCAGAGTGAGGTGGATGCTTTCCTCTAATCCTCTACCTTTCTGCATAGTATTTCATCATGTCTCTTCACCCCCCACAGAATTAATTAATTGATTAATCCACCCATTAATCCAGTTAAATTAATTAATCAAGCCATTCTAGTGCCACTATAAAACTTTTTTTTCCAAGAGGGTACTAATTCAGTTCTCTCCTTTCAAAGGCCATTTGTGGAACAAATATCCAGGTTCTAAAAGGCTATGCACTCTTCATCCCTCCCTACTCAGTCAGGTTACTTGGATGTTTTATTGGCAGAAGACAAATGATTGGATTGGGGTAGGGGGAGAAAAACTACATTTTTTTCCCCTATGCAGCAAGCTACTTTCTTCCTTGTTTTCTGGGCCTTTTTCAAATGAATTTCTTTGCAAACAACTAAATATTTCTCATTTCACTTGGTTTGCAAACAGTTTGTCACATGTTGAGCATACACAATGATAGCAGGCATTTTGAGTTCATGTATACCTGATAACAATAGTGCATTATGGAAGAGTGTAGCAAAGCTGTGCTGTTATTCAGTTAGCAGGTGAATGACATGTAGAGGGAAGGCAGGGAGTTCCATGGATTGGTCTATTTTGGATCAATCGAGTTCTAAGCTTTGGGATCTTTCCACTGATTAGAAAAGTTAATATGGTTTTCTTGCATAAAATAAACAAACATGCATGTTGAGATCAAGCATTCTAAATATGATGCAGTACGTCATGCAATCTTTTGTTTAAACACTAGCCTGGCAGCCGGAGGTGCTAAAGTATTTTATATAGATGACTATACTGGAAGAGGAAAACTAGTGCATTTGTCTCTCTTCTGAATTTAGCATAGAAATACAGTACCATTGATTTATCAATGCAGTGAATGTAGATACTAAGCAGAATGGATAAAAATGATTTTAAAATGAATGTAAAGATAATTAGACTGTTGAATATATTAAGTTTATCTCATCCTGCTTAAATCAGAAGTGTATAGCTTTGAACAAATTTCAGTCTCCTCTGAGATCTCAGCAAGGAAGAGAGCACCTGATGCAAGGCTCATACTACTCAAACCTTTTAACTATAACAATAACCAAAATCACACATTGTCCTAAATGAATGTATTATTTGTTTGTTTGTTATATCTTACTTTTTGTTCAGGAGTTCAAGTGTTTAACCATTTAACCATGGTATGTTGAGTAAGGGATAATGGCCTGGTTCCCTGGAACTCTCTGGCTAATGGGTAAGTCCACAAATTAAGCTAAGCCAAAAGCAAACAAATCACATTGTGGCCATTGTGATATTTTAGAATATTTAGAGAGGTATGTGAAAACATTTTGAGAACTGTTGGAACAGCATCAGAACACTTCCAGTAAGGTCTGAGCAACCCATTTCAAATGACTGTGGAAGCAACAACTGTTTTGAGCTCAAAATGTTTTGAATTTAAAATATTCTGCATATTCGTACTATTTAAATGTGGTTTTCTTTCTCCACAGTGGTTCTGTTTTTAGATATATTTGACTGAGATAAACTGAAATATTTGTTTAAAAATATGTAGACTTTCATATATTTGTATAAATACTGATTCTATTGTACACTGATTAGAATGCCTTAATTTCCCTGATTAGAATGCCTTAATTTTAAAGACTTATTTTATTCATACTTTTAGAAACTATGAAATATTTTTAATTTGTGTTAATATTTTTGTAATTAAATGGAAGAATACAGTTTCATGATTATTTCTTACCTATATCAAATATACTGTACAGCAAATTCTTCGTAGAGTATACTGTTTCTCTCTCAAACATCCATCAAAAGTTACATTCTTGGGATAGACATAGATGCTCCCTTGTGATCTTTTCTGAATTATTCTGCCCATGTCAGAGGACTTGGAAAAGTGGAACATAATGCTTTCTGTATTAAGTTGGGGTGTGGAGCAAAACACTTCAAAACCCAATTTCCTGTATGATTACATTTTCTTTTCACTGGATTTGGCTTTGGAGCATGCAGGAACTCACAAAAGAGAATTAAGCAGAAGATTTTTGCATCACTATGCATCATGTATTGGCTGCACATTATTGTTGATGAGCTGATTTTGAATTTTGTGGAATATAAGTTTGCTTCAGCTTCATTGCTGATTCTAATGAAACTGCTGAATTTGCTACCTTTGATGTGAGATACAGAGTTTTAAATTTTTTGGATAACTTTTCAGTCGTTAAGTTTTTAATGACTTGAAATGTTTGCATCTGATATTGATAGTGGTGATGCTACCACCCATATTTTTTCAACTTGGAATATGGCTACAAATGCAGATTTAAAAAAGTACTACCAAATGTCAGAGCTCTCTTTAAAAAAAGCAGGTTTTGTGAAAAAATTTTGTGAATGGGAAAATAGCTCTGCAAAGCATAATTAAATGCAGTGAGAGTAACTTATCTGAACATTAGGAGTAACTAACCTTTAAAAACTACAGGAGACTGTATATAGTATTTGTCTTCATTTTAGGCTTAGTGGTAGGAACCTATAACCATAGTTCTGTGTTTATTAAACAACCAACAAAGGTAATTTTGCTCCAAGATGTTTTCCCTTGTTTAATATTCAAAGAGACAACACTTATGTTGCTCTCCATATTTGTTGTGTGAGCAATCTGTTGCAAAATGTTCTGGCATTTTCCAATGTGATGGTAATTGTATGAAGCTTCCAAAATAATATTGGATGAACTAATTTTTTCTATTTACAAACATTGAGTTAAACAAGTAATAAAATAAAAATAAACTTAACTTGCATTCTAATTAATTTTAAAATACAGTATAAAACATGTTTTATAATTTAAATGTTTTCTAGACATTTACAAAGAAAATAGCTCCCACTTAGGAGAATGAATAAGGCAATGATAGTTGTAACAGTGTCTTAAATTGTATTAAAAATTGGGCAATATTGTTTAAAAAAAACCCTTTCCATGCATGAATATATATTGCATACTTATACAGTATAAACTTCATACACCAGAATCAGAATTTTTTTCATGTGGCAGGGATCAAAACTAATTTTTGTAGACAGTTTCAGCAATCTCACTGCCTAAATTCTTGTGAGACCTTATATGAGAACATTAGTATCTCATAAATTTTACAATTTTAGTATATGCTCCACCTATATGATATTCAATTCAGAGTTATATGTTTTTAAAAAATAAGAACACAGCGTTCAGTAGCACTTACTCCCAAACAATATTATCTATTTATTCAATTTTTATGGCCAGACACTCAACATAAAATTGTTTGTTTGTTTGTTTATTTATTTATTAAATTTTTTTCAACCGCCCATCTCCCCCCAATGGGGGAACTCTGGGCGATTCACAACAAACATTAAAAACATAAAATATATAAATACATAAAACCTTAATTAAAAACATTACTAAAAAGAAGAAGGAGAGACCAAGAGGATTGATTGATTAGTCTTACGACCATATCAATAAAATAAAATAAAGGTAAAATACAAGGTCTATTTCCCAGATAAAATAGGTAAAAGAAAATACAATAATAAAATACATGTGTGATACTTATAGTCAACGTTCAGATAAATACATTGCCTTTAAATGATCCCCTGATCTATTCAATGTAACAGATTCTTAGCTGAACTGCCTTGTCTATAAACTTAAGATTTCTGTTAACAATGCATACATCAGAGTCCAGGAGGAAATAGGACAACCTGCAGTTCAGGTCCCAGCGTGCTATTCTTTCAAGTAGGGATTTTAGATATCTAAGCCTAAAAGGGGCATACAGTTGACAATCAAATAAAACATGATCAATATCTTTGATGCATGGGGCATTGCATATACACATCCTCTCATGATATGGCAAGTAATGGAAGCATTCATATTTGGCCATGGAATCCAACAACTCACATCTTGCTCTAGAATAAGCCCTTCTTAGGAATTGCGCCAAACTCATTGACAGGTATTTTTTTGTTTGGAAAGTGGTTTTGTTCCTGGCCAGTCAGTTTAAAAATCTAATTTTTGACAATAACATCATGTCTGTTTGGGCACTGATATTTAGGACTCTTTGTTTTAAAATTTCCTTTGCCTGGGAAGCAGTTGAAAGTAAATATTGGGTGGAAAACCCATGCTGTAAAATAACTTTGGTAAGTCAACTTACCCAGGAGGTGAGTTGAGCCATACTTATTTGTTCAGCTAAACATATTTTGGGTAGCCTGTCAGGGTCCATTGAATGAATCTTCTGCCAGTAGGTGAAACCTTTGATTGATGAGTGGCTGTGTTTGGAGTGAATACCTGTTTCTGCTCTGACTGCGGGGGCTGACGTGTTCTTGTCAGTTCCCAGTACGCTTCTTAAAAAACAGGTCTGAATTTGTTCAAGTAAGATAGCTTTTGAAAGGACCCTCATTTCCGTCCCATAGGTCAGAATTTGTACCATTAGAACCATATTGTCAGAAAACGACAGACACGGGTTCGGTTATCCAGTAGACAGAAGTTTTTATTGGGCACGTTTGCAAAGGTGGGTCCCTCCCGCAGCAATGGAGGAACCCCGAAGCAAGGTCTGACAGGTTTTTATACCCCCTATCTGTCCTCCCCCTCCTACGAGGGCTTGGCTCACAATCTCACCTTTTTTACCGCCCCGGAGCGCCGCTAATTAACCGCAAAACCGCAGACATTCCACTTTCCGAATCCAATCAGCGCAATACACATTCCAATCCCCACTTGACCCGACAGCCGCCCCCTGCCGTTTCTCTTCACTCTGGTGCGAACGTGCCTCTTGCCTGCAGTCTTTCCTCCCTCCTGCCGTCCCTCTCCACTCTGGTGCGAGTGTGCCTTCTGCCCATCCTCCCTCCTGCCGTCCCCCCAAGGCTGCCCCATGGTGCACAGCGCTCTCCCCTAGCAAACATGGTTCGTTTGAGGCCCTCACTTCTCCCTGCCTTCTCACAATCCCCCTTTTTCTTTTCACGCCTCTGTTGGGCCTCAAACCTGGCTAACAGGATTGCTCCCTCGTCCCGGACCCGGGGCTTCACACACTGGGACAGGTAATTCCCACAAGCAGGGAGGCATTGCATTAAGCAACATACTAGGACCAGTAAGGCAATGAAGCCAATGGCTAGTACAGAAAGTTGTTTTAACCAAGCAAAGTTAGGTAACCAACTAGTGAGCCACGACCAATTCCATCCCTCTGGATCCTCGGATATGCGAGAGGCTAAGGTCTTCAACTTGGCTAGTTTTGCTTCAATATAATTCTCATTGTTGGTTAGGTTAAAGCAACAAAGACCTTGAAAAGATTCACAGCCTTGTCCTGCCCTTAATAGGAGATAGTCTATAGCTATCCGATTTTGAATGACCGCCCTCCTGATCTCAGTGACTTCTTCAGTGAGGGCTGCAATAAGAGAGGATGTAAGGTTGACACTTTTAGCCAGGAGGCAGGCCACCTTCCTTAGGTCCAGATAAGTTCTTCCGCTCAGTGCAGGAACCCCTACTAAGGAGAGGGCCAGAGCCATGGCTTCTGTTTTGGACAAGAGTGTCACATCACTCTCACAATCAGATGGCAGCTCCCTTTTTCTTTTTTTTCTTTTGATGGGTGCGCTTGCATTGGAGGCAGGGCATATAGAGAGGTCAGGCGCCCTATGGCACAAGGGCCCCCTGAACTATAGGCTGGAACATAGGTGTAAGCTTCATGTCCACATAACAAAAAGAAACCTTTAGGTAGGTATAGAGGGGTTGAGGCGTAAGGGATATTATAGACCCCTCCACAAGTGAAAGCAGGACCTTTTGAGGGCAATGGGGGGGTACGGTTCTGGGTATTGTTGAAATATACACATTGAGTTGCATTGGTTATCCCCAAGAGATTTAGAGCCATTTGCCTTTGATTAGTCCAGGGTCTTGGTATGGGAGAAGACCCAAAATGATAGAACATCCCCCCCCACGGGGATCATCCCCAGTGATCAAAGCTGTCTGTGCCAATTCTACGCCTTTATGTTGGTCATCTCCTCCCCTGCCTTAGTTCAGTTCCTTTTAAGTTTTACTTTGAGTCCGTCTCCCGGTTGGGCAGTCCATGGTCGGGGGTCGGGAGCTCGCTTAACCCGATGGTAGTGGGTCCAACCCCCCTGTCAGGTCCGAACCGCTGATTCAGTTGTCAGGAGAACTTGGTATGGTCCCTCCCAAGACGGCTTCAGCTTCTCATCCTTCCACGTCTTTATCAGGACCCAATCCTTTGGCTTGTGGGGGTGTTGGTCTTTCAGCAAGGAGGGCCGTTGAGTGAGGAGTCCCTGTTTTCTTAGAGACAAGAGAGATTGTGACAGTACCAAGAGATACTTTCTCAGGAAGGCATCCTTTAGCTCGGGGATAGGCTCTCCCATTGGAGCCAGGAAAGGTCTTCCCATCATCAGCTCGAATGGGGAGACCCCCACATCCTTGCGAGGGGCTGTCTGCATTCGAAGCAGGGCAACCGGAAGTGTCTTTGTCCAAGGTAGCCCTGTTTCCAATCCCAGTTTGGTGAGATGTTGCTTCAACACCCCGTTGGCCCTTCCCACTTTCCCACTGGAGTCAGGATGCCAAGGGGTGTGGAGTTCCCATCGAACCCCCAGGCTCCAGTACCACGGCTTTACAGTGTCTATCAAAGCCTGCACCCCCCAGTGAGACCCTTCGTGCAGTTTCTCCACCATCCCCCTCATGTCAGCACGGCTCACTACTGGGGTCCCCTCAATTGTAACCCAATGACCTGCTTCCTCCCTGCAACCTTCCCTTTCCAGCAGCTGTGAGTAAACCCCGTTCCAGCCAAATTTTCCCGAAAGTGTGCACTACTCCCCAGGCATATCGCGAGTCTGTGTAGACGGTGAGGGACACTCCCTTTCCCAACTCTAGTGCCCGTTTCAAAGCGTGCACTTCACACAGCTGAGCCAACCAGTCCGCTGGTAGTGCCCCCTTCTCTATTGTCTCTCCCTCCGCCGTCACTATCGCATATCCTGACTTCCTTTGTCCCTGCTCTACTCGGCTAGACCCATCCACAAACCAGACCTCACCCTCCTCCAGCGGGACCTCCTGCAGGTCCTCCCGGGTCTTTGTTTGCAGCTGCAACAGGGTGGAGCACTCATGCTCCGCCGGCTCCCATTCTTTCCGCTCCCCCGCAAGAAACTCCGCTGGGTTCAAATTCCTGTCTGTTCCTACCACCACATCAGGACTTATCCGGAGAACTGTCTCATATTTCAACATCCTCCCTTCTGTCATCCAAGCAGCCGTCTGCTGACTAAGCACACTTAAGATCTGATGGGGTGAATGGACAATCACGGGGCTCCCAAAAGTGAGTTTTTTCCCTTCTGTCACTAACACACCCATGGGCTGTAACATATAGGTGAAAGGGGAGGGCCAAGTTCGGTAGAGCCGGGGCCGTCACCAGGCTCCTTCGTAATTCTCCCCACTTCTCTGTGTCCCTGTCTGTCCATTCTACCCTGTCAGATGATCCTTTCAACTTCTCATACAGAAACTGAGCCTTGCTCATGTACTCATCTATTCATAGCCAGCAATATCCTACTAGACCCAGAAACCGCCGCACCTCCGTTTTAGTATGAGGGGGCTTCAACTGCATTATCCCCTGTATCCGAGAAGGATCAATCAACTTCTCGCCCTTCCGGAGTACATGTTCTAAATACTTGACCTCCCTTTCCACAAATTGGACCTTCCCTTTTGACACCTTCAATCCTTCCTCAGCCAACCAGTTCAATAAAGCCACTGAGTCTTCTCTCACCTTTACTTCCTTCTCTCCAGACACCAACAAATCATCCACATACTGCAGCACCCGAGAACCCCCAGGGGCCCGGAACCCCTGGAGTTTCTCTTCCAATGCCTGTCCAAACAAGAGGGGGCTCTCGGTGTACCCCTGGGGCAGCACCGTCCATCTCAGTTGGTGCTTCAGCCCGCGCCTCCCATCCCGGGACAGCGGGTATTGGGCTTGCCGCAAACCCGTCACCCCTGGTTTCAAGGGGATGCTAATTGGGGCTATGCGAAACCGCCCCGCCCCCCCCTCCCCTGCCCATACCTCAGGGTTCACAACCTCCACGTCCGCCTCTCGCAACAAACACATCCTTTCTGCCTGTTCCACATTCCACAGCTCCACTACTAGACTACCCATTAGATCCCTTCCCAGCAAGTTCACTCTCGCCTGTGGGATCAGTAACACATCTGCAGTTACCTCCTTCCCATTCCACTCCAGTCTCACTCCCTCCAGTACGTCTGCCTTGACCGGAGAGCCTCCCACCCCCATCACCGATACCGACATGCCCCGGGATTTCGCAATCCCTGGGATCGGTTGGCACAGCGATGTTCGAGAGGCTCCGGTGTCCACGAGGAACTGCTGTTCCTCGCCAGTGGGACCCACCGTGATGTTTACCAAGGGTTCCCCGTGGGTCCCGGTTGGGGAACCATGACCCCCCTAGTCGTACAGGGGGAAACTCCTCTCATGTTCTCCCGATGTTCAGCATTATTGGGATCCCAATTTGGGTCTGCCAGAGGGAATTTAGTATCTGCGGCCAGGGCATTTGGGACATTTGCATTCCTTTGCTCCTAAGCCCCGAGCGCAGCTCGCCAAATCTGGCCCCTCTCTTCTGGCGTATAGAGGTGGGCTAAAATGTAATTCAGTTCCCCCAGGAGTATTCCACCGGGCCGAGAAAAAGTTCCAATTGTTCGGCGGCGGTATGGGCATTCTCTTGCATACGAGGGAGGGTCTTTTTTTTTTTTTTTTTAATTCCCTCAACTCACTGGGTTTGATGGGAACCGTTACGTAACTGGTGACGGTCACCCCCTGTGCGTTCGTTCCGTTCGGGACTTCCCGGACGGGGAAGGCACTGGCCGAACTTAGAATAAAGGGCAAGTTCTGGATGTCTTGGTTCAGCTGGTCCAGCTCTTTCCGCAGCCCGGGATAGGGTGGGGGCGCCGGAGGGGGAGCGGTAGGAAGAGGAGGAGGAGGAGGAGGTGGCGGCCCCCATTGGGGTCCAGTCAGCCAGAGGTCCTCCTCATCCTCCTGTTCTTTTTGGACAAAAATTTTGGCTAACTTGGGTCGAGGCCCCTCCCAATGAACATGGAACCAGACTTCCACATAGGGTTCCTGTGTTAACATTTTATGCTCCACAATGTAGTTTTTTAGTTGGGTCACCCAGTAATTACTGGGGATTCCAAGAGTATCCCAATGGTAGGGGAATTCGGGGTCCACTAGTGGATATTTTGGCCATTCTTTAGTGCACAAAGTTATCATGGTTGGTTTTTCCAGACCCCTGGTGAATGGACACAACCAGGGTGTCTCCCACTGTTGCAACAATTGTCCTAATGGAGAATCCGTGGGGATTCCCCCTACTGCGTTTTTCCCACTGGCCCCTGGCCTTACACTCTTACTCTGCGCCTTACCCATCCTTCCTGACTACGTTTCCCACCTTACAGAAGGTCCCGGACTCTTCTGTCCCCTTGCGGCGTCCAACGCCTCGTAACCACGCTAATCTCCCCGAGATTATGGGTAGGTTGTACTCACCAGACCTCCCGGAGGTCTCCTCGTCGGCCGACTTCCTCTTTACTTCTGTCTGACTGGCGATTGGAGTCCCGTCCTGGACCCGACTCCGGGGAAAACGGGAGACACCTCAACGGGGTGTTACGGCCGATTACTCACCGGTTCCCCACAGTCCGGTCCACGTCGAGGACTCCTGGCTGGCTCGCCAATTTTGTCAGAAAACGACAGACACGGGTTCGGTTATCCAGTAGACAGAAGTTTTTATTGGGCACGTTTGCAAAGGTGGGTCCCTCCCGCAGCAATGGAGGAACCCCGAAGCAAGGTCTGACAGGTTTTTATACCCCCTATCTGTCCTCCCCCTCCTACGAGGGCTTGGCTCACAATCTCACCTTTTTACCGCCCCGGAGCGCCGCTAATTAACCGCAAAACCGCAGACATTCCACTTTCCGAATCCAATCAGCGCAATACACATTCCAATCCCCACTTGACCCGACAGCCGCCCCCTGCCGTTTCTCTTCACTCTGGTGCGAACGTGCCTCTTGCCTGCAGTCTTTCCTCCCTCCTGCCGTCCCTCTCCACTCTGGTGCGAGTGTGCCTTCTGCCCATCCTCCCTCCTGCCGTCCCCCCAAGGCTGCCCCATGGTGCACAGCGCTCTCCCCTAGCAAACATGGTTCGTTTGAGGCCCTCACTTCTCCCTGCCTTCTCACAATATCATCAGCATATAAAAGAACATTAATGAATCTTTGGCATATGAATGTCTGGAGCATACAGGAATCCTGGGATATCATTGACATAGAGGTTAAAAAGGATTGGGGCTAGAATATAACCCTAACACCTTTATGGGTAGGTAAACTCTGTGTTAGAGAACCATTTACACCGGTATGCACTTTCAGGTAGGTGTTTGAGTAGAGGGCCTTAACCAGGGGTAAGAGTCTGGGTTCCATTTTTAAGGTGGCAAATTTCTTCCGCATAATGTTTCTATTTATGGAATCGAAAGCCACACTGAGATCTATGAAGGCAGTAAACAGTTTCTTGCCTTCAATTACTTCTTTTTTATGAGATGGTGTAAAATAAAACAGTTGTCTATTGTGGAGCGCTCTGGTCTATATCCAGCTTGTTCCTCCACTAAGAGATTTTTTTCCCCATCACCCAGTCTTCGATTTTACTCAAAAAGTGTTTTGCATTCATCTTAGCCATGATTCTAATAAGGCTATAGATCTATAATTTTGGGGTCACCCTTGTCTCCTTTTTTATATGTGGGGACTATAATGTGACTTCCCATAAATAATATATGGGAGAACAGCCCTGCTAACAATGGGGCCTACCAATCAATGTGTGTCCTGAAGAGTTCCAGGGGTAGAAAATCTCCAGCCACCTTATTGGGTTTGTGAGATTGAGTAATAGAATTGATTTCTGATACTGACACTGGAGGCCAGGGGGAAGGTTTTCAAAGCCTAATGGGTCAATGATTTGGTTATCTGGGAAGCCCTGGTTAGAATTAGCAAATAAATTTGTGTAAAAATTCTCCCAACTGAAGGTGGAATAGGGCTAGAAAGTTGGAATTTACATTCCTTCAATAAACCAAGTATGGTATTCCAGAAAAAAATTGAGTTTGTCCCTTTTGCTGAAATTTCCAGTTCTGACCAGATTTTAGCCATGTAGCAGGCTTTTTTGGAAGCTATCAGTTTCTTATAATAATGCCTAATTTTTAACATGCAACATCAACTCAGGGCAGCAAACAGAAAGTTATAAACAATAAGAACATCAACCAAAACTGAAACACATCATGCCTGGGGCAGCACACATATCCACAGTTATATGCATAAACTTGCAGTGATACTTAGCTGTCTTAACTTCTATCCAGTGCTATAGTTCACTAGTTTAAAAAAGTACTTATATCTTGTGGCATTTGTCAATAACTGTCTGCTTATCAGTGAGGACAAGAAGAATATATTTTGCTGGGGATGAGGAACAAAAGTAGTGTATAAATCTATAAATAGAAGTTTACAATTTCTTTGTAGAAGACGTATGTATCAAAATAAAAATTGTTCATCGCTACTAGCAAATTATGGTAGAAACAAGTCTTAGGTTCTGTAGGGAGTCTATATGACAGATGATGAAAAGGTAATGGCTGGAATGGCAAAAATAGAAGTGGCCATATTTTGCTTTTATCAGATTTACTTTGGTTGCTTGCATTTTATTAAGTGATGTAAAGGTTTTAAATGTTTTCAAACTATAGAAAATACTACTCTGAGTTTTTGTTTCTGTTTTTTCTTAATGAAAAATGTAATATTTTGGAATTTAAAATATTTGCAATATATAATTTATCAAGTCTAAGATTACTGTATAACTTTTGTACAGAAATGTATTAAAGGGAGGGATTCTTGATAAGTAATACAGTGCTTCCATTAAGAGTACTGTATATTCTTCAGCTCTGAGGGTATGTTAGATTTAGTTTTTCCTCATGGATTTTCAAGTGACATTTCTGATCTATATTAGCCTTTTTTCTCCTTGCTTAGTAATGGTTTTTGCCAGATAAACAGATTTTTGACATGTTGTCCATGGTTTGTTAGTTACGACAACTAACAAGTTAGTGTCATCTTTTTCTCTTTGAGTAGTATTCTTCTTTTAGGGCTTATGGTAGAATTTTTCTATTCTGTCTCAAACTAGTAAGAAACTAAGCTTGCTGTTTTCAACAATCACAGTTAGAAGGGGTTTCAAGGGCCATAAGAAGAGGTCCTGTAACTTTACGTTGCCCGCTCCTGTGCTAGATTAATATAATGTGAAAATACCAGTAAAAGTGCTCAAAAACTGTAAGTGATACACAATAGCCAGTATATTAACCAGGTCTTGCCATGTGGGATGGCTTAGTGATCTTCATATCTTTTTTCTGAGAGTAGTTCAAGATACTAGTTTTGTCCCATAGAATCCTTCTAGCTGGTGGCATTTAAAGGCCCCCAAAATATTTTTAGTTTGTATAAAACAGACTATGCATCACAATCGAGCCCAGTCTGTATTTGGAGATTGGACAAATGACTCCAAGGATTTAAAAATATTAGTTAAGTATTAAGTTTCATTTTGTTTTCTAAGCCTAACTCTAACCTTTTACAAACCAAGATAGTTATTTAGGGGTTCCACAGCTACCTTAATTGATAGAATGAGCTGTGTATGAAGGAATGCTAAATAATCCTAAACAGCCTTATGAATAAATGATCCAGAATATGATGGACTGTGGTACTGAACAATGTGAAAGGGTCTATTACTGAAAAGGAAAATCCTCCTCCATTTCCTACTGTTAGTCATCTATCACACTAACCAAGGCAGTTTCTTTTGAAATTCTGACTTATGACTTGATTAGAAGGGTCTAAAATAATTAATATTATCCAGAAAACCTGGTGTTGGGCTACCATTATGCACATGACAACTCTTCATAGGAAGGACAGAATAGGTGCCAGATTATAATTGTCCCAGTCAGATCCAAATCTTATCTTTTCTGTTTATGGTTTTTGATGAATATACAGATTTGATGTATACAGACATATTCCAGGATAAGAGTTTTTTATAGAGTTGTAGCACATACTCAACAGATTTGTGTACTACTGTATATGTCATTAAATAAGGAATAAGTCCCTCTAAAATGGGGAGTAATTTGCTCAGTCTTTTTAATTCAAAAGTTACAGATTTTTATTTATAATTAACAGAAATACAGAAAAAGTAGGCATGCATATTAGAAAATAAAAATATAACTGTATTAATATATCAAAACCATAGCAGGTGAACTGATACATTATTTCTAATGATCCTAATGCAGGCTTCATCTCTTGTGATCTAATTATCCATCCAAATTCCTGTGACTGGACAAATGAGGAAAAACAGCTCACAAAGATTTCTCTAATTGGGGCAAGTGTTAGTGGTCGGATTTCATTCTGAGTTTAGGACAGCTCTATCAATCATTGCATGACGATCTCCTTTTTATTTCCCACTATGGCATTTTTTTCTACAGTGGTACCTCGGTTCACGAACTTAATTCGTTCCACGACTGTGGTCGCGAACTGAATTGGTCGTGAACCGAATCAAATTTTCCCATAAGGTTCAATGTAAATACCGTTAATCCGTTCTGACCTCTACAAATGTGGTCGCCAACCGATTTTGGTTGCCAACCGAATCAAATTTTCCCATAAGGTTCAATGTAAATACGGTTAATCTGTTCTGAACCATATGTATTTTTTTTAAACCACAAAAATATGAAACAAAGTACAGTACAATACAGTATGAAGAGAGAGAACACTAACCTTGCTTGATGCAACTTCTGGCGTGGAGGACAGGAAGGCGGGTGGGGAGGCGGTTATTGTTTGGAGGGAGAGTCCCCCTCTCTACAGGAAGCCACGACCACATCTCACAGCAGGGAAAATGGCCGTGAATTCTGTTTGTCACCCGATGCGGAGTTCGCGAATGGAAGCAAAATTTTGCGAATGGTGCTGTTCGTGAACCGAATTGTTCGTGAACAGAAGCGTTCGTGAACTGAGGTATTACTGTATTGGGTGCGGCTCTCCTAGGGGTGCCATTTGTAATGAACCATTGCTCTGGAAGGACAGCACAGAACTGGAGTTTTGCATAGAGTTTTGATTCACAACCAGATGAGTTACAGGCATTTGCTTCATCTTATTGAAAAGAAAATGAATCTCAAATTACTCTGATTTTCCTTGAATTTGGCATTTTCCCTAGTTAAAGGAACCAATTATTATGAACTTGCTGCAAGACAGGAATAGTAAAAAAGAGCCCCTATATGGCTTTATTAACATGCAGGGAATCATGGGATTTTGTCATCTTTTGACAAAGGGGGCAAGTCAAATTATGTTGACTTAAACGAAAGGATGTGACCAAAGTGAATAGCACTATAAGGGTTGAAGAACAGAACATTAACATGAATACTACAACTGGCAAAGAAAGAGAGCTGCTTCATGAAGCTTTGACTGCTTTGTGGATTAGACTCATGGTAATGCTTTTGCTATGATCACACTAAGGTTTTACAAATAAGGGAATAGGTAAGGAAGGAAGATTTGAGGCATATAAAAACTAGGTGGGATTAAGATCTCGTACTATTGACACAAGCTCCACTCTAGTCATGTTGGATAGAGATTGGATGAGGAATAAGATGGCAGAAACTGAATAAGGAAGTTTGTCTTTAGAAATTATGCTTGCCTGGGGTAATTAAAAAAAAAATAGAGTAAAGATAAAGATTAGCTCCTTGACAATGCAGCAAGGATTACTTTAAAAGATGTATAATGTACAGTGGGGCAAAAAAGTATTTAGTCAGCCACCAATTGTGCAAGTTCTCCCACTTAAAAAGATGAGAGAGGCCTGTAATTTTCATCATAGGTATACCTCAACTATGACAGACAAAATGAGAAAAAAAATCCAGAAAATCACATTGTCTGATTTGTAAAGAATTTATTTGCAAATCATGGTGGAAAATAAGTATTTGGTCACCTACAAACAAGCAAGATGTCTGGCTCTCACAGACCTGTAACTACTTCTTTAAGAGGCTCCTCTGTCCTCCACTTGTTACCTGTAGTAATGGCACCTGTTTGACCTTGTTATCAGTATAAAAGACACCTGTCCACAACCTCAAACAGTCACACTCCAAACTCCACTATGGCCAAGACCAAAGAGCTGTTGAAAGACACCAGAAAGAAAATTGTAGACCTGCACCAGGCTGGGAAGACTGAATCTGCAATAGGCAAGCAGCTTGGTGTGAAGAAATCAACTGTGGGAGCAATAATTAGAAAATGGAAGACATATAAGACCACTGATAATCTCCCTCGATATGGGGCTCCACGCAAGATCTCATCCTGTGGGGTCAAAATGATCACAAGAACGGTGAGCAAAAATCCCAGAACCCCATGGGGGGACCTAGTGAATGACCTGCAGAGAGCTGGGACCAAAGTAACAAAGGCTACCATCAGTAACACACTATGCCGCCAGGGACTCAAATCCTGCAGTGCCAGATGTGTCCCCCTGCTTAAGCCAGTACATGTCCGGGCCCGTCTGAAGTTTGCTAGAGAGCATTTGGATGATCCAGAAGAGGATTGGGAGAATGTCATATGGTCAGATGAAACCAAAGTAGAACGTTTTCGTCTAAACTCAACTCGTCGTGTTTGGAGGAGAGAGAATGCTGAGTTGCATCCAAAGAACACCATACCTACTGTGAAGCATGGGGGTGGAAACATCATGCTTTGGGGCTGTTTTTCTGCAAAGGGACCAGGACGACTGATCCGTGTAAAGGAAAGAATGAATGGGGCCATGTCTCGTGAGATTTTGAGTGAACACCTCCTTCCATCAGCAAGGGCACTGAAGATGAAACGTGGCTGGGTCTTTCAGCATGACAGTGATCCCAAACACACCGCCCGGGCAATGAAGGAGTGGCTTCGTAAGAAGCATTTCAAGGTCCTGGAGTGGCCTAGCCAGTCTCCAGATCTCAACCCCATGGAAAACCTTTGGAGGGAGTTGAAAGTCCGTGTTGCCCAGTGACAGCCCCAAAACATCACTGCTCTAGAGGAGATCTGCATGGAGGAATGGGCCAAAATACCAGCAACAGTGTGTGAAAACCTTGTGAAGACTTACAGAAAACGTTTGACCTCTGTCATTGCCAACAAAGGATATATAACAAAGTATTGAGATGAACTTTTGATATTGACCAAATACTTATTTTCCACCATGATTTGCAAATAAATTCTTTAAAAATCAGACAATGTGATTTTCTGGATTTTTTCCCCCATTTTGTCACTCATAGTTGAGGTATACCTATGATGAAAATTACAGGCCTCTCTCATCTTTTTAAGTGGGAGAACTTGCACAATTGTTGGCTGACTAAATACTTTTTTGCCCCACTGTATACATAAGGACAGTTCTTTTTTAACTAGCCTTAATGACAGTTAGTAACTGAAAAGAAGAGCACTCATTTTAGTAGTCTTCCTCTCAGAGGCTCTTACTGACTAGCCAGATCAAGTAGTTTTTGGCTTTGGTAAGTAGTGTCTGTTAATACATCATACTAGGCCATAATGTGGTTACTTGAAATTGGTCTAGTACACTGTAAATTCAATCACTGTGATTTATAAATCATTATTATGGTTTACTCACTGTGGTTACAACCTAGCCAGTGGTGGCTTTTTTAATAAGCAGTGGTTAAGCAAACTGTAGTTTAGTATGGTGTGTGAATCCAGTTGATATATGGCAAAGAGAATGAGGCTGGATTTTTTCCAAGTGAAATTCAGTATTTTATGTGTAGAATCCTAAATAACAGGATAAATCAAGAAGCTTCCATGGTCTCTGTTACTGTGCTTGTCTTATCCTTGCTGCACCTGTTGATGAAAGTAGAAAGATGAAAGTTAACTGCATATATCACTTGGTTCATACAAAGATAGATTTGGGCCCATTGACAGTCTGATATTTATGTCCTTTAGTAACGTATTACTGTGAAGAGATTAACATGTACAAAATACAGTTGGTTTTCAATACCATTCTGTAGTGAATATATCACTGTGATGCACACATTCAATTCCTAAACTTGGATAAATTCCATGAATGTGTGACTATATTTTTGTTCCTCTGTATGAGGATATGCTCTAAATATTTACCATTTTTATCAGCTGTGCTAATTTTGCAAATTTTGCAAATATTCAAATAGAGAATAATGGTAAAACAGATACTAACAGATAATAAATTACAATGCAGGTGGTATCCTAGATGTGCCCTTCAAAGTGGTCTTATTCTGTTGTAACCAATATATAACTTAAATATAATTTAACTTCTATGAAAAGAAGCAATTATCCTTCATGTACATTTAATAAAAATCAGACAATATTGCTGTGTTACCATCTATTGCCTAAAAGATCTTACATCATCAGGGCACTTGATCTGTACTTATTTGAAAGTCCTTGCTGCTAATTTATGATAAATTTCATATAGAGTCATATACATAACATAACAATGTCCATTTTAACTAGTAAGTTGTAATATTTCAAAAGATGGTCATTCATGAGTTATCCAGAACAAGAAGGGAAGTCCATCAAATATTCTTTGTTCTTTGACCTGCATTAGCAGAGCCACACTTGAGCATTACTTTCAGTGGAGTAAAGTTGATTTTATAAGATGCTTAATTTATCTAGATAAAAATTCCACTTTTTAAGCTTGAATATTGGTTTTTTCTCTACAGTTGGGAAATCAAATTATAATCCAAAATCAGTTGCTAGCTTCCTTTTCCCCTTTAGGTGGCAGCAAAATGTTAGCTCCTTTTGATAGCAGTAGCTACCTTCAAATTGTGATGTCAGCTCAGCAGTTTCTTGGCTTTTTTTCCAGTGTGGGGAACTACTTGTTCGTTCAATTTGTACAGTCACTATTTTCTTTTCTCTTCTGGAATAGCCATCATGTTCATTTAGGAATGTGGAATTAATAATGAAAAATACCTCTTATTTTTGAAGTGTCATCCAGAAAAGGCAGATAGATACAGATACCGATATAGATACAGATAATAGCTATAGATATAGATATATATACTGTGAATATATAGGCAGAAGTTGTGGATTCTCTTTAAAAGTAAAAGTTCAGTCCTCTGTTGGGTAAGGGAAGGCAAAAAGGTGCATTTCAAATTTGAAAATATTATATCAATAGTATTTATTTTTAGAATTCTAATGTTTGGTATCAGTTTTCTTCCATTTCAATTTAGAGCTCAACGGTTTATATGTAGTTACCATAGATCATCCTTGATTCAGTTGAAGAAAAATGAATGAAAATATGAAATAGTGAGGAAAAACTTTTTCTTTAGCTCTGGGCTTAAGGAGAGATTGACGGTGCTCATCTTTCAATTGGATATGATCAACCATCTTGTAGGCAGGAATCTACTGTTAAATATTCAGGTAGTCCTCTGGCTACGTCCATTTGTTCAGCAACCATTCAAATTTATGACAGCAGTGAAAAAACAGACTTATGACCAGTCTTTGCCCATACAACCGTTGCAGCGTCCCCGTGGTCATGTAATCAAAGTTTGGTTGCTTGGTGAGTGGCCCACATTTATGGCTGCCCCCAGCTGACCTTTGTCATCTTCTTTGCCTGCCTCCCTCCATTGGGCTCTCTGATGCCGGCTGGCCTCAAGCCCTACAGCACGGGGGGGGGGGGCTCTGTCAGCCATGCTGTGCAGGGCACCCTCACCACTGCCTCTAGCCGCCTTGCCGCATGGGAAGCCCTTGGCCAAATAGCGCTTGTAGCAGGGTAGTGTCACCTCCAAGTGCAGGCAGGGTCCCTTGTTGCCATTCAGCAAGCACAGCGGTGGGCAGGAGGTCTCATCCAATGAGTAGGGAGGTGGGGAGCCATTCAGCTGCTGTTCCTGACGCTGGCACTGCCCAGCACCCTCCAGGTGAAGCACTGGCTTGGCCACAGGCTTGCAAGGCTCAGCTGGCCCTGCTCCACACACTCACTGGCTAAGTTAGTGCTGCAGATGCCCCGCCGCCAGGCATCCCAACCAGGGGAGGTGCTGCGGAAATATCCCTGCCTCGCTGCCCAGCAGGAGGATTGCCTGAGCCAGTAGTGGTGCACAGCAGTGTGGAGGACTTGTGGCCTGGGCCCCTCCCTTCCCAGGAGGGCAGCAGGGGACAGTGCTCTCTGGATGGCTTCCTCCTTTGTGTGGGGCAGTAGCAGCAGAGGAACTTCCTTGTGTGGGGCAGGAATGTGAAGAGCATGTAGAGCCCTCCCGGTTGGCAGTGGGATGAAACTGGTGATGGGGGCAGGCCCACCAGGAGCCCGGTGGCCAGGGAGACAGTGGCAAGGGGCAGGGGCACCCTGCACAGAATGGTGGACAGAGTCCCCACACTGTAGGGGTTGAGACAGTGGTGAGCCCAATAGAGAGGTGATAAGGCAAAGAAGATAAGGTCAGCTTGGGGCAGCAGTGGCGGGGGCAGCGGCGGAGGAATACAGTGACCTCTTCATCTTGGCCATGCTGTGCAGGGTGGCCAAAGGGCAGAGATGTGGAGGAGGTAGGTGAGTGGGAGGAGTTGAAGCAGAGGCAGTTCACACTGGGCAGGAGAAGCATGAGGTCCTGGCCTAATGACCATGCGGTCCTTGCCTAACAACTGCAATCAGGGCTGCTGGGACTGCTGTCGCTAAGCAGTGTGGTCATGTGGTGTTTCACTTAATGACCACTTCTCTTAGTGATAGATATTCCAGTCCCAGTTAGGGTCATAACCTGAGAACTACCTGTAAAGCAATTGATAAATTGTTCCTGGTCCTGACAGTGATCCTGCCATTGGTATCAACATCAGCTTCCATCCATGCCAAAGAGCAACAAATGGAGGGGGATTTTCATTGGAATGACAGCATGGAGATGTGTACAAGGATTTTTTTTTAAGTTGCTATATGTACTATAGGCCTAAGCTTATTTGATCATTCATGGCTTTCAAAAATAAAAACAATACATATTAAATTGCATATCAGTTTGGTCATTTCATTATTTGTTTACTCAAGAGTAAATATTAACACGTAATGCCAATATTTAATTTAGCTACACAAAATGTTAATTTAAAATTTTGAACCAGCCTATGGATCTTTTAGCTCAGCCTCTTGTATGTATTGTCTTTATATTCCCAAACTCATGTAATATTTTAACTCCCTTTGGTATTTTTATTTGATATGAACTTATATTTAAGCAGAGCAAGACCTATTTTTAACTTGATTACAAAGTTAATCTTTTTGAGAACAAGGGGCATCATTTGATT
Organism: Python bivittatus; assembly: GCF_059951505.1. NCBI lineage: Eukaryota > Metazoa > Chordata > Lepidosauria > Squamata > Pythonidae > Python > Python bivittatus. The sequence goes on along the minus strand of NW_028277113.1, from coordinate 31,690,925 downwards.
ATCTTAGGTGAAATTTAGTCTTTTAATCAAATTTTCCAGTGTACAAAGGACTAGAGAGGTGGGTTGAATCATGGCCATTTTAAATTCTATTTAAATAATTCTATTTAAATATTTAAATAATCAAGAACATAGTTTGAATAATTTAACATTTAAATCTAAGTCAGAATGTATATTACTAGTTGCATCTGTAAGTGCAGATTTGATGTAGTGGTTAAGGTACCAGCTTAGAAACCAGGAAACTCTGAGTTCTAGTCCTGACTTAGGCATGAAGCCAGCTGGGTGTCCTTGGCCAAGTCCTTCTCTCTCAGTCCTTGGAGGGAGGCAGCAGCAAACCATTTCCAAAAATGTTGCCAAGAAAACTGCAGAGACTTGTTCAGGCAATCACGAGGAGTCAAGACTGACTTGAAGGCACCACCCCCAAAAAGTTGCATCTATATAAACATATTTATAAAGAGACTACTGATTTTGATATAATTGCAATGATGTATCACAGTATTTAACAGACAAAGGTATAAAACAGCCTTTGACAGTTTGTGTATATCTAGATGTGTGGACTTTTGTTCTCAAAATATGTATTTATAATCACATTTGTACGCTACCCATTCAGAATAATTCTGGGTCATTATAATTATTGCAGGGATGGATTTCTAGAAGTTGACATCCACATATTTAGAAGGTACTTAGATTAGAGAAGGCTGATGTGAAAAGATCACCCAGGCATATTAATGGATGGTATGTCTATCCTGGTATTATTAAGCATTATAAGGAAGATGTGATATACAGGAAGCTGGTAAAATAGAATAATATTTTATTGTATATGGTCTATTGACCTTTTTGTACCAGAATAAAGCCAGAAAGATATTTAAAAATCAGTATTAAAACAAATCTTAAAACTCTTCATGTTTATAGAAGTTATTTTGAGATAATTTAAGTACAAGTATGTACTTATGGATAGCAACTTTACTAGTTTGCTTTCTGCTAAAAGGGTGTTCTGTGACTGGCTATGATGGCTGTGGTAGCCATCTTGTAAAAAATGCCTGACACATTTTGTTCTCAACATTCTAAGTGAGTCCATTGATCTCAGAAGGTTGCTTGCTCCAGATACAAGGGCAACCTGTTTTGGTCTATGAATACTAAGACATTTTTTATCAATTTGTTCTTTAAATTGAATATTTTCTATCTAAGCAGAGGAAAGAATGCCAGAGGGTGCCATGCCCCTGATATCTCATAAACCATTTTAGAGAAGTGAATCAGCTTTTGAGGTGTATTCTGTTCCCTACCTCTGGCTTACAAAGAAAAGGGAGGTATGTGTGTTTGTGTATGTGTGCAGAAAAAAAAATCCCCTCTCACCCTTATGGGTGGTACGTATCTTTCTCAATCTCGGGTCCTCTACCAGAGGCCTGAGAGTTTGAGGGTTCTGCGCGGTATCTTAGCTGTTCCTAGCCCTGCACTCTTCTGGACAGAGAGCCCTGATGTTGTTCCTGGGATCTGTTGGAGTCACTCTCACAGCTTAGGTGTCACAGCCCCGAGTGCTCCTACCAGCACTGGGACCACTTTGGCCTTTACATTCCAAATCCTCTCTAGCTCTTCCTTCAAGGCCCTGGTACTTCTCCAACTTCTTATACTTCTTCCTGATGTTGTTGTCACTTGACACCACTACATCTATCACCACCACTGTCTTCTGGTCCTTGTCTAATACCATAGCATTTTGTTGATTGGATCTGGAAGTCCTACAGGATCTTAGCCTTGGGAGGGTCACACTGTGCAGATGTTCCTGTACACAATGCCAGCTATTTGGTTGTGCCTTTCAGTGTATGCCTACATCTTATACCCTGCCTACATCTTATACCCTGCCACTATGTGTTGGATTGTCTCTGAGGCCTTTTTGCACAGTCTGCACCTTGGGTCCTATCTAATGTGTAGAATCCCTGCTTCTATGGATCTGATGGTTAGTGCTTGTTCTTGTGCTGTAATGATTAGTGCCTTAGTGTCATTTTTTAGTCCAGCCCTTTCCAGGCACTGGTGAGATTTCCCAATGCCAACCATCTCAGCTATCTGTTGATGGTACATCCCATGCAGGGTCTTGTCTTGCCATGGAACTTCCTCTGTTTAAACTTCCTCCCATGTCTGCTGCCACCTCAGGCATTATGTCAGCAGCTCATCTTTGGGTGCCATCTTACTGATATATTCCTGGATGCTCTGGTTTCATCCAGGACAGTGGCTTTGACACTTACCAGACCCCGCCCACCTGCTTTCCGGCTGGTGTAGTCTCTGGGTGTTGGACTTGGAATGGAAACCTCCGTACATTGTGAGGAGTTTCCAGGTCTTCACATCAGCAGCCTCCATGTCCTCCTTTGGCCAGCTCACTATATCGGCGGCAGGGTATCTGATGGCATATGTGTTGATGGCATGGATCTTGTTCTTTCCATTGAGCTGGCTCTTCAGGACCTGTCTTATCCTTTGATGGTATGTGGATGCTATCTTCCTTGCCTCCTTCCTTGCCTTTGTGCTATCTATCTATCTATCTATCTATCTATCTATCTATCTATCTATCTATCTATCTATCTATCTATCTATCATCTATCTTTCTACGCATACATACATGCATGCATACATACATACAAAGAAATCTCGGTCCTAGCTGGAACACCACAGTGAAAGACCAAACAAAATTTGTTGCTTCAAATATCAGTACTTATCTGGATGAATACAACAAAGAAATGGTAAAGTGATTTTTAATTTATAACTAGGCTATATTAAAATATAAGCATTATAACTAAATATTTTAAAACATGCATTTTAAATCTATTAAAATCTATAGATTTTTTTTTTCAACTTGCACTGGGGTGGTAACACATTGTGCCACTTACCTACTATTATCGTGAGGAATTGCTTTGGAGAGAATGCACTGGTAGCTGTTTGGTTTCGTTTTATGTTTCCTAGAGATAATATATAATAGATTTCTCCGGGTGCTGTAATATACTGATTAGTGTTTTCTATGTATATTTAATATGGAGTATTTATGCAGTGCTATAATTGAGTATAGGTGAAGCTATTGTGGCTATAGGTGAAGTTATTGTGGATTTTGATGTCACGCAATTTGCTTTTACTCATATTGTTTTGCTTTATCCATTGATACTGAGTGTGTACTTCACAATTTCCAAAGTTATATTAGGACTGGTAGCACAGAGAAACCTACGATTCATGTTATGCACAGTGATAGATTCTGACTGTTGTATTATATAAAAGCTCATTCATCCATGCGCGTTGCCTAATTGATGATTATTTGAATTTACATATTTGAATTTACTGGTAAAATGGCACAAGTAGGCCTTCTCCTATACAAATGTTTTTCAGTACAGTAGTTTGCAGATTGATATACAAGTTATTAAGTAGTAACTAAAAAATGTTAATGTGAAATAATACAACTGACATTATTAATGTTTTCCTTTTTAGTAATAGCATATAGATATTACATTAATTTAATTTTCAGTAGTGTAAATAATATATATTAATAGGCTATTAATAGCCGATTTCTGTTCCTAGAAAGAAAGAGCTACAGTTCTTTATTATCTACATTTGCCTTAGTATTATTTTCATTTTTATTTTTTAGGTCTGTGTTGGATATTTTGTAACAGCTAAAAATAAGCAGATATCAATTTTGGATAGTGCTGGTTGCCTGGAACCTAATTACAGTGATTTCACACTAGGTAATCAATCTCTTTTTCTGTTTTTCTCAACTTGTATTTTGTTCAAATATTGAGATCTCTTTCATATATATATATATATACACATACATACATACATACACACACACACACATACATACACACACACAAATATACATACATACATACATACTCTGTGTGTGTGTGTGCACGTGTATATATGAAACATGGAAACTTTCATGGGAACTATATCTGTTTTCATTGTACCTTTGATTTTTTCCCTCAGAAAATGTCCCATTTTTGAAAGCCAGTTTTATAATGTTTTTGGAAATGTTGAAGCCATAGAAAAAGTACCCTGTGTAGAAAGGTAGGATATACATTGAAATAATAACAACAGTTTATAAATATTTCAGGAAACATGCAGTTCTTATTTTATCAAACAAACATTCAAAATATATTTTATACTTCATATTGTCATATTGTACAATTTAATATATTTAGCAAGGAATGTGCTCATTATGAATTATTTTGTACTCCTTAGAGCACTATAAGTTACCAAGAGCAAAGATGTCAAACATGCGGCATGCAGGCTACATGTGGCCCACAGCACTCCCGAGTGCAGCCCGAACTAGATTAAAATGCAGTTGGGTAATATTTAAGAAAATAAAATAAAAATACAACAAAACATGGACAGTGTTACATTTTAAAATGAAGTAATAATAAATTTAGTCACCAGTCACCAAAACTCTGGGCTTGCGACTCGCAAGGAGTCCTGCACAAGCTCACTGCCTCAGCTTAATTGCAGCAGCAAAGATTGCTTGATACTGCCTTGGCATGGGCTGAACAGGAGCACCATATGACAAGAGTTCCCTCTCAGTCTGCTCTACAGCAACCTCAAACACCCGTGGCTGCTGCAATTAAGCTGAGGCAGCAAGCTTGTGCTTTTCACTGGACGGCAGGCAGGCAGGCAGGCAGCCAGTCTTGCACTAGTAGTCGATCTACTCCAGATCCCAGAGCTTCCAGTACATGAAGGAGCACCTCTCTCCAAAACAGGTTGAATTAATTTCTCTGTTCCCTTCAAAAAAGGTTGAATTTTCCTCCTCCCTCCAAAACAGGTAACATTCATTTCTCTCCTCCCTCCAAAATAAATTGCATTCATTTCTCTTCTCCCTCCAAAAGAGTTTTAATTTCTTTCTTCCCTCAAAACAGATTTAATTCATTTCTCTTTTTCCTCCAAAAAATGCTTAATTAATATCTGTTGAGTTTCAGGCTGTACAAGGTCCATGATCATTGTTAAATGTATAAAAAATTCAGTTTTTAAATTAATAATTGAAGTTTAAATAAGTTCAGAATACATCCAGAGAAGAAGGAAAGAATGGGAAAAATGAAAGGGGGTGATTTTTGTATAATACTTTTCTTTTTTTTCTTTTTTTAAACATTTTTCTTACCTTTCTTAAGTGTGTGTCTTCAGGTCAATGTTGACTCCTGGTGACTGCCTGGACAAGTCCCTGCAGTTTTCTTTGCAAGCTTTCAGAAGTAGTTTGCCATTGCCTGCTTCTTAGGGCCGAGAGAGAGTGACTGGCTCAAGGTCACCCAGTTGGCTTTGTGACTAAGGCGGAATAGAACTCATGGTCTTCCGGTTTCTAGCCTCATGTCTTAACCACTACACCAAACTGACCTTTATATTATGTTATATTACATTACATTACGTTACAGTATCAAATTCCAAAAGAAAGAAAGAGATTTAAATGCTTACAAATATTGATTGCAGTTATCAATGACTGCTGAGTTTATATGATAATCTGTAAGCATGTATGTGTAGAGCCAGTTTGGTGCAGTGGTTAAGGAGTCAGACTAGAAACCTGGAGACGGTGAGTTCTAGTCCTGCCTTGGGCACAAAGCCAGCTGGGTGACCTTGGGCCTCTAATTTCCCCCCTCCCCAGGAAGAAAGAATTGGCAAGTTAATTGCTTAAAATGCTGCCAAGAAAAGTGCAGGGGCAGTTGCCAAGAGTCGAAAATAACTTGAAGGCACAACTTTTGAGCGTGTGTTTGACATACTGTTATACTTTCTAGCTTCTACGCTTTAACTAAGAAATACATAAATATTTTAACATGTCACTATTACATGTATTTGCAGTTTACTCATATTCTTGTATTCTGGCACACAAATTTGTACTTCGTGTGAGAAAAGTTACATAAAACATTTTTTTTCTATACATGGGATGTCAGAAATTAGAGGGGACATTGCAGGGAAGTGATAAGTAGGAGTAGGAATAGGAAGTAAAGAGGTTGCATGATAATTCGGCGGTAGGCCAGGCAGAAGTTCCGAGTGGGGAGGTGGGGAAATATATACGATATATACACGCACACACACACACACAAATATATGTGTGTATGTTTGTATATATATATGTGTGTGTATATATGCGCATATATATGTGTGTGTGTGTGTATACATTGTATACATTTAAATATATATAAATACACATAAATATTGAAAACAAATATCAAATTCATAATAGTTTCTTTTTTTATGTATTATATCTAGTTCCCATCTGATTTTAATGTGTTGATGTATTAATAAAAAAATAAACATATAAATATGTGCAGTTTTCTAAGTCAACATGCGGCCCACAGGGATCCTTATGTATGATTTAGTGACTCCTGTTTCTATTTCAGTTTGACACCAATGACCTAGAGTATAAGATCTGTGCTCACACACTCTGTATGCTGATGCAAACATACTATCTCTTTTGTCATCGTGGCACATTTGATAAGACAACAAAAGAGATCTAATTTGAAAGATCAGTCTCAAGACCAATTCCATAATCTATTTCTAATACTAAACTTAATATTTTCACATAAATTCTTTCTTTAGAAAGAAGAAGAATAGATCTATTTAAATAATAAATAAATAAAAATCAGGAATTATTTCTGGTTGGCTTATTATAGAAATTTTGTGAGGAGGCTCTAAATTTATATATAAGTAATGGATTACATTAGAAATAGCTTAGACCTCAGAATATTATTAATAAATAGGAACATTTGAAGCCAAATATCAGAACATGCGTTGTCTGTTAATGTAATTAAATGATAGCAACATGTACTTATTTCATTATACTATATAATAACTATTTAAGAGCTCGGTATTGTTTCATTGTTGTATATAAGTTATATATTTTATAGAGAGAAAAAATCAGTCTTCTGTATCATTTACCACATTTATGATCTGGTGCATCTTAATATATAATATATACTTGAAAATAATAGTGTAGGTTGAGCTAATTCTATGCAGAATTTGTGATTTTTTTCATATAAAAATAAATAAGATGTGATATGTGCCAGACTTTGTCTCACATGCTATCCACTTCACTGGTGTGGTAGCTTGGAGAAATCAGAATTTTTTGTTCTGTGCATAGTTTGCTATTAAAAAAAAACTATTCTTAACTGTGATTTGCAGAAAGAAGATAATTTATGAATCAGCTACTATGATGCAGTGATTAAAGTGGTGAACCTGGTTCTTCCCAGTCTTAATCCAAATCCACTATCATTCCTGAAAACCACTACTTGACTTTGGCCCAGTTACTGTCTCTCAGTCCAAGCAAACAAATAGTTATTTTGAGAACATAAAGGGAGCTCTCATTGGCTGGTGTGGGTCTTCTGGGCTGTGTGGCCGTGTTCTGGAAGTTTTGTTTCCTAATGTTTCACCAGCACCTGTGATCGGCATCTTCAGAGTGCAGGAGCACAGACAGGAGCAGTTCTCTCTGTGCCCAGGGTGATGTGACCCTTTTGTGGGTATTTATAGAGATCTGAGGGGGGGAGGGACACCCTGAGTGAGGGACACCCTGGCACTCATCAAATAGATCTTCCCAGAAGACATCACAGCTTTATCTCAGCACTGCCTAACAACCAGTTACTTCCTATGGGATAATGAGTACTACGAACAGATGGACGGTGTCGCCATGGGAAGCCCCCTGAGCCCAGTCATAGCAAATTTCTACATGGAACATTTTGAAAAACGGGCTTTAGAAACCGCACCCGTTACCCCAACAGTCTGGTTCCGATTTGTGGACGACACCTTCGCAATTTGGAGTCAGGATGAAGAAGACCTAGAGAAGTTCCTGAACCACCTAAACAGCGTCCACCCCAATATACAATTCACCATGGAAAAAGAAGTGGACAGCCAACTTCCATTTCTAGACATGTTGGTCATACGCAAACCAGACCTCAAATTAGGACACAAAGTCTACAGAAAACCCACCCACACAGACTGGTACCTACACAAAAACTCGAACCACCACCCACGTCAGAAAAGAGGCATTATCAAAACCCTCATGGTTAGTGCCAATTGGATCTGCGAAACCCAATTCCTAAACTCTGAACTTAACCACCTTAATTGGGTCCTACAAGCGAATGGCTACTCCAAGAATGAAATAAAAAGAGCCATCAAACCAAGAAAAACAGCCACCCACCAACGAAGTATTTCTGCCCTACATCAAAGGGGTCACAGACCGCATGGGAAAACTGATGGAAAAACACAATTTCCAAACAATCTTCAGACCTATCAGAAAAATACAAGAAGTGCTAAAATCAGCAAAAGGCAAAAGGGATCCCCTCACCGCCGCAGGAGTATACCGCATACCATGCAGTTGCGGGCAAGTATACATCGGGACCACAAAACGCAGCATCCATACCAGGATAAAAGAACACGAAAGACACTGCAGACTACAGCAACCAGAAAAATCTGCAGTAGCTGAACATGCTCTCAAGGACACTGGACACAAAAGCCTATTTGAAAACACAGAGATACTGGACAACACCAACAGCCACTATACCAGGCTATACCGGGAAGCCATTGAGATTCACAAACACCAGCACAGTTTCAATAAAAAAGAGGAGAGTCTAAAAATCAACAAAACCTGGCTACCAATCCTGAAAAATACAGCCTGCAAAAGGTCAACGAACTCAGCTCAACCACCAGGACATGTGAACAGTTCACACAATGAACTTGCTAATCACCCCTAGCAGCCCCTCGTTAACAATTCAATAGAAGAAAAAACCCTGCCTAATCCCCAGGAAGATACACACAGATGCTGACACCAAAACAAGCAGCCACTCAGTAACCCAACCCCCCCAATCCCCCCCTTTCCCCCGCCCTCAGATCTCTATAAATACCCACAAAAGGGCCACATCACCCTGGGCACAGAGAGAACTGCTCCTGTCTGTGCTCCAGCACTCTGAAGATGCCTGTCAGAGGTGCTGGCGAAACGTTAGGAAACAAAACTTCCAGAACATGGCCACACAGCCCGGAAGACCCACACCAGCCATCGTATGCCTGCCGTGAAAGCCTTCGACAGTACAATGGAGTTCTCATTGTAAAGCTACTTTGAGCTCCAATGAAAATAAATAAATACATAAAATAAAATTGTTTCCCTAAACAATTTTTTAAATAATAAAACTGTACTCTTTTCATAGAGCCAGTTTGGTGTAATGTTAAGGCACTGGGCTGGAAACTGGGAAACAGTGAGTTCTAGTCCTATCTTAGACACAAAGCCAGCTGGGTGACCTTGGGCCAGTCACACACTCTCAGCGCTAGGAAGAAGGCAATGGCAAATTATTTCGAAAATCTTGCCAAGAAAACTGCAGGGGCTAGTCCAGGAGTTAACAATGACTTGAAGGCTCACAGGAAGAAAAACAAAACAAAAAAACAAAACTCTGCTCATTGTACTATACCAAAGTAGGATTCAGTGGTTGACACTGTTAGGCAGCTTTTTTATTTTATGCTAAACTATATTTTTGTGTTACTTATACCATTAGATTATATAATTATAACCTAATTATTACATAATTAGGCATGTGTCTGAAATATCCTTGTGTCAAATAATATCTTAGTTTGGGGAAGTGTTATTTGTATATGTTTATATACTGACTCACACTGTCTTTTGTGAAATTAAGAAATGGAAGGTTTACTCAATTTGAAACTGACTTCTCATTTTAAACTTTATTACCAGTTTCTTTAACAAAAGATATAGCAACCTGAATAGTTATTAGAAGAACAGAGGCTGTTAAGTTCTTATTAATGTGTTGCAGGAGCAACATATTTAACATATTCTCAGAGTGAACTCTTGCTTGCTTCCTTAAAATATTCTGCATCATATGAAAGGGATCTACAACTATGCAGATTTCTTTTTGTAAAAAAGAAAGACAGACTATCCAGAATACTTAATTGTTGAAAAACAAAACATGGTTTATGAAAACTCACTTTTTTCCTGTTTCAGGTTGAAGAAGTAAAAGGGGATTTTTCTATTCCTATATACCTGTAATGAAGTTAAAAAATGATCTTTAGCCAGCTGGAAAAGGTTTTCTAGTTACTCAGGATAATATCAAAATCTTAAGAGAAAATCAGATCTACGGAAAAAAATAATACATTGTCACTTAGTTTATCTAATAATTTACATAGCACTGTGTAATTGCACTGTGTCCATTTTTACTTTTAATTCTTTAATAGTGTACTTTACTATTGCTGGCAAACATACCCTATATGATACAGCTTGAAATTGAATTGCTGAGCAAATTCGTAATTATGAGGATTGCTAACCACACAGGAAGCTCTAACATACATGTAGTCCTCACTTAAGAACCACAATTGGTACCAGTGACTCTGTCACTAAGTGACTTGGTTGTTAAGCAAGACATCACGTGACCGCAAGGGGGTTACAAGTTCACTTCCGCTGCGGTCATTAAGTGAATCACCCACGCTCATTAAGTGAGACATCATGTGACCATGACTTGCGATTTTACTGCCAGCTTCTCTATTCACTTGGCTTGTTAGAAGCCTGCTGTGAAGCATGCAAATGACAATCACATGATTGTGGGACACCGTGATGATCATAAATGCCAGTCAGTTGCAAAGTGCCCGAATTTCTTTTCTTTTCTTTTTAACAGTAATTTTATTAAAAATTATAATTACAACAAAAATCTAATACAAACTTTAAGAAAAAGAATTAAAAAAAGAAGGTGCAGGAAAAAAGAAGAAAAATAGAAAAATAGAAAAGAAAGAAAAAATAAAAATATGGAAAAGGAAAACAAATATATAAAAAAATGACTTCCCCCTTTATCACAAGTAGAAATAAACAAATCCTTAAAGCCTCATCATTTCAGTCCTGATGTCAGCAAAAGTCCATTAAGGGTTACCAGAGATAACAACATCTCTATTTTAACCTTGATCAAATAAACCAACTATATATTCCTTCCTTTTACCTCTAACAATTTTGATCTTTAGTCCCTTCAAATAATGTCCTAGAACTTGATTTCTTTCTTTTTTTTGTCCTTTCTCAAAAAAATCTTCAAAGCTTTAACAAGCCTTTTTTGTAAATCCAATATAATAAAATTACCCAAGTCACCCTCTTGGTTTGCTATTTGTATATCTCTCTTAATTATTAAGACATCAACCAGTTTCTTTTGTATGTCCAGTATGATATCTTTTTCCATGTAATTCTTGTAGTCTGTTATTTTTAAATCCACTTTCAAATCAGTCTCAGTCTTGTTCCTCTTCCATAACATCTTTTAAACACAGTCTGTGTATGGAGGCAGACACTCTTAAAATTAACTTCTGGGTCCATTGTTCAAAAATATCCTTCAGTATATCCAATATTAAAATGTTTTGCTTCATTCTGTATTTGTAGTTGAATTTAAGTGTTCTTCTCCTTTAATTGTAATTCTTAGTTCCTTTGAGTTCCCTCTGGTGTCCAGTTTTTAAAGTCTTATCTTATTATGTCTTTTTTTAAAGAATTCAAAACAAAAGCATTTTCCCATAGGAAGGATTCTTTATAAATAATTCCAAAATCTTATTTCAAATTTATCTGGACCCTTAGTCTGTTTGTAACTTTCTAAAATCAAAGTTTTAATCACCCTTTTAATCCAAAAAAAAAAATTTTTTTAAGTCCTTAAACTTGTATTTAAAATTTCATTCACTAAGGATTGAAGGAAACTCACCCAGTGCTGTAAAACCTATTGATCCAAAGGTTCCTAATAGTTGAAAAGCAGTTAGCAAGCAATTTCTGAAAGTGCTTAGAAAAGGAAGTATGTGAACCCAGTGGTTTGAGCAACATGGCTATTCCCTTGTCTCCCAGAGCTCTAAACCCCTGGGAGACCACTGTCTTGTGTTCTCTTCACAAGGAGCAACTGCCTGGAGCACTTGTGGGCAATCTCAAGTCCTCTAATTGTCCGGAGAGGAATTATCAAAGAGCTGATCTACTTGCTGGCTTTTCATTCTGCCACGGTCGTCAGCTCCACTTTTTTTGGAGCTGTCTACAGTCCGCCATTTCTTCCCCAGGAGTCACAAAGTGCCTGAATCTCAATCACGTGACCACGGGAACGCTGAAATGGTCATAAGTATGAGGATCAATCTTAAAGTTATTTTTTCAGTGCAGTCGTAACTTCAAACAGTTACTAAACAAGGCAATCGTTAAGCGAGGACTACCTGTACATGCTGGTTAGTAATATATGGATGTATGTGTGTATAGTTTATGATGCTACATTAACCCCCAATATTTTTATTAAGCAGCTGAAAATGATCATGGACTGAGTCTAATTCTTTGAGTATTGCCAGAGAGAATGCCAGTCACCTCATCTCCACCATTAACACAGGGGGTTGTTTTTCAGGTCATTATCTCTATCAGATGAATAAGGATAACAGAAACATATATCTACTATATTTATGTTTATAAGAGCCTTGATGTAATTTAATTATACTACTAAATCTAAACAATTCCATAAACAGTGTATTTCTTATCTGTGTAGCTGAATAATTTCATACATGCAGGTGATTATTTTTATTTCTTTTTCTTTTTTTACTTGGCAGATACATAATGAGCATATTGATGCAAGATAAATTTAGTGAACAACTATAAAATGCCCAGGTTTGGGTCAACAAAGACAGTTCAAGTTCAGAATTCTGTCAGCGATAGCACCATGGTGGAGAAACCAACTGGAAGAAAGGTATAAAAAGAAACTTGATTAAGATTACATTTTAGCTAATTTATGGAAATATAGAACCTTTGTGAGTCAAAAAAAAAATTAGTTGAAGAAACGGTTTTTAATGGTACCAAAGAGAGCTGTTGTAGGCACTTGCTAAAAGAAACCCTACTCCTTTGATAAGTTGTTATTGCTTATTGTAATTTTTCTTTTTATAAAACATTTCAGTGCATCGTATGTAATAATTGGTGAAATTGCTTGAAGGTAAACTTGCTCCTTCATGCAGTATACTGAAGATGATGTTTCATAGCATTAATTTTAATGTTTAAAACAGCAATAATATAAGGGTGAGATGGGGAATTGTAGTATAGGAATTACCACTTCCTATGCTATCTCAGCAAACACCAGCCAGTGTGAAATATTGGAAGAGGAGAAAAATTATGAAACAACTTGAGATTTATTTTTCTCAGGAAAGATTTTGTCAAAAGCAGGGATCACTGATGAGTCATTTCCTGTCTGTGGAGGGGAGGTCTGCAGTATTTGTAATCCCTGGAATACTCATTCAGGAACAATAGGTTCATAGTTTTAATATGTGGTGAAGCTGAAATGTTTAAGATATTTAACTTTTTTTCCAAGAAGGATTCATTATATAATATTAATACTTGCCTAAGTGAATTTTAATTTACTTTATTCTCATTAAGGTTTCAAAGGGAACCATAATTTGATAAAATAATTTTTGTTGTTTTAAATAATGTTAGTTTAATAAACCAGTCCTGAACTAAAGTTGATGGTGTTTCCACACCAACATTTGTAACTGAAACTCTTATTCTGTGTACACTTTTTATGGAGAATTACTGGTTGGTATTTTCTGTTCCCATGCATACATTCCATTAAAAAATATTCTTCCCATTTCAGTTTCCCTGAATTTGTGCATATCTTTGGCCCTGAATGTTATCAAAATTTCATGTAGATCCTACTGACAAAGTTATCCAACATGAAATGTGCCAGTATCATTCTCCCCCCCAACTTCAAGCAATTCAATTAAAGGGATACCTATGGTCAGCTGTTTTGATACTTCATTAAATAATCAGTGCTGATATGGGCCAGCTCTGCCCTTTGTAAATCTCACAAACTTTAGCTTATGTCATTAACAGTGAGATTCTTATCAGATAGATTATAGACCATGTCCTGCTCAAATGAAATTTCTGAAGACTTCTATAAAAGTCTTCTAGTCTGGAAAAGATTACAAAAAAATATGTCTAAAGCTCTGGGGCTCAACTGATTCATAATCAGAGACAGTCTTGAAACATGGAACAATAGTGAATCTTCCCAAGATTGTGGTTCTGTCAAAACCATTCCAAGTTGCAGCATAGAATCATACAGGAAATCATGAGGCATGACAAAACATTCAGAGATCTGCAGGCCTTTTGTTTTCCGTTTGTGTGTGTGTGTGTGTTGGGATCAAAACATAGGAGTTTTAGAAAAAAGCTTGTTCAGTTTGGTTTTTGTATGTGAGAAGGGCCTGTATGGAGTCATAGGATCTTCAGACTCCCTTTGGGTGAGAAGTTGTGGTGAAAGTAACAGCAGCAGCAGCAGCAGCAGCAAAGCCTGGCAGCACAGAGTGTTGGGCTGGAGATGCTGTCATTCAGCTGATGAAGATTTGGTTTTGTGCTTGTGATAGCAATAGAGATAGCTACATTTTTCTTCCAGATGGTGGTGGCACATTTGGCTGGGCTGGATTCCTCTTGTCTTCTTGAGAGGCAACAATGGTGTCAATCTGGGGATACCCTCACTTGGTGTTCTGGAGAGTGTGAGCACCCAGGAAATAGTACTGAGAGACAACAGGAGCAGGTGATGACTCACTGGAGGGCAGGACTGCTGTAATGTTGCAGTACCTTTCATGCTGGTAGTACCATCTTGCCTGGTACATACTGCAGTGGGACTAAGGGGAACTGGAGTGTGTATTATTTGTTCCGACACTCCACAGTTCCAGAATTTGCCATCTGTGTGTTCAAAAAATGAGCTGTGGTTACATATAGAACTTGTGATCTGTGCTGAAAATAGGTTAGTGGTAAGGATTGAGGGTCTGATGATGACTGTAAATGTTTACTCTGGTGGGTGATAGTGACTCTCCAGTTTTCCCAGCTCACTGCTTGTGAACATGATTTAGGCCTCAGGCTACTCCAGTGATTGAAAGGGAGGACAGAGAGTGGCATCCTTTTGGTGTATGGATACTAACGAGGTAGGTAGGCTGACTGTTGAGACTAGAGATGCTGAGTGCTGAGTAGAAGGTCCCAAAGAACTGGTTAGACAGCTGGGGGATAGTTATATGATCAGAGTGTGAGTTGAGTCCCTTTGGGAGGGAGAGAGGACATGGTAGGATTAGTGTGTTGAGGGTAGGGGCAGGCTGTAATATCGCCATGGTGATGGGCAAGGGAGATACAGTGGGAGATGGATCAAGTTACTGTCAGGGAAGGCAATCTTGACATCTTATAGAGATTCTGCATTCCAGCTCTTGTGCTTAGGCCCAGTTCCCAGCCTTTGGACCTTCAGTGTCCCAGGCTTTGACTGTTTTGCTATTGAATGTCAGGTTGATATGTAATAAGCCGTCCTCTTCCATGAACTGATAGAGAGGGATCCCCTCTTGGAAATATGCTGACTTGGGTTTTAAGTGTGGCCCAATCCCAGTGCACGGACAGGGAGTAGCTATTGGCATCTGAGAGACCCTGGTGGCTTTTAGGCACTGCTCCATAGCTAAATGGTTATGAGTTTCTACTAGTGAGATTGGGCTCTAGGGGTCAGATGGGACTGCTGTTACTATACCAGCCTTCCTGCTATGTTGCAGCCTCCGTATCTGAGCTGCTTGAGACTGTGGCTGGGTTGGCAATGGAGTTCCCCAAACTGATAGTACTGAGCAACTTCCTCTTCTCTGGGCACGAGTTCAGAAGCGGCTTGGGAAAAGAAAAGAAAAGAAAAAGCCAGTTTGGTGTAGTGATTAAGGTAGCAGGCTAGAAACTGGGAGACCGTGAGTTCTAGTCCCACCTTAGGCACAAAGCCAGCTAGGTGACCTTGGGCCAGTCACTCTCTCTCAGCCCTAGGATAGAGGCAGTGGCAAACCACTTCTGAAAAAACTTTGCCAAGAAAACTTCAGGGACTTGTCTAGGTGGTTGCCAGGAGTCAACACTGACTTGAAGGCACACACACACACAGGAAAACCCCCCCCCCCCAATAACAGTGATCACACACTACACCTAGTTTTTATCTTGGGGCAGTGGCATTGATCTCAAGTTGAGGGTTGTTACCATCATTCCCTTGTCATGGTCAAATCACTCTTTGGTAGCCTTAGAGTTTTCTGCAGCTGCTCCTTGCTACAGGGAGGAAGAATTAAGTTTGCCCAGGTGTCTGATAGACCTCCTCGGGTTTTAAAGAGAACTTGGGCTTGTTCCTGAGACTCTGATGCACATTTCAACTGAGGTGTTAATCACCACCTGGAATGAGGTGGAAGGGGTGACAGCCTTGGAACAGATTGTACTTGTATGGACTTTCTCTGTCCATGCATTCCAGAAAGTTCTCTTGTTTTCAGGGGCATCTGGGAAGGTGAAGCACAGAAGAAGACGAAGCGCAAATCTGATAAAGTACAAGTAAAAACCCTTTCCTCATGATTACCTTAAGGGTTATTTTGGACCTAATCTTGTCCAATGGAGAGGAATAAGTCAGTGAATTGAAGGTACCAGGCACCTTGAGAAAAAGTAATCACATCAGTGGAAGGCAGGTGGAACTTTACATCTAGTGGTTGAAATGGAGTTTTCCAAAAATGTGACATGAATTTAATAGCAAAAGCTGTTCAGCAGTGGAACTGCGCCTTGGGAGGTGGTGAACTTTCCTTCAGTGGAGGTGATAAACAGACTGAATGCCCATCTGTCACGGATGTTGTAATAGTGGATTGGCGGGGGAAGGAGGGGGAGTGGATAAGGAAGAAATCTAAGGAGATGGTGAACACATTATCTTCAGAAATTAAAGATTCATGGAAAAAAATATAATAGAACAAGCTCGGTTAATATATATAAGCAGTTAGAAAGGAAAAGGAGAGCTTGATATTTTAGAAACTGACAAAATATCAACCCAGAATGTATTCTTAAACAAAAATATTATGAATTTGACAAAAATGTTAGGTTATTCAGAAATAAGTTTCAACAAGCAAATACACACACACACACACACACACACACACACTGTTCTTCCATACCTCTCCTAAAATACAAATCCTTCAAATATCAAGGAATTATTGTCACTGAAAACATGAACAAACTGTTTAATAATAATTTTATCCAAATGTGGAAACATTTTTTAAAAAGAAATGAAAATCTGGGTAAGAAATATTGAAATATTCTGGGTCAAATTGGGTCAGTTAAAATGATGGATCTTTCAAAATTAATTTTTTTTATTTCAAACTCTTCCAATAGAAGTGCCAGATAAAATATTAACATAATGGCAAAGAAAAATCAAACTTTTTATTTCAGTACTAAAAAAAAAAAAAAGATCATATACAGTATAGACCTCAGAAAAAAGGAGGGTGGGAAATTCCATTTTGTAAATTATATTATCTGGCAGCATATTTGGGATATATTATTCTTTCACACTGAAAGATCCAACAAGACAATAGATAATTAGAAAATATACAGGACACAAATCTATAAGCCAGATTTTTTTTCACAAAATAATTTATAAAAATAGGTAATATAAATTCTATGTTCTCAAAAGCTGCATTTCAGGTTTGGAAAAAAAGATATGCAGCTTTGATAGAAGGCTAACACCTTTACTGGTATATTCAGTATTTTATAATCAAGATAGATCAACTCAATTGAAGCCTTGGAAAGATTTCAGTGGCAACAGAATAGGAGACTTCTACAATAATTAGACACTACATAGTAAAGAAAATAGGTTCCCATCTATCTTGGCTAACGTGGCTCCGACTTAAATCCTTTTTTTTTTTAATAAGAAGGATATAAAAGAGTCAGCATCTCATTGTTTAACTATTTTTGAAAAATTAATTATTAATTACCCTTCTCAACTCAAAAGAACAATCTCAAAAATTTATAGATTTTAATTAGAATTGGAGGTGGGTGACTTCCATAGGCTTAAAAGAAGCTTGGGATACAGATTTAGGAAAACAACTGAAGGAAAAGAAATGGCAAACTAGGTGGATTTTTTTTTTTTTTAATCATCTTCCATATTAGAGATGCAGTGGAAGTTACTACATTGCTGGCATTAACTCCAAATATATTAGCACAAATATCTTAAAATTATTGGAGGGATTACACTCAGAAGGGAATATTTTTTCACATGTGCTGGACTTGTGAAAATGTGGTGCCTTATTGGAAGATAATATTTAAAGAAGTTAAAGTAATAACTAAATAATAAACAAGAAGTAGAAAATGTACCAGAGTTGGGATTATTACACATTTTTCAGGCAGATAACTCTAAACCAAACAAAAAGGAGTTTATTGTTTTCTTACTCCTGGCTGCAAATTTAATAACTGCTCAAAAGTGGAATTTTTTAGATGATTATCACTAATATGATAATGTTAATATCACTAAGTATGGTAAATTGCTCTTATGAAAAAAGTTACAGATAAAATTCAATTGTTAATTTCTCAGAGGGATGAATCACATTTTTATTGGATCTGGAAAGATTATATGTTATGCTAATAATAACTTTGATAAATTTGGCATTATATGTAAACTATAACTGAATATTGAAATATATTGTTCTGGGCTGGGTTTTGTTTTTGTTTTTTTGTAATTTTTGTTCTTGCCTTATGGAACATTAAAAATAAAAATAAAAAACATGCTATATATCAGGTGGAAAAGCACAGTTTGGTTTTTAAAAAATTCTTGGCCTCTGAGGGCATGGGGGCATGACCACTAATATACTAACATCACAAGGGTGGGCAGGGCCAAGATATTTAGTCTGTTCAAGGAGAGTTGGATGTGGGGAGGGGTTTAAAGCATGAAATAGTTTATGCTACACCTCACAAACATTGTAGCATACCCATTACACTCTGTGTTTTGGCCAAAAAAAAAAGAAAAAAAAATTACATTACTGATTTTGAAATAATTGGGAACAACAGTGTGATTTAGGAATACACTGAGACATGGAGCTGGAGTTGCATGTGGTCCCTAGGGTTAAAGTTATCCACCCCTGCTATATATGGAAACAAACCAGACATTTTACCAGGAGTCAGCATTTTATGTTTCTGAATATACTGGGTAGCTATCTTTCTAGATGATTGAGATAGATGGTTCAAGAAAACAAACAGTTATGAATAGACAAAAGTTAAGAGAAACAGAACCAAACATTTGATAAGCTGAGATTTTGCTCAGGCTAGGGCATTAGAATAGTTTGGTTCTGAATAATGAGAAGATACTTAGGAAGGTTTTGACTCTATTCATATAGATCTGCTTAATGAAAATTGTACTACAAGAGTACGCAACTAAAATGTTCACATGATTTAGTGTTGGGAATACTTTAGGATTGGGCTATTTGTCTCATCTTGGCTCTTGATGCCTACTGTACAGATTTTTCTCATAAATTAGGCTGCTGTACAGTGGCTCAGCTTTCAGTTTCTGAGAAATGATAGATAATTCCATGGGAACAGATCCCTTTAGTCTAACAGAGGTTCCCCGATTGAAGACACACATATCTTACCTTATGTTCATCAGTGTTGTGATGCATAACTAGGTTCTTCTGCTTTCCTCTGGATCATCATTCTTCCTAGCAGCCTAACAGAGTGATCAAGGAAAAATACATGACATGGTTTAGCATGAACACAGAGCCAGTATATTTTAGCTTCTGAATTAATGTGTTAAAAAATGTTGTTGTAAATTGTTGCATTCTAATATTCCTGTGTTATCCAATTTTTTAAAAAAATAATACATTGCTGTAATAAAACATAATTTTCATAGCTAGTCTACTGAGTATAAATAGGGAATTTTTTCTTGAGGCTTTTAAGACCTATTGTGCCCAAACCCCAAAAACGTTCTGCTTGCAGGTTCAGCATGTTTTATTGCTTCTGCATTGTGCAACTGAGAGATTGTGTAACTGAGAGGGAATTGTCCTTTAAGTCACTTTTTATATGAAGAAAGCCAGGTTTTTCCCCACTTTGGAGGCTTGGTTTGAATTTCTGACCACAATAGTGTTCGTCCATAAACTATCCTGAACAATAAAATAATCTAGTAGCAGTTTCCTATAAATGTATATTAAAAGAAAGTCCTACAGAGTATATCTGTGCTTATTCTGTAACAAATGTTATGGAGTTTCAATCTGAATCAGCGAGGACATTTTTGATTGATATGACTGCACTGAAAGCTTACTTCTGAATACAGGTAGTCCTCAGTTAACAACAGTAATTGGGACCAGAATTTCCGTTGCTAAGTGATGTGGTCATAAAGCATGTCACGTGACCACATTGCTTAGTGATGGCACTCCCCATTGCTGTTGTTAAGTGAGGATCATGGGTTGTTAAGTGTCAGGCGGTTTGCAAGCAGGCAGGTAAGGCACAGCGTGAGCATGATGAGGCTGGGAGTGGCTGCTGCCAGGCAGGGGAGGGTGTGAGAGTGGCTGACGTGCAGCAGCATGAGCACAATGGGGCCAAGAGGATGCACAAGTGGCCTGCAAGGCATGGCGCAAGTGGGGCCAGGGGTGGCTCCTGCCAGGCAGGGAAGAGTGCACAAGTGGCCTGCATGGCAGGGCCGGGGTAGCTGCTGCTGGGCAGGGGAGGATATGAACGACTTGCCAGAGTGACTTGAAAGCTTCCCTGCTTGTGGGAAGCCAACAAGGAAGGTTGCAAATGGTGATCACGTGACCATGGGACACCGCAACTGTTGTAAGTACAAGTGGGATGCCAGGTGCCCAGATTGTGATCACATGACCGTGGGGGTGCTGGGATGGCCAGAACTTCAAGGACCAGTCATTAAGTACCACTTGTTCAACGCCATTGTAACTTCAAGTGGTTCCTGAACGAGTGACCATTAAATGAGGACTACCTGTTGTTATTAATTTAGCTATGGGAAGGACATTTTCTGATGGAAAGAGGCATATAAATTGTAGCATTTTATAATTTCAAGGAATCCTTCCATTTTCATTGTCAGTTATAATAACAGTCCATGTCCAGATAAAGCAAAAATAAACAAATGAACCTTTAGACACTGTCCTTACCAAATTATTTATTTACAAGGCATACATGGAGCTTTACATGGTAAGTTAGGCAAAAGATAGAGCTGAAACATGGAGAGTTTATCTAATTATAGCTAGGTGCAACCAGTTAATCAGCCAAATCTTCCATTAGATAAATCTGATTTATAAAAGAGTTACTTAAATGTATGTAAATTTAAATTCTAGATTTATGAACTTCTTCTGTGATAGTAATAATATGAAAACTGAGTACAGGCATTCCTTTCATCTCACTGTTGCCTCATCTCAGCAGCAATGTATTGTCAAGAACTTCTGCAATATAGTACGTAGGTATGGCATAATGTCCTAGATGATTGTTTCTAATCTGTAGAAAATCTTACATCTGTGTGAGTTCAGCCATTTTCAACCTTGCGCCCTCCAGATGTGTTCCACTCCTATAAGCCTCAACCAGCATGCTATTAGTCTACTTGTGTGTCATGGTGTGTAATTTATGTGCCTAGTAAACGATCATACCTTTTAAAGATTTGTTAAATAGCATAAGTGAATGAGGTTTCCTTGCCATTATTTCCTGTAATAGTGGCTTTTGGACTTCGAGGGATTTCTTGAAAGAAATATATTAATCTGTATACTATAAGAACGTTTAAAACAACAACAACAGTCTTGCTCCTGATAATAAAACCATAAAGAACAGTTTACTGCAATTAAGCTATGGAACATTTTCGAGAATTTGTAAAAGAAAGGGATGTAAATTGTCTTGTTGAATCCCGGACAGAAATTTTTAAAAACTAATGATGACTAGAGGGCCGGATGCCACTAACGTGATGATGATATTAAAGAGGAGGAGAAGTAGGAGGAAGGCCTATCCTGGATGGCTTGAATTGCACCTTGAATTGCACTTGGAAGCACATTGGCAACCAACGCAGCTCATGGAGTAGAGGTGTTACATGTGCCAAATAACCGGCGCCATTTACTACTTGTGCTGCCGCATTGTGCACCTGTTGAAGCTTTGGAATGCTCTTCAAGGGCAGCCCCATGTAGAGCACATTGCAGTGGTTCAGACAGGAGGTCACAAGGGCATGAGTGACAGTGAGCAGGGCTTTCCGGTCCAGGAACAGGCGCAACTGGCACACAACCCAAAGATGTGCAAAGGCCCTTCTAGCCACAGCTGCCACCTGCTGTTAGAGCAGGACCAGTTAACACAGGAGGACCCACGGATTGCACACTGGGTCTGTCTGAGGCAGTGCCGCCTCATCCAAGACCAACAATGGAAGGTCCCTGGCACTAGAAGGTCCAAACATGCAAAGCCATTCCGTCTTGCTTGGGTTGAGCTGAAGCCTGTTGCACCCCATCCAGACCCCCAGGTTACCCTCTTAACTTTAGGATTGCTTTCCTGAGAAGAATTCTTTCCATTCATAGAACAAATATTTGGAACTAACTCATTAATGGCTTAGTTCTGGAAATCAGTTGGTATCAAGAATAGATATAAAATCATTTAAATTTAAGGAAATTAATGAAATTATAAATTAAATGACATTATTAAATTAATAAAATAATTATTACCAAGCTTAGGTAGGAAAACATGGAAATGAAATAATATTTTCTTCCTAAGTTTTAGTACAAAGTGTTAGAGGGTACAATATATACAAGAGTAGTGTTGCTTAGAATGTGAAGTCAGAAACCACATATCTGTTGATCTAAATTGGCACTTATGCTTGTCTCTTCAGATTGGTCTTTTTAAAATATATAGTTTAAAATATTTATCTGATTTATACTTATTTATACTTCTTAGAATCAACTGGTTGGGAAACAATTTA
The DNA here is from genome assembly GCF_059951505.1 of Python bivittatus. Lineage (NCBI taxonomy): Eukaryota > Metazoa > Chordata > Lepidosauria > Squamata > Pythonidae > Python > Python bivittatus. Next base: position 31,668,273 of record NW_028277113.1, on the reverse strand, counting down.
TTTTGCCATTTACCAAAGGTATTGAAATATGTCAGTAATACTATGAATATGTAGCTGTCTTTCTGTCCTTGATTCTTGCCTTGAGATAAATTGCTCAGACTACTGGATGTATTTTAAGCTGACCTTATTAATTTATTAAAGTACTTTTTGAGGAACCAGTGATAGTTGTGCATACTTCAGAGACAAAAAAAATGAGAAAGTTCAGAATTCCATAATTTACATATGAGCCCTGCATGTGCCTTTACAGACAAAAAAGATGGAATTTAATTATTTGAATTGCTATCAGATCCATACTCCAGGAAGAAACAGGAAGTCTACTTAAAATAACCCTTATTTTAAAAATTCTGAGATTAAGTAATGGATATTCTTAAATATAAGCTGGAAATAACTAGCAGAGGAAATCAGTTCAACTTATTTAAAAACAGAGCAGTATCACATTAACTGCACATTGAGGTCAAGATTGTTGAACTGGAAGCAATTATAGTGGCAGCACTGAATGTATTGGGTTATTGGTAAGAACCTCTTACATGTTCTATACACTGGTAAACTTAAGACTAATAGAATAGAAAGCTAGTTGAGGAGGTAGGTGATGCTGCCTGTCATCCATGTAGTTCTGAATTGAATAATGAATCAAGTCCATCCCATCCTATACCACTTCTGGGCTCTTCACTGTCTGGCATGGCACTGCCATATCTAGTTTCTTCTCCCCTCCCCCCATTTTTGTGCTTTGCCAACAATAAACATTGGCACTACTGAATTAGTTTAATTGCGATTATGTACTCTTGCAATCCTAACTTTATCTTCTAGACTTCTGTCTCTAGTAAATTCCAAAATTGCTAGTAGTTAAAAACATTTTTAAAAGTAAATATATGCTGCCAAAACCTTTTGGATGTAAACCTTTTTAAAGGAAATGGGCACCGTTATAATGCTATTATTTAAACTTTTCTTTGAAGCTCATGCCTTGGCAACCTCTTTATTCTACCATGTCCTTATGACCATTCCCTCATTTTATCCTCAGACAATGAATGAGACAAGTCTAAGACATCTGTAACTGTTCCAGTTGTAAAGTAGTGCTTTCTCCCTCAAGCTGGCAGCAATCTGAGATACCTTCAAAGTGTGTAAAATCTAAATTTTCCTTGGATTATTCTGTCTGCAGCACAATCAGGTCATTTATAGGGGATGGAAATAGCCCTCTATCTATTGGCTGTTTCAGGCTGGTGTGGGCATGTCCCCTGTCTTTGGATCCTGAATGCTTTTCTTTGCTGTCATTTTTTCCTTTGGGAGGAAAGTGCTGAGCACAGCTCCTGATTGTTGCTGTATCAACAGCCCCCTGCAGCATGCCAAACAACTTAGTAGCTGCCAGGGGAAATACCACAGTAAAGTAGGAGATCTGGGCCTCTTAAAGAGCTCTAACAAAACAATCCAAACACACAGCTGATAGGCTCAATAGGAGAGTACATAAAATGAAAGAACTGCTCCTACTTCACTGAGCAACTCCTTATCCCATCACCTAGCTGTTTTGCTAGCTTATTTTGAGTATGACTTTTGTGCTTGTTCAAAAGAGGGCATCCAGTTAAACCTGTACAGGAGGATTATGCTGAAAGTCAATCAGTCTAATGTTTCTTGGAATTTAATCATAATGTCATCATTTGATTATAAAGTAGCTCTGAAGGCTGAAAGCGCATGCATGGTGAATTGGAATCAGAGAAATACTTTTGAGTAAATAAATTCTGGATTAGATTACAAAATTATTTCTATTCATTTTTATCTAGAAGATATTCACTTTTCACTATTCACTTTTCTCTTTCCTCTGTGGTTGTGATGCACCTTGTCATAAAACAATCAGAGAAATCAGTGGAATTTCTGAATGCAACCAACAGGGCATGATTTTGCCAAAACTGAAGTACTGATTTAGTTACATAATTTATAAATGAATGGGACATATTGATACTTTTAAAATTGAAAATTATGTCCATAGAACTGAGTCACTTGCATCAGTTTCAGTTTTCTTGAAATTAAATAATTTTACTTCTTGCCGAGGCTGAAATTGATACTTACTTGAGAGTTAGCACCCTGTAAGTTTACTCAATCAAGGGCACTCAGATCTGCATCCTTTATGTTCTAATATTTCTTATTTCTATTCTTATGCAATTCCTCCTGCTTCCACGACACTATTTTAAAGGTATTCTTTTCAACCATGCCATTTCAAGGGGCAGTTTGGCACTTTCTGGAAGTAAACCTCTGAACTGGAAGCAGTTTGAGATGTCCTGGACATAGCATTCCATATGAAATATGTGTGTTTGGACCTGGACACTTCCTGGGACACCTTGAAGTGCTTTCAGTTCAGAGGACTTACTTTAGAAAAACACCGAAGCAGTCCTGGGATGATTATATTCCAGAGGGAAGTCAGCATAATCTGGTGGGGGAATGGATCATTCCAGAATCCTCTGTAACATTCTGCTCCCAAATAAGTGAGTTTTGGAGATCCCAATACTGTAGTTAGTACATTTAAGTGTAAATAGAGGATGATAACTGCAGCCTACCTGCATTTATTCAATATCAGTAATATAGCAGGAATCATGTCTTAAGGACATATTTGAATTGGTGAATTGATGAGATGGCTACATTGTTTTTAACATCAGTTCTCTCCACTATCTTGTTAATAATAATATTGCTGATGTTTTTTAATTGTAGTTATTTTTAACATTTGGATTTTATTATGGTTTTTATTGTAAGCCACCTAGAGTCACTTTATTGTGGGATGGGTAGCTATATAAATGTGAGAGATAAATAAATAAATATTTAAATAGCAGGATAATAAGTTCTAAATGTTGGAATTTACCAATGTATATACATCAAATGGCTAAAACATTTTGTTTTGGGAAAAATAAGCTCTGTGTTTAAGATTCTAAGTAGGGATTAGATTCAGAAGTGTGATTTTCTCTATTTCATATCAGTGTTTCAAAAGAGTTTGCTCTCATGCATTAACACTGTCTGCTTTACAGCAATAGCTTTTGCTGTCTGATATAGCATGTCTTCTTTGATTTATTCCCAATGTTTTTCTGTATTCATCCTGGTGAACTTTTGAATACATTAACTACTTCGGTGTGGGAAGGCTGCCAAATGAATGCTAGACTCCCACCATCCATGCATCAAAGTTAATGAAGAATGTATCCTGTCATTTCAGAGAACAATTGCCAAATTCAGAACACTTCTGGAGATGGCTGGATTTATACATAAAAACCAGGAAATGCCCCAGAATTTAGTAGAGGATATTGCCAGCTTGAGTTATAGTAGCTCCAATTCTACTAAGCATAACTTTAGGTTCAACCTCTGTCTTGGCTGTCTTATAAGATGCCACCAAAGTAATAATAGAGATTTCTGTATTATCAGTCTTAGGTGGCATCCCACTTGTTGAATTTGAAGTTTTGCCTAAAATTATTAAGTACTATACAACATGTGAAGTTTCTAGGCCAGTTACTACAAGCCCTAAATATAGGGATGATAGGAAAAGAAAAGCCAGGTGCATTTTGACCTTTGCTGATGATTGTGTAGAGAATTATTTTATTAATTCATTAAATTTGTACTCTGCCACAATCAAACACTTATCAGCAGTTTCAGTGGAAAAAGCTTGTCCACTTAACTTTTTGCTGCTCTAAAACAGGATGCTAGATTTGCAAGATGTGAAAGAAAGAGCTGGTTTGGGTCTTCCCAATTTGAAATTGTACTATGTAGCTTGCTGTTTAGTATGGCTTAAAGAATGGATTACCTTGAGAAATGAAAAACTATTAAATTTGGAAGGTTATAATTTGAGATTTGGATGGCACGGATATTTGTGGTATGATAAAGTCAAAGTTAACGTGGACTTTAAAAACCAGTATATTAGAAGATCTTTATTAAAAGTTTGGACTAAATGTAAACCACTTTATGCCCTAAGATGCCGATGTGGACCTCTGTACAAGAAGCATTTTATAGAACTGAAACAAGAGATAAAAATAAATGGATGAGATATAAAGACTTATTAGAAAAAAAACAAGGAGAATATAAAATCAAATCAAAAGAGCAATTGGTTTTAGAAGGACATACTTTTCAATGGCTTACTTATTTGCAATATAAAGAAAAATTCAAAATTGATAAAAAAGAATTTGGATTTGAACAGAATAAATCAGAATTTGAAATTCAACTATGTGAAACAGATGAGCACTTAATAGCAAAAATGTATAAATTATTGTTGAGAAAAGAAATGGTTGAAGAACAAGTTAAAGAATGCATGATTAAATGGGCAAAAAATATTGGACATAATATACATATGCAGCAATGGGAAAATATGTGGTCTAAAGGACTAAAATTTACTTTATGTTATAATTTGAAAGAAAACTTTTATAAAATGTTGTATCGATGGTATATGACACCCCAAAGATTATCAAAGATGTACGGGACAATCTCCAACGTTTGTTGGAAATGTAATCAACAAGAAGGGTCGTTTTACCATATGTGGTGGACATGTAAAGTTGCAAAGAAATTTTGGACTCAAATACAAGCTTTGATGCAGAGCATACTACAGATACAGGTTCCATTTAAACCAGAAATATTCCTGTTGGGGATAATGGACTTTCAAATTGGAAAGCATCTTACCAGAATTACTCAATATGATTACTGCAGCAAGACTTTTGTATGCACAATTTTGGAAAACCCAGACACTACCAACAGTACAAGAATGGTTGCTAAAACTGATGGGAATGGCAGAAAATGATAAACTGACTTGTTTACTAAAAGAAAAATCAAATAATTATTACCTTAAGGAATGGAAACCATTGATGGACTATTTGCAAAATGCAGGCGGGGCGAAGCTTACATGGGGATTTGAAGATTAGATTATAAATGTAATGGGATATGTTTTGACAAAGAATTATTCCTACTAAATGCATTAAAAACTAGCACCGATGACATTCTTATTACTCTTAAGACCAGAGATAGATTGGAAGCTATCTATTTTCTATGTTTTTCTTTCTTTTCTTTACTTTATCTCACTTTTTCTTTTCTTTTTCTTACAATTTGTATTTTTCATTTTCTTTTTCATTTCTAACTTTTAACTTTGTAATTTTAAAACTTTAATAAAATATTATAAAAAAAATAAAACAGGATGCTAGAGAGAAGGATAAAATATAATTCACTGTTTTTCTCTCTGGGTATATATTTATTTATTTATTGTATGGCACATTCACATTGCAATTCAGTAGAATAAAACACAAGAGATAAAATACAAAATATGAAATATAAAATATAAAATATAAAATTATAAACATATGTCTAGATTACAAATATAATTTTTTACTTCATTTGTCACAGCCAGGAAATCAACAAAATCTCCATTATAGGCTCTATTTTGGCACTCTGTCACTATATGTTGGATAGTTTGTTTTTCAGCCCTATAGTCACAATTTGGCAATCTTATTTTGCCCCACTTATAAAGGGCATCTGCATATCTACCATGCATTATACCGTGCGAATTCTGTTCAATGTTATCCATATCGCATGAGGCTGGTCAAATCCAGATGGTTTTTCTGAGATGCAGAGCAAGCTTCGACATTGGGGGGGGCAATTTTCTAGCCAGTACTGTTTCCACATGTTGTGGATATTAAAATCATCTTCTACAAGTGATTTAGCAGTTGAAATGGCTGGGTGTCTAGATCTCAGCCTGTTTCACTCCAGGCAGATTGTGTCACTCAATATTGGTAGCTGGGGGTTATCAATAATCTTCCGGTATTCTTGAAGGAGAGCATTTTTCCGTCTTACATCCGGGGGTGGTATATGACTCAAAACAGGCAGCCAGTATGTGGGAGTAGATCATATTGTCCCACTGACAATATGCATTGACTCATGCAGTTGTGCATCAATCCTGCTTGTATACATATATACACCATTCTGGGTGTATATATGTATACAGAATAAGTGTGTGTGTTTTTCTCCATCTGCATCTATAATTGCATTATATCTTTGTGAAAAAAGCACCCCTTGATTATTTGCTCAGTCAGTTACTCAGGTACTTTCTGTAGTGCATTATGTGTATTAGTGTGATGGAATGGCTTGATGAAGGCCGCACTCGGGAGATAAGCATTTCCTTAGCCCCAGCAGGAGCGTGGGAAGATTAGAAGATGAGACTGGCACCACCCTAAGGAATTCACGGTGTTTTGGCTTGCTGGCTTGGGAAGTTTAGATTCAATCTGGAGAGATTCTGTCTTGGAGGTGGAAGCTAATAAATGCAACAGAACTGTATCTGTACTGTCTCGTGGAGTTCTTTGGGCTGAACCTGACAATTAGAACACACAGACTGACATACCTGAAAGATTCAAGGAATCTTGAATCAGTTTAGTATATTCTATTAATTTTTTCCTTCTGAATTTAATAAAATATTTAGATGTAAGTTGACCTAACTAATAATTTGTTCCTAGAATTTTTCTTGAGATAAGGATATTTGGAATAGTTTCTTTATTTAATTATTCTATTTATTCTAGCTCAGTTTTGCACAATGCCAATTATTTTATTTTTTATCAATAAAAAAATAGAAGTTGGGCTCTTTAGTGTTATATTACAACTATATTTACAAAAGTTTCACAGTAAAGTCTAATAATCCTACTAAACTGTTGTAAATTAAGGAATAGTTTATAGGCAAAAATGTTGTTGGTTAGCTGAGTTGAATACTTTTCATGGAATGTACTTATTTTGAGGATGATGTTTAATATCAGTCTTATGCAAACATTGTACTTATAACATAGTATACTTTTTGTTTATATTAGAGCAAGGACAAGATTGCCTCCTTCAGCAAAACTGCAAAAGTGGATAGGAGTGATGTGGGAAAGGAGATGAAAGAAAAATCTTCCATGAAACGTAAACTTCAGTTTAATGTTAGTCCATCCAGAAATGAAGATCGAAATTCAGATACAGGTAGAGCCCTTTTTGTTTTATTTTCTCTTTTCATCATGCTTCTGATTTTGTTAACGTTGGTTTGTCACAAAATATGAAAATTAATAGTGAAATATTTGCTTGTATCCCATTTTGTTAGCCATTAGTCCAGCAAACTGATTATCTTAAATCATAAGGGAACCTATTAAAACATTTCAGTTTGTACAATTCATAGCAACTCTACCTGCTATGCATCTGTTTTACAGTCAGCTTGATAGCAATATTTTGTGTGGGCATTCCTATTATGTATTCAAGTAAACACATACCCATACATGTCTATGATAAGCACAATTGCTTATTGTAAGTGATGTGTCGGTAGGGGAAGAGAATCAAATTGATAAAGAGCATGGGCAGATATTTTCTTGCAAATTAACTTATTGCTATGTAAACATAGAGGGCACAAATTTAAGCATCTTTAAATCCCACTTATTTAAAATATAGAATTAAATACATCTTTAAATTTCTCAGCTGAAAGAGCTTAAAATTTTCATTTGAACAGGCAGTGTACTAAAAAATGATGCAAATGTGCACTGCATTAATTAAATTACATATTACATTGTTTTAAAATGTCTAATGACCATGCTCTTTTAGAGTTTGTATTTTCTTTTCAGTGAACTATTAAGGATTTCTCCTTGATCCTTAAGATGTCTTAGTGCCTGCCTGATTTTTCAGCTATGTTAGTGTCTAAGGGAAAGTAGCAATATTTAACTTCAGTACAGTGCCATATCTTTACAAAAACACTTCTAAAGCACACTTGATTCCTTGTTGACTTAATTAATATGTAAAATGAGTCAAACACGTACATGTTATAGATCACAGAAAGCACTCCTCTATGGGATTATAACTCATTACAAAATAATGTGGTCTAAAAGGAGCTTCTCTGAGATAGTTTTTTTCATTGGTTCGTCTCCTCCTCTCCCTGCCCCCTCTGGTTCTCTAACACTAAATTGACAGTATAGGAAAAAATCACCAAGAAGCAATTATTCTTCAGAAAGCCATAGAATAAAACTATTCTGTTTATTCTAACAGTCACTCAAGAGTTATTTATACGAGTGAAATCCAGTAAGTTCATTTTCATGGAGGGTTTCAAACAGCTTCCTTCAGAGGCACTAGGATCACCCATCTGTTTAAAGATACATTCATATCATTTTCTCAGGTTTCATTCTTCTGACAGTTTTATCTAGCCAGAAAAAACAAAATCAAGAACACAAGCAGTCAGTCTCACTCTCTAAACATTATGTTCTTATATTTAAATTTGCATACATGCTGAAAAGTTGGTTGGTTGGTTGATTGTTGACTTTTTGTATTCTTCTGGGTTACATTTTGCTGGAAGATTGCTTCTACATATTATCCTGTTTCCCGTGTAATTTAGCATTACACGGAGCTAGTAAAGATAATCTGGGGATTTATGCTGAGTATGATCAGTAAGATGATACTCAGCTTCTATTTCGTGATCCTAAAAGTAAGGATTTTGAATCAGCATGAATGAAAGTTTGGTGGTGTTTTGTTTTTGTTTTTTTTGATATGAGGACAATAAAAGTAAAGATTATTTAGACAGTTATGAATTGGGAGATTTGATGATTTAGAAGTATATGTTGTTTAAGGGTTCACATTTCCTTTGTGCAACAGGTTTTTAGAAATACTCCTAGTAATTTATTTATTTATATTTCACATTTATCACCGCCCATCTCACTGGAAGTGGCTGTGGGCGATTTACAGTAAAAGAATATTAATTAAAATACAATATAACAAAATTCCTACAAATAGTAAATATCTTCCAAGATATTGATGGTAAACTAAAAATTATTAGGCTCGGGGAGCATCTTCAAATCATCAGCCACTCCCAGGGTTGGTTATATCTCTTCTCGCCCCATGCAAGTTGGCAGAGCCAGGTCTTCAGTTCTTTCCGTAAAGCCGGGAGGGTGGGGGCCCACCTCACCTCTGGGGGGAGAATATTCCATAGGGCAGGGGGAACGGCAGAGAAGGATCTCCTCCTGGGCCCCACCAGTCAACATTCTCTTGCTGACAGCGTCCGCAACATAACCCCTCTTTCTCTTTCTCTCTGTATGTACGTGTGTGTGTGTGTATGTGTATGTCTGTGTGTGTACACACACACACACATATACATACATACATACATATATATACATACTATATATATATATATATATATATATATATATATATATATATAGTGTCCAGGAGTCCTTTTTACCAGTTGTGTCCTTTCCTGAGAGAGAAAAAAAGTCATACTCTCCTCTTTTTTCATGTCCTTCTATCTACCTACTCAATAAGCCTGTTTTAAGACACTCCATAAATTTGAATTGATTCACAATTGGGATCTTCTGACTGGACTTGCTAGATTGGGTCACTTTACTTCAACTCTTTACCAACTGCTACTGATTACTAATTTGCTTCCAGGATTAATTCAAAATACTGGGTTTGACTTTTAAAACTCTGAACAGGGTGGGGCAAAAATATCTCACTGACCTATAGTATTATAAGTCTACCTAAAAAGAGTTGTTTTATCTGATTGTTTGGTGTAATTAATTATATTATTTTCAAGTGCTATGTAGAAAGATAGAAATATTAGACCTTAAAGGAGGGCTAAAGTACACCTTCTGAATGTTATCTCATTAAAAATGTTCCAGACCCTTTTGCCTAGGCAACAGTTATTGCATATATCCATCAAGATCATACAGGTAGTCCTTGCTTACCAACTGCCTCGTTTAGCAACCATTTGAAGTTACAACGGTATTTAAAAAAAAGCTTTGTGACCAGTTCTCGCATTTATGACTGTTGCAGAATCCCATGATCACATAATGCTATTCGGCAGCTTTGCAACTGGTACACATTTACAACCGCCACAGCGTTCTGCGGTCACGTGATTGCCATTCGCTTGCTTCTCAACTGCCTTGCAACAAGCAGAGTTAATGGAGAATGCAGAAGTAAAATTGTAATTTGCGATCACGTGATGTTTCACATAACAACCATGGCAATTCACTGAATGACCAAATTGGAAGTGATATTGTAAGCCCATCACAGTCACATGATGTTTTGCTTAGTGTCCGCAGCACTTTGCAGTGGAGATGCCAGTCCAAATTGTGGTCATTCAGTGAGGACTACCTGTATTCACATTCCTTACTTATACTTCCTAACCTCCTCTTCCCTGCAGTGAAACTGGCTAATGAGTCTCTCTGAGACTCTTGCTTTCTTGATTATGAGCTACTGTTAGGAGCTTGACAACAAGTAAGATTCCTAAATTCATTCACTGGTTTTTAAACTGTAGAGATTATTCAGATGAATATTTGCATAGGATGTACCAAACAGTTCACAGTCAGTTGCCAAGCCTATAGTAGGCTATATTGATTTCTCACAAACAACATTTTCAGACAACTGGTAGTAGAAAAGCCCAACCATCAGGGAATTGTAGCCCAGATTTGATCTTGCCATTTATTCTCCACTACCATCAGAAATGTTGTCAATGGAACTATTATTCCAGTAGTTCAGGGGTTCCAGCTCCTTAATAAAACAGAAGTAGAATAAGCCCTGTCAAGAAGGAAAAGACCAAGAAGTGTTGTATCTCTCAGTTCATGAAAGGGACATGTGCAAAACTAATATGCCACCCAGAGTCACCCGTATGCTGCCCAGAGTCACCCGTTGGGGGGAGATTGGTGGCATACAAATTTAATAATAAATAAATAAATAAGTATAAATTCTAGAAATCATATCCTTGAGGCTTTCAGACTCAACACTGGAGACTGTCTCCAGCATAAAAACAGGATATAAGGGGATCCTTAACTTGCATTTGTATCAAACACAAGACTGAAAGTTTGTTGGATAGAATGGCCAGCAAGAGATATGGATATTCCTGCATATCAAATCTGTGCTTCTGCTATGTTGACATATTTAGCAAACATATTTGGGAGATTCATTTTTTGCAATGCATTTATGTATGTCTTTGTAATATGTGACAGAACAGGATATTTTTTATCCAAGATCAAGTTCTGGATAGCTGATATTTTCCAGAAATCTGTTAGTCAGCCAAAGTACCTTCAAGGCAAAAAGTTTCAGTGTAACATCTTAGTTGGGAAAAGTAGTAAAATGGGGAATACCTATGAAATATTTAATCTTTATTTCTCTTAACTCATGTATTGCGTTTGCACAGCCTAGGACATGAAAAACTGTGGTTCTAAAGCTGTTCTGATATTTCAGTTATCCTTCAACTCAATTGCTCAGACATATAGTATAGAAACTGGTAAATTTTCATTGCTTTAGAAGTGGGTAAGCATAAGAAATCACTGATTAGTTGACTGGTTCTGGAGTAAAAGAAAAAGGCAATTCCACAAATAAATCTGCATCTGGCGAGTAAAGATTTTCAAGTATGCTAGGATATAACCTGTTATTTAAATGAAATATAAAGAATGCTGTAAATATGAAGAATGCTGTAAATATGCTTTATTTATTTAGATTATTTATATGGCTGCCCAGTTTGAAAATAATGATTCTGGGAAGCTTAAATATGATTAAGAACAGAGAAACCAGTAACAAAAGGCACAAAGTACCACAATATAGAATAACTGGGTCAAACCAAACATTCCAATTCAAAATCATTTCAGGACAGGGTGATCCAGGAGGGACATTTACCTAATACACAGGTGGGCATATAACTCTGAGGACCCTGTTTACTTGCTCAGGACCTTCAGGTTTGAACTCTTCCCAGGTAATCACAGTAGACTGTGCCTCAGTTACTTCCAAAGGACTTGCACAGTGGATTCTACTCAGAACAATTCTGAATGAGTTTGAGACAAATCCTAAGAACAGTTTTCAGAGTAGGCTTGCAGATATTCCTCTGGCCCCTCCTTCCCCAGGAGGGATTAGGGCACCCTAAATATGGTTGCTAGACAGCTATCTATGATGCAATAAGAGTGGGAAAATACTTACATTTTGTCATTATTATCACTACAAGGTAATCCTTAAGAAAGGCTCTTACCCATGCTGAATTGGATTCACTCTTCATTTTCCTCCAGTAGCACTTTAGGTATCTCTTCTGTTTCATCTCCTGGAGTTCCTCTGAAAACCAGGGAACTCTCCGGGATTAATGAGCGGAGAAGAGAGCATTTGCATAGCTGCAATCTGATCCAAGTCTTTTGCCACCCTGTCATTCCAGGAAGTGACCACCTTAGCTAATTTCTGAATAATACGTTCAGACAATGAGTCCTGCCACACAACAACCAGTTGGGAACATAAACCATTCCCCAAAATCTGTTGGGTATATAGACTTTTTCCAGTAGGAGGAAATCCTGCTTATCCTACAAAACAATTTCATTCTGAGCACTTTGAAAATCATGTTTCTGATCCTTTTTAAACTGTGTATCATGGGCAACCAACAAGAAGTATCCCTCCAATAGACAGGCAAAAGTCATAAGTATTATGCAGTCAGGCATGTTGCTCCCCTGTGTTATAGGGACCTAAAAAATTATTTTCTGGGGGGCTTGTTTGTGATATTCTCTGACATGTTGCCACTGCTTTGCTGCTATTCCTGTGAGCACCAAGAAAGCTTACAATATTAAAAATAGCATTTTTGCCATGTGGGACAGTGCTCATTAATGCAAGGGTAGATGACATGGTGCCCATATACCTCAGTGCCCCTCCAGATCACTTCTTTCGGTGTCCATCAATCTTTCTGTTTCACTAATTACTTAAATATATTTTAATTAGTAATATTAAATATAAAGCTTGTATGCTAGAAAGAACACCAGCCTATAGCACATTTTTGGGCTTCACAAAGGTCCCACTTGGTGACAGAATCCTGAGAGGCTAGTTTGCCTTGTTTGAATTTATGCCACACCCATCATGGCAATTATTTTTTGAATAGGCAGTTCAAAATGGTGTGGTATCCATTTTGTTAATGTATTTATCATATATTGTCAAAATTCCAAATATGTTCTTGGCCCAAAAAAGATGTCTACCCCAAGATTTATACCTAGATTGATGATGATAATGATGATATGATGGTGGTGGTGGTGGTGATGTGCCATCAAGTTGGTGTTGACTCTTAACGACCACATAGATAGATTTTCTCCAGGATGACTTCTCCTCAAGATCTTGCAATGTTGCACCAATCTGTCACTGTAATTGAGTCCAACCACCTTGTTGCTGGTCATCCTCTTTTTCTCTTTTCTTCCACCTAGAAGGAAATACCTAGAACTAATTGGACAAGTATCAGCATATATTTCCTATTATGCTTTCAAAAATGTAATTAGATTAGACAGGTTTGATGTAGTTTCTTGTTAGATTTCTAATTACTATAGTTTCCTGAACTGTTGGAACCTATTTTTGCATACAAGAAACACAGAAAAAATTAGAAGAACAATTGATATCTTTCACATGTCTTCTGCCCCATCAAGTGTCCTCTAAAAAAATTGGGTGTATAGCTGATTCCTGATTCAATCTATTAATACAGTAAATTTTACAGATCCCCATTTTGTAGACTTCAGATCCAGTAGTCAAAACTTCTGTACGCTATCCCCCTAAAAGACAAATGTGTTGCAGCTGAACTCCCAAAAAGGAACTTACATTTATGTTAAATTATGTTATGTTAAAATAATTTATTCCATAATTTGTAATAATAAATGCCATAAAACTTCATGAATGTTATAATTTGTGATCATTTGCATAATGATGTCTTTATACAAATTATTATTATTAGATTTTTATCTTGCCTTTTTTATATATAGCTCAAGATGGCGAACATATCTAATACTCCTGCTTCCTAATTTCCCCACAACAACAACCCTGTGAGGTGGGCTGGGCAGAGAGAGAATTATTGGCCCAAAGTCACTAAGCTGGCTTGTATACCTAAGGGAAGCCAAGAACTCACAGTCTCCTGGTTTCTAGCCTGGCACCTTAACCAGTACACCACATGGCTCTCTAATGACCTAAGTTGTCACAAATAATGTACTTTTAGATTTCATGGAGATTCAGAAGTAACCGAATCTCCTTAACGATTTGTTAAGATTTTGAGGTCTTCCTGTGTATATATTATCTTTAATTTGAGGTTTTCCTGTATTGTTTTCATGTATAATAGTGAGAGTTCACTTAGTAACATGCTTTTATAAGGGAAATAAATAAATATTTAACTGAGAAGAACAAACTACATTTAAAACCAAAATTAGTTTTGAGATGTGATTAAGATTCCTGTGGTCATGAATTATTTTTTTAATCATTGTATATGCAATTTAAAAAGCATATACATGCATTAACTTTTTCTCTCAGAAATGTATAATCGTTAATGTTTGCTCCCACTGAGTTGATAATGTGTAATATATTCTGAATATTGTGTAATATATTCTGAATATTTTAAAAACTTCAACTATGCCATAGAACCTCTTTACTTCACACTTCCGAGAAGATTAAAGCAGTGTATGTGAATTTCTCTGTATTGAATTTTAAAATGATCTTGGGTATAAATTTGATGGTTACTGGCCCTTTGTGCAGTTGATTGTTATCGTTACATTTTTTACTCACTTTAATATGACTGAAGGCAACATAATGTAGTGTTCTCATTTAGAAACAGAAGAGATCCAGAATGACACATACATGTTATATTTAGTTTCATATTCTTATTAAGTATCAAATATTTGTTGTACAATGCTTTTAGCTAATATTTACTCAACAGTTTGCAGAACTTTAAAGAGTGAATTAATTTGACCTTTCTTTCTTTGAATCTAGATTATTTTATATTGGGATTTAGGTTTAATTTTAATAAATTATAATTTGCATTTTGGATTTAATAAAATTATTTTTATGAAACAAACTATAAAGCACATTTTATAATATTGTTATGATTAAGCAAGTATGTTATAGTGGTTAAAATGTTGGATTAGGCCCATGGAAATCCAGGTGCAAGTCAACCTTCAGGTATGAAAATTCACTGGAACAATTTGGGCCTGTCACTATCATTCAGCCTATCTCCCAGGGGTATCGTGGAGAAAAAATGCATGAGGGGATGCTATATATTCCATCTTTTGTCCTTGGAGAACTAAAAGAATAAATCTAACATTGTATTTTGTTATAGAACAATCTCAGCCCTCTAATGCAGCTATTTCATATTGGTGGTCCTTTAGGGCCCTTCTCCAGTTTTTAAAAATGAAAGTAAATATGAGTGGATACAGCTATGCGTGCCTCTGTATACTTAGAACTTTATGTGATGTACCAAAGGAAAAATTCTCATCTGGATGTTCTGGTAGAAGTGTGGTCTAGCTAAGTGCGTGCATGTTTGAAAACCCACTTTTCTTCCACCTCATCCTCCCCTCTCCCAAATTAGCAAAATATAGTGAATATACATACAGTCAGTGAAAAGCAGTAAAGTTTTTTGGAATAAAATCAAAGCAGGCATAGGTAGTCCTCGATTTATTACCACAACTGGGACTGACACTGCCATTGCTAAGCAATGAGGTTGTTAAATGAGTCACACCCAATTTTACAACCTTTTTTGCTGTGGTCGTTAAATGAATCACATGGTTGTTAAGCAAATCCAGCTTCCCCCATTGACTTTGCTTGTCATAAGCCCCCTGGGAAGGTCGCAAATGGCAATCACGTGACCCTGGGACGCTGCAAACTTGGAAAATATATGCTGGTTGCCAAGCACCCGAATTTTGATCATGTGACCATGGGGGTGCTGTGATGGTCATAAGTGTGAGGACTGGTTGTAAGTCACTTTTTCACTGCCATTGTAACTTTGAATGGTTGCTAAACGAATGAGCATAAGTCGAGGACTACTTGTAGTTACTGAGCCAATCAACATTGGAAAAGGTGTATCAATTTATAAATAACAGAAAACTAGCACCAGTTAAAATTACAACTTTCATGTAAAGCAATACTAAAGTGGAGCACTAAAAAAAAAAAATATGATTAAGTGTGCTCCCCCCACTATTGTATAGGTGTTATACATCACCTATATTTATTTGATATCACCAGTGTGTTTAATACAAGTAGGAATTATTCTAGAGTTTGTTAGGCATTTTGAAATGACACTATAGAGGTTGTAGATAGATGCTAAGAAATAACCAAAATATGGTGTGTAGTATATCTATCTTGTATGCCACGCTTCTTTCCTCTTGCTCTTCTCCATCCCTTTTCTCCCATGTCTTCTTCATTCTATAGATTCAGATCCAGGACATACAAATGAAAACTGGGGGGAGAGATTAATACCTTCTTACAGGACATATTCAGGTAAATGGATTATCAGGTGTACTTATTATAGTTGCTTATTTACATTTGTTAATGTCATCACAGTAGTTGTTCATTTTTTGTGCTAGTGAACTACCTGCAAATAACTTCCTTATTAATATAAATGTAACATACTACTTTTCATTGGAAAATTAAAAGTGCTAATTAAACTTGTAGTGTAGTGTATTTCCATTCCAGTGAAAATTGTTTACACCTGTGGAGGAAAATGGCGGTTACCATGAAGTAACCACTAATTTATTAGCAAAAACAGTTTTGATTCTAAATACAATTGCACCATGGATAGGTTAAATAGTAAAAGTGATTCACATCTAGAACAATATATTTATTGATGGGAGTGAAGCAGGAGATTTACTTTCACATCTAAAACTTTACATATCAGCTAAGGAAGAAACGGATGGGAACAATATCAATCTAGCAGATCTTTTTTCTTTAACTTTTCTCTTGTTGTATGCACTGGCGAGGACTGAGTATTTGCCACACTAACTCCAGGCTAATGTAATTGAGAGGTCCAGTCCTAGCACCTAAGGAATTGGGAGGCAGGGTGGGGAATGTGATGGCTTGGGATTAGTTGCCTGTAGTACACCCTGTTTCTGCATACTAAAGCTCAACCAGTAGACCTTTCGTCAGGCAGAATTGGACCACTAGGGTGGAAAGAGTCACTGTGTGATGAAACTCTTCCACTGGCAAAAGACACTTCTGAGAGCTAGGATTCTGAGCTGTCTTTGGGCATTTGGACTGGTCTGTAAAATAATTGTCAAAGTGTTCCTAATGCTTCTGTTGCTAGATAGGTTTTCTGCAAGTGTAATATAGACAATATATTTATACAAGGCGAATATATTTCTTAGAAAATAGTTTACAAATGATAAGTCATGCCAGACAAGCTTGACCTCCCTCTTTTATTAGAACTACAAAAGCAGCTATTCAGTCTAACCATGGCAAGTCTACTTTTTATTCATAGCTGATGTCAAACTAATACAGTGATAATAAATAAGTTAAAGGTATAAATAACTCTAGCATGGATGTTTGATATATAATTTATTTGCAGAAAAAATAAAATGAAAATTCTGTTACTAAATGTAGCTTGAAAGGCAATATATGGGGGGGGGGGAAACCCTAATTGTAGCAACAATTTTCAGGTTGCAAAAGTTAAAGATAATAATAGAAAAGCTCAATAACGAACAATAATTGTATATGTTACCTTTTTAAAAATAAAAATTCTAACTTTTTTTACTGAAGAATTCCATTTGCCTATGTAATGCGTCATTGTAAGCTTTTTTCCTATTACATTTGCTAGCAAAACTGCACACAAAGTATCTTTTTACTTTTGGGTGCCTCTGTGTGTGTTTAGTGAATGGGGGAAGAGACTTCAGGATTTCTCAGATGTAATTATCAAGGCTTGAAGGCAAATATGTAGGCCAGTAAAGGGTGAGAACTTAAATTATGTGGCTGTAAGAACAATTGCTGATTAAAATAGGTGCAAGAAAAAGCTGGGAAGCTGTTGATTGATGCATATTAACCCCTACCTCATTTCACCTTTAGAACAAACATGGTTTCCCATCACCAGTAGTCTCCTGATTGCATGTATATCCCTTGAGTGCACCTGATCCAACAACATGAAAATTACTGATTTATCATGAAGGGATATCAGAGACAAAATAGTCATAATTGGGAACTCAACCTGCTGTCCTATACATCATAATAAATCGGAATAAATCCTGCTGACATATTTGTGAAGAGTTATGTGTGTAATTGAATCCTAATGCTCTTGAATATATGGTCATATTACTAACAGTATATTTTTCTTCATTTTATAATGTTGATCCCCAGAAAAAATATCATAAATATAGAAAATCATCAATATGCTTACTTATTTATGAAATGTGTTACAAATTATGATTATTATGGCAAAAGTACAGTTAAGGAAATTCAATTATAAAAATAATCATTTTTCTTTATGAATTTTCTATGAAAATTATATTTATTCAGGATAAGGAAATAGAAAATTAGTATCCTGCTGTATTATTTTGAAGATTTTGTATCACATGATATAAGACATATCATCAAGCTAAATCCAATGGTTGAATGACCCAACATAGATCAAGTAAAATACTTATAAAATATGGCATTATGCTTAAAATGGTATAGGAAGGAAATTTTGAAGTCTTACTTTTCCATATTCCCATCTTCCCCATTTTTTTCTTCCTAGCTGTTTTTGCTAATGGGGGGAAGTATTATTTCAAATCATGGTGTTCCATCATGAAAAAAAAAGGTGAAATAGTTTTTAAAAAGCATATATTATGAAGAAACAGTTCAGTACCAGTCTCCCAGCTATACTTCATCCATTCTTTAGGAGTTCATGTTGATAAAATATGCTTTTACCACTTCTACTTTATAACCCTCATATGCATGGGGTAAGCTTAGATGTACAGTATTGACTAAATCAGTGCCCTAGAGTAAAAAGTGTTACTTATCATGTATTTGAATCTGACTCTCTGAAGTCTATGGTCAGCACTCTAGGTGCTTCACATTTACTCAGTTTGGAAAGCCAGACTTGTAGAGAGAATATTTAATGCTCTTGGATTTCCACCAGCATGAGGAACTCATTTAATAACTTTAGGGAGTTATTTCTCCAATTTCAATCTTCGTTTGTTTTATTTATAATCTGCTATAATTGGGAATATTTTGCTGCTCTTATGAGTCTACTGGTATTTCCAGAGAAAGAAGTCCCAGAAAAGAAGAAAATGAAAAAGGAAGCTGGAAATAAAAAAACAGCACCTGTTAGCATTCTTTTTGGTTACCCGCTATCAGAACGTAAACAGATGGCCCTTCTTATGCAGATGACTGCAAGAGACAACAGCCCAGGTAATAGCAGAACTGTTTCCCTTTGTATATGTATCTAATCAAAGGCATGTAGAGGATAAGTTAACATGGCAGGAGGTTTGGATTTTCATTGAAACTGTAGGATGGGAAAAGGAGTATTAATTCACCACTTTATTCATGAATCTATTCCTGATTTGGGATGGGTGGGAGGATAAGTCAACTGCATTTTAAAAACATCACTTGTATTCTTACAATTAATGTAACATGATTAATCCAGAGATGCACTTTATAACAAAAAGTTTTACTAAGCTACTGTTACATGTATTCTAAATATACATACATGGGATTGATTTATGAATTAACTATTTCTAATAGTTGCAGAGTAAAGTATTCAAGTCATGGCTTCATATTTTGAATTTGGTAATATTACCTTGCAGATTTATTTTCCTTCCAAGTGAGGCTATCTTAAATATAGTAATCTTGAAAAATTTTCAGAGTTTTGTTTAAAAGTAACATTAAAATTTAATCTACCAGGTAATAACAGAAATGCAGTTTATTTTGATCATAAACTATTTACAAAGATTACATTCTGTTTGGTCCAACAGCAATTAATATTAAACAGTTTAGATTCAGTTGTGTTGTTTTCTATTTAATTAACTGTATTCCTTCTATTTTAATGTATATCAGTGACTCACAACACTTTTGTTTTTAAAGTTGAGAAAATGAAACAATGCCAGCATTATAATTTTATTCACTTAATAAGGTTAATTGATAAGCATTAAAACTATGCTAGGAATCAATAACTATGCATTTTTGCATATACTTGACTTGTCTGTCATGGTCTGAATCTGATTTGTGTTCTTTGACAGTTTGTGTATAAAAATGGGATAGAGAGATACCAGGCATCTCCCTTCCCCTCCCTCCCCCCCCCCTTTTTTTTTTTGTTGGTACCTTTGAGTCAGTCTTGACTCCTGGCAATTGCCTGGAGTCCCTGCAGTGTTTTTGGCAAGCTTTCAGAAGTGGTTTGCCATTGCCTGCTTCCTAAGGCTGAGAGAGAGTGACTGGCCAAGGTCACCCAGCTGGCTTTGTGCCTAAAGTGGGACTAGAACTCATGGTTTCCCAGTTTCTAGTCTGATGCCTTCATCACTATACCAAACTGGCTCTCTTTACAGAGAGAGAGAGAGAAAAAATGAGAATGGGAAAGTGTGTACAGAATGAATGAGGAGTATAGTATGTATTTACATATCTGAATAAATGATTGAGTTAACATTCCCCTTTGCAAATTTTTTATTGATTTCATACTTTGAACTTTGTTTTGTAGATCCTAATTTAAATCATCCTTTACAAACAGTGCCAACACAAAAGAAAACTCCAAGCTCCTCATCACGCCAAAAAGATAAAGTTAACAAAAGAAATGAACGAGGGGAAACTCCCTTACATACAGCTGCCATTAGAGGTGATGTTAAACAAGTTAAAGAATTAATTAGTCTAGGTGCAAATGTGAACGTGAAAGATTTTGCAGGTAAGTTTGATAAGCAGTCCATTTTTAAGACTATTTAATGTATTTTACAATTACTAAAATTATTGATCCCTTATCAAATATAAAACTAAGTTCCAAATTTAAGGTTCATTTACAATACAGATAGTCCCTTGCTTATGAACAGGTTATGTTCCAAGAGGCTATTCATAAGTCTGTTTTGTTCGTAAGTCCAACCAAGTAAAAAGTAAAAAAAAAAGAGGCAGGAGGCAGGGCAGTGATGTGGGCAGAGGAGCCCTATTTTCTGCTGCCAATGTGTCGCCAGGTGAGGCAGGAGAGGGGGTGGTAGCAGAGGAGAGGGGATAGAGGCATGCCGCAAACTAACCCTTTCCTGCCTTCTCCCACCTTCCAGGAAGTTGGAGGTTTGCATTGGAGTTGGAGTTCCCAGAAAGGGTTAGTTTACATGGCGTGCTCTGTTGCCGGGTGAGGCAGGAGAGGCGGTGGTGGCTCCTTGGGCGAAGGATGAGCTGGTGGGGCGCGGCGCGCTCCATTGCCGGGTAAAGCAGGAGACCTCCACCCCATTCCTCTGTCCTATGCCACCACCCCCCTCTCCTGCCTCACCTGGCGACGGAGTGCGACGCATAAACTAATCCTTTCTGGGAACTCCAACTCCAGTGCAAACAGAAGGCGGGAAAGGGTTAGATTGTGGTGTGCTACAACCTTTTTCCTCCTTCTCCTGACTTCTGGTTACAACTCCCAGCCTAACCTCCAGTTCTGACTTCCGGGTCCATCTTGTTCATATCGGTGAAAGTTCGCAGCGTGAAAGTTCACAAGTAGTGGACTATACACATTTAAAAAAAACAGTGAATTTGCGTATTTAGAGTTTCACAAAGTGACCATTGATAGAGTGCTGTTTTACATCAGTGTTTTGGCTTGTTGTAAGATACTTTCTGTGCAGTGTTTTTAAAACCTATTCACAGTAGTAAATAACTACTTTTCCACAACTGCCATCTTAGCTATTATTCTCTTCTCTGGTGGGCCCTTCGTCTTCCAAAAGTGCAGAGAACTGTAACTGAGAATGAGGAATTGGTAATACAGGTAGGTCACACTTAGTGTGAGTTCAAATAACATGATATTCAATTTAGTGTGATTTATAAATTGATACCAGGTCACATTTAATGCGAGCCAAAATTCAGTCAGTGCAAAGCTAGTACATCTGCAGGTGAAGATAGTGCATGCACAGTTGCCGCTGGAGTTTAGACGCTAATCATTGTGTATGCAAAATGGAGAAAAGGAAGAAGGAAAGCTCAAAAAGCAAGAGGCTCATTTTTAAGAACTACAGCAGAATATAGGTCATAGCAGATAACACTTCAGATATGGGTTTATGTTCTTTTATTGTTATACAGAATTTCATTAATAAACATATACAAATTTATGTTTAAACATTTTAATTGTTTATTTCCATTGAACTGGAACCAATTATTTTATTTCCCATTAAAATATCACTTTGAATAGTGCAAATTCAAATAATGTGACCATTTCGTGGAATTCATTAACCACACTAATCGAGCCCTACCTGTATATACCATCATTATAGAAGTGTTTCTGTTTGTCAGAGAATGGTTCTTGGATCCAAGGAATTTGCACACTGTAACTAAAGTTATAACTGTAGCAGGGATATGTGTAACATGCACCTTCCCATCCTTTACTTGAGTTCCACAATCTAGGTATAACTGGATATAGAGTTCCAACAGGGAAACTGGGAGATATCTTCTTTTCAAATGGAATCTGGTTGGGCAGAACAAGGAATTCTCCAGGACTTTTAACCAGGGCCACCAGGTCTAAGCAGTTCGGGAGTATGTGTATTACACAAACCCAAAAGTGGAGTAACAAAGAATAATGTATTTTTATTTTAATAAATGCAATGAAGTAAGTACAGGTAGTCCTCAAGTTACAACAGCAGTTGGGTCCAGAATTTCCATCGCTAAGCGATGTGTCATAAAGCACATCACATGATTGCATCTCTTAGCGATGGCAATCCCTGCAGTCCCCATTACCGTCATTAAGGATTGTGAGTCGTTAAGCTAGCACCTCCTTGCAACTTCCTGCCAGCTTCCAACAACCAAAATCAGTAGGGAAGTCGTCAGGGAGTTGCAAGTCCCAGATGGCTCACAAGCAGGCTTGCAGGCAGGTAAGTGGTGATTGCCAGGTGGGAGGGGATAAGAGGTGGCCAGGGAGGCACAGTGCAAGCATGGCAGGGCTTGGGGTGGCTGCTGCCAGGTAGGGGAGTGTGCGCAAGTAGCTGGGGAGGCATGGTGCAAGCGCAGTGAGGTTCATGGAGGGTGCACAGGTGGGGGAGACTTACCCGAGCAACTTGCAACCTTCCCTGCCAGCTTCCCCACTGACTTTGCTTGTGGGATGCTGACAGGGAAGGTCACAAATCCAATCACATGACTGTGGGATGCTGCAACTGTCATAAGTGCAAGCTGGTTGCCAAACACCCAATCATGATCACATGACTGTGGGAGTGCTGGGACAGCTGGAACTTCGAGGACTGGTTGAAACCACCACTCGTTCAGTGCTGTTGTAACTTCGGTCACTGAATGAGTGGTCGTTAGCCACTATTTTGTTCAGGAAGTCTGCTTCTATAGTTGCTTCTATAATCCTTGCTGCTCTTAGGAACTGCAACCACCCTTGATTCCACCTACTTGCTTCTCATTAGAAAATTATGGTGCCTTTATAAAACTGTGGACTTAACAGAATCACCATCTAAACTGCCGGCTTAAAATAATAAAATGAGATGCATCAAAATTAAATTAAAATATATTGTTTTCAGTACAATGTGGCCATGCATAATTTCAGTTGGATTGGATTTTTTAGGTGGTAGAAACACAGTAATATATAATAATAAATTTGTAAATAAGCGGGACATGTAAATACCTCATCTAATTAATAATTTGTGGGGGGAAAAGAATTTGTGGATTGCTGCATTTTGCTGAATCCAGTTATTTTAAAGTCCTTAGAATTTAAAACAAATTCTAAGGATTTTAAATTCTATTAATTATTCTTGCAAAAGAACAGAATAATTAATAACATTATGCAACTTAAGTGTCAAAAAGTTCAAGTTAATGTTTCTAGAATATTTTGAACATTTTCAGCATTGTTCTAGAAAGCAACATGAAGTATGTCTTTTGAAAGTCTTGTCTAAAAGTATATAATATAAAAATCAATTGCTTTTTTCCAAGAACAGTTATACTGTAAATCAAGAATTTTGCCATGTGATATCTTTAGCTTCCAGCAAGTTACATTTTTAAAAACACATTATGTCAAAATTGACAAACTATATTATGTGCAGTGTATAAAACAAAACAATCCTCTGGCTTTAAAATTACTTGTAGTTTATTTATAAAAGAAATGCCTGTATTTGTATTTATACTACCTGTATTTTGTTTAAATTATATTTTATGGTCTATTGAAAAGTTGGTAAAGGCCAAATATTAAAACTAAAATTATGTTTGGACTTTTGTTATAGGTTGGACACCACTCCATGAAGCTTGTAATGCTGGTTATTATGATGTTGCTAAGGTCTTGATAGCAGCAGGGGCAGATGTAAATACTCAAGGCTTAGATGATGATACACCACTCCATGATTCTGCAAGCAGTGGACATAGAAAAGTAAGTATCATTCATGAAAAAATTAAATACATAATATGTGTTATCTTTAATAATCAAAGCTAACTAAACATAATCTAACAAAGGAATCCTATATACCAATTAGACCCTTGGGTGATTTGTTATCAGCATCATTGGCAAAGACAATGGTGATTATATTATTGCAGATCTCAAAGTATCTATTCAAACAGAGGTTAAAATCATGTGTCATTCACGACCATAATTTTGAAGTACAACATATAATGACACAATACAGTACAGCTCTACTATGCTATCTGTGAAATTACACAATATAGCTCCACAGCGCTGTCTGGGAAAGAAGCATGCAAAGGAAACACAGAATCTTCTTAGGTCAAAATTTCAAGACCATTTATAGAGAAAAAGCTCTTTTAGCAAGTTATGAAGGCAAAAAGCCAGGAAATGCAATGGTGGCAGATGCTGACAGTATGCAGTGTCTGGTACCTCAGTTTATAGGAAAGCAGGGAATGGGAATTTGTTCTACTAAAGGGGAATTGATTGATTATGTGCAATCAAATTGGGGTTGATTCTTAGCAACCACATAGATTTTATCCAGGAGAATCTCCAATAGTGCACCCATCGCCACTATAAGTGAGTCCATCCACCTTGCTGCTTGTTATCTTAGTCTTCTGTTTCCTTCCATCTTTCCCAGCACTTCTCCAGAACACTAGGTCTTCACATAATGTGTCCAAAATATGATAATCTGAGCCTGGCCATTTGTGCCTTAAGTAAGAACTCAAGGGTTGATTTGTTCAATGATCCTTTTTTTTTTTCTTGGCTGTCCATGGCATTCTCCAACACCAAAGTTCAAAAGCGTCAATACTTTTTCTATCATGTTTTGATAAAATATCTGTCTTGGTGACATATCTCAAGTTATGTCAAAGCCTTTTTTTAAAATTAATATTCTGTATGTGTCATGTTTTGACATAATATCTGCTTTGGTAAAGTATCTAAAGTTCTGCCAAGTCCTATTTTTATTCAGCCAGCAGAGCTTGATTATAAGATTGTTATATAAAAAACTTTAAACATTATATGCCAATAAATATTCAGTCTATTTTGTTTATCTTTTTTAATCTACTGCAACTTCAAAAACTGCTTTAGAGTAATCACAGATGGAATGTTCCATATAAGTAGTGTGAGGATTTCAACATTTTTGATTCTATCATGTATTTACATAGTCAGCACACATGGCATTTTTCAGAGTAAGAATGTTAAAAATACAGGTAAATGTTAATGTTTTCAATTTATTTATCTCCTGATGAAACTTTTTTAAAATGGGGTTTTCAGCTGCAATGAACCTAATATTTCAGATTGTAAAATTGCTCCTCCGACATGGTGGTAATCCATTCCAAGCCAATAAACATGGAGAAAGACCTGTTGATGTAGCTGAAACAGAAGAACTAGAACTATTATTGAAAAGAGAAGTTCCTATTTCTGATGATGAAGATGGCTGTTCAGGTCAGAAAAAAATCCTTTTAGTTGTTGGATGATCTGTGTCTATATATACTATGTTTAAATTGTGTAATATTTCAAAATACTAGGACATAGGGGTATGCAAATGGAGTTCTTTGTTCCTAAATTTTGGTATCAAAAGACTTGCAAATTTTAAGTTAACTGAGGGTATTTGACTTGATAAATTGAAAATAGCCTAAGTGGTATATATGTAAGATTTATTAATAAACATTATAAATATGAACTTCAGAAATATTTTGTTATTCCATTTATCTTTCAAACTGTACATATTTTTTTTTCAACTAACTTGCTTGGTGATAGAACAGATAGAATGAGTTTGCTTGATTATTTCAAATGTCTTCAAAAAGTATCCTTCTAGAGAGATACAGAAGTAAGAAGACAGATTTTTTACTTTGTAAAATATATAATTATTCCACAGGAGTAGGTTCCTTATACCTGTAGGTCCTAGTTTTTGTTGCTGAAACATGAGTAGGGATATCAGAGTAAGAGAAATACCTTTTTGGGTCTCCTGTTGTTTCAGCTATTTCTGATATTTGTGTTTCTATTTTTGGTGTGTATATAGAATTATCATTGGTATTATTATTGTATACACCTATCATCTAAACTTGTTGTGGCTTGCAAAAGCATAAAATACAATAAAACATCCATGGCAAGAAAAAAAATGCAATAAATTATGCAAGGTAAGGAAAAATAACATAACTAGATTAAAATGTAAGAAAGATGAATTCATAACCCTAAATAACATATAATACAATTGGTTTTCTGAATTTGCAGTTTATCCCTGGAATTTCCTGTCCAAGTACTATTATACCATGTTAAATATAACACTGTTTTATTATAGTTTTTCTTAAAATAACACATTTCATATTTACTTCTACCTAATTTATACTATAATAATTTGAGCTAATGAAAATGTATGACAAATATGTAAGATTTGATTGCCATTAATAGCAAAGGAATGAACACAGCAGCAACATGTTTTTCTATTCTAGATCTTGATGAAGCACCATCTGTAAATCCTTCCAGCATAGATGGCAATATGGATTCTGAGACAGAGAAGGAATCTCTAGCTAATGACAACAAACATGTTTCTAATAAGACACCTCTTTCATCTGCTCTTGATGAATATGAATTTAAAGATGATGATGATGAAGAAGTTAAGAAAATGATTGATGATAGACATATTCCTCGGAAAGATCTGAGAAAAGAGGATACATCTGAAATAGAACAAAGTAATCTATTTCTTACACAGGAAAAGCTATCATTTCCAAAATCATTTAAAAATAAAAAACAGAAGCCTTCTAGAGTCCTGTATTCAAGTTCTGAAAGCTCAGATGAAGACATTCTTCAAGACAAAAAGATAATGACTCCTTCATGTACTGTTACAGAAATTTCAAATTCTGATGCAAAGATTAAAAAAGAATATGTTTATAATGAATATAAACAAAAAGGAAAAGTTAAAAGAAAACTAAAAAATCAAAGCAAAAATAAAGAGAACCAGCAATTAAAACTAGAAAAAGATAATTCCAGAGTGACAAACCTGGGTGTTTCCATGTTAGAATCTTTAGACAAAAGCAAAGAAGATGATAATTTCCGAAAAACATTTAGCCCAAAGGAAGATTCTTCTTTGCCTTTACTCCATATTACTCCTAGCAGATCTCCTAAACATCCATGTGGCATAAATGAAAAACAGTCTTCAACACCTAAACAAGAAAATGTTAAAACTTGTTTATCTCCAGGAGGGTCTGAGGTAACTTCACAATCTGAATTAATTCGATATGATCATAATGCAGATTCTGATTTTCTTTTGGAAAATTCTAGTGGTAAATCTTACAAGAACAGAGATAAAAGTAAGCATCAGAAAGAATTTATCTTAGAATTTAGTGAGAAATCCAGTCCTAAACTTAAAGAGGAAGATAACAGTCCATTCTTTGAAAATTCTGACTCTATGATGAAGAAGATTGACAAGGAGGGAAAAACACTTAAAAAGCATAAATTGAAGCATAAAGAAAAGGAAAGGGATAAGCATAAAAAGGAGCAGGATGGAGAGAAAGAAAGATATAAGCATAAGGAGAATTCCAAGGATGTCCAAAGGAATGTTGAGTTTGATAGAGAATTTTGGAAAGAGAATTTTTTCAAAAGTGATGAGACAGAAGATATGTCAACTGTAGACCATGACCCTCAAATGTCAGAGAAGAAATCTAAACTGGAAAAGGTCTTAATTAAAGAAGACAAATATGTGAAAGAGAGAAGCTTTCAGAAAGATAAAAATTTTAGAGAGGAAAAAGAGAGAGAAAAAATTAAAAAAGAAAATGACAAGGAAGAGAAAACAAAAGAAGATAGCATATTTATTGATAAAGAAGCGGAATTTTTTTGTTTAGGTGTTAGGGACATAGCAACAAGTATAACTTTTACAGAAAAGGAAGACATTGAGAAACAAGAAAAAAAGGATCATAGAGAAAAAAATGAGAAGCGGAACTCTGCTATTGAAAAAATAGAAAGAAAAAATACAGATAAAGAAAAAAAAATAAAATGTGAACATAAATCAGAAAAAGATAAATCAGACTCTCTTGAAAATGAAAAGACAAAAGAAAAGGAAAAGGTGTATTTTCAACAAGCAGAAAAAACTAATAAAGAACATGATAAATTAAAAAGCTTTAATACTATTAAAAAACTTGATGACAAAGAAAAAATCAAAGAAAGGTTTGAAAAGAAGCATGATAAAGAAAAAAATGATAGATTCTTGTCTGAATGTAAAGAAAAATCCAGCAATGATAAGAAATGCAAGAGTTCTGAAAAGGATGGTGAATATTCAAAAGTGGAGAAAGGAAGAAACAAAGAAAAGGAAATGGAGAAAAAAGAGAAGTCAAAAGAACGGGACAGTTCAGTAACTACAAACATAAAGCAAACAGCGGAAGAGAAAAAATGCAGTAGTGAAAAAACTTTATTCTTAAAAGAGAAGCCAAAGGATGAATTGCTGAAAACTCCTGATGGAAGAGAAAAGGATAAAAAAGATAAAGATATTGACAGATATAAAGAGCGTGACAAATATAAAGATAAAATACAGCAAAATAATGTACCTAAATTAAAATCTGAAACTGAAAAGCTTAAATCTAAACCATTACCAGTGTCTAAAGACACTCGACCTAAAGAAAAGAGATTGTTAAATGATGATTTGATGCAGACAAGCTTTGAAAGAATGCTTAGTCTTAAAGATCTGGAAATTGAACAGTGGCATAGAAAACACAAAGAAAAAATAAAACAGAAAGAAAAAGAAAGATTAAAGAATCGATCCTGTACAGAACTTAACAAAATAAAAGATAAAGACAAAATAAAATATTCACTTACTGAATCAAAGAACAAAGAACTGATTCGTTCAAAAAGCTCAGAGTTATCAGATGCTTCTGGAAAGGATAAGCAGCTAAAGGATGCTACCAGTAGTAGGTCGCAGTCAGTTGATATAAAAAGTTCTGGTGGAAAACCATCCCTAGCATTGGACAATAGCTTAAGTAGGTCTCCTAGATCAGAAAGTGAAAAAACTGGACTAACATCCAGATCAATATCCATGATTTCAATTGCTAGCTCAGAGGATTCTTGCCATGCTACAGTAACTCCTCCAAGACCTGTTATTGAATATGATTCAGATTTTATGCTTGAAGGATCTGATTCTCAAATGTCTTTTTCACATTCACCATTTTTGCCAAGTGCCAAATCACCTGCAAACTATGAGAATGATAGTTTGTCAGAGTTGCCAGAGCGTAATAAAGCACCTATTTTAAACAGACTTCCACCAGCTTATGTTAGATCAGCATCAGTCGAAGATGTGAAATTTGTTATAAATGATTGCAGACCAGTTGTAGAAGTGCGAAGATGCAGTATGCCAGCTGTTTATGAAAATACAAAACAGTCCCGAATATTAGAAGAAAATAGTCACAATACTTTGCTCTCAGTTCAAAGTTATAATTCTTTTCCTAAACATGAATGTTGCAATTTGCTTGAAAAGGATTCCCAGAATGGACTGACCAGCTTGTATTCCAGTTCTGCTTTATCCCCCAGTAGACCTGTTAATAAACTTAATGCATTAGATGCAGTTGGTAAAAACGCTGCTCCTTCAAGCTCATCAGGAGAAAGTCATACACTTTTAGAACATAACAATACAACCCCATCAAGTAAAACATGGGATGTGCCTTTGGATAAATGTATTTCATTAAATAGTGAGTGTTCCTGTTCAACCTATGCAGGCTGTGAGCCTGATACAACAAATGTCTCAGCCATAACTAATTTTGAAAATAAAACTATGAAAGAGCAGAAAAATTCTGAACGTTTTTGTCATCATGCTGAAAGCATATCAAATCCTACATCACAGGATATGGCAGAATTTTTGTCTGTTCAGTCATGTTGCCCTTCTCAGATTCAGCCAAGCACAGATTCAATCTATATGTCAAAGCATGTAGCTTTGTCAGATACAAACAGCCAAGAGCTTCTGATTAAGAACCCACAAAGTTCCATTCAACCTAGCAATTCAATATTAGACATAGATGCTACCAGCAAAAAAAAGATAGAAAAAAATGTCTTCTTGTCAAACAATAAGAAGGCAGATATGTTTATCACAGTTTATCCTGAAAGTGTTACTAAAGATATTTCACAAAATTTTGAAAAGGATTTTGTTGCAAATGATCCTCGCTTACACACTAGTGCAAGTTCATCTGTAGTAAGTAAGCTCATTTATAAAACATCACAAATTGATGAACTAGATCATAGCATAATTGATATTCAGTTCCAAGGTGAAAAAGTCCAGTCCACTGACATCTGTTCATCCCATATGGCTGGTAATAAAAATGACCTAGATCTACAGGATCTAAATGGTAGAGCACTGAAAGGAATTACAAATGAGTACAATAGAAAATTTTTTAATATAGACAGTGCAGAAAACAGTTCAATGGAAGAAAACCTGCAACAGTACCTGTCGTCTAATTTGGAAAGCCATTCACAGTTAACTGGACATGAAGTACATAAATATAGTCCAACTATTAAATCAGAATTGGAAGAAGCTGTAGAAGATCCTAAAGCACAACAGTATGAAATTCCTCAAAGAATTACAAGGAATAGAGCAAATATGCTTGCTAATCAAAGTAAACAGAACCTTTCTGGTTGCTCCCAGATCTCAGAAAGAGATTTTGACTCATCTGCCTCTTTAAAAGGACGAATAAGATTAACTGAGGAAGATGATGCTCAAACACATCATCCACGTAAAAGAAAGCTGTCACGTGTTCCTCAGCCTGTTCAAATAAATCCATCTTTAATGCAAGCTAAAGAAAAAACTCATCAGTCTCTGGCAGCTATTGTAGATTCTCTAAAACTAGAAGAGATTCAGCCATATAGTTCAGAGAGAGCAAATCCATATTTTGAATATTTGCATATAAGGAAGAAAATAGAAGAGAAACGTAAATTACTATGTAGTGTTATTCCTCAAGCACCTCAGTATTATGATGAATATGTAACCTTCAATGGATCGTACCTCCTAGATGGCAATCCCCTGAGCAAGATATGCATTCCAACAGTAAGTAACAGGAAATTTGAGCTACTATAGAATTTATTATTGGCTCTTAGCTATTGCTTTAACAGCTCCATGTCATTGTAAGCTAACAATATCAATGTTTATCTTGCTGTTATGCTCAGTTAGAACATGCAAACATAATCATGTTTTACTCATGCATGCTCCTTTTCCTCCCAACAACAAATATATAGTGTGTGTTATGCAAATAAGGAATTAAAGAGAGATGCCTGGACCACATCATGAAAAAATTACATATGGTACAACCAACTGATCGTGAAGAAAGGGTGCAAAGAAATTGACATGAGTAATATAAGCTTTCGACATTTCTTTTCCAATGTAATGTTCTCATACCAATTTTTATTTACATTATTTGTACAATTAGGAAAGCTATTACAAGGGCATGTTTGCCCTTCTAACATTAACTGAAGTCAGATATAAAATAAAAAGAGGATTACAATGGATTTCTGCCAATTATGCTCTTGAAAAAACAGTTGTGTTTTATTGTTCCTTTTGTTAAAGTTAAGGGTTGATTGAAATGGGAAGAGTATTTGCTGCTTCTTTCTTTTGGAACCATGCGTAACCTGAGTGTACCAGTTCACCAGTCTCTTAATCCCTTATCAGTAGTCCATTGCAATGGGTGGGGTGCCATATGGAGAACAATTAGCCCTTTTATCTGAATATCAATAATTTATTAAGACCTTTATTATAGTAATAAATAGCAACTTATAACTGAAATGTGAATAAAGAATTTTTAAAAGCAGTTATATCATTTGGTAGAAAATAGACCTGGTCTAGGGAAGTGCAACCTTCTTGGTCTTCCTTGACTTCCTAGCAGCTTTCAAACCATTGATTATAGTATCCTTCTGGAGTTGCTCTTTTGTAGTTCTCTTTCTTAAGGAGTCAGTTCCAGGTGTGTATGGGGGAGGGGGGATAAGCAATCTCTCCAGAACTCTGCTCTGTGGAATGCCTCAGGGTTCTCTACTCTCCCCATTTCTCTTTAGCCTCTAACTGCTGGGAGGGCTCACCTATCAGCATGGGATCAGGTATCATCAGTATGCTAATTATACCCAATTATATATCTTGGCCCCTCATCAGACAGGTGATACAGGAGAAATCATGACCAAGTACCTGGAGGATGTCAGAGTCTGGATGGGGAGGAACAGACTCAGACTGAACCTTTCCAAGACAGGATGACTTTGGGTCATTGGCTAAATGATTCCAGGGTAGCATCTAGTTCTGAATAGAGTTGTATTCTTCTGCTCAGAGGTGCTCTGCAACATGGGGATGCTCCTGGACTGACAGTTCCTGCTCAGGGAGCAAGTTGCAACTGTCACTAGAAGGGTTTATGCACAGTTACATCTTGTGTACCAGTTCTAGCCATATTAGTGTAACATGCTCTATGTGGGGCTGCCCTTAGAAAGCATTTGGAAGCTATGCCTGGTACAAAATGTGGCAGCCTGGGCAATGATGGGTGTTTCTCATTATACCTGGGTTACCCTGCTGTTTCAGGAGCTGCCCTGGTTTCCAGTTGGCTTCTGGGTGCAATTCAAGGTGCTAGTTGTCAACTTTAAACCCCTACATGGGTCTGGACTGGGTTATGTGAGGGACTGCCTTCTCTTATAGTTACAGTGACTATATGTCCTTTATTATAAAAGAAAGTTCTTTATCTCAGTAAGCTGTCCTTTGGATTTATTTATTTTTCAAAAACTCATTTTTGTCTTTCATTTTGGCCTTTTACTGTACAAATAGTACTTGTACTGTACAAATAGTACCACATTTAACTTTTACCATACAAATAGTACCACATAGCGCACAGTCTTTCACATTCATGTGAAAATATGGAAATTGAATTGTCTTTTTAAATAAATTTACATTTATTGTTTGATTTTAAATATTTTTATTAGAATATGTGTTTTTGTAAAGTTTTTCTTGATTTTGCTCTTGAATTCTCCTTTGTAAAGCAAAGTTATGAACAAAAAGCTTTTATCCTTATGAACCTCTTTCAGATTTGCCCCTTTTTCAGGTTTGTCCTTTATTTTTTCCAGGAAAACATGGTCACCATACTTATATTCATCTGCCTGTCTGATCAGATCAAAAAAGATCAGCTCCCTTCCAGGTCCCATCTATCCAGCAATACTGATTGATAGGACCTAGGAAAAGGGCATATTCAATTGCTGTTCCTATGCTTTGGAATTCCCTCCCTACGGAAATCCTATCTACCTCCTCCCCCTTGGGTTTAAGGAGAGAAATTAAGATACTTGAATATAGGAGTCTATTGGTGGAGGCTTTAATTATTTTTTATTCCACATGATGCTATTTAGATTGGTATTTTTTCAGTGGGTTTATTTTTATTCGTGAGTTTTTATCTATGATAGTTAGCTGCTTTTTATTGGCAGTTTACTTCTGAATGTTAGCTGCTCAGAGCCTTTGGGAATGAGTACATACAGATATTGTAAGTAAAAAAAAATGTAATGTTAATAGAAATATGGAAGAAGGGAGAAACTGAAGAATATCAGGTGATAGTCTTTGTTCTTTGGCACAGATTGCGCTGATATTTATTTCATTCTCATGTAATGCTAAGTCAATATTTAGTATTACAAAAAAGACATGTGGCCTCCAAACCCCATTTTTTAAATTAGGACATCTCCAACTGTTGCCAAAAGTCAGTATTACAATTTCACACTATTTTGAGGTAGAAAATACATGAAAATACAAATTTTTAAATAGATCTAAGTTTTTAAAAAACCTCACACACCATTTTTCCTTTAATGTTGCTACAATCAGAGAGGAGGAAAATGGCTATAAACCATACTGTATTCCAGGATATGATAGCTAAAAGGGATAGCTAACAGTCTGTGAGCAAGAAGAAATGATATTTCAGAATTTATACAGAGTCATATCTCAAACATTTTGCACTCTCTTGCAGTGCCCTTTTTGAAGAGAAGACTTCAATTGTCCTACATATCTAGCTCTCGTAGTGTCCAGTGATGCTTATTTTCATTAACTGCATTCCTGCTGTCCCATTCAGATAAGTTCACCAACTTAGTTTCAGCCAGTTATTGAGCTTTGATAGCTATGAGCAAGAGGTGGAAGTTTGCATTATTAACATTTTACTGTTGTACTTAAACCATACATTATTGTTGATTATAACTCTGGTTTACTAAAGAAGCCAATTTTATATATCCCATTGTTGATTTTAGGAAATATATACAGTAGTTAAGAGTAAGTTCACTTTAGAGTAGTATCTAAGCTGCAGTTAGGCTCAAACAGAATTCAAAGCTTCTAAACTTTTCATAGCTACCCAGAAATAGGGGAATAAATATATGAGTTCAAAACACTTGTTAGTATTAAACTGTGGTTCAGTAATGCATACATTACATTCAAACACAAACCCTATGTGTGTACATTCCTCCGTTTTTTTTTTTATCATACAAATTCCTAAACATAGTGAAAATTACTCATCAGCATCTTCTCAGAGAAATGGGAATGCAAATTAGCTTAGTTATCATGTATTAAATTAATGTGGTAGTTTGGTGAAAATTCTTCTTATTTATCCTATATTAACTGATAGGTAGACAACTCCCCCACACACACACACCAAATAATTACCTATGAACTGAGGACATAGCCTGGTAAGAAGTTGGAGAAAACAAGGGAAGAAGCAGGAGGAGCAAATAATAGCAAACCTCACTGCTGAAAAGTTGGTTGCCTTTGCAGATTAGCCTAAAGATTAGCAGTTGCTTGGGAGTGTTTGACCAAAGGAATTTTGACCCCTTTTATAATATGTATCTAAATAAGGGTTTGCTTTCTCTCCCTATTCAGTTACCTCTTCCCCTTGTCTTTCATCTCCATTTGGTTTTGTTCTCCCCTTTCTCTTTTCTTTCTTTCCTACCTATTCTTTTCATCCAGCCTTTATTCTGTTCCTTTTCATTCTTTCTTGCTTTCAGAAAAAAAGAATGGGGAATGCGTATGAGTACATATGTGTTTCTCTGTGTAACAATGATTTGTGTATGAAACAGAATGGTTGGAATATGTAAATACGGGATTGGTTTTATAAATGAGTTACCTTATTTTACAAGCAATTAATTTTAATAAATATTTATTGCATTTAATACTTCTTTGTTATGGTACTTGTATTTTTATGTAAATACATAATCCTTGACCTGGCCCTGACTTTTTTTTTGAGTGACTGGAAATTATGTCTGTGCACATACAAGTGAGATATATGCACACATTTATTAGGGAGGGAAAATTTCCAGAATTGGTTTCAGCTAGAGCTGTCAACCTTAGGCTGACAAAATGAGAAAACTGGACATTGCATAGGCTTTTTGTCTGGGTTTACATTTTTTTTCTATTTACTGTTTTTTGGTGAAGGCGTTTTAAATTGATGGTGATTTTTTTTTGGTGTAAATATTGTATATACTTGATGACACTCTTGAGGGAACCTAATGGTGATGCAAGATTGCAGTGTAAAATGTTTAGAATAATCTTGTGTGAACGATCATTTTTACTAGGACCAAACCTTATGCCTAGCCACGCCTTAGGTCCTAGTTCCAGGAAAAGTTAGGAAAAGAGTGGTTTAGAACTGAAAAGCTCTATAAGGATAGTTCCAAAGAGAAAAAGAAAATTTTGAGCATGGGAATGTGGAAGGAAAGTCTCAGGGCTGCTGAAGCCATTCCCCTGAGGATAACCACTGCTAAAAAGATATCTGAAGAGTGAATAACATTTTTAGTAGAGTAGGAATTCCCCAACAGACCTTAATAGATCAAGGGATGAATTTCTAATCTGCTGTATTAAAACACCTATACACATATTTAGGAATACAGGTAGTCCTTGAGTTATGACGATAATTGGGACTGGAATTTCTATGTAACTGCATTGCTTAGTGATGGCATTCCCAGCATTCCCTATTGCTGTCATTAACCAAATCCCATTGGTTGTTAGGAAAGGAGCAGGGCAGCAGGAGCAGCTGGGGCTTTGTGCTGTGGCGCTGGGGTGGCTGGCCGCACCACGGGGCTTGAGGCGGCACTCCTTGGCAGTGGCGCTGGAGCTAAGTGGAGGCCCAGGGGCAGCGGCTGAGACTGCTGAAGGCCCTGGCTCTCTTCTTCAGCCCCAGCACCACCACCACCGAGGAGTGCTGCTGTGCAGGGTGGCTAAAAGGGCAGAGATGGGCGGAAGATAGGTGGGTGGGGGAAGTTGAAGCGGCCCTGTGGTCATAAGTGTGAGTGAGCTGCCAAGTGCCCAAATTTTGATCTCATGGCCATGGGGCCACTGCAGTGGCCGTAACTTTTGGGACCAGACATAAGTACCATTTGTTCAGTGCCGCCAGAACTAACCAGTCAAATCTTAGCTCCCAAACTGGATTGGCAGACAGAGAGATTTTAAATTATGTAGACCAAGAATGCATAGAGTTAACAGTCCATATCCTTAGAAGACTCTACTTTAAACATTTCAAGAGAATACAAGACAAACTACCCACTTTCAGTATTCCATTTTTGTACAAATAGTACAGAATTTAGCCACTACTAAATACTGTAATTTTTCCCTCCAGTTGAATATATCTTTTGCATATGCCTCTGTGCCTACAGTTTTATATCAAAGTGATATTTCTTTCACAGATCACACCACCACCATCACTATCTGATCCACTTAAGGAACTCTTTAGACAGCAAGAAGTTGTAAGAATGAAACTCCGTTTACAACACAGTATTGAAAGGGTAAGAATGTAATAAAATCTATTGATTAGCTTCTTATTTAGCTTTATTTAGCATTTCTTCAATTGTCTATAAAGACTGATCATCACTTTTAAGAGGTTTTCATTTTTAAGTGAAAATTATAAGTAAGAAATTATAGTTATTAAGTTGGTTAATTCAGAACTGAACATTTCCATTTTTTTCAAGGGAAATTTAAAGTACAATGCATTCTTCCTTCCTAAAGTTCTGTCTTATATTTCTAACAAGATTCCTTCATAAGAATATGGAAAGGTTGCTTTTTCAGAGTGACAAGATATGTCTTTGAATTTTTTTTAAAAAAATTATGATTACATGATTTTGCTAAATTATATGTCTTTTAATTTAATTAGGAAAAGCTTATTGTTTCCAATGAGCAAGAAGTACTACGAGTCCATTATCGAGCAGCAAGAACTTTAGCAAATCAGACTTTGCCCTTCAGTGCGTGTACAGTACTGCTGGATGCTGAAGTATATAATGTGCCTCTGGATACACAGGTAGAAGAAAGTTGTTTGAAGCAGTGTGGTAAAAAGTAAAAATGCCCTCAATATGATGTTGACCCATAGTGAATATATGGACATATCCATGCAGTTAATTGGAAACAGTAGAAAAATTGTTTGCCATTATGTTCTTCCAAGTTGTTTGGTTTTTTTTATTTCCAGTCCTGACCCTGCTTAACTTCTGAATCCAAACCAGGCATGCACTGAAACCTCCTGAAAAACATTATGGAGTGCTTGTTATTTAAAATTAGTAATTTCATGCCAATTCATTACCTTATTTATTATTTATTTACTACAATTTATATGCCACTCAGTGCAACAAAACTCAAAGCACCTTACAACAACAGCAGCAACAAATACAACATTAAAATAAAAATCATCATAAACACAAGAGAAACAAAGCAACAGCAGCCTAAGGAATAACCATAACATCCACAGCAGAGGGTCCCCCTCATCACCAATCTGTTCCAGGGCTCTCTAGAAGAACCAAGTTTTAATGGCTTTCTGAAACAACAATAAGGTGGGAGCCAACCTAATTTCAGAAGGAATGTTGATCCAAAGAAGGGTGCCAGTGACTGAGAAGGTTTCTTCTAGTGGTCCTTGAAGATGACATTCCATAAGAAAAGGGATCTGGAAAGAGTCCACCCTTCCCAATCTTGTTGGGTAGGCAGAAGCCACTGAGATAAGGTAGTCTCATATTCAAGTTCTAAGCCATGTAAGGTTTTAAAGGTGACAATCAACACCTCAAACTGCACCTGGAAGGAAATTGGTAACTACTGCATCTCTCTCATTAGAGGTGTTCATGGGAAAACACAGAAGTCCCCATCATTACACAAGCTGTTCCATTTGGACCAGTTGAAGTTTCTGGATGGTCTTCAAGGGCAGCCCCATGTAGAACACATTGCAGTAATCCAAATGAGAGTTGATCAAGGCACGAATGAGTATTAGCATAGCCTCCCAATCCATAAAAGATTGTAATTAGTGCACTAGATGAAGATATGTGTAGGTTTTTCTAGCTGTAACTGCCATCTGCTCTTCAAGCAGTAGGTTTTTCTAGCTGTAACTGCCATCTGCTCTTCAAGCAGTGACTCCAAAAGGACCTTCAGGTTATGAACCTGGGCAATGAATATCCCTAATATCAAAATGCTTCTAAACCCACAGCCATTGCAGCCTCCTAGAATTAAGCCTAAACTTGTTCATCCCTATCCAGAGCCTCCAAGCACCAGGATAAGACCTCCACCACACCTCCTGTTTGCCATAGAGTTGAGAATTACAACTGGTATCATTCACACACTGATGATACTTCACCCCATGCCAGCAGATGACAGCAATAAATTGAACCTTGATTTCATTATCAATAGGGCTTGATTTGATACACAGCCAGTATTGGAATTCTTTCATAATGGTTCATTAGCTTTTCTACAGTAAATACACTTTTGTGACTTTGGAAGTCTATTCTTGCAGTTTCCTAGTCAGTCAAAAGAAGTCTGAGTACTCACATATGCAGATAAAGCAGAAATTAGGAAAAATGATTAGGAGGAAATAGGAGATCTGTATACACTCCCCATATTCACATCCAGACATTATTTAAACTTTAAAAACTACTTGGTGGATATAGGTCTTGGGGCTTCTCTTTTACAGTATTTCAGTCTTGTTGGGCCATGTTCAGAAGGTGGTATTAGAGAACAATTTTCCATTATCTAAACCTGTGAGGTCCCACAAAGTTGCACCTTATCTATTTTGCTCTTCAGTATTGTAGAGACTAAGGAAGATTACCTTGATGGAGATACATGAGCTCTGTTATCAAAGCAATGAGGGATAAAATATATCTTAAGTCCACAACAGGCAGATAAGTGGCTCAGATAGACACCTCCCTAATTCTCTGAAGTGTAAGACGGGGAAGGAAATACTGCACAATCAGACTTGCAAGATTTTATTATAGACAATCTCAGTAAAAGTAGTTTTAGCCTTCTGGCGCAGTTGATTTCTTGGTCTAGTCTACCTAGTGGGGCTGGCAGTCATCTTGCAAGTATAATACCTGTTTTTAATATTTATATGAAACCACTGAGTGGAGATAGCCAACAGTTTGGGGTACATTATCGTGAATATACTGATGGTACCAAACTTTACATTGTCGCCCTGGGCTGTAAGAGAAATACTACTGACATTCTATCCTGGTGCTTGTGGGCTGCAAATGTCTGGATAGAAGAGAACATACTAAAGGTGAACTCAAGACCAAGTTGCTGTTATGTATACATTGGGATCCTCTGTTGACACTAGTATTGTCTCTGGATAGGCAGGCAATACCTGTGAAACAAAGGATTTGTGATTTGGAGTTCCTGGTAGAACAGCAGGTGGAGGCCATGGTTAGAGGGGACTTTGGCAGCTTCAGCTGGTGTGCCAATTGCAACTGTACCTGATGCAGAAGGACCCAGTTATAGTGACTCTTTATTATTTATTTATTTATTTTATAATATTTTTATTGAAGTTTACAAATACAAAGATAAAAAACTAAAATAAGAATATAAAAAGTAAAAAAGAAAAAATACAAAGTGCAGAGAAAAGGGGGGAAAAAAAGAAAAAAGATATATAAAGAAATGACTTCCCCCTCCATCAAGGCCAGTACAAACAACTTAAGTAACTTATCACCTTCTCTTATATTTCAGCAAAAAATCATAAAGCCTTGTCATTCAGTCCTAATCAGCAAAAGTCCATTAAGAGTTACCAGAAATAATAACGTATATATTTTAACCTTAATCAAATAAATCAATTTTATATTCCTTTACTTTAACACAGTAACTTATCACTTTCTCTAGGAATACAGCAAAAAAAAAAACCTTCTTCCCCATCTTATATCTTTAAAATCTCGTCATTCGGTTCTAGTAAAAAAAAGTCCATTAAGAGCTACCAAAAACAACAACATATATATTTTATTCTTGATCAGATTAAACCCACTTTGTATTCCTTCCATTTACTTTTAAGAACCTTGATCTTTAATTACTTCAAATAGTGTCCCACAAGTTTTCTTATTATTTTCTCTTTGTCTCTTCTCAGAAACTCCTTCACAACTTTAACATGTCTCTTTTGTAAATCCAACATAAGAAAGCTATCTAAGTCACTCTTCTGATTTATTATTTGTATGTCCCCTTTAATTTCACCCAGTTTCATTTGTAAATCCAGTGTAACATCGTTTTCCATGTCATTCTTGTAGACTGACATTTTAAAATCCATTTTCCTATCCACATTCAAATCAGCCTCACTCTCTGTTTTATCCAGTAAAATCTGCTCCTCTTCCATAACTTCTTTTGAATCCATTTTTATAATAGCAGACATTCTTAAGAGTAATTTCTGAGTGCATTGTTCCCAAATATCCTTGAATTCTTCCACAGTCAAATAATATTGCTCCATTCTGTATTAATTATAATCTTTAGTTCTCTCTGGTTCCCTCTAGTTAACCTTCAAAGTCTCCTCTTATCATGCTTTTTTCCCCTAATCAATAACACTTTCCCACAGGAAGATTTATTACAGTTAGTTCCAAAATCTTCATATATATTTTTTGTAAAATTTTAAACAACCCACAGGGAGTATTCTTGTAATTAATCACAAAAATTCATCTGGCCCCTTAATCCATTTATAGACCTTCTGGCTGATCAGGCATACCTTTCCTTAAGTTCTTGTGTATATATCCTAAAGATTTTCTCCATTTTATATTTATCTTACAAATGACGACCAGATATATCCAGAATAATGTCTAAATTTTATCATGATTGCTGTTGATTCTCCCAGAAAATGGTAATAAAAATTGGTTTTTTATTTATTGGTATAAAATGGTGAGCATTGCAATTATGTTAAAATATTTTGTGTTATAAATTTTCCAAATACATAAAATTCTTTATATAAATTAATTCAACTCACAAAAAAAGAAGTTGTGATACTAATGTAAAATTTTTATACACTTGTATATGTCTTGAAGCCAAGTGGCTACAGGCAGTAAAAAAAATTTAGAGATGTTTTATGAACTGTCATAAGAGCATTAATGGAGCTTACAGTGCAGCTCTATTGCCGAATTAGAACTATATTATCAAAGACATAGCAAATGAA
Source organism: Python bivittatus (assembly GCF_059951505.1). Lineage (NCBI taxonomy): Eukaryota > Metazoa > Chordata > Lepidosauria > Squamata > Pythonidae > Python > Python bivittatus. The sequence continues at coordinate 31,626,708 of NW_028277113.1, read as the reverse complement.
GAAGACCACACACTGTAGGATATACACTAGCGGGCTGTAAAAAGATACAGATAGTCTTTGGTTAATGACTATCCTGTTTAGCAACCATTCAGTTACTAAATGGTGCTGAAAAAATAACTTTATGACTGGTCCTCGAACTTAAGGCTGTCGCAGCGTCCCTGCAGTCATACAATCACCATTCAGGCACTTTGCAACCAGCACATATTCATGACCATCACAATGTCCCACAGTCATGTGATCACCATTTGCAAGCTTCACAGCTGGCTTCTGACAAGCAAAGTCAACGGAGAAGCCAGCAGTAAAATCGCAAGTCGTGGTCATGTGATGTCTCACTTAATGGCTGTGCGTGATTCATTTAACGACTGCAGCAGAACTGATGTCATAACTCCAGCGCAGTCGTGATGTTTCGCTTAATGACTGCATCACTTAGTGACAGAGTTGCTAGTCCCAATTGTGGTTGTTAAGTGAGGACTACCTGTATTGAGAAAGATTGTGCAAAGAAGAGTTTCTCTGGATTGGCTGGCAAATACCCTTTTTTCTTTTAACTCTTCCACTAAATTGAAAAAAGTCTTTACCTAAGCAAAATAGCACCTTTAGAGACAAACCGTAGTTTTCATTAGTTTTAAATATATATTTTCATCAAAGACTGTGTATAGCATGGGGATGAATGGTTATTAGCCTATAATTAACAGCTGTAATTTTTAATATGTTTAATTTACAGACTGATGACAGTAAAACATCAGTTAGAGACCGATTTAATGCAAGGCAATTTATGTCATGGTTACAGGATGTGGATGATAAATTTGACAAATTAAAGGTATGTATCTTCATTTAACTCCTCCCAAAATATTTTTCCAGTAAAAAGTTCTAGTAACTCATCAGACATGCTGCCCACTCCATCCAACTCTTTTGTGTCATAACAAATTCAAGTGAGAATAGCATTTTATCTTGTTCTTCTAGTAAAACAACTCCCAAAATGCCTATAAACTATTTTTAAAAAACTGTCTTTGCTCTTAGATTTAAAATCTGAAAGAAATAGCAGTATAGCTGATGGAACAGCATTGGTATCCAAAATTCTCTGTTCTACACTTTCTAATCAAGTAATTGTTCTAGATGATACTGAGTCGGAAGGAGCAGGTTCCAGAGTTTCCTTGCATGTAGGAAGCTTCTCTATCCATTATTTCTGAGTTCAGTGCAGTACTTGAAGAACTGTGTGGTCAGAAATTTCTCCCATTATTGACTGAATGAGCAAGCCAATGCTGATCATTGTACAGTTTAGAGTACAGCAGAATTCTGGCTCAGATATTCTTAATGCACCTTTCCAAGTACACAACCAACACAAATGCAAATACATTCAACATTTGTTTCAGTAGGAGTTAAGCAGCACATTTTCCTCCTATTTTAAACAGAACCCTATTTGAATGAAACAATATAAAATTTTAGCTTATGAATAAGACAAGCTAGTGTGCAAAAGGTGCAGCAGAAAAACAGGGGGAAACGTTTTTAATGTTATTAGCTATAATAGCTAAAATGAATCTCCAAGTTGAGCAAATTGTAAGCAGTGAATCTACAGCAGCCCTATATGTTGATGAAGATTCTCAGGCATCCAGGTGGAATTATCTGAAGGTTGAGTCATGGCAACTGGACTTTTCTTTTGGTTTGATACGTTTCGCTGCTTGTCCAACCAGCTTCTTCAAACCAAAAGAAAAGAAGTCCAGTTGCCATGACTCAACCTCCAGATACAGCAGCCCTATAGTTATATTTGCAGTTTAGAGATGCGCAAAACATTTCATAGTCAAAATGTTCTATCTGTGGATTGTCCTGTTTAGACCTTGGAATGCAATTCTGAGCTAGTGTCTTAGAAGCTATCTGAGTTCACAATGTCCAATTTTGAGGTGGTATGTTTCCAGTGTAGTTCAGAGAGGAAGAAAAAACAAAGATAAATCCTATAGGGCACACATAAAGACTTCCATTTCTGTCCTTTGGAATCATATCACTAGTATTTTAACTATGGTATATAGTAACTTGTATATGTAAATGCTATTTTTGAAAAAATGGTGAAAACATATTTCTGCATTTTTTGAAAAGGAAACAAGACAGGAGTCCTCAACTTTATAGAACGGAAAATATGGAGGATTGATTCATACACAGTACAATCCAAAGTAAAACCCATTGAATTTAGAACAGGTAGTCCTCGCTTACCGACCACTCATTCAAGGACCGTTCAAAGTTATGACGGTGCTGAAAAAATAACTTTACGACCATTTATGACCTTCGCAGCATCCCTCAGTCGCATGACCACCATTATAGTCAGTACGCATTGTCCTGTGTCTGACCTGTTGTTTTTCTTTTTTTTCCCCCTTGTGGAGTGGAGAGATTGGAAAAGAAGGGATTAGAAAAGAGTAAGCAGGCACACAATGGGGAATACACATCAAAAGCATTGTGCTGGCACCAGCAGCTGCAAGCATACTCAGCAAACAGCCAGTGTATTACACATTGTGTGCCTGCTTACTCTCTTCTAAACTCTTCATCTCCAATCTCTCTACTATGTGGGGGTGGGGGGTGGCAGAGGAGAGATTGCCTATAGAAATTGCTTGGCAGGGCCCTTCTTTTCCAGGGGGGAAGAAGAGGGGCTGAGGTTGGCATGTGGAAAAGGGAGGAGGATAGGGAAGTGCCAGAGCGACTTGGGCATTGATGGGGGTGGGGGAGAGAGAGGCGCATGGGTGTTTCCTCTCTCTTGCTTTGCAGACCCTGGCGGGGCAGTGTGGTTGGAAAGGAAGGGATCGATGAAGGGAGAAGGGGGGGGCTTCCAGTTGTGCACATTGCAGGAAGGGCCTGTGGGTGCCTTCTCTCTGCAAGCACGCCAGGGAAGAAACTCCAGCTGCATGCAACTTGGAATGTCAAACGGCCAGGAAGGTGCCCCTTTGGATGCCTTCAGATTCAGGGCCAGCCAGGAAGAGATGTGCAGGAGGTGATGGGTATCTTTCCGAGGCAGAATCCCAGTCTCCTCTGTGGCCAAATAGGAGTAAGGGCCCTGATAGGAGCAGCAGACAAGGGAAGCCACCTCGCCACTCTACTCCACTTAGGGCTGCATCCAACAGGGCCCTTGGCAAAGCCCCATCCTTTACCACTTCTCCCTCCTCACCTTCCAGTGTCCATATTGGGCTAGGGATGCCTTCCCCCACAGTATGCATGACTGCAATCCCCCCCTTCTCCCCTCATTGATCCCCTCCTGCGTAAATGCACTGCCCCACCTGGGTCTGCAAAGCAAGAGAGGAAACACCCGCGTGCCTCTCTCTCCCCTGCTTCTGTCAATGCCCGTCACTCCAGCACTTCCCTGCCCTCCTCCCCCTTCCACATGCCAAACACAGCCCCTCTTCTCCCCTCGCCCACCCAGAAAAGGCAGTCTCTCCTCTGCCCCCCCTTGCAAAGCAGAGAGATTGGAAATGAAGGGATTACAAGAGAGTAAGCAGGCACACAATGGGGAATATACCATCTGTTTTCCAAGCACACTCACAACTGCCAGCACCAGTGCATTGCTTTTGATGTGCATTCCCAATAGTGGCCTTACTCTCTTCTAATCCCTTCCTCTCCAATGTATGTAAATACAAACATTTGTTAATTATCCAGCGCCAGGATGAGCATTCCAAAGGATGAGGAAGTGGTTAGAAGGCAAACAAAAGCCAAAGGTGTGGAACTTATTACTCTCATCAGTTTCAACCCAGAAAGCACAGTCATCGTTACGTGATTTCTCACTTAGCAACCGCTTCGCTTAGCAACCAAGTTGGCAGTCCCAATTGTGATCGCTAAAAGAGCATCTGTAAGTGCATGTAGAATTGAAGCCAAAGAGTGCTATTCTTTTAGAGGATAGATTGTTGCTTCTGGTTTTTTTAATTAATTAAAACACAAGATATTATTATTAAAAATTAAATTCAATGCTTACATTATTGTTACCATTATGGATTAAATTTTTAAAAGAAATCTGTAGATAAACCTTCTCAGAATAGGTCATAAGGACTAGGCCAAATCATTTCACAAGTCTGATTGGCTTGTGGATTGCCAAACTAACAGTTCCTGCGTTAATAGAAGTACTATGTGCTTGTTTATATAGAACTTTGCTTGAAGTAATTGAAGGTTCTTCTATTTATTTTGAAATAGACATGCCTCTTGATGAGGCAGCAACATGAAGCAGCAGCTTTAAATGCTGTTCAGAGACTGGAATGGCAGCTTAAGCTACAAGAACTTGATCCTGCAACTTACAAATCGATCAGCATTTATGAAATTCAAGAATTCTATGTTCCTCTTGTGGATGTTAATGACGACTTTGAATTGACACCTATATGACAACTAGCATTTCTTGCTGTTACAGCTCAAGACTGTGGGATGTTTAAATTATAGCACTAAAATGGAATACTGCCTTTATCAATATTCCATGTATTCCTTTTGAAATGTTCCCCAGATCTCATTCAGTATTGCACATGTGCATACCATTTAATAAATGGTATTATTTTAGCCTCTAAGTTTAAAAAGCATCTTCCCAATAAAACTATCTACAACAGTCTTTCACTAAAGATTTAACAGCGCTGGCAGCTGTTAAAAGTCCACCAAAAATTCTTGCTATTTAAAGTTCACTTTAATGGTTTTTATTATTAAAGTTTTACAAAAACAACAAAAACCTGTGGAAGAACTTATAAGCTTGTGGGAATGTGCAGAATGAGAGTCTATTCATCTTACATAATTTATAGGTTAACTGTACAGTTTTCTTTTTGAAAAAGATGTTATATTGTTTTCATTTTTTAAAATAACTTATTTTATACATATTGTGCAAATGTAAATACTCTTATATTTAATGTTCAGCCCTGTATAAATATAGATATTTTAATTGTAAAATTGTTTTGTCTAATGTTTATTGGACCAAAATTGTTGTTGTTTCTTATGTGTAATGTACAGGCAATTTTCTTTTAAAAGCATGGTGTTTGATTTAGCTGCTTGTTCATCACCATTACTGCTAAGATTTGATACTGAGTGGTACTGCATGCTAGCTCAGTTGAAATTTTTCCCTAACGCAGGGTACCTAAATGATTGAAACATTTGTTACCAATCCAATATACTGCTTTGTACAGCATCCATTCATTCAGAGGAATTTGCATGAATCCCCTTTCATTGTAGTATGTAGCAGTGCTTATTGGATTATGTCTTCACAGAGCCACTTGTCTTTTGCTCTGCTGCTATAATGCCATTTTTGTGACTTACCTTGAAAAGAGTATTTTGTTTAAAATCTTTACAAGATTAGAAAACTAGCTCCTAAAGCCTGGTCTCAAAAGGAGTTTTTCAATGTCCCATTTCTTTGCTTTTAAATGCCTCTCAACGAAAAATCTTAAATTGTATATTGTCTATTTTACTATTCCCTGATATGTAAATAACTGTAAATACAATGTTTAATAAATTCTATTGGTCATGCTAACAGATGGTTGAATCCTTGTGATGGTGAAATTTTCATTCTTGAAGTTTTATACAATTTGACAAATAAATCCTTGAAAGTTCCATGATAAGACTGTACTTGTATATTCCTATTGTATGTGAACATATGATTAATATGTTGCTATTATGTTAGCAAAATGTCTGCCACTGCCACTAAAAACTTACATTAAGCTTTTACTTGCATATTTTGGATCAGTCTCTCTGGCTTATTCGAATTTTGGCTTAATGTGATAGTTGAACTCAACTACTGTTGTTTAAAAACAGTGTGAATAAATATATCCATCTTGAGCTCCTTAAGAATGGCTAGACACTATTAAGAAAGGAATGGAATGTACTGTCATCTGTCCACTGTCATCTTCTCCCATCCATTAATAGTGTTGCAACTGCTTTCTAATTTTGCCCCCTGCCTTGCAATGTGAATAATTTAAAAAATGAACATTTGTTCAGGAAATTAATGAAATTATATTTTCTTTAGATGTGGTGGGGAAGGAAACACCCTTTTACTTCTGAACTATGCTCAGGTTAAATTTTATTTATTTTCCCCCATAGCATTTTAGGAAAATCAGTGTAAACTAAGCTGATTCCTACCTGCCAAAATTCATTCCAGCCAAACAAAAGCATTGAGAGCTAATAGATGGATAAGAGTAGAAGAATTGCCTTGATGGATCATTCCAAGAGTCTATCTCATGTAGAATGCTTAGCCAGATTCATGTGGAAAAGCTACAAAAAAGTTACTAAAGAAACCATTAAACTTTGTGATGAGCTATTATTATCTATTAGTAATTTTCTTTGGTCAGTTTTATATATTAGCTGTTGTATTAAAAAAAATCACAGAATATGAATAAAGTTAGTGTAATGTGGATATTCTGTTCATCACATAAGAAGCAGTTAAACTGTTTACTTGGTTTTCTAGGTTTTGGTTTTGTATTATCTGTTTGCTTACTCCATTTAAATGTTCACTTAGGGAGAGATGTACTTTTCTCACAGGAGATTGACTAAAAACATTGATACGTTTATTGTATTCTCATTAATGTTCCACTAAGTTATTGCAACTTGCACAATGATTGTACTCCAAAGGATGAGTATACAGATCAGTTATGAATGTTTTGTACAAATTTAACAATTTAACTGGTACAAAGTTTTGCTTAAGAACTTACAAAGAATAATACCATAAATCGATAGAGAATTACCTGTCTAAGCACAGTATAAGCAATTTTCAGAAAAGGCAGAGGGATGTGAGTTCAAAAAAGTAACATAAGATGGGTAATGAAAGAGAAGGAAAGGGAAGAGAGGAGGAGAAGGAGAAGGAAAAGAAGAAGAAGAAATGTTTGCTACCATGACTACAAGGTTTTTTTTATAGGAATATGGAAAATTTTAAGACTAATGTGTATGTCAGAACTATGATTATTATTCTGAGGAATTTACAATGAACAAGAAGCAGTAAGAACTGAACTTAGAGAAATAGAATGGTTCAGAATCAGAGAAGAAAAACAAGGGTGCATATTGTCCTTTAATTGGTTTAATGTCCACAGCAAATTATATTATAAAAATTACATGATTGGAAGATATGACAAAACTGGAGGTCCAAACACTAATACATGTGATATGTAGATGATACTGTTTTATTAATAAAATTAAATAAAAATCATTATGAATCCAAAAATGGAAAGTGAAAAATCCAGGTTAATGTTAAATATGAAGAAGTCTGATGTCAACATAAATACTTAGTTAACTTACAGCTGATTTTGAAGAAGACATGGTAGTACATAGTTTTATTTTCTTGGATTTAAAAATACATAAAGATTAATAATTTGTGGGAGAAATAAAAAAGGAGATTAATCTTGAAGAGCAAGGCAATTCAAACAAGATCATGAAGGATAGCAGCTTTCTAACAACAAAATTCACAATAATTAAAGCAGTGATCTTTCCAGTGGCAATGTCTAGCAGGGCATTGAGAAAGAGAGAGAGAAAGACCAATGCCTTTAAACTGGATTTGAAGAAGTTACTAAGAGTACCAGATTGTAAGAAGGACAAATCAAATAATCCTGGATCACATAAAGGCTGATTGCTCTCTTGAAGCAATGATCAACACATGATGAATAACGCTAAGTCATGTACATAGGATTTGTGTTGTGAGTGGATGATAGAAAAAAGATTTGACAAGCTTGAAGGTAAAAGAAGAGAAGGACAACAGAAATCAAAGACTGTAATGTCAGAGATTAAACACATTGTTACTATTAAAGATATGCCAAGATGGCAAGTATTTGTTCATATAGTTGCAGAGTTAGATATGCACAACTACTAAAGTGAAGGGATCAAAAACTAAACTGGCAATATCTAAATTGGCAATGTTAACTTCATAGCTTTAGAATATGCGCAGAGTTCTCTATAGCCAAGCTTCAGTACTAACATCATTTAGTGAAATTGCAAGAAGAAGCAACTAACCACAGATGAGCTAGCTCAGATAATAGGGAAAACTCCTCCCAAAGAGACTAAGTCTGAGGCCTGATAAGGAGGGAGGACACACAAGAAGGGTCTGCAGGGATTGACAAGGTATAAGGGTTAGCTGGAACTCCTTTAAGTTAATGTAAGCAAACAAGGGTGGGGAATAATGTATTCTGCTAAAGTTTCTTTGGCTGTAAAACTCATCTTCATTATAATGGTACTAAGATCTGACTTTTTAAAAATACTATAAAAGGCTGTGGTTTTGTCTCCAAGGGTGTGCCACCCTGCTCTCTCTTGGTGCATGGTGTGAGCACCCAGACTTTTGCTTGGCCAAATAAAACGCTGCTTAGAGAAGTCCCTGCTTGAAGTCTTTTATTTTGTGCTGCTGGTTGATTTCAAGTTTTCTGGGTAGCCGTGAACCTTACAAAAGATTTGTATGTAATGTTCAGGAGGTCCAATGACTGAACCGTACTCTGATTTCAAACCAATAATATTTACTGCTATAGATTATTAAATTATGTTGCAGTACTCCAGCTACTAATCTCAAAATGACTATGGCTAAGTAACAGTGCCTTACTTCTAGGGCTCCACAGTATTGATATGCATGTTACATGTTTGTTAAACATTTAGCAATTTTTACATTTCTGGCATATAAAAAACTCTAATGTTGCTACTGAGCTTATATTTTTTTACATATACAGATGCCTTGGTACGGCACAAATACCAAACCTGTAATTATCAAAGAGCAGGTAGCAGCTATGACAAGGAGGGCCTTTACACAGGTTCATCTTGTCTGCCAGTTGCACCAGAGGCTCTTCAGATGGTCACTTGTGCCCTAGTCACCTCACAATTCGACTATTGTAATGCATTCTACATGGGGCTACCCTTGAAGCTTCAGCTGGTCCAAAATGCAACAGCTCCTTGTGCTGTCCATGTGTCGTCACTGCTGCATGAGCTTCATTGGTTACCAGTTGGTTCCCAAGTGCCATTCAAGATGTTGGTTGTCACTTATATAGCCCTTCACGGCACAGGGCCTGGTTATTTGAGGGACTTCCTGTCTCTAGTTGTTTCTGCCTATCTCACTCTTTGCCTTTTCTTATGGAATGTAGTAGGCTAGGCACAAAAAACCAAGAATAATGCAAAGCTTCCCAGCAGGTCTTCTGTTTTGCCATTTTGTTCCAAGAAAAGAAAAAGAAAAGGATGCCATTTGCCCAAATCAGAAAATCATTAACAAGAGCTATAGCACAATTTTTTTTGCGCACCTCACATGTGCTGTGATCTTATTTTTAAGTGCAGTTATTCCTGGGATTCAGGTCACTGCTGTTCAGAGAAGGTAAGCAAAGCGTTAGCTTTCTGGTACACACTATTAACTTTTCTACCGTATCATTTGAAGTTCCTTGGTGTGGCTTTACCTACAAGCAGTCAGCTGTCTGGGACATCTGCTGCGCTCAGCTTAAAGGTGCCATCAGGCTTGTATCTATATAAGCACCTGCTCCGCTTACTGGAGGTGAAGGCTTTTTTCCTCCAAGGAGGGTGTGGGAGAAAAAGAGGAAAGCAAGCATTGCATTTACAGCTATGCTCTCATGCTTTGAAATGGATTACTTAAGCCCTTCACGGAGCTTGGCATGGACTGCAGGAAGCAGTGAAGAGTCACTGGCCTATTTGTCCAATTCAGTCAGTTGCTGGGTAAGCACATGCTAAGCCACCATTCAATCATAATTTATCAACTAAACCCAAATTGGCTGTTCTCATTACACGCTAAGCCATAAACTATGGCTTATTAACAGTTGGATTCATACAGCAGGCGAAACCAAATCACACTGTGGCTGAGAAATGTGCATGGATTATGATCTCCTAATTATAGGTCGTTTCTTATTCATATCTGCTCGCAATATCAACTTATACAAAAGGCATTTAAAGGGGAGGGGGAGACCATCCTTCTAGCCAGTCCACAAAGACTCAGGTAACATGGAGGGCCGGGAGAGGAGACCACGCGTTCGTGGGTAACGGCCGGGCGCTTTAAACTCTTGTGCCAGTATCCGTTGCTCATTTTATGCTGTTGCCCTGCCGGATGACAAAATGCGTGAAAGAAAGGCAACAATCTACTTCGCCTAGCTCTGCAGTTAAAAAAAAGTGTGTGCGAGAAAGAGGGAGATCAAATGTTCGTCCCGTTTTACAGGCTTTTCAAAAACGAATACGTGGACAGCACGAGCCAGCAACAGGTCATTGGGGGCGGAGTAGCTACTCATCTGGGTCACAACAGGAAGAGCTCTTCGCGTCCACGGCGGACAGCGAAGCCCTTTCCCCTTTCTGCCCAACTATCCTGGGCAGCCGCCACCCGCTGAGCCCGAAGGTGCGCCCCGTGCCGCCAAAGCAGGGGCCGGGCTGCCTTCGAGGCCGACCCTGGACGGGCAGCTCTCTCCCCAGCGGCGCTCTCCCGCCCCAGAGCGCCCAGGGGCCGACCTTCGCGATGCGCTCCCGGACCTTCTGCGAAGAGACAGCGCGTGGGCGAGTCCCTCCGGCGCCTTGAGGTGTGTGCGTGTTTGCGCTGTGTGTGTGTTTAAGGCCGAGAAGGAGGAGACGACTTGGCCAAGCTTTTCCCGCCTCCCTTTGCAACCGAAGCTGCTCGGAAGGCAGCCGCCGCGGCCTGTCCCTTTAAGGTACTTCGACGCTGCCCGCCGTCCGCCCCTGTGCAAAGGCAGCCAAGCGGGGCGGCTGCCGAAGGATAAGGCGCCCGTTGAGTCCCACCGCCGCGGTCGCCGCGCAAGCTGAAGCCGGGTGGCGGGGCGGTCTGTCGGGCGAAGGAGGAGGCAGTCGTCGGGGAAGAAGCGAGGCGTGAATACGGGCCTCTGAAGGAGGGACACGGGCAGGAGGTGAGCGAGCCGACGCGGTGAATGAAGGGTGAGATCGCAGTGAAAGCATGCGAGCAAGCCGGGGGGGGCGGCGGGGGTGTCCCTCGAGCCCTTGGAAAGGCAGGCGGTGGACGCACGGATTGATCTCCGCGCGTTGTTTTCTAGTGTCTAGGGATAATGGGATCTTCTGTTTTAGAAAGCGGCGTCGGTTGCGCCTCTTGCCCTGAAGCGAACTTTTCTTTGAAGCCCGGATGGCCGACTGCTGCTCCATCTCTCCAGTTGTCCTTTGTATTCCCTGCCGCCGCCGCCGCCGCCGCCTTTCGCTGGTCCACGCTAAGGGACTGGTCTTAGTTTACTTTGTGAGACTCGCTCTCTGCCTTTCAGTCCGCCCCCCCCCCGTTAAATTTCTCATCCTCCCCCAGCCACTAGACCCGATTTAGCGAGGCGAAGCAGACGGGCGGTGGGGGGGAGCTGTTTTTTTGGCTCGGGGTTGTATCTTGGCCGATGCTTGGGAGGTTTGGTTGAAAGTCCTTTTAAAAAAGTGTGTGCGAGGGTTGGGGGCTTAAGCATTCGAGAAAATTTGCTTTTGTCAACCACAGGGTCTTGATTAAAGATTTACTGAGTAAGGCAAAAGGATTTAACCTGGAATTTATAACATAAATTTAAGATCCCTTAATACATTTTGTTTGATTATGAGCTGGTAATCTTCAAGTAGAAAAAAGAATAATGTGGCATGGATGAACAGGTGTGAATAACTTCAAAATAACTTTGTTTCCTTTAAAAATCTGTGTGTCTGTGTGTGTGTGTTTTTTTATTATCTGGCATAACAACTTCGAAATGTAGAATCAAATAAATTTTCAGTTGTCCTTTTTGGTAATAACACATGTTGAATCTTGAAAGATCTCAGACTTTTCAAGTGATAGACCAGTTTATTTGTAGGGAAGTCATAAGTGAAGGACTGACGTAATGAAATTGTAAAAACTGGATTCAATCTGACAGGTGTCTGTTGGCCAAAATTTTCAAAAGATTAACATATGTTTTCAGATTATTTCTCTAAAGTAATTTTCCTGCAGAGTCTAAAATTACTGTTCAGGTCATTATCCCTTAATTCATAACTTTTAAGATCATGTTGAGTTTATAAACAAGAAAATAATGCAAAAAAGAATAATTAGAGGTGTTTGTCATTTCAGGTTTTTTCAACTTGCTCTGCTAAAATTCAGGCTTATCTAGTGAAGAGATGGTAGAATTTGTTCAACCAGAAGAAGCCCCCTCCCCATCTTGTGCTTGCTTCTTTATGTTTTGGTGTTTCTCAGCTGCATTGGTAGAGAGTGTAATAGGGAGACAGTAAGTAGAAAGATGTGACTTGAGTATGTAATATAACTGAATTAAGAGGCAGAGATGCAGAATGCAGAGATTGTTAAGTCACCCAGTTCACAAATGTATCTACTTTGTCAGTACAGTATTCTGTTCATGAATATGTGGTATCCATCCAATTCCTTCTTCAGAAGCTTTATTTGTAAAGTTACATATCTATATAGTTGGCACTGAAATGGGGTGATGTTAAAACATGTTCTCATTTATTTATCTCTCAGAAAGAACTCTTCTACATTAGTTCTCCTAGTAGGCCTCCTTCTTCTGTTCCTTCTGTTACCCCATGAAATAAATATGTTGCAAATAAATGCTTCACCGCGATGCGGTTGTAACTAAAATAATTATATTTATTAGCATTCAAAGTATTATGCTTTACATAACTTTGAAGTCAGTGGAAAAATAGTTGACTTGACCTATAATTACATGAGAATTCTTTTACCAAATATGCTGCTGATTTGAGAACAGAAAACCCATGGGGAAAACAAAACAAAACAAACTGCCTTTGAGAATGATGGGGTAAAGATGAAAGAAGCTTAGTATTTTACTCAGAAAATATGGGCTTTTCATACTGCTTTTTATTTCAGTACAGTCTGAACGTTCCAGAAATCTCCCCCCTGAAAGAAAGATGAAGTTGTGGTACTTCCCAGGGCTCATAATCATTAGTCTGCTATACTTCTGGATCCCATCATCAATGTGCTGTAATAAAGCTCTCTGTGCTAGTGATGTCAGCAAATGCCTAATACAGGTATGAGATAATTTACACTTATGTTTGATAAGAAGATATATCCAGGAATTTGTCTATAACAATAATTCTGAAAGGAGAAATGAAATAAAAATTATTTTGAATAGATACTTATTGAAGAATGTGGGAATGTTTATTTTGTATTTTCATTCCTTTAAAGCAGAAGGAAACATGTAAATGTTTATTAGAATCATTTTATGAAAAATAGCATTAGAATTTTATGTTGTTGAGTCAAACTGATTAATGAGGTGATCTGTTTATGTAATAACGTTCTAATCTACTGAGTGACTTAAGTTCTTGGACATATCGCAAAGTTAAATCATTGAATCATTAAGTTATATGTAATAAGTAAAACTATACATTGCTTTACTTTTACAGTGAAGCAATAAAATGCAAACAATAAATACTATAAGAAAAGCATAGAACATATAAAATCAATTATTCCAAAGCAGACCAGACACTTAAAATAATAGAAATGCCTGGGAGAAGAGGGAAGTTTATCTTGTGCTGAAGAGATATTTATGTGGGTATCAGGCATGCTTCCCTTGGACATAAATAGGACATTACAAGTGAAACATTTCACTTGGGGGGAACACCTGGAAGAAGGCTGTTGAAGATGTCTGAAGACCCTACCCAGCTACATAATGGAGGAGGCATTCCTTAAGATACTGAATTAGAAGCTAATTCTAATCCCTCTCTTTTTCATGCTGCATGAGTTTGTCCATGGATTGAATGATAAACTGCCTATCTTCTTCTCATTTAAACACATCATAAAACTAAATCTCTGGAATAAAACTTAAAATTGTCTGTAGAAAACTGCATGTGACAGAGAAGATACAGGAAAAATACTTTCAAACAAACATAAAAACATGACTTTTGATTATTTTCCTTAATATCGGGCTATAAGAGTTTAATATTCTATCAAAATTACAATGTCCTGGTTGAATATAATTAAAATTATAGGATGAGGGTTCTTATTACTCTAACTGTTGTGCTGTTCTTGGAATTTGGCATACCTCCTCATAATTGTTCATAGTATTGGTGCAGATCAGACTTATTTATATATACTCTATGCCAAAAAAAAAAAAACTTAAAAAACTGTCCCAAGGAATCATTATACTGTGACCAGAAATGAATATGTTTTATTTATGTAAAGTAGGCAAACAATACATACTTTTGTTTGGTTTTTATTTTTTTGAAGTGGACCTGTATGGGTCGGTATATGTGGAGGAAGCTCCTTTCTGTATATGCAGAATTGTGAAAGCTGATTTGACTTTAGAACCATGGTTATTAAAATAATTGAACTAGACAGATATGGAATAGTGTTCTGCTACTCTATTTTACAGGGGCTGCCTACAGAACACTATTGGATATATATGTGGGTAGAGTGAACCTAGTACCATTTTCTTCCTTCACCAGAAAATCAGGACCCAGAACACCAGTCACTTGTTAACATGGTGAAATATCCATATATACTGGGTTTTGTTTGTCTTATGTAAAGACAGACGTTATTTTTAATAAATCATGTTAAGCAAACCATGGTGGTTGAATCCAGTCTGTGGATTTATATGCAGAAATGTAAACAGCTAAAAACACAAAAAATGCCTAAGTTAGAGCAGCCAGGAATTATCTAGTAGATTCACTTAAATGAATTTTATTTTACTGTAATTATTTCTTAAATCTAATGTTTGTAGGTAGCCCTGTCCTCTGAGCCATTTATGTGAGTGCCCTACTCTACAAAGCCAGCATGATGATAGCAGAGGAGCATCTTGCCATGTATATTAGCTTAAGTTGTTGTACACTACTATAGACACAGGTTGTTGCGAGTAAAGAACAGGGAATCCCTGTTAGCTTTTGTCTTGCTTACAACAGTTTCCTTCCTCCAACTGGTATTACTCTTTTGTTGCTTCTGCTTCTGCAACAAGCTCGCTCTCATTATTTTCAACAGCTGTATTAATTAGGGTAGACTTTCTTAAAAGACCCCAGAAACTTAAGAACCTAAAATTGTTCTCAGAGGCACTAAGGACATGGGCTGGCAACTTAGTCTGGCCGTTGGTTCATGCTGTTCTAGCACTCTGGTTAGGCCAGTTTTCCCAGCCTGCTGTTCATGAAATCAATGAAACAAGCACCACACTTTGGTGTTATTTGTTCACTTCAAAGTCTCTCTCTCTATATATCAGTAGGACCCGCATGGAAGCTGTGGTAACATTTATTGGCAAAGATATGCAAAAATGTATAAATCAAAAGGAGCGAATACTTTTTTACAGAACCGTGTGACACATTTGTTTTTCTTTGTATTATGTTTGGGAAGTGATTCTAAAGAGAGTATCAGGTATTTCGTGTTCACTAATGCATGCACCCAACACTTGCTAGGTTTAATTCTGCCAAATTTACAGACTTTTCCTAGAATTGGAGCGCAGCATTTATGTGTACATGCTTTAATATTGAAACATTGTCCCTGGTTATAGAATTCCTTTACAGATAATCCCTGGGTTAAGAATGCCCGGTTTACAGACAAACCATAGTTAAGGACAGAGCCTATTGTAGCAAAATATGAGTTAAATATACAATGATGCGAGTTAAATACAAAATGGTTTGAGTTCATTACACAATACGACTTATACAGTAATACACAATAATACTGTTCTGGTTTACATACCACTTCAGCTTAAGGACAGGCCTTGGGACGAAACCCATTTTTAAACTGGGGACTACCAGTATCTGGAACATATTTATCATTTCTGTAGCTAGATCATCACTGAGAGAAAGAAGAAAACAAAGCAAAAATATCTCTGTAGGAAGCACTTTGCATGTGATAAATGACAGGTAGCTTTGGAGTGTGCAGTAATAAAGTGGCAAGTTTTTCCAGTAACACATCACCAGAGTTGTAAAACCAAAAATGAACTGCAAAGAGGTCTAAAAATATTTTTTCAAATGAGGTGAATGGTAATAAAATGGCAAACATGAGTCAGTATAGGCAAACGTTCCAGAATGTGGCGAAAATCATCGACCAAAGGCAGGAGGTAAACATTATAATTTATCATGATAGTTGCATGTTACCATCCCAATTTACTTTTGTTTTTGTTACTTTCCTGGGAACATGGATACTTCTGAATGAAGCACTGTGCTGGAACACATCTTTATTTTTTTTTTATAAAAATGCTTAGAGCTACCTCTTCTAAATAAAAATGAAGATGGTAGGGGGCAGTTTGATTTCCAGGAGCCAGCCAGCCTTTAATCTAAATAAAGATTAGTCAGGATGGGTATTGATACCAAGGGAAGTGTCTGCAGGCGTTCCGGCACTCAGGGTCATCTCATTGCCTACCTTTGAATTATGCAATAATTGTCCTGGAATAATAACTCTAATTCATCCATATACCTACTCCAATTCTAACACATATTTGAGGCTTATTTCTTTGCTTTTTTGCATACAGGTAGTCCCCAGTTTAAGAACAAGTTCGTTCCCAAGGTCTGTCCTTAAGTTGAATTTGTGTGTAAACCGGAACAGTATTATTGTATAATAGTGTATAAGTGGTATTGTGTAATTAACTCGAGCCATTGTGTATTTAACTCAAATCATTGTGTATTTAACTTGGATTTTGCTACAATAGACTCTGTTCTAACTATGGATTGTCTGTAAACTGGGCATTCTTAACCTGGGGACTATCTGTACTGGTTTTAAGTGAACATTAAACAACAGAGTTTTTGTTACTAAGCTCAAAAATTCATATTTCTTTTTTCCTTTTTTTTTCATAATATTAAAAAGGAAAAAAGAAATTGAATTTTTGAGTTTAATAACAAAATTTCTGTTAATATTATGAAAACAATTCAATGTACTTTGCTTGGTATCTTTTATTAATGTTCAGCATTAGTTGTACGATCGTAGTAGCTATCTGTCCATCTATAGACATTACCTTTTTTGAAAATATATCTATTTTAAATTAAAAAGAAAGAAAACAAAAGGGGAAAAAACAACTTCAACAATGTGAGACTTTACTGAAACTGTAGTATTTAATACCTATAAGGCCATATCTGTTAAATATCTTCAGGATTTTTAGAGTGAGAAGTGGTATATAAATTTTCAATCTATGCATACTTACATGATCAAATGTGCCTATTCTTTTCCCCCATATGTTGAAGAAGTTATGGAGTTACAAATGCATATACTTCGTGTGTGATTAAGGATATTTATTAACAGTGCTATGAGGAAATTCTTCACTCTTATCATCAAGATTACAAACTGAATAATTTGTTCTTAGATACCTTTCATCCTTTTTTTAGTAATGAGCATTTTTGTAATTTTCATAATTAAATTTAATAATCAGCATTTGCTCAAAAAACCCCTAAACAACAGAAAAAGTAAGTTCCTGGTGCACTTCATGGATAATGCTAGAAATCATTGACAACTCAAAAGGATAAATAGTAGTGTATGATAAAACCTCTTAATTTAATTTATGAATATATTATAAAGGGTCATCCCTAAATTAACCTTCTGCATCTGAAAAAAACCACAATTGTATATGAAAGCAAGCCCTGCTTAAATATTTAAGTTTCATTGGATACTATGTAAGTGAAATTACCATCACAGATTGATGTAACTAATTTTTAGTAGACAGTATTTTTTTTTCAGGTAATAAGGGCTTGTACTGCAGAGGGAGAGGAAGAACTGGGGGAGATTAATCTAGTTGTGTTAATCAAGTTCTTTCCTTCGTGTAGATAGAAGAGATTGCATGAACTGTACTCCATTTTATAGAATGCAGAGGGTGGTCCACATAAATATTTATTTTATCAGCTGTGTAACAGATGTGAATGAGATCAACAATCTCGGATTGAAGCATGCTTGATTTGTTTTGTCTTGCTGGATAATTCACTTTAAATCCTGTTAGGATCACATTTCAAAAAAATCTCATAAACTTTTCAGCAATCTGTATAACCCATTTAACCCATGAAAGTTTGAGTTTTAAGTAAAATATTAAATCTCTAAAATGTAACAACTTAAATAAACATATTAATGTTTCTAGCAAATCATATTGATATTTCCAGCAAATGAATGACTGGATTGCTTAATTGTACTGTGATACGATTTGTATTAGAGAGTTATATGAACCAAGCTAATTAACTTACTCAACATACCATGACTTTTCATAATGCATAAACCCAGTCTTTTGGACTCCTATACTATAAGCAAAAAAGCATGACTTTGGTTTTGGCTTGATATGCTCTGTGAACTCAGTCATTGTGGTTTGCTCCATAATAAAGCGTTAAAAACAATCCATGGGTTAGCCCATTGTATGAACCCATCTATCATTCAAGAGCTGTGGAAGCAAAGTTTATTTAGCACAATTTACTTTGCAATCAGTTTTTAAGATGCTAATTTTAAATCGGTAGTTTCCAAGTAGGGTGTCTGGCTCTTGCTACTTTATGAAACTATAAGCACATTAATGTTTTGGTAGCTTTGAGTGAAATATTTAGAGGTGGTAAAGGTGGGATGTTTGTAAGTAACATGCGATATGATTCTGTAATATTTATTCAGAAATATGTCCCACTAAATTAGATGCAACATCCTCCTGAGTAAGTGCCACCTATTAGCCCTAAATTTACTTATGGTATTTATTAACACCAGCAACATAAATAATATATATTTATTAATACTGTACTCTGGTAGTACAATGATGTGTGTGTTTTCTAATTATTGTTCATTTAAGGGTCTGAGAAAGTATGAAATAATGCTAAGTAAATATTTATCTGTACTTTTATATCTGCGTTTAACTTATTTTGAGATTAGAGACAGGTTTGTCCATAAGACAAATAAGGTTTTTCTCAGGAATGAATGAATGAATGAATGAATGAATGAATGAATGAATGAATGAATAAATAAATTTTTTTTTTTTTAAAAAACAAGGTTTTTCTCAGGAATTGAGTATTATCCGAAGTTCTTTGGGGGGAGGTCATAATGTAAGAATTTTTAATATATCATGTTTTGGTGAATATGTCTTATCTTAGAATTAAGGTTTATACTTAGAGGAAGGATTACCATAGCAAGATTCTTTTCATGTATGTTGCATTGTTCCACAAGCTGGTTTGAGATGAACAGAAAAATAGGCTCTTCTTTGTTTTCTGCTGGCCTAGTACTCTTTCATAGATTCTTCTTTCCTCTCTTCAATGCAGAAGTGTATTGAAGTACAGTAGAGGAAAAAATGATTTTTTTTTCTAGGAACTGGGAAAAATATGTCCACAAAGGCATGACTAAGAATATTTAATGTTTATGTTTAATTTTTGAAGTTAATGTTTAACTTCTGTTCAGTATTGACAGGAGGTATCAAAAATTGGTCAGGACCAATTGATGAATATGGCAGGGCACCCTTCACTTCTCCTGGGTTATGTTTCATTTGAAATATAGTTGTAAGAGTGAGCTTAAGATATATCTGCCTAATCCCTCTACTGTAGTTGGGAGGACGGTTGAAGAGCATGTAGATTCCATTTTGTATTCTTGGTCAGCTTAACTATGACCTTAATTACAGGTTCATTTTCTTTCTCAGATACAAATGTATGGCTGCCATAGCACTTTGTGGTAAACATTCTGGGAGCATACATTGAAAATAAGATTCAAACATTCCCAAGACACTGGTTTTCCTCCCATTTAAATGAGATCAGTAGTTGTAGTCCATTATGGGCTTCCACAGATATAAATGGAAGTCATTTAGTTTTATGGATAAAAATGAGCATACTAGTAGTCTTTAAGATTCCCCAAGATCCTTTGTTATTTTTTGACAATCAGGATATAATTCAAATTTAATTATTTTTGTTCTTCTTTTTTTTTGGTACTAATTATAGTCAGACTAGACAGTTCTTTTCTATCTGAGGACTATATGTTTTCATCAGTAGGGTATGTCTGTATAAACATGGCCTTCCTCCTCTCCTGTACTATCAAAAGCACAGTCTTTCTCTGAACTTAATCCTGTCTTCTCTCCTTGCCCCCATCTCAATACATGGTATTGGGAAGGTCATATTTCCTTTTGTTTTGTGCCTTCGAGTCAGTCTTGACACCTGGTGACTGCCTGGACTAGTCCCTGCAGTTTTCTTTGCAAGGTTTCGGAAGTGGTTTGCCATTGCCTGCTTCCCAGGGCTGAGAAAGAGTGACTGGCCCAGGGCCACCCAGCAGGCTTTGTGGCTAAGGCGGGACTAGAACTCACAGTCTCCCGGTTTCTAGCCCAGTGCCTTAACCACTACACCGCACTGGCACTCTATTTCCTATATCCAAAGTTATTTTTGTAATAACTTTATTAGATTTTTAAACAAGATAAAAACTAGCACAAAATAATATTTAAGATAAAGGAAAGAAAAAAAGTAAAGAAAGAAAGAGAGAACAAAGCCAAAGGTGCAGGGAAAAAGGAAAGAAAAAGAAAAAAGAAATGTAAAGAAATGACTTCCGATTTTTTTTTTACAACAGTTATAGGTATAAATTTAAATTAAACTTGTACTGTATGGTTACAACATTTTTTCTATCATCTACAATTTTTTCTACTCATTAAACCCATATAAGTTCATTTTTTTCTGTTTCACGCAAAAAGTCCAAAAGGGATTTCCAATCGCCATTAAAGTTAATTAGTGATTTTCCTCTAATCAAGGCTATCAATTTAGCAAGCTCAGTAACCTATATGCAAAGCTATTTTGAAAACACGAGCCAAGGTCAGCAGACTCTTCTGTAGAAGAAATTGCGCTATTCCCAGTAAATCAATTAGCTTAATCTGAGATAGGGAAACGGTATTTTTCTCCCACCATTTGTTAGTAGCGGCAGGTGGTACAGCATTGGTATCACTGCTAGGGATGTACACATAAAATCAGACAAAATCCACAAAAATCAGGAAAAGGCATAGATTAATAATGCAACACATCTTCATTCAGTGGAGCATTTGGAATTTGAAACTTCAGTTGAATAAACAACCATTTAAAGTCAACTAAAGGCTTGCTGTTTGGCCCTATAAATGCATTAAAATTTTAAGTGTTCTCTGAGAACAGAGGTTATTAAAGTATTGTGATGCTGTGTTAAGTGTAATAAATTGCAGATTAGAAGCTTGGAAGGAACTTTGCTTATTGTGGCATAATTACAAGGAGGTGATACTTCTGTGTTTCTGTTCTTGTGGATATTGTAGTAAATAGCTTATAGGGAGGGTATGCTGGAAGATTATGATAACATCCAGATTCAGCAAACACCCTAAAGAGAATCTAAAACAAAGAGAAAGGGCACTTGTCTTGCCCAACCTTAAATTTTATTATGAGTTGATCCCTTTAAAATATCTAGAGTATATTATCAGAAATGTTGGCTAAGATCCCATGGGTTAAAATGGAGTTCAGTCCTCAGGTTTCCTCATCTATGGGTATCTGTTCAGATAGTTAAAACCAAATATTCTAACCCTTATTAAAACTCATTCTTAAATGTATAGAAGGATTGCATAAAAACTTTGGAATTGCCTGTGTCCCCTGTTCTGAGAACAAGGAACCAACAACTGGCTAAGATGGGGAAATTTTCAGAAATTATACAGATCTGCGGATCACATATTACAAACATTCGCTTGATTTCAGCCAGGCTGAGGGCTTTCTCTGTTGAGGTTCTCACTCACCAGATGGCTGCTCAGAAATAAGATATGTGCCAACTATATCAGGATTTAGGTTTGTGTTGAAGAGTCAGTAATTATGAACTGATGATGGTGCTGTTGTACTGTTCGTGGGCATTGATTTATTCCTTTTATAGGGCTGGGCAAAGCATTTGGAAGGGGCATTTCATGAAGTACACTGGTGTAACTGAAGCATCCCTCTTTAAAGCATTTGATGCGGCTATTTTGAAGGCTTTTCTTGGGATCTCTGCATGTGGTACATGTGCAACAGCTCACTGGCAGTATTTCCTGTTCATGCTATGCACAGCCCTATTACTTAGGCCAGTGTTGTCCAAACCTGGCCACCTTAAGATGAGTGGACTTCAGTTCCCAGAATTCCCCAGCCAGCCATGCTGGCTGGGGAATTCTGGGAGTTGAAGTCCACTCATCTTAAAGTGGCCAAGTTTGGACAACACTGACTTAGGTGTTTTATTGGGTACTATAATTTTATATTCAGTGTTTTTAACTTTATACACAGCTTGTGGGTGCTTTGAATGACAGCTGGCATAGAAATAGAAGATATAAAATATTTATTTTTGTATTTTTAATTTACTTCCTGATCTTCAGAAAATGAACTCCATTCAAAAATGCTCAATTTTGTTGTATAACATTAATTATCTCAATAATTGTCAGAATTCCTACTATTTTATTCATCAAACCTTTAAACAAAGTTGACTATATTCTCCCTGCAACCAACAGTATCAGTACTATTAGCAAATTAAATATCATTGGTGCATTTTGAGTAACTGTGGATGAAAAAAAATTATTATTATTTCTTTTACTGGGTATAGAATTAAAATTAATTAATTATAGAAACTGTTTTTTTAATCTCTTTCTCCAAAAAAGTTTTCTGTCTACCTCCCCAGATGCATATAATCAGCCAATTTCAAACCATATTTCCAACATGTGCCATTTCATTAATTGGTTTTGGTG
Organism: Python bivittatus; assembly: GCF_059951505.1. Taxonomy (NCBI): domain Eukaryota; kingdom Metazoa; phylum Chordata; class Lepidosauria; order Squamata; family Pythonidae; genus Python; species Python bivittatus. Next base: position 31,604,230 of record NW_028277113.1, on the reverse strand, counting down.
TCAAATATAAACAGTAAACCTTTAATTTACATCAACACCATCCAGTATACCACTTCATATTTTTTTAATCTTATAAGCCTGCGTTGCCCCCACCATATCCATACTCCACTTTATACATTCCTTCTCAGTTTTTAAGAATCTCGTCAAGTCCATCCAACCATGACTTTCTCATTCATCCTTTTCCCCTTCAATCCATTCACTCTTCATATTTGTTTTGTTTGATCCTTGTTCATTCTGTCTGTGTAATCAAATTACCTTACTGTCTTTTTTTGATACTAGTACTTACTTTTGCATTCAGTCCACATTCATACTTAAAACATTTGTTAAGAACCCCATTCCCACTGCATTCAGCTTACTTCTTTGATTCTCCTGACATAACTCTCATTTCCATGTAACAAAGTGGGCAAAAACAACACATTCATTTCTCACAACAGATCACATTCTACCCATGACAGTTTTACCAGAATTTGTATGTCTTAAAATTTCTCCACCTATTTCCCATTATTAGTATACATTCTATCAAGATGAAGAAATTCATCTACTTGGTTTAATTGTATGTATAACATGCTATTGTTCATTCTCTTTTCCCTGTCAAATGCAACTACATTGGTCTTTGATATATTAAATTTCAGTTCTGTATTCTTCATTGGATCTGCAACCTATCTAATGTTCACTGGAAATCATTTGGGTTCTCAGCCAATAATATTACTTCATCTTCCTACAAAATACATGTTCTTTCATGTTCTCATCCACCACAAGTCATTCCTTATATTCTTGCTTCTCTTTAGATCCTATAACTCTTTTGCCTTTTGCTATACATTTATACAGTACATAAATACATTGAACAACCAAGGGGACATTACATATTCTTGCCTTACTCCGTTCTTAATGTTGGACCATTCACTAAGCATTCAATTCATTCTCAGTCATGCTTTACTGCCATCATATACCACTTTTTCCACATTCAGCAACCAATCTTCACCTCCATATTCATGCAAAACATTTCACAATTCAAGCGCATTCATGTTATATGCTTTCTTTGAATCAACGAGCATATAATCATCTTTCTTTCTCACATTCATACTTTCATCAGTGACCCTAACCTACTCCATTTTCTGGAACTTCCAAGTTCATATATTTTTGTTTGAACATTATTAGCTCATTGCTGCTTGATCATAGATACACCAAAAAAATCTAGATTATTCTAATGTTTCTGTGCGCACTTTCTTTGCAATCAAAGAGATTATGTTTCAGATACCCCCTCTCTCATCAGATTTGGCAGAAAGGGCATGTTACGGGTCCCATCCCTGGAGGAGTTTCATCTGATGGGACCTAGGACGGGAGCCTTTTCTGCCATGGCACCCACTCTCTGGAAATGTATCTCCCCTGAGGTTAGACTGGCCCCAAACCTGCTGGCCTTTAGGAAGTCCCTGCTGTGACATCAGGCCTGGGGATCCCATGGAGGTGGGGAGCCTCTGAGATGGCTGTATTTGTTTGTGAGCTGTTGGTTGGCACTCTCCTGCATTTTTTTATATCTCTGGCTAATTGTTTTAAATGTTTTAATTGTTTTTAATTTTATTTATTGGACTTTGGTTTTCGTTGTTTTAACTTGTGAACTGCCCACAGTCACATATTTGAGATGGGCAGCTATATAAATTAAAGGAAATAAATAAATAAATAGTACTATATAAGATAGCAGAGAAGAATACAGCAAAAAGTATGGAGAGATATCTTCTGCTCCTTCCTCTTTGGAAAGTACTTTTTCCTCAGACTGATTACCTAAATAGTGTCAGAATGTATGGATGCATTGCAAAAATTGTTCAGAGTTCCTTTTCTCTTCATGTGATATAGATACAAATACAGATACAGATGCACAAACATGCATGCATATATATATACATATATATACATGTATATATACATTATTTAATACAGAAAGAGAACCCTTAATTTTCTCCATTTATTTTTCAGTTGGATAAGGATAGAAAAATAGTACATAAGCTTGTGCCATGTTTTCCCCCATATCAGTTGTTTTTTTTTAAAGATAAGCCTTTTCTTTTTTAAAGCAAATGTTAACTGTAGGTTTTATAAGTGTTTATTCAGACTAAAATATAAGGAGCTGCATTTCAGTTATAGACTTAATTTCTGATTTTATGGACACAATTCTTTTTTTTCTTAAAAAGTATGTCCCACTGCTGTATCATTGTGTTTAAAGCACTCTGCTTGTTAAAGTACGGATCCCTGTAATACAGGAATTCCCTTTGTGGGTCACAAAACAGTACAAAAAGGATGCCTGGTAGCTATTTTCTGAGTTCACACATTGCTTAAGGGTGAGCTGCATGTGCTGCTGTATGTTTCGGTGTAATAACTTGGGGTCTAGTCAGAAGGCTGCTTTTCCTGCAGTGGCCAGATTTAAGGGAGACAGACTGGGGAAGGGAAGTATTTTTCCTGTACAAGTTCATGGAAATAAATTAAGAGTCTTCTTTAGATAGTTGGCAAATTATCCCTCTTTCCTTGATTACAATTACAATTGCAATTGATTGCTACCAGCCTGTGTCCATTATTTAGCGCGAGATCAAGGAAGGAATTTTATAATTAGGCTATTTGACACTCGGGATTGTTGCCTTTCTGTACTAGATGGAATTAATGTTCATTATATTTTTGTCCAATTTGTTTTCCAAGGCATTAGAATGAAGGTAACTGGGGCTTGGAGACCCACATCCAAAGGCTGGGCTGACCTTATAAGTGACTGTGGCGGGGAGTTAATAAATTCAGCCAGGACAGGGACTTACATTCTGGCACCTCCTGGTAGTAGAGGAGTTCGCATGATTGCCTCATGCAGAGGTTGATTACTTAACAACCATAAATACAAATCATAATCTTTCACTGATGCTGCATATACAGAAAGATCTAATGTAATGTGGGTATGTTTTCAGTATGTACGTATGTATGTATGTATTTATTTATTTAACACATTATCCAGGAGCTGTGTCAGTGCCGACCTGGTGAAGGAAACTGTTCTTGCTGTAAGGAGTGCATGCTTTGCCTAGGCACACTTTGGGATGAATGCTGTGACTGTGTTGGTAAGTTCATTCTTTTTCCCCTATACTTAAAAAGCTACTTCCACTGGTAATTTTCAATGGCTTAATAGCTTTTAAAGTTCATGCCAAAAGTAGCACTGAAGTTGGATGGAATAATGCCTATTTTGTGTTTAATTCAGTGTATAAATGAGTTTAAGATTAACCATTTATTAGGGAGGAAGTGATTTGTGAAGTAACTCTTGGTGCTTTAAACCAAAATTCATGCAATGTATAGCTCATCCTATATAGGAGGAAGAAACTTTTGCTAGACCTGAACAAATATAGTGTATGCTGCAAGTCTTTTTGAGAAACATTGTTTTGACTAGGCTTTTTCAAAGTTGGAAAAGCTGTGGTTTAAGACATACAGATTGGGAACACACAACCCCAGACTAAAATGGGGTTGGATGGTTTATGATTCAACATGTAGGAACCTAGTCATTGCTTTAGAATGTTGTATGAACAGTGCAAACACCTTAAACTTTAATATGATTTATTTGTTTGAATATAGTATATTATGCAGACAGAGGAATTAATGTTTTGTTAACCCAACCATAGCATGTTGTGTGACCCCCAGCTATCGTTGTAGTTTGACGTGCTTAATGCATCTTTCTTCAGTTTTTCATTGCTATTAAATGTTCATGAATGGCACACGCACACCTGTCCGCTTATGGGAATATACCCATAGCAGTGTACAACAACTAGAACAAAGATGGAGATTTAATAACGTTGATTTATGGAAGGAAATCTCAGCTTGGTTCTTTCAGCTAAGATGAAAAGCTAAATTCCCAACTGTAAAGAATTACATTGAGGCCTTAAGGGAAGCTGAATCTTCATTTTCTAATGTTGTTTTAAGGAAAGATGATCCCCTCCACATATTTTATGGCTGCATCACACTGTGATACTGTTGATCTGCTTGATGTTGTGACTGAGTTCATTCTTGCTGTAATCTGCCAAGATAATCTTAATGAGTTGAATTATTTTTTTATGAAAACTCATTGAGATAGAGTTGGGATTCATCACAAGCCAGATTTGTTTGGAAAGAGAATGAGGAGGCTCTGTTTTTAGGTGTCTCTAGGCCGGTTCATAAATTATGGGAGAAATTAGATTGCTGCTTTCCTATGATTTGAATTATATGCCACTCCAATAAATATCAGTAAGAAGGAACTATAGAATAAAGGAAAAAGTTATAATTACTTACCACATAAAAAACAGCAGCTCTCTAGGAAAGTAATGGACAACATTGGTATGGAAAAAACTGTGCTAACCATCCACCCCTGTTGCTTTTAATTGATGTTACTCTAGGGAATTAGCTGGAATGAATTATCCTGTTCCAATAATTAAGTAGATTCCTGCTTGGAAGAACTTGTTGGATAAGAAAGCTTCCCTTCCTGTAAGAATTACATTGGAAGCCAGAGTTTCCCAGACAAAGAATGGAAGGTGCAAAAAATAAGTGCCAGATTTAAACTGCAGTGAGAGTTAAAGGGAATTGTACTGTCAGGCTGACAAAGAGCAGTCAGCTGCTCAAAAAGCTAGTAGGAGTAACTGATTCTTATCTAGCCTCACTATGTCAAGTGCTAGTGTAGATTCTTCTGAACTCAAGCAGGGTGCTTTACATTACACTGCTGACTGATAATTTCATTTTCAGTAGGTATAAGTTGCAGCGCTTAATGTAGTCCCATTTATCTCAAACTTACAACACAAACTACATTGTGTTGTATCTAACAGTATTCTTTTAGGTATTGTTACATTTCTGAGTCCTAGATTTACACAGCTGTTAGTTGTTCTGGCCAACTGTCTCTGTTAAGGAGAAGGAATTGTTTTTCTATTCATCTGAATTGTACAGTTTTTTTAAAAATTGCAAAATCGCAGTTGCTCTGAGCCATCTGCCAAAAACGGGCTACACATTTATGCAAATCAACAAAATAAAGTTGGTCCATGTGTACAATTGTCTTGTGCTGTACAAAATGGAAAAAGGAAGTGTACAACAATGCTGTAGCCATGACTAGCTAGGAACACAATAGGGGAACAACAGATCGGAATAGTGTTTGAATTGCCTCTGACGTGTTTTTGGGGAGGGGGGATTTGTATTGTTTTCTGTTTATGCCAAAGTTCAATAAGTGATCATTTGGCTGGTGTGGGTCTTCCGGGCTGTGTGGCCGTGTTCTGGAAGTTTTGTTTCCTAACGTTTCTGGCGAAACGCTATCTAGCCTCACTATGTCAAGTGCTAGTGTAGATTCTGGAAAAGATTCTGGCGAAACGTTAGGAAACAAAACTTCCAGAACACGGCCACACAGCCCGAAAGACCCACACCAGCCATCATCTGCCGGCCGTGAAAGCCTTCGACAATACACAAAGTGATCATTTATTAGAAAGTTCAGTGGTGATTATTTATGCTATTTGAATCTTACGTTGCTGCTTACAGATTATTAAAGGATATGTGGGAAACCACAGCATACTGAACACACATGTTCTTAAGAGTTGTTTGAGGAGGAGAACTGAAAGAAGTTACAGTAGATCATGCCTTAACTGAAAAGGAGAAGTAGCTATGAGTACAAATACTATATAACTTTAATATGTTTCCATGATCTGTTAATGTTCAATGTTTCCTTGCTCATAGTAGACCATTAGTGGACATAGTATAACAAAAGCAAAAAGATATTTGAACTATGTATAAGAATAAGTGTTTTCCTTGTATCACATAGAGTCAAAGTATAATGCAAAACAAATCTCGTGGCGCAAATTAAATATTCCATTATATAATATTATATGTTTAAACCAGCTGGTACAAACAGTGTTAGATATGTACTGATATGTGTTTGTATAGATACTATCAGCAGGAATATATCTACAACATATTTTCAGTTTAGTTGACAGAATAATTACGCAAGGTAATGACATATTCTGTTGAAACTTTAATTTTAGTGGATACATTTTATTTTTATAGTCAGCAGAATAGATTAAGAATTGTATTGGGTACTTCAGAAATCAAATGCAGTGAAGCAATTTTTCCAACTGTAGTTTCATATTTGATTACTTTTAAAAGACAATCCATATGCCCTTATTGTCTTTAGGGAAGAGTAAGATGGTGCACTAGCTCAGTTACTAGTGAATTAGCACATTCTTTTTTAAATATGCAAAATAAGTTATAAATGCAAAAACGTTCAGGAATATAATAGGCAATTGTCATGAAATGGATGTACTAGCATGTCTGAAAACATGAATGTGGGCTTGTCTTTGATTTGTGTTCCTGATCTTATAAATCTGGTAAAAGATTGCATTTATTGGTTGAAGCAAACAGCTCTTGAATTATGTTCAGATAAGGTGTTTTATGAATACAGTGGTACCTCGGGTTACGAACGCCTCTGTTAACGAACTTTTCGGGTTACGACCAGCTCCGGCCGCAAACATTTACCTCGGTTTGCAAACTCCGCCTCCGGTTACGAACCGGATCCACGGCCATTTTCCCTGCTGCCACGCGGTTGCGGCTTCCTGTGGGCAAGATCGCGGTAGCAAGGAGATGTTCGGTGAGGCTTGTGGTGTGTTCTGTGGCGTTTTGGAAGGTTTTTGGTGTGCTTGTCAGCATGGCTCCAAAGAAAATGCAGAGCAGGCTTGGCAAGAATAATGATGATGAACGATAACGTGTTCTCTCATTTCTGGAGGGTTATGCAGCGCAGGAAAAAATAACTGACTTTAGATAGGTTTTTCCCCAGAACTGAGCCTGCAGCTAAGAGGCAAAGAAGAGAGGAAACCCCTGAAGGAGATCTCCCCGATGTCCTTTTGGAGGGGGACTCTCCCTCCAAACAATAACTGCCTCCCCACCCCATTCTCCCTCTTCATACTGTGCTGTACTGTACTTTTTTTCATGTTTTTGTGGTTTAAAAATAAAATGCATATGTTTTAGAATGGATTAACCGTATTTATGTTGAACCTTATGGGGGAAATTTGCCTCGGGTTGCGACCAAATTCGGAGGGCGGATTAACCGTATTTACATTGAACCTTATGGGGAAATTTGCCTCGGGTTGCGACCAATTCGAGTTGCGACCAGAGTCACGGAACGGATTAAGTTCGTAACCCGAGGTACCACTGTATTGTCTTAATATATTATACTATTAAATTCAATTTCTTATTTGGATAAAGGAGACTTACAGCTGAGCCTTCTGTCATAAGAATTTTGACTTCATTGTCTATATGTTTGGAGCAGAAAGTACAAATATAGATTCTGAGGTTCACTCTATGCCATCTCCATGACTTTCTATCCTTTTTTTTTTTTTGGTCAGGTTATATTGGTAGTGTGGTATTGGTAGTGTGGTATTAATTACTGGTTAAAAAAGCATCTGGATAGAAGATCCAGAGAGTTATACAAGATAAACAGGACTTAAACTCTTTGGTCTCTTCTTCACCAGCCTAATAAGTACCCCAGGAAACAGGATGAAAAGCTCCTTTAGTCTCACGGAAAGTCTCTTAACCCATTAAAATGCAGTTTGTGGAATATAGATTTCTGTGCATATTGCATAGGAGAACTTTATGGCAGAACTAAAAGAGTTCTCTATTTAAAAAGAAAAAAGAAAAAGCAGGGTTTTTAAAATTCATGTTACAGCAAAATTTCATTCCAGAAGCAGCTTTTGTAAATGCCTAAAGTTGTTAATATCAACATTTCTAATGTTATTTCTCAAATATTCTTATGGGCACCTGTTGTTGAACAATTTGTCAAATTGTCTACAGGTATGTGTAATCCTCGGAATTTTAGTGACACACCTCCCACTTCAAAAAGTACCGTGGAGGAGCTGCATGAACCAATCCCTTCCCTTTTCCGGGCACTTACGGAAGGTGATACTCAGCTGAGCTGGAAAATTGTGTCCTTTCCCGTTGCAGAAGAACTGTCGCATCATGAGAATTTAGTTTCAATTTTAGAAACAGTGAACCATCCCCAGCATCAGAATGTTTCCATTTCAAACAACAATGTCCGTGCTTCATATTCTAGTGAAAAAGGTAAAATATTGTGATTGAAAGATTGAAATTTTATGTTGTGTTCACAAGTTTAAGCTTTTAAAATGAGGTATGGTGATTTTCATCATATTTTAGAATCGCATAAATAGGGTCTCTATTCCAAAATATGGAAAACATACCAAATATGAGCAGTGATCCAAAATATTGTTATAGGAAAAGCGAGATGGTGCATGAGAACGGTAATGCTATAGACTTAACAGTTTGGCAGAAGCTTTATTTGAATGATCCATGATTTAGACTTTGGGCAAAAAACTAAAATCTATCTTCTGCTTCGGTCATTTAGAACGTGTGTGTACTGTGGTTTACTTTGATGACTGCATGTCAATACATCAGTGCAAGATCTCTTGTGGATCTACGGGTGCTTCCAAATACCGATGGTTTCACAACGCCTGCTGTGAATGTATTGGACCTGAATGTGTCGACTACGGGAGTAAAACCGTAAGATGCGCAAATTGTATGTTCTGAAGTTAAACCATTCAGTTTTAATATTGCAGACACCAAAGAATATGTGTGTGTGTGGGGAAAGGGGATATATCTTGCATGTATTACTTTGGATGGTACAGCTGCAGCACAGCTGAAGGGACCTAGAGATGTATAATATTTTAAATATGTAATTTTACATTTTAAATCATTGGAACAATTAATTAGTAAATATTTAGATTTTGGTTTTGATTGAACAATGTAAGAAGTTTCATAAATTGAATTTTATTTCAGTCTTATCGGCTAATTTGCATATACAACCTTAGGTTAGATTATCATGAAGCTTCACCAGAATCATAATTTCGAATTCTGAATTAAGCAGTGTTATATTTTTTGAGCTTCTCACACGTCCAGCAACGGTGAATTGCTTTTACGGACCACACAGATTATGCATTAAAGAGCTCTCCAGCAATAGCCACTTGTTTGTAAGAAAGAAAAGGAATTTATTCTTCTTTTTTGTTTTAAGAGTTCACCCTTTTTAAGAATAGCTCTTTATAAAAAATATTTAATAAACTTAATTATGTCCTTTTCATTGCACCCTTCTTTTTTTTTTTGCTTCCCTAACTCTTGACCTCAGCTAGGCTGTTTTGAACAAAATGGAAGAAGCTTTGGAAATTAAATTATAAATCATAGTAGATTCGGAAAATATGGATATATAAAAACAATATGGGGCTTAGATTAAATAGGAAATTATTTTTAAAAACATAGTTAGTGGTATCTACTAAAATTTACATACTTGACTGTCCATTTTCCCATTTCCAATTATAGATTCTCATAATACACTGTTTAATTGTTACTGTTAACAAATTGCCTAGTTTACTACTGTGATTTGCCATTTAGGGAAACTATTCCTTTATATAAAGATATATTTAGAAATGGATACATTTATGGTTTTTATAAGAAATTGCATCCAATATCCAGACTGAGATTGGCAGAGAAATGGTTACTGTTCTCAAAGATTAGAGCAGGGTTTTTCAAACTTTTTCAGGGTGTGGAACCTGTTAGTTAAGAGAAAAATTTCCCAGAACGTCTGATCAAAATGCAAAGCTCTTAGTGAGTAAAAAATTGGCTGTGCTCCAGTGCACATATGATCAGGTTTTTTCCATGGAACATATTAAAAAAAAACTCTAGGTTAGAGCACCAGTCAGTCACTAAATAGGGTCCTGTAATGTCTCTTCCTCCAACAGATTCTGTTTCTACCACTATGCATTTATCAGGTGAGATAACATCATGCAGCATCAAATGGAACAGTTGCGTTCTAGGAGTTCAGTGACCAATTGAAAGTATTGCATGTTTTTAAATGTGAGCTACAGTTAACCTTTTGTATATTTTATCTAATTTAAGACAGTCTGGGTGGTAAACTTCAATACTTTTCATTCAGAACTAATATACAGTTGTAACACTGGATTTCCACGGAGGAAAGAAATATAACTGCTTAAAGGAAGAATCTGTAAATGAAATATTTCTCCTGCTTTTGAATATTATCATTCATTTATTTTGCAAACAAGTGGTCTTATAGACCATTGCTGGCTGGGGAATTCTGGTATTTGAAATCCACACATCTGAAAGTTGCCAAGGTTGAGAAACACTGTTATAGATCAATATTCCATTGTATTATTTTTAATTTCTCCAAACGTTCAAGGCAACCAGTTAAACATTGTGGGCTGTGTCTTATGGAACTATAGTGAGAGATGGTGAAATTAGGAACTTGTGCAAGCAATGCAAGTTCCTCCAGATTTGGAGGGGAGTGGGGTGGGATTTACTCTTCTCAACTACAGCTTCATTAAGACACAGGTGACCACGTTCAGCAGCTCTCCCAGCTCCCCGTAGAATCCTTTGAAACACTGAAGCAGAGGCAAGAGGAGAGGAAGGGAAATATCCATTGCATCAGTGTGTTGATGATCCACTGAAGCATTAAACTGCATGTTTTTCTGTTTAATTTAGTGCAGTGCTTCCCAAACCTGGATAAATTACCCAAAATTGGGTAAAAGTGTTTTTTCTTTGGGTAACGACATTTGAACCCATTCAAAACAGGGACATTTAAATTGACTTAGAGAATGCCACATGTACTAAAATATATTTGAAAATCTCCCAAAGTATTCCTATTAAGATGAAAATCAATGAAATTACCAATGGTAATTTGTTGAAATGACATAAAGATCATTCAATAATATTGTTTTTATAATATAGTCCTCAAGTTACAACCATTCATTCAGCGACCGTTCAAAGTTATGACGGTGCTGAAGGAAGGGACTTACGACCGGTCCTCAAAGTTCTGGCCATTGCAGCACCTGTGCAGGACAAAATGCAGGCGCTTGGCAACCAGCTTGCACTTACGACCAGTTGCAGCATCCCATGGTCATATGATCACCATTTGAAACCTTCCCTGCCCGCTTCCCACAATCAATGTCAATGGGGAAGCCAGCAGGGAGGTCACAAGTCATTTGGGTAAGTCTCCCCCACCCACCCCAACCTTTCTTTGCTTACCCACGTGCATCGCACCCTCCTTCCCCTCTGAGATTTGGGTAATGAAAGAAAAAGTTGGGAAGCACTGATTTAGTGACTTAATGTATTTTATAATACAATACTCACAATGTATATCTTCTTACAGTCTTGCTTCCTGGAGGAAACTGTAGCAGTCCTATGTAATTTAATTTGATTCTATCTATAACAGAAAATTACACCTCAAAAGGAGGACAAGTTTAACAAGTTGTATAACCTGGTAGCATTTAGTCAATTGGCAATGTATTGCAATATGAATTCTGTTCTATAAGTTGGCAAAGAAAATTGTTCAGTTAAACTAATTTAATAGCTCTCAAGCATTCAAAAATGTTTATATAATTTTTAATGCTCAGCCTGTAAAATGCATAATTCTGATTATTATTTTCTCATTCTGTTACCATGGATTTATGAGATTATCATTATAGTTTAAAAACTGTTACAAGAAATAATTGGATTCAGGGTGACTCTTCATTGTTTATGGTAGAAATTCTTCAACCTTGAAATATATATTAGCATGAGTGGTTCTCTTAATCTGTAATATAATTCATAATACAGTTAAAACTCATCTTTTGGATACTCATTGTACATGCAGTTACAATAGTAATGTACAGCAATAGTACATATTTTCTTTTTATATTGTTCAAGAATGTTTTAATAAACAACACCCTGTTTATTTTATTCATTGTTTTCTGTTTTCTGTAAATGAATTAGTATTAGTTTGCTTCTAGAAGTTTTTTTACATTGAACATGGCAAGCCTGTATCATTGCCAAGAAAACTACATGGATGTCTCAGTGAAGTCACCAAGGGTAAAGTTTGACTCAAAGGAGACTTTACCTTTAGCCAATCTGAATGTCTTTAGTGCAGCAAACTGGGATAAAAATATTTTAAATAAATGGATACATATTTAATAGGTATAAGTAGACTCTTTATAGTCAGAGGTCAGGCCCAGGCATGGATGGAAACTGTATTGCTTTTGCTGATTAACTATCATTGTCAGGACCTAGGCAGAGGAAGTGAGCCCTTTCTGTCCTATTAAACCTCTCAGCAGTCTTTGATACCATTAACCATGATATTCTGAACCACCTACAGGTTGAGTATTGGGGAGCCTGTTTCTGTTTTATGTTTTATGTAAATTAATTAGTATTAGTTTGCTTCTACAAGTTTTTTCACATTGAACATGGCAAGCCTGTATCATTGCCAAGAAAACTATATGGATGTCTCAATGAAGTCACCAAGGGTAAAGTTTGAATCGGAGGCTAGAACACATTACACTGATGCACAAATTGCTTTATTGACAGTGCTGGAGTCAAAGACAGGCCTAAGGAAAGGCGGGGTTACATTCCATTTTTATAGACGTATGCAAATTTTATATGTGATTGCATACAGCAGCAAGGTATTTGATTTGGTATAACATGTCATGTACCTAGTGAGGTCAGTGAAACAGGATGTAACTAAAAGATAATGGGGCAGAACTACAAAGACAATGGGATTTGGAAACAACAAAGAGGCATTATTCTATGAACATGATTTTACATTGAACATGGCAAGCCTGTATCATTGCCAAGAAAATGACATGGCTGTCTCAATGAAGTCTCCAAGGGTAAAGTTTGACTCAAAGGAGACTTTACCTTTAGCCAGTTTGAATGTCTTTATGAAAGGTTAAAGCAACATCAAAGAATGTCAGGTTAAAGCAACACATACTGTTTTGCTTTAATAGAATAATAGAATGTCAGGTTAAAGCAACACATACCTGGAAATTCCTCGCACCCATGGGCCATTTTGAATTCTTCATTTAGGAGAGCGCATTTGAAGATTTGTTGGTGTTTTTTATAACTAAACAGGCCAATTTTCTGAGATCCAGGTAAGCACGGGTTGCTAGACTTGGTGTTCCAATTATGGATACAGCAAGCCCATAAACTTCCTTGGTGTTCACCAGCCCTATGTGGTCATCACAGGTGCTGTCAAGTGGGGGGCCCTCTATACAGTATCTTTGCACTCGCCTGGGTTTGTGATGAGTGTAATTTTGAACAAGGGTACTGCATGAAATGAAGTTAAACGCCCAACTGCACAGGGACCTCCCGAGGAATTTGCTGGGAAATATGAAAAGGCATGGTTTCCACACAGTAGATACCAGCCCTTAGGTAAGTAGCAGGGGACTTTTATAAAGTTAAGCTGCATTGCCTCTGCGCATTTTTCAAGAGCTGGTAGGGGAAAGCATGTCTTTTTGTCTTCGCAGCCAACCACTCGCACACAGTTGGTCCCTGGCAAATTGCCCTTGGTTTCTACCCTGTATAATGCTTGATTGGTCCACTGGTGTTTGGTGGGTTTGGAATAATAGTACAGGAGAGTTGTCCCTAGGGAATCAAGGGTACGTGGGTCACGTGTAGGGAGTGGTGCAGTAATGGTACGGAGCACGTTAAAAAACAGTTCAGGTACTCCTACAAAATGTGTTTTAAGCACAGAATCCCAATTTGTTCCCTCGAGAGCACAAAAAGGTTCACCCAGGGGGATTGCACTAATGCATTAAAGTCAAGTAGGAATTGTTTGTAGGCAACCAATCTAGTGGGTATTGCATCTTATATCCTGGCAATTGTAGATAAAGCACACTGACCATTGCAACTACAAAAGCAAATAGAGCCATGTGAGGCAGACAGTAAAGAAAAAGAAACAGTAAAATAGTGAGCAATCTGAATAACTGCAGGAGCCTAAGTGTTAATGTTAAACTAACAACAAGAGTCCATTTAAACCTTATCTTCAGAGCTCTTCGGGGTTTTGTAGTCAAAACTTCACCCTTCTTTCTTTTTTCATCTGTTTGTTTTCCGGGAGCCTTGAACACAGTCCTTGGTAGTGCTTGCTTCTGGGGCTGGAGCTGGAGCACACCTGAGATGACTTAGGTGAACCCACGAGGTCAGACCTTCAAGCTTTGCACTGCTGTGAGCTACTAACAGCACTTGGTATGGGCCTTTCCACCTTGGGGAGAGACAGTTTTTCTTCTGATGCACTTTTCGATACACCCAGTCTCCTGCTTGCAACTGGTCAAATGGTTCAGTTTCAGGTAGCCCACTCTGATTACGATGTTGTCTGACTCGCTCCTGGGTTCGGCGCTGCTCCTGTTGAAAAGATTATATGGCATGTAAGTAACTTGTCCATGGGTTGGGGTGAACACCTTCTGGAATGGGGATTGAGCCAAGGCCCAGGGGCATTGGTCGCCCATATACAATTTCATAGGGAGACAGTTTTAATTCCTTCAAAGGTGAACTTCTGATGGCCAAAAGTGCCATGGGGAGTACATCTACCCATCCCCAACCAATTGCTTCTACTAGTTTGGCCAAATGATTTTTCAATGTTCCCACCATCCTCTCCACCAGCAAGGATGCCTGTGGCCTATAGGCACAATGATATTTAAGCTCTATTCCCAGGGCTGTACCCATCAGCTGGATGACTCGATTCACAAAATGTTTCCCTCGATCTGAGTGGATGACTCTTGATACACCCCATTTTGACACCAGTTCAGTTAATAAACATTTGGCCACTGCACTGGCATCTGCTTTTCTGGTAGCAAATGCTTCCACGTAATTACTGAAGGCGCATATTACAATCGATAGATGCTTCTGCTTACATGGAGGCATGTCAGCAAAGTCAATTTGTATCATCTGGAAAGGGTACTGCCCCCTCGGCAGTTGGGAAGGACTTGGCCTCAGTCCTCTCCCCTTAGAATGGGCCAGACAATCTGCATAGTTGCCAACTATCTTCTCTGCTTCTACATGAATCCCTTCACCTGCCCAATGTTGCTTAAACCTCTGAGCTAATGCTTCTGCTCCTTCATGACCTTGATCATGTAGCGACTTTAAAACGTGGCTGATTGCCATCCTGGGAACGATGACTTTCCCTTTCAATTACCAGATTCCTTCTTCATCTTTTACTGCTTAGTTCTTTTTCCATTTCTCTTTTTCTTGGGTAGTAGCATTTCTTGCACCCAAGCTGCGTCTATAGGTACAGTGCAGGGTAACAATTGTAAAAACTTCTGTTCTGGTTGTGGTTTGAGAGCGGTTTGCTTTGCTGCACTACCAGCTATAATCAAGAATAAATTTTGAATAGTTATTAAAGCTCTTAAATTCTAATTGTTTTTGCTACTTGTGTTTTTCAGTATTTGGATCTTCCTGCAATGGATGTCTATTGCATTTATTTATTTATTTATCAAATTTGTCTGCCACCTAACTCCCAACAACTTTGGGTGGCTCACAACTAGAACAGAGAAATATGATTAATAACAAGTAAAAATAAATAAAAGATGGCAGGAACAACAAACCAGACAGGAACAAAGTGAAGGGGCTTCACTCTCCCTCGCCAAAGACTCTTCTAAACAGCAGGTTGAGGGCCATCTGAATCTTGGGGGAACCTCATTCCAGAGGGCAGGTGCTGCTACAGAGGCGAGCTTCCAAGCAACCTGAATGCTACTTAATCTATTTTTTATTAGATTAACATCCCAGTTGGTGAGTGTGGGGAAGGATTTGTCAAGGCCATGGTTCCTCCCATTATGAGATACCACAAGGCTCCACCCTCTTCCCTGTGCTATTTAGTATCTACATGAAAACACTGGGAGAAGTCATTCTTTGTCTGGGGCATGGTATTATCAGTGTGCAGATAATATTAAGTTGTACATTGCCATGTCAGGCCAGACTGAGAATTCTGTGGAAGTCTTGGCGAAGTGCTTGAAAACTGTGAGGGCCTGAATGGGTCAAAGTAAACCAAAGTTAAATCCCTGCAAGATGGAGTTTCTGTTCTTGGTGATAGATCTGGCTCTATCCCAGTTACAACTTTGGTTCTGGACAGGGTTATACTTCCCCTAAAGGAGCTCTATAATTTGGCATGGTCCACTTGGACTCACAGTTCCTATTAGAACAGCAGTGGAGGCTGGGGCTGGGGAGCCATTGTTCAGCTTCACCCTGTACCACTTGTGGATCTTTTTGGACCAGGAAGCAACAGTGACTCATCTGCTCATCACCTTAAGTCTAAATTATAGCAACTCGCTATACATGGAGCTTTGAAGATGATTCAGAAGCTTCTGTCGATCTAAACTGCAGTAGTCCTGCAGTGGGTAGATTCAGGCATGTAATACCAATGCTATAGTCATTGTACTGGCTACCAATTTGCTTTTGTACTCAAAGTGCTGGTTATTGCATTTATAGTCCTACATGGCTCCGATCCTAGGTATTTACAGGACTCTTTCAGCAGGAGTTTGTCTGTGCCATGCATCCTTGTATGGAAGTTATTCTGGGGCATCCCACTCCATGTGAAGCGGATGGGGCACAACAATGGAACCTCTTGGTGGTTTTGGTGGTCTGGGACACCCCAGACCTCCTGGTCTTTAGGAAGGCCCTTAAGATCTAGTTATTTTACAGAGCATTTAGGTATTAATGGTGTCAGGGTTGCCTTAGTTAGCTGATGGATTTGTTTCGAGTTTTCCTGCTTCTTGAATTTAATTAATTTATTTTTTTAAACAAACGAGGGTAACATAAAATGAAAAATTTCCATTAAAATCAATTTTCAAGAAACAAAAAATTCAGATTTGACTTTTTAAAAATCACTACATATCAAGGAAATTACTTTTAAAGTGTGTCCACCTCAACCAAACTGTCCTTTAGTGTTCAGTTTTTAAATAATTCAAATGATTTTAATCTGATTTTCCTAAACTGCTATTTGTAAACCAGTTTAATACAATTATTAAAATTCATGTGTGTCATTTCCACTAAATCAGTACCCATAAGTACTTTTGTGATTTTAAAGGATAAAAACTAAGTGAAAAAGTAGCATCTTTTTAAAGGCAATTTTAACTTTGTGGTAATGTCTTTCATTTAACTCTGTATATGTGTATGTGTGTGTGTATATTTACAGTACTGAGATATGAGATAGTGGGAAAGCATGAGTGAATTACATGTAAAAACAAAAGCTCATATACACACAGGCACATACACAAGTTTCTGTGAATAAACAGGGTGATTGTGTTTTTAAAAGCTTTATCAGAGTTAGGAATTCCTGCACTTTTAAAAGACATGGAAAATTGCAGACAAAATACGGGCAACAATTATTTTAACATGATTTGCATGCCCTGTAAACAAAGCACAGCTATTCAGAATAACATCTAGTGTTGAAGAAACCCAGTAAAGTTTAAAAAGCAGTCCATTGACTCTAATTATGCTAGACATAACAAATGGCAGAATTACTCTGAGTCAAAACATTCCACCCTTGTGCATAATCGGAAGAGTGAATAAAAACTAGCTAAGGAGGCTTGTATTGTTAATACAACAAGATGGAACTAAATTGAGGAAAGTCTTGATGCAGAATTTCTGTGGCTTCCAAAAAGCATTCCACCAGCTGGGTTACAGCATCTTCCTTGGAGCAGGAGGCATAGTCCCATTTTGTAGCTATGTTCCAGGGAAGGGTTACGGGGTCCTCAGTGACCCCTAGTCAGGATGCAGGGTTTTAATTCAGCTTCAAATCAGACATTGCTCTTCAATAATAATCTTGAAACATTCTGATTATTTAGAAAACGTTAAGAGTGACTGTTGACTATCCACCGCCGTACATGGCAAGGAGGCCAGGAAGGAGCCTCACTATCCCTACTAGGAGCCTACTAGAGACATATTGATTATTAGAGCCACGTAATGCTCCTAAAACAGCACTGGATTTTGCCTTACGTGCCAATGGACTGTATGCCCAGAGTTCTGTTCCTTGGAGCAAAAGAGGAAGATGAAAAGCTACAGAGATAGTGGCAGCCCCCAAATAAAAGGAGCAAAAGTGGCAGCCAAACTGAAGGAAGATCTCAGTGCAAAATGGGAAAATAGCCAGCACTGAATGCAACTGGAGAGCATTCATTGTTATTCAGCTGCATTTCTTCTCTTACCTCTCTGATTTCAGACCTGGGAGCAAGATGTGAAGAGCCGGTGTAATTTAGCCAGTGAGACTCAGGGTTCCAGCCTGTGTGAAATCAGTGACATAAATGATGTAATGTGTGTGTGCTTCAGTTGCAGTCTGAAGTTCATCTCAACAATCTATGTATTATTTATTTGTTTATTTATTTATTCAATTTATATAGCCACCCATCTCATTTTTATGTGACTCTAGGTGGCTTGCAATAAAACAGATAAAAACACAAAATACATCACATAAAACAAAAATAAAAACATAGCAGCTGGGCATGATTCAACCTATCATTCATACAATCCAGAGAGGGGCTCTAACTCAAACCCAGGGCTCCAGGCTGGGATACTAAAGGCCTACAGGGATGGGGCCAATCTAATCTCAGGGGGAATGATGTTCCAAAGGGCAGGTGCCACAACAGAAAAGGCTGTCCTTCTGGGTCCCGCCAGCTGACATTCCCTAGCTGATGGTACCCGAAGCATGCCCCTCCTGCCTGATTGGATAGGACAGGCAGAAACAATTGGGGAGGGGCAGTCCTGTAAGCAACCCAGTCCTAAATCATGAAGGGCTTTAAAGGTGACAACCAGCACCTTGACTTGCACCTGAGAGCACACCAGAAGCCAATGCAGCTCGTGGAGCAATGATGTCATGTGCCGAGTAACTGGCACCAGTAACTGCCTGCGCCACTGCATTTTGCATCACTTGAAGCTTCTGAATACTCTTCAAGGGCAGTACCACATAAAGTGCATTGCAGTAGTCCAATCTGAAGGTCACAAGGACATGAGTGACTATGAGCAGGCCCCCTGGTCTAAGAACGGGCATAACTGATGTACAGCCCTAAGGTGTGCAAAGGCTGTTCTAGCCACAGCTGCCACCTGCTCTTTGAGCAAGAGCCATGCGCCCAGAAGGACATCCCAGATTGTGTACCAAGTCTGTCCGGGACAGTGCCACCCCACCCAGATCCAAAGATGGACGGTACCCAGAGCCACTCGGTCTTGTTAGGGTTGAGCTGAATATTAATCACAACTTAAACAATAAAAGACTAAAAGGATGGAAGTAGTTTTTTAAAAAAAAATTAAAGTTAAAGTTAAAAAATTAAAATTAAAGTTAAAAATTAATTTAAAATTTAAAATTTAAAATTAATTTTTAAAATTAAAAATTAAAAGGTTTTTTTTAAGGAATGGAAGTAGTTTTTTAAATTTTTTAATTGCTTTTAAAATAACAGAAAAAGGAAAAAAAGGAACAAAACACAAAAATACCCACATTGTCAAATAGAAATACATAACAAGTGCTTAAAAAAGAAATAAGTGAAAAGAAGAATTAGTTATAAATATGAATAAATATGTGATCAGTAATTAACTAATGATTCATCATTAACTTTTAAAGCTTTTCCTGCACTCCTGTCCCATAATTAATTTGTAAACATTAGCCAGGAGTCCATGTGTAGCAATATGAAGCTAGTTGAACATTCTGTGAATGTTCTGTGAGTTTAGCAATAACTGGGAAACAGGGAGGGAGGATGATTTTAGATCCAAATTACAGAATACCTGAAAGGGAAAAAGAGACTGATCGCAGCATATTGGATTTCAAAAGAAACCAGGTCAGATCAACATGTTCTTACCTGTTTTGCTTAGGTCATAAGGAAAGGTGCCTCACTGTTATGTTTGCCAGTTAAAGAAACTACAACTGAATCCTACAAAGCTGGGAGACTCCCATCCCCTGATAATTAAACAAGGTCTGAGAAAATCATCTCTAAGCACCTGAACAAGCATTTTATTTCCAGGAGTCCCATTTGGAGGACTGTCCAGAATTGTGGACTTCATATAGTGGTTTATATGTTTAATTTCCGTTTTTTTTCTTTTGTTAAATAAACTGATGTAAATATTAATAATTGTGTAATGTGATATGTAAGTCTAGTTTTGTTGAGTACATACACGTTTCTGGGGCTTTTTTCTTTTTTTCTACACATAATAAAAAATAAATTTAAAAGTTATTTACTGCTTTCCCTAAGAGGAAACAGCTTCTTCTGAGTTGATTCAAGTATGACCTCTTAGAGAAATACAATTTTTAAAGCTATCTTTCACATGGCTTGCAGTCATGGTGGGAAAAATGCAACATATGATATCCATTTGGAACTGTTGGCATTAAATTTCTCTTGCCTTCAAACACAGCAAGTGAATGGAAGCATATGATTATATAACATACTGCAAAGATAAAGCCACTTATGAACACCAAACTGAGTAGAAGCATACAAATTCCCAGGATGAACTTTTCTTCATTACCAGAGTAATTACAACAAAGAACTCATTCTTTAAGGATTGAATAAAGCTGTATCTGAAGTGAATAGACAAAGCAGTTGGCAATCTGCCATACAAATAAGGTATTCAAAAGTTCAAGGATTATGCTTGAATCCTGTGTATGTAAAAAAAAAAAAAAAACACTTCTAACTGAATTGCATTCTCACTTAATAAGAAAATAGGGGGGAAAATGAACTAAGCAGCAGTTGATCTTTTTCCAAACTTTTTTTAAACCAAAAAGTGGTTAAGAGAAAGAAAAAAATCAGAGATCCAAAATAAGTACAAGCTGTCTGAAATAATATGAGAATAGCGTGAGAGAAGGAAGAGAACAGATAATCATCTGACCAAACATGAGTAACAGCCTATATTTATATATATATATATATATATATATATATATATATATATATATAATTTATAATAAATAAATTTATTATAATAAATAAATTTCTCCACCCTTATTGCATCTGCTGATAGCCACCCAGCACCCTGTTTAGAGTGACCCATTCCCTGCTGGGGGGAGATGGGCTATCTGACCGTCCACAGGGCCACGGTGAGGAATATTCATGCTATCTGGCAGATAAAGTCACTTGGATTCACTCAGACTTGGAGTCTGACTGGGCAAGACCAAGTGAGTTGCCCAGTAGAGAGTCTGATGAGGTTATCTGGATTGATTTCGATTCTGTGACTCCCAAGGAAATGGACAAGGTCCTCCAAATTGTCAGTTTGGCCACCTGCTTGTTAGACCCTGGCCCCTCCTGGGTTGTCAAGGCAGCTCAGGAAGTGACCAGAGATGTCCATGTGATAGTATCATTTTTTTTGAAGTAGGGGGGTGGCCTCTCCAGTCTTGAAGTAGTGGTGCACTCCCTTCTCAAGAGTGCATTGCTGGACCTCTTCATCCTGGACGTTTACCATCCAATTTCCAATCTTCCCTTTGGGGGGAAGGTTGTGGAGAAGTTGGTCAGATGGCAACTACAGAGGATTTTGGAGGAAACCGATTATTTGCACCTGTTTCAGTTGGATTTCAAGTCAAGGCATAGCATGAAGACAGAGCTTGTTGCACTTGCTGATGACCTTTGGTAGAGCTAGGATGGGGGAGGTACATCCAGCCTTGTGCTCCTTGAATTCATAATGGCTTTCAATACAATCACAGTATGCTACTGGGTTAGGAGTAGGGGACAGTGGCTTGCCTCCTTCCTCAGTGATTGTTTCAGGTCCATATTGACAGGAAGGGTGTCACTTATGGGTGCTGCAGGACTTGATGCTCTCCCCCTTCCTGTTTAACATCTACATGAAACCATTGAGTGAGGACATCCATCAGTTTGGGGTTTGGGCTGCACAGGTGAAGGTGACAATGTACTAACCTAGTGTTGGAGGCTGTTTGGGTCTGGATGGAGAGAATCAGACTTTGGCTTAATCCTAACAAGACTGAGGGGCTATGGCTGTTTGGGCTTCAGGTTGGGGTCATTTTCACTGTTGGTTTTAGATGGGGTTGCTGTTCCCTATTTGAGAATAGTACACAACCTGGGGTTCCTCCTGGACTTGTGGCTATTGGTCAATAAACAGGTGGCAGCTATAGCCAGGAGGGCCTTTGCACAGGTTCATCTTGTACACCAGCTGTTCCCTTTCTTCGACCAAGAAGTTCTTCAGACTGTTACTACCTGGTCACCTTGCAACCAGACTATTGCAATGCACTCTATGTAGAGCTGCCCTTGAAATCACCCGGAAGCTGCAGCTGGTCCAAATGCAGTGGCATTAGTAGTAATTGGCCCTTCTCATTATGCCCATGTGCTATGTAAGCTGCATTGACTGCCAGTTGGCTTCTGTCTCCAATTGTTTCTGCCTGTCCAGTATATTCAGGCAGAGTGGGTGCACTCCAAATCCCCTTAATTAAAGGCTGTCATCTTGTGGGACTGAAGAAGTGTGCCCTTTCTGTCATGGCCCCTGCCCTCTGGAATAGCATCCCCTCAGAGATCTGTATGGCACCCTAACCTTGACCCTAGAGTTCTAGAAGGCCCTTAAGATCTGGCTCTGTTCCCAGGCCTGGGGTTAGGGTGTTACTGGAGCCCCTGTTGTGCTCTTTCAACTGTTTTCTTGACTGGGCTGTTATGTTTTGTATTTAATTCTTAAACTATTTTAATTGTATATTCATTATATAGTAAGCTGCCCAGGCTCTTTTGGTGGCTATACTAACTCTAAATATTATTAATATTATTGTTGTTGTTGTTGATGTATGCATATATGCATATTTTGAGCTGTTTCAAAGACAGGGCAGGAAAAGGTATAGTTCCTCCAGCACTTATCTTTTTACTCATAGGGGAAACAAGGACTCATTCATTTGTATTGTTAGCTATTGTAGCACCATTCCTATGTATCACCAAGACAGTATTTCCCATTTAATGCCATCCATATGTGCTGGGCTACCACACATCTGACTGGAGATGATGTGGGGCTGTTTCACTATTTATGGAGACTGCCCAAGACCTTGGCCAATGAAGAAAAACAACAATGGTAACATTTTAATTTTGCCATACAAATAGACTGTGTTCTGAATTCTGAGCCTTCTTGTTCTGCATCAATTTCAGTCCCTACCCCTCAACATTTTGTCCATCATAGTGTGCTAGTGCTGATTCACACTGAACAACATAATAATGAGTTAGGCTTGCTACACATATTTGATGGCCAGAATAAGAAATAGCAAAGCAAAAAGCACATTAAGTTTTTACATCTAGCAGCCAAATAAGTAATTGCTAAACAGTGGAAATACCTGGATGATACTTCAGTGTATTGCTGGAATAATAAGATCTGATCTATAGCTCTACTTGAAAAAGCATCAGATAAAATCCATTGCATGACAAGCCAAAGTAATGAATTTTTGTTTAAATGGTAAAAGTAGTGAATTGTTGTTTAAATGTAGTGAACTGTTGTTTAAATGTTGTTTAAATGTTGTGAATTGTTGTTTAAATGGTGGAATTTAATTGTTTACAGAAGAGATGAGCATCATGGAAACAACTTGTAACAAACATTATGGACATGTTAAAATGAACCATTACTATGTAAATTGTTTAAAATAATCAAATAAAAAATAATTGTGAGCTCAGCCCAACTAACATTGCTGTAACCCCTTTTCCTAAATTGCAAGAATACAGGAACTGAAGGATTACATTTCCTTCAATAAGAGACAAGGAAGGTAAAGCAATTATGCTCCTTCGTGGATATGAAGCATGAGCTAAGGGACAAAGTAGTTTGGTGGGACTGAACTCTTTACAAGAGGAGCAAAAAAAAAAAAGGAAAAAAAGAAAAAAAAAAGAAAAAAAAGCCATTTGGGCTTAATGATGAAATACTGGTCTAGGACTACAGACATCTGGGCTCATATTCCCTTGGGTTATGAAACTTACTGGGTGTCCCTAGGCCGATCACCTCTAACCTATTTTACAGATAACACTGAGCGATTGGCTCCATAAAGCAGAGAAAGATAACCTGCGGCCTTTCCCAAATAGCTAAGCTGCAGCTATCAGCATCTCCCCATCAGCCGTGCCAACTGGAACTGCATTCTGCAATATTTGGAGAACTACAGGCTGCCCGCTCCTACCCTTGTAATAGCAGGTAGAAATTAATAAAAAGAGACAGGCTTAAGGTAAGAGGCTTGTGTTTTGGGTGGCCTAAGGCAGCCGAGTGTAGGGATTTCTTGTAGGCTGAATTGCTCCCGTTCAATGTCAGGAGAGGAATCGCTGAAAGTCCCCTCTCTTTCTGCACTCCTGAGCAGCCACTGCCTGCAAAAGAGATAAATCAGAGTCAAACAGTCTGAGAGTTTCTTGGATTTTGCTATATTCTGGCCAAGCCTATCATACTGGCAACAACCTTAGTAGGCTACTTTTGAATAAAAGTCCAGGCTGCCTTGCTCTTTTTGGAGCGAAATGCCACTACAGATAGGATATGCGTGCGGCTTAGATACTGGCTGCAAGGATGAATTCGCCATCGGGGATAGTTTCAACTAGCGTTTTTCAAGCTTGTAACTTTAAGATGCGTGGACTTCAACTTCTAGAATTCCCCAGCCAGCATCCCCAGCTGGCTGGGGAATTCTGGACGTTGAAATCCACACATCTTAAAGTTGCCAAGCTTGAAAAATGCTGGTTTAAATGCACGTTCGATCAGGAATACGACCCAATAAGGACGCGCAGCACACCGCTTAACCACTGGGTAGGCGCCCCCAGGATGGGCGGCTGTATCCTAAACGAATCCTCGCCTTCCTCAAGCGAGCCTCAATTGCCACGCGTAGATCCGGCGCACGAGTAATCCCAATTCAAAATTCCTTCGTCCCTCCTCCCTGGATTTAGAAGACTACATTTCCCGAAATGCATCACAAGGATAGAGCGCGAGCCTGACTCCGGCCTATTTTATACGCCAAGGCAGGGAGAGAGAATGAATGCGCAGGCGCAGCCCTTCCGCCTTCGTTCTTTGCTCCTCCAGAGAAGCTCGGTCGCTCAGCTATTATGACGGCCCCTCCCTGTGCGTCATGCGCGTGCGCGCTTAATTCCGGCCTCTACCCTCGGTAGCCGAAGGGTTGGAAGAAACAACCGAGAAAGAGGGGGGGGGGAAAGGGCGACCGCGCATGCGCCTCCGTCTGTTTCCTATACCCGACCTTGCAAACAGACAACGGCGGGCTGGGGTGCAGAGCGGGGTCGGAATGATGCCGGGTAGGAAGTGAAGTTAGCGCAGCCGTCCTGCGAGCGGCAGGATACCTCTCCCCATTCCTCAGGTCAGTGTTAAGGCCTGCACGGCCTTCCCATATTCCGGTTTCTCTTCCACCAAAGCTCTATTCCCGACAAGGGAGGCCGCCCCTCGGTGACTACGGTGGGGATGGGCAGTAGCTGACGCGTGCTCTGGAATGCGCATGCGTACTCAGCTCCGTACAGCGCCCTGAGTTCTGGTTGGAACTTGCGCTGTCACTTCCCGCGCACCCCGCTTGCTCAGGTGCTTGGCGGTTGTGGGGTGCCCTCCGGAGATGCGACGCGACTGTCCTCGGGTTTTTACGTGTCTCGTTCAATGCTTTCAGGTTGCATTCCTATTTGGGAATCAAATCTTTAATTAATGTGCTGCAGTCTGCCTGCCATTTATCATTGCTCACTCGGATTTCTCTGCCCATTGCTCGAAGGCACGAGACTTCGACGCTGAATTCGTAGACAAGCCTTTTTGTGGCTCGGGTCAGAAGAGCCAGGTTGCCTCCAGATACATGGGGAGTGTAACTTCCAGAATCCCTTGCTAGATGTGAATTTTGAGACTTGCCGTCCCAGCTAACGTGAAGAATACTAGGCTGGGGAAGTCTTGAGTATAGTAATTAATTCATGGTCATCAGAGGTGGTTCATATGTACTCCTCAGCCCTGAGCAACAGTAAGGCTTATTGGGTTGTACAGGTAGTCTTTGACTTATGACCATTTGTTCAGTGACCGAAGTTATGAAAAAAGTGACTTATGACCGGTGCCTGAAGTTGTGGCTGTTGCAGGCCCCCATGGTCATGTGATCAAAATTCAGGCACTTGGCAGGCCACCTGCACTTATGATTGCGGGGGCACTTCAAGTCCCCTACCCTCGTCTCCCCCCCATCTATGCCCTTTTGGCCCCCTGCACCCTGCCTTGTGGGGCAACAAGCAGCCCCAGAACTGCGCAGCTCTGGGGCTTCAAGAAGCCCCTGAGCTGCAGCACAGTGCAAAGCCATAATCTCCTCTGGAAGCCTCAGCCTCCCCAGTGAGTCACAGCAGCCGGGAAGCATCAGCAAGCATTTGTTCACCCAGCTGCCTTTGCTGTCTCCTTTTCAGACCCTGCTTCTCCTGCGTTTTCTCCACGTGGCTCCTTGAGCCTTCAGAGAGCTGCACTCTCTTTGCAGAGCCTTTGGAAAGAGAGGGCAGCTTTCTGAAGGCTGTGCAGCTAGTGTGAGAGGAAATTAATAGGTAGGGAAGAAATTAATAGGTAAAAAAATTCTGGTAATATATGCTGGTTAGCTTGTGAAATGTCATGATGTTACGATGGAGAATGCTTTGTTCTCCACTCCTTTCTTTTTAATCCACTCTCTGTCCTTCCCTACATCCTTTGCTTAAACCTTTCACTACTTCCCAGCCTTTCCCACATTAATGGTATATAAATATGCATCTCATCTGTGATCTTTGGTTCCTTTGATATACTCTGTACAACTGGCCATTTGTATTTATTAAGGACCCACAGTCTCAAACAGATAATTTTTTGTGTATTGAAGAGAAGCTTCTATTAACATTAAAGTTTCATTTCTCAGAGTCTTCCCATTGTTTAGTTTGCAGCACATATGGAATTGGCATGACCAAATGATAGAGTATATTTATCTGTCTTCTCCCATATGCCATTTGTTGTAGCATACAAAATGCCATCACTGTTCTCTCTGTCCCTTAATATGATCAATTGATAATGATCAACTGATATATCTTGTGCTTTCTCTAGATATGTAGGCAGTTGTGGTCTGGATATTGTTTTTTTGTTTTTTGTTTTTTTTGGAATAATTTAGGCTGATTCATCAAGTGCTGTCTTTTGTAAAAAAGTTGAGCTTCATTTCAATTACTCAGTATTTCCAGGTTAGATTTCTGCAAAACCCTTTTGAAAAATTTCATCAACATAAATTGGAAAAAAATGAGGCTTACCATATGTTGATTGGATCATATTGTCAGTCCTAAACACGTTTGTTTGTTTAGCTTAGTTTAAAACTCTAAGTGGTGTAGAACAAGGATAGTTCAATAATAGTAATCTCTTCCATAATCATATCTGAAGCTTGTTATTCGTCTTAGAGGCCCTGCGTTCTGTTCTAATATAATTAGAATCTTTTCAATGATTAGAGTATACTAAAGGCTCCTGGCTGCCCTCCTCCTCCCAAAGTGGAGTTCTCTCTCTTCACAGATAGACTAGAAAAACTTGTTTGTTCCAACAGGTTTTTGATATATAATTATTTCCTTTTTAAAAATTATCTTTATCTGATGCTGTAATTGTAAATATTACCATTTTATTTTTGCAGTATTTTGATAATTATTGTTTTATATTTGCTCTTTAGATTTTCTGATCTGCTACGTTTAAGTCCATTTAGAAAAATAAGATACAAATTAAATGAATATAGTTGGGAAATGTCCTGCAATACCAGTATTGTTTATAGATGGTTTTTAATCTAGTAATTGTATTGTTGCCTCAATTACCATGTTATGTTTGGGTTTTCATTAAATTATGTAACCTTGTGATGTTTTTAATGGGTATTCTAGATTGTGCCTGTGCTAATTAGCAGCAGCATACTGTAATACATGTAGAAGTCCAAAGTATTTTGATTAAAACTGGAACTCACATGAGATCCAGAAAAACTGGTAATGGACTACTTGTACTACTTTAGACATATTGTTGTTTTAACTTAGAATTAAACTGTTCCTTATAGCCATTAATACTATGAAGAATTTGATAAGGAAAAGTGTTTGTGTATGTATGTGTGTGTGTAATTGTTCTTCTTGATCCTGTTGTCATCTCCCCCCTCCCCCCTAAGCAAATCTTAGTTGCTCTGGTTGCACTGAGTGAGCATATTATAAGTAGCAGCAGCTTTCTTAAAGTTTTGTATATCAAACTTTATCCTGGTTAATACATTACCAAAGTTTCCAGGTTGCTACAGCCTCATAGTTGGATTTCTTTCTTACAGTTCTGATAATACCTGAATTTCAGTCAAGAAAGAGCATTCCTATACTAATACTGTTTAAATCAGGTTTCTACATATGTATAGTATGTGTTGTACAAACACTTTAAATTATTATACCCTATTGAGGGGAAACTCATCCATGATCAGTTTTACATGTATTTTTGGCTGCTATTAAAACACTTTTTATTCTTTCAAGCCGAAGCAGATGTGAAAGTCCTATGTTTAAAGTCCCATCCTTCTTTTGTGTTGCATGTCATGATTAAAGTGATAACTGCTGTTAGAAGAGAGATTTCAAAGCATGATTTTAAAATAAAATATAAAGAAAATTTTCTATCAAGCAATTTTGGTTGTTTTGAGCGCCTTTGCTGAATATTGGCCAAAATTAGCATAATTATTTCCTTTTTCTTCAAGAGGAAAGGTTGCTGCTACATATAACTTCACCTTAGCCAAGTGGGCAGGAAAAAGGCAGGAACTTGGCAGTCACAATATATGTCTTGGCTACCAAATAAAATAATACATATTTCCCTCTCCAGATACTGGCACAGTCCATTTTTAGGTTTCATTGTGGTAGATATCTATGTACTACACTTTCTATAGGAGTCACTGAGTCCGTAGAAGTACTGAACTGTGGCTGGATGGGTCCTTTGGTACCCTCTGTCATGGATGTATTGAATTGTTCATCTACCTAGATGTCATAAGAACAGCACTGTTGGATCGGTCCAAGGCACATCTCAGTCCAACATTTTGTTTCTCTCAAAGGCCAACCAGGTGTCATTGAAGTGCACACAAGCTGGAGATAGAGTTATATCTCTTTCACACATTGTTGTCCTGGAACTATTATTTGGAGGCATGCTGTCCTCAGCCAGGAGGTAACTTGGGTCTTCAATATCAAAAGTCCTTGATAGACCTACAGTCAGGTCCAGAAATATTGGGACATCGACACAATTCTAACATCTTTGGCTCTATACACCACCACAATGGATTTGGAATGAAACAAACACAATGTGCATTAACTGCAGACTGTCAGCTTTAATTTGAGGGTATGTACATCCAACTCAGGTGAACGGTGTAGGAATTACAACAGTTTGCATATGTGCCTCCCACTTGTTAAGGGACCAAAAGTAATGGGACAGAATAATAATCATACATCAAACTTTCCCTTTTTAATGCTTGGTTGCAAATCCGTTGCAGTCAATCACAGCCTGAAGTCTGGAATGCATAGACATCACCAGACACTGGGTTTCATCCCTGGTGATGCTCTGCCAGGCCTCTACTGCAACTGTCTTCAGTTCCTGCTTGTTCTTGGGGCATTTTCCCTTCAGTTTTGTCTTCAGCAAGTGAAATGCATGCTCAATGGGATTCAGGTCAGGTGATTGACTTGGCCATTTCATAACATTCCACTTCTGTCCCTTCAAACACTCTTTGGTTGCTTTTGCAGTATGCTTTGGGTCATTGTCCATCTGTACTGTGAAGCGCCGTCCAATGAGTTCTGCAGCATTTGGCTGAATGTGAGCAGATAATATTGCCCGAAACACTGCAGAATTCATCCTGCTGCTTTTGT
Source organism: Python bivittatus (assembly GCF_059951505.1). Classification (NCBI taxonomy): domain Eukaryota; kingdom Metazoa; phylum Chordata; class Lepidosauria; order Squamata; family Pythonidae; genus Python; species Python bivittatus. The sequence goes on along the minus strand of NW_028277113.1, from coordinate 31,574,690 downwards.
CAGCAGTCACATCATCAATAAATACAAGAGAACCAGTTCCATTGGCAGCCATACATGCCCACGCCATGACACTACCACCACCATGCTTCACTGATGAGGTGGTATGCTTAGGATCATGAGCAGTTCCTTTCCTTCTCCATACTCTTCTCTTCCCATCACTCTGGTACAAGTTGATCTTGGTCTCATCTGTCCATAGGATGTTGTTCCAGAACTGTGAAGGCTTTTTTAGATGTCGTTTGGCAAACTCTAATCTGGCCTTCCTGTTTTTGAGGCTCACCAATGGTTTACATCTTGTGGTGAACCCTCTGTATTCACTCTGGTGAAGTCTTCTTTTGATTGTTGACTTTGACACACATACACCTACCTCCTGGAGAGTGTCCTTGATCTGGCCAACTGTTGTGAAGGGTGTTTTCTTCACCAGGGAACGAATTCTTTGGTCATCCACCACAGTTGTTTTCTGTTGTCTCCCGGGTCTTTTGGTGTTGCTGAGCTCACCGGTGCGTTCCTTCTTTTTGAGAATGTTCCAAACAGTTGTTTTGGCCACGCCTAATGTTTTTGCTATCTCTCTGATGGGTTTGTTTTGTTTCTTCAGCCTAATGATGGCTTGCTTCACTGATAGTGATAGCTCTTTGGATCTCATCTTGAGAGTTGACAGCAACAGATTCCAAATGCAAATAGCACACTTGAAATGAACTCTGGGCCTTTTATCTGCACATTGTAATTGGGGTACTGAGGGTATATCACACACCTGGCCATGGAACAGCTGAGAAGCCAATTGTCCCATTACTTTTGGTCCCTTAACAAGTGGGAGGCACATATGCAAACTGTTGTAATTCCTACACCGTTCACCTGAGTTGGATGTACATACCCTCAAATTAAAGCTGACAGTCTGCAGTTAACACACATTGTGTTTGTTTCATTCCAAATCCATTGTGGTGGTGTATAGAGCCAAAGATGTTAGAATTGTGTCGATGTCCCAATATTTCTGGACCTGACTGTATCTTCAATAAATGTATCTATTCCTCTTTTAAACCTATCCAAATTAGTGGCCATCATCACAACTTGTGGAAATGAATTCCATAGATTAATTATGTGTAGAATAGAGGTAACATACTATCAAAAGCAAGCATCAGTGAATGCAAGGAATGGTTGTGGCTGAATAACTGGGAAAATTGAAATGAGTAATAGTGTTCCCAAATAGTTCAGCCCCACACAAGTAGAATATTTATTTATTTATCTTCTGAAATAACATCTAAAGTAGACTTCTAATGATAAATTGAATTGTCTGATGCTTTGCTGGCAAACTGCATGAAAAGTAAATTGTGTGTGACCTTCTTGAGTGTTACTGCAACTGTTTAATAACAAATTGGGAATGTGAAATAGCTCAGAGGAAGTGTTGTGTGTGGGATGTGTGTGTGTGTGTGTGTGTGTGTGTGTATCTACAGTGAAACCTTTTATCTGACCATTTGGGGGAAGGAGTGTGCATTACTTCCAAATGTCTTTAGTCATACACTAAAATATGACTTTGCAATGATTTATGTCCTTTGCAACACTTTGCTAAAAATGTCATAATTTGCATCAGTTTACTATGCAAAATGACATCATGGCATAATGATGTCATTATGCAAATGACATAAATTGCTGCTAGTGTCATAACATTAAGATAAATTAACAAATTTAACTGCCTTGTCTGAACTACTTCAGATGTAGGGGACTTATCTGTTATTTCTGGAGGATATCTGATGGAAATTTGGTCTGTATCTCCTAAATCCATTAAATGAGGATCTGTTACATCAATATAATGGATCTCTATTTAGCAGACTTGGGCAAAATATGTTCAGTCTGGAAGTGTATTTGTTTTTTTAGTGTTTGGAGGATTTTTAGAATATAAAATAGATGTGTTAAATCTTGCAGTGCTTTAACATAGGAACAGAGTCCTCATAGCAGTGAGCTTGGCCACCTGTATCAAGGACCCATGCGCCTCCTGGTTGATCAAGGCCTTCCAGGAGGTGTCATGTGATTGGGTCCAAGGGATGGTTGATGCCTCTTTGAGGGAAGGGGTTGTACTGCCTATCTTGAAGTAGGCGCTAGTACATCCCTTTTTCCAAAGATCATCTTTGGATCCAGCAGACTTTCTTCCAGTCTCCAACCTTCCCTTTTTTAGGGAAGGTTGTTAAGAAGGTGGCTGCCTCTCAACTGCTGAAGGTCTTATATGAAGCAGATAATCTGGACCCTTTCCAGTCTGGGTTTAGGCCGGGCTACAGTATGCAGATGGCATTGGTCACACTTGTGGATATCCTCTGGAGGGATCGAGATAGAGGTGGTGCAACTGTCCTGACCCTCCTGGTTCTCTTGGTGGCTTTTGATACGATTGAAATAGTATCCTTCTGGACCAGCTTCAGGGACTGGGAGGCACTGTTTTGCAGTGGTTCGCCTCCTTCCTTTGTGGCCAGTTTCATTTGGTGTTTAGGGGAGAGGTCTAGCCCTAGGTTCCTGTGATGTGGGATGCCTCAGGGTTTGGATCTCTCACCATTCCTCTTTAAAATCTACATGAAATTGCTGGGTGAGGTCATTTGATGACACGCAGTATCATCAGTATGCTGATGATACCCAGTTATACATCTCCACCCTAGCCAGTCAGGTGATGCTATTTCAGTGCTGAACCAGTGCCAGGAGGAACTGGCTCCAACTCAACCCCAGGGTTGTTGGGTTTTTGCCCCCTCCCATCTGGTGATGTGTTATCTGTGCCTCTTGATGAGGTACCATTTCCCAGATAGCTGGTGTACAATTTGGGGATCCTCCTGGATTTGCCCCCATTCCTGGATCAGGAGGTCACTTATACCATTGTCACTTCCCAGTTGGACTACTGCAATGTACTCTACATGGGGCTGCCCTTGGAAACCACCCAGAACTTACATCTGGTCCAGAATGTGGTGGTGTGTGGGTTTTTGGGTGTCCCTTGGTTTGCCTATATCACACTGCTGTTGTATGATCTGCACTGGCTCCCAGTTTCTTTCCAGGTGCAGTTCAAGGTGCTGGTCTCACTTTTAAAGTCTTACGTGGCACAGGGCCAGGTTATTTGTGGGACCATCTCTCTCTGAGGTATCTGCCTGTTCCCCACCAGACTAGAGGGTGGGCATGCTCCAGGTCCCATCCCTTAAGTGTTGCCATCCAGTGCGACTTAGGAAGTGTGCCATTTCCATAACAGCCCCTGCCCTGTGGAACACCCCTAGGATCTGGCAGGCCCCCACCATTTTAGCCTTTTGGAAAGCCATAAAGAGCTGGTTTTCCCCCCCGAGTGTTGGAATAGGGTGAGGTTGAATTCTGGGGATTGTGCTGTTAGATGGATAGGAACCTGTTGGTTGAGGCTCCATGTTTTTGGTTTTTATTATTGTTATGAGCCACCTAGAGTTGTGTTTACTCAGCAGGAATTGATCTTAGCATTTTTGCCTGTCCTGGGACTCTACTCCATGTGCCGTGCTACTGGGGGAACATGCTAACCCAGATCTTAAAGAGAGAAAAGGAAAGGTGTGGAAAATCTCTGCTCTAGGCAAGTAACTCTAGGCATGGATTCTTGGGTTGTCCAGCTGAGGTTTAGTAATGATGAAGACATGTGGTGGCGGTGCATCTACCTTAGAAGTAACAGAGGGTCTGGCAACCTGTCCAACCTGACAGGATTGGAAATGCAGACACCTTTCAGACTGCATAAAATACAGGAGCATTTGGAATTGACCTCCTGTTTTTGTTTATTTCATTTTAAAATAGCCACACAGATCTTCAGAATAGGTTGGAATAGTAGTGCCAGTGGAGGGAAAGATGAATACATTTACTTCACACTTTTTCCCGATCTGAATTTCTCTAACAAGCTGTCACTAGCCCTGAAGGTAAGGGGAGTATAGAGATACCTCTTGCATCATGTGTTTTCCTGTGAAACTTCATTAGAGATCCTTTTGCTAATAGTAATTGTAGAGTGATTCATGTGGGAACAATGAATTGCCCTGATAATCTTTATCCCATGATGCTGGTTTTTGAAATGAAAACTTGTTCTACCAGCACACAGTGTACACTTGAGACATTTTATTCTTTCAGTTAAAAAGTCTACTTTGTTTTCAGACTGGCTTGCATGGATTTAAATTAATTATAATCAAAAGATGAGCTTCCTATGTAAGTCATAGTTTGCCCTAAAATAAACATCATATTCTGCACTTGAAGTAAACAGCCTGAAACGTAAAGATCTACATTATCATTGCATCTTATTATACTGCTTAGTGAACCTCCCCCCCCCCCACACACACACCTTAAAATTGACATGAAGGGAAAGGATGCATTGCAGCATAGGACAATCTTTAAACTCCCTAGAAAAGATAGTGAAAAAGATTCTTGAGCATCTGCTGAGATTATTTTTGGCTTTAAAACTTTAGCAGACATTTTGAAAGATGCCTCTAAATAGACAGATGTTCTGTCTTCTGCCAGTTGCAATAGTTGCACTGAATTTCAGTTTTCTGTTCCATATATATAAGTCCTACCTGCAAAAAGAGGAAACTGGGAGGATAAATGTGGCCAGGATTTTGACTGCCTAATGTGCACCGTTGCTAATTTGCCGGGATGTCATTGTGTGGGAATTATTTATCTGATGTAAGCTTTTTTACTCTGCTTTGCAGGTTTGCTAAAGGCAGCCCCCAATAATGCACATTCAAAATACATTTTAAAGTACCAGTGGAGCATTTACACAAACGTTAAATGTATGTTGAGGATACATTTTCTCAAGTAGATGGCATGGATCTGCTTTCAGAAGCAGTTGCTGCCTACTATATTTGGTGTAGTGCTGCACTGCATTTTGTAGTGTTTTTAGATACCTGGCATCAATTTTATTTGGGAATATTGGATTTCATTCATTCATTCATTCATTCATTCATTCATTCATTTAACTTTCTGTATACAAGTATTCATCCAATTCAGATTCCAGCTAAGGTATGACCACTGAAAACGCTTTGGAAGCACCTCTGCTACTTATCATACCAATGAAATGTTATTGATGTTGAAATGTTATTCTTTAAGTTAATGTTTGTTCCTGGATTTTACCAGTGGCTTAAATCCAGAGTAGCGATAAGGTAAAGAGGCAAGTCTTCATGTTTTCTCTTGCAGCTGCCCATACCTTCTGAAAAACTGCTGTGGAGGGCTGGGAAACTTTATAGTGCAGCAAGGCAATACAAGGGATGGAGAACTATCAAGAAATTCTCCTTGGTCACTCTTTCCAACCTTTGCTGGATCCCAGTTCTGGCATCTTTGCTGGATTCTGTTCAGAGCAGGACCAAGGTGGATCTGGCTTATTGTTTTGATTGTGGAAACAATTTGGAGAACTAGATGATGGTATTTTGGAGGGTAGAGGGAAGGATGATTATATTTGGGAATTTGTGCCCATTAATTGCCTATCTACTTATGCAGAGGAACTGTAGAATTACCCCATCCCCAACATAACATCTTGTTATTAGCCTAAATAATAGCTCTGTGTTAAAAGGTCTTTAATTTCAAGACTGCTTAGTGAAATTAACACAAGGGGATTGCCTGGAAAAGAGTAAAATGCTTGTGAAATGGTGGAAGGGTATATTTGGATTGTAGTAAGTACAGTAAAGACAACCTTAACATATTTATCCTATCAGTTTCATCATGAGTGCCATTATACTTTTCTTTCCTGATTAAAGCTGTTGATTAGGTTTAGTGTATTACATAAACTGAGAATTTCCATGGATTAATTAATCCTGAGAATCTGCCAGGAGGCAATTAAATTTATGAGCCAATGCCTGTAAGTTGTTTTCCCAGATGTGTCTTCCTGATATAATAAATAAAAAGTAGTGAAAAAAAAAAGTAGTTGGACTTCCTGCTCATTTTTGAACAAATCTCAAACTGGTTCTGTTCCCAGCAGGAAATCCTTCTGATTATGGTAATCCCACAGCAAAGCAAGGCTACTTTATGGCTTTCCATCATGACCATGTGTTGCTAGCTCAGGCTTGTGCTTGTCTTTGGTTGTGGTACAAGGAACAAATCTATGTCAAACTCCAAAACATGGAAAGAAAATATTACAGCACTTACACCAGTCAGGATGTTATATAAACCTGCATTCTACAAATTTAAATTCTGTTGCTTGGGATGGTAGTTAAATTACAATTGTCTAAATTTGCTGCTCGATGCAAGTACTACCATGAGTCTGTTGTCCCGTGTAGCATTGAAAACATCTATTTGTCCTTGAGAATATTTTTGGGGTTTCAGCTTGTGTTCTTGTTGCAGGAGTAATGGACAGGTAACAGGATATTGTTCTGCTGTGGTGCCAGTGAGTAAGAATGACAGAGTGCTTCCTGCCTCCCACAAGCAGTCCCAGCGAACACCGCAGGGTAGAGCATGGTGGAAGTCTTGCCAGGACCCCAAGCTCTGAAGAAATCAGCCCAACCAAATTCCCTGGCTTATATCGCACGGGTGAGCCTTCACCACCTCATGACAGCCTCCATGAACCTCCTGATATTGTATCTGATGATGAGAAAGAACATGGGAAGAAGAAAGGAAAATTTAAGAAAAAGGAGAAAAGAAGTAGGTCACTTTAAGAAAAACTGTATGCTACCAGTGTATGTTGATTGTCTTTTTTCATGACCCAGTTTCTTTGTCAGATGTTCTTTATTCTTTATTTATTACTTTGGTTTGAATGTTGATGACGTCCATATTTTAAAATAACCAGCTGCTCTTTGAGGCATGATGAAATTCATAACATATCTTTTGATGAGTTTTTTTTAATCATGAGAAGCCCCATCATTCAGCTGTCAAACTCTAAATGTCTGTAAAATGGAAAAGCTTTAATTACTTCTAAATGAAGACTATAAAAGTATTTCCATGTGGGAATAGTAATGTGATGTCCTGTTCACTTTCAAAGTAATATCTATCTTTCCTTTTTATGATAATGGTTAGTTTTATACATACCAAAGAACCAGATATTCTGATAACCTTTACCTGGCTACAGTGCAATATCACTTTTATTAATGAGCAGTACATTGTTAGTATTTTCTTAAGTATGAAAACAACTTTGAATATTAAAACAATGAAAAATATTTTTTAATTCTTAAAAGTATTTTTATTCTGGTTTCTGAAAATGTAATATAAGAAATATGCAGAATTTGAGATATGTAGAGAACAATTGAGTGGATCTTTATTTGGAACTAATAATCAGCAGAGCTTACTTTTAGAGAAATTTAATACTGCATCCTGAGGTTGTCCTTTTTTTTGGTTGTTGTTACCACTTTTGGGTTCACACTTTATATCTAAAGTCTATTGTAGTTGGGCAGCTAATATATTCAAATAAATAAATAAGAAAGAAGGTCCAGGTGAAAACAGCTGATCAGCTTGGATGGAGGGTTGGAATTTATGTTGGAGCTGAACTTTTAAATTTATAGAAGAGTATTATTTTCATCAGTCTTGGAGAACACAATCAATAGTAAAAGATTCCAAGAGTTTGTAGTCCAAGAATTTCTGGAGGGTCCTGCTGTAGGAGAATATTTGGTAGCCAGAAGCAAGCTTAGTGGATCCATATGAAGGGGACAAAATATTTGTGAATTATGGGTTGGATTGAACTGAAGTAGAAGACAATTGGAAGTAGTTCCCAAGCTTATCTGTGAAGGACTACAGCGTTAGCAGGATCCTGGCACAACAGTTTGAAAATCTGTATGTGTTTAAAAATCATAATTTTTATTTTCATCCAGTTGTGCTTTCTGAACAGTGGTATCACTTCTCAGTCATGCACTCAGGTCTTATTTCTAGGCTGGACCATCTCTATAGGATATATACAGTTATTACTCAAGGTTTAGGACTACAGCAAAGCCATGATTTAGTAGACTTTGGTACAACATATTTCACATACAAGAGACTAACTTACCCTGGTGATCTAACTAATTTGTGCAATGATATAATCATTCAGATAATATAAATCACCACACTGACATGCTGTCTGAGTTAATGCCACTCAGGAATAACGGACCCCTCTTCCCCTGATTAGTCCGCTAAATTGAGGTTTCACTGTACAACAACTGTATTGGAAATTCCACTGGCACTCTAATTATTCTCATCATGTTTTGCTACCTGAAAACTTTAATTGCATTCAGGCTTTTCCTTGATCTTTCCTTATATCATAGTATTGGTGTTGCAATTGATTATAGGTGTGTTTATTTGTTTAAAACTGATTTTCCTATTCCTACCTACAGGCTAGGCAGGGCTAGTTATAGAAGAGGTGTAGCTTATTAGATGCCTATGCATGTATTTCAAAGGCTCTAAAGAACTTGGTAATTCGCAGTAAGAGCTAAGTTTGTCTTATGGCTGTGGAATTGAAATCACATGTGCAGTTGTATAACCCACTTGAGCGGGAGTAGTTTAAAAGAGACAAGATGCTTGGGATGACTTTGCCAACTGAATTGAAGAGTAAGTTTTCTTTCTTTTTAGAGAATGGGGCTAAGCACATTGATACACCTGTATTCTAGAATATCTGGTTTAGGGTTTTGAAAAAGAAAGAAAAATTAAGTGATTGGATGAGTTAGGTTGGGATTATATTCTTTGCCATTTACACCAACTGTTTTTAAATGTGCTTTTAAAGTACTGATTTAGGTTCATGACAATTAATTACTGTAGGGACACAGGGTTTTTTTTTTAACTATTTTTTCCATTCCCTGATTTTTGAAATTAACTAAGAGCAGAAAAATAATCTTGGCATTGTCTTTTTAAGGTTTTAAACTGCGGAGATTATGTGCCATTTATACTGGTCATCACTCTATACATCAGTTCTGTATTCACTTTGGTATAAGATTTTGTTCTGTGATAAAGTTATAGTTCTTAGCCTAATCCCATTAGACCCAGTGGGATGTTTTCAGAAGAATCATGTAGACAGTTGCATTGCAACTTGTAATGAATTCAGACTGCACATAGCAATAAAACTTCATATGTAGTAGTCAGTAAATAATCAACAGATGAATTGATCTGATTGTTCTAAGGAAGGAAAATATGTCCTGCAAAGCTTGGCTGAATGTTTGGCCTGTTTAGTTCTGCAAAACCAAGTGTGTGTTTTGATTAATAGCACATTAGAGTTCAGCGCTAGCTTTTTTCTTATACACAGATTAAACATTTGATTTTATTTCTGTTCTTCCTTTTTCTCCCAACAGCCGAAGGTTATGCAGCTTTTCAGGAAGATAGCTCGGGGGATGAAGCTGAAAGTCCTTCCAAGCTAAAACGCTCTAAAGGGATTCATGTTTTTAAGAAGCCAAGTTTCTCCAAAAAGAAGGAAAAGGACTTTAAGATAAAAGAAAAACCCAAAGATGACAAGCATAAAGATGACAAGCACAAGGAAGAGAAGCATAAAGAGAAGAAATCAAAAGACTTGACAGCAGCAGATGTTGTTAAACAGTGGAAAGAGAAGAAGAAAAAGAAGAAAACAGTTCAGGAGATGGAAATGCCACCGGTGGATGTTCCTAGGCACAGGCCTGTGTTCGGAGTCCCTTTGAGCGATGCAGCAGAGAGGACCATGTTGTACGATGGCATCCGCCTACCAGCAGTTTTCCGGGAATGTATAGATTATGTAGAGAAATACGGCATGAAATGCGAAGGCATCTACAGAGTTTCAGGTACAGTGGCTCACCTGAAGGTAGATTTCATGTGCCTGATGAGGTTTTACTGCCTCAAGATTTTTAAAATTCAATAATATTTCTGCCTTCAGAATGCTTCCCTAAAATCAAAAGGGGTTAACATCTGGAATTTATTATTAGTTCTGATTTAGATGTGATTGGAAGAATCACAGACATGTTAATATATTTTTAAAAGCTTCAGTGATTTATTTAATAGATGTGTTTTGAAAGTTAGTTTGGTTAACACACTGTCCTGCAGATGAGGGTAAAAAATTCTTTATTGCCAGGGATGCTTTTGATTTCCAAACAGCATCCTTTGCCATCTGCCACCTCCTTGATAAATGCAGTTCAGACTTTTAAATTGGCACAGAGCACTTTGCAGCTGCATTGGTCCCTTTGCTCCAGATGTCAGTAGGACTGTGTTGGTGTAAATAGTTCAGAGTTAGTATAGCAATTATTATTATCGGTAGTTCATGAAGAGGGACTGTAGCTCAATTATAACGCATGTGTTTTCCATTCAGAAAGTTCCATGCAAACCAGTATAAAGGCCAACAGTATAAATGTATATAAGAAGCTTCCTATGTTTTTATATAAGATTTGCATCTTATGTCTGCTAGGTCCTATCCATGCTGCTACTTGCCTGGGGCCCCCAAGTGTGTGAAGGAGCCCGTCTGGCTATGCTAATGCTTGTTCTGATTTTTCTTGGCTGTTGTATTTTTTTTTAATTTTCATATATGTATCTGTTTTTTTATTTTTGTTTAATATTTTTAGCTGTCCAAAGTTATTTATTGATATGGGCAGCCATATAAATTGACTAAATAAAAAATATTTTTATTTACGTTGAATAAGAAGGTACAGTGCTAATAAGTAGTGATTTGTCAAAAAGTGCAGCAAGTAGGGAACACACATTAATTTGTTTCTTCTTCCCACGCTTTCATTTTTATTTTCTTCCAAAAGGAATTTAAATACCAAGTTCTCATTAGTAGGTATCCTCAAATACAGTGCCAAGCAGCAGTTAAAATTTTTAGCTTAGTTCTGAAGACAGCATCCTGGTAGTAATGCCAAGATAATTAGCATTCATAGTACTTGTATAACTTTGACCCACGTAAAATTAACAATGATTTGAGTCATTTATTTAAGTATACAGCTTACTTTAAATTGTGAATGCCACCTGTGAGAAACATGATACCCGCAATATTCATGTAATGCACAGACTGTTTTGACAAGGAATGCAAATTCAGAAGCAGAGATTAAAGACAAAACTGCACAGAAAATAAATATTTTGCAAGTACAGTATCTTATATTCACAGCTTTGACACTAGAGTTCCATAAATATGAAAGCCCCTACCTCTGTGGCACTGTGTATCCCAGCGCTCAGCAGAAGGATAGGAATGGTTGCTGGGCGGGGGGGCGGAGCCTGTCTTTTGCTTTTAGGATAGCAGTTTATATGGTGCATGAGCAGAGCAGAAAGCATGCTTCTCTTAGTAACAGCTAATCAGGAAGTGCATAAGCAGAAGTTCAGGTAACACAAGGAAGCCAATTTGTTTGATTATAATAACCTCTCAGGTAAATCCATAAAAGTTAGTGGACTGCTAAGAGTCTAGAACCTTTGAGAAGGATTAGAGTGATTTGTTCCCTCTCTGCTAGCCTACCATATTATGCTGGTCATAGAGGAAGAGACTCCCTCCTTTGATAATTTGATATGTGTAGAGAATATTTTTAGGCATAGTTTCTAATCTAAAGGAATGGAGAGAATTCCTAAGTCTATAAATTATCATCCTGTCTCTCTCTATTTTCCTGCTGCCTCTTTTGTCAATGAGAGATGGCCAGATCTTTCTTCCATTGCACACTTTTATTTGCCCTGTGTACCATTAGTAATTTGTTAATTTGCAGAAGGACGATAGGATGGAAAACCAATGTGGAGTATTTTTCAGGAAGACTAGAAGAGCTTTTAATAGTAACTAAAGATAGATTCATATAAGCGAAGTAGTATTTCTGATTAAGCGTGTTTCTCTGAATTTTGGTAGGATATAGGTTGGTTTTACAATTATTTGCCTTTCATAAGGCTGTCACCAATATTTTGCTCTCTTTTGTGGATAGAATAACTGCTAAGTTAGTGGACTGCTAAGAGTCTAGAACCTTTGAGAAGGAATAGCCAGCTTCAAATTCCCATCTAATCACTTAGGGATAGATTCTTGTCCAGTCGTTCTCTCTCATCTCAGCCCATGTCATAGATTGTTACTGTGATGAGAACATTAGAGGACACACCATGTGAATTCTTTGGAGCTCTTAGAAGAAAGGTGAAATGTAACAAGCAAGTGATACTGTTTGTTGAGATGACAGAAAAATATTGTAACTATAATTCATTTCTATTCTCAAAGGATTTAAAAATCATTCTAAATGTTTTTTAAGGAATTAAATCAAAGGTGGATGAGCTAAAAGCGGCGTATGACCGAGAAGAATCCCCCAACCTAGAGGACTATGAGCCCAACACAGTAGCTAGCTTGTTGAAACAGTACCTGCGTGAACTTCCTGAAAACCTGCTAACCAAAGAGCTGATGCCTCGCTTTGAAGATGCTTGTGGGAAGAGCTTGGAGGCCGAGAAACGGCAGGAGTGCCAGCGCCTCCTGAAAGAGCTACCAGAATGTAACTTTCTCTTGATTTCCTGGCTGATTGTGCACATGGACCATGTCATTGCAAAGGAGTTAGAAACAAAAATGAACATCCAGAACATTTCCATAGTGCTCAGCCCAACTGTCCAGGTATGTGTGCCAGCCAGCTGTTATTTAAAACTGTTTCTAACTGTATTTCTGGAAGTCACCTTACTTGTTCTACATATGGTCATGTACGTTTCCCTTGTAGAGGAAATGTACATGTAATGAATAATAGGCCTATCAGTGGAAGAGTTGGTAGAACCCACAAAACAAATTTCAGTACTGTCCTAGCTTCTGATAATCCAAACTTGTGTGCTGCTCTCTGAAGTATTCTCACTTCTGAAATATACTTACAGAGCACATGCTCCAAATGGAACTTAGCAAGTGAGTGAGGCATTTTGGAGTATGATCAGATGTCTTTAGCACCAAACCCATATTGGACTGGATATAGTATTCAAAAGCAGAAGATCAACTTTTAAACATCCTTAATTAAATGGTTTCTTTTATGAGCTAGATGCATTATGTGTTAGGTGATTAGTACCAACAAGGTACCATATAGGAAGTATTGGAATATGGCAAGTTTTATATGGGTTAATGAAACAAGCTATTAATTGAATTCAGATATTATGGTTCATCCATCTTTAATTAGTACTTCATTTAAGGTAAGGTAAGATAATAGAAATCATTGCTTAACAAGTGAAAATTTAATTCAGTGGCAGCCATTTCATATCCTACCTGGACTCAGGTTGGCATGAAAGAGTTCAGCATTAGTATAAAAGGTAGTATCTCTTTGTGCAGGAATTTGAGGAGAAGATGATTTATGGATCTGCTGATTAAAAAGGGTTGAAGAAGGGGTTCATGTAATGTAATCTTAAAGAGGGAGGAAGGTTGTTTGTAACTGCTGTAAAGAAGATTGGAAGTCGCTTCTTTATATTTCTTTTTCTTTTTCTATCTGTATTGTTTCCTGCAGTTTTTCTTTTTTCTATTTCTTAATTTTTCTTTATATGTTTATCTTTTATTTATGTTTAAATCTCTAATAAAAATTATATATAAAAAGGGAATTTGAAGAGAAGGTGATTAGTGGCAGTTCCAAGTGCCCCTGAAAATATGCTTTTTTATTATTTGTAAGATTATATTCTTAGATATAAAGATATCCACAGGTTTTAACAAGCTAATCTTGATGCAATAAATCATGAGTTGAAAAACAAGGAAGTTGGAAAATTTAAAAACTTGTTTCTGTAATTTTTTGGTAACATTTATTGTCACATTGTTCAAACCTATTCCTGAAATTGAACATGCCAGAGATTCCAATAAAAGAATAAGAGTAATTTAAAACTTTTGAATTAAAGAGAAAATCTGCATGAGTAAACAAAAGGACCATCTACAGTATAATGGGGTTATATGTGCTGATGTTTTACTGTAGTTATTGCAGCTAAGCAGATCCTGTTCTTGTGTTACGTAGGGCCAAGCCCTTGGCCTAAGTGAGCAGTTGCAGCAATAATAACCTACTTGTATTTTATTACTTATTACTAATGTTGTCAGACCAGTCAGGAGAGTCTCTACAGTATCTTTTAAATTAAATAGCTGTTTCATCCAATTAGTGTCAATAATTTAAAAATTATGATAAAAAAATCAAATAATTTGAAAGTGATATTCCACTAATTTTATTTAAATATATTCCATGATGCCCAAGAATTTAAATTATACCTGGATCAGAACTGGAGTCTAGGTATTGTATTTCTTTAATATGACTCATTAGTGGTGTGGTCTTCTACATGTCAGGATTAGTTAAATTGTTCATGCCTTTGCTCTGCACTTACACCCTACTCCACCTTCGTTTTTTACAGGGTCACCTTAAATGAATGTAATGTGGTCATAAGCTCTTTAATCTGGTTATTTAGCTAGAGTTTCTATATTGTGAAATTGAAGTCAGACCTTTTTGAAATTTGGAGTTTTTCCAGATGTTAATGTGACAACTTGTTAACAAGGTTGCTAATATTTAAGGAACACATAGTAGGTCTTTTTAGCACCTTTGTGGCCATCTTTGTTACATTTTGAAATTCCTGATAGAAGATAGCTAAGGATCATTGGAATATGTTATGGTTGGGAAAGGGTTAAAATACATATTTAAAACAATTGTTATGTTAATGTATAAATATATAATATAATACTTCCAGACTTTTTAAAGAAGATTGCATTAGATTAACAGAAGATTTCGCAATGACTAAGATCAGTTTGCCAAACTGAAACATGTCACTGACTTAACCAGATTTAGTTTGGGTCAGTCCAGCTTTGTTAACAGTGATTTGTACCTGGCTTAATCAGACTAATCATAGTTAATATTAAGTAGTGTTTTTCCAAATTTGGGTGACATGGTGAGCTACACAGAAGCAAAAGCAGAAACAGAACCCCATTCTGCTGGATAGGAGAGGGTTTTTTTTAGATTGGTATGGTGTTTGCATGCTACCCTAAGGAGACTATAGCACAGTTTTCCTCAACTGGTATTCAGAGCCACATACCCAACAAAACAGGAGTGTTGAGAAGATTGCTGCTCTAAATTAATAAGGGCTGTTATACAGAGACAATCATTCAGTCCATCTTTGGTCATATCACAGACTCTTCCCACATCGCATGGACATTTCACATCAATCTCCATTACAAGATGGGAGAAAGTATGCTGAGGAAAGGTGCATGTAGGAGATAGTATTGTATGTTGTTCATACAGGTAGACAAGTTAAATATCCTTTGTAAGGCTCATATGGCTTCAAAAGCCTTCTCCTATTGCTTATGAGCATAATGTGTGCATACCCAGACATTTCTGCTGGGACTGCCACCAAGATGGCTGCGGTGCAGGACAGCTTTCTAATCAGCTCTGGAAGCCTTGCAAAGGATCCAGTTGCTTTAATACTCTAAAGCAGTGTTTCCCAGCCTTGGCATCTTTAAAATATTATACCCTAAGTGTGTTTAGAAAGGAATATTTTATTATTTTGCAAATATCTAGACAGTGAATGATAAATAATTCTAAAGTGATACTGTGTTTTCTCAGATCAGCAACCGTGTCCTTTATGTGTTTTTCACTCACGTACAAGAGTTCTTTGGAAATGTGGTCCTCAAACCAGTAACAAAGCCTCTTCGGTGGTCTAACATGGCAACCATGCCAGCATTGCCAGAAACACAGGAAAGCATTAAAGAAGAGATCCGAAGACAGGTTGGTCATCTTTGAATAATTAGAACTTTCCCTGTCTAAAAACTTGATTCAAGTAATTGTTATTTCCAATCTTTTTATCACTGATTTATGGCCCTTTTAATTGAGCAAAGTGTTAGATATATTATATGATGGTGAAGGAAAAAAACAACCTTCCAATCTTTAGATTTAAGAGAAGAGCTGGAGTTCTTACAAATTCACTTATGCTTCAGGTAGCTTGGACAGTTTAAGTTAAGGCTTAAATATATAATTTTCTCTTACATACTGCCCTCATTTACAATTTAATTCTCCCTTATTCATGTTTTTCCTTGATTTTTCAGCCCCAGTTGTATTCTTTTGTAGATTGAGGTCAAATCTCACAATGCGGCAACAAATGGTCTAATTTTCACATTTGGGTTCTAATGAAAAATATGATATATATTAACTAAGCTACTTTTTCTGCACCTCCAGTAATTATCAGTATATAGAAGATGATCTTCAGGAAATTTAACTAGGTAGCCGAAATTGGCATATTCCATTGGTGGAGATATAGGTAGACCTCGGTTACTGACTGCCTTGTGCAGTGACTGTTCAAAGTTATGATGGTGCTGAAAAAATAATTTTGCAGCCAAGATGCACATTTACCACCTTTGCAGTCTCTCTCTCTCACTCACATGTTCACCATTACATTCAGTCAGTACGGGTTATCCTGTGCCTGACCCATTTTTTTTTACGGTTTTCCCCCCTTGCAGAGTGGAACAGGGCTGGCTGTTTGCTTAACATGCTCACGGCCCCAAGCATGCTAGGCAAACAGCTGGTGCTAGAGCATTCCTTTCAATATGTATTCCTCATTGTATGCCTGCTTATTCTCTTGTAATCCCTTCCTTTTCAATGAATGTAAATACAAACATTAATTCCCTTCTGGCTAATTATCCCAGCACAGGCTGAGCATTCCAAAAGGCAGGGGAGTGGGGAAAAAGGGAAGGTGAAATAAAATCGTAAGCACAGTTGCAGTCATGTGAGTTTCCACTTAGTGACCAAGTTGCCAGTCCCAGTTGTGGTAGTTAAATGAGGACTACCTGTATATGTAGGAATGTGTTTGTTTTTTAAACCTAGGAGTTTCTTTTGAACTGTTTGCACCGAGACCTTCAGGTAGGGATTAAAGATTTATCCAAAGAAGAAAGATTATGGGAAGTGCAAAGGATTTTGACAGCTCTCAAAAGGAAGCTAAGAGAAGCTAAAAGACAAGTAAGTGTCTGCTTTTCTCTTATAAATCATGTGGATGGAATGTTGCTTGTCTAGTTTACATCAGTATAGTTAAAATATCAGCCCCTGGCAAGATAAGCAGAACCACTAAGCTTTGCTTTCAGTTTTTTCCCGAGCGTGGTACATACAGTGGGGCAAAAAAGTATTTAGTCAGCCACCAATTGTGCAAGTTCTCCCACTTAAAAAGATGAGAGAGGCCTGTAATTTTCATCATAGGTATACCTCAACTATGAGAGAAAAAATGGGGGGGAAAATCCAGAAAATCACATTGTCTGATTTTTAAAGAATTTATTTGCAAATCATGGTGGAAAATAAGTATTTGGTCACCTACAAACAAGCAAGATGTCTGGCTCTCACAGACCTGTAACTACTTCTTTAAGAGGCTCCTCTGTCCTCCACTCGTTACCTGTAGTAATGGCACCTGTTTGACCTTGTTATCAGTATAAAAGACACCTATCCACAACTTCAAACAGTCACACTCCAAACTCCACTATGGCCAAGACCAAAGAGCTGTTGAAGGACACCAGAAACAAAATTGTAGACCTGCACCAGGCTGGGAAGACTGAATCTGCAATAGGCAAGCAGCTTGGTGTGAAGAAATCAACTGTGGGAGCAATAATTAGAAAATGGAAGACATACAAGACCACTGATAATCTCCCTCAATCTGGGGCTCCATGCGAGATCTCACCCCGTGGGGTCAAAATGATCACAAGAACGGTGAGCAAAAATCCCAGAACCACACGGGGGGACCTAGTGAATGACCTGCAGAGAGCTGGGACCAAAGTAACAAAGGCTACCATCAGTAACACACTACGCCGCCAGGGACTCAAATCCTGCAGTGCCAGACGTGTCCCCCTGCTTAAGCCAGTACATGTCCGGGCCCGTTTGAAGTTTGCTAGAGAGCATTTGGATGATCCAGAAGAGGATTGGGAGAATGTCGTATGGTCAGATGAAACCAAAGTAGAACGTTTTGGCCTAAACTCAACTCGTCGTGATTGGAGGAGAGAGAATGCTGAGTTGCCTCCAAAGAACACCATACCTACTGTGAAGCATGGGGGTGGAAACATCATGCTTTGGGGTTGTTTTTCTGCAAAGGGACCAGGACGACTGATCCGTGTAAAGGAAAGAATGAATGGGGCCATGTATCGTGAGATTTTGAGTGAACACCTCCTTCCATCAGCAAGGGCACTGAAGATGAAACGTGGCTGGGTCTTTCAGCATGACAATGATCCCAAACACACCGCCCGGGCAACGAAGGAGTGGCTTCGTAAGAAGCATTTCAAGGTCCTGGAGTGGCCTAGCCAGTCTCCAGATCTCAACCCCATGGAAAACCTTTGGAGGGAGTTGAAAGTCCGTGTTGCCCAGCGACAGCCCCAAAACATCACTGCTCTAGAGGAGATCTGTATGGAGGAATGGGCCAAAATACCAGCAACAGTGTGTGAAAACCTTGTGAAGACTTACAGAAAACGTTTGACCTCTGTCATTGCCAACAAAGGATATATAACAAAGTATTGAGATGGACTTTTGATATTGACCAAATACTTATTTTCCACCATGATTTGCAAATAAATTCTTTAAAAATCAGACAATATGATTTTCTGGATTTTTTTCCCCATTTTGTCTCTCATAGTTGAGGTATACCTATGATGAAAATTACAGGCCTCTCTCATCTTTTTAAGTGGGAGAACTTGCACAATTGGTGACTGACTAAATACTTTTTTGCCCCACTGTAATTATGGGGCTTTTAATAGTTCTCATGCTGCTTTCTCTTTTATTAGATTCTCGGTTCCACTCTGGCAGTACAGCATTGGTGCTTTGATTGCTCTGATAGAAAAAAAATGAAATGGCACTTTGGCAGGGTTTCTATTGCAGGACCTAAGTGACCCTATCTGTGATGTTCACATCTTCTGTTGATACTACCTTTTTCACAAATGTTTAGTTTCTGTTTAGAACAGATCTTTTGCACTACTGACTGTTCTTCCTTTGAGGAAACATTAGGTTTCTGGTTTTGATTTCAGTTTCAGAGTTTGATCTTTTTGATCTTTGTCTATAGCTACCTTATAGCATTTACCTTGTATTTTATCAGGCATTGCCTAACTCTGCTTAATCAAATTATGTTTAGGTGTGCACGAATATTTCCAATTGCTGCACTGCCTAAATCTGCTGCTAATGTGTCAGCAAAAATTCATGGTCTATCAATTCTTGGAAAATCAAAACAGCTGTTCTCATTCAACCACCATCTGCCCTATAAAAGTGTGGAGTGATTAATCTGACCAACAAATACTGCTTTAGGAAGTTTGAAATAACATACGTATTTTCCCAATATTGCTTCAGGCAAAAACCCTGTAGAAGCTGCAATTTAAATATTGTTGCATGTAAATGCATGATTCTGTGCAGCAAGAGCCATTAGTAAAAATTTTTCTCAATGCAGGAATGTGAAACAAAGATTGCACGAGAAATTGCTAGTCTTTCAAAGGAGGATGTTTCCAAAGAAGAAATGAATGAAAATGAAGAAGTTATAAATATTTTGCTGGCTCAGGTAGTGCCCGTTGTTTACCTTATTTCATTTTTATTCTCAGCATTTAACCTGCACACTGTGAAAATAAGTTGGGGAGAAGTGACTATCCATATTTGAAAGAGACAATTTCTTCTTGCAGGCATAGTGTATTTTATGTATTTTTTTAATCAATAGCTGCAATTGTATTGTGTTTCTTGAGTCAAATAAAAAACAGTGAAGTGATTAGATAGCTATCAAATATAGTGCCAGTTCTAAGTATCCAGGAGGACTTAATGAAGTTCTTGTGGTTGACTCTGATCTGAAGTAGCTGATCTGGGATCTTTAGAGGCCAGGATTGGAAGAAGACTAAGCGGCATGTGTGTTTCACCACTGACTTATAAAAAGCTGATTTCTCTAAGTAATGTGGGCAATTTTCAATTCAGAATCTCAAGACCATTTGAGATAATTAGGTGCATTGATTGAATTCCTTACCGAGTAGCATCACTTACCAACCCTGCTAGTTCTTCACCTCCCTGGTGAAGGGAAGAAGCCCTGCAAGAAGTCCTTTCTGTTTCTCTGTTTTCCTCAGGATTGATTGATTGATTGATTTAATTTTTCAACCGCCCATCTCCCCCCAATGGGGGAACTCTGGGCGATTCACAACAAACATTAAAACATAAAATATATAAATACATAAAACCTTAATTAAAAACATTACTAAAAAGAAGAAGGAGAGACCAAGAGGATGAAAAATCTGAGGCTGAAGGCAGAAGGACTCTATGGGGCTAGCCATCCCCATGCTTGAGGTATTCTCACCCCACGCCAGGTGGCAGAACCAGGTCTTCAAAGCCTTACGGAAGGCCAGGAGTGTGGGGGGTAATCGCACCTCCGGGGGCAAGATGTTCCAAAGAGCAGGGGCTACCGCAGAGAAGGCCCGCCTTCTGGACCCCGCCAGTCGAAGTTCTTTCACTGAGGGGGTCCGAAGCATACCCTCTCTGTGTGATCGGGTGGGATGGGTTGAAGTCATAGGGGAGAGGTGGTCCCTTAGATAACCTGGTCCCATGCCATGTAGGGCTTTAAAGGTGATAACCAATACCTTGAATTGGACCCGGAAGCAAACTGGCACCCAATGCAGCTCGCGGAGCAGAGGCTTTACATGGGCCCTCCTTGGGGCTCCAACAATAGCCCGCGTGGCTGCATTCTGGACCAGCTGTAGCTTCTGGATACTCTTCAAGGGTAGCCCCATGTAGAGCACATTTCAGTAGTCTGGGAGATAACAAGGGCATGAGTGACTGTTCGAAGGGCATCCCGATCCAGGAAAGGGCGTAACTGATGCACAACCCGAAGTTGTGCAATGGCCCTCCTTGTCACAGCTGCCACCTGCTGTTCAAGCAGGAGCCGTGAGTCTAGGAGGACCCCCAGACTGCACTGGGTCTGTCTGGGGGAGTGCCATCCCATCCAGCACCAAAGATGACAAAATCCCGGATACAGAGGAGCCATTAACCCACAGCCACTCCATCTTACCAGGGTTCAGCCGAAGCCTGTTGTTCCCCATCCAGACCCTTACAGCCTCCAGGCACCGCGAAAGGGTGGCCACAGCTGTCTCAGTCTGGAAAAATACATTGGGAGGTATATACAGTATGGGTATTGTATATACGGTGGGCATTGTATTTTCCTTCATCCCTTCAGAGAATAACCCAGTCTTCCCTTCTGCACTGTTTTCTGCTCAGCTACATAAGAAACTGTGTTTTATGATTATGGCCAAGAAAGAAAGTAACGTCTTGAATTGAGAGTGGTTTATCGTTTCAGCAAAATTGCTCACATAATTGAATTATGTTTGATAGGAGAATGAGATTTTGACAGAACAAGAAGAGCTGCTAACAATGGAACAGTTCTTGCGTCGACAAATTGCGTCTGAAAAGGAGGAAATAGATCGTCTCCGAGCAGAAATAGCAGAAATTCAAAGGTAACCCAACTTCAGCTTGAGGACTAACCAGTGGTTGGAAATTCCAGCTAAACATTAGAAGAAAGTTCCTTACAGTGTATCTTGTGACTGCCTAGGGAAGTGGTGGGTTCTCCCTGAATATATTAAAACTGAGCCTGGAAAGTTCGTCAGGGAATATTACAGCACAGCCTTTCCCATCTTGGCACCTTTCAGATATGTTGGGATTACAAGTTTGAGGCCAAGGCCATGTTAAGTGGAAGTTCTAAGAGTCGTAGTAGTAGCAACACATCTGGAGGACATCCAGTTGGAGAAAGCTGTTATGATAGCGTATTGTGGATCCTGAAAGGAACATGGGGTTGGACTAGGTGGTCTTCCCAGTCCTTTTCAGCCAAGATTCTATGATACTAAACTTACTGAATTTAACACTTCAAATGTTTCACCAGAACAGTTACAATGGATAAACTTTTATGTTACGTTGCAACTCTTCTCTGTGCATTCAAATTCATGAAACTGTGTTTTGGAATGTGTTCATTGTGTCAGTGTGAATATCCTTTAAAAATGTATAGCAAATAAACCAATAGTGATACATGTTACAGAAATCTTTACTTGTACATCTAGTCGCCAGCATGGTCGCAGTGAAACTGAAGAATATTCTTCTGAGAGTGAGAGTGAGAGTGAAGATGAAGAAGAGCTACAGATAATCTTAGAAGACTTGCAACGGCAGAATGAAGAACTAGAGGTGAGACGGCATTCTGTGCAGTAGATGTTCAGTGAGTTTTTTTATTCAGGCATGGGAAAATATGATGGCGCATATCACAAAAAGGGAAATTTGAATTAAATAGGAAGAACTTCCTAATATTAAAAGTTACTTAACTAGAGAGTAGCATGTCTTAGAAAGTGGCAGCCCCTCCTTTGTTAGAGGTCATCTACCAAATACTGTAGTAGCAGATTTCCTACTTCGTCATTCGGTTGGATTAGATGAGTTTTGTGGTATTTTCCAAATTTATAGTTCTGTGACCAGTGTGTAGTAGAGAAATTAGTATTCTGTCTTATATTAAGTCAGACCATTCATCTATCCTGCCCAGACCTAGCTCTGTATTTTGATACTGAGTTTATCTAGAGTTTAGATGGAACTTTCCCAGGCTTATCTGGAGATGGCTGGACTCCGCCTGGGATCTTGTGCATGCAAAACACGTGCTCTGCCACTGAACTTTAGCTGTCTGTGTGCCCTGTAGAAACAAACAAGACTTCCTGCAAACTGCTTTTACTCATTACTTTGGAGTAGAGTCCACTGAATTCCCTACAATTTCTTATGTAGAATAGCATTGTTCTTGTCACCTCTGCTAACCCTTTTCTGGTTGATTAAAATCCTTAGATAACAAGAATGAAAGAGTTAGGAGTATGACTGTTGAAGGAATATATAATATGTAGGTTAAACATTGCAACCTTTTACTAAGCAGGCAAAGGTTTATTTTTATTAAAAATGTTACGAATAAATAGTTCATAACAGTTAAGAAGAGATTAGCAGTTAGTTCATAAGTTAAGAAATCTTCAATGGGTGCCATTCAATCTTATATTTGTAGATGTGCTTACATAGTGGGATTTCTTTTCTGCCTCTCCCTCTATCAGTAGATTTGCAGGAGACAAAGGGAAGGGAAACCAGTTTGGTTAGCAGATGCTTCTGTAAACAGACTCTGTAAATGCAAGCTAGCATTCATGGTTTTCAGGATCAAACCATTGGGGAAATTTTTAAAGCAAAAAAGAGAAAACAATAGTAAAAACTCTTCTTTATGAGATTTTGTTATAACAGCATATTTTAAATGAATGAGCACCAGTAGTACAGTAAAGAGAGAAATGATATTTTTGAGTAAGAACTGATTTTTTTACATTTAATAAAACAGTGAAATAAATTTAAAAATGGGGAAAGATGGTCAATTGAAACTAAAGCACTGAATTGTATTATTTTCACATAAATGTAGCAAATTAATTACTCACAATTTAGACAGTCTTTATTATATTTGCCCTGCTGCAATCGTTTTATAAATAAAAAAATTATGAGTTAGTGTGAGTGTGACATTCTCATGGTCCACAATGATTTTGTGGTAGAGATGTCGTCTGGACATAAATACTTCATGGAAAGCTCACTACTAGGACTAAGACTGGCTCCTGTAATAGTTTCCATGCAATTTATAATTTTATTTAAGAACCAAAATACATTTCTCAGAATTCTGGCTTTGAAATTCACACTTTAAAAGTGATACTAGAGCTGAGCTATGTTTAACCCACCACAGTCTTCCATGTAATAGAAGAAATGTAATACAACAAAAATAATTGGAAGAGTATGTTAATCTTTTAAATTTGTGCCAGCCTGTTTTCCACAGTGTCTTTTTCTTTCACAGTAGTTTTTTAAAAATTTTTTAAAAGGACATTCTGGGGGAAAAAAATGCCAACACTGGTCCATGTCACCCATCCAGGAAGTTTCATCAGATTTCTGTGGGTTTCCTGATTAACCCTCACATTGAAGAAGTTTTCCTGTATTTCCAGTGAAGGCATTCCATATTGCTTCTCTACTATTTAATAAACTCTCCCAATTAGATGAAATATAGAATATTGTTCAGATAGAGGCTTCCTGTTTCAGTTAAAGCATATGAATTGAAATAGTTTTTTTCTTTGATTCTTAGAATAGATCAAGTGTCACAGAAAACTGTCTAACCTGAAGGGTTGCCCAAAAATAAACTCTCTGCAATTTAACTCTTTAAAATTGGCAGTAAAAGCAATATATAGCAATACATAATACACAAAAGCACTGACAACCACTTTGCAGAATGCTTAATTTATTTCAACAATCTTTACAGCAGCCTGAAAAATTGACCAATATCATTGCCCCCTTATTACAGCTGGAATAAAAGCTAAAGAGAGTGGTTTCACTAAGCCTATGTAGTCTGCTGTTGTGCCTTTACATCCCTAAGAGTCAACCCCTCTGAACTCAATAAATCTTGGGGTAGACATGGATGCAACAGTGCAAGCTTGTGAGTTAATGGCCAAGGTGTGATGTGGAGAGCCACTTCATATCCTATTAATCAGATCTCTCCTAACTTCTATTGAGGGATAAATTCCCCAACTAAAGTGTAAATAAAAGAGTTCCTTTTTAAGCATACTATTTCAAAAATGGATATTTATGAATAGTTTTTAATATTTAACAGTTACTAAGATCTGTGAGGAAGGCTGGGGGAGGAAGGAGTGTATCTTATGTTGCTTTTGAATCTGCCATTGTAAATTGTTCATTTCTGCTGGGGCTGGATTTTCCGAGTGCCTCCTTCCTCGTTTTGTTCTGTCGGATGAGACCCCGCTTGTCTCCCTTCCAAGAGAGAGCTGCAGTGAGGAATACCTTATTAATGATTCATTAGCTCCATCAGTAGCTGGCTGTGTAAAGCTCAAGTGACCCTTTTTCCCCTTTTGCTGGCTCAAGGTTAAGAATAACCATCTGAACCAAGCAATTCATGAGGAGCGCGAGGCCATCATTGAACTGCGAGTTCAGCTTCGCCTGTTGCAGATGCAGCGAGCCAAAACAGAGCAGCAGGTGCAGGAAGAGGAAGAGGTTGAGAAACGAGGGGGCCCAATGCAGCAGCAGCCACCCCTGCCAAGAGACACTGTCTCAGAGACAAAAGCTATGAAAGAGCAGCCAAAGGCAATCCAGGAGCCAGTGAAGCCATCTCCAAGCAAGGACAGAAAGGAAACTCCAATTTAATTGGATTTCTGAGCATTCGGATTCTTGCCTGTGCGAAGCCAGGACTGTGCAACTTACTGTAAATCTGTGGCTTGTATATTCTGTAAATAGGTTCTCTTTTACATTCTGGGGATATTTTTGTCTCCGTCCTATACGTGTGGCTTCTGCCTATCAGGCTCAGGTTACTTGGAAAGATAAAGCAGTTAGAGAGAGAGACAAGGCAGGAGAGGTTACTCAGCCTGTCAGACATTAGCTTTGGCTGATCTTTGTGAGTTGAGGGGGTGATGGTATATTTTAAAATGATTATATACTCACTGTGGAGCAGACTTTCAAATTCTCTCATGCATTATCTGTCCAAGGGCTACTTCATACGAGATATTTCATTGCACAGATGTAGGAAAAAGTGCATACTCTGCTGGGCGTTTTACAATGTATCTGGTAGTTCTTGATCACCAGAAATTTCAGGTAGAGGTAGAGAAGGTTGGAATAGAGGGACATATTTCCCCCTCCTCTCTGTCCATTTGGTCATCTTTCTGGCCACACAATATTCAGAAGACCATATTTCTCTCTGAGCAGCACCAAAACCAACAGGTTGGCAGAGGAGGGGAAAGTGCTCCATGGCCCCTCTCTGTGCCATTTGGTAGTAGTCTAATTTAAAAGGAAGTTTGATAAGAAGCATTTCCACTCTGGTTTTGAAAAGGAACTTCCTCTTAGCATAGAGATGGCTTTTGTGAGATTATTTACAAGGCTGATACACCTCTGTCAGTCCAGATGTCTGTTAAGTGTTTATAGAAAAGCCACAGTTGGCACAGCAAAATAGATGTTTGCAAGTGTGTTCCACAGTGGTCCATGCTTTTCTGTGTGGGGGTGAAGAAACTGTATTGAATGTGACTGTTGGCTAAGAATGGGGAGATCCAATCCATATCCCATTCATCTACTTGCTTTGTAACTTTTTACTGTCATTCCTCATAATTGTTTTTATTCACTCTTACTTGTGCCTTTCAGTAACAAAGGAGCTTTACAAAGTAGATGTGCCCGAAACAGTGGAAGGTCTTCAAATGCAAAACTTTAGTATTATGTAACATGTTCTTTTCATCTGACTTTTTTAAAGCTTTATGAAAGTACATGTAAAACTAAGCTGAAAAGATTGATAAGCACATATCCATAAGTCAAAGCTTATCCACTAAGATCTCTTGAACCCTGTCAATGCACTTAAGTATAAAACTGATTAATGGAGAATGTCAATTAATTAGAAGAAAGAATGGAAGCGCTGTGTAGGTTTATAGCAAACCTCATTTGCTGACCTTTCTTTCTTTCTTTCTTTCTTTCTTTCTTTCTTTCTTTCTTTCTTTCTTTCTTTCTTTCTTTATTTCTTTCTTTCTTTCTTTATTTATTTCTTTCTTTCTTTCTTTCTTTCTTTCAATAATTTAAAGAAATTAGTGAATATTGCTGTTAGCCAGCTTAAAATCTGTAATTGTCAAGGGCCTACAGTTTAGGGAAAGGAGTTGGGGGTGATTTTTGTTGCACGCTTTCTTTGATGGATTAAGAGCACTTTGAAGTATAGTGCAACACAGAAGTGCACCAGCCTCCATCTGGATCTTGGAACTGGGGTGAATGATAAAAAAAAACCATATTGGCCATTTTAGTGAGCTTGAAAGAAGTATTATATTCAGAAAGGGCTCCAAAATTGTTCTAGAACTTGTACTGGTTTCTGGCATAAGCGCTTTGGAGCACAGTGCAATGGAGGGGAGAAGGTCCATCTTTCAAGCTCTTCTTTGTGTTCACTAAAAGGCAGTCGGGAGCGTATCTGTGAACTTTTGTGTGCTTAAAATGGGATGATTCCAAAAATAAAAATAAAAATTGTCATCCTAAAGCTGGTAATATATACCCATAAATTCATGATGGAAAGGTCCAGCTGCCTTATGCTTAATTAGTTACCATTGCCAGCAGTGAATTATTACGAGTAAATTGTGGCTTTTCAGAGCCACATCATTTAAAATCCCAATTCAATTTGAAGTGGTTGATGTTAATTGAACTCCACAGGGTGCTTGTAGCTTATTTAGTTTCTGTCTGTAATATTTATTTTTTATGTGGTGGTTTTCTTTGCCTATTGCACTGTTGTGAATCATTGGCCATGATTTAATGTTTGTACAAATAACACTGAGATGCATTCTAAAGAACGGCTTATTTTTTTTAAAACCTAAAAGAAAATTTATGGAGGTTGATCAGATAACAGTTGTATGTGCATTTTTTTTTTTTTTGGCCTGTTACATACGTTTTATATTTTCTGACAGTATTTAAACCTTTTTGTTCTGAATTCATACTAATTTCTATTACACTGTCAAACTTTTATAATCAATGTTCATCAAATATCTTGATATTGGTTAATTTTTGTCAAGAACATGTTAATCAAGGAAATAAATTCAACAGCCATATGCCAATGGTTTTATTGAATTAAAAATGTTAAGATTCACAAATAAATTGTTTCTCTGGCTCACATTCAAAGCCCTGATTCAGTAATAATTGGCTGAATGAGATGTTTGTATTTAATAAATGCAGTTCTACCAAAAAAAGCTACAAGGAGCAGCAGAAGATTACTACTTGTGGTTCTTTCTGGCCCACATTTCTGGACTGTAGTGTGGGATTCTTCAATCTAATCAAGAATCAGAGTCACTGTCTCTGGCAGAAAATGGTTAACTAATGAGGGAATGCAGTTGAAAAGATCCTTTTTGGATACAAAATACCTATTCGCAAATTGAGTGCAAAGGATTTCTGGAATGGTCACAACAACCTGATTTGAACTTGACTCAAAACATCGTAAGCTCAAAATGTTCTGGATTCCAAATGTTTTGTGCACCCCGTTGGACAGAAAGCAGCTCGGCAATGAGACTTAAATTGGTATTCATCCCCACTTCCATCTTTCAATTTTCTGATATAGATCAGTAGATGGGACGTTTACCCTATCTACACTTCAAAATTGAGTGCCCTACTGGTTTCTTCTGCCATCATAAACTGGTTTATGTTGTCCAAGTCTGACAGCAGAATCCGTTTTCCACATTTCAAATTTTTATGTGCTGCTTTTGTCATGGCAGAATGATCTGGAAGAGAACAACAATCTTGTTGCTGTTTCGTCCAGTTTCTGAAGGTAGCCTGTATTTTCATTAGGAACTTCTTATACTATGGAAAATAAATACTTCCCCCATGTCATTCTTTGGTGTATATAGTGTTCCAACCATGTTTTAAGCAGGTATGTATTAACTAAGCAAACAAATTTACTATTTTTAAAGAAAGGAGTGATTTGCTCATCCAATCCCTAAGTACCTTTTCTCACTGATTGAGGAAAGGAAGTGAGTTTGATATGTTTCCTATATAGTGCTGCACAAAGAAAACACTAGCTCACACATATTAATTACTTAAGTTTCATTAAGAAAGCTAGAGTAAGAGTTCTCTTCAGCTGGTTCAAAAACAGAAAATTGGAAGCAAAGATTAAGGCATATGATTTAATACAGGTCTGATTAGTAACGATGTACAATGTTGCAAATTGTTTGCTTACAACTTCCACATATCCACTCGTAGAAAGTGTTTGCTTATACTTTCAAGACACTTTTGAAAGTAAACAAGTATTCCTGAGGACTAGGTACTCATGAGCTACATCTGATAAATACAATACAGAATATAACATGGACTATATTCTCACAACAGAGGGATGTGCAAAAATGGGGTCCAGTAAGACTATATTATGAGGTGATGTTTCTGCTTATGTGAGGTTGTATAGCAAAGAGCTCCAAAAGAGAACAAAAATTAAACTAGCAGTTTGATGTAGGCTGACTCACATTTGGGGGAAAAAAGCCATCCATTTAATTAAAAAGCTGATGAAATTTGGATTGATAATACCTGAGCAGAAACTCTCTCTGTCCATTGTGATTTAGCTTGAGAAAACAGCAAATTCCATGTTAGGAAAAGGGCTGTGCAACGTATTCGACAGAGTTTCTTCATAAAGCCATCTCTGAAATGTTAGAATAGGCAGGCTCTTTGCCAAGCTTAGTCAGCTGCTTTAAAAATGCTCTCTGCACATGCACAGCCTCCTTGCTTCACTGGCGGTCCCAGCGGAAGCTTGGCCTGTGCATCCCTGCGTACGCAGCTGCAGCCAGCCATTGAAGCATGGCTTGTTCAACATATCAGAGGGGCTTCATTCACGCTAGCCTTTTAGAGACACTACTTCAGTTGCTTTGCACAGCCCTAATAAACAAAACTATAGGGTACCTTCTGATGGTTAACAATAGGTTAACTCCAATAATTTAATTTCACCATCAATTTAAAAGGAAACTTGGACCTGTCGTGAATTGACAGTATCTGAATATTAACTACTATAAAAAATGCCAAACTGAGTATTTCACAATAAACTAGTTTGTACATTGCTAGAATAGTGGAAATTTCTAAGGGGGGGGGAAACATCCAAAGATCAGGTCAATATATATCTCACCTTTCAACTTTATCACATTTGTTGTTTGCTAAATACAGAGCACTCATTTTAGTTGCCAGTCCTTTGAATTCTCTTGCAGACACACGTTAGTCTACATTATATAGACTAAGGGATCATATGCCTGATGGCCAGTTTGCAATTTGAGAATGCTCTCTTGAACTGTAGTACAGCAGTGTGTGTGTGAAAAGCAGAACAGCATCTTTCCAGACAGTGCAACACCAAGTGTATATACTTTTCCCCTACTTTATTGCCTCCCCCATCAACAGGAGAATGAAGCTAGAGAAGAGATCACAGTGGGGGAAAGCAGAGAGCTCCCCTTCCCACACACCTGAGCATCTACTAAGACAATGCGGCTTCCCCAGGGAGTGCCCCTTCAAAGCATTTCAGAGAGGTGGTTTCATCAAGAATGGCAAGTGAGAGTCCCAAAGAGCCATTCTTTTCCTAGTCATTCCTCAGCTTTCTTACTGGAACAAGGGTAGACCGTTAGAAGAGAACACTTTTAACTTTTCCTTGCCCACTTGTCCAGTGAACTAGGAAACAGCAATGGATATGGGGAGACCCAATGTTTCTAATATCTTGAGTGAACATACATGATGTTTGTTTTCCCAAATCCCACTTTGACTTAAAAGGTCTATAATACCATTACTCAAAAAAAAAAAAAAAAAAAGGATAAAATGCTGAAACTGGTTGTTGGGGTTGGATGTTAGAAGATAAGTAAAGCAATGGGCATGTATTTGATATAAAAGAGAACGGTAACTGGGATGGGTTTTCCAACAATTATGCTATCTTTAAAAAGAGATACGCAAAAAAACCCTGATGTTTATATCTAACATCTAATTTGATCAAATAAGATATTTCCTCAGAAATTAGAACAAAG
This sequence comes from Python bivittatus, assembly GCF_059951505.1. Taxonomy (NCBI): domain Eukaryota; kingdom Metazoa; phylum Chordata; class Lepidosauria; order Squamata; family Pythonidae; genus Python; species Python bivittatus. Next base: position 31,544,410 of record NW_028277113.1, on the reverse strand, counting down.
CCTAAAATTAATAAAATTGTGACAAGAATGTTACAACAGAGCACTTGAATATGATACAAGAATAAGCCATACATACAGCCAGGCTATTGAGAGTTTTCTTAGGAGGGTGCTTACCATGAATATTGGCCATTCCAGGCATATTTCAAACAAGTTGGATGTTCTTTTTAAGGCCCAGGTAATAACTAAGTTGGGCTTTTTCCCTTTCAACCATATGGCCTGATATGAAATATTTAATTGAACAGATTGTATGTGCATGCACATCTATACACTTAAAACAAGCCCTATGCTTAACCAGAAAAAGCATAGATACAATTATGTTAACAAACTTTTTATAAAATGAACAAGGCCTTAGAAGGGCCAGGTCATGGTTTAAAGGATTCACAGGAAGGCATTTTTATGAATTCCTATCCCAGTATTTTAGCTATCTTATAAACTAACCATAATATCTTTATGCTGTGGTACTCGCATATCTTTGCAATCCTAAAAAGAGATGTTTGTAAGGGTTCAAAAGACCTGTATACAAGCTAATGCTAAGCCAGATTTTTCCCCCTAAAATACCTGAATTTGAAGCTGTGAAAATATAAACCCAAGGACTCGCTGTACAAGTATTATCTCCAGTGGAATCAGGACATTCAACTATTTTTTAGTGGAACATGGGAATCAAAACACATTGACATAATCATGCTAATTTAAACCTGTATTTTTAGGCACATCTGATCACCCCAATAGGAAAAGGAGAGTCTTTATAAAAAGCAGTTCATACTTTCAAGCTATTACCTGGCATTAAGAGAAGGAAATTTCATTCATTCTTATTAATAAATTTTTTATTCTGAGAAGGAAAGAACATGTTATCACAACAGTTTGAAATAGCATGATTAAAGACTGCAGCACTCCCACGAGTGGTCCAAGATATGTACAGTATATGAAGAAAAAGTTGCACCTCAGAACCGATCATGATCAAGTTAAAAATACCTGACTTGAAGTACATGTGCTATTAGATTTCCTTCAGGTCATGACCAGCATGAAAAAAAAAATCAAACATCAGGACACAGGTACTCAGCATAGATTTCTGCTCACAGATACAGCAATATGCTGTGTTTAAGGATTAAAATCAGATTGTGGTTTAGTGTTGGCACCGAGTCCTTAAGGTGAGAAAAACAGAACACCAATTCTCTACTTTTCCCTCATTTACACACATCAAAACTATTCACACTTAAGGATGTGCCCAGTTGCACACAAATTAAATCTTTTCAAAGATTAAAAACTTTAATAGCTAATACTGGAGACAGCTTCTTTGCTTCTCGGTACAAATCCGCCAGCTATCGGTTCCTAAGGAAAAAAGAGCTTGCTAAGGTAGCTCCTTGAGAGAAAACAAATGACAGTCTCTGGAAATCACTCCCTTTCTACACTGAAAATGCTCAGACAATTCAAGTTTCACATATTCAGGAAGACAGAAGATTTAAGGCTCTGGTGGCAAATACAATCCTCTGAGCAAAGTTTTTCTAGAGTCAAGATTGAACACCCAATGGTTTTTTTCCTTGACTCCAAAATTCTTGATATCAGGTTTAGATAACATCCAACTGAAGTTAAGTCTGGCAAGATATTCTCTCCTCCGTGGAAAAGAGGTTTCAGTAATCCATGTTAGGAGCACTTGAGGATTGCCTACAATTTTGTAATGTTTGTTCTCTTTTATTAAAATTATACCAACATTCAGGAACTACTTTTAGTAAGTTGAAGAGGCTGTGCTCATAGCATCATCAGCGATTTTGGTACTGGCCGGGTGGATGCTTGCAAAATACTTGACATCACTGTCATTATCCATCTGGAGGGCCACGATTGTCTGCTCTACAGCCTCTTGATGGGAATTAACACACATCAGAAAGTATTCTGTATGCGGAAAAAACAGAAAGGAAACGGGAGGGGAGTGAGTTAATGGTCATGCCCCAAATTAGGATGCAGGAAACAGCAAGTAATGCTCATCAAAATCAAGGTGTTGCAGAAATGAAATGTAAGCTAAAACCTGCAGGAGCCAGGAGATGGTTGTTTTCCTTTTCCCCCATTCAATGCTCATGTCCTCCTTCACCTCAATCCATATAATAAACAAAGTTGGATATGCTTCTAGAATCAATAGTTTCATTCTGGCTTCCGGGGGAGGAATGGTAGACTGATGACAACCACAGAAGCGGAGACAACAACCACCACAAAAACCAAGGAACTGGTGAGTAGACTAGTTCCTTGGAACCTCTCTGGATAAGGAGAGGATGGAAGATTGTCCAAATGTGCTCCAGATGGCTGCTCCCCTCAAGGAGACCACAGGACAGCGATCTCCCCCTGTGTGAGTGCTGGGAGATGACAGGAATAGCCATCTTGCTCACAAATATGGTTGGCACATTTTGAAGGACACTAAGTTTGCTAACCTCACTTTCTAATCACTTTCAGAAATTGCTTATTAACTTTTAAGCTATTAGAGACCTTCAGAACAAGTTTGAAAATGCCAGGTGAGTTTGCCTTCAATCCTGAATGAAAGAAAATTTTAATCATAAGCTTAAGAATTTAAAGAATTTGAAATAAACATCAAAAAGCTAAATTAGGTTTTGATCTTAGAAAGTTTTAAATGGACTAAAGGTCCAGATAAATTTGGAATATAGAAACTTTTACAATAACATTTTGGAATTAATTATAAAGAACAAACAGCTCCTTGTGGGAAATAGATCTGTTTTGGTTTTTGCAAGACATAACCAAAAGATAAGTAATTTTATCTTTTGTGTTAATTAACTGGGACCTAGAAAATGAAGAACTGAAAATATTAAAGAAGACTTTTGAAAAATGGAGCCAGAAATTAGTAGCCACAATATCAACAGTGTCAGTCATGATGTCTGCTTCTAAGGATAGACTATGACCAAAAGATGCTAATGAAAAAATGACAGATGTGGAACAAATTTTATCTCACAAGATAGAAATGGTATTGAAAGTGGGTTTACAAATGACAGGCCAAAAGAATGACTCGGAAAAGGATGTCTCACTGAATATACAAAAGAAACTGGCTGAGGTTTTAAAAATCAAAAGGGAAATACAAATGATAAACTAAGAAAGTGACCTGGGTAATTTTTTCTTATTGGATTTACAAAACAGGCTTGTTAAAGACCTGAAAAACTCTGTACAATGGGATAAAGAAGAAATGAAACAAAATCAAATCCTATGACAATATTTGAATGAACTAAAGATTAAAACTGTTATAAGTAAAAGGAAGGAATATAAAGTTTATTTGATCAAGTTTAAAACAAGATCGGTTGTTACTTCTGGCAACCCTTTATAGACTTTCTGCTGACACCAGGACTGAAAAGATGATGTTTTATGAATTTGCCTATAGATAAGGGATAGGATATGGGATGAAGGAATCATTGTTTGTAACCTTAGAGGGGGTGAAGAGTTGCTAAATTTGCTTATACATGTTGTGTTGAAAGTTGGAAGTCACTTTACATATTTATTTTCTCCTTCTTTATAATATTACTTTTCTCTTGCTTCTTTCTTTTTTCCTTTTTCCATGCACTTTTTACTCTTTCTTTCTAGTCTCTTTCTTTAAGTTTAGTTTATACTAGATTTTACTATTGTAATAAACATTCTTAATAAAATTATATATTTTAAAAAATGAAAGCAGTAGTTTCATTCTGACAGGGAATTTACCCTACCGTGCATTCTAGCCCCTCTGCTAGCTACAGAAAGGCAAGAACAGACAGGCAGCTTTCCATTCATCTCCTCGTGAATGAAGGTGATGGCAATGCCCAGAGTCCACCTACCCAAGATTGTGGATAAGTGTGAAAGGAGGCCTTGTAGGGGAAGGACTTAAAAATTCTAACCTGCTGCCTTCTTGTGCATGGGTGTGAAAGCATGTTTTCCATTATCAACCCATCAGATTATCTGTCTTTTTGTCAGAAAGAGAATTCCCTTTGAAAGGAATGTTCTCTATGCAGGATCCTCCTCAGCTTTGGAAGGTTCCCAAATGAGACTCTCTGTCATCACATCACCCATGATTAAGGTGCTTGAACCAAGGGAGACCAATGCTCAAGCCCCCACTTATCATGGAGCTCACTGAGGATTTGGGCCAGTTCCTTACTTTCAACCTAACCTACTTCACATTTTTAATTAAAAAACACTTGATTCTACCTCATGTATCCTTTTCACCTTGCAGAATTCAGGATGAATTATTTAAGTTTTTTTCATCTTTTCATCTCCTTCTCAGGCCCTTCCATGTCCCACAGGCCGTATCTCACAATTTATGCTTCTGTTTCTTCCTTATTCAATTACCTTCTTAGCTCTTTTCTAAGCTATCAATTTTGTCAATAAAGCCCCTTTATTGTGCAGTATTTTCTTTCCAACTACAGGTAGTCCTTGACTTACAACCATTTGTTTAACGACAGAAGTTACGACAGTGCTGAAAAAGTGACTTATGACAGGTCCTCACACTTATGACCATCGCACCATCCCCACAGTCATGTGATCAAAATTCAGGTGCTTGGCAACCAGCGCACATTTACGATGGTTGCAGTGTCCCAGGGTCACATGATCGCTATTTGCGACCTTCCCAGGGAGCTTCCGACAAGCAAAGTCAATGGGGAAAGCCAGATTTGCTTAACAACCACGTGATTTGTTTAACAACCATGGCTAAAAAGGTTGTAAAATTGGGTGCAACTCCCTTAATGACCACATCACTTAGCAACAGGAGTTTCAGTCCCAATTCAGTTAAGGACTACCTGTAGCTTTCCATTCACATTCTTAATCCCACAAATACTTCTTCCCACCTTTTTCTCCATTCAGTCTGCCCTTTATTTTTTTTTTCACCCTGTTTCTAGTCTTTTGAACAATCATTTATCTCTTATTTCTCAAACAGACTGAATGAAAAGGAGAAAAATTTTGAAAGAAAATGGTCCCTCTTTCACTGGAATAGATATAGCTCTGGAAGGAGTAAAAGGTAAAGTGTAATCTTATCAAAAGTATTCCTAATCATGTTCAGTGGACCTATTCCCATAAGTATCTTCAGGATTGCAGACTTGTTTGTGAGCACATGCCAAGTACCTTCAGCTATAAGGTAACCACAGTCAGCTAAAGTAGGAGTGGGCAACTGTTTTGAGGTTAGGAGAGGCTCTTTTCATTTTGTTTGAAACCTCTGAGGGCTGCAGTGGGTATGGCAGAAATGCAATAATATCATGAAGAGCAGAGGTAAACCTTTTCAGCCATTTTGGGAGGGTCGTGAGGAGAATTAACCCTGCCCCCCCCCGATGAGTTAAGCCTCCCCAAGAATTACTGGAATTCTCTTGGGGCCCACCCCTGTATTAAAGAAGAGTTTTTACATCTGATACTTCAGACAGCCTTGATCATTAACTGCTTTACTTAAGCACCATCTTGAAAAAAACAGCCAGGTTAAGGGTAGGAGAAGCAAATTCTGATATTTCCCTAGTACTTTCTCCATACCTATACTAATATCTCAATTTCTCCCTTGTTCAAACCTAACTCTTAGAAAATCTTATATCCTCCTATATTTTGGTTAAAATACTCTCTGCATTCTAATTTAGTTCAAACATTACAATCTGATTTAAAAGAAAAGATTCCTCAGTGGCCTCTGTCATTCCCTTCTAGATAATACGCACATGGGAAACTATTTTCTAGATAACAGGAGAGACAGCAAGATTATTTGATAATTTTAGTACTACCAACCTTTCTCTAGAAGTGTTTGTCTTAAGGTTTTTGCAAGCAGGACTCTAACATTTGGAACTCTATCTGAGGCCAAGTGTAGCAAATGGGGCAGTAGATACTCAGCAAAGTGATCCATGGGCAGGCAGTCATCTTCTATAATAGTCTGAAAAAAGAATGATATCTAAAAACATCTGCGTTACCAAATTAAACCAATGTGGTAGACAGTGAGATGAAGGTACTTAGGAAAAAAGAGCAGCAAAGGCTTAAACTAGCATGGAACAAGTATGCCATCATAATCGGATCTGGCCTCTTCTTTTTTCTTTTCTTTCTGGTTTTGATGTTCTCCTCCTATTTACTCTCTCCCTTCCCCCTCTTGTCACAAATACAGTCAGTTAGAAGGAAAGCTTCTTTTGGGTAATAAAATACGTAACAGTTTCATACATCACACTAAATCTTGCCTGGTTTAACCACAACTTGTGGAACAGACCACAAATGCCTGTGCTCACATAATCTGCTAAGCAAATTATGCTAAACTACATTATGGTAATTAAATTACCATAATTAAATTAATTATTGAATAATTAAGGAATTAATAATAATTAGGTAATTAAATAATTAGGTAATTAGGTTGAGAAAATGATCGGCTCTTAACACTCATCCAGAGTGCAATTCCTCTGGGAATTTTTTTCCCTTTATTTAAGGAGCAGAGTAACAAGAATAATACAGTCAGCAGCTCATGCCATATTCCTTTTGTGGTCATTTTCATATATTGCATTTTAAAATGCAAAATAATCCAGTACTGAAATGGAGGCACAGAAAATAGTGGTTATAAATGTTTAAGTCAAGAAGTAGAAGAATAATTCTTACCTGGCAAATAAAGACAAATGCTTGTCGGCCAGACCACTTCGGGCATCTGCAGAATCTTTCAATTAGTTCATTCATAAGATCAATCACAAACGTTGGTGTTGGAGTATTATACAGCTTCTTTACCATTTCACTAACCTAGAAAACATGGTCCATTACGTAAGTCAACCGCTAAAACAGTTGGTGTATTAAACTGTTCTGTTCAATGACTGCTTTTTAACTTATACCAGCTTGTAGGAAATCCATCGAACAGAAGAAACCTTGTCAGCACAAAGGTTGAGAGCAATAGGTCGCAGGTAATCATATACGTCTCTGGGACTATACAGATCAAGAAGTAAAATCAGTTGCCTACAGGAACAGAAAAAACAAAACAAAAGGTCATAACTATTAAAAAATCATGATAATAATGGTTTCATTACTATTAATGAAAACTGAATTGGTTAATATAGACCATATCCTGATTTCTTCATTATGTGTAATTTGGTCTTAACAAACCCTTGGAGGTCACTATAATTCAAACACTTACGCAGTTTATCATTTATCCTGAGTGTCATTCTTCAGTACTGAAATGAGGTTGTTTATAGGGGCTATCACTGAAATCTAATTATTGGGACAATAATTTAGAATGCTGGTTGTCAGTCAGTCTCTGGAGATGATTGGAACTCCAGAGATGAAACCATACAATGATGGTGTGATTTCCCAAATGCAGTGCCTGGGGGAAGCAATATGCCTAAAGACATATGCTATGTTTCTGCAACACTTTACTACTCCTACTCCTACTCCTACCATTACTACTATTACTACCTCTAATAATGTGCTGTTCCATAGTATCAGAGCTATCACAGAAAAATATTGTTGGCTGGATTCAATCCCCTTATCTCATAGGAATGCAAGTTTTTCCTATGATGAACATACAGAATAGATTGGCTCTGGTTGGGACCCCTGAAGTTATCTCAGTACCAAGCCACAGGTCATCAACGCACTTCCAATTGCACTTGGAAATTTATTGGTAAACAAAGCAGGACCTTGAACATGAGTGTAATGTGCTGCTGGCAGTTAACATGTGCCAGCAGTTTGGTGCCAAAGGCAGCTTCTGGGTGGTCTCCAAAGGCAGCGCATTTGTACAGTGCATTTGTACAGTAACACAAATTACTGTTGCAAGGGTCTGCAACTGGCACAACAAACAGCTAGGCAAAGGACCCCTGGTCACAGCCTCCATCTGCCCATCCAGCAGTAGCTGTGAGTCCAGGAGGTCCCTCAAGTTGTGGACTTGTTCCCTCAGGGAAGTGCTTCCCATCAAGATACAATACCAGAATTAGAAAAAAAGCATTGATATGCAAAAGCAACTCTGTATTGCTTAGGTTCAGCTTCAGACTATTTCACCCCATCTAGATCCTGAGAGTCTTTAAGCACCAGGACAAGATTTCTACAGCATAACTGACTCAGGCAGGGAGGGAGAACTGGATATTATGTAAAGTTGGGTATCATCAGCATCTTGATAATACCAGCCAAGAGATTATCTCTCCCAGCAGCTTCATGCAGGTGTTAAATAAATAAGAGAGAGGAGAGAACCAAGTCCTGCAGCGTGCCACATATGAGTGGCCACTAGATAATCCACTTCTTCTAGAGTGCTCTATACCTTCCAGTTCACCAATTTCTCCACAACCTTCTCAGAAGATTGCCAGGTTTATTGCTGATCAGCATACAGGGGTCTCATTGTTCATAGGACATACTAAAATTAAATGGCTGTTCTCCTTATTTTTGTTGTCAAAATTAGCTGGCTCCAGGGAGGGCTTCTTGAAGAGGAGGCAAACCACCATTTCTTTCAAGGCTAGTGAACCTGATGTGTTAACCACTTGTTAAAATCAGCCAGTCACATTCCCACCTGTCCCCCAAAACATCTATGTGGGGCACAGATCCAGTCCACATGTGGCAGAGAACATGCCAGATAGCATCCTGTTCACTTCATCAGAGTCCACAGACCAGGAGTTGCAGCTAACATTACAGGATGTCATGCCAGTCACCGCTTCAAACACCTCCATGAAGAGTTCAGACTGAGGTGAATCTAAGCGATTCTGTTGACAAAGTTCTGAGCAATACAGTCATAGTGGCCAGATGGGTGATTTATTTGTGCAGATTTACCTAAAAGGGAATTCATTAGCTTAAACAAGGCCAATGACTGGCAGCCTGCCAAAGCAATAAGAGAGACGCTTCAACAAAAATAAAAAGGAAGCTGGCACGCTACCAAGCAGGACACCAGCTTCCAGAATCATTTTCATTTTTCAAGATGCCTTTGGATTCTGCTTCAGTCTCACAGGCATGCTGAGAAAATAAAAATGGACAGTGGTTATAGCCAAATGTTTTGTTTGGTGCCCTCCCCCCCATGAAGTCCCCCAAATATGAAGTCACAGGAATACATAAGAAGTATCCTGAGGGGGACAGAAAGGAGTGTTGAAACAACTTTGCTTGGTTTGAGGTAAATTGGCGTTTTATGACCAGCCACAGCCACTTTGAAAGCCAGTTTGTGAACGGGCACATCCACAGCAGTCACTTTATTTAGCATTCATGACATGCTCTCAAAATATCAAATGCATTCACTGACCCAAAGATTGCCAGGTTTATTGCTGATCAGCTCACAGGGGTCTCATTTATTCATACGACATGCTAAGATTAAATGGCTGTTCTCCATATTTCCTATGCTACCATTCTTTGCCATAATTTCTGGCACTCATTGAAAATGACAATGTATCACAAAGAATTGTGATGTCTCCCGGCATAGAACTTTAAGTCCTAATCTGATCTAGTAGAACCTTTCTGAACGAAGCCGCAGGATAGCAGGAACTGTCTGCTCTAATGATGCCCTGCTGATTCTGGAGTGTTCTTTAGTATCTACTGGACATCCACTACCTTCATATCTTGTTCCAGACCCAGCAAGGAATGTTTTCTTGGATATCTGAAAGAGCAGGAAGATTGTTTCTGCTCTTAGAACTAAAATATTCGTGCACTACAATCCCAAGATTGTTAGTTTAGTAGTAAACCCCTCTGAATTAAAACTATTCAGAATAAATTCTTCTGAACCCATAAAGACCTACTTATGAGTAACCATGCATGGGCACTAGCTGTTAGCTTCTTATCTGGCAAAAGGAAAGAAGCTAGTCTTCCTACTTTCTCAAAATTTCAACTGTGTTCATTTTGGAACAACATAGTAATGGCTATTCTAATAATCAGGTTTACTGTTTAAGAAGACTTCTCCAATTTTGTTCTTATTGTCAGCTTTTCTGAATACCTTACTTAAAAGTACAATATATAATAGGGTGGAGATAATAGAAGATGAGAGGATCAATATAATTGCACAAACTAGGACTTGTTTCCAAATATTGTGCAATGAGACTTTCCAACTCATTTCCTTCTTGCTTCAGTCCTTGCAAGCATCTTGATGATGCTTCTTGCCAAGACGTTATTTCCAAGAGTAGACAAAACCCCCTGGATGGTTCGCAATGACAGCAAGGAAGTCTCTAGGCAGCACATTGGATGAGGTAAGAAGAAACATTGAATCAAAACAATCCATTTACAATATGAGCTCCCTGGATAACATTATGGCTTAGGATACAAATTATTATTAAGAGAAAAACAAGACTGATCTTGGTTCAGATGTAACAAGCAAGCAACATGCCCTTGCACACGTGCCCATGTCTAATTATTGCAAAAACTTACTCAGCAAGCTCTGCTCGGAAACGCCAGTTCCTGCTATTGTCTGTGACCAAGAATTCTTGAAGTTGGTAAAGATACTCCCGTCTTTTATCAGGATGAAGAAGCTGGCAAAAATAATTATGAACACTTTAAGAATCACACAGAAAATAAAAACTGCTGACAGAATCTGAGTAAAATCACTGCATAAAAAGTGAAGTTGTCTTAAAAAGCACATCTGAGATTGCCACAAGACAGCAATATGCAATAGAAAATTACAGCAGAAATTAAATTACAAATATAATAAGCATTTCATAAACAAATTTCATGACTGAAAACACAGAGCAATACAAGGAAGAAGAAAAAATACCAATTTATTTTTGGATGTATAAAGAATGTACCTTCAAAAAATCATGCAGGTGCTTAAGCACACCAATCCTAACTTCATCAAGATCTTTTAAGAAGCCATTAAAGACTGGAACCAGATCACCTGCAGTAAGCTGGTCCCCAAGAATGACTGCAAGTTCATGTATGGAGAAAGCCAAGGTTCTTCGAACTTTCCACTGAAAGGACACAAGCAATGATCAATTATACAAAATGGCTCCAGTTAATTTCATTGCAAGTAAAATATTAAAGCAAAACAAGGGAAGGTACTTTTGAATTTTACCAGAAGACAATTAAAAAAAACAACAATGGCAAATAGGACAAACATTTTCAGGAGAAAACAAATGATACTTGCTTGTTTCTCTCCTGGTTCCCTTAAAAATTATTTTGTGCTCTTGCCAACCCAGGAACAGTAAGCAACATCACATATTTTTTGTACTGTGGCAGAAGCTTTCTTTTACACCAAGGTTGGGTGCTTGTTATGTAACTTAGCCTCCCTATCACTTCAAAGCAAAATACAGGACTGGTTCTTAAATCTCATTTAATTTTTTTGTCTGCAACTTTAGAACTAAATTCTACTCTCTTGGTAAAGTCGGGCCTTTTAGAAATACTAGAGCAGTTTTGTAACAATTACTGAGCAGGGAGCAAAGTATTTTTCTAATTCTTGTTTTTCATTCTTTTACCAGATAATCAGATTTATTTCTTAAACAGCAGTTAAACAGGAAGAATGGTACTTTATAGAAATTACATCTCAGCAAGCAAATACATTATAGTATAATATATTGTAGAATGAAATAAAATTCCATCTTTCTAAAAAGAGACATACAATCTGCAAATTCACTTTCTCATTTCTCCTAAAACACCATTCTCATGAAAAAGTCCAAGAAGTACAGGAAGTGGCCCAATGTTTGTTTTCCTATTACCTCAATTAGATAAATTAAGCTTATTTCTGGAAAGGAGAGAAGTCGAAGGATAACAAGTTCATATACCATCCAAGTACAATCTGGATTTTTCATTACCTGCATATCAGAGGCTAGAGTCTCATAGGTGTCTTTCAGGCAGTGCCAGTTCTGTCTACCCAGGGTAAGTGCCACCCCTGGAAGGCTATAGGCACAGTGTTTGGCAATCTCAGTATCAACAGTCTGAGCTCGAGAGGGATCAGTCATGGATAAATACTGGTCTAGCAAGGCTTGAGGTACAATGTCCTAAAACAGAAAAGCAGAATTTAAAAGTATCATCTGAGAGAGCTACATCCCTCTGCAAGATCACAAAAAAGGGGGATGCACAGCTGTATCCTGAAAGGTGCAAAAAGCATGCCATGTCTTTATGGCTGCATATCCAAATGAAATTATGGGCTGGCCAATTCAAACAGATCAACTTGGACATGGTCCTGAAATGAGCTAGGAAAAAATTCTCACTCCTTTATTGATTTCTCTCCAACTTTCCAGTTGCAGTTGCACAGTCAATTTGAAACACCTGATTTCTGAGCAGTTTGTGTTAAAAAGAAAACTGAATATTTAGGAATATTCTAATATAATCAATAAGAATACCAGACTTCTAATTCTGAAAAACTCCTTGGATTGAAAAATGTACATATAAGTTGAAACTCTTATCCAAATATGGTACTGTCTACTTCAGTCTCTTCATCCCAAGATACATAGAGCAACATCTTAGAAATGAACAAGGATACAAGATTTGTGGTAAAAAAGAATGAAAAAGAAAAAGCTACAGGCATAGCTGCTTCCATTTTGTCCAGACATATTTAAAGAAAAACAGCTTCATGGAAGTGTGATACGGCAGCAGCCAAAGTTAAGACTTTATATCTTCCTTCTAAAACAGAAGGTTGCAAAAAAGCACAGGTGGGAAACCAGTCCTTATCTCAGACTTTCAGTTATGAGGGAACAGTAAGGGTTAAAATTAGAGAATAAAAAGAAAGTGATGATCAGTAAGAACAGGATTGGCTACCATCATATAGGGCAATGTTCTGAGCTTTTTTTTTCACAAATAAAATAAAGAGGGGACCCAGAGATAGAGCTTGACCTTGACCTTGCATGTCCATTTCTTGTTCTCTTAGGACTCACAGAGAGCTGGAACATTCATATTCCAATACTGTGTCAATGTTCAGTAAGAGAACAAAAATTAGAGTGGATAATTACTTATAAATATTATAGATTAGAGGTGAATGATATGTAGGTTTAGCTTCTATGAAGGTATAGCTTCTCTATGAACCTGAGAGGAACATTTAAAATATACCTGAATTTTAGATTTTTTTTCTTCTTCAGGGCTGAAACGACTATTAGTGTTCAAATCTGAATCATTGTGAATATAACGAAGAGCCGATTCTACAATGTCCTGAAGTGGGGGGGGGGAAAAGCACAACCGTTTTTAGAAAGACTTTAACAGTAACTATGTACAGCAACATCCTGTGCATATTTACACAACACTGAACCACTAGAATTTTGTGTGACTGTTACATTAATTTAGAAATTCTTAAATGATGTTTTTTACCTCAACAGCATCATTGATTAAAGGCACTGTGTCATCCTGGATTAATGTACAGTTTAGCTGGTCTTTGATGCACACTTCATTTTGACAATTTGTTAACTTGCCCATGCTAGCTGCAGGCTCCTCCTGAGGATCTAGGCTGGAAGCCCGGAGAGCAGCAGAGAGTACTTCCACTTGGGCTGTGCAGCAAGAAGAAATATGTATGGTAGATCAATAATGGCTGTATACACAGCAGTATACACATGTCAGTAATTCAACATCACTTCCCACAGATGTTCTAAAGATGCAGGCACGGCAAAAGGCAAAAAGGGATATCCTTTATGGCAACTTTGGAGTTCCTCCCCAGAGTTTTCTCTGATCTCTATGAAACCAAGCTAATTCATATGCCAAATAATTCATAAATACGACCTAATTTCCAATGAATGTATTTATTCAAGAATCAAGCAGAGCAACTTTTGAGAAATTGTTAATAGCTTTCAGAATGAATAACAGATGTAATGATTAGGACCCTCAACATTTTTTGAAAATATTAAACAAGAAAGAAGACTGAAAGGGGATCCAGTGTTGTTTTTTAATCCTATTAATCCTTTTTCGTTGGCTTTCTAAAGTCTTTCAAGGTTAAAAGTAAAACTTTAGAATGATACAGTAACCATGTTACCACACATCTGATTCAAAGACAAAGCACGTTCATTACAGATACATGCAAATTCTAAGTATGCTTCAAAAATATGAACGCTGTTGGAGAGTCTTCATAATTTAATAGCCTGACACAGTTGTTTTAATGGAGCAAATGGAAAGATCAGACTATAGGCACTAGAGGTTCTCAGGGCCCAATTTAACTGTACTGGTGGTTGTTAAATTCACTACAGATGAATTTGTAGCACAGAAGCAGCACAGGGGATAGGCCATTAATTCTGGCTATTTACCAAATGAGACAGAGGTCACTTTATTGATAATCTCAGGCTAGCTTTTTTAGATTTCTTTAGAAAAGGAAAAAATCTACCAAGGTTCTGTGTTCAATGTACAGCTAGAATTCCTTAGGCATTAGGAATTAATTGCTGTTTAAAAGGTAGACTATGGAAAGAAGGAAATTAGGTTGTAACCTTAGAGAGGGTAAAATATAAATTGTACTTGTAACTGCTGTTAAGAGGACTGGAAGCCGCTTCTTTATAACTTCTTTTTCTTTTTCTTTTCTTTTCTTTTCTTTCTCTCTTTCTTTCTTTGTACTTTTTTCACACATTACTTTTCTCTATTTTCTTTACTTTTCTCTTTCAAAATTTGCATAACTAAATTATAGTATAATTTTTATTCTTTTAAAAATTTCTTTAATAAAAATTATATATATATAAAAAGGAATTAGTTGCTGTTTCTTCTGGAGTTTGCTCAGCACAGTTGAGGAAGTCATGCTGACCTAACAGCTAAATATATATTGTCTCCACAGAATAAGCAATAGGAACAGTTAAAGAGAACACTGAATGTTTAATGACCTTCCCAAATATTACTTTATCAATCTTATAAAAGGAACCTTAAAGGATAAAAGGTAGTCAGAACTATTATTATACTCTGCACAATGAGAAAAATGGAAAGTTGAGATGGTTTGCTAAAAGTTGCCTTTTTGTGGGAGAAAAATATAAGCATTATGTCCACTTTGCAGATCTCTCTCTTAGTCATTGCACATTATAATGGATTATCTGCTCAATACTCAATATAATAAAATAGCCTCTTAATATAAATTACACTGAAGGAACACTTTCCATGCTACTTAAAAATAAAACGATTCTACTATTCTGGGACCATGCTTTAAAGGCACATTCCTATGAAATGGGAGGATTTGTTTTTATTATTTCTGGATTTGTGATTTTATTCTCATGTTTGACATCTGGACTATATGTTGATCATAACTGTATAAGTTATGATCGATATACTAATCAATATACTAATTTTGGCTTCTGATCAGTATTATCAAACTTTTCCCCAGTTCAGCTTGAGCTAATCCCACCTCCAGTTCTCAGTTGTGACCAAATTATTGCTCTCTTTTACTGTCCTAAAACTGGGGTATTTATCTGGCCACAGCCTTTGGACAGGTCTCATTTTCACTCTGATGTGACCTATTTTGTGCTTGCATCTTCTGTAGCTATCCTTTTCTTTGTATTGCTGCCATATAAAATGTGGGCGATATTGGCAAAATCATGCTAGTTCCACAACAACATAGGCAAATTAAGTAGTGGACAAGGATGAAGAAAAAGGAAACTGATATGTGCAATAATTAGTAAAACTAAATAATAATGGGAAACACTTTTGGATACTTATGAAAACAAACATGAAAAGAGATAAAGTAATTTCAGAGGAACCTAGTTTGAACTGAAGTCATATATTAGTGTCCTTAACGAGGCAAAAAAGTTACTACTAAATGTAGTTCAAAGCAATGGAACAGGATACATGGGTCTGTATCCTGAGGTCAATAAAAAAAGAAAAGGACAAATGATTTTTAAGATAGGCCAACAGCCTATTTAGTTGAATTTATTTTTCCTCTTGTTCTAAGTCCCTCTGATCACCTCTTTTATTACTTCATTTCACTAATTTTATTATTATTTCGAGTTTTGTCTGTTTTGTCTGCTTTCTCATTGCTAAAATATAGCAATACAACATCCTTCCTGGGCTTTTCTCAAATTAGCAATTTCCTGCTTTCCTAAACTGTGCTTATTTCCTTTCTCTCTGCTTCCTTCCTACTGCTGAACACAGAAAGTTGGTAGATGCTGATACAAGTGAAGCATTTTTTACATTTCACGAAGCATTTACCAATGGTAAAAAGTATGCATTAAATCACATATTTCAGATGATTTCTAACATAATCTTAAAACATTAATCAGGACCTTTAAAGATGCTTTTACTCATGATAGTAGGCAGTTTAAACTGAAAAATCATAACATAGGCAGAAGTTCTGCATTCCTGGAAAATTTTTAAAAATGCACTAAATAATGAGCTACCTGGTCCTTTTTATTTGATATCTGATACTATAAAGTTATCAAGTTTTGCATTTTGTAGGCTATGTTCTCCTATTATATTTAAACCACTGTTGAAACTTTTAAAATAAAACAAATAAATGAAATAGGACACAAATTTAAATAAAAGCAGTTTAAATAAGGTTGCACAGATCTGGGCTGCAAAGATCCATGCAACCACTAGATGGAAGCAAAGAGACACAAAAAGTCCTGTAATAATCTAATGGCTGCAAG
This sequence comes from Python bivittatus, assembly GCF_059951505.1. Taxonomy (NCBI): domain Eukaryota; kingdom Metazoa; phylum Chordata; class Lepidosauria; order Squamata; family Pythonidae; genus Python; species Python bivittatus. The sequence continues at coordinate 31,528,043 of NW_028277113.1, read as the reverse complement.
GAGCTTTGCAGCCCAGGTCTAGTAGCCTTAATTAAATCCATAGATTCAATTTACAAATTGTCACAATTAGCCATAGGAAGAAAATACAGGACTCAAACAGCTATCAGTCTGGAAGGGATGAGAGCATGTAGTAAAATAGACAAGATGATGCTTACTTTGGATAGAAGGGATTTTCTACCGGAGAGGTAGAGTGGAACTCCTACATGTTGTTGAAATCGTATATAAGCCCCACCCTCTACTGCATATTTTTAAACGTAACATTAAATGCAGAAATGTATTTAATATTTAATTTGGTCCTAACATATACTAAAGCTCTTAGCTGGGAAATTTAAAATCTAATTTCATTAAAATAAAAACTACCAGTAATTGGTTTCAATTAACCTCTTTTTCTGATAATCTAATTCAAAGCTCAACACGTACAATACTACAATACAATATGTTAATACCTTTCACATCTGGATCATCCATATGAGGCTCCAAATTTTCTATCATTTCTTCCAACTCCTTTCTTGTAGCCATTATAATGTTTGAAGACGCACATGCCATAACTTCCTGTTGTCCTTTCTGATTTGCTAAATCATTTTTTTCTGCATTTTCCTGAAGCTCTAAATCAATATCTATATTGGGAAGTGGAGTCCTCCAAAAATGGAATGAGTTATACAGTTCTTGCTCCACAAGTGAGTTTTCCTGTGAATACAATGTAGGTTCTGGTAGCACTGCTAACATACAATGATCAAAATTGTGTTCATTCTCATCTGAAGGTTCTTTGCATGGTTCTAGAGACAAAGTGCTATGTAGCAATCCCTGATCCTGGAAATGAACCAAGTTACTTTCTTCTTTGTCATTTTCAGGGGTGGCTTCAGAATGGCATTCCTCAGCGTCTAAAGACAACTCTGTCTGGCTTTGTACATCATGTGTTGATATATCTTCTGAATCCTTATTTTTTTCACTGCTGGATAAAAACAGATGTCAATTAACTTCTCTCTCTCTCTCTCTCTCTCTCTCTCTCTCTCTCTGTATATGTATATTCAAAACAGTAACAGCAGAGCCACCATCAGCAGAAACTGAACAATACTGGAAGAACATATGGGAGAAAGAGAAGATACATAACACCAGTGCAAAGTAGTTGCAGGACCTGAGAGCAGACCACAGCAATCTCCCAGAACAGGAACCAGTCACCATCACAGTAGCAGACATCCAACAGCAGATCAAGAACATGAACAGCTGGACAGCACCTGGCCCAGACATGATCCACACCTACTGGCTAAAGAAACTAACAGCAGTACACGAACACCTAGCAGCACAGATGAACCAGCTGCTAGCAGTAGGCTCCCACCCAGACTGGCTAACACAATGGAGAACAGTGCTGATCATGAAAGAGCCCCACAAGGGAACAGCAATGGCCAACTACTGGCCAATAACCTGCCTCTCCACAACATGGAAAGGTCTATCAGGCATCACAGCCGCCAAGCTACAAGACCATATGGCCCAGTACATGAGCACAGCTCAGAAGGGCATTGGGAACAACACCAGAAGCTCAAAATACTGGTTGCTCATAGATAGAGCAGTCACCTGAGACTCAAGGTCTAGACAGACCAATCTTAGCACAGCCTGGATTGACTATAGGAAAGCCTACAACTCAATGCCACACACATGGATCTGTGAATGCCTGGCACTATACAAAGTCAACAGGACACTTAGGGACCTTCCTCAAGAACTTAATGGGACTATGGAAGACAACACTGGAAGTCAACTCAAGACAGCTTGCACAAGTGGCCATTAAGTGCAGCATATACCAAGGTGATGCACTATCCCTACTGCTGTTCTGCATCTGCTTGAACCCCCTGAGCCAGATAATCACAAGGACTGGATACAGATACAAGTTCAAGAGTGGAACTACCTCCAACCACACTCCTCTCAAGAGTGAACAATACATTGACTTGCTGAGCCAACTGACATGGATCTACAGTGAGGACACTGGGATGTCATTTGGACTGGGGAGGTGTGGCTGGATGGTAGTAAAGAGAGAGTAGGTAGTTAAGACTGATGGGGTGGAACTACCAGCAGGCCACATAGCAGACATACAGACCAGCTACAAGTACCTTGGTATCCCACAATCACATGGGAACCACGATGAGGAGGCAAGGAAGACAGCAACATCCAAATACCACCAAAGGATAAGGCAGGTCCTGAAGAGCCAGCTCAACGGAAAGAACAAGATCCATGCCATTAATGCGTATGCCCTGCCAGTCATCAGATACCCTGCTAGTATAGTGAGCTGGCCAAAGGAGAACATGGAGGCTGCTGATGTGAAGACCCAGAAACTCCTCACAATGTACAGAGGTTTCCACCCCAGGTCGAACACCCAGAGACTGTACACCAGCCAGAAAGAGGGTCGGCAGGGTCTGGTGAGTATCAAAGTCACTGTCCTGGACTAAACCCAGAGCATCTAGGATTACATCAGTAAAATGGCACCCACAGATGAGCTGCTGAGAGAAGGCACGGGAGGAAGTTCAAGCAGCGGAAGTGCCATGGCAAGACAAGCTCCTGCATGGTATGTACCATCGACAGATAGCTGAGGTGGCTGACACTGGGAAATCCTACCAGTGGCTGGAAAGGGCTGGTAAAAGACAGCACTGAGACACTGATCATAGCAGCACAAGGACAGACACTAAGCACCAGATCCATAGAAGCAGGGGTCTACCAAGGTGCAGATTGTGCAGATAGACCTCAGAGACAGTCCAACATATGGTGGCAGGGTGTAAGATGCAGACAGGAACAGCATACACTGAATGGCATAACCAAGTAGCTGGCATTGTGTACAGGAACACCTGCACAGTATATGGGCTAGACCATCTCAAGTCCAGATGGAAGATTCCACAGAAGGTTGTGGAGAATAACAGGGCTAAGATAATTTGGGACTTCCAGATCCAGATGGACAGAAGATACTGGCCAATCAACCAGACACTGTGGTATTAGACAAGGACCAGAAGACAGCGGTGGTGATAGATGTAGTAGTGCCAAGTGACAGCAACATCAGGAAGAAGTGAGAATCTGGAGAAGTACTAGGGCCTGAAGGAGGAACTAGAGAAGATATGGAAAGTGAAGGCCGAAGTGGTCCCAGTGGTGGTAGGAGCACTCAAGGCTGTGACTCCTAAGCTGGGAGAGCAACTCCAACAGATTCCAGAAATAACATCAGAGCTCTCTGTCCAGAAGAGTGCAGGGCTAGGAACAGCTAAGATACTGCACAGAATCCTCGAACTCCCAGGCCTCTGGTAGAGGACCTGAGATTGAGGAAGACACATATCACCCATAGGGGTGAGAGGGGAAGGGAGGAAGGGAGGGAGGGATCTAGGTAGAATATGGTTGGTCAACCAGCAACTTGTGGATAACAAAAGGGAAAAGGAAATGAGGATTTGTAGGATGCCTGAACAGGAATAACAAAAACAAAGAAAGAAAGAAGGGGTAAAAACCAGACCAAAGTACAAAGAACAGTAGACATATTGTAGTGCACAGGAAATTGATCTCAACTTCTGGTGTATTTCCCTTGAAAATTAGTCACACTGATCTGTATAACAACACAGAAGTCTCACTGACTCACTCACAGATGGAAGCCTCAAAACTGTTAAAGATTTTCTACAATAAATAGAAATTTGGCACAAACATAGAAGCATCTTTCAAAATATTAGAAAAAAATTGGAAATAGTATTTTATCACAATCTCTCAGAACTTGGATAATCCTTTCATAAAGAAAAATGACCAAACATGAAAATGTGTGGTGAACATCTTATTTCAAATTTAATTTCAATAATGTTATTTTCATTATCCATACCTGTGTTCTTCTACAAAGTTCTGACTTTCAGTGTTCTTACATTCTTCTTCTCTAAAAAACTGACCACTGCTGGATGGATTTGCAAATGTTGATATAAAAGGCCCCAGGGACTGAAAGGCAGCTTGGCGAACCTGGAGGAACATATTCCAGAGAAAACTATAGCTATTTGTATTGGGCATGACTGAGGAGGTGATATGCTCCCAAAAGTATACGGCAAGAAATTTTTGCATCTGGGCCCAAAATGGGATACGGGAACATGCTAGCTGAACTGTCTGAAAATGAAGAAAAAGGGCTATGTCCAATGTTACATCTAGTGACGGGTATACACTTGACAGCTATACCAGCATCAAGATAAAATACAAATACACTGCAAAGGGAGTAGTACATCTAATTAAACATTTTGCATCAATCAGAGTTTTCTCTCTTTCAGATACACTTTTACTGAAAATGTTTAAATTACACTTATATTTCTAATCAGAACATTGCACATATATTTTACGCAAAACAAAAAACAAAAACAAAACACACACACACCCCAACCCTTTGACAAAGTTACTATTTTGTACAGTCTTGTTTAAATATATTATCACAATGCATTTAAAAAGCCAAAGGAAGAACAGAAAAATAAATAGGGTAGCAAGTTACATACAAGGATGTCAAGAGTTTGCATTCTGTCCCCTCTACCCCTGCCCAAATTACTGTTTTATTTGCCTTTTTCATATCTCCATTCTGTGCAATTGTTAAATCCCTTGTCAACCCATCTCATCAATCTCTGTATTATGATTGTATTTCCAGTGTCTAAGATTACATTTACATTGATAAGGCTCCTTATAGATCAAATTTTATTTCAGGGATGGGAAATAGCAGTTTTTAATTTCTATGCCATTTTTAGTACTAAAAATCAGTAAAAGTAAACTATCTAGAAGTCTAGTTGTTTAGATTTTTAGAGGTTTTTACTGTAAAAGGAAAGCATGGATGGTATCAGTAGTAATCTCAGATGTCATATATACAGAATTTCTGTGCATGGGTTGGGAGAGGCCTTGGGAGGGGCAGCGGAGACCATGGGCAGGTGAGGGTGCTGCAGGCAGGACAAAAACCAGCAGGAGCGACTCACCGAGGTGACTTGTAATCTTCCCTGCTGGCTTCCCCATTGACTTTGCTTGTGGGAAGCTGGCAGGGAAGGTCGCAAATGGCGAGCACGTGACTACAGTGGTGCTGTGAACTTCAAGGACTGGTCATATGACCATTTTGTCAGCACTGCCATAACTTTGAATGGTCGCTGAACAAATGGATGGACTTGTAATAGGGACAGAATTAAGAAAATCTCACCCCTCATTAAAAACATTCCATAGCCTTCACAGCTATAACTATGTATTGGACAGATATAATCAATAGTTGCATCCAGATGAGACATCTGTCAATGGAAAGATTTCTTTGAATCACCAAAGGCACCAAGATCCAGTGAAGGCTCCAGAAGAAGGAAAAAATGGAGATGATTTTTGTCTCTTTCACTTTTCTCCCCAGCTCCTTATAACATTTTTCATGCCGTTCCAAAGGTTCCCTAATTTTGAGAAAACTTCTCAGGTAGCACAGTGGAAATAAGCAAAGATTTCCTCTTTGAACCCTCCTCCTAGCCTACATTTTAGATCATACCCACCATCTACAGTGCAAACCACTGTTTCCAAAAGGGGAGAGGATAGAGTTTCAATAGTGTCTTTATACATGATCCACTCTCATGTTAAGTGTACTGTCAATCATGTGATTCATTCTCAGAATTAAGTGAATATACAAAGAAATTGAGAATTTAAAGGAGAATGAGAATTTAATAATTAATTTCTTACCCATCGTGAAGGGTCACTGATAAGGTTAATAAAAAGTGTTGACAATTTTGTTCGACGGACCTCCTGTGATGTGGCACATGAAACAGCCATAAAGCATTCAGCACAAGCCTTCCGCACACCCCACACATTATCTGAACAAAGCTGGAAAAATCTAGGTAACTGAAGAATATAAAACATGGTATCAAATATAAATAAGTGATTTAATTTGGGCCTTCTTTAACCAACCCTTCATGAACTTGAAAACATTTAAGAGAAAAATTCTAATGTAGGATATGAGTAGGATTTTAAAAAGTGTGGGACTGAGGCTCTAGTTAGTATTTCTGGAACTATTCTACTATACTGCAGTCTTTAACAATGGCCAGTACTACTTTTGGAAACATAAAATATAATAACTACACCTTCTCACAAATAGAATAATCCATACTTGAGAAGGGAATATGAATTTTTGATAGTGATAATACAGATTAGATCTACAGAACTACTCTTTTAAGAATGAGACTTCAAATTTGTTTTTGTCATAATCAATTCAATATTCCCAGAAAAGAGGTTATTTTACAAAACAACTATATGCAGCGCATTTGCTTTCTTAATTAATTTAATAAAAATGATATTTGTAACATAGTTATATGACACTCCCTACCACTACCACTCAACAGTGAAATCTTATACTTGCCCATTCAAAAGTAAGACATGAAACTCAAAAAGGCTAATATCCAAATGAATATAGAACTGTAGCCTAATGTTGCAATATTTTATAGATTTATACAGCAGTAAATCCCACTGGGGCCTTATTCCAAAGTATATGAATGTAACACTGTAATCATCTGACCAAATAAGCAGGTGTAACAGGAATGTATTCAAAGATAAATCACATAATTCAATAAATATCACACTAAGTACTATTTGCAATGTGCCAAAAATGTGCTTGCACCTTATAAAAATGATTTTAAAAAACTGTCTTGTCTTATCTACTGACAACAGAATATATTTCAGAAGAAATCACTGTCAAAAATTAACCCTATCCTATCCAGATTTTTCAAGTTCCAAGAAAATTATTTAAATGCCATTACTGAAATTCAACACAATTTTGTGATTAAGAACGAAACAGAGATGGAATTTTGACATATGGAGCTCACCAGCATTTCTTCAGTGGCTTGTTGTCCAACTACACTACAAATATCTCCAAAATTAGCTGCACACACCTGAACAAAAATAAGCATTTTAGTTAGAATTGGAGATGAATGAACTGAGAGGAATAATAGTTTAGGGATTCAAAGATAATTCTGTAGACTATAGATCAATTGGTCTTTAAGTAGTACTTTGTAATGAACAGCAAGTATTTTATTTGATCACAGATTTATTACCTACTGCAGTTCTCATCTTCAAAGTTTGCACATTTATATTTAGGATCTATGATGTGATATGCACAAATTAAAACTAAAGAAAAGTTCTTCAGATTCTAAGAATAATATTCTCCATAAACCAGCTGTAGGAACAAAGTATATGCCCCAACTTATTTCTCTCTGGTGCCTCAGGGACTCCAATTTACCATTCACAAGATGCCCAATGGGATGATATGTGATTGATCTGAAGGAAAGTAGATAGATCTTTTTTCACATTCTGCTATCATATTTGGGTCAATGTCCCTCACAGATCAGATTGAATAATCTACTTAGATTTTTTGCCTCGAACTACTGCACTTAGTCAAATCATCTGAAGTTGCTTTGCTCTTCTGCTTTTGTCAATATATCATACATCATTTATGCATAAGGAACTTGTCTAAACTAGGTTAGTTTTTATGACCTTTCTAATTCTTCCCAGCTTTCTGATATTAAAATTCTGGGAATAAGTCTCCACAGAATACTATCCCTCTATGGCAGCCTTCCCTGGCTTGGTCATCCTACAAATATGTGGACTTCAACTCCCCAAATTCCCCATGAGAAATAGCACAATTCCTTATATCAACACTATTTTAAATTTACTTGGCTTGCAGATAGATAACATTTTTCTTTATTCAAACCTTTAGGTTAGAATGTAATTGAAATTCTAACATGAATGGTTTATCTTACAGCAGACTACAAATAGATAGACATAATGTCTAGCTCTTTAGTGTTAACCTTTAGTGTTAACTGTTTTTTACTTTTTAAAAAAAGCAGCACAGATTTATAAAGGAAGAAAGCATACCTTCCGAACATGAAACATTCTACAATCACAGCACATTTCACAAAATCTAGGAAGAATGAGTCTCTCTGTGATATCCTTTCCAACCATGGAGGCCATTTTGCACATTATCTAAATATAAAGGAAAGTTTAGTTATAGATTTAGCTGTCCAACTTCCTTAAGTTTCTAAAAATTATGCCTCTGCATCCTATAAACGTGTGTGTGTGTGTGTATTTGCCTACATTCATAGAACACTGAAATATTTCAATATTAAATATTATCAATAATAATTGAAATAAAATTATTTGTGAACATAAAGTTAATGGGAGAAGACACACACAAAAGACTTGCGACAATAACTCATGGTCAGTTTACTGCAGCATTTTATTGTATCTGCACAAGCAGCATTAGACACAGAGAAATACAGATTTGATAGCACATTTCTGAACTTTAGTTCAAGGATGTGAGCAACATATTGCATTGAATTCCAATCCCTTCATCCTATACCATCAGTGCCAAATAGTGTGGGTGATGGGAATTACCCATCACTGTTATAAATACACAAATCACATGGCTTGGGCAGAGGCACAGAAAGTTATACTCATGTAGGCAAAGTCTCTTCAATTAAAAATTAAACTAATGCTCTAGTTATTTTTTTAAAATTCCAAATAAATAAATAAACCAATTGAAATATAAGAGCTATGAGGCTAGAAATATCAAGATGTTCATTTTCAACGTTAAATAGTTTAGTAAATTAGAAGCATGGAATGAACAAAATTAAAAGCCAAATTTCCTAATAGGCAAAAAAGTGCTTTGGGGCAGGCAGAAGTTTCAAGCTGTTGATGGTTAAGACCTCATCTATCCACAACTTAGTAGGATGAACAGGCAGACCTGATGTGTATTACTGAAGACCTGGTTGGGTGAGAATGGGTGAATCCTCACCCTTTCCAAAATCTGCCCTTGGGGTTTTGGATCCTTCAGCAGCCTGGATGCTATGAATGAGGATGGGGGAATGTGGTGCTGATCTTCAGAGACATTATATCTCTAACTAGGGACTCTGCTACAGAGATGCAAGAAGTCCCTGAGTTAAGAATGAGTTCCGTTCCTAAGTCTTTCTTTAACTCGAATTTGTATGTAAGTCAGAACTCATACTTACGAATGGGCTGCCTATTACTAAAAATGGCAGACAGCCTTCTCCTCCCTTGAGCTGATGAACCGCTGAAGCTGTGCAATGTTTTTGTGAACCACTGAAAACCAGATGTATATTAAAAACACATGGCTTCAGCGGTTCATCGGCTCAAGGAAGGAGAAGCCTGTCTGCCATTTTTAGTAATAGGCAGCCCATTCGTAAGTATGAGTTTTCCGTAAGTTGGATGTTCTTAACCCAGGGTCTGTCTGTAGTAGGATGTAAAAGCCTATTTGTTAAGCTAGTAGAGAAAAACTCGGAATTCTGCTGGTATACCAGCCATCCTGTTACCAGCAGATTCCTTCCAAAACTGTCTGATCTGGTCTCAAGGGCTGGTGTTGGAATCCTCTTTCCTTCTGATGTTGGGTGACTTCTTTCCATCTACTTGAGCTGGTTGAGCAGAATTTGAGAGTTTTTGGCCTCCATGGCAACCATGGGCTTGTTCCAAATAATCTCAAACCCAACACATGTAGGTGTCCATGCTCTAGACCTTATCTTTGTCCTGCAGCAGAAGGGTAATGACCTAAACATGGATAGCATTTCTACCTGCCCTTTTATCACTTCTTGGTCCAGATGAGATTGATGGCCACCCAAGACCTCCATGGGGGGAACAGACTTATTAGGAAGGTCTGCACCACATGCCTTATGGATCCAAATGGTTTCTGGCAGGCATTTGGATTTTTTCCCAGCAATCTTACAGACAATTCTATTATGCTCCCAGATGCCTACTGGCAACAGAGACCACCCAGGCACTTGATGTGATTTTTCCCAAATGGCCTCTCTTGTTGGCCCCATGGTTTACCACAGAGTGAAGCAACAGAAGAGATGCCTAGAGAGCTAGTGGAGAAAAATGAAAAGTGAATCTGACTGAACATGGATATGAGCTCAGATCTGAGCTTATAAAGTAGTGATAAGGAAAACAAAATGTTTTTATTTCTCCTCCCTTGTTATCCTGCAGCCTGTTTAAGGTGGCAAGTCATCTTTTAGGGATAGGGCAACAGATAGATTTCCTGCCTAGCTGCTAAGACAAATTGGCACAGAGCTTTGTTGATAAGTCATTCAGATTCACCAAAGTCTGGACATTTTATGAGCAGAGTTTGTTGTTGTGACTGGGGCAATATTTTGACATGTTATTTGGGACTCCTTCTGGTCTGTGAACCCTGATGAAGTGGACAGGTGTTCTATCATTTGTCCTCAGCCAACTGTGCATTTGTTCCTTGCTCCTCCTGACTCCTTTGGGGACCTGGAGGGAGCATGACAAATTGGATCTGGGAGATGGTCAACACCTTGCTTCAGAAGGGGCTAGTGGCAGCAACCTTGAGAGGCTGTGGTTTGCCCATTCCTTAAGAGACCCTCCTGAATCTCTATGTATTTGACAACTACCATCCTGACTCCAGCCTCCCCTTTCTAGAGAAGATTATTGAGACTGTGGTCAGTGTACAACTACAGACCACCTTAGAAGAAGTGCATTATCCTGACTCTTTTCAGGCATGATTCAGATCTGGGCATGGGATGCTTTTTAACATTTACATGTAACTGCTAGGGGAGTTTGTCCACCAGCCAGGGTTCAGCTATACATTGCTGTCCTGGGTTGTACTGGAGATACAGTCAATGTCTTAAGCTGGAGGCTGTAAAGGTCTAAATCCAAACAAGATGCTGTTGCTTTTTATTCAGTAAGGCTCCTTAATGTCTCTAGTGTTGTTTCAGGACAGGGTGGCACTGCCTCTAAAGAAACAGAACTGAGACTTGAGAGTCCTCCTAGACTCATGGCTATTGTTAGATGGGCAAATGAAATGGTCAGGAGAGCCTTTGACCAGCTCTGGCTGGTATGTCTGTTGCAGTCTTACTTGGAATGAGAGGAACTTGTGACAGTAACTTATGCCCTCATCGCCATTTGCCTGGAAGCAATCTGCTTTATATAGGACTGCCTTTGAAAACCACTTGGAAGCTTCCACTGTTCCACAATGCAGTGGCCCAGTTATTGGACAACACCTGCGACATGAGCATATTAAACTTATGCTTTGGGTTCTGCATTGGCTCCATATTAATTTCTGAGTGCAATTCAAAGGACTGGTTTTGACCTTTAAGGTCTACATGGCTTGGCACTAGTGTACTTGCAAGAACATCTTCTCTCCTAATTTCAACCTACCCAATTTAGATATCCCAGGAAAAATACTTGTGGACAACCCCCCCCCCCTTTGGGAATGAGGAGATAAAAGAGAGGGGAGGCTCATAAATGTGCCTTTCCTGTGGATACACCTACATGTTGGAAGTGCCTTCCTCAACATTTGACTTGCCCCCACTTCTTCACTGGCTTTGGGGAAATGAGCTGACACCATTAGACTGACTGACCACTATATGATAATCTAGTTTTGATTGCTTTTATATTCTTTTACCATGGATGTTTTACAGTATTTTACTGAAATGTTAAATCCATTGAAAGTCTTTTTTATTTTGATGGAGTATAAATCTAAGAAACAAATAAATATCTAAACCAAATGTGTCTTTTCCTGAGATTGTAAAGCAGTTTGTGACCTACATGCTTCAAAGCACCCTTTTGCCTCTGAATCAAAACTGCTGCAGGGCTGCATTGTATAAAAGGGCTAAAAAGCTGTCACATAATATTTATTGTGCCAACGAAAACACCTCTGTTGCTGTGAGCTACGTTCAGGTAATCAGTCAAACACCAATTCCTGTAACATCATTCTTTCACTTACTGCCACTGCCTCTGTCTTCACATCATCATTGCTATCTGGAGCAGTCAGTTCTACTAGAACTGGGCATACTTTGGTCTCCACATCATATCGTTCAATAAGTTCTTGTTCCAACAGAACAAGCAATGCTGCTTGGCTTGTTTTTCTCACCTATGTAAAAAAACAAAAGCAGGAAAAGGAGACTTCCATTTGATTCAATCTCCGCAGCTATGTTAGAGCTATTATTTATGAATTCTGTAATATACTTCTGAGCAATGGACTGATCCCAGTACCAAAGATTCTAGTAACTGGTTTTGTTTGTATTACTGCAACACTGAAATATTTGCTTAATGCTACAAAGCATTAATGGGGTTGAAGAGTCAAGTAACCCTTTCACACAATTTTTTAGCAGTTTCACTCTGCTATGGAGTTCAAAAGTCCTTTTGAATCCTTATCTGGAAATGGTAACTTTAATTCAAAATAAAGTTCACTTGATACTCAAAGAGAGATTTTATTATCACATTACAAAATCACAGTCTCACACAAAAACTCTTAAGGTATATAGATTTATTCACAAGCTCTTCTATGGACTAGACTGCATAAAATGGAGACAACTTTGACATCAAGACTTAGAACAAAGTAATAGCAAAGCATTTTAACCACCCAGAATATTGCATTACAGATTTCAAAGTAGTTGCTTTGGAACAAAAATACTTTATCAATACAAAAAAGGGAGAAATTGCTGAACTCAAATACATCGAAAGTTTTCAGACCATTTCAGAAGATCTCAACAAAGACAATGGGTGTTTAATCCATTATAACTGATAATTGATAAGGTACTTGTAATCTGTCTCACACATAACTTGCATCAGCATAACCACCCTGTTTTCCCCTCCCTTTCCCCCCTCATCCTTATTCTTATAAATCCTACATTTATTTAGACACTTCATGCACCTGATGAAGTGAGCCATAGCTCATGAAAGCTTATGCCTTTTAATAAAATCTGCTAGTCTGAAAAGGTGCTACCAGAATCCTTCTGATTTTCAGAATAAAAAAAGAAAAATAACAAAACAATCAAAATAACTAGGTAAAAAACATCAGCTCACAAAAAATAACGAAACCTGATGAACCCTCATTTTCTAATTAGAAAGCAATTTTACAAAGCTGTGTTAGCTCCTATGTGAAAGTAAAGCCAAAATTAATCTCCCAGTACAGTCTACACAAGTTTTTAGCTGGCTAAGGGTTGCATGGAACAGCAGAGTTCCCATGCTGGCAATGTGTAGGATATGAGTTTTTGTCCTCTCTCTTTCTCCTACACAAAACTCATTGAATAAAAAAATACATTTCTTCTATGTCATTCACATAAATCTACTTCCCTGTGCTTCCCGGCCTCTCTCCTCTCAGGATTCCCTAGTCTTTTGGAAGGAACACTTTGCTCTTCCCTGCCTTACCCCATGTTTTTCTCTTTCTATCTAAAATAAAATTCTGGAGCGTACTCCTTCATTCTTTGAATAATTTGGGGGCAGGTTCAACATCCAAAAAAGTTCTGAAAGAAATCCAGATTGTGCACAAGCCAAACACTGCTCATGTATGCCCAAATATAAAATTTACTCCTGCATTCAATGTAGCAGCAGAAAGTTTTTCTTTGCCAGGGTCCTCTCCTCCTGTAGCCTCTTAGGGCTGCAGGAAACACAGAAATGATCAAGTTATGTCATCAGAGGGGCATAGATGCAATATTTAACTCTTTTGGGAAACTTGCTGTTAGTAGCAAAATAGATGACAAGTATAACAGTTGATTAATACACTTATTTTGCTTTTAAAAACCCTGGAAATACTGGTATTTTGTCACTCAGTTTTGACAATGCATCCCTATTAAAGGTAGCTTGAGCTTGTGGGAACTGTAATTCTAAAACTTCTAGGTCTTCCTTTTTTAAAAGAAAAAAGGAACCTGTAAAAATGTATACAACAGGATAAAGAACTGCAAGTTCTGGTTGAAACAATGAAATAGCTGTGCAAAATAATGGTCTGTAGAGTTATAAACTGTATAAGATTATCAGTGAGAAACTTGACTAATCCAGTGGCTGAGTCATTTTTCCTTGATTCATCTTTAAGCAATCTCTTGCCTAGATTTCAAGTTATGAGCTTTTTAGGTATGGCTAGATAAGGTAAGGTAAGGACCTACCATATTTACACTCGAAAGCACAATGAAAAATGATGAAGCTAAATATGATGGAAAAGAATTGACATCATACAAATTGTAAATGTTAAATTTAATTCCAAACAGATAAAATATGTACATGATTTCAATAGCTTCAGAGTAATCTTACCTGATTATTCTGGTCTGCTAGATATCTCACCACAATGGGCAATAAATATTTTGAAAAGGCATAAGGGATTGACGGCCTGTTTTCTTGACAAAACATAGCAATATGAGGCACCTGTTCCATTAACTCAGCTCGTACTGTTGGCTCTATCAATAAAAGCATAAAAAAGGAAATCATATCATTTGTAAGTTGCGTGCTTATGTTCATCTGAATCTGAATTACTACTACAGTGTATTGCTAGTAAAGGGGTTATAATTAGTCACAATTTGCCTTATTTTATTTATAGCTGACAATTCATGAGCGTACAGGAAAAGTATTATTATTTTTAAAGTAGCATAATGTTTTTCCTTCTTCAAAACTCAAGCCACTCGTAAATAAAAGATTTTGGTAAACTGAAGTATAGCCAAGTTTTCCCATACGTACAAGCTCTATAAGCTCTCACTGATCCTTTGGTAGTCCTAAGATGGAAGTTAGGAAAAGAGAGATATAGAGCTAAGCCTGGGGCAGAAATTTCTCTCCATAGTGAAACCAGTTTTGAAGTATTCAGGACGAAACTAAGATTATTATTCAAACCTTTATCAGAAAAATATTCATACATATTTCATAAGTCTGGTAATAATATTTCAAAATATATTGAAATTAATCAAACACTAATTTTCATGTCAGAAAAGAGTATCAATTTTATATCCAGCAAGAATAAACAGTGGGTTACCTAGAGAAAACATTCTCTTATCATAAGAATTTTTTATGCAGCCTTCAATATCAACATTTCCAGAGCAACTTATAAATAAGATAATAAACATATGTATCAACAGGCAGCAGATAAAATAATGTAATTCAATATAATACATCAAAATGATGGTGCCAAATGAAAGGGAGGAGCTTAGCAATTTCCTCCAGAAAATATACAGAATATCACTTCCAAGAAATCTTAGTTCTGTTCCATTTGCTTCATTTCAGATAGCAGGGGAGCAAGTAGAGAAGTGTTTCTAATAACTGTCTCACTTTACAGGAGGCTTGGGTTAGAAAAGACAATCTTTTAAGTACCCAGCTTTCATTTAGGACTTTTAAGGTAAAATCTAGCATTTTATATTATACTAAGGAATGGACCATAAGCCAGTATAGCTACTTAAGTTTTGAATAATTGTGTTCTCAGCCCCCATTTTTAGTTAGTAGCCTAGTGGTCATAATTCTGAAGGTTATTCAAAACTAGCTACACTCAACGCACCACAATTATCTAACCTGGAAAACAATGTGCAGGCTATCTCTGTTCAGCAAAGTTGCAGTTAATGCATCTGGAAGAAAGAATTCTATGGCATAAAGCCTTCTTTATCATCCGTAATAATGGACCACCCCAAACTGCAAAATCTGCAAAGTACAGTGAGGACAAGTTGAATCCTACCACCAAAAGAACCTCCAACAAAAGCATCCCTGACTTATCTGGATTTAATTTTAATTTATTAACTTTCACCTAATTCATTACAGATTTCCAGTGCTAATTCAGCACTCCCACTGCCTCATTCCACTCATAAAAAAAGAAATAGATCTGTATCATAACAGTAAACTGATGACACCTCACTCCAAATAATAGGTGACATTGCTCAGCAGCTTAATATAAATGCTCACAGCTTGGACAACCCTCCCCCCCCCCAAATCTTATGGAATGTTAACGTGCCACAGTGTCAAGTATTAGTTTCCTATCACAAATCTTCTGGAATCACTCTTCCAGGGAATAAAAGAACCATCGTTTCACAGGGTGACGTACTCTACTATAGAAGGATACCACACTTCATACACTGTCAAATGGTCTAGGAGAATTAACAAGGTCACTTTTGCCCCTCTAGACATCCAAAAAAATGCCCAAGGTAACTTCTGCATTAGAATTAGTCTTGAAATCAGTAATATGAGTAATCAAATACCCAAACACGTTCTACAGGAAGAAGATACAATGGACTGACGTTTGTTACATATTTTAGAAGGGGGGGCTCTTTTCATGAGATTTCATGACTAGCTTCATCAAAGCAGCCAGAAACCTATCTGTCTTTCTACAGTGATATCCAATTCCTCTTGGCAACACCCAGTCACTTCCTCTCTATTTTGATGTAATAAGGGTTAGACACATGCACAGAGCTGACAGTTTTATTTTATCAAGCACCATGGACATAAAGAATAGAAATCATCCATTAAAACTGGATAACTGATATTCTGGTTACAGATATTATAGTGAGTGTGCAATCATTTTAATAAAAGATCTTAACCAATGCCATTACATTATTAATTCTGTGGAGTCCTTGGTGCTCTCTGAGCTTGGTTGTTTGCTTGCAGATGTTTCATTACCCAGCTAGCTACCATCATCATTGTTGGCAAATGTGGGGTTTGCTCCCTGTTTATATACAGTAGCTTGCCCTGCCAGTGTTGGTGGGGGTGTAGTTTTCTCCTTGGTAGTTCCTTGATTAGGGTATTGTTTTCTGCTTGTTTGTCTGGTATTACTCCCTGCTTACTGGGATGTTGGCTGCTAGAAAGGATGTGCTCTGGTCTTTTTGTTTCCTTCTTAGCTCTTTTATTGCCTCTTTTGAATGGTGCATAAATGTGGTTTATCTCTATGTGTCTTTTGATAGCTGATTTGTTTGAATACCAAGCTTCCAGGAATTCCCTAGTGTTTTTGGATTTAGCTTGCTCTAGGATGCTCAGTTTCCCAGTTGAAACTATGGTTGAGTCTGTCCATGTGTTGTAAAATTAAAGAGTTTTAATCGTGTCTTCTGACTGCTAGTTGGTATTCATGGATGAGCTCTTTTAGTCTTCAGCCTATCTGTCCTACATAGTGGCTGTTACAGTCCTTACATTGTATGTTGCAGATGACTCCTGTTTTTCCTTCTTGGCTACTGGGTCTTTTGGTTTACTTAAGATGTTTAGGAGGGCTTTAGTTGGTTTGTGTGCTATGGTGATGCCATGTGGTTGGAATAGTCTGTTGGTTGTTTCTGAGATTTTTTGATGTATGGTAGTGTTATCTTTTTCATAGCTTGTGTTGGTTGTGCTGTAGTCCATTGAGTAGTCAAGCACTTCTTGATAAAGTTGCATAGGCATCCATTTTGTTGGAAGATGTTGTATAGATGGTCTGTTTCCTTTTTCTGGTGTTCTGGGTTGCTGCAGTGTGTTTGTACTCATCTGAATAATGTTTATACAGCTCCTCTTGTGAGAGGTTAGGTTGTTACTTTGGTAATGGAGCACTTGGTTAGTGTCTGTTTTCCAACAGACTAGAGTTTCTAATTTACCATCATTTCCTCTGCTAATGAGGATATCCAGGAAGGGTAGTGTGCTGTTTTCTTCTTCCCCTGTGAATTTTATTCCTTTGAAGATATTGTTTCATGTGTCTTCTCTAAATACACTAAGATTGAAATACCCAGAATCATGGATCTCATCAACCTCTGCCTCACTACCTACTTTCAGTTTGATGGACAAATATACCAACAAATTAGAGGAACACCCATGGGATCAACACTTTCAGGACTCATAGCAGAGACCGTAATGCAGCGTACAGAAACTATAGCACTCCCATACATACAATCAAAAGTATGGATTTGGTATGTACCATTATAATAAACAACATTCTGAATGTGATTTTATTTGTAGCATTTCTACCCTGCATTTTAGCCAGAAGGGCTTCTAGAAAGCTCCCTGCATGGCTTCCTGATTGATAAAAAGAGACAATTCCGGCCTTTGTTAAACTTTTGTTACTCTCTCAACATCCTAGTCTTTCCCCTTACTACGCTGACCTATAAAAATTGTTCATATTACATACCTGAATCATCTGCTAGCCTGCTGACTCTTTCCAATACAGCAATACAATCTTTCTCATCATCACTCACTTCTTTCAAAGTATCCAACAAACTTCGAGCCACCATTTGCCTGGAGTATGAAAAAGGAAGCTTACTATAATTTTACCGCATATTACATTGTAAGAAATTTATATACTCCAAATTTTAAAAAAATTCAAACATTTATAGATTGCAGATCACCCTGAATTGTTTAGTAGCTGGCAATCTCACTTCTATCCTGGCCTTCTATATAGAATTCAAGTTAGTACATATTTCCTATCCTGTTTAGGCCTTCACAACAAATATGAATTTAAGCTAAGAAAGTATGGTAATTTTTTTTAAGATGTGCCTAGATGCCTTGGATTTCAACTCCTATAATTCACAGTCAACATGCCCATAAGAAACTAAAATCTAAAACTTCTGGAAGGAACCAGTCTGGGAATAGCTGTGTGTGATCTGCCAAAAGGTTCATGGCTATTACTGCATACGATCCACCTTTCTCTTCCTAAACATTTTGACTGCAGCACACCCAAGCCAGAATGATGTATTGGTTAAGGTGTGCTAGGGGCTGGGAGACCCAGGTTCTAGTCTACCCTCAGCAATAGGAGCTCACTGGATTACTTTAGGTTAGTCACCTCTCTCAGCCCAACCCAATTCACAAGGCTGTTGTTCTGGGAAAAGGATACACTAGGTATGATGCCTTGAGATTGTGAATGAAAAGGTGGGATATAAATTTAAGAAATAGATAGATAGATAGATAGATAGATAGATAGATAGATAGATAGATAGATAGATAGATAGATAAGGTCTGCTACTAACACTATTACAACTGATCTGAATGAAGTAAAATATGTAGCATTATAACACCACAACAAAGCAGAGAAAATACTAGCACATTCTTCTGCCTACGAACATTACATACAAAAGCGTATAGAACCTTCAACTCAGAATTCATTACAGTAATTAAGATTATTTTTATCATATGTGCATATTTCAGTATCAGATAGACTTATCTTTGTAAACAGCTATGAACACTGCAGTTCCCCTTCTTTAACTACAGACAGTCCTCAACTTATGACCACAATAGGGACTGGAAAATTCATTGTTAAGTGGTGCAACCGTTAAGCAAGGCATTACATGACTGCACCCAATTTTACAACCTTTTTTGCCACGGTCGTTAAATGAATCACACTGTCATTAAGCAAATCACGTAGTTCCCTATTGACTGTGCTTGTTGAAAACCAGCTGGGAAGGTTGCAAATGGGGATCATGTGACCCCCAGGACGCTGCAACCGCTGTAAAGCACCTGAAGTTTGATCACATGACCACGGGGATGCTGCAATGGTCATAAGTGCAAGGACTGGTTGTAAATCACTTTTTTCAGCACTATCATAACTTCAAACAGTCACTAAACAAAAGGTCGTAAGTCAAGGACTACCTGTATGTATTTTAAAAAGTAAGCTACTTCAAACATTTAGTTTTTATGTGACCATAGTAAGAGATTCTAATATATATATTTTTATAAAATATTATAACAGCCCTTTAAAAGGGCATGCAATCCACAAAATAGAAAAAGGTAGATTTGAGTATATATTTAATTTTCAGAATGATATAAAGAAAGATTAAATGTTGTCTTATACTGACACACACACATACACATAAATTTTAAATGGTGCAATAAAATATTTACTCTATTCCTTAGGCTATATACCATACCTATTAAAAATATTCTCGCTTGCAGCGTACTTGTCCAATCTTCCCAAAGGTGTCAACATTTCATCTTGTGAGACAAAGTCCAGGGCTGAAGGTATAATAATCACATCAGATTCTGAGCTGTAGTCATCCACACCAACTATCAGAGACATCAGAAATATTTCTTATAATCATATTTCTATATTTTAAAACAGATGGATACGTAAAACCTTATGCAACAATATTTCTTAAAACCCAACCTACTTTCACAATGGTTTCCCTTTCAAAAGAGGTTTTTGTGCAATGCTGCAATGACTTTTGAAATTTACACTTAGATTTGCATTTGCCAGGAAAACAAATATGCTAATTTATTTCACCAAATAAATTACTTTTTAAATGGAAGGATCCTTCTATTTTATATACACTGAGAACACAATAAAGGAGTCAGAGAAAAAAAAATTCTGTCTTCTTTTTGGAGGGGGAATTATTACATTCAAGTTCATTTTCCTTTCATGTAAATACTGCACTTCATTCTAAAAAAAGGTTTTCCAATATCTCAAATTTCAAATACTTTGCAAAGTTACAGAAATCATATAACCTTTCCATAAGGAAATATAAAATAAAAGCTAACTTTCAAAAGTCTCTTTAGTAAAATTACAGTCTGTTTATAGTTCATGTCATACTGAATTGAAAAATCTGTAATGTCAATCTCTGTACATAAATATCTAAGAGTTGCTAGACTGGTAGAAGATTCCAAAGGCTGAATTTCAGCTTCACATTTAAACCAAAGCACTGCTTATATGCAAACTATTTTTTTTTAAAAGACTTATTTTATACATGAAAAATCCTTGAGGAAATCTATGAAAGTATCAGCTATTGTGAAGCTCCATGCTTTACATAATAGATGTCATTGCTGTAGATATATTGGTGTTCTATAGGAAATGTGTAAAACAAAGACAATATACCAATATTTTTAAAAGCATCCTTTCAAACATGGCCAAAAATTCCAAAATGTCCAGGGTTCACATTTTCAGTATGTTGTGCGAAAACATTAGCATAATATCAGTGAATCCGCTGTAAAAATGCATGCTATAAAATATGAAAATATAAAATATAACATAAACCCCACTAAGAACACCAAATATCCACGTGAAACCAGTTTTATCAACATGGAATAATTAATTTAATCAATTTCTTAGAAATATTTTAAGGCTTATGGTCTTTCAAAGGAATCTCAAGGAATAAAATAATAAAAATAATAAAATCACATGAACTATAAGCAGTTAATAAAAGGACAAGATACGAAGTGGGTTTTTAAAAATCTTATGCAGAAATATTTCTTAGAATCCATTTAGCTGAACAATAATAAAATCATTTCATATTAAAAAAATTCCAAATTGCCAATATCAGCTGGGTTAAACTTTTAATGTTAAAAGAAGACCCCAAAAGGCTCTTTGGGTTTATTTAAAATTCTAATTTGGGGTTTATTTAAATTGTGATTATCCATCTGGAAAATGGTTAAGATTAAATTGATATTTCATTTATAGTGTTCCAATTATATAATAATGAAATATCAACTCTACACACTGTGACAGGATTCACACACTCTACTAAGTCAAAGCCAAATAAACTATATTATGACCCAGGCAATTATGATTTATTAAAAACATACTTAAAAGAAACCATATCATAAGTATATGTTGAACCAAGCATAATACTCTTGACCAAAAATATATAATCAAGAATAAACTTGGAAGCTTTGTCGGAAAATGAGAAAAAAATAAAGTGTTCAGTGTTAAGCTGTACTAGGAGACTCAACAGCCAGTTGTACTGGCTTCAAGTGATAGGTCCTGATGTCTAACATGTGAGGAGGGTTGACAATACAATAGTTAAAGAAGTGAGAGTGGTGCAAGGCAGAAGCTAAAGAGAAATAGACAAAGCAATGTGAGATAAATGGGGAACACAGGATCAGAGCAGCACAGAAGCTGAATAACTTAGGGGGGCAAATTTTGGGTAAGTGAGCAGATACTGTACAGTTATAACGGAAGCTGGCAGAAACAAAGCATAAGATTATCAGAGCAAGGACCAGAATTTTACTGAGAAATCAAAGGCATTTTATACCACTGTGTAAAGGTCCAACTAGCAAACTGAACATGAGAAGCAAAAATAATAATAATGAGAGATTAGAACAAGCTGATTAGCAACATCTTCACCATTGGAGCAGAAGTAAGTAGCTCTTTCTGTCTTAAGTATACATTATTTGAGTTTTAAGCAGCAGTAAGATGTTCAAGGAAAATGCAATACATGGGGGGGAAGGCCTGAATCACAGAGGCAGAGTAAATCAGACTTCACTATATACTGTAAGTGGTAAAGAAAATGACAGTATCTGATAGTTAAGCTAGAAAAGAAGTATAAACTCAGACTGCCCTTAGATCAAGGCTACATTCAGTCTAAGCCACTCATACTACAGAATTTAATTCACCTCTTGCAAAAATTAACAGAATTATCCACAAAATCTTCTAGAGAAAAACTGAATTGGGCATCATAGCATATATGATATGCATTTCATATTTTATTATTTAATCAGAAACATTGCTTTTTTCTGTGCGAACCTGCCACAGCCACTAAAAACACCGCTCAAAAATCATGGCCCTGCCAGGATTTCCTGGACATGTGTGTATGCGCACACAAGACAGTACTACTGCACCTTCACAACAGACCCAAAGAGGGACTGTTTGTAAGCAAAGGGCCTCATCAAATAGGCTGCACAGTGCTACTGTGTAATCCTTAATGCAGTGTGTAAAAAGCATAAAGTCTTTGCTCGTTATATAAAAAGAAATGTCTTACTGGATCAGATCAAAAGCCTTTTTGGTCCTGCATTCTGTTTCCCACAGTGGCTAACAGATATGAGTGGAGTCTATAAGCATGACAGCAGCAGTCCTCTCTTCCTATTTCCTGGAATCAGGTTATGGAAGACCTACAATTTCTAATACTGTATACAGGCACTGATAGCCTTATCTCCATACAGATGTATATTTATACTATTCTCTCTCAAAGCCCAGAAAAGAAGGAAGAAATAGTAAGCAAAATAAATTAAAGGCATGACATGAGAGAAAAAGAAATATAAGTTTACACAGAGTAAACAGCTGTGGTCCTCATTGCAAGGATACCATTCCTCATTTCTACCACATCAATACATCAATTCATACATTTCTCCATGAGTATGTCCAATCCCTTTCAAAGCATAAACTGATGGCTGAGATCACATATTCAGGAAACCAATTCCATAAGTACGTGCTATGTGAAGCATTATTTCTCCTTGTCAGTTATGAATATCCCACCATTCAATAACTCAGTTTCTAGAATGAGAAAAAAATTGTCCATAACTGTGTAACTATCATATTCCCACTTAATCTTCCTGAGCTAAAAAGCCCAAACACTGCCAGCTTCGCTTCCAACAATGAGCCAGAATTCTGAACTACAAGTTAATTAGCAGTGTGCTACTGCATACTGTCAGTGCTTCTTGCCAGTGGACAGCAATCTATGGGGGCTTTTTGCTGCATCAGATAACCCAGCAACTCTGGCAAAGAACAAATCAAGGTAATGAGTTTTAAAGAATTCTGACGTCATTCCAACTGAAGTTTGCCACTGTAATCTAAGTTTATTGTATAGAGAAGCAGTTCCAGTATTGGATCATTTTATTTGAATTCTTCCACACTGGTTCCTACTCTACAATATAATAGAGAGGGGATCAACATTGTACAGAGCATTCCAAGTGCAGTCACACCACAATTGTTAAACATAAGGATACGGTTTACTTTCACTCTTCCCAAAAATGGCATTTGCTTTTACAGCTGTCACACATTATGCCATCATTTTCACTAAGTAGGAATCCCAAGGTTTCTTTCCAAATCTAGTTATATGTAAAATTAGGGTTATTTGTTTTGATGTGCATTATTTTAAAACTGAGGGTTACATCCAACAGTAAGCAAGCATATTTGCACAGTGGAGCTTTCTGTTGCTGTCTGGGACAGGTGTAGAGGGCTATTAAGAATCCATTCTACTGGAGGAACATCACCCATTAACAGAATGACACTGCTTGTTACACCCACTGAGCAGTGTTTGCGATTCTGTTGACCAATTATCTCAGTTCTGAGAGATTCTTCAGAATTCTTCACAATCCCTTTTTTGTTTTCTAAGTTAATGCCTAAGGCCTTTACCGGATCACTAGTAATGACTGAGCTATACCCTTGACTGGTCCATCCTGTTAATATAGAAGGAAAATTTGCATTACTAGGAAATTTTCCTTTTTGAAACTTTCCAGAGCTTCCATGTTTCTGCTTCTTAAAAACTAATGAATATATACCCAGGATATATTACTGAGTCACAATGTTTTAAAACAGGTATTTTTAAAAAGTTAGGTCTTCTTTGAGTCAACCTGATTCCTGGTGAAACCATCTATGCTTTTTCTTGGCAACAATATGGGCTATTTCTTTGAGAAGTGATTTGCA
This sequence comes from Python bivittatus, assembly GCF_059951505.1. NCBI lineage: Eukaryota > Metazoa > Chordata > Lepidosauria > Squamata > Pythonidae > Python > Python bivittatus. Next base: position 31,503,988 of record NW_028277113.1, on the reverse strand, counting down.
ATTGCCTTTTTCCCAGTCTATTTTATAAAGATGTGGATTCTGGGTGGTCTTCTATTGAAGCACTAAGTAGGTCCCATTCTGCTTAGCCTTTTCAAGATCATACCAGATTAACCAGGCGCTACCAGCTTCTGTGATTTTAAAGTGTTTCCAAGAAAATTAATGAAAACAAATCCTAAATAAAACTTTGAATTTCTTTAACTTTATATTTTAAATTACAGGAAATCCTCATTTCATTTAAGTTTGTATTTCAATCTAGTCATTTTGGGCTAAATAAAAGACCTTTTCAGATATTAATGCTGCATGTAAAATTAATGACTTAACTTTAGTTTATTAAAAATAAATGAAGTTAACTAAGTCAGTTCACTTTTAACTCATGGTAACAGAAATTAACTTACATCAGTGAGTGGTACATCATTATGTTTTAAACATGAGGCCATAAAGCTATGTTTACATGATTCTTTGAGATTTACAGATTCTTTGAGATTTATATCTATAGAGAATATATGAGAAAACCTGGCATCAGCTTCTCAGTTTCTACATATTAAATCACAACTAAAACTAAGAAATATTCTATGGAAGTGAACATACTGCTCTGTGTTTATTTGTTAGTATCTCCCACATCATTCTACACCTTTTATCAAAAGTGTAAATTTGTATTTGTTTTTCTACATAACTTCCTATAAAAATGTTGAGCCAAGAAACAAGAAACTAAAACATTCCAAGAATTATATGACCATTAGTGCCATAACAAATTCTGTTTTTACAGACTGTACCATTTCACTTGAAATCTGGCCCAATTTCTCCAGTGCCTTTATTATAAAATCCTGAATATATGTGCAATATTTTTCCACATTTTTCTGCATGCCTCTAAACTTCAGCCTATGGGTGTAGTCCAGCACATTGTACAATACAGTACAGTATACAATGAGCACAGTATATCGTTCTCTAGATGTGTGTGTTTATTTAATGTGTTCTCCTCTCCCCTGTCATTTCAGGATAGGAGAACAAAAAGAGAAATTAGAGAATACTAATTAAATTATCTTTACGCTTTCTACAAGATCTTCCATATCAATATCAGTTCTACTAAATCTGAATAGTTGCCTTATAGAATTTTTAAACATTTTTGAAAATTCAATTACAGACATAACAGTCTTGCAAAGTACCTGCTATTTTCAAAATAGTGGTTGATTCTAATTCTTTCAGATATATGCCATCAGTGGGATCCAGTTCAGCCATTTTGATTACACTACCGATCTAGCAAGGATTCTCTTAATACAGTCTTCTTGCAAGAGGAGTAATTGTAGCAAGTCAGAAAAAGCAATTCCGTTATTGCATTCTTTTTGAGTGAACAATGGGAAGATGAAATTCCCAATATCAACTCTTTTCATACAGATAATTATTCCAGTTGTCTCCACATGCTTTCTTATTTATACTTCAGCTCTATAGCATAAATGAAAATCAGCTTTTTGTTACTGACTTACCTCACAATGGGACCCTGATGCAAGATATAGGACTTCCTTGCATTATCATAAATTACTAATAGTCTTCCACATCTATGTTTATAAAGATTTATAAAATATTTAAGTCTGCTTTGAAGCAAAAGAGAACACACAAATAAAGTACTTCTTTTAAGAAAAATGATCATTTCATAAAATTATCATTGTTTTGAAAGTTACGATACCAATCTGACTGAACCTATCAAAAGTTAAGTAACTTTTCAAGGGACTTTTCACAGAGCTGTAAACATTAACACAGTAATTCAGGCATATTTTAATTAGCATGTTATTTTTCAGTATTTTTTTCAGGTTTGGGGCTTATTTATATACCTAATTTAAACTACTATTTTTCTGTTCAAATATTTCAGTTTAATGCTCTGAAAACAGGAACAGCTTTTGAGATATTTATATAGTAGAACATATTACACTGTATAGATTTAAGGTTATTAAGTAGATGTGATAAACCTGATGCAAATTCATTTTAAAAACTCATATTTTGTTTTAATCCAAAATCTAGTGTTGATCTCTTATGGACTATTATCTTGATTTATCTTTAATAGATATTGAATGATTTAATTAAAGTCTTTTCAAGCTTATTTATGTAAATAGCTGAAGTACTGAAAATTTCTCCAATTTTCACACCACTATGTTAAATAGTAATTATTTCATGACAATGAATCATAATTTTTATAGTGATGAAAACATGAAATAAAGTAAGCAAGAAGTATAGTGTGTCTTTTACTGCATGGTTTCTAATTACAGTTTTGGGAAAAACCATACATAAAATGCTGAGATTATATTACCTTGCTGCAATGTCTCTGAAGGCCTTATCTACATTCATCTTTGCATATGTTCCATCATGATGTGGTTCTAAGCTTTCTGGAAAAATCTAGCTGAGTACTGCTAGAGATATATTGCTGAATTAGACTGAACTTTTGGACTACAGATGGATCAGCTTTAAAATTGGAAGTCATTCAAGAGGTAGCATAGCTATTTACATAAATAAGCTTGAAAAGACTTTAATTAAATCATTCAATATCTATTAAAGATAAATCAAGATAATAGTCCATAAGAGATCAACACTAGATTTTGGATTAAAACAAAATATGAGTTTTATGACTATAGGGAAAATGCTAAACAAGGATTTTAACAATTAGTTAGACAAGGTTAGCTATTTAAAAAGTTTTTAATATAAAAAATGTATTTTCTAGTTGTAGTTTCCAAATCCAAATATTCTTTCAGAGGATAGCTATGTTTTCAGCATTTGAGTATTGGCAAGTGAGTGCAACACATCTACCACAGTTTGACATACTATTACATTCAAAATGCCAATTCTATTAACCTTGAAATTCAACTATTCAATTCAGCTGCAGGAGTCTAGCATATTTCTTTTTAATGTGTTCCTTAATGATGAACGAACTGTATGCTTCCAACCTACCAACCGCTAATAATTTGGACTGAAAACACAGTAAGCAATTTTAGAATGGTCCAAGATAGACAATATAATTGTCAGAATGCAAACTACACAACTACATATAGTACATAAGTATGTATAACCTATTTACAGATAAGTTAATCTCTTTCCTGTCTTTATAACTACTATAAAAAATCAGGCACTTTGTAAATACAATCCAGCTATTTATCTGACAAATGCTAAAATCATCTGAATGATCAGTAAAGTTAATAAAATTAATGTACTTTGTCTCTGTAAAAAATGCAATACTGGAAAACATGACCTACCATTTTAATGTTCCAGTGGTTCCAGAACCACAAGGGCAAATGCATTCATTAAAAAGAGTACCCTGTAAAATGCTAATATTTTGACACAGTTGAAGTGGTAAGGTAGCAGACTGGTTCCCAGCAGAGGTCAGCTTTCAAAATTTAAAGTTTTTGTATATTCTGCCTAAATTAGACATTCTGCATCCAAAATATGTTGCCTCAGATTCTCTCTAGTGCTCTCATAGCCCACGCGTAGTAAAAATTCTGGTAAAAGGCCATATGACAGCAGTTTCCTTAGAATGGCTGTTATCTAGCTTGTCTGAAAATTACTGGCAAATTACTGGCAAATAAAGCCAGCCAAACTAGGAAACCAGCGTTAATGAAAACCAAAGTGCCCTTGATAATCCTGATTATTAATGGAGGAATAGCAGGTGGAAAGAGGGCCCTCATAAATTTGAATATGACAAACTAGAATATAAGTCCAATTAGATACCATACAGAAATTGGGCCACTGTTTTTGCCTGAAATGATTTTACAGTACAAAGTCCCAAATGAAAAAGTTAAGAATAGCTGAGTCTTCTTCCTTCCTGAGGTATGAAATGCCACACTTAGGAACACAAAAAGTTTGTGTCCTGGAGAAAAATATATACTGTACATATACTATGTTATTTCATATATACCCTTTTCCAAATCTAGTAACACAATTGAGTAACTTAATATTTTTCTTTATATGCAACATCTCAGTATAAATCCTGAACTGTATTTATCTGCTAAATATTTTTGAAACACAGTGATTGTGGAAAAGAACAAAAAAATTAAGATTGGGATGCGTGTATTCAAAGTGGAAGCCAAAAGAACTAAACTGTGAATTGAGATAAATTTTCAGACTTGCAGTACTTAGTGCCTAACAACCTATACACTCTCTTCTTACATATTGATGTTAAGAGTATTGTACACATTACAAGAATCTGAATCTATTGCAAGAATTTTGCACTCTTTACTTAAACATATCTCAACAAAGTTAACTCTTAAGAAATTTCTTTTGCTATTAATCATATATAGCAGCATCCAGTTGCTTGCTAAATAATAAAAACAGCTCTTTTTCCTGTTCCATGGAACTTGGATAATGAAAATCTATGGGGTGTGTAGGATGTGCATATAGATATCTATATGCACACATGTATATGTATCAATGCAGCTACACATCTATATACATAAAACTAAACTGCCTTATGCAAACATAAGAATTTGCATTAATTTAGAATATGAGTGACTATTATTTGTACCCCACAAAACTTTCTTCTATGAAATAAAATACAAAATATATTGCAAAAGAAATATTTATGAATGCAGTTTTTCTTTACTACTACAGTCTAACCTATTACTTTCATTTACTCAGATGCTTTTCAAATCATAATAAAACAATTTTCTTTTCCACTTCTTGTGGAAGTGGTTTTGCTAAATTGTAATAAATTTTATTTTGTCCTCTCCATTTTCTCACAAAAATATTATTTGTCTGCTTAAAACACAGAGAACAGTTCAAAACTATTTGATACATTCACTTATGATCTTATTCTCTTAGTGTTTATTACTTACCCCTTCCTTAGATTGAGGGCTAATTTCAGCTATTTTATGGCTCAGGGTTTTATGTTCTTAGATGCTTTTTGTTTTGCACTTTTTCTGTTTTGTATAGTTTTACACTATAGTTTAGCTTATGCTTCTAACACATTCTGTACTGGGTCTCACCCTACTGCAGTCCTAAGTTTAGTCTTATTTTTGTACGTTGTTGGTCTTGGAGCACACCAATAACATTTTAATTTGATCTCATTTTCATCAGCTTCTGCAGATACAATGTTTCCAAATTTGCTCCCCAGTCTACCACAATAAATTTCTGGAGTCCACAAATGTGTGTGTGTGTGCACATGTGCACGCTGGGAATCAAGAATGTGATCCATCATTAGAATGACTCCTTGGGATATATCCCAAAATATATCTGCCTAGGGTTATAATTTTAGTGGCCTCGCCAAAGAAAAATATTTTTAAAACAGCCACTTTAAAAATGGAATTTTTTTTTTTTTTTTGTCTGCGCTCATTGCTGACCCTGCAGTGACTGCTTGGACGAGTCCTTGCAGTTTTCAAGGCAATTGTTTCGGAAGTGGTTTGCCAGAGCCTCCTTCCTAGGGCAGAGCCCAGCTGGTGAGCGCAGGAGGCGGGGTTTCCGTTGCTTCGCGCCCTTTTCAGGCGCGCGCAGTTTTTCGCGCTTACTGGCAACTGCTCCCAACTCCTTTTTGCAAGGTGCCGCCAGCATTTTTCCTCCCACCGGAGTGAGAGTACCCATTTGTCTACTCACGTGAGTTTTCGACCTGTTGGGTTGACAGGAACCGGGGAGGAAACAGGAGCTCACCCTGTTTAACGCGAAGGCTGGACTTGAACCGCTGAAGCGTAGACCATTTCTGGCCGGCAACTTTCAGCGTCATTAAGCCGCTGCGCCACCGCATCCCCCCAAAATGGAATAGTATGACATAAATATTAAGTCTGAAACTCAACTATTTAAGCAGTCAGAAAAACTTCCTAGAGTAAATTGTTGTATGCTGCCCAGTCACTTCAGTGAGATGGGAGGCTATATAAATTTGCTTAATAAATATAAATAAATAAATAATCAGGGCCTTTTAAAATTGTATAATAAGACTGAAGCATAAACTTTTCCTTGTCCCACTTAGTACGGGAAAATACATAAAAACATCCTTTCTTCCATATATGAGCTGAACAACTACAGAACAAGTGACTTCTACAGAGAAACATCCTTGGAAGAAATAAGTAATTTAATTTTATTGCTACAAGCAATAAATGTAGATGGTAAGAAAACCAGCAGGCTCCTGGAATCCTCATTAGATAACTAAAAGGGTGTCTTGATTTTTTTTTCTAGGTCACCTAGAAAGATTACCTATCACTTTGAAGCTGTATCTATGAATTAAAATGTGCAAGTTAAGGATGATTAAATATTATGTAACAGATTTACAGGACAGGAAGGCCTGGCGCGATATGGTTCATGGGGTCACGAAGAGTCGGACACGACTTAACGACTGAACAGCAGCAGATTTACATCTTAGCCTCTCCAAAACTGCTATCAAACAAAGTATTACCTGTTTTAGTAAAAGCTTCTACATAAACTTTATGTTTTTTGTCATGGATTTGTAAACATAAACCTAAGGTATCAGAGGACTATAATTTATTATTTATGTAGTTTAATGGTAAAATATTGAATTCTAGGCTAAAAATATCCACCAACCAGTCTATTCTTGGAGATCAACTTATAACATGCAATTCAATTTGCTGGCATTATCAGCACCTCATTTATGGCCAGGTTAAGGTCCTACCTCTATTCATACAGCTACTGAGTACAGATTAGGTATTTTGATTATCTTTTCCTTGAATAGAGGGCCAAGACAGCTGCATTACTCCAGGAACACACAGGGTACAATGTTCAGGATAAAACATGTAATGAGAAATAAAGCGTTCTCAGTTGAAGAACTTTGGCACAAAGAGGACTCTTACAGGAAATGAAGCTAATATAGAATTCAAACACGTCAAACACTCATTGAAAGATTCTCCTCTTTGATAAAATTTTCCCACTGTAACCCTAATAATCAAGAAAGTAAAGGCATGAAAGCTCTTACGACAAATGCCACTTTCATGGGTTAGCAAAAGGAAGAGAGAAAACAACCCAGTGAATATTAATGTGAACTCAGCTGTACAAGATGAATGCTAAAACATTTTGTTTACAATTAGGAAGCAACTTTCCCCTAAAATTGCCCTTACAAATTAGAAACTTTGCAAGATAACTTCTGTTTTACACACGAATTCAGTCTAAGAGTTAATGGCCAGGAAATGCTTACATACAATGTATGTCTCCAGGCAGATGACATTGGAGTCGCTCAAAAAAGATTTTATAAAGAATAATATCAAATTGTTTCATATCCTTGTTGGTGATAGATAGATATAAAGATACAATCACTTTCTAATTTTTTCACTCTTATTACTTATTGTTCACTTTTCCATTACATCAGGGATCTCCAACAAGGTGCCTATGGAAGGCAATACGCTCTATCTATCTTTGCCAAGCCCTGCACTTGTCATCCATTAACAAAAAATAAAGAAAACTGATGTGCTACACAGCAAATCACTGTATTCCACATTTCCATATCCAAGAATCCTTTGCATTCCCTATAGGCAATCTTAGAAGGGAAAAAATGTTAAGTCCCTACAACTTCTACTTTTTTTAATAAATGTCCACACTTGCCCAGAAAAAGATACAGGCAAACTGGGGTGATTGTAATGAGTATTGGATGAACTACACAGGGTATCATAAAGCCATCTTGCTGTTTTGACTTCTGAGATTTCATATTTGATTAGCCAGATTCAAAATGGTAGACAGCGTATCAATTGACAAACCTTCCCACATGGCAGTCAATTTTTTTAGCTTCCGTATCAAATTGACACAAAAAGTTTGGGCCTCTACAGGATAATGTAATTTACAGATCTCCCAAACCTGACTGAGGATAATAATAATGATAATCATCATCATCATCACTTCAGATGTGTTGTATTGTGACTCCCAGAATTGCCTACCAGCATGATAGCTCAGAATTATATGAGCTGTAGTCCAATGTATCATGAAAATAGCAGGGTGGGAAGGCTACAATCAAAGTTGCTGCATGCACTGTTAGCACATTTGCCTCTTTTTAAAAGACACACTTTACCAGGTATTAGCAGAATATACCGAATTACAGACAGTGGAAATACAATCTATTCCAAACACAAATAGGTATACAGGTAGTCCCCAGTTTAAGAATGAGTTCTATTCCCAAGTCTGTCCTTAAGTCAAATTTGTATGTAAGCCAGAACAGTATTATTGTATAATACTGTATAAGTAGCATTGTGTAATAAACTCGAACCATTGTGTATTCAACTCAAATCATTGTGTATTTAACTTGAATTTTGCTACAATAGACTCCATTCTTAATTATGGGTCATCCTTAAACCTGGCGATCTTAACCCAGGAACTACCTGTACTTATTTTTAGGTAAATATATCTCTTGTATAAATTATAATAGTTATTCCAATTGGCAGCAAGTCTCAGAGAGAGATCACTTCTGCCTCCTAGCTAGCCGCAGACCCATCACCAAATTTGTTTAAAATTGAAATTAACTTGCATTTTGTCTAATGCAGACAGAACAAAATATAATACAATGCAATACAATGCTATTTGTACTGTTGGACTTCCCCTTCCTACCCTCCCTGTACAGCTCCTGCTTTGCACCCACCCCAAATCTGTTACCAAGGTTCCTGTATCTCTCCAGAGTAGTTTTTGGGGACATGAAGAATCACTTCTGTCCTGGTGTGGTAGAAGCAGCTATTCTATCCAGAAGACTGTTTAGCTGAATATTATTCAAGGTCAAAGACACTGCCACATTTAAAAAAATATTTACAGAAAGTCAAACATTCCTCACTGCATCAAGTTGCCCAAAAATGAATACAGACAACCTCAGTCAATGGATAAATTAAACATGCAAACATTACAACCAGAAAGAAAATCAATTCCTGTATTTCCATATTAAACCAACTTCAGTGGCAGAAAATAAACAACTTCCTTCAAAGAGATATTTAAACCTTATTTATCTCCTAATAGTAAGATACCATTGTTAAACTTGGAAGCACCACATGACCTAAATTCACATTCATCTAAAGACTAGCAGCCATGCTACTAACACAACCAACCCATCCAATTCATAGCGTTCCCCATTTTCAGTTCATGGCCTCCAGGGAAGCCAAGAAAGTAAAGACACCCACAGATAACTTTGGAAGCCATACACCTAAATGCCTGCAAATGGGGAAACCAGCCAGGACAGCTGAGCATAGCTACTTCCTCCCACAATGCAACTTGGGCCGCCCCACGATTTCCAACCCTTCATTCACGGAAGCAAAATCAAAGAGGTCTAGGCGCGCGCCATCCTCCTCTGCCCCTCCCGTATTTCATCCAAGGCACAAACCGCGCTTGAAAAGGGATGGGTTCCCTCTCCCCATTTCATTCAAGCCTCGGGGTACCCTGAGTTTCCGGGTGAGAAGGAAGTGGGACCGCCCCCGGCCCTCCCTAGTTAGCAGCAGGGCTGGGAGGGCGCTTCCATGTGCAAGGGGGAAGGAGAAGGGAGGTGGCTGCTATTGCTGCTGCTGCTGGGGATACTCACATCCGTCTATCTCCTCCTGAAGGTCCTCCTGGAGCAGCGACAGATCTGGGCAGGCGGATTAAGACAAAACAAAAGACAACGTGAATTCTCGCCGAGGGACTCCGCGCGGCGCCCTCCCCCCCCGCCTCAGTACGAGCTCCTTTCGCACCCCAGGCACACCTCACCCTCGCCCCCTCCTCACATTCACACTCCGAGGGAAGAGAGACGGAAGGGGGACGCCTCCCTCTGCCAACAAATCCCACAAGCCCTTCCTACCTCACTGTCACAGAGAAATGCGAGTGATCCGCGCACACGCTGATTTTTTTGAGGGGAAAAAAGAACCCTCACAAACCTCTTTCACCATAGTTGCTCCCGCACAGGCGCACACTCATGCACACGGGCGGAGAGGACCAGATACCCCACCCAAATCGGGGAGTTGCCCGGGGTCTCTTTAAGGCGTGCTGCCTTTCCTTTTGGGACTTATTTGTTTTGAGGGAGGGGGCTCTCGCGCCGGGACGATGGGGGGGGGTGGAAGGGAGGTGCTACCTACCCGCCATGTTCCTGCAAACCTCCCCGCCCGGTTCCAGGGGCTACATTTAACCGCAATGGCACCAAGAAGCGAGGGCTGAGGGAAGGGACGGCTGGCTTGAGGCCTTTGGGCCCAGGCGCGTTTCCAGGCGTCCCCGGGAGAGTCTCACACCGAGCGAGCGAGCGAGCCAGAGAGGGAGGGGTCTGAGTCGGACACAAACGGCTGCCCCCGCCTCCGCCAGGGAGGGAAAGCAGGCGAGCCTGAAACAGACAAGCCGAGCAGCTCTGCTTTTCACCTCTCCTCCTCCGACTGACTCACCGCAGCCTCGAGAGTCGCCTCGGCCGGGCGCAGACCTGGAAGAGCGGTTTGGCCCGGCCGGACTGGCCCAGCCGGAATCGGTAATGAGGAATGAATGGCTTTAGCTCGCTCGAAAAAAGCCACATGGCACGTTGGCGCGCCCCTCCCGGGGTCCAGTTGAGTCCTGGGATGGCTTCGGACCCGACCTTGCCTCCCGCCGACCCCCCCCCTTCAAATTGGCTGAAAGACCTGAAATTTGAGATGTTTGTATCTCCGCCCTGATGGGCAGTGGCACCGTTTCATAGTTACGCCCGAAGGTTGTTAGCTAGGTGTCCTTTACATGCTTTCTCTTTCTTGGATCAGACACTCTCGTCTTTCCTCCCTTGGTGAGCGGATGTTCTTGTGGCATTGTCCGGGCTGTCACTGGCTTCCTCTTTCTCTTGCTGGATACCCTTCACCCCTATCTAGGCTACCTTAGCAGCTTTTCATTATTTTGTACTATTTTCCTATGTAGAGTATTCTGCATTAAAGTTAACCAATAATAAATTGGAATGATAAAACTGAACTCACTATTTTAACTGTAGATGACCCCATTGGTTTATAAGATGGCAAATGGAGCTATTGATGTCTGGCACAGCAATAAATAGATTAAACCATTATGATGTCATTCTGTGAAGAACCACCTTCCAGAATTGGTGTCACAATGCAGCAAATGCATGCTTTAGCTTATGATTTCTTGGCAATTAAAAAAATTGTAGAAAAAAAATTAATCTGAAACTATAGTTTGGAATACAAACTACTGTATGAAGGAAACACCCCCTAATAATAGGAATCCTTAGACCCATATACAAGCACACTGAAATTTCAGAGAAAATGGCATTTTGACAGGAAAAAAATAGCTAGCATAGTCTAGTAGCTAAAAATATCGTCAGAGATAGAAGATCCCTGGTTCAAATCTTAAAGGACTAAAGCATTCAGGCACTGTTAGATGGCCACATTAAAGTGCTATTTCTCTGTCCTTGAACTGCAGAAAAAGTAGGCTGGCATAAAATTTGCTGCTTTAATTGCTGAACTCTGTTCTGCCACAATAATGAGCTGGTACCTATTGCTGTCCTTACTGTGGCAGAATGCTTTAAGGAAAAGACTTGGTGGATTCCCCTACTGTGCATCACCTTCCAACAAGAAAACAACCACCAATCACTCTGGCTAATGTGAGGTGGGGCAGGGTTGGATTAGTGTAGTCAGGTGCCTGGAATAGCATGCTTAACTACCTATCAGGTTGCCCAATTAATAGTGCTCTGTGCCTGTAATCTGTCAGGTTATTTCTCAACACAAGTCTGGCATTCTTATGAAACAGCTAAACCTGTGTCCAAAAATAGCTGGCAGACAAGTTGCAGGCAGCTTGTTGGGAGTTGGGAGGGGGTAGGCAGGAGAAAGCGATTGATAATGAGCAAGCTCCATCCTTTGGTAGTGCTGCAAGGGCATGCCATTGTTGGCAATGAGCAACACCAGGAAGTAGACCAAAGTTATAAAAATAGTAAAAAGTACAGTCATACATATGCAGCAGAAAAGGTCTAATGCACCCTGTAGTGGCAGAACCAGCTGCAGACAGCTGGTAGAATCTGGCTGTCTCTTCCAGTTTATATCAACTTTTGCAGCACAGGACTAGCCCTTTCTTAAGAAAGCACTACTTTTTTTAAACAGATCTAGTTCTTTTTCAACAGGGCAGGAAACCCTTATTTAAAAAACAGGTGTAGCTCTCTTTAAAAAAACTAAACCTATATTTATAAGGAGGCTGTATTATCTGATAAGTGTGCCAGAAAGGGCCTGGAAGGCATCACTTGGGTAAATGCCTCTGTGGAAGCCACATACCTGTTCTCCCCCGTAGCCCATGCCAAAATGGCCATGGAAGGTAATTCCCAGAGACAGAATGGAGGGGATGTGCCTTCATAAGCTTAAATTGGCCAGTAGGAGCTGGGCAGACCCTACCTCTGACTACATCAGCAACCACATCATCAATGAAGATTTGCCATTTTCCCACTAACAAAAAGTGTATTGGGAGAAGAGGAAGAGCACTATTTTAAAATGGGAACAGTTAAAATATGCCTTAGCTGTGGCATGAAAATGGGATGAAGGCAATGTTATGAGGACATGGCATAAAGAAAATCAGTACTGAGATACATTTGTCCTACAGCTGGGGACATAAGGATAAACCAAGGGTAGAACTTAATGGAATTTTGAATCTTGACATAAAGAAAGGCTTATGCTATAGATCAGTTAATAGTCTTACCTGCCTCTAATCTATCATACAAAGACAATAATATTGGATTACAATCTATAATATGGAAATATTAATCTTGAATTATATTAGAGAATATAACAGTAATATTTTAGTCCCAACAAATGGCAGCACTTGGCTGATCTCAAAAAACTAAGCAGGATCAGTGTAGCTTAGTGCTTGCATGGGAGTCCACTAGCAAATTCCAAGACTAGGATAGGCTGGGAAGTTGAAAGAAACATCCTGGAAGCTGACAGTAGCAAATCACTTCCATCATGATGTGTAGATGTGTCCATGTAGTCACCAGGAGTCAAGCTCAATTGGTGTCTTTATATTATTCTAACTTTGAGGGAAAAATACATTGTCACTTTTTTCTAGTGACTCTTGGATTCATAGCTGTACCCTTTATTAGATACAACATAATGTAAATACAATTATTTACCATTTGAGTTTGTTTAATGCACTAAATTCAGCCTTTGTGTTAAAACTTTTGTTTGATAACAGCATTTCTTACATTGGTGTCTATTCCTAACCATGATGAGGTCAAAAGGATGAAACGTATATCATGACAGCGTGGTGCAAGTATGATACAGAGTTTGTGTTGCAATATACTGGGAAAAAAATGTTTCTTATCATCTTCCTGCATGTTTAAACAACTTCTAGTATTTGTCACTACAGTATAAAACATTAAATCATTAAATATTAAAGGGTGATAAAGAAGTCAACTTTTTCTCCTGCCCTTGTAAAATCTCTGCATTCACAATAATTAACAGCTACTATAGCTAGTTAAGGCTCTCTAGTCCCCCAAAATGAAAACAGTTGTCTATTACTGGGTATCGCTAACCCTCTCCAGTGTCAATTTCAGTAACTGAAATCTAGGCTTATCTTTGAGAATTGAGAATTTTGAGAATTTTTTCTTTCTCTCAATACATATACAGTATGAAAATATCTCATCACTTACAAATATTAATAAAAAACAGATGTTCAACTAGGAATATTGTTTCCTAGGAATATTCATATATTTGGAAAACATCCACATGGTTTATATGGTAAAGCTTTCAAGAAGGAAGCCTTTCTATCTCTAGCAAAATAGAAATGCTTGTTTTTTCATCTGAAGAAAGGGATCCATGTCTGTAAAAACATCTGAGCTGCCCAACATATTCTGAAGCTGTAATTCAGATCTGTATTTAGCTTTATGCTGAGAGACCTTGTTTATTTTTCTGTTGAACAATTTTCCGTATAACTGCTCTGTAGTACATTCTCTACAGGTATTTATTGTTTGAATAATCAGGAATGGAGAATAAAGTTAATAAAGGATTTAGCTAAATACAACTAAATATATCAGTCACTGGTCTGAGATGGGCAGCTATATAAATTGAATGAATAAATAAATAAAATATCTGAAACAATTACAAAGACCCTCAACCTTCTTGTAAAGCTATGTGCTACTGCTCCTACAGTTTCTCTAACAGAAGAAGGAAACCCCAGATTCATCTGGCGTAATCAGATATGGTATGGTATCGTTAGATTTTGTGTATTATGATCTTACCATGGGCCATTTGCAAAGTTGTTCTATGTAGCAAGTAATCTGTAGTACCTATACTGGAGAAGAAGGGGGGATTTTGAGTTTAGGATAGGTATCACTAGAAACTACCTAGATTGCAATATTTTCAAGTGGAGCAAATGATAATACTTCAAAACCTATATAATGAAAGTCTAAGAGCACTCGGGTTAAAAATCATAATACATTAATTAAGTTGATCTGTCCTTATTTATTTAAAACATGTTTACATGTTTGTATTCTTCTCATATCAAGTATACTGCATGCAAATACAGATAAAAACAGTTTAAAGTAAAGTGCCTTTTCAAAGCTCTGCCTGCCCACTGGAACACAATACCACCTGAGATTAGGTTGGCCCTGAATTTGCTCATCTTCTGGAAAGCCTTGAAGACCTGGCTGTTTTCCCAGGCATGGGGGTTGTGAGACTAAATGAGCCCACACTGCTGGAATATGTTGTCTTCAGTAGCCACTTTGTGTTTCAGTTGGTTGTGAAATACAGTGGTACCTCAGTTCACGAACGCTTCTGTTCACGAACAATTCGGTTCGCGACCAGCACCATTCGCAAAATTTTGCTTCCGTTCGCGAACTCCGCATCGGGTGACGAACATGACCCGCGGCCATTTTCCCTGCTGTGACACGTGGTCATGGCTTCCTGTAGACGAGATTGCAGTCGCAGACAGACACTGGCTGTGAAGCTTTTTGGTGTGCTTTTTAGCAAGGCTCCAAAGAAAGTGCAGAGCAAGCATGGTGGTAAAAAGAAAGTGCAGAGCAAGCATGGTAAGAATAAGGTTCTGAAGAAAATAACCATTGAATTGAAGAAGGAAATTGTAGAAAAGCATGAGTGTGGTATTCGTGTGACTGATCTGGGCTCGGAGTACAAGATGGTGAAGTCGACAATCTCGACTATTTTGAAGAATAAAGATGCCATCAAAGGAGCTGATGTGGCAAAAGGAGTAACGACGTTAACCAAGCAGAGGACACAAGTGCTGGAAGAGGTGGAAAAACTTTTGTTAGTGTGGTTGAATGAGAAACAGCTGGCAGGTGATAGAGTTAGTGGAGCTATGATCTGTGAAAAAGCCAGGAAATTGCACAGTGATTTACTCAAAAAAAACCCCTCTACAAGTGCAGCAAGTGAAGAATTTAAAGCCAGCAGAGGCTGGTTTGGTAAATTCCACAAGAGAAGTGGCATCCACAGTGTGACAAGACATGGTGAGGCTTCCAGTTCTGACAAGGCTGCTGCAGAAACCTACAAGAAAGAATTCGCGGAATTCATGAAGGTGGAAGGATACGTCACTCAGCAAGTGTTCAACTGCGATGAAACAGGGCTCTTCTGGAGGGTTATGCAGTGCAGGAAAAAACAAGTGACATTAGACAGATTTTTTGCCAAAACTCAGCCTGCAGCTAAGAGGCAAAGAAGAGAGGAAACCCCTGAAGGAGATCTCCCCGATGTCCTTTTGGAGGGGGACTCTCCCTCCAAACAATAACCGCCTCCCCACCCGCCTTCCTGTCCTCCACGCCAGAAGTTGCCTCAAGCAAGGTTAGCGTCCTCTCTCTTCATACTGTACTGTACTGTACTTTGTTTCATATTTTTGTGGTTTTTTAAAAAAAAATACATATGGTTCAGAATGGATTAACTGTATTTACATTGAACCTTATCGGAAAATTTGATTCGGTTGGCGACCAAAATCGGTTGGTGACCAAATTTGTAGGGGTCAGAATGGATTAACCGTATTTACATTGAACCTTATGGGAAAATTTGATTCGGATCGTGACCAATTCGGGTCACGACCAGAGTTGCGGAATGAATTAAGTTCGTGACCCGAGGTACCACTGTATATTCTTCATATTGTATTTTTTAATTTTTGTCAGGTGCTAAGAGTTGTATTTGTGAGTTGGCTAGCCATATAAATTGATTTAAATAAATACATAAATACATAAAGTACATTATAAATAATATTTTACCATTTAAATAGTTAAAATCATCTAAAGGTTTAATCTCATACCCTACCACTCCCAAACACACACAGGAGTTTGTTCACAGTCTCTCTAAACCATCAGAAGGCTTATTAAAATTATGTGTGAACTAGTTACAGGTACTCCTTGCTTAGCAACCACAACTGGAACCGGAATGTAGGTTGCTAAGTGATGTGGTCAAGCAAATCATCATGTGTCCGGACCTGATTTTACAACCTTTTTTGCAGCGCTCGTTAAGTGAATCACTGTGGTTGTTAAGTGAATTGTGTGTTTGTTAAGTGAATCACACAGTCGCTAAGTGAATCACATGGTTCCTCATTGATTTTGCTTGCCAGAAGTCAGCTGGAAAGGTCACAAATGGAGATCACATGACCCCAGGACACTGCAATCGTCGTAAGTGCAAGCTGGTCACCAGCGCCTGATCACGATCATGTGACCGCCGGGGCGTTGCAATGGTTGTAACTTCGGGCACCAGTCATAAGTCACTCTTTTAGCACCGTTGTAACTTCGAATGGTTGCTAAACGAATGGTCGTTAAGCGAGGACTACTTATACTGTACTACGGCTTGTTCAGTAGCCATGGTTTTTTTTTTAATGTTTATTTTTGGTTAAGGCAGTAGGACCACCAGCTACAGACTCACTCAACATTCAGGTAAGAAAAGTCTATGTGAAGAACAAGGGAACAGGGAAAGCAAACAGTTTGTCAATGATCTCTATAAAATAAGTGGGCATAGAATGAAAGGAAGGGTCCACCAGAAAGCTACCAACAGAAGAAGAGGAAGCAAAGGCCATTCTATTAACAGTGAGGAAACATACCTGCAGAACTGAAGATAGTTGGGCAGGAGTTTATGATGGTGACCTAAAGTATGAGAGACATATTTGTTCTTCTGGGTAAAGATAATATATCCTGCATTTCTAGCAAATACAATTTGATTGCTGTCCAGAAGATACACTAAGCAGTGAAATAATAAGTGGCCACACTTTGATGTATAAGGTGATGAAGAGAACATAGAACAACTTATGAGCCTGAAGGAAAGTTGCATGAACCTGAGTGTGCATGGCAAGAGATTTAGAAAGTATTGATATCACTGGAAATGCTTTCAGGTTTTGTTGGAAGAAATATAGTTGAACCTTAATAGGAAGACATATAGCAAATCTGACTGGATAGGAAATAAATTGGAACCTTAAGGAACAGAAGGGAGGAAACTGCTCACTGCCAGAAGGTGAGGAAAGGGATAGTGGTGATTTGCTGCTGTGACAAACAAAAATGGCTATATGTCTGGATTCTTTGGCTCATGAAGAATGCTATTTCTCAGATACATGGATTGAAATGAGATAGAATGGCTGTTAAGATTCAAACTCTAGAAGAGTTTCAGAAAGAGATAACAAAGATGGTATCACACAAAACTAAGAATTGGAAGGAGAAGTTGAAGGAATTAGGTATGTTTAACCCTGGTAAAAGGTTAAGTGGTAGATATGACAGTACCTATGTTCTCTTCATCACTTGTCAAGTACCTGAGAGCTGTTACACACAAGTCACAAGCTTTTGTCTGTCCCCTCAAATACAGGATATGAAGTAATGAATTTAAATTATAGGAAGACAATTTCAAGTTGAATAGGAGAAATTTTCTAACAGAATGATTTCTAGAGAAGTAGAGAGCTTTTCATGTGAAGGTATATTTATTCACATACTGTACAGTCTAGACATCCACAACTGAGTGACTGCACATTGCAAGGTGTTACAGTTAGTGTTTTCCAAATGACACAAAAAAGCATTTCATAGGCTGAACACTACAACAAATAAGGTCTCTCTGTTCATGTAACCATATTATAATCCAGAGGTTGCAATATAAACTATAATATTTAGTGATCCAAAGATTTTAGTGATCATCCAGATCTACAGTGGAAAAAGTTGTTGTATCAGATAATCTGGTTCTAAGTTTTCAGAATTTATTTGCTAATAGCAAAACTCTGAATTTAGGATATAGCCAGTACAATTGCTTTGGCACCCAGCATCCTACCTACAGCTATATGTAGGGCAGATGTAGAAAGTCCTAGGCTCAGACCCACCATCTTGAATTAAAAAGGTTTCTGACAGGAAAGGATATCTGCCTGAGACACTGAGAAGTTGTTCTTAGTCCACAGCGATCTAGATGAAGCAATAAACTGACTTGGATATACTGTAATACATTTTACATATATTAATTGGACATATAATATAGTTGCTGGCAAGCAAAGTTATTGTCAACAAAGTATATATGTATGTGTAAAAATGTCAACATCCAAACTTAAAGGTTGGGTTATCCTGTTTTGTATATTCATTATGTTACTACCATATTTGTCCATGGGGAGAGAGAGTCCAAAATAATTGCTCAAATGAATTGGGGAGATTTATGTTCTGTAATGAGAATAGAAGAAGAGGTTGGAAACAAAGGATAATAAAGAATTGCAAATGGCTGAAGACACTGCTGCTGCAAACTTAAATACCTTCGAATATTAGGCTGAAGATCAGGCTAATATTAACTAGTAGTTATTAATGCAGTTGATATAAGGCTATTTTTGTCTTGGCCTTGTTCTATTGTCAGAGCATGACTTCTGAGAGATATGTATACACGCATACATATATGTATATACATATACGAATATCTCTAGTGCATTCATTTATGGGAAGAGAAATCTGTAGGAGTTGGCAGTTGTAACATGAAATGGTGAGAATTTTTTGTCAGTATCCTGCAGGTGTAATGTTTTTACTGTTCTCTTTTGAAGCAGAACTGTCCTAAATTCAGGATACTCTTCCTTTTCTGTAAATATAACAATTTTATAAAAGAATTACCTACAAATGGAAAAATATGGGAAAAAGTAAAAGTGAAATTTCCATTGCACATTGCTGCTTCAGATTAGAGGAATTAGATCTATAGTTTATGTTCATGAAAACATTTTAAAAATGAGTTACTGAATTAGTTGGAGAATATTTTGATCCCAGTCCAGCATGCTTAAATTCACTCTGAAGCGTGACCATTATAAAAGTTCAGATGACTTGATTTTTAGAATGTTTATTTTATGTGTAAAGCTGTGTCAGCCATTTGTTATATACTTGACGTGAAAAAGAAGGAAATGGGATAGAAAATGGCTGTGAAGAAAGAAAATTCTTCTACATTTTCTGTCGTTCATGCAGGAAGTGGTTGTTTAGGATCGCCGCTCCATATGAGTGAAAGGTGTTGGGGCCTGATGACCTTTCTTCTCTACTGGCTGCCTCCATACTCTGAAATATCTCACCTTTTAAGGTATGAAATATCCATAGCCTTTGGGAGGGTGCTCAGGATAAGCCTATTCCACGGAGCCTTTGGTGTTAACAGTCCAAGAGCTGCCACATAGTTAACTAGTTAGGTGAGGTTATTAATCTTATTATTTGGTGGGGGTGTTGTAAATTATGAATGTTTAGTTAATTAAGAACTGCCTTAACTCTACAGAAGCAAGCAGCATATAATATTTTGTAGAAATAAAATTATTGTAAGTGACAAACCTGCCTCTCTTAGCTTTGTTTCCTTGAGCAACAAAAAGTACAGCACTAGGACAAAGAGAAATGATTGGCTGCTTTACATCCCTTGTTAAGGGAGGTGTCACAATCCCACTATGACAATGAGTTGCATCTTGACTGGTCAGAAGAAATAACTAGGAACAAAATATTTTTTTCTCAAGGGTCTCATGGGTCTATGTGTTTCTTCCTATTCACCTATTCCATACTTTTTTCTAGTGACCATTTAACTTCTTACGCAGAGACAAATCTTGATTTGCCAGTGTGTATGCTCAGGTAGTTCTGGCTAGTAATAACTTCCTTACAAAAGTTTATTTACTGATACGAAACATGGATTTGAGACATTCATGTCTTTACTGGGATTTCCTTCACATATCCTGCATATACTAATTCCAACAGCCTGTGTTACCCATATGGAATCATATATGGGTCTTTTCACACTCCCAGTAGGATATCTCTTTGAAGCAGTGTCTGCAGCAACTGCAATGATGACATGGTGTCAACGTCACACAAATGCCACCCTTATGCACTTGTATTCCAATTTCTGACACAAACGTGTAAATGTGTACGATAACATTGTAGCATACATTTCATAATATGTTTCCCCAGTCATCCATATCTCTTTCAGGGACTGCTGCTGCTTCTGCTCACAAGCATTTCGTTCTCCAGGCCTCGAAGAAAGGATCTATGAAGCAGAGTGGCAGTATTTTCTTAACTGTTTAACATTTGGCACAATACTTTTCTGCTAAATCTTATGGGATTTAATTAATTTATATTTAATTTAAGTGTTTTATAGATTTGATACATATTTGTTTGCTTAATTATTGCCAAATATCTTCTAGCATATACAGTCAGGTCCAGAAATATTGGGACATCGACACAATTCTAACTTCTTTGGCTCCATACACCACTACAATGGATTTGGAATGAAACAAACACAATGTGCTTTAACTGCAGACTGTCAGCTTTAATTTGAGGGTATGTACATCCAACTCAGGTGAACGGTGTAGGAATTACAACAGTTTGCATATGTGCCTCCCACTTGTTAAGGGACCAAAAGTAATGGGACAGAGTAATAATCATAAATCAAACTTTCCCTTTTTAATACTTGGTTGCAAATCCGTTGCAGTCGATCACAGCCTGAAGTCTGGAATGCATAGACATCACCAGACGCTGGGTTTCATCCCTGGTGATGCTCTGCCAGGCCTCTACTGCAACTGTCTTCAGTTCCTGCTTGTTCTTGAGGCATTTTCCCTTCAGTTTTGTCTTCAGCAAGTGAAATGCATGCTCAATGGGATTCAGGCCAGGTGATTGACTTGGCCATTGCATAACATTCCACTTCTGTCCCTTCAAAAACTCTTTGGTTGCTTTTGCAGTATGCTTTAGATCATTGTCAATCTGTACTGTGAAGCGCCGTCCAATGAGTTCTGCAGCATTTGGCTGAATGTGAGCAGATAATATTGCCCGAAACACTGCAGAATTCATCCTGCTGCTTTTGTCAGCAGTCACATCATCAATAAATACAAGAGAACCAGTTCCATTGGCAGCCATACATGCCCACGCCATGACACTACCACCACTATGCTTCACTGATGAGGTGGTATGCTTAGGATCATGAGCCGTTCCTTTCCTTCTCCATACTCTTCTCTTCCCATCACTCTGGTACAAGTTGATCTTGGTCTCATCTGTCCATAGGATGTTGTTCCAGAACTGTGAAGGTTTTTTTAGATGTCGTTTGGCAAACTCTAATCTGGCCTTCCTGTTTTTGAGGCTCACCAATGGTTTACATCTTGTGGTGAGCCCTCTGTATTCACTCTGGTGAAATCTTCTTTTGATTGTTGACTTTGACACACATACACCTACCTCCTGGAGAGTGTTCTTGATCTGGCCAACTGTTGTGAAGGGTGTTTTCTTCACCAGGGAAAGGATTCTTCGGTCATCCACCACAGTTGTTTTCCGTTGTCTCCCGGGTCTTTTGGTGTTGCTGAGCTCACCAGTGCGTTCCTTCTTTTTGAGAATGTTCCAGACAGTTGTTTTGGCCACGCCTAATGTTCTTGCTATCTCTCTGATGGGTTTGTTTTGTTTCTTCAGCCTAATGATGGCTTGCTTCACTGATAGTGACAGCTCTTTGGATCTCATCTTGAGAGTTGACAGCAACAGATTCCAAATGCAAATAGCACACTTGAAATGAACTCTGGGCCTTTTATCTGCACATTGTAATTGGGGTACTGAGGGAATACCACACACCTGGCCATGGAACAGCTGAGAAGCCAATTGTCCCATTACTTTTGGTCCCTTAACAAGTGGGAGGCACATATGCAAACTGTTGTAATTCCTACACCGTTCACCTGAGTTGGATGTACATACCCTCAAATTAAAGCTGACAGTCTGCAGTTAAGGCACATTGTGTTTGTTTCATTCCAAATCCATTGTGGTGGTGTATAGAGCCAAAGATGTTAGAATTGTGTCGATGTCCCAATATTTCTGGACCTGACTGTAACTGAAAAGTTTTTTTAATATTTGTTATGCAATAACATTTTTCCCTGACTATAAAATTTAGCCTTTTTATTTATAAAAAGCCTTTTTATTTATAAAATTAGCCTTTTTATTTATTTTATATTAATCTGGAAATTACTTCTGTTAAGTCTACATTTGATCTGTATCTGTAATATATAGGAAACTTATTCTTTCCATATAAAATTAATAGTTATCCTCCATAGTAACTTTGCCTTGTTTTACAGATCCTCCCACTGAACTGAACATGTGATCTTGTTTTAAACCAGAGGCAGTTCCAGAATTCCCAGTGCTCCCAATCATCAGTCCCACCCTTCAGAGTTCTAACACTTTCCTTTTTCCATTGACTATATTGGCATGACATAGTCATGTAAGCAGTATCACCATCTCCATTTCTCTTTGGTCGCCACATACCAGTTTAGTTAGCAAATGTTTCTTAGTCCAATGTTATCATTCTATATTCATATGCTTAGTTCTGATTTAATTTAATATTTAATTTAATTTATTCAATTTAGGTGCCAACTGACTTTAGAGGCTCACAGTATAACAACAATAAAATACAGTATGAATAATAAAAAACAAAATAAAGAACAAGAAAAATAAGAGGAAGAAAAAATAAAGTACAAGAACACAAACAAGATGGCAGTCCAGCCAGCAACACACAAAGTACATCCCACAAGGGGCTCCATCCATCCCACCCCAAACCCAGTGAACCATAGGAAGAAGACTGTAGCAAAACCTATTTCTAAGTCAGCATTGGATCATAAGTCCCATCAATATCAAAACTGGGTCATAAGTCTCATCAATGTCACTTGAGAAGGCCTGATTCCTAGTTTATCTTGGAAACGTCAGACAGCCTTATAATCTCACAAGTTAGCAAGCAAGCATCAAGTGTTAGAGAGAGGAGGGAAATGCTCAATGCCTTCCCTACCTTGAACAGATAAACCTCTCTGTGTCTCAATTCTATATTTTCCAATCCACACACTTACAAAAAGACTATAGTTCTGATCTTTTCTGTGGTATGAAAAAATGATGTAATAAGAAGTAGAAAAGCATAGGACAATTAGAATTGGATGATAATATATATAATCTGCATAAAATTGCATGAACCTGGACAGTAAGGACCTTGCCTACAAGTTAGACTATTGATTAATTTAGTCTAATATTTATGTTCTGTCAATTTATCTTGAGGAACTTGAGCAGATATCTTTCTCAGAACCTTACTCTTGGATATTAGAGAGATCAAGAACCAAACATGAGATGTTTTGCATTCAGTAATATGCTCTATCACTCTATTACATTCTGACTTGTTTTAATCAGCTTGCTATTTTTTGAGCTTGAAAGTAAATGCTTCTAATTTTTTTACAGAATTAAAACTCAGAAGTTTTCCAAATTAAAATCAGCAGGGCCTACAATTAGGAAAACAAGACTTGGGTTGTTGGTTTTTTTGTAAGTTTTAAACATACTAAAAAGTGAGAGATTCCTTAGGAATGTTTCCCTGACCTCAGTTCTTTGAATACAGACAGTCTGTTATGGTAGTTCCTGGAACAGAATGGGTCAGAGACTGTTTATAACTAATTCCATGTTTGTCCTTTTTGTACACAAAGATTATCTTAATGTTTGTTCCTTATCCTGTGTGACCCAGAGATGGGAGACATTATCATTCCTTTAACATAGTACATTTAGTAGTATTTACTGAGACATTTTTCTCTTGCTCCAAATAATAAATGTAGTTTGTTTACCAATTCTTTTTCTTTGGTCAATAAATTATCCCAGTCATGTCAAATGGATAAATCAGCTGTTATAGGAGTGAGACTCCAATGCACAAATAAAATTATTTCAGTACAGTAATTGTTAAAACAATTGGATGAGAACTCAAGAATAAATTGTAAATTATAATCTCTTTAACTGTCAAGGACACATTTGTATAGGAAGATTTTTTGTCTTCCCTTGGGGTTACAAAACTTCAATTTGGTGTGGGAATAGGTAGCACTTGGCAGATAGCTTTTTTAATAAACTTGCAGCCCATATTATCTTATTATGAACCACTTTGAAATCCAACATATTGAGGTGATTTGGCTTTAGTAATGTGTGTCTTGTGAAGTGCAGATGTCTAAAATTATTTGGGACTTAATCTCTGTTTGGCACAGGAGTGTATTTTGTTTGGGTCAAGACTACATCTTATGAGAGTACTCTTGAATCTAGTCCAATATGTTCTCCTTAGAAATTTGACTTCTGATTATGATCCCTGGCAGTACTGAAGTTGGAAGAAAACCCAACTGAAGAGGAGTTTTGTTTTTTAAATGTGGCATAACTCATCTATTTCCAGTCGGAAATGTATTCATAGCTTATTTTAGTCTTTTGAAAGGAGTAGGTATAGTAGGCTACATACACATTCCTCTAGAATTTTTTCTATTTCTAACACTTAAGAGCAAGCTACTAAAGGAAAACCTTGACAAGATACTGCACTGAACTATTTTTTGTGATTTATCTTATTAAAACCAAAGAACAAAACCAATCGAAAAACTATGCCTTCATTGAAACATATTGTTGTTTTCTTTATATTTATATTATTATTATTTATATAATATTAATTATATTCTTCTCCAAGGAGCCCAGAAATGCTCTCTCAAACCATCCTTGCTATAATGAACTCTTAACATGTCCTAAAATCCGAAACCTTATTCAAGCATGTAACTTCAATGTTATTTGTATTCTTGACTCCCTTTATATATCAGTAGAACTCACAGGAAGTTATGATAATTTAGTAGCAAAAATATGTAAAAATTCAGAAAATCTAAAAGGGGGGCAATATTTTTTCACACAACTGTTTCCCTTGTTTGTTTTCCTCAATAGATTCCTTTTATATCTAGAGATTCATCTTTGCTAATTTAAAACATGATGTCTTATTAAAACCTCCTCTATGTGTTAAACTGCATTTTTTCATAGGTACCCTGTTGTTTCCAGGAAGTTTGCAGGATTTTCAAAGGTCTGGATTTCTGGGTTAGGGGCAAGAAGTTCCACAGCAATTTCTTTTGTTTTTCTAGGGATTGTCTGATAGAACAAGACTTTTATGGAATTGCTAAGAACTCTCCTGCTAGATAGAGTATCAGTTCACCCTGGGTGGTAGCAACCTATTATAATCCCCAT
Organism: Python bivittatus; assembly: GCF_059951505.1. Lineage (NCBI taxonomy): Eukaryota > Metazoa > Chordata > Lepidosauria > Squamata > Pythonidae > Python > Python bivittatus. Next base: position 31,478,712 of record NW_028277113.1, on the reverse strand, counting down.
TTATTGGAAAATCCTTGGAAGAAGGCATCAGCCTGGGAGGCTGGAGAAGTTTAAATTACCCTTTCAGCTTGTCACTTTGGGTTACTTGCTATCTCTCAACCCAAAGTACCTCTCAGGTTTGTTGGGGTGATAGGAAATGTTGGAGGTGGGAGTGCTACGAATGTCATCTTGAATTCCTGGAGGAAAGACAGGCTTTAAACCTAACAATCCAAAGTAAGCTTGCTCATATACTGTGGTTCCTTTGCCTGCCCGGAGTGAAGATATGAATAGAAAGTGTGAAAATACTGTTGGTATCTATCTGAATGTACAAGAGGCAACTTTTAGTATTCTGTATTTCTGTAATCCTGAAAACACCCAGTTTACTGAGAATTAATTGTATCGCTCCTTGATATCCCATTGAATAGGCTGGATTAGGCATGCAAAACATCCCTTGCGTAGCAGATTATATTTGGACAAAATAAATAGACATGATTTGTACAGGTACAGAACTCAGCTTTTGTTTGGTAAGAAGCCTAGAATTCTAAATTTGTTTTCCTTAGTGCATTGTGTAGGGATCATTGACTATAACTTCAATGGTTTACAATTCTACATTATTCATCACCTCTTAGATGATATAAACTCTGACTTAATGTGTTTTTACTTCTAAGTAAGTATTTATAGGGCTGTAGTTTCGAAATCTGCTTCCAAGTAAACGGCTACTAGCAATATCAATCCAAAGGCGCTACAAAAGGCGTTTTATCTTTTCCACTCAGTATTTCTGCGATGAAAAAGAACGGATGGTAGAAGCCGTAGAAAACTGGAGAGACTGCGTGGAAGTAGTCTGAAAGCCATCTGAGATCAATCTCTCCCTACTGTAAGATTACTGTATCTTGTATAGCTTTTTATTTTATCCAGCAGCTTTTAAATCGGTCGGCTCACCACAGCACTGACATTCCCCCCCCCCCCCATCCCCCTTTAAAGCATTGTCTTCCGCTCTTCCACTGGGAAGTTTGAGCCCTCCGCCGTCGGAACGCGCGGAGAGAAAAATGGGCGGGAACGCTGGATTGCTTCTGCTCGTTTCGCAACCTGGAAATGCTCGAGCGCCAGCCGCGGGTTCCGCGCGCCGATCCAAGAGCGGCAACTGCGTCTTCCGAAATATGCTGAAGCGCAGCTATTTTGTACGCGTTGGGTTTGGGTGAGGAAAGCGGCAGAAGGAGGCGAGGAGGAGCCGGAGCCGAGGTTATGCTCATGTGACCGCTGGCGGCACAGAGCTGGGGCTGCTGAGAAGTAGCTGCGACTGCTGCGGCTTTGCCCCGTTTCTGGAACTGGGTAACAGCGAGAGGGACCGGAGGATTCGCTCCTCTGAAGGATGCGAAGCCGCTACGCCCCAAACAGATGATGGCGATACGAGAGCTGAAAGTGTGCCTGCTTGGAGTGAGTAGCGACCGAACGAAAGAAACGTACGAGGGGGGAGGGGGACCTGGGAAAGAGACGCTGAATTCTGGGTAGCAAGCGAAGATTTTAAACAGACAGTGCCCCGCACCAGCGACCGACAGGGAGAGCGAGCCGAGCGCTGGAAGGATGGGCGCCCTACGGCAGCTTGGCAAGCCTGCGATTTACAGAACGGCTTTCTTTGTCTTCCTTTTGGCCCATTCTAGTTCGGATACGGACTGGCTTTCCGCTCACTTTTTCGATTTGCTTTCTGGGAATGTTGGCAGTTCAGGCAGTCAGGCTAAATAAGGATTAAACAGACATACTTTCCTTTCCTCTCGCCTCCTATCTGGGATGTGTTCCAGTTACATTCTGCTTTTTCTGTCTTCCTTTTACCTGGTGGGAAACGATTATAGCTATTCTCCTGGGAGACATGCTTTGATTCCCACTGAGATGGTGAAACCCGAGCGTATCCTTTATGACTGCAGAGTGCACGCATTGTTGCATGCTGCTTTATATCGAATTAAATAAAATCTTACAGAATACTGTAGTTCAAGTGACAAGCTGAACTGCTATCCTTCCCATTAACCTTTTTTAAAAAAATGTGAAGAGGTTTCTTATTTTTGGTAGGGAGGAGTAATTTTTCTTTTAACTTCTTAAAACAGTTATTAACAGTGGGGAGGGCAGTGTAACAACTCTCACACCTGCAGTTTGGTAAGGTTCAGGCATAGGTGTATTTCTGTAGTGATGATTAACATGTTTTCTTGTTGGGAAATGTGCCTTGAGAAGTATTCTTTTCAACTGTTAAACTATAGAAATCTCTTGCTCCTTTCCTTCTTCACTCTCTTCCACAAGCTAAAGTATGTTTTGTCCTAAACATGCTGTTTTTGTGGTTTGTATTTAGCAGATAACATTTTGAGCTCAGAGAGGAAAGAGCTTGCTACACACTTTAACTGATTTTGGTTGTAAGTGGACAGAAATTGCTTGAATGCAAAAAGCAGTTAACTACGAGATGCAACTCAGCGAAAATTGTTTCATTCTGTGGCTGACCATATCCTCTTTTTAGAATAATCCTCTGCAGAGTTATGGGAAATTCCTCCCAGCTGATAATTTGCAAGTCCACATAAACCAGCTCCAGGGAATCCTTCCTTTCTTTTCCTCCTCTTTTTTCACTGTTTCTTTGAGGTTTTAGTTGCTGGGAAGAATACTATTTTGTACTGTACAGCCATGGTGATTTAACATTTTGCATTGCCTAGATTTACCTCCCATCATTAAGAAAAAACAAACACTACACCTATTCATTTATTATGAATAAATAGTGGTTCATGTTCATGGCAAAAAGATGCCCTGCACACCTAATATGGTTTGCAACTCCTTAAACCATTTTCCTGGGATAGCACAGCTGCTGTTTTAAGAAGTTGTAGCAACTGAAGTGTGAGTGCTTGTCTAGAGTACCCTTGTTATATTTATTTATATTTATACAGCCAGACGTTCTGTTCAGACTGCAGTTAACTTTCTGTTTGGTGGATTCTCCTCCTTCTTTTCCCTTCCCACCCATGCCAGGAAAATAGATGCCAGTTGCTTTCGCTTTGGTAGGCTTGTTTTCCAAAGACAAAGAAATAGCTAACATTTCATACTTCCACTACTGAACCTGTAAAACAAAAAACAAAACAAAAGAAGTCCAGTGGCCCAGCCTTTCATTACAGGCACCCCAGCAGCTCAATATAAAATGACTGTTGAAGACAGAGAGTGGGGACACACCAGCCATTTGATATGGAGGCATTTATATATGGAGGTACCCGTTATATGTATCAGGATTAGCACTCATTTTTTTTGTAGTTATGGAATTGTAGACTTGGAATTGGCATTTAGAGCATGGTCCTAACTCCCGTCTCTGGGAAGGAGTCAAAATGGAAACACCACAACAGATGGCTTTGTTGCTTCTATTTGTCCACATTCAGGGAAGAAGAATAACACTATCTGGATAATTGGTGCCACCGTTGCTCTGGTCTTAATGTTAGAAATGCAGTATTTTGTGTCCTATACTCTGGAATGATAGAAAATACATCTTGGCTAATAATGCCTATGCAAAATTCTTTCAGATGAATGATGAGTGTGATTATATCGTCTTCTATGAGAGACTGTGAGAAGCAGGTAGGGGAGTTCCATTGGTATGAGACAGCCAGCCCAACCCAGATGTGGGGGCTGTAGAAGGAAGCATTTTAAAGATTTATCACCGTAATTGATTTGCCAGTTGGGACTTTTATTGTTTCCAAGTTTATGTTTTTATATCTGTGTGGTTCTTGTTTCTTGGGTTTGCCAGCTATGTGGGGTTTAACATCTTCTCAAGACTATATAGGCCCAGGACTTTCAATCTCTCTTCACAGAACTAGTTTTTAGTCCTTAATCATCCTTATTGTCCTTCTCTCAATTTGTTCCAGTGTCTGGATCCTTAAAGTATGGTATCCAGAATGGGACACAATAGTCGAGCTGTGGTCTAATCAACACAGAACGAAGTGACACACTTATTTTTTGTCATTTGGAAACTATATTTCTGCTGATGTAATCCACAATTTCATTTGCCTTTTTTGCAGGCAGATCCCCCTGCTGATTCATACGTAGTTTGTAATCAACCTCTATTCTAAGATGTTTTTCCCAAGTAATTTTGCCCCTGATTTATACCTGTGATTTGATTTCTGTAACATTTATTTGTTTCTGTTAAATTTCACTCTGTTATTTTCTGCCAATTTTCTCTAATCTGTCAACATTGTTTTAAATTTTATTTCTGTTTCCTAAGTTATTAGCTATCCTATGCAGTTTTGCGTCAGTTGCAAATTTGATAAGCACATCCTCTACCTCCTCGTTCAAGTAATTTATTAAAAAGTTAAAGAACTGAGAATTTAGGATTGAGCCTTATAGTACTCTACTCAATGCCTTCTTCCAATCTGATAAGGAGCTACTGATGAGCGCTTTTTGAGTTCAGTTTTCAAGCCAGATATGTAGCATTTAATTTTCATACCATCCACCCTGAATTGAACTACTTTGCTTATTTCTATGTCATTGGATGGTTTGTCAGATTTTTCCTGGAATCAAGGCATATTATAACTACAGAATTTCCACAATCTACTAAGGAAGTTGCTTGATCAAAGAACATGAGATTAGGTTAGCCTGTCAAAATTTGTTCTAGACAAATTAGTGTTGACTTCTTATAATCACCCTTATTGTCTTCAAGGTGCTTACAATTCATATGCTTTATGATCTGGAAACTTCCTAGGTATTGATGTCAGTCTAACTGTAGCTTTTCTTCTTTTGCTAGTTTTTGAGTATAATGGCATTGTACACAACTGATACAACAGAATGTTTGACAATAGTAGCAGAGAAAAAGTAACGGCACTTTCCCCACTTTAATTAACATAGTGTTCTTTCTAATATATTCGAATAAGCTTTTGCTTGGCATGGTGATCTGCCTTATTTCTCCAGACTAATGGAAAGTCTGCACCCAGCTTCATTAACTTGTGATGAATTTTCATTCCATATAACTTATTTTTTTCTATAAGTTATTCAAACCAGATGCCTAACAGCATTTAGAGGAAAACAATTGCCCATAGATTTGCAACTTATTTCTCTTTGCCATGAAGAAAATAGATTTCATTTAAATACATACTGAGATGTATAGATATTAAATAAAATAAAGTGTTTGAAATTTAAGACTAAACGAAAATGTGTTGTATTGTTTTATAGTTCTGTGTCTCAGGAAAGTTCAAATTTTAAGAATATTATATTTTATAAAAATACTAATGATACAGGGTTGAACATTATTTTCTGAATGTAAATCACACATTCTTTCCTGTAAAAATTGTCTTTCATAAAAATAAGGATAGCTTGTTCAGTACTTTTATTTAGAAACATAACATGTTTTGTTCTTCCTTAAGCAAAATGTGAACTCATTCTATTAATATTTACTTAGCCTCACTAGGTTTTGCAGGACATATCACATGTCAGCGTCGATAGGGTTATGTCTAGTATTTTGAAAGGCTAATATCTTAGAAAATACAGTAATACTAAAGTTAGATTTATGAGTGTTTTTTTTAAGACTGAGGAACTGCATATACCAAGCTTACACAGCTCTTTAGAATGTAAACAAAACATTAGTTACATCAGTCTGGAGTAGTAGTTACTGGGTACACATTATTTTCTAAATTTAAATAAAATTTAGTTTAGGAAAACACCCACTTTAATCATGATATCTTGATGTTACCTTTCATGAAGACTAGCAGTCACTTTTTCTAGAAGTGTATATTTCCAAAATAGACCAAGCTCTTAGGAACAGCTATTACAACTGAGTTGTTGAGTGCACCTAATAATAAAGCAAAGTATATAATTTTAAATCTAGTGGTATATAAATAACAGTTCTTTACTGACCATGCTATCTTTTTACCGCAAGTGTGATTATCTAATCTGCATGGAGTCTGACCTCTAATTTACTATTTTCATTTATTCTCCTCTCCCGTGTGTGTGTGTGTGTGTGTACTCATTTTTCAGAACTATATTCTGTGCATCTGATGAAGTAGATTGTGATCCACAAAAGGCTATAAAGTATAAATGTATTTGTTTTTATGGTACCACGGGACTTTCACTATTTTTGTTGAAACATACTAATACAACTGCAGAAGTAGCATTGGAAATGTAAACAAAGACAGCTAAGAAAGACCTATTTCTATAAATGTGTTTAAAATAACAAATGCAATTACAGAGCTGAGGTGCATTTTATTGGGTGGAAAATTAATAATATATCTTATTGTTTAATGTATTACATACACTGGAATCCACTGATTCCAGTGAGTCTACTCTCCTGGTGTCCCACTTGCAATGATGTGATGACCCATTAATCACTGGTCAAAAACATGTTGCTATGATGTAGCCTCAACTTGTCACCAGCCTGTTACAGTGGTGACCTGAGACTAGCTTTAGGTATTTGGGCATCAAAATGTTTTCCCTGCAACCATAATGAAGATCTCCAGGGTACATTTGAGGGTGCATAGGGGAGGAGCCTTCATAGCCCAGTAATTAACAGTTCTGTTGTGGGGCCACCCTTCCTTTCTGATCACTGGCCTCTGCATGGGCATTTGTGCTATGGCTGCAACAGACTAGTCACCTTCCTTCTGCAGTGTATTTCTTTGTCTATATATGTGTTCAGAGGTGGGAATATTGGCCATATGCAAGACTGAATGCTGGCCTGTCAGAAGGTTGGTTCCAATTAGCAACCAAAAATAAAGCTACCTAGTTTCTGTGATCCATAGCACTAATTAGGTTCATGAACTAACACAACATTGGAGGGAGGGGAGAGGAAAGTTTCCTGCAGAAGTGCCTCCTTTCATAGTGTCACTTCACTTCTTCCAGGTACTGGAAATAATGCAACAATTTTTTTTAAGTTCTCAGTCACCAAAGATGAGCCAACTAGAAAGGGTTAACTCCACCTTTACTTAAAAAATAGGGCTGAGGCTTCTGCATCCCATGGAAGTAACTCCTCTCAATTCAGCCTTAGATCTGCCTTCTAGAGAAGAGAAGGAAGACTTTCCTGTCAGCTCTGTCTGGACTGAAAAGCAGTACTGTATTCTGTGTCCATTTCGGAAAAAGTAGTAAAAAGGATGTGTGAGGCAACAAACCTAGGGTTTAGAAGAAGCCTCGGTAGGCTTCTTAGGAGATAGTGACATTCCAGTCCTTGCTTCCCCCTCCCCTGGCCAGGCTGACTCTTTTCCATGCCAATGTGCTCCTTGTAGCAGACAGCCATTACTATCAGAAATCCTCAGGATTGCAGTTATGAGATGGGTGGCAGAAGAGCCATGAGAAGAGCCTTACTTGATAGGCAGAGACAATTACTTGTCTCATAGTCCATGGATGTGCAGCTTCCTAGCAGCTTTGTTCTTTTCTCACCAAGAAAGAATTGTGAATTCATCATTGCTGACTTATACCATAGGAGTAGATAATATGGACAGTGTTGCCCAAGCACAGGACAGAGTCATAAAGCTATTGACACACAGGTTGATGGAGCTCAGAGGCTGGCTTCCCTGAGAGGCACAAAACTCAGTATTAATGAAGAAGGAAGCAGTATCTAGAGGATAGTTTTTTTGTTGCCTTAGATAAAATTATGGAGAAAACTGAGGAATCCAAGGTCTAAATCACTAAGAGTAGTGGGCATGCTTCCTCCAAGAGAATGGAGCTTAGCTGTAGTCAAGATGAGTTGACAGAAGTCCTCATCCCCCACCCCCATCCCCTGCAACACACAATTCTGTGGTACTTAAGTGGAAGAGTTGATCAGGCAACCTACTTTAGTTTTGGGAATAAAGAGCCTTCTCCAGACCTTCAGTCTCAACCGTCAGCCACTTCTGACCTAGAATAAGGACAATTATCTGCTAAGGAATTTGAGGAGGCTAAGAGGATATTGAAATCTTTTTAGTTCTGAGTTTTTTCCAGTACTAATAAGAAAGATGGCAAGAATGTACACCCTGAATTTTGAGGCTTTGACTCCTGGGGAGGATGAAGCCCAGGAAACTCAGCATTCACAGAAATGTTTCCTTGCACTCATAGCCTTGCACTTTGGATTCTGCTCCCAAATGTTTTCTTTGATGTCATCAAGAGAGAATGGATGGAATCATCCAAATGAAAAGCTCCTCCTTCTATGGCTGGCAAGCTATATGGGTTGCCACAAAAGACGTGGATTGTCTTGGAATTTCATCAATGGATGAACCTGTGGCAACTGTCATCTCTAAGACAGCAGTTGGGGAGAGGAGAGTAGGTTTTTGTAGACCTTGTTGAATGTGGGGTAGGTAAGTATTTGAAAAGAGACCTTGAAACCACATCCTTGGGAATTAGAGCCTCAGTAATTACTTCTGTTGCCACCAGAGCCCTGAGAATTTGGACTCATGAATTGTTTAAAGATCCATCTTATACCTGAAGAAGGCAGCCAAGGTAGGAGAGCTGATTACTAAGGCTACCTTGAGCAACACTATGACAGTGGAAGTGCCTTATCAATATCTGCGGTTCAAACATAGGCAGGTCAATCAGTAATCCAGGGTCAATTTGACATCCAAGACTTTCATTGGCAAGAAACTTTTTGGAGAAGCCATAATTCCATGCTGGAGGAGAGTAGATTAAGAAGAAATACTTACCTTCATTAAATTAAAAAAATACACCAGATTTGGCAGAAAACCAGAGAATAATCTTTTTTAATTTCAGAGGAAATTTAAAAAGTATTTGTGGAGACAAGATAGTCAATGCAGATATTTCAGCAGAGCCTGGGACAAAAGGGTCAAGTCCTAACAGAAAAGAGCATCAAACTGATGTGAAGGACATAATTGGTGGGCACCTAGAACACTTTTTGACCACCTTGGAAGAGATTTGTAGATACACATGGATGCTCAACTTGGTTGAAGAGGAATATGTACTGGAACTTCAGATCTCTTTCAACAAGCAAGTTTCTTCCATTGTTGACATCCAGGAAATCACATGTACATCCAAGAAATCAGAAGTACTTCAGTGAGAAGCCATCCATCAATTGCTCAGTATTTGAACAATAGTATACAGTAAGTGCCTTAATAAAAAAGGTTTACTGGCCTGTTCTTGATATTCTTAATGGTTCCAAAGAAAAACATGAATTGGAGAGCTGTTTTGAATGTGAAGCCATTTAATAAGTTAATCAGACACCAGAAGTTCAAAATGGAAATATACTGGTTTGCCAAATATCTGTTGGAGGCTCCTTGCTGGAATAATGACAGAGATGACCAGAAAAGTTTGTGCAGAAAATTTCCAGAGTTTGGCAGTTTTACTATGTTTTATTGTTTTATTGCCTATTGCCAACATTGTTTCAAATATTACAATAAAAAACATTTTTCTCAACATAAAGCTTTTGTTTCTTTGAATGTACTGTTCAAACTGCATAAAATAGTCTCAATGTACTTCTTGCATCAAATAATGTAGTCCAAATACTTGTGCAGACTCTGGATACTGAGATGAATATGTTAATTGGAATCATACTCAAATGCAAAGGAAAACTTTCCAATTTAAAATGTCCTGAAAAACTACACTGTAAAGGGACTGTGACTGTAGGCCATTCTTCCTCTTCCCTGTAGCCCCATGAATAACCTTCAACTAGGACTAGGTTTTTCTACATTGCTAAAGAAAGATCATGAATACAGCTAGTCCTTGACCTATGACCACAATAGGGACTAGAAAATTCATCATTAAGCAGTGTGGTCGTTAAGTGAATCATGTGACTGCACCCAATTTTATGACATTTTTGGCGGTGGTGGTTAAGCAAATCACTGTGGTCATTAAATGAATCATGCAGTCGTTAAGTGAATTGTGTGATCCCCATTGATTTTGCTTCCCTGAAGCTGGCTGGGAAGGTTGCAAATGGCAATCACATGACCCTGGAATGCTGCAACCATTGTAAATACATGCTGGTCGCCAGGTGCCTGAATTTTGATCAGTGACTGCGGGGACACTGCAACAGTTGTAAGTGCAAGGACTGGTCATAAGTCACTTTTTTTAGTGCTGTCATAACTTCGAATGGTTACTCAACGAATGGTCTTAAGTTGAAAAGTGTCTGTAGCACTGGTTTGTGTTTTATTTCCTGTTCAGAATATAACTTTTCAGAATAACTGTTCTGGAATGGTCCTTGAATGCAACAAAACTATAGTCAATTTGAAAGTTGCATTCATTGACAGCTGTATTCAGATGCTTTCTTTAAGCAGCATAACAAAACTTGGAAATGTGGTTAAAATCATGATTGCACTAATAAGACATGGAAACAATTGCAGAACTGTTGGTATCCAATCAGCTGCTTTACAAATATAACATATTTCCTCAACACTTTACATGCACATCTCTATGCATGCCACATGCCTGAGTAGGTGAAGCAACAGAGAAGGCCCTCTTCCTGGGTCCTGCTAGATGACATTGTTTAACTGAGGGGATCCAAGGCAAGCAGGACAGAGAGAGGCTATGGGAGATAGGCAGTTCCTCTTGTTTAAAGTTTTCTCTTGTGGCAAGATGAGTGACTGCATGGATGGAGCAAGATTCTTCAGTATGAAGACAATGGCAAATTACACAGAATGCATAAGTGGCATTTCCTACATCTTTTCAGTTTAAAATTACACCTAAAGTGTTCATGCTATGTTTAACTGAAAATAAATATTTCCCTAAAATCTGTGTGCAAGTAATGCTTTTAAAATAAGTATTTCCTGCATCTTTTCAGTTTAAATTACATCTAAAAATGTTCATACTATGTTTAATTGGAAATAAATATTTTATATCCCTGAAGCCTATGTATTAGTAATGCTTTTAGGATAAATATATTAGCCATTTTTACTTATTACCAAATTCTGGAACAAGTCTAATTTTATCTAAGTGAAACAAACTGTTGATTACAGAAAGAGGAAAGGTGAACTTGCAACATTTTTACTAATGAACATTTCTGAATTTTGATTTCTTAGACATAGTTTTGTCCCATCTAAATATATTGTTGTCCACCCCATGTGTGAAAAGTAAAGAATGTGTTGTTGATTCACACAATTGGAAAGGAACATGCAAAGGTATAGACTGAACCTTAGTACACAGTATGCTACAGGCACAAAGTGAGTACATCTTAGAAATGAGTATAAAACCATATTTCAAGGTGACACCCTTGATTTTAACTTTAAGGAATTGGACTGGATTATTAACAAAGGAATAAGGAAGACCCTTGCCTACTCCACACAGACATTTTAAATTTTACTTAGCCTATCTGCCAAATTTTCTCAAGAGAATTTTCCTAGAGTCAGATTGAATGTATCTACTGTTGATTAATGCAATATGAATGGAGCATGCAGGATGCATTGGCATGGATCCCAAAGATCTTAAAATGTATTACATTCAAATTATTTCAACCGCTTATAATAAATCAGCAGAATATGTTGAATCTGGTAATAATAATAGCATTTTGCCAGAATTACTGTTTAGAATCTGTTAAATTAGTCTTAGATATGTGTGGGTGGGTAGGTGGGTATGTGCCTTTGAATTAATCTTGACTCCTGACAACTGCCTGGACTAGCCCCTGCAGTTTTCCTGGCAATATTTTTTGGCAGAGGCTTGCTATTGCCTTCTTCCTGGAGCTGAGAGAAATTGACTAGCCAAAGATCACCCAACTGGCTTTCTGCCTAAGGCAGGACTAGAACTCACGGTCTCCCAGTTTCTAGTCTGGTGCCTTAATCACTACACCAAACTGGCTGTGTTAAATTGGTCTTAAATATACAACTACCTAAGCCTTGTAACATATTCATCTCTGCAAAAGACTGTATGGTAACACTTTTTATAGGCTCAAAGTTGGTGGGCAGAACACTTATGTGTTCAGAATTAATGGGAAGAACAATCCAATAATACTGATAGAGTTTTGTGGTAGAACAGAATCTGTTGGCTTCCTATATCCAGGGAAGAGCTTTCAGACGAAGTGTTTCTATTTTTTTGTTTCTTATACCTTCTCTGATCTTTGTCAGTTTCAAGTTTGGTATATTATTTCCTGAGACTGAAAGGATTAGAAATTTGTGCTTCTCTGACTTTCCCTATCACACACTCAAAATACCTATTTTGGGCCTAACTATGAAGATTGCTGCTGCTGCTTTTGGAGATCCTGGATGAACCGATGGAGCAGCATTTCCATATTCTGATATCCTTCAGCCATTACTTATAGAGTACAGTATGGCCTCTTCAGCAAATATACCCAAACCTAAGGGATTCTTCGTTTAAGACAGATGAGAGTTCAGGACAATGTTGGGTTGATTCTTCCTTTCTTAAATTTTAGGATACTGGAGTTGGCAAATCAAGTATAGTTTGTCGATTTGTTCAGGATCATTTTGACCACAATATTAGCCCTACTATTGGGTAAGTACTATGTACAGTTAAGCTAAATAAACACTGATGAATTCCTATAATTTAAAGTAGGGAGAGTTCATTATTCAAAATAGCTGTATATATATTATGTACAGTTTCCATCCCTGTTTTAACATGGGACATTATTAATTAAGTGAACATATTATCTTCTATTAATGCCAATTGCAATGTATTTTAATTGTTCTGTAATTTTTTGCTGAGCTTCTACTACCACAACTAACAGTACCCAAACCCAGCAATTTAGGCCTGTTTTGGGGTAGGGGATTGTATGTTTTTAAGGGTAGAGATGGGAGGAATATGTCTCCTACTACCATTCCCACTCTTAAAATCCTAAAAAAATGGGCAGAAAAGTTGATCCTGCCCATTACAATGGCACTTGTGTCACAAGATGACCTCTTATAGCTCCCTAGAAGGTTTGGATGCCTAGTTATGATGCTTTTCTATGAATCATTGACCATTCCTGATTTAAATCCATAGTTTTAGAAAAGTGCTTTTATATTTAAAATTTATTTCTTTATTTATACTCTGCATTTCTAAGGTTGCCTGACTCAACAGTGACTTTAGGTGACCTACAAGTTAAAAACAACCGGAGTCCCTGAAGCAAAAACAAAAAAGAAAACATAACAGAGAACAAATATACACTATAGCAAATGGATATAATACAATACACAACCAATTTAGCCCAGAGCCTAGAGAAAAAGTTGAGATTTCAAAACTTGTTTATAGGATTGCAGAGTCAGATCAGTTAAAACCTCCAGGGGTATGCTGTTCCACAAGGAGGCAGCATATAGAAGGCACAGTTCCTGAGCCCCATCAAATGGCATCACTTAATGGGTGGAACATGAAGTACACCTACTCTATCAGATCTTACAGGATGGGCAGAAACAATGAGAGAGAGGCAGTCCCTCAAATAACCAGGCTCTGTGCCATGAAGGACTTTACAGGTAATAGCCAGCAACTTGAATAGTACCCAGACGTTTACTGGTAACCAGTGCTGCTCACATAGCAGAGGTGTGACATCAGTGTTTTGAGGCAGGCCCATAACAGGTTGTGGCATTGCATTCTGGACCAGTTGTAGCTTCTAAGATGAATTCAAGGGCAGTCCCATATAGGGCACATTGCAGTAGTCCATGCACAAGGTGACTAAGGCATTAGTGACTAAGAATAAATTTCCAGTCAAGGGAAAGGTGCATTTGGCACATCAGGTGAATATGTGCAAAGGGCTTCCTGGCCACAGCCACCACCTGTTCTTTGAGCAAGAGCTGTGAGTCCAGAAAGACCCCCAAATAACAAACCAGTTTTGTATGGGAAGTGCAACCCCATTCCAAACTAAAGATAGAAAATATCTGGTACTGGAACAATCATGAACCCATAGTTACTTGTTCTTGTCAGGGATGAATTAAGCCAGTTCCTCTCCATCCAGACCCTAACAGCCTCCAGACACTGGGACAAGACTTCAACAGCATCACTTGGTCAACCAGGAGTTGAAATATACAGCTGAGTATCATCAACCTACTAATGATGTCTGACTCTGTGTGGACAGATGACTTTAGTTACCACTTCATGTCATTGTTAAACAGGAGGGATGAGAGTGTCGGGTCCTGAGATACCCACAAACTAGAGGCTTTGGGCTTGACCTCTGCCCCAATTAATGATGACTGGAACCACTCACGGGGAAAGTAGTTGGTCCAGAAATATATCACAATCAATGGCATTGAAAGTTCTCTGAAAAATTAAAGAGAACCAGGATGGTCACACCACCCCCATCACAGCTCTATCTGAGGATATCAACGTTTGTATTGCATCCCAGCCTCAAATTTGACTGAAACAGGCCCAGATAATCCATTTCTTCCAACCCTCTGAAGCTGCAGCCCGACCACCTTCTCAGCAACCTTTCCCAAAAAGGGAAGATTGGAGACTGGATGAAAATTGTCCAGAATCACTGGTCCAGCAATGGTTTCCTGAGGTGGAAGCTGTAGAGGAATTTAGCTCCAGCATTGAGAAGGAGGAATGAAAAAGAAAAGGGTTGCTCAGCCCTGGGAAAGTAGAAAGCATGAGAAAGAGACTTAGAACAGCCTCACCTTGACCTTGTTATCCTTAAAAAGGGCAGTTAAAATTTTGGACAGGCTTTCAGGATTCTGTTAGTACATCCTACAACAATAAAGTAGTATTCCTGGAATCCCTGCCATGTCTATTCCTTGACCTTGCCTTTCTTGAAGGGCTGACAGGTGTATCGCTGGCTTTTTGTCATACAACCATGCCAGGTGGAAACTAAGGCCTTGAACCAGATCCTTCTGAAAATCTGGTTGAATCAGACTAATAGTTCAACCTCCCCACAGGTTGGGTGGATTAAGCCAAAAAGCAGAGAAAGTTCTGACCATGACAGAGGACTGATGTGATGGAAGACATTACCATTAGAGACAAAAGCCAGATCTAATGACTTGGGTCAGGTTCATGTTGGCCATGATTTCCTGAACTCCTCCTAACTCTGTGCCACACAAAGTCAGGTTAACATCTCCCAAAACTATCAATCTTGGAGACTCCATCTTGTCAAGCTGCTCAGGCAGGCAAGTTGCTGCTGTGTAGGGAGGCTGATATGGCAGCAATTAATGCAACTGTTCTGAAAAGGCCAACTTTAGCCACAAGGCCTCATATTCCAATTTTGTGCAGGGCAGTGAAAGATGTTCAGACTTCTCAGATAACAATTCATAACTAATGTTTATTTTTTTTCAGCTGTAAAACATTCATAAACTGTTGTATGTTTCTAATTCCTTCCAGTTTTACAATCAGTATTCAGCTATAATAAAAGTGATTGCAGATTTGGGCACCAATATCCCTTTTGATATACTTCAGTGTAATTAATTGGGGCAGTGGCAATTATCCAGGTGATGATGATACGTGCCGGAAATCTCAACGAATTGTACCATCCAGGAAAGAAAAGATTCTGCCTTTTCTTTTTTGTTTAGGATTAAATGTAGTTTAGAATAGAGATTCCTGCTTTACTTAATCTCTCATTTAACATATTTTAAGCACATCTACTTGAATGTTATCAAAAATTAAAAAATTAAGACTGATTACCTGAACTTTCCTAGGCATGTATTTCCTTCTGTTGAAAGAATAATTTCATTTTTCAATTCATCACATTTTAATAAAATGGGATAGTGTGGTTTAAGGGGCTACTATGTCATTCATCTTTAGTAATTCTTCTAGAACTTTACAAATGTGAATTCTTTCTAATAGAAGAGAATATGTGTAGCTCAGGGTTGAACTTGGAGTCCCTAGGCTTGGTTGTTTTCTTGCAAACGTTTCATTACCCAGAAACATCTTCAGTGCTAAAATGGAGTGAAGTTTGCTCTCTGTTTATATACAGAGGCTTGCCCTGCCTGTGTTGGTGGGGTTTTTTTTTTACTGGTAGTTCCTTGATTAGGGTATTGTTTACTACTCACACTACATGGACAGACTTAACCATGGTTTCAACTGGGAAACTGTCAGCATCTAAGCAGAGCTAAATCCAAAAATGTGAGGGAATTCCTGGAAGCTCGGTATTCAGACAAGGTAGCCATCAACAGCCACATAGAGATAAACAACACCTACACACTATTCAAAAGAGACAATAGAAAGGAAACAAAAGACCAGAACATCTGCACACCAGCAATCATCACCCAGATAAGCAGAGATTAACACCAAGATTATCACCAGACATACAATCAAGCAGTAAACAATACCCTAATCAAGGAACTACCAGTAAAAAAGAAACACCAACACAGGCAGGACAAGCCTCTGTATATAAACAGAGAGCAAACCCCACGCCCTTCTAGCACTGAAGATGTTCCCTAGCCAGGTAGTGAAACATTTGCAGGAAAACAACCAAGCTCAGAGAACCCCAAAGACTCCACAGTGAATTCTTTCTGGCAAAAATAAAATACCCTATTTTTCAAATTAAAAATAGTGCTGTGCACATATATACATCATTATGTTTAGTTCGATTTTTACATTGCCTGAAATACCTATAAACTCTTTGCAATTCCAAAAAATATTAAGAAGAAATGCTTTGTTTTCTCCTTTGTGAAGATTAGATTCCTGAGAAATATTGTTTTCTTAACTGACACATACATACATTTGGTGATGATTTGATGTAAATTCTGCTTAAACAATGTGCAACTCTTCTTGCAAATTTTAGAGCTTCTTTTATGACTAAAACAGTCCCTTGTGGGAATGAGCTTCATAAATTTCTTATCTGGGACACAGCAGGTCAGGAGAGGGTGAGTATGATTCTTTTATCTAAAGACAATTGCATGCTATGTTTTGTATTATTAATAAAATCAGGGGGAACAGGCATCTGTAGCATTATAAGATCCTTATCATCTGAAGGTAAGAAGGCATGGTATGTTTATATTGTTCTAAAACATCACAGTAATCTAAATTCTTCAACCAGAAAAATGAATTCTACCACCTGCATGACTTATGCAATAAACAATTTTGGGCGGGAGGGGTTCTCCATTCCCAATAAGTTTCCTTAATACACTTTAATGAGTCTCCCATTTCAAAAGCGTGTAATTGATCAAGTTCCAGCTTAGCCACCTAAAGACATTAAGTATGATTTCTTCCATACACATTCAGGGTTTCCTCAATGTTCCTTTCCAGATTATACCATAGGATTTTTTTATTTTTCTTCTTCCATAAAGTACTGCTATAGTCCTATCCTGTATAAAAGCTTTAAAAGCATCCCAAACAAGCTTCAGATTTGTTGATTTACTGTAAAAATCTCAATCTTTTTATTACAGTACTGCTCAACAAACTGGATCATCAGCAATGTGTTAAAATCTTGAACTGCAATTTTATTATGAATTTTGTGCATCATTTCAAGCAGCCTGCTCCTGCCTGCCCCTGCCAAAAACACATTTAAATTACTCTAGGGCTATAACTTCAAAAGAAAAAATACTCCTCCTCCCAACAAATTAATTATTTCTACTAAAGTTGCTGGTTCTGTGTCTTCATGTGTGGCACAGAAGGATGAGCCATGAGCCAGCACTTCAAGATATTTCAGTTTTCCCTGTTCCAACAGAAACAGTTGTATGATAGAGATTAAACAAACAGAACACTAAACCATCAACAGATTGACTGTTTTACGAATCACAATAATATGCAGCTAAGCTCTAGTTTCAGGGTTCTAGAAAGGCAAAAACTTTGAACCACCGGACTCCTCTAATTTCTGGTTTCTCAGGACCTTCTAGGGTCATATTCAGCTAATGGCCCAATCTCTGAGCTACTTGCTATTTCCTTCTCTCTCCCTATTGTTGACATGATATTCTTATTTCCTACAATTGGCCTCAAAGGAAAGAAGGTGAAGTAGTTATGCCAGCAGGGCAAACTTGAATTTCCTTCTGTATCCTTAATCTCCAATGTACTTTCCTGTTTCAAAACTGGTTCAGACTCTGCTGCTGCTTGCTGCTGTCTGTTGGTGGGCTGAGATGGGATTTGATGACTGGTTTCTTGCAACCAGCCAGCCATCTCACTGAGGTGTGAAGGAGCAGCTTACATTTGCATTAGCCTTTTTATTTGCTACATCATACTACTGATTCAAGGTTTCAGTTCCTTCCAATTTGTCCTGTTGACAAAACTACTGCTCAGCTTATCAGTTGGTTTATCCATGTTGTCTGAAAGCTTTTGAAAGTTAGTTTAAGTGAGGGATTACTTACTACTATTTTAACAATGTTAATTGGTGTGTGTGTGTGTGTGTGTGTGTGTGTGTGTATACATAAATTGTTATGGTATAATCAAGTTGGTACATTGCTCTGTACTTAATTAGTATCAAGGTGAAGATAAGGTTTTTCCCTTGCTAATATAGTCTTATTTGACGATAGCAAGTAAAACTCTTAGTTCACTTTCTGACACCTTGCTCTCTAATCCTTCCATTACAGTTGTCTTGAGCACAGCAAACTGATTTCCACCAGTAGCTTATTGTTGCTCCATCTAATTATCATAGTTTGCTGAAAATATGAGATTTCCTGATCTTGGGAAAAAGGGGAATATTTTATCTCTTCTTCCATACAGGTAGTCCTCGCTTAATGACCACAATAGGGACAGGAAAATTTGTTATTAAATGGAGTGGTCATTAAGCAAACCATCATGTGTCCGCACCCAATTTTACAACATTTTTTGTGGTGGTTGTTAAGTGAATCACTGTGGTTCCCCATTGAGTTTGCTTGCCAGAAGCCAGCTGGGAAGGTCTCAAATGGCAATCATGTGACCCCAGGATGCTGCAACCGTCATAAGTGTGAGCTAGTTGCCAAGTGTCCAGATTGCAATCACATGACTGTGGGGGCACTGCAATGGTTGTAAGTGTGAGGGCCAGTCATAAGTAGTTTTTTTCAGTGCCATTGTAACTTCAAACAGATGCTAAACGAATGGTTGTTAAGCGAGGACTACCTGTATAGTGAACTTGTATGCCAAGAGAGCAAGAATCTTTTTTTTATAGAGTATTTCATTTTGTTTTTAAATTGTATTAAAGAATATCAGAACTTAGTAGTTCTGATTTAGTAGAATAATCATTGTGAAGAAGTATACTATTTTCTGAAGGTCATACCAAAAAGAGTGTTTCTAATGAAATGTCACATGAAATTTTTTGTGTTCCAATTGCATCAAATCCCAGATGCCTTGCATTCCAAAAAATTAACTCAATTCTTTTCTGAGCTGAAAAGTCTGATGTGAATGTTTGTTCAAATAAAAATAATTGTGTGTGCGTGTGTGTGTGTGTAAGAGAGAATGAATGGCCAGATGCAATGATCCTTTTTTTTCCTTGTCCTTTTCTTGGAACCTTGATTATTTAGCAAGCTCTAAAGTTTGAAAAATAATCTGTGCTTCCTTGAATTACAGTAAATTAGAAATGTACAGTGGGGCAAAAAAGTATTTAGTCAGCCACCAATTGTGCAAGTTCTCCCACTTAAAAAGATGAGAGAGGCCTGTAATTTTCATCATAAGTATACCTCAACTATGAGAGACAAAATGGGGGGGGGGGAATACAGAAAATCACATTGTCTGATTTTTAAAGAATTTATTTGCAAATCATGGTGGAAAATAAGTATTTGGTCACCTACAAACAAGCAAGATGTCTGGCTCTCACAGACCTGTAATTACTACTTTAAGAGGCTCCTCTGTCCTCCACTCATTACCTGTAGTAATGGCACCTGTTTGACCTTGTTATCAGTATAAAAGACCCCTGTCCACAACCTCAAACAGTCACACTCCAAACTCCACTATGGCCAAGACCAAGGAGCTGTCGAAGGACACCAGAAACAAAATTGTAGACCTGCACCAGGCTGGGAAGACTGAATCTGCAATAGGCAAGCAGCTTGGTGTGAAGAAATCAACTGTGGGAGCAATAATTAGAAAATGGAAGACATACAAGACCACTGATAATCTCCCTCGATCTGGGGCTCCATGCAAGATCTCACCCCGTGGGGTCAAAATGATCACAAGAACGGTGAGCAAAAATCCCAGAACCACACGGGGGGACCTAGTGAATGACCTGAAGACAGCTGGGACCAAAGTAACAAAGGCTACCATCAGTAACACACTATGCCGCCAGGGACTCAAATCCTGCAGTGCCAGACGTGTCCCCCTGCTTAAGCCAGTACATGTCCGGGCCCGTTTGAAGTTTGCTAGAGAGCATTTGGATGATCCAGAAGAGGATTGGGAGAATGTCGTATGGTCAGATGAAACCAAAGTAGAACGTTTTGGTCTAAACTCAACTTGTCGTGTTTGGAGGAGAGAGAATGCTGAGTTGCATCCAAAGAACACCATACCTACTGTGAAGCATGGGGGTGGAAACATCATGCTTTGGGGCTGTTTTTCTGCAAAGGGACCAGGACGACTGATCCGTGTAAAGAAAAGAATGCATGGGGCCATGTATCGTGAGATTTTGACTGAATACCTCCTTCCATCAGCAAGGGCATTGAAGATGAAACGTGGCTGGGTCTTTCAGCATGACAATGATCCCAAACACACTGCCCGGGCAACGAAGGAGTGGCTTCGTAAGAAGCATTTCAAGGTCCTGGAGTGGCCTAGCCAGTCTCCAGATCTCAACCCCATGGAAAACCTTTGGAGGGAGTTGAAAGTCTGTGTTGCCCAGTGACAGCCCTAAAACATCACTGCTCTAGAGGAGATCTGCATGGAGGAATGGGCCAAAATACCAGCAACAGTGTGTGAAAACCTTGTGAAGACTTACAGAAAACATTTGACCTCTGTCATTGCCCACAAAGGATATATAACAAAGTACTGAGATGAACTTTTGATATTGACCAAATACTTATTTTCCACCATGATTTGCAAATAAATTCTTTAAAAATCAGACAATGTGATTTTCTGGATTTTTCCCCCCATTTTGTCTCTCATAGTTGAGGTATACCTATGATGAAAATTACAGGCCTCTCTCATCTTTTTAAGTGGTAGAACTTGCACAATTGGTGGCTGACTAAATACTTTTTTGCCCCATTGTAGTTCTATTCTTTCTGGCAAGTCTAGCAAGAATTACAATCTTTCTAGAACAGCTTCTCTAAAAAGGATAATGGGTCCAAATTAGGGCTAGGAGATACTGGTTGAAATTCATTCTAAAAGGATTTGGCAGGAACAGGTAATCTTTTGGCTGTTAGAACTGCTGGGTTGAGGGTTGCACATCCAGGTATAGCTATTCTTTCTCTGTCTCTTTCCCTCCCTTTCTGTCTGAACATACAGTATATCATTCTCTTTTCATCTTGAAAAGTTTTGTTTGGAGGAAGGGGGAAGTAAGAAGTGTTCTCCCTTCCTCCCAGGGCAGATCACAGGTTTTATGCTATGGGTAAACAACTATTTTGTGCAAGTACCTGGAAGGAAAAAATACTTTTTTCTCAGTGGTCTTTACCAGATTGCTAGTTTGCTGTTGCCATCAGTAAGAAATTACCTTTCTGTACTCTACCAGCCAGCTAATCAGCCTGGTCTGTATTAAAAGCAGGTAAGATCTTTTTCTTGCAGTTAATTGATCATCCCTGTCAGGAATCAGAGAGCTGGTCCTCCTTTCCTAATGAGAGTGGCCAAGTAGTAAGCTATTCCTGCCAGACTTCTAATTGATCTGCTGGATGGTAGAAATAGAGGAAGGCGCTTTCAGTGGTGCTGTTTTGTGGTCAAGATTCATGTGAACACAAGCTATTCCTCCCAGCTATAGTTGAAAATACAAAAGTGGCTTTGTTTTAGAATTGCCTAATGCAGTGGGCAGAAAATTGTGGAAGGATAATATCTAATATTAGTAATATCTAAGAAAATGGAAGTGGAGAGGGTTGAAGTGATTGAAGCAGATGAGATGTGATCTGAGAGTAGAGGACATTTTAACTAGTTCTTTGGCATGATCAAATAATTGTCAGATTTTCTTGAAGTGTCACAACTCTCCATAGAGAGAAAGGATCCACTTGATTGATCCATTCCAAGCAAGTGATGAATCTCATGGATTTCTAAATGGTGTTCAGAGAAATTTCCAAAGCTCTGGTGCATAGTTCTGTGGAGTGTCTGGTCAATCACTCAAATCTATAGTCAACAGTGATACTTGACAGGATTGCTCCTGAGCAGCCTCTTCTTGTGAGTCTGTCCAAGGGAGTTCCTTGGCTTACTGAGGCGCTATGGGAGATGAAACAGCAGAAGAGACACCTAGTTGATGCTGCCAAAGAATGAGTGTGATCAGAACCAAAAAAGAGCTCAAATTTGAGCCTACACCATGATGGTTGCAGCAGTAAAGTGGGCCTACTTTTCTGTTCTTGCATCTGTTGATAGCTTCCCAGGAGACTTATTTAAAGTAACTCACTCCCTGCTGGAGAAATCTAGGGCTGAAAGATCAGCTGCTGGGCTGTTGCAAAGAGTTTGCGTAGTACTTGGAACCTAAAAACAGCTCACATTTGTTCAGAGCTCAACACCATCTGGGCAAGTCCAGCTGTGATGGAGGACTTGAGTGAGGAGGTCCAAGGTCATGGGGAGAAGAATCTGAAGCATCTCCTCAGCCCGCAGCCTGAGCTTGTGAAAGCTAAGAGGATGAGATTGGCATCACCCTAAGGAATTTGGAGTGTTTAGTTGCAGACTTTGGGAGTTAGAGTTAGTCTGGCGAGATTCTGTGTAGCAGGTGTAAGCTAATAAAGTAACTGAGCAATTCCAGAATTGTCCCGTGGAGTTTCCTGGGCTGAACCTGACACCAGCTGAGATTACAGGGATTTTGTGATGTTATCTGGGATCAGTTTGTACCTGTGGATCCTGATTAACTGGACAGCCATTTGTGGATTAGTTCTTGCCTTACCTGACTAGTGAAAGTTGCCAGGGTGGTTACAGGAGGCCAGGTTTGGGTGGTGGTGAATCTATGTTTGAAGGAGGGGGTTATCTTCCACCGTGATACGTGTGGTGGTACACAACCTCTTCAGGCAGACATTGCTCAAGCTGACTTTTTAAAACAAATGTTATCCTATCTCCAACCTCCCCATTTTAGGAGATAGTTCAACAGATGCACCCCTAGCTTGTCTCTTGGAGCCCATTTTAAATGTGTTCTATGGGACTTTAGAAACCATATAGCTACAGAGAATCCTGGATGAAAGAGAGATCTGGATTTCTATCAGTCAGGATTCAGGACTGGGTAGGTGGGATATGTGGGACTTCTGGGTGAGGAAAATGGTGAATTAGATGTCTCTGAATGAGCAGAGGCAATGCCACAGTGATGACTGATGGACTGGAGGCAAACTCAGTCCAACGGAGCCTCTCCGGACAAGGCTGCTCCTAATGGGGAGACTGCAGGACAGCGGCTCTCCTGTAGATCTGAGCACTGGGAGATGAGGGAAGCCATCAAGCTCTCAACTGTGGCAGAGACTTTAAGGACACTAAATTTGTCTAACCTCACTTACTAATCATCTTTGGATTTACAGTTATATTAAAGTTAAAAGAGGTCTTCCAAACAACAAGTCTGTAAATCTATCTGGTGAGTAAAACTTCATCCTGAAATAGAAGAAAAATTAAGTTAGCGTTTAAAGAATTTAAGAACATAAAATAAATGGCAAAAAGCTAAATAAGAATTTAACCTAAGAAAGTTTTAAACAGATTAAGGGACCAAATGAATTTGGAATATTAGGACTTTTCCTAAGAGCTTTGAAAAATTGAGTAAATAAAACAAAATATTTTTGTGGAAATGTGAATTGTTTAGTCTATGAGGAAAGAGATTATTGGTGGAAATTTAAAAACCAATTTGAGATTTCATGAATATAAAAATGGGACACTAGAGGGGACTAAAGTTCTAGGCAAGAAAAAGAACAGTGAAACTTGCAAAATGACAGATAAAGCTATGACACTTGATTTCAAAGGATCTTTGAAGAACTGGGAGAGAAACTTACAACTAAGCTGACAGGAATAATTTCTACCCTTGCCAATGTACTTCTTGAGGAAGATTTTAAAGAAGAAGTCAAAGATGTAAAAGATGGGGAAGAGAAAATCCCAAATGATGTAGAAATATTGGAAAGTGAAGAAACTGTATTATAAGACAGAGATTATTGTTAGAATGGAAATACGAATGACAAATCAAAAAATGAAAAATGACCTGGACAAGGACTTATTATTGGATTTACAAAAGAAGGTTTCTAGAGCTTTGAAAAAATCTTTGAGATGGGAGAAAGACCATTTGAATGGAGATTCAACCTTACAACAGCAACTTGATTAATTAAGATTAAGACTGTTAGAGGCAAAAGGAAGGAATATAAAGCTGATTGATCAGGGTTAAAATAAGAACTATCTTTCTAAAATTCTGGAAACCCTTTAGGGACTTTTTGCCAGTACCTGGACAGAAATATCAACGATTTTTGGATTTGTGATTGGATAAAGGAGGGGTTATGGGAAGGGGTAAATTATGTATCTAACTGCATAGGGGATGGGAAAATATTAATTTGCGTATACTTGTTGCAAGGAAGATCAGGAGTCGCTTCTTTAAATATTCTTTTTTCTATCCTCTTTTTCTGTTCTTTTCTTTTTATTCTTTTTTCTTTGCACTTTGTATTTCTTCTCTTTTCTATTCTTTTTATTTCTGATTAGTTTGCATTATCTTTTAGTATTATAAAATTCTTCAATAAAACATTAAAAAAAAAGGATTTAAGATTTGGTATGGAATGGAAACCACATTGGTCACCCTGTTGGATGACCTTTAACAGGTCTAGGATTGTTGAGTGTGTCTCTCCTGGTCTTGATAGTTCTCTTGGAGGTTCTGGAAACCATTAATTATGGTATCCTGCTGGACTGGCTACAAGGATTGGAATGGGGGCGCACTATGTTGCAATGGTTCTCCTTCCTAAGTGGGGCCCTCCATTCTAGGGTGCCATAGGACTTGGGACTTTTCCCCCCTGCTGTTTAACCTCTATGTGGGGTTAGCAGCATTGGAATGAGGTGGTATCAATGTACAGATGATACCCAGTTATACATATCTGAGGTGAGGAGGAGGTTCTGACCCATTGCTTGGAGACTCTTAGGATAAAGTGGGTAAACAGAGACTCAGACTGAACCGTGGTACAATGGGGTAGCTGTAGATTCAAAGGCCAATTGAATCTGGGGAAAATCCATCCTTTCCTCTGGACAGGCTTGTGCTCCCTTGACAGAACTGGCTCACAGTTTGGGGGTTTGCCTGAAATCACAGCTCCTGCTTGAACAGCAGATGGAAGACATGACCAAGAAAACCTTTG
Source organism: Python bivittatus (assembly GCF_059951505.1). NCBI lineage: Eukaryota > Metazoa > Chordata > Lepidosauria > Squamata > Pythonidae > Python > Python bivittatus. Next base: position 31,453,654 of record NW_028277113.1, on the reverse strand, counting down.
CAGGATCAGGAGGTGTTTCTTGGCTCAGGAGGTTTTGTGCACAGTCATTTATGTCCTCGTCACTTTGCAGCTAGACCATTGTAATTCACTCTGCATGGGGCTGTCCTTGAAGACCTTCTGGAAGTTTCAGCTGGTGCAGCATGAGGTAGCCTTGATAGTTATGGGCATATCTAGATTCACCGATGTGATGCTACTACTTTAGGAAGTACATTGGCTACCAATGTTCAAGGTGCTGGTTATTACCTTCAAAGTGCTGAGTGGGCAGGGTTTAGATACCTTCAAGACTGTCTGCTCTGGGCTGGGTCTGCCTGCCCAGTAAAAGCTAGAAGACAAGGCTTGTTAAGGGCCCCATCACTTAAGGGATGTCACCTGTAGGGACTTTCATGTTCAGTCTTCTCAGTGGTAGACCCCTTCTGTGGAACACCTTGCCCCTGACATTCAGACCATTCCCTCCTTATTGAGCTTCCAAAGAGTCTTGAAAATCACAAAGAATCGGGAAAGCATTACAATGAGGATTGACATACCCCCATTAGGTAGGAGATAGTGTTTTGAGTGTTATGATTTTATTTTAATGTTTTTGTTGCTTCATGTAAATCACTCAGAGATGTTTGGTAGGTAAATATGAGAGATAGAGAATGTACAGATATTAATGTAATCCTATCATATCTTGCTGACTTGCATAAGTGCAAGAAATTGTAACTTTTTTCTGATTCTGTTTTAATGTTCAATGTTTCATAGTTTCATTCACTGGCACCTATGTACTATCGTGGATCAGCTGCAGCTGTTATAGTTTATGACATAACCAAGCAGGTAAGTTTACTATTACATTATTGACATGTACTCAAAATCCCAACTTCATCAGTGCTCATTGTGTTTTTCTGCCAGCATCCTACTGTGCTAGCTTAGAGGACAATTCAGCATAAAAGTTGGACACTCATTTTCTTATAAGATTTTTAGGCATTAATCAAGATAATTAGAAGGTACAGTATTTTCTTTGAGTCATTTAAACTGGGATAGGCAGTCTTTTGAGATTGAGGAGTTTTAAGGATGACACTGGGTGCACTTTGGGACACTTATTTTTTACATTTTTGCTGCTGAATGTCAGCAGTGATGTTATGGGATGCTCCATGGGCTGTAGACAGATTTCTCTGTGCATCAGTCACATAATTCAATCTGAACTTTGCTGTGTCGCTTCAAAAAATAGTCAAATTCAGTTCAGGCAGGTTTAGAGGCCTGCTTCTCGATTTGGAATTTCACTTTGTAAAGTTTGAGCTTTGTGAGTTCCTTTATCATTGAAAATCAACAAATGCCCATAACTTAAAAAAAAAAAAATTACCTAGCAGAATTGGATGAAATGTGTAGGCATATTTAAATTTGCACTTTAAATTAGTGTATATCTGTGGTGGAGGGAGGATTGCACAAAATCAGATTTTCTATCCAAAGTACTAGGCAATGAAAAATATTTGACAGTTGGCTATTGATTTATGGTTCCTCAGACTATTGACTGAGCCACATTCTAATATCGTAGAAAGGACAAGAGTAGATTGGTAAGAGTGTCTATGTTATTTTGCTTTTGTTTTGTTTTTTTTAAGGAATAAACAATACTGTTGATTGATGCCTTTCTTATTCCATTTTTATACTACTGAGATGTCCATGAGTCTTTTTCTCCTTCTTAATGGATGTAAAATCTCAGTACTGTACCGAGATATGCTGATATGGTGCTTACTTCTATGCTAGATTGGCTGATTACTGTGAAAAGGAATACATGAGGACCATTATGACAAAACAACAGTGGTGGTCTTCTGCAGACACTGCATCAAGCATAGATGGATAATGGACACCTAGCAAAGACAGCAGTGTCCTACTTTTAGATATCTGTATGCCTTGTGCCTTCCACCAGCCTTTATCCTACAAGGTGTGCCTTTCTTTTAATTCAAGCTGGGTCAATTAATTCCTCCTGTTCTGAACATATTTCAGGGTAAAATTGATTGACTGACTGATTGATTGATTAGGTGCTATCAAATCAGTGTTGACTGTTAGCAACCACATAGATAGACTTTCTCTAGGATTATCTGTCCTCAACCTTTTAGGTTTTTCAGTAGTACATTCATTGCTGTTGCAATCAAGTCTTTCTATCTTGCTGGTGGTTGTCCTCTTCTTCTCTTTCTTCTACATTTCCCAGTATTATGGACTTGTCAAGGGAGCTGGATTGTCACATAATGTGTCCAATATATAATTTGAGATTTGTTCTGTGATCCATTTGTTTGTTTTCCTGGCTATCCTTAGTATTCTCAAGTGTCTTCTCCAACACCAAAGAAGTTGGTGTCAATACTTTTTCTGTCTGGAAATCAAGAGGAATTTCTTTGGGGTCAGAGTTTGCAGAAGTGGGCAGCTCCCAGTTGGCCTGACTATTTTGGGTGTCTGGGTGTGGAGGCCATGTATTTTTATTTTAAAAATGTTTTAAATTCTCTTTCTATCCTGCTTCATAATCCAACTTTTTCATCCACAGATTGTCACAGGGAAAACTATTGCATGCACTATTCTAAACTTTCATTGCTACCTTACCAAGTGCTAGTCTGCAGCGTATTTCTTGATTGCTGCTTCCTTTACTGTTGATAACTGATCCTAAAAGCAAAAGTTACCCACCACTTTAGTGTTTTCATTGTCAGTTCTAAGGCAAGGTTGTACCTGTTGTCATTAGTTTGGTCTTCTTTATATTTAATTTTAGTTCCATTTTTTCACAGTGCTTCTAGACTTTTATTACTAGAGCTTGCAAATCCTAGTACATGTTCAGCTATTAGAGTAGTGTCATAAACATAGCACAGGTTATTGATATTTCTTCCTCCAATTTTAAAGCCACACTCATTTTCTTTGAATCCAGCTTCTCTTAATATATATTCAGCATATAGGTTGAATAAATAAGGGGAGAGAGTATGCACTCTTGTCTCACTTGCTTGCCAACCTGAAGCCAGTCTATTTTGCCCGGGTCCATCTGGACTATACTATGAAAGCAACACAGTTCCTTGTTTGTTTCTCATGCCTTGAATAGTAAACAGTAAGGTTTTCTGTCCAACCGCAATTCATTTCAAATCTGCTGGTGCCCAAGATGTCAATATGTAATTGATTCTTTAATTTTTTATTGTGTTGAGTTTTCCCATGTTCATGCTTCTTACATGTTCCCATTGTAATTCTGTCTTTGCACCTTTGGATTTCCTTTTTCCACATGGCAACATCATCAACTTGATGTCCAGAAGGCTTTAATCTAGCTGTGTCATACACATCTTTAGTACTCTGAAAGATCCTCAGCTTTTCTTCAGTAGTATGTTGAGTACCATCTGACCTGAGGGGCCCATTATCCGGCACTAGATTGACAATCGTTTTATGGTGTCCTTGGGGTTCTCTGAGCTTGGTTGTTTTCTTGCAAATGTTTCGTTACGCAGCTAGGTAACATCTTCAGTGCTAGAATGGAGTGGGGTTTGCTCTCTTTATATACAGTGGCTTGCCCTGCCAGTGTTGGTGGTGTGTGTGTGTGTGTTTTCCTTCCTACCTATCCAAGGTAGTTCCTTGATTAGGGTATTGTTTACTGCTTGATTGTATGTCCGTTGATAATCTTGGTGTTAATCTCTACTTATCTGGGTGATTGCTGGCAAGGAGGTGTTCTGGTCTTTTTGTTTCCTTTTTATTGTCTCTTTTGAATAGTGTGTAGATGTTGTTTATCTCTATGTGCCTATGTGCCTGTTGTTTATTGTTTATCTCTATGTAACAAAACATTTCCAAGCAAACAACCAAGCTCAGAGAACCCCAAGGACTCCACAGTTCAACTCTGAGCTACACATATTCTCTTCTATTGCAATCATTTTATCCCTGTGGTTTTCTTGGTAAAATATATGAGTGGTTGCCTTCTCCCTGACAGCATGAAATGATGCCTTTGCCATTGTCACTAAAGTGATCATCTGCCTCTAGCACCTTCCTGTATCGCTCCTGCACAGTGTAGGTGTCTGCTTGCTTTAGCAGGACAGTCTGGATGACCTTTGTGCCTTGGGCGACCCTGCTGGAAGTACCCTTTTGGTATACACTCCTGGCCTGCTTCAGTCACTCTCCAAAGAACATGCATACAAACACACAACACGGCCATGATGAGACAGCATAGCATAGTTATACACATTTTGTACCAGGTGGATGTTTGCAGGTGGAAATGAGAAAATAATTCCAAGAATTAGTTTTCTTTGGAAAATTCTGGGTCTCCCTGAAGGCACTTTTGCTGCTCATTTAAGAACAGAGGAGAAGGATTTAACTAGAATAAATTAACTAAATCTTATTCTTCATATTACCAGGAAGGAAACAAGTTGAAAAATGCACTGAGCCATGTACCTCTTGTCTTGCTAGGTGCAGGGAAAAAACTTCATGACTTTTCCTTGAGCAGTATGATAACTGACATGCTGGTTTGGTGCAATGTATGAAATGTTTAAATGGTATTATCGCTTTAGGAACAGCAGATTAATTTCACAGTACTCATCCACTCTTTCCTGTGCTCTATTAAGTATGACTTTTATTAACTTGTCTATACAAGCCATGCTTTTTGCGTAACATGGGCATAGAACAGGTTCTCTCTGCTTGCAGTTGAAGATATTAAATATTATGAACTACATTGCCCTGTTTATGAGACAATAAAATGCTGGACTTGGATATTGGTACATCTGCAGGTTCTGAAACTGAATGCATTAAAGATTTGCAGATGGATGTGATTTGTTACATCAGGTATCATGGCTATTTTTGCTTCATTGTATTATAAACTTAGAGGACAAGACCATCCCCATTACTGGATAAGGTATACTGTTAGAAACAGTCTTATTTTAGTTATAGAATTTAATGTCACAATAATAATTTATTATAAATAATACAATTACAATTAATACTTATAACTATAAATTATTAGGATGTAATTTTATTTTTATTCTGTTATTCCTTTTTTCATTCTCTCCTGTATTTTAAGCTTCATTTTATTCTTTACTAAAGTGTGTTATGCTCTGCGGTTACAACTAAAAATCAATTCTGATTTTGATAGATAGCAATACATACTAGACTGCTTACTTTAAAATATGGTAAAGTTAGCATTATTGTATCTGAGGTCTCTTTTGCTCATTCTGCTGAGTTGGGCTAAGAATATTCTTTTTTGAAATCCTGCTTCAAGGACAGGACTGGACTCAGAAAGATCTACACACATTATCGCTACTCAGCACTAGCATTGATTTTTATTTACTGTATATCCCATGCTTTGCTACCTTTTGCAAAATACTGCAAAATGGACGGTGTGTTTTTTATTCCCAGAACCTTTTTGTGAAAGTTTTGTCTAATTAAAAAATGGGTCATATAGCTATATTGCCCCAGATGCTCCTTTTGCAGATTGTTACTTACGATGAACAAGTCTTGCATTAATAAGCATGTCCTGAAAACATGAGTGCTTTCTTTATTCATTTCTCATACACTTATGTTTTCTGAATATACAGAGAGAAGGGGGAAAAAAGCATGTGATGCATGGATCTCACTATGATCATACACTGTTATGAGTCACAGGGTATCTCTATACAGCTTTTGTTGGCTGGCTGTGGCATGATGCAAACATACTATTGGCCTCAACTGAACGTTATTTGAGATATCAAAATGCAAGTTAAGCTGATATTTGATAACTATATTGACCATATCTCATTTTGCCTTGTATTCCAAAATCCTTGTACCATTATGGATTATATATATTGTCTTCAACTATTATGTCTCAGTTTAGCAAGTTCCTTTTGGCTTATGTATTTAATTTAGGATTCATTTCATACACTGAAGAAGTGGGTAAAAGAACTAAAAGAACATGGTCCTGAAAACATTGTAATGGCTATTGCTGGAAACAAGTGTGACCTTTCTGATATTAGGTAATATATTTACTTTTTGCAGTTTTCCATTGCTTTCTTCTACAGTGTGACAAATATAGAAATATTTTGAGTTTTTATAAGTTTTTTTAATATTAAAATTTTAAACCAATACAAACAATAATGAAGATAATGCAAATAATAACAAAAATGTCTACTTACATTTTATTTAAACTGTTATGACAAAATTGAAATAAACAAAACAATGAAAGCTAAGAAAAAAAAATTAAAAAACATGTCTACCGTTTCAAAATAATAGTAGTATTATACTATTCAGTTTTAAACTTTTTTTTACTGCTTTGTTCTGGCCTTGTCCATGGTGCTTGAAGTCTCCCCTACTTATTCCGTATGTCAAACTCCCATACAATATGTCCTTGTTTGGCTCCCTGTTTGTTTGCTCTGGTCACAATACCTAGAAACTGCTTCTGTGTAAGAATTCTAGCCTGGACTTGGTCTCTATTCCTGATTACATAAATGATTTTGTATTTGTTAAGTTGCTACTGGGAGAACAACTTAAGTATCTAATTGTTGAGACAGATTTCTTGTTATTGTGTAAACTTTCTATTGGAATAAACTGAACTTTTGTTTTTAATAACAAATAGTCTCTTTTATTGGAACATTTTAAATGTATTGCTGATGATAGGTTATATAAAAACCTAGCGAATTCAACTTCTTTCTTTCAAAAATGAGTTATTTTCTCCAAAAGACAAAGTGATTTAATGGTTAATTAACATATATAGAACAACTTATCCTGTTATTTATTATTTATTTATCTAATTCCTCTCACATATGTGACTCTGGGTGGTCACAATAATTAAAAACAACAGCAAAAACAATAAAAATATAAATAAAAACAACAAACATACACCCATTCTAAAACTGCTATTAAAAACTCAAACACAAAACACAGTCAACAGGTAAATACAATCAATATATCCAGTTTAGTAAAACCATTGGAAAGGGTCACCATCTTTCAATCAGTTACATATTGCTTTCCTTAAATTTTGAAAAGCAAGGGTAAATTCTAGGATAATGAGTGGATAGTGTCTTTAATAAATCCAACTAAAAATTTAAGCAGAAAACATATTTTGTGTTAAAAGGTAAATTATATTATCAGAATATATTGTCTGAATCTAGGGCTTAAGAATTGTGATGGAATGTATCTACGAGGAGGAGAGTGATGTGGGAGATCAAGGCTATCAGGAGGGAGGGGTTGCATTCCAGGAGGGGAAAGGAGACAAAAGAAAATACAGCCCGCAAGAGGAGCATGGGAAGAGTAAGAGGTTCAGGATAGCCACTCCCTAGAATCTCCCAGGGTATATTCACTGGTTGCTGCAGTATAGATTTAGTTTGGCAAGATTCTGTCTATAAGGTGTAAGCAAATAAAGAAACTGTACTCGACTGGATTGTTTCGTCGTTGTTCTTGGGCTGGGCCTGACAAGAATAAACATTTCCATATTTGGTAATACATTTCATTTCATTTATTAATTATTGCTCAAAATGGCTTACATGGGGAATTTCCCCTAAATTTATCCTTACATCAACAAACTTCTGAAGTAGGGTGGACTAAGAGCAAGGGGCGGGCCCAGCGTTACCAGCTGAGCTGTGTAGTAGAATGAGGACTGAATGTTGATCTCTCTGCTCCAAGTCCCGCACCTTAACCATTATAACACACTAAATTGTATGAAGTCCTTTATAGTACTTTAAAGTTGATCAGGATTTGACTTATATCATACCTTAGTCAATATATTTAGAGAGGAACATTTAGAAATAATAATAAAAAGGAATGAAAAAATGCTGTAGTGTGTTCTCAGATATTTCCTTTATTAAATTAAGAGTTACAGGCCACGAGATTTGGTTACAAACTGTAATTAAATGGTGGAAACAGAACCATATAATTACAGTCTTATTGTTTTTGATGGAATTGCATAATTTCTTGCCCTTAGATGTTCAGACACAGTGAAGCCCTTTGTGTATTCATAAGTCATTAACATTTTATCATGCTTATATTCTTAATTATTTAAAATTATGTGTATTAATCTAAGCCTAAAACAATAATATTGAATTCTAAGGCTTAAATCAGTGTTTCTCATCCTTGACAACTCTAAGACATGTGGACCAACTCCCAGAATTCCTCAGCCAGCATCTTAGAGTTGCTAAGGTTGAGAAACACTGGCTTAAATAATCTTGTTTTTAATATTTGGACAAAGAATCCTTTTTCCAAGTTTTGATTAGCTTGACCATATTTAGACTTGTTGTAAAAAGAAGAGGAAGAGTAGGAAAGGCTTCTTTTAACCAAACATGAGAACACAAAACCAGAAGCAGCCTTCTACAACAGGAAGAACTCTACCTATAAAATGATATGCTATAAGCTACAAAATACTTCATTGTTAATTTAACATAATAAAAACATTAAGCTAGTATAAAATTTTATAACTGTCAGCATTTTCAATCATTAATAGTTATATAAATAAAAGCATAATAAAGTGACTGTAATATCGGATGGAATTTTGTGTTAGATATACTGTATACTTCACCCCCATATATGTTTAATAGACAAAGAAGACCTAGATCAACTTCAATTTAGGTGTTAGATCCATATAGTGTATATGGTTTCTTTTATTTCCCTGGCTCTCATAATAATGAGAGAGGTTAAAGCATTTGAGAGATACAAAGTTGAGAAAATAATTTTAGTGGGAGGTGAAGAAATTGGGTGGTAGAAGGGATTATGCAATTAAATCAAACATTTTTGCTAAAATGTTTAGTAACAGAACCGATATTAAATTTGAGAGTACAGAAGGGAAAGCTTATTGTAGTTTATTTTTCTGGTGGAGATTTTTAAAATAGCATTAAAATGAGGGTTATGGAAAGCTATAAAATGCTTAATTTCTTCGAAAATCTGTCTAATTATGCATCAAGAAATATAAGATAGATGGAATGATGTTAGAGTTGAAACATCAATAGCATGGCAACTAATGTTTTGCTCCAGGGTCAAACAAATCAAGAGGAATTATTATTCTTACCAAGGCAGTTAATTAATTAATAAGGCAGTTAATAATTTTGAATTGATAAAAATCCAAAAAATACAGTTAAAAAAAAATCTACAAGTCTTGTTAAAGGGAATGTACACACTTTTTCACTACTTTATTCATTGAACCAAGTACGAGTTGTATTCTTGCAGAAAATACAAAGGAAGTTGAAAAAATGTGATCTATACAATTTAGGGAAAGCTTTAAATATCAATTTGGTAGATTTGAACTTAAAAGAGCTGGATAAAAGGAAAAAGTAAAATGTAAAATATAATCAACTGTTAAAACTTCCAATAGATTATGATTTATGTGAAACATGGGAAACTCTTGATCTCTTAAAATGGGATACTAAATTTTATTTAAGGAGGTATCAAGATGGATTTTAGGCATGGATCACTCTAGAACAGCAGTTGCTGGCCTGGAAAAGTTCCTGTATGGAATGTTTTGCATATCCCCGTTTTACAAAAATACATTATCATGCAACACAAATGCATTATGTGATTTCTCTAACACAAGAGGATCTATAAAACACTAAGTATGTATGGAAAATATTTGTAAAGAATTTAAACTTCCATATTGAGTTATTTCAAAACTGACCAAAGAAAAATAATTGAAAATAAAAGTCTTTTATTCAATGATTAATTGATTGATTATGTATAGTAGGTTTGAATTTTTCTTTAAAATGTTCATTAAATTGTTAACTGAACTCTCATTGAATTTTTAATGCATCTTAAAGAAAGTTATTGTTATTCTGATACAAACCATTTGTGGTATAAATGTGCAATAAATAAATAAATAAGCCCCAGTGACTGGGAAGTCTGGGCGTTACAGTCACAATTTTCTTTAGAATGGAAGGTAGACAAGTTCCTAATGCTGTCAGAACACTCTTATGGATTTTGTGTTGTGTTGCATAGCCTCTCTCCACCTTCTATAGTTTTGGGGAGAACAAGAACTAATTGTATTTCTCATCTGAGAAACATGCAGTAAGAAATAAAAGAATATCCAGTGTGGTCAAATTATGGAGAATAATAATATAGTTGGACCCAAATTTCTTGTTGCATGCCAACTTAATTAAACTTCTAAAACTTTATTTTAGGGAGGTACCTATGAAAGATGCCAAAGAATATGCAGAATCTATAGGTGCAATTGTTGTTGAGACCAGTGCCAAAAATGCAATTAACGTTGAAGAACTCTTTCAAGCAATCAGTAAGTAAAATTAGAATTTGTTTTTGCATATTTAAGCATGTGCAACTTAATTGTTTGTTATTTGGGTCATAGACTTGCTAAAGTCTTAGTTTATTTCTAAAGGACAAAAATGAAAGAGATAATTCTTTATGAATGAAAAATAGTTTCATAGAGAATAAGCAAAGTAATGCTTTACTATACTATTCTTAAAGATATGAATTCCTGCATTTATAATATAAGAAAAATAATTCATGGATTAGCCACCTGAATTAGTATGATGTGAAGTATTTTGAATAATACCTGCCTAATACATCTGTATGATGAGAAGGCATAGAGGATAAACCAGTTTTTCCTTAATATTGTAGAACTGAAGCTCTGGAAAAAGATCTGAGGGATATCTAATCCTACTTCCATAATATAAGCAAGATTCATTGAGTCATAGATGGCATATTTTATTTGATCTCCTCTTAAGCCTTCATGAAGGATTTTTCAAAAGACATGCTATTCTGTTATGCCACCCAGTTAGTCTTACAGATAAGAACTTCTAAGAAATTTGCAGCTGCTGCTGTTTTATATCTAACAGCACAACCACTTAACTAAATAAATCTATTAATATTACATTATTTTTACTCTTCTGCTGAGATAATTCAATACATATAATCAGCCTTATGGCAGTAATAATGAATTACACTGATATTGCATACCTGTCTACATTTTTCTTAAGTAGAAATGTGCTACTTATTTTACTATGCTTGATAATTTTATAACTTTCATTTCCTTATAGGCTGGCCTACATTTTGCAGAGACAAATTTGGCACTTCTTGCAATAGGCCTTGATAGAGGGTTCCTTAATATTCAGCTAGAGTTGTTTCCTAAGCAGTAACAATCTCTTATGTAAAGAGATACAATATTTTAATTCTCCTGGAACTCATTTTTCATTCCTTGATATGTAGGAGAAAAGGAGACTCTCACATACTGTTCCAATATCCTGAAGGAAGTTTTATGAAAATTTAAGCTAAAACTTCCATCTAATTGGAGAGATCCAAGCAGTGGTGTGACTGAGATATTCAAGCTAGATCCCAGAGAGGACATAAAATCAATGAACAGAGACCTCTCTTGATCCTTATACATTATATGGTACGCATGGTCTCTCATTCTGGGGCACTGTAATCTGAATTGCCTGAGCTGATGTGGAGAATGTTTCACCAACACAGAAAGGGAGTTGCACAAGATCATTCCTTTTTTTAATTTATTTATTCATCAAATTTATATGGGCGCCCATCTCACAAAAAAGTGACTGGGCGGCATACAGTAAAACTATAAAATCATTAATATATATAAAAAACAATTATTATTCAGAAAAAAAATTTAAAAATCACAAAGGCTAAGAGAGGGCAGCAGATGTTAACAACAATGGAGACACCTCAGTACCTCACAGGTCCCCTGGGGCCCCCAGGCCTGATTGCATAACCAGGTTTTGAGAGACTTCTGGAAAATCAACAGGGATGGAGCCAGCCTCACCGGGGATAGGGGGAGGATGTTCCATAAGGCAGGCACCACAGCAGAGAAGGCCCACCTCCTGGGACCTGCCAAGTGTAGCTCCCTAGCAGATGGGACCTATAGCATGCCTCTTCTGCTGGATCTGATATGACAGGCAGATACAATCAGGGAGAGGCGGTCCCTCAAATAACCTGGCCCCATATCATTGAAGGGCTTTAAAGAACAAAACCAGCACCTTGAATTGGACCCAGAAGCACGCTGGCAATCAATGCAGCTCGTGGAGCAAAGGTGTAACGTGTGCTGTTCTAGCACAGATAACTGCTTGTGCCACTCCATTTTGTACCAGCTGAAGCTTCTGGATACTCTTCAAGGGCAGCACCACATAAAGTGCATTACAGTAGTCCAATTGGGAGGTGACTAGGGCATGAGTGACTGAGCAGAGCCCCTCTTATCCAGTAACAGGTGCAACAATATGTAGCTGTGCAAAGGCTGTCCTAGCCACAGCTGCCACCTGCTTGTCGAGGAATTCAGGAGGACCCCCAAGTTGGGCATGGGTCTGTTTGGGACAGCGCAACCCCATCCAGCACCAAAGATGGCACAGTCCTAGAACCAGCAGACTCCCAAACCGAAAGCCACTCAGTCTTGCCAGAGTTCAGCTGAAGCCTGTTGTCCCCATCCAGACCCTCACAGCCTCCACGCCCCAGGATAGGACAGATCCCTTGTTTCTTTGATTTGTCACTGAAAAACACGAGTAGATTTTTGAGAGCTGAATTTCAGAGATTATTGTGAGATGTGTATTCTAGCAATAACATAAAAATTAAATTCTTGATCATCAATGTGTGTTACTACTGGAAATGTCTTTGACATCTAGGGAACTTAAATCGGCAAAGAATTTTTGAAAAGAATACAGTTTCCTGGGGACTAGGAGCAGTGAAATCAATATAAGAGGCTGGCATCTGTATTAGGTACATCTAGCAAGAGGGCACTATCCGTCAATATTAGGGCTGTGCAGTGCTTTGCAAACTCAAGGGAAGAAATATGATTTAGAGCACACATGGTCATGCATGGATTGCCTATCAAAAACACCTTAAAACAATTGCTACTTTTCCCAGGTGGATGCTCTTTGCAAACCACTGTACCATCCTGTGTTTGCTTTAGGATGTTTCTGACAGGTGCTACAAGCATGATCCAGATTACATTTTTGCCTTTGAATCCTAATGCTGCACAGCTTTCTCAGTATACGGCAGTGAGTAAAAGCCATTATGAATCTCCTAATGAAGTCATTTTTCTCTACTTTAAGGAACTGGCAGTTACTTGAATAATAGAATATAATTTCACCCATCTCTCAATTACAGCATTGATTCATTAAAATGGACCTGATTATAGGAAATGCAGTCTGAAAAAAGAGTGCACCATTGCTGAATTCCCACAATTTAAATAGGATCTCCTCAGGTACACACTGGAAGAGCACATTTTGCCTCAGTTTCTTATTTCCGTATATTTCATAAAAATCTTTTGACACTATTTTAAGTTTGGTTCCTTAGAAAACCAGATTTTGTGTGAATTTTATCTTAAAATAATTTAGTCACAATAGCTAACTTGCATTTATATAATCAGATGGCCATCACAAAATTCTCCTGAGTTGTAGAATAAATGTTCTCATTAGTTTAAAATATGCTGTATCTTTATTCTTTTGCAGCAAAGGATAGCACATGTGAAAGACTCCAAATGCAATAATTTTACAAAGTGTAAAGATTTTCTAATTTTGCACAGAGCATTATATTGCTTTCAGGGCTCAATTTTAGTTTTCTAAGGTATATGTCATTTATAACAGCATCAATTTCACCCAACCTGAGGCTAGTACAGCCAATTTCAAGTACAGTACTGTATAATTATAAAGCAATGCACTTACTGGAGATTTGTAGCAAATGATATTCTGGAAATAGTAGAACATAACTCTCTGGTGGCTAATAGCCATGATATCAGTCTTACATTCCTTTGATGATGTGGAACAGGATTAATTAAAGTCCTTTAAAAAAAAAATCTACAGCTGTTTTATGAAACAAGCATTATATAGTATCACAAGCCTATTCACAGGACAAGAATTCAGTATCTTACTAGAGAAAAATTACAGTATTCCTCTTATCATTGAATTTATAGTGTGCTGATGGATTAACACAAAGGCAAAACAGATTGCTTAATTTACGCAACTAACTTGTTGCCCTTAAACTATAACTTTGGTTACTAATGTGCATCATCGGATTCATCCAAATATGTCATAAAATAGTAATCCCAGTCAAATATAATAAAAGGTGGATTAGATTAAGTTTTGAAATTTGGGGTTGCATGAGTTTTTGTCATATTCCTAAGTGGAAAATGCTAATATTCAAACACTTTGTTAATGATTTAGTAAACATTTAAGAGAGTAGTTAATGGGATTATAGCTTGATTTCACATATTTTTCAGGTAACAATGTATGTAAGTAATTTCAGGCATGGGCTTTTTCTGGTAAGTGTTGCCTGGGTCTCAGTAAGTATTTTCAGAAAGTTGGCAATAGAATATCAGTGGAAAGTATTTCAAATTACAGTATGAATATTTCCAGATGGATTCCTACATATTCAATCAAAAGGCATTTTGCAATTATTTCTTTTCCTTCTTTTCTTTGAGGAAAAAAATATCAGAACTGAAGGGAAGATTAATAATACTGGACAATGACATTTGGAACCCTTATAAAATTTCATCTAGATTGAGGTGGTGGATAAATCACACAAATAAATAAATCAGGAAAAAAAACACCCTACCTCTCCTTTGATTCTTCTTGAGAAATCTCACTATAAACGTGTTTCTGTCTAAGCACGTAACAAAACTTGATTTTTAAAAAATTATGGTATTAATATTATTTAATAATTTATTATTGATATTTGAGAAGAAGGAAACTCTCAGAAGTTAAATATAAAGTAAGTAAAGGAATAAAAGACCAGGAAAAATGTAGGCAAGAGGGATCATTTAAATGAGCACAATATGTGAGATTCTACAAAATTTCAAGTGCTTTACACGGTAGAGATGTTCATGCTTTTGATTTGTGAATGTTCAATTCCCTTGGTCTTTCCTGCAATAACCATTTTTTTTTGCAGATTATTATGTTTCCTGGTAAAATATTTTAAAATACTATTAGTAAAAGGTATATCAAAATCAAACATTATTTTTATGAAGTAGATCCTGTAAAATTCTCGAAGAGGGTGCAGGGTGCGTGCGATCGCAGGGAGGCTGTGGAAAGAGGGCATGGGGTATTTGTGTGTGTGCAATTGCACGGAGGCCAAGGAAAGAGGGCACAGTTGTGTGCGAGTGAAGGGGGAAGGAGGGTGCGATGCATGCGAGCAAAGTAAGGTCGGGTGGTGGTGGGGAGAGACTTACCCCAGCAACTTGTGACCTTCCTTGCCAGCTTCCTATTGACTTTGCTTGGGTAAAGCACAAATGGCAATCATGTGACCACAGGATACTGTAACTGGTTGTAAGTGCGAGCTGGTTGCCAGGCACCTGAATTTTGTTCATGTGACTGCAGTGGCGCTGCAATGGCCAGAACTTCGAGGACCGGTCATAAGTCCCTTCATTCAGCACCATTGTAACTTTGAATGGTCGCTGAACAAATAGTTGTAACTCAAGGACTACCTGGAGAGCAGTCAAAAGATGAGAAAAGAGCTCCTTAAACAAAAGGAGGAACTAGGCTTTAAATTCAACCCATTTCCATTACCAGCTAGAAGTTAATTTTTTAGTTTTAAGATTTAAAAAGCAAAAGAAGTCTCTGGAAGGATCCTGCTATGGATTAGGGTCATGATGAAGGATGTAGGATTAGCCTCCCATGTTTTCTTTTAATCCTCCTGTCATATAGGAAATCTTATAGATAAGAAATCTCATTCTCAAGCAGTTAGATAAGCTGTAAGGGTTTAACAATTGTATATGTTTTGTTTTGCTTTTAAACATTTCTAGGCCGGCAGATTCCACCTTTAGAAACTTATGAAAATGGCGATAGTGGAACAATCAAACTTGGGAAGCAGACTGCTCAGACAACACGGAAATGCTGTTAAACGAACCAGAGCCGGTTGGATGCACTTGAAATGATATCATTTATTTATTGAACAACAGAGTTCAGAAATCCAGTGACACAGTATACTCTCTAAAAACAGTAATAGCACTGTTCTTTATCAATGGGATTAGTAGGAGAAAATATCCTTCAAATGAATTCTGCAGAATTACATAGACAATTAATTTAAGTAGTTAAAACAATGACTCAGATTATTTGGAATAATCTGTTTAAACCAATGGCTATTTTAAATAAGCAATTAGTACATTTTTTACAAATCCTTTTTGTATTTTCAATATGTTTCTTGTTATGTAGACTTTTACAGAATTATAATACATAGTATTTTAATTGAAGAAACTACATTTTATCTTACTTAATTTGGCTTCTGTGGCTTTTTAGAACTATTTTTAAAGGTATAAATCAGGTACTTACCCTCTGCATCCAACATAGATAAAATCCAGTAACAATAATAACATTTTGATAAATGTTAAACTTTTACTTCTGCATTTGAAAAGCAAAGTCACTGAAATACAAACAGCATTTTAAAATAAATTAGACAGAAGCAGAGGCTTTGGGCATAAATACTGCAAATGTTAAATGCAAACAGACATTATACCAAATGCCAAAAAAAGAGCATGATACACTTTTTATTGAATTCATTTAAATTTGGAATAATTTAACACTAATGTGGCAGTTACATACATCAGTACTGTAGTTGTACTTTTCTATTGCTATTTGGTTTAATATCATGACCTTTAGTGCAATTATCCACATCTATATCTTTGATCTGTCTGTTTCTGACTTAGTGACAATACAGATGCAAAGTGGAGTCCAAGGAAGTTGAGAACAATTCACACAACTTTTTTATCTGCTCCATTTTCATAATAGATTGAATATTAATCTAATACCATACCAAGCTAGTACAAACAACAACAACAAACTGTTGAAAGGCCCAGTTCTGATATATTTTACTTCATGCTTCCTTTATTGTAAATTGCATATACCTGAAGTTGCTATCTGTGCAGTAAACTGATAGATTCTGCCATAGATGTTTATAGTAGCAAAAAGTGACAAATATAGAATTAGGAAATTCTATAGATGTATTTTCATGTATTTTCATGTCCTTATACATATACAGTGGTTGGGAATAGATCCTCCTGAAGAAAATCTGTCTATATGATCTCTTAAGAATCAACCCTGACTTGATGGTACATAATCAATTCTACATGTACGATACTGTTCCATTGGGTAGAATCATAAAGTTAGAAGGAATATCAACCATCATTTAGTAGAATCATAAAGATAGAATCACAAAGTTCTGAAAATCAACAATCATTTAGTCAGTTAGTAGAATCATAAGGTAGACTCATAAAGTTCTACTAAAAGTCATTTAGCAGAATCTTAAAATTAGAAGGAATATTAACAATCATTTAGTCTAACTACCGGCTTGAAGTGATATATTAATATTGATTGGTATTACAGAATTGCATGTTTAGATGTTATTTTGTAGAAGTTGTGGAGGTACAAAATATTCCTATGTAGAAATGGGAGGGGAAACTAATTTTTGCCATCTGTGGGATACTCATGTTGAATAAGCAACATCATAATATGTTTTGGGGCAGCTACAGAAAGAAGGTTCCTTGAAAACTCCTTCTGAATAAATAGAAGCACTTTGTTATATAGAAGCTTCAATGCTCATTCTTATGTTATGAAATACAGACCTTTAGCTAAACCCCAGCTCTTTTGACAGTGAAAATAGTCAAAATAACCATCTAACAACAGCCTAAAAGAAAGCTGTGATTATCTTTTTCTGTGAATAATTAGTGAATGACTTTTTATGGTTGAAATGTTCTGCCAGAATTCATATCTAATTTTGCTAGGAAGATTGACATAAGAATAAAAAGAAAACAGTATAATTTTTAGTGGAAGAGTATTAGGGGAAAAAAAGAATATTAGATAGTTTTAGGGGTCATTCTTTGCAAAAGTTCACTCAAACATTTAGATCTATATGCAGCACGGTAGTTTTTAAGTAAAGAAAATAAATATTTGAGAGTCAAGTTCATGCATGAAACTTAAAATGGAAAGAAAGCAAAGCTCACTATCAATACAGTTTACAATGAGCAATTTCAGAAACTAGTGTACTCTTCAGTCCAACAAATATGTACTCAGAAATATGTCACACGGTGTTCTGTGGGCTTACTTCTACATAAATAGACATAAGATTGCCTTAGGAATTTTTTTTGTTACACATTTTACCTGAAGGTGGCAGGTTATATGAACTTGTTTTTTAGTTTTGTGTTCAGTACTGTAATTAAGGTAAAGCAAAACGAATCATACTATAAAAATAAATCCAAATCTTGCTATAAATAAGTAAGAACTTGCTTGCCTTTTAAAATTTGTATATAGCATTCTAAGTTTATTTTAAAGTAATAATAAATTCAATAAATTGAAGGAAGGAAGGAAGGCAGGCAGGAAGGCAGGAAAGGAAGGCAGGAAAGGAAGGAAGGCAGGCAAGCAAGCAGGTATTTTTTCTGGGGAAAATATAACCACTATTGAATTAATAAACAATTTGAAACTCCTGAAAAAATCAGCAATGTGTTAGATAAGATTTAATGGACTAAATCTAAATATTTAAATTAGAACAAATGAAATCAAGCACACGCGCACACACACACACATACATATATGCCATAAAAATATCCAGCTTCCATTATGAAAGCATCCAGACAGCAATCTTTTAAAAAGCAGATTCTTTTGGGGAGAATCTAAAGTATAAAAAAAGTTTTATAATTTCTTAAAACAGACCAATAAAGGAGTAGTCTGAATTTGTAGAGAGAGTGATTATATAACATTTCTAAGATTAGATTTCATCCTTCAGATCAAAATGTAATTCCATGTTTCAGAATGGAGAAAGGTATATAAGAGAACAATCATTGCGTTCAGGAATATTGTTCATCTTCCTGTAACTAACTATGTAAAGTCCTTATGAATATATGTCTCATGGTTGTTTGGAAGCTCATGTACAATTGCATTCACATGAATCAGAGCCCAGAGCTACTTTTTTTTGGTGGGGGTGGGGACCCTCTGAAAGCCCTCTAATGACACTTATATATTACCTGCTATTTTAGGAAGAAAACAAAAAAGTAGTGTACATTAAGTTAACTTTAACCAACTTATCATAATTGTAAAAAAGTCTCCTGTCAAATCCCCCCCCCCAAAAAAACCCAAAAGAAAACAGAAAATTTCATGCACTGCATATCTTGGCCACCTCAAAATGTTACGTGTAGCTATCAAAAGATTGTTCACCTCTAACCTGCATAATTAATTTTAATCATAATTAATAATTGGTTGTCTTAATTTCTGATCATGGGAGATCTGAAGTGGTATCTCCATAAAAACCTAGCTATAAATCCAAAAGACATCTGTGTGATGGTGCCTTCTGTTGATCAGTTTTTTCCAAAATTGTCTGAATGTTTATAGATGTAATCTTGCACAGTTAAATATATTTAAGGAATATTTAAGGTATACTGTTAAATATGTTCTGAAGTAATGGTGGTTTCATCTCTAAAATTGTTCAGACTGGTAAATATTCTTTTCCTGTTATGTTAAATGAAGCTCAATGATAGGAGAAGGAATCAAAATAAATCTCTATGAAAAAAATCTCTTACTCTTGTAGAAAAATAATCTCAGTTGCATATAGTTCATGCTTGCAAATCTCAAGTCATAAAGCAGTATCTCTGTATCATAAGAAATAGTGAAA
The DNA here is from genome assembly GCF_059951505.1 of Python bivittatus. Lineage (NCBI taxonomy): Eukaryota > Metazoa > Chordata > Lepidosauria > Squamata > Pythonidae > Python > Python bivittatus. The sequence continues at coordinate 31,434,181 of NW_028277113.1, read as the reverse complement.
TTTTGCTAGCTGAGCGGGAAATGAACATGTTCACTTCCCTTTAAACTAGGAGAAAAGTTCTCATCACAGAACAATCGTTAACTTCAGATTGTCTGGGTTTGCATAACATGCTAGGCCAAAATGTTGTTGTGGAAATGTGATTTATGGTTCAGGATATGATATGAACCTAAGGAAATGGGTTAACTTAGTAAATTATGTTTCAGCTAATCATGAGTGTTGTGTGAACAATGCTAAATAAAAAGGCATGAGACCACAAATAAACATCCTTCCACCCACAGCTTCCTGTCGGCTACCCTTTAGATAGAGAATAAAGTTCTCGACATGAAGGAGCTTCATTTCAAATGTGCATAGAACCCTCTGCACGTACCAGAATTTGAGTAATGCATGTAGGGTGAATTCCCACTGTTCAGGCTTAATGCTTAGAATTGGCTTTATGGTATTCCACTGGAAAGTCTTCTACAAAGAATCCTCTCAAATCAACTCCTTTGCCTCCAAAACAATGAAGGTAGGTAGAATAGGACACTGAAATGTGTATCCTGTGGCATACCTCTTCAGTTTCCAAAAGGACTCATAAAGGGTCTTTTTGGAGTGGTAAGAATTGGTAAAATAAAATAAAATTGGATTTAGGGTGCATTTCCAATAGGCCCAATCCCACTCTTCATAAATAAATTAGAATACCTACTTGCATGCTAGATATTTGTTTTCTGAAGTACAAGATGGCAGATAAATTTATCTGTTTATAGAAATGGCAAAATCATGTTCCCCAAACAAGAGAATCAAATCATTTTTCTGTTAGATATTGACAGATTGTTTTTATTCTTATCCAGGTCAATAGTATTTAATTCTAGTCTTTTATTATTCAGTATAGCCAATTGTAGTAAAGTTTCAGTGCACAGGGCACTTTGCTTTTTATGTAGCCATATACTCTATCCAGTACACATTTTTTAAAAAAATCAGATTTGTTTAAACCTAAACAAATATGCAATGTACTCTTTGAATTGTTTATATCAAACTTTGGGCTGGACCCATTAATGTATGGAATGTTATAATCTATTAATATTGTTTGCTCTATATAATAATTGTACAATCACCAACAAGATTTGGGCCTATTACAATGTTTTAATTTAACCTCTAGTAAGTGATACTAATAAATATTTTTAATTTCTGTGACTTGGTCTTTCTTAGATAACAAAAATTAAGTGTAACTTAACAGAAAGTTCTTGCAAGATTCTTAATGGATAAAATAACCTATTCATTTGGTGATAGACATGACTTGGATAATCTGAGATGATTGGGATAACTGCCTGTGAGGTCATCTGGGATTTGATCTTGAAGAGTCTGAAGAAGTAGATAGGGTTCTAGATGGTATGAGCTCTACCACCCATGGCTCAACTCACCCCCTGCCTGGCTACTTAAAACACCTGGAGAGGCAGGTACACATGGATGCGGAAGGTGATTAATGCTCTTTATGAGAGAGGATTGTGCTGTCAGCTTTGAAAGAGGCAGTGGTTCTCTCCACCACCACCACCACCACCACCATAAGAGTTTATCTCCAAATCTGGCTGCATTAGACAACATTGTCCAATCTCCAACCTTCCTTTTTTGGTGAAGATGCTGGAGAAGATGGTGAGACTGCAGTTAGGGAGTCATAATGAAACAGATAATCTGGATCCATTTCTGTCAAACTCAGGCTTGGCCATGATGGTCAAACGGCACTGGTTGCTTTCATTCAGGTTGATTACCTTTGTTGGGACTGGATGGTGGAGTGTACCCCTCTTAATCCTATTAGACATCTTGGTGGCTTTTGATGCCATCAAGCATGGAATCTTTCTGGACTGCCTGCAGAAATTGGGAGTGGAGGCAGTGGTTTTTAGTAGTTCCACTCCCACTCACAATCAGTCATGGGGAAGGAACAATCTAGCCCATGGTTACCCTAATGAGCATCACAAGGCTTGGCTCTCTCCTCCATGCTATTTAACATCTGTACATTTCCATCCCATGCCAGGCTGGAGGTGCCATGGAAGTCTTGATCTGGAGTCTGTTGGTCCTTCATAAGACTAAAGAAGCTCAGATTGAATCCTAGCAAGATAGAGTTGCTATTTGTTTAAAAACATAAGGACTGTAATCTTGATCTAGTTATTACTCTAGATGGGGGGTGGTACTTTCTCTGGAGGAACTGGTCTACAACTGGAGGGTTCGTTGCACCTACAACTCCTACTAAAACAGCAGGTGGAGATTATAGCCAGGTCAGCTTTCATCCAGTACACACTGGTACACTGATTACATCCCTACCTGAACTGAGAGACTCTGACAACTGTGACTCATCACCTCAGAGAGCTTACTGTAATGTGCTCCATGTGGGGCTTCCTTTGAAGACAACCCAGAAACAGCAGCTGGTACAAAATATGGCTAGACTGTTAGCAGGTAAGAGCCACTCCTGTAGCGTAACTGTTTTGCAATCACTCTGTTGATTGACAATAGGTTTTTAAGTCCAATTCATGGTGCTAGTTTTGATCTATAAAACTATGGCTTGGTTCCAAGTATCTTAGGAACTATTTCCAAAGTGATTCTGCTCTTTCCATGCATGTTTCCAGAAAGGGATGCTTGGAGTCTGGTCTAAGTAACATGGGAACATGGGCCCAAACACCAATCCTACTCTGTGATGGCCCCAATGATGGCACCAATGAAACACCTTGCCACTGAAGGTTTGCCTGACCCTCTCTTTATTGGCCTTTCATAGGGCAGCCAAGACAATTCTGTTCGAGCAGCTTTTGAGAGATGATTTGGATTGATCTGATTTGGGGGATTCTTATATCTTTAGTGTTGGTTTTATGATGAAATTGGGCCATAGGTTTTTATTATTTTACCTTTTGGGGGAGTTGTTTGTTTTACAATATTTATATTGTAATTTGCCAAGCTATTCTATTGGCATGGTAGTGGGGCGGTTTATTGTGGGATTTTATAATATGTTATTTGTAAATCACTCAGAGTCTTGTGTCCTTGGCAGTATAGAAATATGTGTAATAAATACATTTCCCGAAGTCCATAAAAAGCAACCTCGAAGGTCATGCTTCTACCATTTTGCCCAATAATACATACGGAATTGAGTATAAGACCCTACATGATATTTGGAAAGGTAAGGAAAGTGTGCTGGATCAATGAAAGGCCTCATCCAGCATTCTTATTCCATAATGACCAACCAGGTGGCTATGCAAAGCCAGTAAGGTGTAATTACACCTGACTGGAAGCTTCTATTTGGAGAAAAAAGTGAATGGAAGATTAGGAGTCATAAGGGAGGTGATAGTTGTCCTTCATATCCTACACACTAACAGCACCTAGCCCAAGGAACATAGCTCATGGGTTACTGAGAGTTCCATACCTCTGTAATAAAGGATAAGGATAATCTCACATAACAGATGAGAAAAAAACTGGCAGTACTCTATAGATTTTTATTTTTTTTTTTTTGGTTGCTATACTGAAAAATAAAATAGCTAAAATGTCGTACTGGTGGTTAATGACTGGATATATTTTTCTTGAAAGGCCTGACTACTAAATGGAACTGAAAGGGACCTTGGAGATCTCAACCCCCTGCTCAGTGCAGAATCTGCAATGCATGATGCAGCTGAAGCCTTTCTGCCAGATGGTTATCCAGTCTCTGCTGAAACATCTCCAAGCAACAAAAGCTTTGCTTTTTATCTTACATCAGTCAGCAGAATCATAGACCCAGGCACTGAAAGTGGCTAAAGTAACAGGTGAATACCACTCTTGTGTTTGGGGCCACAGAACTAGAGAATTGGCTATTAAAAATTAGCTGGTATAGTGAAGTAACATTTGCCTTATAAAATAGGGCAAAGCAATATCGTCAAAATAAGTTAGGGCATATTAGGACTTGTTAGGGCACATGGCAATATCTAGAGAAAACCTTTTTGTGCTCATTCTAATCTGTAAAAGTATTCAGATTATCAGGCTTCTGAAATAAATCCTCTTAAGTATTATACAGATCCACCAATTCACCCAGGCATTGTATTTATGTAATTGTGGCAAAGCTTCAAGCTTGAGATAGATAGTTGTATTGGGGCCAAATAATCCTTGGCATTATGTTTCTTCTTATAACGCTTTGAACGTACTGTACCACAGAGAGGACCTGGATGCTGAAAGTAACCCTATGCAGCAGTGTTTCTGTTTTTCCAAATGCTGCCTATATTCTTAAAGGCTATTTAAATAGGGATAACAAATAATAGAAAAAGGACACAAGATCTGAAAAAAGGAAGGTCAGATAAACACAACACATGTAGAGTGTATCAGTTACAAGCTGATGCAATTTCTCATTATCACTGTTACAGTGGCCTATAAATAATTCAACAAAGGACTGTCAGTGATTCCAACTATAAAACTATACAAGCTGACTGAAAAGAAATAAATATTTCATAAATCACTTCTGATTTTTTAAAAATGCAACGATAGCAGGAAACTGAAAGGACTGTGTCAGAAAGACCAAAGTTTAGATTAAGATGAAGCTTGGGAGAAATACCTAAAACAACAAAAATATACTTTGGGTACATAAGAAACAAAGAGAAAGGCAAAGTTGTGGTTCTGTTGCAAGAACGGGCCAGACTAATTATATCCTGGGGTACTAAAAGAATCAATGAAGGTGATTATGGAACTGTTCATTGTAATCTTTGAGAACTCCTGAAAGATTGGTGAGATCTCAAAAAACTAGATTGAGGGGATGATTATCAAACTTGCAGATGACACAAGACTAGGAGGAGTGGCTAACACTCTAGAAGAAAAAGAGAAGATTCAAAATGATCTAGTTAGGCATGAGAACTAGGCCAAAAACAGCAGGATGAGATTTAACTGAGAGAAATATGAAATCCTCCATGTGGGGAGAAAAAAAATGAAAGGCAAAAGTATAGAATAGGGGAGACCTGCTTGGTAGTCATATATGTGAAAGATCTGGTTGTTTCACTACATCACAAGCTCAAGGTGTGCCAACTGTGTGATGCAGCTGTTAAAAAGACAAATGTTACCATATATACTCACATATAAGCCCATCCATGGATAAGTTGACCCTCAAACTTTGAAAAATGCGCCACCAAGAATAAGCCAACCCACATTTTTCATGGTATTTTGGTTAAAACTTCAAGGGTCTGCTTATCTGCGGATGGGCTTATCCTTGAGTATATATGGGAAATACAGGTCTTTTAATAAAGTATTACAGTATATACTCAAGGATAAGCCCATCCGCAGATAGCTGAACCCAATTTCTTAGGTACATTTTGGCACCTAAAATTGTTGGCTTATCTATGGGTATGTATGGTACTTTAGGATATATTATCAGGAATGCTGAGTTCAAATCACGTGAAGTAATTCTCCCACCTTACTCTGCTTTAGAATACTGTATCCAGTTCTGGCACTGTAGTCTAAAAAAGACAACAATAAATGGGTGAGTTAAGAGGAGATCAAAATTGTGAGAGGACTGGAAATCAGTTTCTAGAAGGAATGGTTAAAGGAACTTGATATGCTTATCCTGCAAAGAGAGGAGTGATGGAAAATATGATAGCATTCTTCAGGTATCTAAAGAATTGAGATATAGATGAAGGAATGGACAGCCTTCTGTTGCCTCAAAGAACAGAGCAGAACCAATGGGTTGAAATCACAAGAAAGTAGATTCAGATCAGAAATTAGGCAGAATTTCTAGATGATAAGAGCTGTCAAACAAATGAATAGATTGCCTCATGAAGTAATGTGTTCCCCTTTACTGGAGGTCTTTGGTGGCTTGATACCTACCTGTCTAAAATGCTTTAGCAGATCCTGCATTGAGTAGAGGACTTTTGAGGCCACATCCAACACTATGGTTCTATGATATGTCACAGGATGCTACTGCTTGTATGTAATTATGCAAGATATTCATAGTAAATTCAACACAGAATAAAGAAATGCTAATTAATTTAAAAAATAGAATTGTATTTATTTGTTGGATTCCTATCCCGTTGTTTGTTCAGGGGCTTGGGGTAGCATGCATAGTATTCCCTCTTCCCATAACAATTCTGAGAGGTAGGTTGGACTGAATGGCCCAAGTCATCCTGAGTTCTAGAACATTTTGCCTGATGCAGAGTCCCGAAGAACTCAAATGCTTCTACGCTCTTGTCCTGTTTTGGATGGTTGTAAAAAAGATAGCCAAAACTATGGATTTTTGTTTTTCTTAGCCCAGCAATTTTTCTGGGAAAACAGTTGTCATAAAGCTATCTAGACTTAGTGGGAAGAAATGAGCTAGTGGCCTAATGCATAAGTCAATTTAGACACAATATCTTCACAGCAAATCTTAATTTTTTAAATTTTAAAAAATGGTCCTTGTATAATTGTCAAACTGTAATATATCTCACAAATTAATACTCTTTAAATATCTTTACTGTATTAAAGTAGGGTAGCCTTACATGTATTTGAATAGTATCTTCCCAGATCATTATTAAAAATGTGTTTGACTTTTTGGTTTAACTGAGAGAAAACGAATTTAGATAATTGCCATTCATCACTCATCTTTCACACTGTATTTACTTAAGTTATGATAAGAAACATGATTCTAAAGCTATTTTCTAATTAAGAATTCCTTATTTGCACAACAGGTCAAAATAAAGTTACACTTAGTGAGGAAGTTATGGTTACATGCCACTCTGTGCTAAAATAATGTCTAGCTTACTCCAAATCATATTTCTCCATGACTGAGGAGCTGTCCTTTCAAGAGCTATAGTTCAAAATGACAAATCTGTCATTTTTATACCATATTCATTAATGTTTGATTACCTCTGATGGCAGAAGCAAACAAGGAACAGAGGCTGCATTTTCCACAATAAGTGTTGGTTCACTTTATATTATATATTCAGAAATAAAGGTCTTCTATGTGATTGCATTCAGTGATTTCTAATTAAGGTTTTCCCTGGACACAAGATACTGTCAAGCATGGCATTTTCAACCAAGGAATACCAACCCCCCCACCCCAACCTTGGGATGTTCCTAATCATACATGCAGAAGAGAGTCTTCTACAAGGTGACCTACAGATGGGAAGCATCCATTTGACAGTGTATTACTTCTGAAATAAACATTGGATTAAATATGATTGAATGCAACTCCCAAAGACTACCTCAAACAATGTATGAATGTACATCTGGGATGGCTTATTTGTACGGGTTTGTCCTTAAGTTGAAAAGGATTCAGGAGACAGTTTGATTAATAGATACCGCAAACTCATCGGTAACAAGACCTGCTTCCTTGACAGTTCACAGAAAATCCATTAGAAATTACAAAAGGCACTCTGCCCTAATGTCTTAGAGAAATCAGTTCTAAATGAGACATAATTCCATTGCTGAAAGCCTTTCTCTTCAGTAAATCTTGGAAGAAGATTCTGTGTGATTTGCGGCTGTGAAAATGATTGCTTTTGATCTGAGTCAACTGCCAAGAGCCTGACATTACTGTGGAGTACATTTATTAAAGAGTGTGCAATCCAGTTTCTTATTTTTGCAAACATTGGCTATTATTGGAAAGGAAATGCTGTGCTTGACATTGAATTGCACATGATTTGATGCCATTTTATAGAATATATTTTCCTTCCAAATGGACATTAATTTTGGTGGGATGCCTAACTCATTTCCTCGTTTTTTGATTCATATTTTGGAAAGCAGGAAGTAATCTGTAGACAAAAAATTAATGGATATCTTCAACTTCCTATCTTTGATCAACATCAGGTCAGATATTTTTGCAGCTTACATATTCAGTATGCAGAGAAAAAGAAAAATATACCAGTTCATGTCATGTGTCTTTTAAAAATAGGCTACTAAACTGAGAGAGTTCGGTCCTTGGTGCTCAGTTACACATGCAATACAGTAATTTTTATTCTTCATTATAAACATTAGGGTCTCCCTTTTATCTCATAGTTGGAACGTTAATTTAGCATTAAATTGCATTATCATCTCAGCGCAACCTACTTCTAGATGGATTTGTATGACAGCCCTTGATCACAAGATAGATATTATGTTATATTCCTTTGGCCATTAAGCACCAATTTTGTGCAGAAAAAAATATTGGCACAACAGTACTTAAAAAAGAAAAAGCTGCCAATCTAGGGAACAATGAAGTTCACATGTTATGCCATAATTTGGTTTGTTTACATTTACCTTAGTGTGATGTGTATAACCAACTGATTTGGTTTGTTTAATGTCATAGTTAATCATACTGTGGCTTAGCATACTGTGCAGTGGGCCTTATTTTGGAAAGGACGGAGCAGGGCATTTTTTTTTTTTTTTTTGGTAAATGGTGCTTTTTTGCACCTTTTGCTCACAATATTCACTTATACTGTAATAACGCATTAGTATTTAATAAAGTAAGCAGTCAGAGGATTATCAGAACAAAGAGCACCAATCCTGCAGAGCAAACAGGTCAGTCAATTTTGAATTGACATTGTATTTATTAAACTCAGACAACCCTATAGGAGCTGCAAACATCCAGAGGACTACCATACTGTACTAGCCTTTTCTGTAGGTTTGCTGCCACCTAGAGGTCGCCCAGATATTTGCAGCTCAGATCTAGTAGCCCTCATCACCGCATCACGTTCAGAAATTTTCTTTTCTCTGAGATAAACGCACTTTCTATTCCTTTATTGTGGGGAAATGCCGTTTTCTCTTGATTAAGCTTAACGAAGATTTCTTTGCATTGTATTATAAAGGGAGATTTGATTTTCGTTTCATCGAGAAACTAGTCACTAGAGAGCTATCAGAACTGGGCTGCAAAATTTCAGATCACCAATAATCTCTATGTGGTCGCTAGGGGTCGAAAACGACTTGATTGCACATAATCAATACATATCCCTTTGGTGACACTTAAAGGTCATCTGGATTTGTGCAGCCCTAATTCAATCACTCCACTCGAGTCGTGACAGAGAACTGCCACTTAAGCAGACTAGCACTTCCCAAAGTCGAGAGCCGAGTTCTGAAACAATGAAGGGCGCATAACTCCTCTTTCCCATTTACTTGAAGACTACAATTCCCAGGATGCATCTCAACAAAACTCGGTTGCGCGCTGTACGCGTGGAGTTACACCGGTCAAGCCACCTTCTTTTCGGCGACGTTGAAGCTTCTGACGCCTAACGCCCTTTTGCCATTTTTCTCCTTTCAGTGTACTCAAAATGTCACGCGCTGCTCCCTCTCGAGAGAAATCCCTCCCGATTGACCCTTTGCGTTTGGTCTCTACGTTCCCTCGCGCGTGACAAGCCCTGGACCGCGCGAGAGCCGGCGCCCGTGGCGATCCCCGACTAGCGAGCTGTCAACCAACGAGGGCAGGGAGGGAGAAGGGGGAGGGGGAGCGCGCGGAGGCGGCGTCTCCGTCGTCGCTCGCGCCCGCGCTGTTCCCCGCACGGCTGGCGCGCGGGTGCTCGAACTTCTCGGCCACTGCCCTCGTGCCCGCGCCAGAGCTGGCGTTGATCGCAGTGCGCTGGGGAGCGAGTGAGTCAGTTGTTACACAGAGGCAGGGAAGGGAGGCGGGAGAACGGGAACGCGGAGGTAGTGGGCGACCCGCGCGCTTTTGCGCCCGCGTGCTTGCGGGTCTACGAGGGAACGTGGAGGAAGTGGCGGCTGCGAGCCTTGCCGCCGCCGCTGCTGCAGGTCCTCCTCGGCAGGCTTCCCTCCTCCCTCCCGAGTGGAGCGTCCTCCCCCTGCCCGCCCTCTCCTTCCTCCTGGAGTGAGCGAACGTGTGAGCAGCGATGGCGGCCGCCGGAGCTCTGGCCAAGCACGAGCAGATCCTGGTGCTCGATCCGCCCACCGACCTAAAATTCAAAGGTAATAGAAATACCGATAGAGGAATGGAGAGCCGAGGGCGAGAAGGCCGGAAAGGAAAGCATTTGCCTCTCTGCGAGGTCCTTCCTGCGCGTAGGAGCCTGCGGAAGGGGGAAAGATTAGTGGGAGAGCCTCCAAAGCCCGAGGAGGCCTGGGCCAGTCGTTTCCCCCACACACCCCCTTCTGAGGCCTGGGAAGGAGGTTCGATTCGGGGGAACAGGACGAGGCGCCGCCGTCGCCATTTTGCTCTTCTCTGTCTTTACGCCACCCCCTCCCCGCTTCTCCCGCCCCAATTCCCGGTGGGTTTGCCGTAGTGAGCGGTAAAGGCGACGGCGACGGCGCTTGCTTCCCTCTCCTTTAAGTCGTCTCTGGTTGCTGATCTTCCTCAGTGGCTGCTCGAGGTCTGCCAGGGAAGGGGGGAGAGAGCCAACCGGTCGGCTGGACCTGCAGCGTCGGCCTTAAGACCTGGCAGGCGCTCCTTTGCTGCACCGCAGCACCCTCCGTCCCTGACCCCTGGGAAATTCGGCTGCTCGCCAGCCAGAGAGCCATGATGTTCCTCCTGCTACGAGGCGGCAGTGCCCCTGTCATAGGAATGAAATTAAGTCTTTCCTGATCGACTTTCCCCGCCCTTCCCTTCTGGCTAGGAGAGGCCCAAGTTGCGGATGGCCCTGGTTATGGACGGGGGTGATAACTCTGCACGCGTCCCGTATTTTCGGACGGTTTTTGCATTGGGGCTGGCGAAAGGATTGCCTCCTTCCATTCAGTACAGTATGTAGCTGTATGTAGCGCATGACCGCGGCTGTTTGTCCGTGAGGGTACGGCAGTAATAAAGTGGTGATATCTTGCACCAACACCCTTTGATGTGTCATGTATGTATTCAGTTCAGGGCGTTTTCCACTGCAACGCTTATGCTATTTTGCATTTCATAAATTACATTCGTATTATTATAGGTAGTAGAATTAAAGGCAGTTCCAGCTGGAGTTTGATGAACTCGTGTTTAAGATTCTGAGAACTTTATATGCCTTGGATGTTTGTTACATGCTTAGTAGATCCTGATTTGAAATAGGGCTGTTATATAATAGGTGGTAAAAAGTGTTACTTTCTGATTGGCTCCATTAGAACAGTAGTGATGGTTATAAAATTATAGTGTCATGTTAAAAATATTTCAGTAAGGTAAGATAACTAAAAACAAGCATATTTGTTCTTCTGGTAGGATTGTACACTATCTCTAATTAGTTCCAGATTCAATGGATCATTTTAAAATAAGATAATTGTACTTTTTAATAGAATGAATTAGGTGTAGGAAATGGACTTGAATGTATAATTCTTATAGCCCCTTTTCCATTAAATAATAACTCTAAAAAAAGCTTCAGTAATTCTTTAAAATTCTGAAATTCAAAAATTGATTGGTATGGGGCTTTAGGGGACCAAATTTTTAAACTATTAAAAACCTAAGCAGGAAAAGCATTCTGCTTAAAAGTGAAGTGAGTGTTGAGGAGGGATATGCAGGGCAAGATAAAAGTGCATTATTATTTTGCTGAATTATTATGGAATCTGCCTTTTAATTGTTTACAATTTGGAGAAAAAATAATGTATGTAAAATGGATAGGACTTCAGAGAAAGTTCTGAAGCTCTCATGAAAAATGAAAAACATGGATTTTAAAAACTCATTATGTGAAATTGGCCCAGGATTACATGCAGTTTTCCTACAAGGTTCATACAGCTCATGTTTTTATGAACATAAGCAAATATATTCATATTTTTTAACAGTCTGCTTACTAATACTTTTAGAAGAATCCATAGCATAAAACAAGGTGGTAGCATCATTCTTCTTTCTGAACATAGCTTAAATAATAGAACATACTACATGCTTTACATATCTGTGGTTCAATCATTGACATTTTTAGTGAAAGGAAACTGTGATGGGTTTGCTAGGAGTGGTCTTTGCCTGAAGAAGCTTGGCAGGATTACAATTTTAGTGTAGAGTACTGTCATACCTATAACAATATCCTAGCTGAAGAACAGTCTGGCTTTAGACCAGGAAGTTCTACCACAGACCAAGCGATAATTCTACAACATCTAGTGGAGAAATACACCTCTGGATCCAAAGGCTCTCTTTATGCAACTTTTGTAGATGGAAGGAGCTGCTATCTACTAACACAGATAAATTATTACTTCTCCTAATATATAAACTTCATAGCAATACCAACCTGAGAGTAAGATGTGGTCCCCAAGGGCAGATAACCAATTCAATTGCAACAGCATGAGGAGTAAAGCAAGGCTTCCATTACTTTTTAATTTTTACATATACTCAGTCACACAACACCTCAATAATAGCAATTTTCACCCATCAAAATTAGCTGGTAGGTATCTTTCATTTCTCCTGTATGCTGATGACATGGTTATTCTGTCATTATCTGTGGTAAGGATATGAAGAACCCTTAGATCCTTTGCTCAATATTATGAAAAAAATTGATGATGAATGACCAAAAAACAAAAGTTCTGACTTTTAACAAAAAACCTAAAATTCATAGTTGGTATATCAATGGCAATACAGTGGTACCTCTAGTTACGAACACCCCTCCTTACAAATTTTTCGAGATACGACCAGCTCCGGCCCCAAAAATTTACCTCAACATGCGAACTCCGCCTTGAGATATGAACCGGATCCGCGGCCATTTTCCCTGCTGCCACGCGGTCGCGGCTTCCTGTGGGCGAGATCACGGTAGCAAGGAGACGTTCGGTGAGGCTTGTGTGTTTTGTGGCGTTTGGAAGGTTTTTGAGGTTTAAAAATAAAATGCATATGTTTCAGAACTGTTTAGCTGTATTTACATTGAACCTTATGGGGAAATTTGCCTCGGGGTGCGACCAAATTCGGAGGGCGGAACGGATTAACCGTATTTACATTGAACCTTATGGGAAACTTTACCTTGACTTGAGACCAACTCAAGTTGCAACCAGAGTCACAGAACGGATTAAGTTCGTAACTAGAGGTACCACTGTAATACCGAGCAAGTCAAATGCTCGATATTATTCCTAGGTAGTTAATCTTTCATTCCTTGGGATGCAGGGACCCACACTTGGCTCACATATCAGGTTGCCCAGAGGAGTGCCACAGCTATACTATCCTTTTATCTCTCTAATGATGGCCATTATATTCCAGCTGGCCTAAAACATTTTGAGGCAAAAGCTATGGCAAACTGTTATATGGGTTTCAAGTGGGCCCTACACTAACCTAACTGCAGTTGAGAGTTTGCCCCTGTGACTCCCATGCCATAGAGCAGTGTTGTGATGGACTGGAATGGAGGAAGGGGGGTGAAAACGGTGCTCTCGTCTCCAGAGCAACGCTCTGGAGATAAGCGGAGAAAGCTGGCGCATCCCTAAACATTCCAGAAGATAGTAGAGAGTTGTGCCTGGGAACTACTGGTCAGTCTGAAAAGATTCTGTAAATAAGCGCTAGCTAATAAACCTTGCTGATTGAACCTACATGGTCTCCAGGAGTTCCTTGGGCTAGGCCTGACATCAATCTGGAGACGAGAGCACCGTTTTCACCCCCCTTCCTCCATTCCAGTCCATCACAAGTGTTGTCCAAACTTGGCCACTTTAAGATGAGTGGACTTCAACTCCCAGAATTCCCCAGCCAGCAACACTGCCATAGAGGGTGTTCAGCATGTCTTGTTGTACTGTAATTTCTATTTGAACCTGCGTGAGGTATTAATCCAGCCACTCATAAAGGAATTCCCAGGAAGAGATGACCAGTGGTACATCTTTTAGCAGACCATAAAAGCACTATCGCTCCTAATGTTGCCAAATTCTGTCTCACTGATATAAGAATGAGGCAACAAATACTGTCCAACAAAACTACATTTCTTTGAGACCTTTCAAACTCCTTTCCTCTCCTTCCTTTCTTCCTTTCTTCCTCTTTAACTCATACTTAATTGCCATCTTTAATTTATATTTTATGTGGCTATATACATATGTACACATATTCATCAATAATAAAGATCTATCTATCTATCTATCTATCTATCTATCTATCTATCTATCTATCTATCTATCTATCATACATAAGTTGCACTGAGTTCATGTTAAATGCTTTGGAGAGAGTATACTGAATTCTGTGCCAAAACAGCATAATAACTGGCCATATGCTGATGCTTCAGGTAGAAAAAATCATTCAAAATTTTTAAGATTTAGGTATAAGTGCTGCAGGTATCAAAATAATTTCTTGCTAAGATTGATAGCCTAGTCTTTAAGATTTCTGTAAACATTTAGGGATGATAAGCCAGGATTTGTGCTAAGAACTGAGTTATATCTCACTTTTATATATACATTTTACATGACAAATGAAGTTTTTTAAAGTATGTTTCCTCGAAAGTAAGATGACCCTAAATGTAAGATGAATTCCCAAAAGAAAGATAAGAAAAATCTGTCAGACTCCATTGCCATATTCTGAGCAAAGAGTGCAGACAATCCTCCCTTTTTAAACATACATTATTCAGGAAAAATAATTTACCTTTCAGATAACTATAGAAGTATAAAGGTTGCAGTTATAACTGAAATTATACTATGCAGTTTTTATCAATCATTATATTTGGTATGAAGTTCTGAATGCCTTCATGCAAAACTTGCAGGCCAGTCAAATCTTTTAAGTTAGGAAAGCTTCTTATCATTAGATGAGAAAGAACAATTATGTTTCTTGTAATGGTACTGTTATTTTGTAAGTTCTGTATTTTGCCCATTATATGTTTAGAACATAGTCTTGCCAGAATCTTGAATTTATATCCTAAAATAACCTTTTGAACTGTTTAAAATGTAAAATGTTGCAATACATAAGTTGTACTAATGACTGACCTTAAATAAATAAATAAAGCTAAACATTTGAAATAGTAAACTTGAAGAAAGTTCAGAAGTATCATCAATTTCTAAAATTTCAATAGGACAATAAATGAAAAAGTAGGACAGTTAGCTGAGCTCTCTCTTCTTTTTTGTTTACTTAAGATAAGTTGTTTATTGCATTTTTTTACTTTCTAAAAATATTTTAATAACTCTTAAAGCCCACCATATATTTTTAATATTAAATATTATTTAATAAATTTGAAACGCCAGTAGTAACAAATAATTGTTAATGAGACTGACCTAGTATAAGAATTTTAGATATTTAAAGTACTGTAATGGTTTTGTTAATTACAGTACTAACTTACATATATTAGCAAATTTTTTATTAAAAGACATATATTCTTCATTATACTTAATCAGTCAATAAAGGATATTCTTACAGGTTGTTAGTTTATGTGCTAATCTATAACTGTAATAAATATTTGTTTTATTGTTAGCTTGAACTTGAGATTTTCTGTGAACATTGAATATGTGTTCAGCAGTATAGCTCACAGTTGCTTGTGGTGTTACTAATGAAATGCACAACAGCAAATAGAGTTGGTTGCACAAGTGTAAAAAATAGTTTACCACTAAAAATAGAGATAGTCATGTAAGAGTAAAATAGCATAGTTGGAGCTGTGGGTACTGGAAAGATGTTGCAACCAAACCCCCTTCCAGCATACCCAGAAACTGCCTACTAGCCCCCATTAGATTTAGAGAGCTAAGGACTGGTTTTTACAGGAGCTACAAAAAGACCTCTCTTTTTCCATGCGGGCTTCTCTCTACACCTATCTATCTTACAGCTCCTGGGATGCCTTTGCAGGAATGATATTCTTGGTATACTTTCTTTTGCCAAAAAGTTAAGATTTGAGAGGAAAAAAATAGAATATTTGATTGCGTTGCTAAAATGCAAAAATTATTCATTACGTAACAAATGTATTAAAATTTTAATTTGATTGGGAAATTGATGTTAAGAATAAATAGACCCCTAACTGTCCATTATAAATACTTGCTTCAAAATGCCTAATAATACAGAAGAAAATAGAACTATATGCAATATGAGAAGCAGGTTTAAAGTATTAATTATTAAACATTTGGCAGTCCTGATGGAGAAGTCCATTAAATTGAATGATAGGTGGTAAATTGATATCTTGTGTCTAAAACCTTTACATCAATATATGTACATTTTACGTGTTTGCATCATCCAGCGGTAGGTGACAGTGTAATGAAAATAACCTAATTTATTTTGATTTGATAATAAACTAAACATATTAAACAGTGGTAGAATTAGAGGACTGAAAGGGACTTGAACTTATCCATTACATACCCTAGAAGATTTGCAGTACAATTCAGATTGTGCTTTTTGAAATTAAATCCCACTTTATTATTTACAGTTGTATATTGCTGTATTCCATAAGGACTCCTGGTTGTTCACAATGACAAAATATCAAAATATCCATAAAACAAAAACATAAAACCAGTAAAAGTATATAAAACAATAACCTACCCCAATGTTTGCAATGTTATAACTGTTGTTATTAAAGCAATTGTTATTAAAGGTCTTTTAATCTGTGATCTTGAAGTTGCAAGTGAATTACAATTCCGCTCTTAAATGCCTTAGGCTGAATGCACATAAGAACAGAGCTAAGTAGTTAACAGTTAACATGCTTCTTATGACTGTTGCTTTTAGTAATTGGTACACTGATAGATCTTTCAACTCATGGGTGTAATACACTGGATGAAATGAATGGGTTTAAGGCCATTTAGTAGTTGTAGTGAGTGGCTAGCTGGGGTGTTTGCATGCAGCTGGAGAAGTTTTGACTCTCTGGGCCATGACTTTTGGCCCCACCCTCTTCTGCTGGGGTGTATAGTGCAGCTTTTGGTTATGGGTTTAGTAGCACTTTACCGTTGCTACCACTGATCTTGCTGGGGGAAGTAAATGCTTTGACCAGGCTCCTCCTCATTTCTAGTTTGTGAGAGAGATGAGGCTCTTACAGCTTGAGCAACTTAACTCACCTGCAAACTTAGCATAATAATAATTATGATGCAACTCTGTATAGCATTACTTCCTGGTTCTAGCAACTTTGAGGTGTGTGGTCAGATAACAGCTGCTCAGTTGCCTTCTGAGGAGATGAAAACATAAGCATTGGTTTTAGCATTTAAGAATATTATTAAAAATAAGAAAAAGGAAAACAAAGGCCTGGGGTGGGGAGGGAATACTTCAAGCGTGGGGATGGCTAGCCCCATAGAGGCCTGCTGTCTTCAGCCCCAGATTCTTCATCTTCTTGGACTCTCCTTTTCTTCTTTTTTAGTAATGTTTTTTAAATTTTGGTGTTTTATGTATTTATATGTATTTATGGTTTTAATGTTTTGTGTGAGCCGCCCAGAGTCCCCCATTGGGGGGAGATGGGCAGGGGAGAAATTTAATAAAGAAATAAAAATAAATAAATAAATAAATAAATAAATAAGAACTTCCTTTTTGATTGGGTAACCAAATGCCTGAACAATTCCACTGGGATGAAATAAGGCATTTATTAAATACAGTATCTCAAATGCTGTGGGGAGAGCAGACACAGATTCAGATGGATGGAATCTGAGGCACAAATAACTTTAGGTGGAGCAAAACATACAAGACTTGAGTTAGCACATAAACGAATGATAGAAAAATTAGAGGCAAATTCCTTGAAATAGGTACCAATCACTTTCCATAATATCATAATTTTAAAGCAGATTAGCATATCTGAAAACAAAGTAATCTTCATGCAGATTTTGGCCTAGAACTTTTATTTTACGTTGGACAGTAGAGATTTTCTGTAACTTGCCTCTCCAGGTAGCTGGTCCTTACTTATTCCTTACTCCCACAGATTGCAACCTTCAACCAAAGCTTTAGAAGCACTTCCTTGTAGCTCCTGTTGACTCACTAGAGTTTGTGGATCATAAATTCAGCACCTTTTCTCACTTCAACCCAGAGACACCTAGCTTTGCTGGTACCATGGTTTCCAGGCAAATCAGCCCTGACTACCTCGAGTCTTTGCCTCTCCCTGCCTAAGGAGGCCTTGTTCTCTTCTCCCTGAAGATGTTCTTGGTTCCAAGTCACACCCTCACCTTTAGTCCTAGAGCAGTTCAGCTTCACTCCTACTGCAGTTCCTGCTGCCTGAACATTATTTAGCTGTCTCTACTGGAAACTAGCTCATTACGGCTATGTGACTATTTCCAATCTCCATTTTGCTTATATGTTTTCACACAGCCTTGCTTTCTCCCTCTTCCAGATTATTATTAATCTGCCTTTTTAATATATAACTCAAAGTGAACATACCTAATACTCCTGCCTCCTATTTACCCCACAATTACAACCCTGTGAGGTGGGTTGGGCTGAGAGAGAGTGTCTGGCCCAAAGTCACCCAGACGGCTTTCATGCCTAAGGGAGGCCTAGAACTCACAGTCTCCTGCTTTCTAGGCCAGCACTTTAACCACTACACCAAACTGGCTCCATCAGATGTTCTCTCTCTGGTGATATACCACTGATTCTTCCTTTGTCTTCAGACAACAGTTTTTGTCAGCAACCATGAGGATTAAGAGAACCTATTGGGCAAGCCAGGACAAGATTCTTCCTTGAGCTTGAATTTTGCAGTCAGTCTGAGTTCTCCTGCCTATTTGGGATTGAATATTGGCTGTATGTTTGAATGTGTAAATGGAAGGAGTTTCCCATGCCATGCCTCATTGAATGGGGATTTGCCCATTCAACACACAGTAGCATATTTTTGGTTTAAATTGTGGGATTTGGAAGCTAGAGCCCATGTTTGTATTTGCTGTTTTGAATACAAAATGCAGGAGAGAAAAAATTAAATTGCTAGAAAATTACAGAGAAAGTGATATTGCAATAGAAGTGTATAACTGGATATCATGTCACCTTCTGTTATCTCTATGTGGCAACAGTTGAAAGTGGAGTTGGCTGAAGCAAGTAATTTATGTTATGTATAACTTTGGATGATGACAGATTTTGAGATAGTTTTGTTTAACATTTAAAGATACATTAGAAATCTGAAGGCACAATATGCCCTTAATTTGATGTATTTGTTAGCATTAAAGATGGTTTACATGGCACTTACTAGTCCTGGTCAGCTCAGTATAATACTGCTCCATGTTTTGTATAGCTTCTAACATAATATATGCCCAAATAGTTATTTGGATGGTGAGCATGAATAAGTGTTCTAGGTTTTAAAATAAACTAATTTATCCATTAAGTAACATTTTTATAAAGTAGTTTTTTAAAAAAAAATTATAATGGAGAAAATTGCTACTACAGGAGCCATGTTATATTGATATTTGTTATGTAAAAGTACCTGAACCTGTGAAGCAAGAATAGGCCACATTTTGATGGATGGGTCCAACACTTAACATTTTTTGCTTGTCTGATGGTGTTGATGTAAAATGGGTGGGCCCAAGGTTTTGTAGGGTTTTTTGTTTGTTGGGGGAATTTTTTAAAGTCTACTTTAGGGTATATGCTACAGTTTTCGAATTTTTCCCATCGTAGAATGTCAGCAAACCATACTGTTGATAGCTGACAAAAAATGACTGATTAGGGACTTGAAAAAAGGGCCCCAGGGACTCCAGTTACCTATCCCAGATGTAAGCCTTAAGGTGTATCGTCAGATTCTAGTACATAAATTTGTGATAGTCAAAAGAACCATTTCCTTCTGGTATAGTTATTCATACCATAATAATACTTAAGTTTCTAAAATACACCATTACCATTGTAAAGCATCTTAATAAGAACAGCACAAAAATGTCCCCAGAAGTTTACAAGGACAAGGTTGAACAAGTTTCATTTTAAAAGTAGCTCTTTCTACATCTTTTTGTAAAGCATACAATATTGTTGTGGCATATGAATAAATTATAATAACTATCCAACAAAGGAGTAATGGAATAACATTCCCAATAAAAAATAGTTGTGGCTCAGATGTGTTGGTTTCTTTATGAATGTACATGTTTATACTATTAATCCAGGTTGATGAGTTTGCTTATTGTACAAGTTTCTGTTAACTCTTTTGTGGAATCACCTTAATTATAAAGGTTATGACATTACTTTTTTTAATTGCTTATGTGAGATATATGAAGATAAAAAAATAAACAATTGTAAATGTTATTTTAGACACTCATTTACATCTCTTTTCTAGTGTTTTCAATTATATATATATATATATATATATATATATATATATATTTGTGTGTGTGTGTGTGTATACACACACACACACACAAACAAACAAACAAACATATCTATTAGTTGTGAATCAAATGCCAAAAAAAGGTATGTTGAAACAGTGGGGCTGCATTAAAATGCTCCCTGTTTATCCATATGAAAAAAGGTAGCCAAAATTCCATAAATGTATTCACAGTCAGTTGTCTTCTCATTTTTCTACTCTTATCAGATAATATCTCAAAATAGACAATGGGCCAAGTTTTCTGCAACTATCCTTGAATAATCTTACTGGTTTTTTTCTACTTTTGGGCATTTTCCTATCTTGCACCTTGAAACATAAGATAAAAAGGTAAAGACTTCCTTGAATGAAGCATGACTACTGTACTGGTGACTTCATGGACATGATCATATAGTTTCCTTGGCAACAGCTCACTAAGAGTTTGTGTACGATTAAGTAAGTTATAAATGTGTGTGTGTGAGAGAGACACAGAGAGAGAGAAAGACACACAAAGAGAAAGACAGAGAAAAACAGAAGTGATTTTCCATTCTCTTCTTCTGGAATTTTTCTTTTACTCCCCAGTCTATCCTCCAGCCCTAGAATTGCCTGGTGTCCAACCCTATTTATTGTTCAACCCTTTTTAACTTTTAGTGGGGAAATTAGTAAACTTTATCATCCCATATCTCTCTAGTCTATTCTTTGCTTATGGTTGGTACTATGCACCCATTGAATATTTGTTTATTTATTAGATTTATTTATTTATTTATTTATTTATTTATTTAAACACCGTGTATGGCCACCCAACTCATAAAATGCAACTTTGGACAGATAATTTAGAATTAAAAACAAAACAAGATATACCATAAATATAAAAGAACTACAGCAATAAAATATAAACCATATAAATAGAGGCTTCAAACCAAATAAATAAATAAATAAAAATCCTAATCTGGTTTTCCAGATAGGCTCACCCAACATCCTAACCCAGTGCTTGTGGGGAGAATTAAGTTTGTTTTTAAAGCCTTATGGATGGACAGCAGAGTCAGGGTCATCTGAATCTTGGTTGGTCTGCTGTTCTAAAGGGTAGGTACGATGACAGAGAAGGCATGCTTCTTGGGCCCTATTAGAAGGCACTTCTTCATGAAGGGGACCCAAAGCATGTCTGCTGTATCTGAACTTATGGGATAGCAGGCATAGTTGGAGATAGATGGTTCCAGAAATAAAGTTACCCTATGCTATGAAAGAATTCAAGGTGATAACCAATACCTTGAATTGCAGCAGAAACCTATAGAATGCCAATGCAGCTCATGAAGTAATGGTGTTAAATTGGCATACTGTGCTATACCCATAACCTCCTATGCTGCTACATTCTGGACAACTATAGTTTTCAGATGATGTTCAAGGGCAGACCTATATAGAGCATGTTGCAGTAGTCCAAATGAGAGATAATCAAGGCATGAGTGACTGAGCAAGGCCTCCCAATCCAGGAACGGACACAAGATGGAGTCGAGCAAAGGACCTCTTGGTCCTGGCTACTCTCTTCTCCAAGCAGGAACTATGAGTCTAAGAGGACCTTCAGATTGTATTCAAGTTCTGTCTAGGGAAATGCTAGATCTAAAGATGGAAAGTCTCCGGATTTGCGGGGGATGGGCGGGAGGGCCATGGCACTAAAATCCACAGCCACTTGGTTTTGCTTGGGTTGAACCGAAGCCTGTTCTTCCCCAATCCAGACTCCCACAGCCTTCGGGCCCTGGAAAAGAACGTTGACAACTTAACTTGGTTGGGCAGAGATAAAGATATAAAATTGCATATTATTAGCACATTGATGATACTTAACCCTGTGCGAACAGATGACTATGTAGCTTCACATAGATGTTAAATAAGAGAGGAAGAGAGCAGAGAGAGAGTAGAACTCTGAGGAAATTTGTAAAGCAGAAGTCTAGGGCTAAACTCTCCTCCTGCTAACATCAACTGGAACTGCCTTGGAGGAAAGAGAACCTCTGCAACATTGTGCCTCCATTCCTACAACCAATCCAGAAGGTTACTGTGGTTGATAGTATCAAAAGCCAGATGGATGCGCCATCCCAGTCCCAACATAGATCATCTATAGATATGATCAGTGCTGTCTCAGTGCTACATCTGGTCTGAAATTGAAAAGGGTAAGATAATCCATTTCCTGAAGGGTGGTCTGGAGCTGCAAGCTGGCCGCTTTCTCAATAGCCTTCCCTAAAAAGGAAATGATGTAGGCAGGATGAAAATTGTCCAGAATCGTTGGATCCATGGATGGAATTTTGAGGAGGGGCAGATAACTGCCTCTTTAAGAGCTGGCGAGTTGTTACTTCCTTCAAGGATTCATTCACCACCACCTGGATTCAAACATATTTTGCCTCCCTGCAGGCTTTAATCAGTAAGAAGGGACATGGATCTAATACATAGCTGGCTGCACTTAACAGCCTCAAGAACCCTATCCATTTCCTCAGAGCTAACAGGCTCACTCTTTCCAGATAACCATGCTTGACCAGGTCTTGGTCAACTCCAAAGGGCCTGCATAGACTCCAACTCAGAATAGATCCAAGCAACTTTATCCAATAGATGCCTCAAAACAGTCTTCACAGAGGCCCTGGAGATGTTCCTGAGGCCCATCCCAACCTAGGAGGGAATTGGTCACCCTGAACAGGGCCACCAGCTAGGTATCTGTGGATATAGGATCACTTTTTGCCATTTTTCTGCCACAAAGTAATCCTTAATAAAGGCTCTTACCAGTGCGCAATTGGATTTGTTCTTCATTTTCCTCTAGTGGTGCTCTACATGTCTCTTCTGCCACTTCATCTCTCTGGTCTAAAAACCAGGCAGCTTTCTGGAATCCATGAGCTGAGAGGGGTCTGCACAGCCACGATCCAAACAAAGATTATCACTACCATCCTTTCATTCCAGGCAGATATAAAAGATATAAAGGCATTTATATCCTCTCTTTCCTTAAGGAGCTCAAGGAAGGCAGGATAGGTAGCCCTTTCTCTTCTGTTTTTTCTGCACAACAACCACCCTATGCGGTAGGATGGTCTGGAAGAGAGAGAACTCATCCAATGAGCTTCCATGGCTGAAGGTAGACTTGAACCTGGGCCTTTCTGGTTATAATAATTGTAAGTTCTCCCATTTTGTCAAATCTGTTGCGATCTGTCGTTTGAGTTTAACATAATTATCCTCCTTCAGTGTACTACATCTTGGTGTAATATATATCCCTAGGTATTTAACCCTGTTTGTGACCTGTATTTCTAGGACTTCTTCCAGTTCTTTCTTTCGCCTTGCTAACATATTCTTTGTTAATATCTTTGTTTTATCTTTATTTATTTTTAAACCTGCTACTTTTCCATATTCTTCTATCTTTTCAATTAATTTGGATGGTGTTTCCAATGGATCCTCTAGTATAAATACTAGGTCATCCGCAAAAGCTTGCAATTTGTACTCTTCCTTTTTGATTTTCATTCCTTTTATTTCTTTCTCTTCTCTTATATTCCTATTCAACACTTCTAATGTTAAAACAAACAACAGGGGCGATAGTAGACAGCCTTGTCTCGTCCCTTTTGTTATGTCTATCTGTTCTGTTAAATCTCTGTTTATCATGACCTTTGCAGTCTGCTTATGGTATATTGTTTCAATGGCTTGAGTAAAATTTTTACCAAAGCCCATTTGTGCCAATTGCAATAACATAAATCGCCAACTCACTTTGTCAAAGGCTTTTTGTGCGTCTAAAAATATCAAGGCCATTTGCTTTTCAGGGTGTGCCTCATATTCCAAAGTGTCCAGAATTACTCTCATATTGTTTTTAATTTGTCTCTTTGGCAGAAATCCGTTTTGATCGGCATGAATAACATTATTTAAATATCTTTTCAGTCTTTCTGCCAAAATTGAAGCAAAAATTTTATAATCTGAATTTAATAGAGATATAGGTATATAATTTTTAACCTGTTGCGGGTCAGTGTCCTCCTTTGGTATAAGTGTAATGTATGCTTCAGTCCATGTTTTAGGTATCCTCTTCTTTGTCATAACTTCATTCATAACTTCCAATAGTTGGAGGCTCAATATTTCCTGGAAAGTTTTGTAGAATTCCACTGGCAGCCCATCTGGACCTGGAGCTTTCCCAACGTTCTGCTTTTTTAAAGCTTCTGTTAGTTCCATCATAGTTATATTGCCCTCTAACATTATTTCAATATCTTTAGGTATCTGGGGTAATTTCGCTTTCTGTAAATATTGTCTTACTTCTTCTTCTTGAACATTCTCTTGGTAGTACAATTTTCCATAGTAATCTTGTATAATTTTTTTCTTGTCCTCATTACCAAAGCAGATCTGTCCTTCTTCATTTATCAATTGATTAATCCTTTTTGATTCTCTCTCCTTTCTCAGTTTATAAGCTAGCCATCTGCCTGGTTTATTTGCATCTTCAAAGTAGTTCTGTTTAGCGCTTCTGATTTTTTGTGCTAGTTCCTCCTTTTCCATTAGTCCCATTTTATGTTTAATTAAATCCATTTTAGCTTTAATATCTTTTTTTTGCAGGGATTTCTGTAACTCTTCTTCCAGTTTTTTATGGTCATCCTCCAATATTTAAAGGTCTTTTTCTGCATTATGTTTCTTTTCCTTGTATAATCTATTATTAAACCTCTTGTATAGGCCTTCATTGTGTCCCAAAGATTCTGTAATGATATATCCTCTTTTTTATTTTCCTTAAAAAAGAAGGCAAGTTCTTTCTCTATTTTCTGTTTAAGATTTTTTTCTTTTAGTATCCTATTATTTAAAGTCCATCTAGATCTCTTCCGTTGTCCTTTCCAGATAACTACCATTGGGTTGTGGTCGGCCCAAGTACTTGTTTGTATTTCAATTTCTCGAATGTTGGCAAATAAGTCCGCTGACATCCATACCATATCAATTCTAGACCAAGATGCATGTCTGTTTGAATAAAAAGTGTATTGCTTATTTGCCGGATTTCTTTCTCTCCATGCATCTTTCAAATTTATTTCTTCTATCATTCGAAGGAAGGATTTTGGCAGTGTCTTCCTAGTTCTCTTTGTCGATTTCTTTGTTTTGTAATCCAATTGATCATTAATTATTCCATTGACATCTCCCATCGTACAAATATTAGCATAGTCCAATTCAACTATTTTCATATGTAATTTCCTATAAAATTCTTCTTGGTTGTCATTGGGAGCATAAATTGCAATTAAAAGAGTTTTAACATTATTATCCTTCCATCATCATCTGCATAAATTTGTTCTGCCAGCATTGTATCTCTAATATATAAGACCACACCTCTTTTTTTACATTGTGTCAGAGAAGTAAATAATTTACCTAATTTTTTTTGCTGCAGCAAGTATTCATGTTGTTTTTTTATGTGTACTTCTTGCAGACAAATTATATCAAACTTTAACTTCTCTAATTTATGGAATACTTTCCTTCTTTTAGTAGCTAAATTGAGTCCATTTATATTGATCACAATCAATTTTCTTTCCTCCATGTTAGGCTTTGTACGAGGGTTTAATTGCTCTAGTAGATCTTCTCGTTGCTCTCTGGGAACACCATCTACCACACTTTCTTCTTTTTCTTTTTCAATTACTACCACACATTCTTCTTGAAACTCAATTAACGATTCTTCCTTTTGTGTGTCTTCTTCTTTTCCTCTGAAAAATTCTGAATAAAATAGCTCTGCTTTTTGGACTGTATCAACTCTTTGTCTTTGTTCCTGCCAGGTAAACAAGAGACCTTCTGGAATCAGCCATCTGTAGTTTACTCCTCTTTTGAGTAGCTCTTTAGTCAAGAATGAGTATTGCCTTCTTATGTCTCTTACTCTTCTTGGCACCTGCTTCAGGACTACAATTTCTTTGTCTTTGTACTTTAGTGTTTTCTCTCTTGCCACCTGAAGTATCTGTGCCTTAATAGTTTTTTTGGTAAATCTTATATGTACTTCTCTTGGTAGTTTATTTCTCATTGCATATCTTGTGTAAACACGAAAAATTTCATCCATCCCGTCCATCATCTTCTCTTTAGTTATCTCCAATGCTTCTGCCAATATTTCTGTCATTGTTTCCGCGAGATTTTCACCTTTTTCTTCCTCTATATTTTGAAATCTCAAATAGTATTCTGATTTATCAATTTCCCATCCTAGTAGTTCACTCCTGCCTTTTTCGACTTCACTCAATCAGGTATCGATATCTCCAATTTTCTTATATCTTTGTATGTCTTCATCTTCGATTTTCTTGAATCTCTCCTCATATTTTATCATCATCTGTTGTATACTTTCATCTGTCTTTTCAATTCTATGCTCAATATTCTCCGTCCTCTTTCCAATCTTCTGGATTTCTTGCATAATTGCCTGCAATGTCACTTCCATCTCTTTTTCATATTGTATCATTGTCTGGATTGAGCGTTGTCTCCCAGGTGGTGAGGAGGAAACTACTGATGTTGATGAAGTTGGGGCTTTTATTTTCCTGCTCATCTTGGTGCTTGAAACTGCAGAAAAGAGAAAAGGAGGAAAGAAAAAAGGCAAAAACCACAGCTACTACTCCAAAAGATAAAAATAAAAAGCAAAAAGGGAAAAAGGAAACAGGAAAAGAAGGGAAAGGGGAAAAAATCTTCAGGCACTTGTCTACCTTAATCCAATAATATACAAATAAAAAAAGAAAAGGAAAGGAAAAAAAAGGCTAAGTCTCTTTGAAAATCCAGCTAAAGGGAGGGTAGAAAAAACCCCCCAAAACTTCTAGCAAGAAGTAAGCTACTGCCACTAAATATCCAAGGCTCTTGTGACTAAATCAAGCTTTCCATCTTAAACATTTTCAAAATCCACTTTCAACTCCGCTTTCTTATTTATAGTTGTTCGGATGGCACCTGTATAAACAGTTTATCATGCACATCCCACTATCTTTTTAGAAAGCTCAAAGTCCTTGAATATGGATAAAACAACTCACAGTAAAAAAAAACAATATATCCAAGCCTCTAGATGGCAGTGCTACTTTCTTTCATTAACTTTCTCTTCACTCCGTTTTCCCTATTTCCCAAAGCCGAAGAGAGAAAAAAAAAAGAAAAATATGTTTCTTAAGGCAATAAAAGAAATCTTAATCCCAAAGAAGCTTGAAATCGAAAATTGTTAAATATCGAAAAGAAAAGCCAGTCCAGTTGAATAAAAAAAACCCACACACACACACTTTGCCAAATTCAAGTCCAATAAAAAGGGAAAATTGAAAAACTAAAGATTTTTTTTTTTTAAAAGGCTCGATCTCGCCGCTTAGTCCCACTTTTCTTCACTTTAAAAAATTCTCTTTAAATTACTTAGGGTGTTCTCTAAGAAAAGTTAAATAGTAAAAGTCCATCTCACCCGGTTGATACACTTTGTCTTTCTTCTTCCGTTTTGGAGCTGTCCCGGCTTTTGCAGTCTTGATGGCTGCTGCTCCGTCACTGGTTTTAGGGACTTCTCCTGGATCAGCCAGGGACTTTGCGGTGTCCCTGGGATCTACAGGACGTGCCCTATATAATCACCGTCTCTACAGGACGGTTTGGGTCCTTTGGGACCATCCAGCACCGGAGATATCGGCTGCGATCTTGGGAGCTCAAGATCGCACACCGTACCGCCATGACGCCAGCTCCGCTCATCAAATCCTCCTCTGTTTTTTCTGCACAACAACCACCCTATGCGGTAGGATGGTATGGAAGAGAGAGAACTCATCCAATGAGCTTCCATGGCTGAAGGTAGACTTGAACCTGGGCCTTTCTGGTTCTAGTCCAACACCTTAACCACTGTACTACAAGAAACTATATACTGGAATTACCCTAGCCAATCCGTGTATTATAAACACTAGTATATTGTTCTCTTCCTCTGATGAAACAGATGTCAAATCAGAGATTCAAACATTTCCCATGGTCTTCCAAGTTATCCATCTAGATTTGCAAATTGCTTGTGGACTGTACATAGTGAACTATCTGCTTGTTTTTAGTAAGACTTGGTGTCATTAGTAAATCCAGTTTTTGCAGTATCCATTTTTAATTGATATGCTGTTAATCTTTCTTCTGTTAGAGAAACAGTAATCACTAGGGCTGTTTGACAGTCCTTTTCCAACTCTTTCCACAATGACTGTGCCTCCATTTTCCCACTGTTAGTTTTTCACCCTTTCATGCACTGTATTGGTTTCATCAACTTCTGAAAATATATTCTATATATTGAGGATTATTAACTTGGAGTAGTTTGCAGTACTATGCAGCTGTGCAGAGCTGTGAACTCTGAGTGAAAGAAGAAAATCTTTACAGTAGTGCTATTCTATGAATGTTTATGGAAATACAAGGTAGATTGAGCTTACAGTGCATATATGCAATACTGTAGTTCAGTAAAAAGTCTTGAAAAGAGATTGTGGTAAATCTTGTTTTAGAGCTCTGGCACCCTGAAAAAATTACCTGGATTTGGAATCATTTTTCTCATACAGTGATCTTTCATTAAATTTTCCACTTCGTTGATGAGTGGAAAAGACCTTCTACAATTAGTAGGGCATATTTGGATCCATCTCACTGTTATTAAACTTGAATGTTATTTACATTTATAATGATTTCCAGAGCAGTATAATAGTGTTGTTTATTTATTCCAGTAAACAACAATTTAAAAAGTCTTGTAGATTAACAAAGAAGGCATGGCGCATGAAATTTTATATTTTTAAAAGAAGTAAATGAAATTCTGAAATTACTAATGCTGACCTTTCTTAGAAAGTAGTTAATAATGGACATTTTCTTGCCTTGGTGAAGATAAATGATAATTCACTGTTATAGTTCAAGCCACAGAGGATATTGTTGAATTTCTTGATGAATTATTCTTTAGTTGTTCTGAACTGAAATTGGCTTTTAAACTGTTGTTCAAATGCTTTAAAGTCTGGGACAGAATGACCTGGAAGATTGAAGTATCTACAGTCTTCCCCATGGGAATATACTTGGATCTCAGGATAACATTTAATGCATTGGCCAAAGGGGGTGTTGTCTACCAAAGTCTATGGTATAATGTGTTAGTCTTTAAGATTTAATAGAACTTTGTTGATTAGGATCTGTGAAATATGCAGCTCTTGTTGGCAATTAAATATGTTTTATGTGTTTAAGTTAGATTTAATAAAGAAACATACTTAACAGTTATGCTGGCAGTGTGAATACACTTCTCGGGCACACATTTTTATGACTTCGGATACTGGCATATATTTTGAATGTTAACATACAATGAAAAACAAAGAGGGTTTGCATGACATACATGACTCAGTATTCTACTCTCCCAAGGTAGTGCCCCAGCAACGCAGGGCACAAAATGACAGAATCCACAGAAACCAAAGCTATCCCAGTTGTATTAGGAACAGTCATCCGACCTTCCTTTGAAAAGCTTAATAAACTGTTATTTTATTATTTTGGGTGGTGGGGCTGTTAGAGAGAGGTCAGGGAAGATCTATGTCCCCTCTTGGTTCTTTTCAGCATTTCAGTCTCTTCCCTGTGCACCTGCAGTAAATGTAAATAGGAAAAAAACAAGGAATAGAAAGTATGCATGACATGGTAGCAGCAGTCATAGGAGGCATCTTTATTTTTTGTGTGTCGTGTGTGTGTATATGCATGCATGCATGGATGCACGCATACACCTGGGACTAAGAGTGTGTGTGTGTTACCTGTTTGTATTTCTGTGTGTATGTCACTCAGGGTGTAATCAGGACAGGGGCTGTTCTGGTATTGGAATGTTTTTGATAAACCCCTCTGGGTGACCTCCTTATTGTTTATCCCTTCCTACTAGATCAGCATGGTAGCTATATGTGTTCTCTGTGCATGTGCGCGCACTGGGAAGCAGAGGGCAGGCTGTGTATGCTCCATTCAGGATCATGTGATCAAGAGGGAGCAGGGCTTAGAATGGGTCTGTCAGTCCCATTCCAAGTCACTATTTGCCACAGGGATAAGTTGGGAAATATTTTTCTGGATTTTCTTCTCTGTAGCTCTCACCTGTTTGAAATCAAACTTTCTTTCACTGACTTCTTCAGCCCTACCAAATGTGGTCCCATTCTGTTCTGTTTTTGGAGAATTATTCTGCTGATGGACAGATGGACAGAGTCTGGAGTTCTTTTACTTAATTTCTTTTCAATATTTTCCTGGGTTGGAAAGAATAAAACAAGAGAGAGAAATACCCAAAGATGTCCAATTCTGCTGTAGGCTTCCATCTATGTAAATGATCAGAAGAGAAGATTAATCCTCTCTTTTGGACTTGTATAACACAACTGAACAATCTGGAGCTGTTTTGATTTAAATTCCTGCCCCAGTGCTGACTGGTTTGTGCATTTACATGACTTACTAATCACATTCATGACTTAGTTAATATACCATGTGATCCTTGTGGAAGTTCCTTTGGAAAGGTTTGCTATCTTGAGGATATTTGCAGTACGATAAGCTTTGGTATGTGTGAAATCTGTAAATCTCCTCTGTAAACCTCCCAGAGTCGCTTTTTAATGAGATGAGTGGTGACAAATTTGATATATAAATAAAATAAATAAATAATATGTACTGTGAAGTATTACGAACATTAAAAAAGAAAATAGATTGGATTATGATTCATTCTCCATAGGTCATACTTGGAAATACTAGTGTGCTCAGATTATTTCCAAATCTAAAAACACATAGATTTGGAAATCAAGGAGATTTGAAGAAATTTGAAAGAAATTTGAATTTGAAGAAATTGAAAATGACTTTTTAACATACAGTGGTATCATTTGCATACAAACTTAATGTGTTTATTTATTTGTTAGATTTAGATCCTGCCTTTCATTTAGGAGCTCAAGGTGGCATAAATAGTAATTCCTCTTTTTGTTAACATTTTTCCTAATGTTAACAACCCTATAAAGTAGGTTGAGCTGACAGTTATTTGAGATCTCTGGTGTGACTCCTGATGTGAGTTTTCTTAAACAATAACAATGTTGGGTGACTGCAGTCCAATTCTGTTTCTGCAAGAGTATCTGTTTGTCCCTTTGAAAAACAGTAAGCTGAGCACCTGCCTGGAAAAGAACAAAGTTACAATCAGGAGATGGGGGGTATCGTGGACAAGGATTATATGCTGTAATATTCTACATTCCGCTCAATTGGTGTCCTTATGGTACTTTAATAGATAACCCCTCCAGCACACAGTGTGTTAACAAAATCAAAATGTGCTACTAGCCCAAAAATGTTGGAGCATATAATCTCAAAATACTCATTATATTAATGGTAGCAATTGTCTAAAAATGCTTGTTGATTCAACCTTTTCTCTACTTTTATATATTTTATTCTTTCTCATGGTTTTATATCTTAGACTTAGTAATATGTGCCATGTGATATTCAGTTCCTTTCAGAGATTTGGCATCAGTTTGTTTCTTTGATTCCTTTCTGTGAGTTAAGAATAATTTCATGTTTTGAGTGCAGTGAGATAGAGTTGGTAGCACTTAGTATGATACAAGAGTAGTTTTCCTTAATTTGTATGCTACACAAATTAAGGAAAGCTACTCTGGTATCATGAAATTATTCCTAACTCTAATCAGCCTGATAAAGCTTGGTTTTGTTATCCCTAGTGGAGGTAATAAAAAAACCCAACAAGCATTCCATGATAGATATCCAAACCACAGTAATATATTTTCATAGTGATTTAGAAAAACTAATTTCCTGGCCAGTCTCGGCCTCTGCTATAAATGGTCACATATTCTTAATTTTAAGGACTATAAAAGTGTAGGTGTGTGAATAATTTATTATGTTTCCTAATTTCCACTGTTTAGTATTTGATTGACATACAAAACTGCAGTTAAATGAAAAGAAGCAGAGGTTTTTGATGTCCTTCACTGCATTTGCATTGGTAAGAGATAAAACATGCTAGTCTAAGAATCACTCTTGCTGATTGAATGATTGATCGATCAATCGATTATGTGCCATCAAGTCATTTTCAACTTCCAGTGACCACATTGGTAGATTTTCTCCATGACTATCTATCCCTAAGCTGTTCCTTCAAGTTTCCCAATGGTGTACTCATTGCCACCATAGCTGAGTCCATCCACCTTGCTGCTGGTTGTCCTCTTTTCTTTACTTCCATCTTTCCTAGCATTAGAGCCTTTTCCAGAGAGCTGGATCTTTGCATAAGGTGTCTGAAGTAGTATAATTTAAATGTGGTCATTTGTGCCTTGAGTGAGAACTCTGGTCGATTTGTTCAGTGATCCATCAGCTTGTTTTTTTGGCTGTCTATAGCATTCTCAGAAGTCTTCTCCAACACTAAACTTCAAAGGCATCAATACTCTTCCTATCCTGCTTCTTTAAAGTCCAACTTTTGCTTCCATTGAGTGTGACAGGGAATACCATGGCCTGCATGATTCTGATCTTTGTAGGTATAGACACATCACAGCATTTGAATATCTTTTCCAAGGCCTTTATGACTGCTCTGCTGAATGCTTGTCTGCAGCATATTTCTTGACTGCTTATCCTACACTATAATTCAGTGTTATGGCCCAACTGAGCCTGGTATGTGTACCAGTTTGGCTAGTGGTGTTAAAAGCAAAGTTTAGGAGTTTGTGTGGTGTGGAGAATATGTCTGTATTGTTACTGTTATTGTCATGGTCCTTTAAGTCAATCTTGTCTCTTGACTGGCTTCCCCAATGACTTTGCTTGTCAGAAGCTGGCAGTGAAGGTCGCAAATGGGATCACATGACGGCAGAACACTGCAATAACATAATTGTGAGCTGGATGCCAAGCACCCCACTCGTGATTACGTGACTGCAGGGATGCTGCGACAACCGCAACTATGAGGACCCATCATAAGTCCTCCTCATTGGTTGGTTTTGGTGTAATGGCTACTACTATTACTATTATTGTTGATTCTTGTTTTATTCTGGTTGTTTTTTGGTATGCTGTCCAGAGTTGCGCTGTTTAACTTGGGTGGCCATATTTATTTTATAAATAAATCACTCACAGAGGCAGTTCTTTTTCTAAAATAAGAAAAATGTCTTACTCCTCTGTGAGGTCACTTGGAGAGATAACTTTCTGAAAGTAAAATTAAATACCAAATTCTTTCCCCATTTTTAGATAATAATTGTTTTGCTATGAAAATCCAGGAGAAGATACTCAGACTAAAGGGGTTGGAAGGCAGAATTTGTGAAGATTCTTAACACTTATCTTTTCCATGGCTTCAGCACACTTGACATTATGCAGTTATGCAAATGGAAGGTCATTTCATAACTTCTTTTTGTTGTTGTTCTTGATGGGATATAGTGGAAGGAAGTAGTCCTCTAAAATTATATTGATTCTGCACATTTCTGGTAATACTCAGAAATAGTCTATGTTGGATACACTAACTTTCTCACATTAGCAAAGAACCTTTCTAAGGGAAAAGGGTAGAGCTCCTAGTCTCCAGTTGAGTTTATTGAGGCATAGGAACTGAGCATCTCCATAGAGTGTTTCCAGGAGCCTTGGTCTGTAGTTTCCTCTGAGAATGTTGGGTTTAGGAACGAAAATACTTTTGTACTAGATAGCTCTCCCTTTCTCCCGTTACTTGTTCTTCTGTTCCATTTTGACCTAAGGGAAGATTGCTACCACAGTGAAAAACACCATTTTAGTCCCAATTAGTTCTTACTCATTATTGTACAGTTATAGCAGTATTGTCAGCAATATGATAGCAATTGTTAATGTTCTTAAAATTACTGTAACTGGTAAATATAATAAGAAAATGCATTTCTTATTACATATATGTAATTATGTCATTATATAAGACAAAAGCATATATGTCTTTCTTGGAAAAAGTAGTTTGTTTCTATTTTGGTGGGACTCAGGTTCTTCAACAGAGTGATTGATAGGACTTATATGAAAGTGAGAACCACTGAAAAAGAAGTTTCCCTATTTTTGTAAGCATAGGAAGAAATGATAGCACAAGCACTGAAATATGAATTGAAACACTTTTTAAAAAAGCATACTAACTAGTCACATTCTGTTATCTTCTAAGTATGGTTATGGATTTTTCATTTTGTCAACATTTTAAGAATTAATTCCTAAAAATAATCCTTGAAATTTTTCACAGGTCCTTTCACAGATGTAGTCACTACAAATCTTAAACTACGAAATCCATCTGACAGAAAAGTATGCTTTAAGGTAAAGACTACAGCACCTCGTCGATACTGTGTGCGGCCAAATAGTGGAATTATTGACCCAGGAACTTCAGTAACTGTATCAGGTAAAAATATTAAATATAAACGTTTCCTTTTTTGGCTTTTTTCATTTGTAAATGGTACTGAATATTTAGGAAGAAGTGCATAATTAAAAGCTAATAAATAATACTCTCTACTTATTAATTGAATCCTTTTAAAATATCAGTTGAAACAAAAATATTATTTGTTAACATTTATACTACTTATATTCTGCCTAATAGGATGATTAAGAAGATACTCCTAATTTTTTGTGGGGAGGGTTAGCTAGAGTACTGGATACTGGAGACCTTCTTCTCTATAAATTTATGTGGACCAACAGAACACTTCGCTTCTATTCCATCTGTGAAACTTTGGTGTATTTACTTCAGAATAAGTGTAGATTAATAGGAGGCCATGGTTATACAGCACTCAAAGCCACTTCATTCACCTTGTACCTCACCAAAGCTCTAAAGAAAACTAATCTAGTTTTGATATAATTAATTCCAAATAGAACGAGCAGGGAAGAAAGGTTTAAAGAAAGATACAGATACCCACCTTCTGCCTTCCTTATAGTGAACCCTTCATTGCCTGCCACCCATTAGGATTGCTTTGTTGAAAATAACTTCTCTTTCATCTTCATGAAGAAGAAAATCTACCAGGATAATAAATATTTTTTTCATGTTACCGTATTTACTTGATATAATGAGGGTTATATCCCCCAAATAATTAATTGTGAATTGGGGGGACCATTTTACATTCACTAAGAAAATTAGAAATCACTGGGCTGAGGGTTGAGATGGACTGCTTGCCCGGTACATTTAACCAAACAAATATCTCTTCTTTTCCTTTCCTTTATACCCCCTCCTCTCTTACGTCTATCCAGTTTTTCTTCCCCTTCTTTTTTTCCCTTTTTAGTGCAGCTGCCCCTTCCTCTTACCTTCCTCTCAATTTTTTTTTCTTCCTCTGGAGGAAAGGAGGGAGGAAAATCTGTGTGTGTACTTACATGTGTCTATGTTGAGAATGGTTTGCTTGTGTGTGAGAGAATGGTTGGTATAGGCAGATAGGGGGTCAATTGATTTTATAAAATGGATGTCTTATTTTACAGGCAATTATAATTTTACAGGAATTAATTAAATTAAAAAAAAAATCCCCTCTCATCCCTTTGGGTGATATGTGTCTTCCTCAATCTCAGGTCCTCTACCAGAGGCCTGGGAGTTTGAGGGTTCTGCGCAGTATCTTAGCTGTTCCTAGCACTGGACTCTTCTGGACAGAGAGCTCTGATGTCGTTCCTGGGATCTGTTGGAGCCACTCTCCCAGCTTAGAAGTCACAGCCCCAATTGCTCCTACCACCACTGGGACCACTTTGGCCTTTACTTTCCACATTCTCTCTAGTTCCTCCTTCAGACCCTGGTATTTCTCCAGCTTCTCATACTCCTTTCTGATGTTGCTGTCACTTGACACTGCTACATCTATCACCACCACTGTCTTCTGGTCCTTGTCTGCTACCACGATGTCTGGTTGATTGGCCAGTACCTGCCTGTCAGTCTGGATGCCCTACAGGATCTTACCCTGTTATTCTCCACAATCTTCTGTGGAATCTCCCATCTGGACTTGGGAGGGTCTAGCCCATGTACAGTGCAGATGTTCCTGTACACAGTGCCAGCTACTTGGTTGTGCCATTCAGTGTATGCTGTTCCTGTCTGCATCTTATACCCTGCCACCATGTGTTGGGTTGTCTCTGAGACTTCTGTGCACAATCTGCACCTTGGGTCCTGTCTAGTGTGGTAGACCCCTGCTTCTATGGATCTGGTGCTTAGTGCCTGTTCTTGTGCTGCTATGATCAGTGCCTTAGTGCAGTCTTAGTGCAGTGCCTTAGTGCAGTCTTAGTCCAGCCCTTTTCAGCCACTGATAGGATTTCTCAATGTCAGCCACCTCAGCTATCTGTTGATGGTACATGCCATGCAGGGTCTTGTCTTGCCATGGTACTTCCTCCATTTGAACTTCCTCCCATGTCTGCTGCTGCCTCAGGCATTCTCTCAGCAGCTCATCTTTGGATGTGATCTTACTGATGTACTCCTGGATGCTCTGGGTTTCATCCAGGACAGTGGGTTTGACACTCACCAGACTCTGCCCACCCTCTTTCTGGCTGGTGTACAGTCTCTGGGTGTTTGACTTGGCGTGGAAACCTCCATACATTGTGAGGAGCTTCCGGCTCTTCACATCAGCAGCCTCCATCTCCTCCTTTGGCCAGCTCACTATATTGGCAGGGTATCTGATGACTGGCAGGTCATAAGTGTTGATGGCCTGGATCTTGTTCTTCCCATTGAGCTGCCTCTTAAGGACCAGTCTTATCCTTTGGTGGTACTTGGATTTTGCTGTCTTCCTTCCCTCCACATTGTGGTTCCCATGTGACTGTGGGATACCAAGGTACCTATAACTGGTCTGTATGTCTTCTATGTGGCCCACTGGTAGTTCCACCCCATCAGTCTTAACTACCTTCCCTCTCTTTACTACCAACCGCCCACGCTTCTCCAGTCCAAATGACATCCCGGTGTCCTCTGTAGATCCATGTCAGGTGGATCAGTGATGTCTCATTCACTCTTAGCATACAGCTTGATGTCATCCATGTAGAGGATGTGGCTGATGGTAGTTCCACTTT
This sequence comes from Python bivittatus, assembly GCF_059951505.1. Taxonomy (NCBI): domain Eukaryota; kingdom Metazoa; phylum Chordata; class Lepidosauria; order Squamata; family Pythonidae; genus Python; species Python bivittatus. The sequence continues at coordinate 31,397,447 of NW_028277113.1, read as the reverse complement.
TAACATGTACCCGTATCCAGTCCTTGCGATTATCTGGCTAAGGGGGTTCAAGCCTATGCAGAACAGCAGTGGGGACAATACATCACCTTGGTGTATGTTGCACTTGATGGCCACTTGTGCGAGCTGTCTTGAGCTGATTTCCCGTGTTGTCTTTCACAGTCCCATTGAGTTCTTGAGGAAGGTCCTTAGTGTCCTGTTGAGTTTGTATAGTGCCAGGCATTCACAGATTCATGTGTGTGGCATTGAGTCATAAGCTTTCCTGTAGTCAATCCAGGCTATGCTAAGATTGGTCTCTCTGGACCTTGAAACTCATGCAACTGCTCTGTCTATGAGCAACTAGTGTTTTGAGCCTCTGGTGTTGTTCCCAATGCCCATATGGTCTTGTAGCTTGGTGGCTATGATGCCTGATAGACCTTTCCATGTTGTGGAGAGGCAGGTTATTGGCCAGTAGTTTGCTGTTCCCTTGTGGGGCTCTTTCATGATCAGCACTGTCCTCCCTTGTGTTAGCCAGTCTGGGTGGGAGCCTGCTGCTAGCAACTGGTTCATCAATGCTGCTAGGTGTTCATGTACTGCTGTTAGTTTCTTTAGCCAGTAGGTGTGGATCATGTCTGGGCCAGGTGCTGTCCAGCTCTTCATGTTCTTGACCCACTGTTGGATGTCTGCTACTGTGATGGTGACTGGTTCCTGTTCTGGGAAATTGCTGTGGTCTGCTCTTAGGTCCTGCAGCCACTTTGTGGTGTTATGTGTCTTCTCTTTCTCCCATATATTCTTCCAGTACTATTCAGTTTCTGTTGTTGGTGCACTGCAGTTGGGAGTACACCTTGGATGATTCTTTGGAGAACAGGTCATTTATATTCTTGGCCTCTGCTTCTCTAGTGTATTTCCTTAGCCTGGTAGCCAGTGCTGTGAGTCTTTATTTAGCAGTCTTTAGGGCTTCGGGTAGAGTCAGGCCCTTGTATTTTTTCAGTAGCGGAGTCTTATCCTTAATCTCCACACCGTTCTGTAATTCCACCAGCTGACTAACTTCTCTCTGAATTGCCTTGACCTTAGTCTCCAACCTCATTTTCCAGGGAAGGTATGTACTGCTGTTCTTCTTGATCGTGTAGCCAGGCATCTCCAGGCACCAGTTAATTGATTTGAGTTATGATGGTAGTAGGGATTGTCACGAGGGCTCTATTAGTATCTTCTAGCATACTTTCTGATGATAATTCTCCACTGAGCCTTGGTAATTGGTCTTGAGGGTTGACTGTAGCTAGTTTATCCATGATCTTATGCCTCATATCAGCTGTTGTGCTCTGTAATGGAGGGGGTGACAGTGATGTTCCAGCTTCAGGTGTTGGCTGCACATTCAGTGGTTCTTCTGGGTCTTCTTGAATCCAGGATGTAATGTGGGATTGGTCTATCTCAGGTTGTGAGAGCAGCTTCCTCTTCACTGTGTTGAAGTGTTGGGTCACTAGCTGCTTCTCAGTGTGGATGTAAGTCTTCTGTCCATCCATAGTTCCCTCATATATTTCATATATCCCTTCTCATTAGGTCTGCTGTTGTAGTAGCATTCCATCAATGCCAGGTTCTCTTTCTCATCCATGTATGGTTTGTTCCAGTAGCCCACTTATTGTCAGATTGTCCTGGTTCCCCAATATCTGACGCAGACCTTGTTAATCCAGGTGACGTCCAAGTCTGCATGACTCTCTTAGTTCATGTCACTCTCATATTTGAGGTAGGCAGGTGAAGCATTAGGGGGTCTTTGTCCAAGGACCCCTACTGGTAAGTGGCAAGGTAGGTATGAGCTGGGATTTTTCATATATATATATATATATATATATATATATATATATATATATATATAAAATGTGTGTGTGTATACACACACACACACAAACAAAAATAAACATAAAAATATAATTTGGCAGTGAACTTTTCTGGAGTGTTTATGACAAATATATATGCAGATATACATATATCCACTCATAAACAGGTTGTCATTTGCATACATTTATTGGGACTAGGAATTTCCAGCTTCTGTTTCTGCTGGAATTGGCAGCCTTTAGGATGACAAGAAAGGGAAGCTGTGCATTGCCAAAACTTTTGTCTGAATTTATAATTTCTTAACCTTATGTTCCTTTTGGCGAGATCACTTTAAATTCAGAATTGTCTTCCTTTCAGGCAAATACATTATAATCCTGCTAGTGCTTCATCATCGTTCTGTGCAAATCCACAAGGTGGTGCCACTAACATTTTCTTAATCCTTGAAATAGGAAAAGAATTATTCTGGATAGTGTACTGTGATTTAATGTTTTTCTACTATAGCTGCCTTAATATTTTAGTTTTTCTAAAAAAATAGTTTTATATTCAGAGATTAATGAAGACATTTTATAATATAAAAATTAGCATCTATGTTATCTTTTGTTCTCTTTTTGTAGTACATTACATGTTTCCTCCCATGGGCAGTGCTCTTTAGTTAAAGTGGAATAGAGTTTTTGTTTTTGTTTTTGTTCAGCATTCTAACTTAAATCATAAAACAAAAATATCAATTCTATTTTACTAAATTATGGCAGATGTCCTTGAACTTGTCATTGACAAAAATAAAACATCTTTGTCTATTCCTGTTGAAATATTTAAGATGAGTGGGCTAAAGTTAGCATGATAATTATGAGTGAATGCATTTAGCATTCTTCCCTCCACCCTATCCACCATTTTTGTAGCTATCTAAGGCTCACAGGGGAAGCCACTGTCAATCTGGCAAGGTCAGTTCCAGGCAGAGAAAATCTAATTCAGGTAAAACAGTTGAAATTAGATAGGCAAAGTAGACAGAACTTAATCAAGATAAATACATCAGGTTCAACGTATTAGAACTCTTCTGTATAAAGAGCAGCTGTAAAAGGATAATGGGTACTTCAAATGAATTCTGCTGACTGGAGCTGTCCCCTATTTAATAGGAGGATGGAGAGATGGAATTTTTTTTGTGAGTCCATAAATGCCAAAGTTGTATCCTCTGTGTAGAGTGTGTGAGGAAACTGAATAAGGGAATAATTGTCCTATTGAGGGAGCATACTGAGCCTCATTCTCATCATAGTTTTGCATTTGTAGTCCATATTTTAAACCAGCGAATTGATTGTGGAGTTGGCGAGAGAGAAGAAGGTACAAAGTAGTACCTGGGTTGATTTGTTTAATGATCCATCGGTTTGTTTTCTTGGCTGTTCACAGTATTCTCAGGAATCTTCTCCAACACCAAAGTTCAAAGGCGTCAATACTCTTCCTATCCTGCTTCTTTAAAGTCCAACTTTCATTTCCATTGAGTGTCATAGGGAATAAATACCATGGTTTGCATGATTCTGATCTTTGTAGGCATAGACACATCATGTCATCTGAATATCTTTTCTAAGGCCTTCGTGGCTGCTCTACCAAGTGCTAGTCTGAGGCTTATTTCTTGACTGCTTGTTCCTTTACTGTTGATGGTTGACCCTAAAAGGCAGAAGCTGTCCATCACTTCAAAATCTTCATTGTCAGTTCTAAGGCTGGTTGTTCTATCTGTTGTCATTAGATTGGTCTTCTTTATATTTAATTTTAGTCCCATTTTTCCACTGTGCTCTTTGATTTAGTACTGGGACTTGCAGATCTTTTGCATTTTTTGTCTATCAGTGTAGTGTCATCAGTAGAGCGCAAGTTATTGATGTTTCTTCTTCCAATTTTAAAACCATGTTCATCTTCCCTTAATATATATGCAGCATATACCCTGCTTAAGTAATGTTATTCAAGGGCCCCATGTAGCAGTACCTATCGCTTTATGTGTTCTTCCCTTCTCATGAGGAGGAATTGAAACTAGTTGTAGCATTTAAGCTAGCTTACTAGCCAGTGGGATTTTTAGAAGAAAGCACTAGTAATATTGAGGGCATGAATGGCTAGTGCCTTGCTAGGTGAGTTCATCTAATAATTATAACATTATGAGTAATATTTTTTGCATTGGAAGGGTCAGTTGGTTCCTTACTTGACTTGTCAGATAATGCAAAGTTATAATGTGAATTGTTTAGTTTTGGCTCAGTGTGGTATGTGAACTAATCCCAATAAATAAACCATGATTTACAATAGATGCTTTCAGACAAGCCAAAATAATTACATTTGATTGTTTCTTAATCATTATATATGAACCAGGAGTAATACTTTCTGCAGGGCAAAATTTATCCTGTTTAGGCAACTGTTTATATTATTATATGAACTCTGATTTTTATCTGTTGAAGCTGCTTGGGCTTTTGGGAGGGAGAGTATTTTGTTCTATTTTACATTGCTTTCTAATTGTTAATCAGAACAACAAGTGTACATTGTTGTATAAAGTAAATAAACTGGCTGAGAAGTAGTACAACTCAGGCCCTTTATAAAATGCGTGCTAAAAGGCTGCATCCATGTAATATGTTTTTAGTTCTGTTTATGTAATAAGATTCTCCTTTTCTCCATCACCCTGCATTTGTCAGCAGAGTGACTGGTACATTCTACCCTCAATAGAAAAAATGCAAACCTTTTTGGAATCTAATTTGAGATTTATTGATGATCTTTAATGAACTTCAGAACATTAAATACAATATCTAACAAAATCTCCCCATTTCTTAATGGAACTTCATATTATGTGTCTGTTCTAAATTTATATTCATTTCAGAGTAGAAATTGTTAAAAGAAAAAGGACAATTATTTGAGATAACACCTTATTTTTCAAATTACAGTGTAGCTTGTTATGAGGAAATAAGGGTCAACTGATTTGTAATAAATAGAAGAATTTGATTATTGAAAAAAATTCAAACTACACACAGTACTTTCTGAGTTTCCAATATACTAAAACGTTCACAAGAAAAAGTTTGCATACTTTTATATAATACAAACTTTGTCTATTATGCAGTTATGTTACAGCCTTTTGACTATGATCCAAATGAGAAGAGTAAACATAAGTTTATGGTACAGACGATCTTTGCCCCTCCAAACATTACAGATATGGAAGCAGTGGTACGTAAATATCTACAATTTCAATTTTTAGTAAACGGACAGGTGTGAATTCTTTCTCTGGCTTTTTGAAATCAGCCTCCTTGGGCTTCCTTTTGTTTCATATATCTCAAAGGTTTTCCAACTTCTCTGAATCTGTTTCACTAGCTTTAAAAAAGTGGCAGATAAATAATATCTGAGAAAGATTTCAAATGTTCATTCCATTTAGAGACGAAGTAGGGCAATTGGGATGGCTTCTGTTTTGGGGGGAAAAGCATTCTTTCTTGCAGCAGCTTTAGTGTTTTCAGTACTTTGTTTGAGGAGCTTCAACAATTTTGAATCTACTGTATTGACATACCTGAATATTTGAGACTGTCATGAGGATCACTACAAAATGGCTGATGAGTTCTCTTGCTCTATAGAAAAATATGAACTGCAACAATTTAGAGTTTTATATTTTCTTCCTAATTTACAGGTTGTGATCTATTACAACTTTGGAGGCTCTCTTGCTAAGAATGTGCCGTCAAATTTCTTTCCTAATAAAATAATTCATAAATATATATTGTCTGCTGTCTTAGAAATAACCTTGTGTTGGCAGTTAAATTCAGAGGTAGTGTGGTAGCATATATAATCAAATATATTTATATATATTTCTGTACATAGCACCTTTCCCCCTCTCAGTATAGCATGAATATAAACTACTTCATTGGTTTTATTAAATGTAGGTTCCCTTTACATCTGAATTAGGAGATTGTTAATAAGATTGGTGCATGCCTGAGCAGACTTCAAACTATGGCTTCAGATGTAGGTTTATCCCTATTCTGGTATTTATCCCTATTCTGGTATTCAAATGTAAAGGGAAGCTGTCACTAGTCAAAACTAGAAAAAATATTGATGCATGATGAGGAATGATTTACATATCACAACAAGGATTTCAATCTAGATTTCCTACTTTCAGACCCAATTGCCTGCTAAGCCATGCTGGTTCTTGAAAACCAGTATATGAAGCAGAGGTTATATATTATGAAAATTTCTTTGAAGACATCTAGTAACATCATTAATATATTTCATTGTTGTCATAGTGGAAGGATGCAAAATCTGAGGAATTAATGGACTCCAAATTGAGATGTGTATTTGAAATGCCTAATGAAAATGATAAGCTGGTAAGTAAAATATATATTGAAAAGTTGACTTTCTGCCTATATCCCTTGAATATTGTTAAATTCAGAGATTGTAATTAGTGCTTTAATAAAACCTCCAAACCTTTGCAGTCTTTTTTCTAATGTGGAAATGCTCTGCTTTTGTAAACTTTTAATCAAGCTACTTTAATATTAACATATGTCATGAAACTGGGCCTTATATTCCCAGTTAATTTAGTCAAAGTAGAAATTGGCTTGGAGTCAATAAAGTCATATAGCTTGTGTAATGAGCGCAAGCCTATAATTTGTGAAAATAGGCTATATCTCAAAAGAAAATAAGAAACATGGACATGCAGAGGAAGAAATAACTACTTGGAAGTGGACAAAAAAATTGGCTTACATTCAGTCTTCTTGAAAGAGTGAAAAATACACACACACACACACACACACAGTAGTGAAGGGAAGTTTGTGAATCCTTTAGAACTATCTGTAATTCTGAACCATGGTGTCTTACAGTGTGATCAGAGCTTCATCTAAGTCCTGTAATAAATTAAGAGATTCTGGTTAAATTTAACAACATCCCAAATTATATTCTGTTATATGTTTATTAACACATTGAGCTGGTATTCAGTGTCTTTGTTTGGAAAAGTATATGATATCCTCTCTCAGTTGGGTAAGTTAGGTCTGGGAGATGACAATGAGATGTATCCCTCCCCTATTAAAAAACATACATGTGTTAATTGCCACATCAGAATCTTCATAACACAGGTTTGTGAAAGTGAACTTTCCATCAATCAAAAGAGATCATGACCTCAGAAAAAGGATTTGCTGGTGCTCATGAGATTGGTAAGGACTACAGAATCACTACCAAAACGTGACCTCCATCAGTCCATAATCAGGCACATAATGTAGAAATGGGAAAATGCAATACCATACTCATTCTTTTCCAAGGGGAAGTATACATTATTACAGGAGGTTGCAAAGAACCTCAAGGTGATAACAATGTGTATGCAGGCACTCTTGCATTGTTCATGAGTCCATCATAAGGAAAACACTGAACAAGAGTTGTGTGCATGGAAGAATGCCACCTGTATCAAGTTTGCCAAAGACCATCTGGATGATTGAATAGCCTGTTGCATCAGTGTTCTATGGACAAATGCAATGAAAGTGGAACTTTTTGGCATTGATGAGAAACTTTATTTTGAGAAATGAATATGCATTCTAAACAAAAGAGCTACATCCTGGTAGTGAATGTAACTTGTTTTGGGGCTGCAAAGCAGCCCCAAGACTTGGGTAGATTATGGATAGTTCTAAAGAATTCACTTTCTCCTACTGCTGCACTTGATTGTGAAGAATGTAGATCTTCATGCCAGCTGGATTCAAGGAACTCCTACAATAATCCATGTTACTAAATATTAAAGCATATACATTTATGGAACATGGATATTATTTTATTGGAACTAGTTGTGATTTTGATCTCATTGTTTAGTTAAGGATTAAAAAGGTGATACCTTAGAAATGGAGCCTTGGAATACATGCATCCACATTTCTCTTTTGATCATTTAGATTGTACATTCATGTGCTTTCTGTAACTATACTTATAAGGTAATAAGTGAGTGGCATGCTGCTTGCAAAGAATGGATGTGCTTGAAACCTCATATGAAACCATGCCATTATATTGACAAATGAAAGGATGCTACAATACGGTATTTAGAACTCTGGATAAGATGTGTAGAATTCTGTACTGCCAAGGTAGTTGCATATAATAAAGAATCTGTCTACTTCTGTGAAAGCCTTAGAATCAAATGATTTTAATGCCTTTTATATTCTAATGTTTATAATTGAGAATACTTAAATGTGCTTTGTCATCTATGAATAGGGAATTAATAATAGGGCAGCAACTTATATCATGATTGCCTGTATGTGATTTTTAGATCCATGTTCTTCTATCTGTTCAAACCTGTTGTCCTTAGTATTGTGTGTGTTTTTCTTTTTGTTCCCTGTTGCTTGTCTAAGCGATTGCCATATGCTTCCAGAGGTGAACATGTAGTCAGGAAATCCTTTTGGAAATGGGGAGTAAATAATATTTTGACCCGTGTATTTGAGGAAATGCTTGCCATCATTTCTGAGTCTAGCTCCAGCTCTCAGGCTGGTCATTGCTGTGTCTGCTAGTTACGCTGGAGAGAGTAAATGCTATACAGTATCCTAATAATTAGCAGGTTAGATGGTTTCTCAAGACAAAATACCCAGAAATGCTCCCTAATAGGCAAGGAGGGAAATGGGAGGGAATGCAAGCCATAAACTATATTTCCCCATTAGTATGAAAGAGAATTTTAAGAGTGCACAATTTTTCACAAGAGAAGGGCTTTTAAGTGATATCCCAGGGGATACATATCAAAAAGAACAAAAACGAAATCTTATTTGATTTAATTTAATTTACATTTGTGTTGTATTGAAACATAGTTGACATAATATTCTCCATTCATGCATCTATCCAGATGGCTCCCCTCTACTGTTGTTCAGAAGAGCTGTGAAGACCTGGCTCTTCACTCAGACCTTTAGGCAAGGGAGAGTGAGACCCCTTGCTTTAGTCCATCTGATCTGTTGCACTTACCATCTTTTGTATTTTATTGATCTTTTATTGATTGTACTGTAGTTTGATTGTTGTGAGCCGCCCAGAGTTGGGTGACATACAGATTTAATACATTATCATTATCATTTTGAATAATAAACACTAATAATAATAATAATAATAATAATAATGCTTGTTATTAACAATAACAGCTTGATAACATTTTAGAGGTGGTAGGATTATGCCCACGGTACTTGGGGACTGCATGCCACCATGGTGGCCTCAGGCTGTATACTTCTGTTTTAAAATATCCAGGACATTTGTGCGCTTTGTTTACCCTGCATGGAAGTTTACATTTTAAATTATCTTAAAATTATTTTTACTGGTTTGTTCTATTTATAAAGCACTTCCTTTATTAAGCTTCATTCTATAAGAAAAGCTATAAAACAGGCATGTTTCTTTAACATGACATACTTGTAAGGCAGTTCTCTCAGCTTTGTGTCAAACTTAATATTGCTTTACAGCATTGGTTCTCAATGGGGGCGGTGGGAGGATGCTGAGGGGCAGTGAACTTGTTTTGGGGGCTAGGGGGGCGGTGGGCATGTTTTGGGCGGTAGAGGGGCGATGAGCATGTTTTGGCATTCAAACTTAATTTTAAAACTCCCAAAAAAATTTATTAAATCGATTATCCAGTTTACACCATTTGTACCAGCAATAAAACGAACTTACGTGACGGCTGCCCTCACGCACTTCTAAGAATGGTGAGACGAATTTGTATTCTAGGTAGGCTGACCTTGAAGAACTTGACACTACGATTCTTCTCTGATCCCAACCAGCAAAGCGCATGCATCAGCTGCTTTCCCGCGCGATTAATCGCAGTGCTTGCGTCAGCTGTCTTCCCGCACTGCGGGAAGTGTCGTCAGTACAATTCCACGTACTTGAAGTTCGGATTTGTTCGAATTAAATTACTTAAAATTTTTGCCTTTTATAATTCAGTAACCCCCCCCCCCCATACCCTAAATTACAGGATTTTCACAAAGGGTGGCGTTGAACAATTTTCCGCTCCTTGGGGGGGGGGGCGGCAGCTTCAAAAAGGTTGAGAATCACTGCTTTACAGAAAGTGGGAGAGAAGATATAGTGAATTTTAATTAACTAGGAGAGGATTATGTAGTTAATTTATAGAATCTGATTAAATGATAGTATAAACTTTGGACATAAATGATAGTATGAATCTTCAACATAACAAAATGCTAAGGGGCTTAAAAGCTAAAATCTGTAAACAAATGGTTACAGAAATTGGGTGGGTTTAATCTAAAGAAGAGAAGATTAAGGAAAGACATGATAGCAGTCTTCCAATATCTGAAGGGCTGTTACAAGAAAGAGAATGTGTATTTATTCTCTATAACACCTGTGGGTAGAACAAGAACCATAGTGGGGAAACTTTACAGAGGGATATTTAAACTTGAAATAAGGGGGAATTTCCCTACCATGAGAACTATTATACAATAGAAAAGCCTGTCTCCTGGAGTGCTCCATCACTGGAGATTTTCAAGCAAAGATTGGATTTGTCTGGGATGGTACAGGATGGTATGGGCAGGGGGTTGGATTAGAAGATTTCCAAGGTCCCTTCTAATCCTATGATTCTATGTACTGGGTAAATATCAATATTCCTTAGTGAACCATGAGCTTACTTTACATTTAGCTAATGCTAAAAAGAGCTCAAGACTAAGTGACCTGAATGCATAACTTAGTCTAGTTCCAAATAACAGTTTTTTGTTTTTTTTTTGTCTGCGCTCAGTCATTGCTGACCCTGCAGTGACTGCTTGGACGAGTCCTTGCAGTTTTCAAGGCAATTGTTTTTCGGAAGTGGTTTGCCAGAGCCTCCTTCCTAGAGCAGAGCCCAGCTGGCGAGCACAGGAGGCGGGGTTTCCGTTGCTTCGCGCCCTTTTCGGGTGAGCACGGTTTTCGTGTTTTACCAGCAACTGCTCCCAACTCCTTTCCAAGGCACTGCCAGCATTTTTCCTCCCACCGGAGTGAGAGTACCCATTTATCTACTCATGTGAGTTTTCGACCTGTTGGGTTGACAGGAACTGGGGAGGAAACAGGAGCTCACCCTGTTTAACGCGAAGGCTGGACTCGAACCACTGAAGTGTCAACCATTTCTGGCCGGCAACTTTCAGCGTCATTAAGCCGCTACGCCACTGCGTCCCCCTTAACAAGAAAATTAGACCAATGTAAACTTTATTTTTTCCCCTACAGGGACTTCTCTGTATATTACACCTCACTGATAAGGAGACACTGCTGCATGTAAAGGCTCCTCCTAGTATGCAGTTTAGTGTTTTCCATACATTCACATTTTTATCTCAAGTAAAGTTTTGTACAGAATGCAAGAATAAAATATTTCCAAGTAAATTTTAATAATATATTTTATTGTTATTTGAGAGTTGAAAATTTTTAGGAGTATGCCATTATTTCAAGTAAAAGATGGTATGCAGGTAGTCCTTGGGTAATGATCACTCGTTCAGCAGCCATTCAAAGTTACAACAGTGCTGAATGAGTAGTACTTATGACCAGTCCTTGAAGGTTCAGCTTGTGTGCCCTCCCGCCCCAGCAGGACGCACCCCACACCAGACCATACTCATGCTGGGCTGCAGCAGCCGCTTGTGCACCCTCTTATCCTCCAGAGCACCTATGCCTGGCTGTGCTCACGCTGTAGCAGCCATTTAGCTGCCCGCTGGCCTGCTTGCAAGCCGCCTGGGACTTGCAACTTCCTGCCAGCTTCCCCATTGACTTTGCTTGTTGGAAGCCGGCAGAAAGTCTCAAGTTAGCGACCTATGATCCTCGCTTAATGGCAACTGCTGGGATTGCCATTGCAAAGCGCTGCGGTCATGTGACATTGTGCTTTATGACTACATCACGTAACGATGGAAATTCCGGCCCCAATTACCATTGTTACCCAAAGGCTACCTGTATTTTATTTTTATTACAGTTATCTGAAGGTTAAAATTCACATAATATACATACAAGCCTTTGTGATAAAAGTCTCAGTATTTTGTAGAATGCATATGATTAGAAGCTACGGGATGTAATTTAGACTTAGTGTACTTTTAATGGAACAATCTGACAATTCTGATGTAGTTCATAAGTTTCATTTTTGTGTAAAGCAAAATATTCAGGCACAAAGGTCTCAGTCCAGTTTTTACAAGTTTGATATTTACCATACCAGATAAATCAGTTGTATGTGTGTGTGCTGAATGTTTATTCAGTCTGGTAAGTAACACATCTGACTACGTGAGGCCACATTCAGAGGAAAAGCAGTTCAAGCAGAAAAGAGGCTTTTTAAAAAATAGAAATCAATCTAAATTAGGGTGCTTATGTTTATAATCATAGAAGTTAATATTTATGCAAGAGAGCTGCAAACATAGCAAGAACTGAGTTTGCTCTCTTTGCTGTTTAAGTTTATAGCAGCCAACTTCAAGCTATTTGTACATTTGGAAACAACTGTTTCTTAGTAGCAAAACTATCAAAAACTGACCTGGATTGAATTTCTAGTTCTGTCCATAGTATGTATCATGACTCTAAATCACATTATCTTCTATGGGCTTAATCCTACAAAAATGCATTTAGGATTTCAGCCGTAATCAGTAAAACTCAAGTATCTAAAGACAACTTTTATTTTTGTTTGTTCCAGTACTTTATAAGCTATTGCTTGACTGCTTGTACATAACATTTATGTTTTTCTAAGTAGCAGAATGGGGTTCCAGACCCTAATCCTTTAGCCGTTGGTTTAGTCACTCCCTTAAGTCTTGCAATGAGAGATCTCCTGAGTGCTGAGGGTATGTCTCAACTGCCATCTCAGGCTTTACCTTCATCAGGATCTGTATACATAACTCCAGCCAACAGCAACTTTCTTCAGAAGCCTGCAGTTTATAGCCAGAAGATTGACATGATGGAACCAGGCAGTGAGGTCAAACACAAGATGGATCAGGTTTGTTTGAGGGAGCTGAAAGCTCCAAGATTCTTCTAGTACTTCAGTGGTTCATTAAAGCAGTTGCAGCTAGGTAAGAAAAAAAGTCAAAAGAAGTTCAAAGTCAAGGACAATATTATAATTCAGTCAAGATGAAAAACCAAGCTACATTATGAAGCTTACTCTCTTTTGTACAGGAATTTTTATTCAAAGTTTGCATCATTTATATTTTTGCAGAATTTGGACTGCTGCAAGTTGCCATGATTGAGATGCATAGGAAAGAGAGGAAATAAAATACATAATTTGGAAGGGGCAAAATTGATAATTAAGATTGTAGAACCAGTGGGGGGTTCTTTCTACAAGCCTTCTTTAGCAACTGGAATCAAAACCCAAGTGGTGGTAGACTAGTTTGGATGATAGTTATCTGGTTAATAAACAGTGATAGGAACAATGTTTATACAAGTTCATACCACCCTTTTGCTTTTTGTTTTGTGGTGAAATTAAATAAACCCAGAACTCTTCAGTTAACAAATTTACTCAAAGTAGGAAATTTTGCATAATTGCTTTGGAGAAGACAGGATTTAAAGTCATCTTGGTTTATTCCAAATCCATTAAGCCAGAGGTTCCCTCTAGGTTCACGGCTCCCTTAGTGTCTCAGTAATTTTTTCAAGGTGCCCATGGGCTACAGTTTGTACAGTGTCTGACATAGTCGAGTATCACTGTGTTTCCCTCAAAAATTTAAAATACCTTGCAGTGCCCCTGTGAGTTCACTGTGGCGCCCCATTTTGGGATGGTGGCATTAAGCATCATATCTCTCTGGCTGAAACAGGAAATTGTAGTTAATGGAAGATTTTTCAGTTTGTTCAGTTGCTTAGTATGAAGGGGCAGCATGTGCAACAAAAATTATTAAGTGAAGGTATGATAATCTGTACCTGGTGGTTGGCTTGGTTCATGTGTAAAACCCAGCCATAGTATGGTGTTATGAGAACAAATGTTTACATTCATTTCCAAACTATGGATTTTACTAAGAATAGTCTGGTGGATTTGCTGTTGTTACTTAAAAAACCCGGGAATATTGATTAAAGCAAAAGAATATTAGGAGAAATTGCCTGTTATAAAAAAATGTTTTTCTTCAGGTTTATGGGCATAATTTTAATTGGACTTTGTAATTGCCTGCACAAAAGAGTACATTATACTCTTTTAACACAAAGATGAGAATTTTAGGAAGCCTAATTCTGTGGGTGAATATACTTACATCTGAAATTTCATAAGCAGACTTTCTCCTCCCCACTGCAGCATTTCTGGGTGTGCTCAGAATCCACTCAGAAGGCTTAGGGACTACCACCACAGTGATGGAACAGTGGGAGTTGAAAGGAGGAAGGGAAATCAACCCCCTCCCTGTTCTATGAGCAGAAACTGGTAACTGCTGGTGGAAAAATGCAAACAGGTTCTTGCAGTTCATTGTTTATACTGCATTTACCATGACAAAATCTAGTAAAAATATGCTCTAGTTTCTTGATTGGCATTGCAGATTGGCCTCTTTATATGTGTATGGCACTTTCTGAATACATTTGAACCATGCCAGTGATGTTCTAATGTAAATGATATCTAATTTATAAATATCCCTCTTCCCTTTCTCTGTCCCAATTTTCAGAGCTACATTTGTCCAAATGTCAATGCTGACTATGACTAGCTTTAAATTTTAGTTGGCAAAGCACAGTTAGAAAAGGATGGAAAGAGTGTGGAAGCCTTGAAACATTCATGGTCTCCAACCTCTTCAGGAACATTGTCTCAACTGAGAAGTTTCTATCCATTTTATCCTTGGGGCTAAATGTATTAATTCTTTAGAGGACTTATTTATCTTAGAATGAGATGCAGTGTGGATATATAATTCTATTTTGCCAGCTGACTATTTTTATCAGTCACCTAAGAAATATTTCTTTAAAAAGTTAAGTTCTGCTCCCCCCATCCCTTTCAGATTTATCATCTTGGAAATTACCTGTATTTTTTAAAGTAATAAATGACATTACTGTTGAAAAGCCTATTTTGAATCTTGTATTTTTTAATATTTCCAGAATGAAATAGAAACAAGTAAATCTGCTCCAATACTGAATACAACAAAACAAGATGGTCCAGTGCCAAAATCACATAGTGTTTCACTTAATGACACTGAAACAAGGAAGCTAATGGAAGAATGCAAAAGACTTCAGGCAGATGTGGTGAAACTATCAGAGGAAAATAGACATCTGAGAGTAAGTTTGGGGATACAGGATAAGTTGCTTTTCATTGGTAAAACTGGACTTTGCAGATTTGTTCATAAAATTTATTTTTAAAAATTACTTACACTGAACCGTTGATAATAAACACAGTATTTTTGGCTGGAAGGGCTGAATACCAATCCAATAAATAATGAAGGTAAAATACATTTGTTTTAAGAACAAAGGGAACTGGTTTTACTGAAAGGATGAATTTCCCACATACAATAGGTCTAATATTTAAATGTATTAGGCCAGGCTTCCATTAATCAAGACAGAAAAAAAACTGTGGTTTAAATGTGAATCAGGTTATTTTAGTAGTTTAGTAGCATCTCTGGCTTACAAGTAAACTTAGGCTTTGCTTAACTTTTTCTATTTGAACACCCTACAAAGCCAGGCTGATGTTCTCAAAAGCCTAGAAGTTTCTCTGTGCCACCATTGGTAATCCTAAAGCTGAAATAAGTAGTAGTGTTTCAGGCAAATCACTGTTCCCAATTTTTTTAAATATTGGACCATAATATCATAATAGTCATATGGTTGGGGAAATTTCTTAGTTCCTATTTTCTATTTAGGATTAGTATTTTATGCGCCTTTTATGTTAAGTGTCAATCTTTAAAGGCAGAATGTACAAATAAAAAAAGTCTATGATAGCATTTAAATACTTCTCAGAAATGTTTAACTGTACTGGTTGTATTCAGGCCTGATGTGGTCTCTGGATTTCTTCCCCCTATTGATTGATTTCCTCCATGTATTTTCAGGATGAAGGCTTGAGGCTGAGAAAGGTGGCACACTCAGATAAACCTGGACCGTCAGGCTTGGCCCTCCGAGATAATGGCTCCAACCCTCTTCCCTCACTCCTTGTTGTAATTGCAGCCATTTTCATTGGATTCTTTTTAGGGAAATTCATCTTGTAGAAAGGGAGAGAGAAGAGAGAGAAGCATGCAGAATGCAGCTTCCTTTTTTTTTTTTCTTGGCCAGAAAAAAAATTATTTACCTACCACTTCATTGGTAGTATGGCCAAAGTGACCATTTTTGTGTACAGCATCATACAGGCTTTGCCTCTAATGATCTTGCACGGTTAGACAACACAATAAAAAGACAAACTGTTCGGCTGCTGGACAAAATTGTATATTAATTCATTAATAGCAGGTGTCAGTTGCACATTCAGTCCTTTATGAAAAGTCATAAATAAAGAATTGTTCTTTCTTTTTGTGGTTTTAATAAGAGTTAAAATTGTTCAGTCTTGTAAATGTTATTTTAATAATCCTTTTCAAATTTTATCTGTTATTCTTGCCTCTTGGAAAGAATGATTATTAGAATGCTAATTCGCTTGTTCAGGAAAATGATGAGGCATTCTGTGGGGAAATGTTTCTCTTAGTGTATACATTTTCTCCTTCACCTTACTTTGCTAATATCATGGCAGAATTTCTTACCCTTGTGAGGTGGTTGTGGAAGAAAAAAAAAACATCCTGACAGCCCTGTCCCATGGTATTTAACAAACAAAATAATAAAACTGTTAACAGACTTCCTAATGGGTAGCTTGTTTCTGTGAATTGTTCCTTTAGAAAGATTTTACAACATGTGCTATACACAGCCTGCTTCTTGTCACAGATTTATATTGTTCACTAGTTGTGGCTTGGACTGGTGCCAGTGAAGCTTCAGAAGAAATGTAGCAGTTTCCATATTGTGCAGCAGCAGCTGTAAAATTACCTGGCTTTTTAGAAAATGAAAGGTCAGAATTCAATTTGGTTTGGGACATGGGACACATATTTTAAATTACTTTTTAGAAATAGTATTTGGGTTTTCAGGTACTTCTGTTGCATCACTGATACTCCTTTAAATTTATGGCATCAATTGCATCCTGATTTTTCATTCCTTATTAGGCCAAGTGTTCCATAAAAGAACATTCCCTGTAATGTTTCCAAATAGTCCAAAGTTAATACTGATTGAGAAAATGTTGATCATTTAGTTTTGTGAAGAAATTAAGCTTTGTTCAGCAAATGTCTTGGCACAGCTGCCTGTTAGCTATGCATATTTTCTGTACTCTATAAAATTCATTTTATTTGGTCTGAATATCTTTTCTGCACTTAATCTTGTGGTTTAATTTCTGGTCTTCATGTCATTAAATAGATGATTTTGAAAGCACAATACAGCTATTCTAAAGTAATCCATCATAAGGAAGTATTTGAAATTGATATTTTGGAAGGCTTATACTTGTAAGCAGAATTTTGTATGTACTTGGATATAATGAAGCTGTGCTAGATTTTACATAGCTGAGAACTGTTCTAGGAAAAATATACATCTTCTTGGTTGCCTTTGATTTTTAATGCTTTTTTAAATGGAAGATCTACTTATATCATGTACCATCACTATTCTCTTTGGTAAACTTTTATAAACACCTTGCAATTTACAAAGAAGATGACGAACAAATCACTGCCTGATGTTTCACTTAAAAGCATGCAAATACAGACAGTTCCTCTTTGTGTTTTCTGGTATCTGCATTCAAGAGTTCTTTGACTGGTGGCTTGAAGAAGTGTGCTCCTATCTGGTTCTCACTTAATTGGTTCTAAAACCAATAGTACTGTTCATACTGTGTTGTATAACTGGTACATCAGAAGAAAGCATTTATTCCTTAAAGGAAATTGATCACTAGAAGATTACAAGGAAGAAGACTTATATACAGGCTATAACTTCTAGATTCATTTTGATATTTCTGTGGAAGAGGAAAGCTTCAAAGATATGTTTGCTGTTAGAGTAATAGATACAAGGGTTTGTACTGATTAAATACTTTAGAATTTATCAGCCTGAACTTAGAATTTATTACAGATAGCCTGAACTGTATAGAAACATAGTGTGGGGAAGTACTCTAACCTGGGCATGATCTTTTGCCACCAAAAACAACAACAACAACAACAGCATCATTCTGCAGCTTATCATCTGATGATTATAAGTATAGAATTAGGGGCCGAGTTGGGCTACTTAGCAGGGCAAAACTTTCAAAGATAAATACTGTGGAACAATTCAAGGGGAATTTGGGCACCATAATTAGTGTAAGTACAGTGAGGAACTCCTGCTTATGTGGATGCGCTTCTAGTTTCTAATAATCCTTTCATAACTGTATATGAAATGTAATGCTGAACTATTTCGCTCTCAGGAGTGATTTTGGATGATATCAACTGTATTTAGTGAAATTATGTAATATGGATTAAATTGTCTGTTCCTGAAATGGTTAGAACTTTGCCTGCTTGCTTGTGTACATCAGTGTGAGGAACATTTGTTCCTGTTAATAAGTGCTTCCATCTGAAAGTGCAGTCTGTTCACAACAGTAGATCTCACGTATAGTGAATTGTTGGCTCCTGCAGCTTGTGTGATGCAAGCCTTATATTTAAGGTTGGCAACTATGCTTATGGCAAGAAGTTATGACCGAAAACAAAATTATTTAAAACGCATGAAATGTTTTTCTTCTGCTTCTTATATAAAGGGAGAAAGAAGCTCTGCCCAAAATCTGCTTAATTGATTTCAAAGAAAAAATTATGTTTAAGTAAAACTAAAATGAGTTTTCCAGTGAATTTCTTGGTGCAGAAAGTCTTTTGTGCATTCAGGTGTTGATATTGGGAAAGTAACACCACCTTATATTTTATGAACTGAGTGATAATTCACAAAACATGCAAAGGAGTTATGGTACCCATTGTTTTTTGTAACTCAGCATTGATAGTATTTCTGTTGCGTTCAGTGTGAAATTTATAAAACAAATTAAAACTTGGTATTCATAACAATTGATGGGAAGCTGGCAACTACATGCCCACAAATTGTTTTGATTACAATTCCTGTACATCCAGCAGACCTGCACCAAGACCAGGGATTATAGGATAAATGTAATGCAGAAAATTTGGAGGGTGCCCATTAGTTCTTAGTAACAATAAAAAAAACTTCAACGTAGCCTGCTGTGCAATCAAGTGCATAAAAAATAGATTGGATTTTGAATATCACCATGTTCAGCAAATACTAGCTTGTTGGGATATCTTGATATATGTGCTCAGAATAAATATATTTTGCAAATCAGTATGATTGCCTAAGGATATGCATATTCTTAGCTATCTGGGAAGATACATTTGTGGGTTATTTGAGAGGTTTGATTTTGTTCTTGACTCTCAGCAACTCCATTCTTTGGTCTAACTTGAGAATTTATAAATTAAAGAATAAACCTATTTCTCTGTAGATTATCTAATGATATCTTATTACACATATTTTTGCTGTATTGGCTGCAAAAAGTGTAAACTGATACACTAGGTGGCAGTCTGTTGCCCTTGTAATAGTAGCAATATCTGTAAAGACCAAAGTTGTTACTAAGAGATTATTTTACAGTAGTTCTTGGGCAAGAAATCTTTGATTGGAATTGCAATCCTTTTCATTTGTCTCTCTCTTTCTCTCTCTCTCTTTCATGCACACCAGTGTTCACTGTATGGTGGTCAATTTCAGACATTCTAATATATATATCCAAAGCATTATAATTTTTTCTAGGCGTAATGATTCCTCATTCAACATATCATAGAATTCTTTATTAGAAAACTTTTGTTTTTGCATAAGGTCTGATTTCAGAAACCTTAAGCTAGACAACTATATTTTCACTATAGTACTTAAATTTAACATCAGACTATACTGAACATCTTGTTTGCTCTGCTGTATTAATAATTTATGTTGGATACAATTTTGATGTATCACATCATTTCATACATGCTCATCTAAAAATAAGCATTCAAATACGAAAAATCAGTCATATTGGATTTGATTAATCTAGCTGCTTAAAGTAAAGTTTCTCTGAAAAGTTCAATATATTTATTTTGGTATTTGTCTTACTCTGCACTTTTCAGTTGAATGTAATATTGTGCCATTTCCCAAATGTCGGCATATAAACCTTGGCGTTATTCACAGTGGTTAGATAATTCAGGAGAATGTTCTGAGATTGAGCTGCTGCCTTGGTGATCTTGAGTATTTATTCTTTTTAGAAGATATCAAATTGTAGCTGTTTCCCTAAACCTAGAAAGGATGTCTTATGTGATATCTGTCCCTGAGGGCCCTCCCCCCCCCCGTACATCCCCTCAAAGCAAGCCTTTTTTCACTTTTCTTCCCTCTTGCTCCTTGCAAGAGCCAGTTTTTACCGCTCCTTTAGAAATTCAGGTGTTGCACTTCAACAGAAGTATGACACATTCTAGTCCTGTTTACCTTCCAAGGCTAATAATGGTGTGTTTCACTTTGATCTGAAGAACTAGATTGTTCTCATTCATGCTTTTTTATTACCAGCCATTGATTGTTAAGTGATAATAGTCTGTGCCCCTTTGTATATATTATAAATCTCAAGAGGTCTCCAGGAAAGTTCCAATTGATGGGTTGATTTCCTTTTTCAACCAACCAATGTTTTCCTGAGCCTACTGAGACGACAGAGATTTCCTTAATGCATTTATCAGTCATTCTGAAAGTGCTTTACATGTGAGCTACCAAAATAGAAATTATATGAGTAATATCTGAGATTAACTAAAATTGTCTCTTTTTGGGGAAGCTTTCTGCTTTGCTTATTTTTCTGTTATTGCAACTGAACATAATTAAACATCTAGAGTTGATAAAAATAACTTAATTTGCAGTATTAGATTTATTCTATTAGCTTGGGTCTGAAGCTACTTGGGTAAAAGAAACCAGGCTCAGGGTTGCCTTTACTCAAACTGCAAGTTTGAATGTTCTTCAACTCTCACATGCAGAAAAAGGTCAAATGAGGATTGTGGGATGGTGAGTGGCAAATGGATTGACGCATGTGGTTTCAGCTTTCAGTGCTGTTCTTCTGATCTGCTTTTCCTGTCAGTTGCTTTACTGCTTTGTGTTCTTAATGCTAATGAGACCTGTAAATTATTGGGGAAAGAAAAAATTAAACTGGAAAACGCTCACTTGATTATAATGTACAGAATTGTATACCTCTTCAATGTTTGTAAATCTTTCCAAATCTTAAATTGCCATTTTCTAAGTACAGAAAAAAGATTCTGTATCACAGTTCTAGTTTGCCTGTTGCCATTTTCATTTTAATTATTTTTAAATCACCTTACAGGGGTGTCTGTAGGAATGCAGTTAAAGCTATTTTTATGTGATGCACATAAGAAAATGCAATCCATAAAAATAGATGCAGCGCACATAAAAAACAGAACTTCAGTCACACCATTGTGGCCACCATCTTGACTCTTTTGACCACACTCTATGGATACCCCTGTCTCCTTTAAGTCAGAGTTGAGCAACTTTTTTTATATACCAAGGAGTTACATGACCAGAATAGGCAAAATGAGTGTCCTAAGGACTCTGCAAGGCTTAAAATACCAATTTTGCCTATTATTTTAGTCTGTTAACTAACGTTAGGGATTCTGTGTTTAATACTAAATTGCTAAATGTTTCATACAAGCAACAAAATAGATTCAGTTACGTGAATCACCTCCCAAATGGTAATGAATCATGTAGCAAAACTGTCAGTTGCTTCTTGACTTGGTCCTTTTACTATAAACAAATTACAAATATAGAAAAACTTCAAAAAATGTGTTTGTTTAAGCAGTTGCTTGCTTGCCCAGAGCAGTGTACTGTTTGACTGAAGATTGGTTTTTTTAAACGTCCTGAAGATTGCAGCTTTTTGAGTTGTACAATGGCATTTTCAAAGCATTTAAAAGAGACCAGCAGTTTTGACATTTGCTTTGAGAACAACCTATTTTCCTATTTTCCTATTTTCTGTATGGTACAAAGCAGTACAAAAATGCTGGCTTTGAAAGTGCTGTTTTCAACCAGATGAGACGTCGTCATCATCAGTAGTAGTACTATACTGATTTTTTGTAATTGAAAGTTGGATTGTAGAAAGCATTGCCCTTAGAATTGTCTGTAGTGTTTAACTATATAAAATTTAAAAGAGAAGGGGAAAGTTGGTTGTATCTTGAAAAAATTAGTATCACTCTGACAATGTACCAGATTTACTAGTTGGAAAACCCATTTTAGTTTAAAACTTCTCTCCACTGGAAACTAGAGAGCAAATTGTAAAATTCATTCACATTTTCTGATGCAACCTAATTTGTGCACAGTATTTTCTTTTGTGTAGCATTACATTCCTAAATTAGAAGTTTAGGTGAAATGAATTGTTCAGTAAAGTGAATAATGTGCTTTCATCATGAGTTTTTGAAAAACCACATGCCCAAACTAAATTAGACCAGAGCCTGTTTTTTTAAACTGGCTTTCTCTTGGCAATCTAGATATTAGTGGCAGTTTCATCTAATAGTTGGCTAGATCGAAGGATTTATTTTTTCTTTATTGAAATAGTAATTCCACATTTTACTACAATGTTTGGCTTTTTTATTTTTCCTGACTGGTAAATTGATAATTAAAGATAAATATAAAATAGTAATTACTATTCTGAAATCTACATCTATCCATCTTTTAGAGGCAAGATGCTACCACTAGATGGCAATATTTTAATCCTTTTTGGAGGCACTCAAGCATTTTTCTATGTAGTTTTGGTCTCTAGTAGAGGCATGCGCTAGTTATTGTTTTACATAAATCATCTTGCTATATTCATTTCAAAAATGCTTGCACCATATTGCTCTTTTAATGCATTACAGAATAGCCAGTATGCGTAGCAGTAGATTAATGAATATAAAACCTGGATTTATTTTATAACTTTTGCAAAGCATAGATAAATATCTGATTTGGGGAAAATTAAACAGGTGGAAATTTTATATATCCCCTCTGAAAGAATATAAGAGCAAAAAGAAAGTGTTTGAATGTTAGCTGCAATGTCCTGCCAAGTTACTTGTGTGAGCATGCCCTATTTTAGAAGTAAAGGTAACTGAATTTAGATAATTTAATATAGATGAATCAGATAAAGCTAATTTCCACCAGAATTAATTTATATGCACCATTTTTATATATGTGAATCTGCTAATTCACACTAGAACGTAGAATATGTTAGTTTCTTTTGCTTTTTTGTAAAACAGCAAAATATTTCACCCTGCAATCTAACAGAACAATCTTCACAGACTTGTACCCTTAAGAGGTTTTGGAACTCTAATTCCTAGAGGAATTTTGGGAGTTTCAATCTCAACACAACTGGGTAGCAGCAGATGAGACAGCCATAGTTGACAAAAAAATTTCAGTTAAAAAAATTATTCTTCTAGTAACTAGTTTCATGTATTATTTAACATAGTTAACACAGTTAACAATTGCTCAAATTTCCCAAGCACTTTAAATTAGAAAATGAACAATTATAAAATGTTAGAAAAATTGTATCTTACAATTCCTGGGCACAGATGTAAATATGAAGCCACTTTAAAATCCACTCCCAAAAAGCAGAACCAAAAAGCTTGAATCCACCAACAGGCAGCATGCTAATCACACAGTCCAGCACTCTTTAGTGCAGAGGACTATTCTATTGGTTTTAATATGTTATAGTTTTGCACACATGTAACCCCCTTTGCCTGTCAATATCAGGAAATATAGCTGCTTACACTGCAATTTTCATTACTTAAATGAATGACCCTAGTATAAATGAACTCTCCTTTTCTGGAAATTAATATGGGGCCAGGGTATCAATAATGGAAACTTTCATATGATATTAACTTGATTTTAAGAATGTCCCTGTGGTTTCCATACATCTTGTGAATGCTCAATCATGGGTTGCTTTTGTTTTCTCTTTCATCTTAATGGAAGCGTGTAATTTCATCTGCCCATTCCCTTTGGTTTTAGTAATTTTCTAAGCAATTGGAAGGAAATTATTCAAGCCAATACTAGTGTAAATTTCAGTAGCATGCCCAGGTACTAGGAGAAGATGGAACTTTCAGAGCTCAGCCCCTTTATTAGTATTAAAAAGTAAAATGCATTATATGCTACATTATCTTAAAACAAGATTCAGTTTAGAGACATGTCATATCCCATGGTCTTCCCTATTAAATATAAAAGTGGAAGAGTTTTGCCAATCAGTTCAGTGTGTAAGCTGAAATTTTGAAAGAGGAAATTGTGTCAATAAACATGCACCTAAATCCTCAAATTGCACATGGGAGGTACATGGAAGTGAACACAGTATAAAGAGTCCTGAGTTGGAAGTTCAAGCACACTTAAAGTCTTAACTTCTATTTCTCACAGTTAAATTAAAACTAGACTGCTACCACACTAACTTAAAAACTGTTGAAAATAGTGGGGTTTAAGTACAACCATCACTACTGCAGAATTATACGTTTGTCTTCTTCCAAAGTGAAGTAGGTAGATGATAAGCATCTTTAAAGCATATGTTTAGAAATATTTGAGAAATAATAAAAATCATGATGTACTTGGTGTACTTTTGATTTATCTACATATATTGCTAGCTTTAAAGATACCAAAATAATGTTTAACAAAGGACAATTTTAAGAAATTGCTATTTAGCTTTGGACATAAAAATTCCTAGAAAAAAATGGGTAAGAATTTTCTTGTAATTTCATATTCAGATCTTTGCAATGCTTTCAATAAAGCATTTTATTAAAAAAGAGACTAACCAAGCTATAATGCTAATTTTTAGAAATCAATTAGACATGATATAGTTTTAGAGTTTTTAATTTCAAATGAGACAGACTGAAAGATGTAGCTTTACTTTAATCTTTTCTTGTATTTTTAATTCCAATTAGACTTCTAAAGTTAAGGAGACTATAAAATGGCTGATTCACACTCTATATACTCTTTTTCATAAGACGTGGAGTTGTAAGAGAACTGCTTGCTTTCTTATATTTTGTGATATAATGGTGGTTTAGCTTATCCATGTGCTCTGTTCCATTACTATTTTTTATGCACATATAAGTTGTTATACTAGTAGATGACACCCGTGTAGGCATTTGTGAGTGCATAGGTACACATAAATGTGCACTTGTAGAAAATAACAATCTAGGGAATACTGTTTATGTTTTCTGGGCTTGTCATATTTGGTGAAGGGGCTGTGACTCTAAAGAAATCTCATAATCTACAATGCCTCTACTTTGCTCAACCAATAAAAGTTTGCAGTTGGCTTCAGTTGCCTATAAATTTCTGTTCTTTTGACTAATTGCTACATGTTCTTAGTTTTAAAAGCTTCCTTGTAAAGAATGACATCTATTAGAACTTAGCCCTGTTTCAATGAATTTCCTAATTTAATAAAATGAGATTCAAGGTACGTGCAATGAATATGACAAAAATACCTTTCATGAAAATACATTTAAAACATACTTTGGCTGTTACTACTCCTATATTTGAGAAATCTTGTATTCCTCCTTCCCCTCATTTTATATTGCTTTAAAACCTTAATTACAAGTTACTGGACATCAGAAAATCATTAAATTACCATGTATTGAGCAACAATATAAAATGTGTCATGTGTTATTCTGCATCACTGAATTTAGTTTCACAATATATAAATTTTCAATTACTTTTTGAAGATTTTAGATTTTTCACTCAGTTTTTTTTATTCTAAGGATTTAACATGTAAAATCTGTAAAAGTATATTTAGATACATCCATGGATTTGAGTTTTTTGTATATACATATATACACTGTAGCTTAGGAAAGATGCAGTTTTCTAGTATTGGCACAATAAAAGTATAATACCTGATAATTAAATTCAATGAAGAAATTAATTTTTTGAATTCAATGGACTGCAACAGCAAAATTGACAGAAGAAAGGTTGCAGAAGATGTTCTGGTTAGTTGTAACGGAGTTTAACATGAAAGAAAGAAACTGCAGTCTTAAAGTGCAATTACTATTGTGCAGTCATGTCAGGCCTTAGATCAGACTGGATGAAGTTCAAAGAAGTGAGTGCTGTTCATGATTCAAAGACAGGAAAGCATGAGGAAATAAGAGCTCTCAGGCATTCAAGTGCATCAAGAAAATAAATGTCCTTAATTTTGTCTTAAAAATGCCCTTTTTCTTTGCCATTTTCATGAATCCCAAGTCCTATATTGCCCTGATCTGAGATATTTCAAAATGCTCTTCTAGCTGAGAATGTCCAAGTGTGGCACAGTATAAATAGTCAGTATTATGGCCAGCACAAATGCACAGGAATTCCTTGCTGATGCTCCACTGTTATACCATCCTAGTATGTTTTCTTCTAATGTTCCTTCTATTCTTGGGGCTGCTGATGTGCATTGAATTAAGGGCATTTGATAGGAGGTGGCTCTTTTTTCTGGTCTGTCTGGGCTAGATCCATCACTAGGCCTCTGGCCATTATATAGCAAGTATCTCCCTCTGGCATCCTGCTCCATTTTGAAGATCTCATATTCTGTGTGAGGCAGACGGATTCCCAAAGCAATACAGCCATTTGTGTGAGTTACATCTTGCTGCACCCCAACTTGCCAGGATCCTTCTGCTCCACACTCATTTCCGTTGAAGACATTCAGAAGAGACGCTGTAGCTATATCCATGGGAGTAACTTTCATATGATTCACTGCAAATAGAAGAAGCTGTTCATTACATTTTGAAGTATAGCAATTAACAGCATAGTTCAGTCTTGATTTATAACTTGATGCTATTTGTGAAAATGATCCAAATCCTTACATTAAAAAACATGCTTTTTTCTTTTAAACTGGGCTTTTATACATTAAAATTGATGTAATAGATCTACAGTTAGTTTGCTTCAAAGGAGTTACAACACTTGCCCATCTATTCCAGCATCCTATTTCCAACAGTAGTCAGCAAGGCATTTTCAAAAAGTCAACTATTCCACTTTTTCTTTCCTTTTAAGTAACTGGTTTTCAGATACTACTTTGTAGACCTGGGGATTCCATTAGCATTCGTTACTAACACCTATTAGCAGAGCTATCCTCTATCAATGTGACTAATATTTAAAGGTGCCTAAATTACAAGCTATCACATCTTGCAGCAGCATTGGTATGCACCAAGTGAAAATATTCTCAGATGTCATAAAAAGCAAAGTACAGATTTTATTTGTAGTATTTTGTCCACTGGATTTTTTGTTAGTGCTGTTGCACTAATTAACAAAAGCACTGTAACCAATTTGTAGGCTGTACAAATATTTAGCTTAAAAATAATCACATTTTTACCAAATTAAAAATTAAGCAGAGTATCTTGCAATATTGTGTGGATATTCCCAATATCTTTTATTTTTTAGAATTTTTAGAAGTAAGGCTAAAAAGAATGCTTTGAGGGCAACTAAAATGTCACCTGTCCATCTTTTATGTCTGGACATTATTATTTGTTTCTGCTTCTCTACTTCTTTATTGCTCCAGTCAGGGCTATTGTAATGAATACAGTGACTTGACTAAGAACAAACAGCTGATCTGAGAAATGGCAGTGCTTCCCCAAGTGGCCATCTGGACAATTCCAACCAAGTGGAAAAGCATATTATTGCCCATCCCTGAATAACTGCTGAAAAACTCTGATGCAGTGGGGACAGGATGCTTTTCATGCAGCTAAAGACACTGTTCCTTTTAGGTCCATCTTCATTACGTCTTTCAAAGTATTTCCAAATTGTAGCTACTCAGTGTATGCTTAGAAATATGCCTATGCAGAACAATCTAAAAACAACTAAAAGGAATTAGTCTCTGTTCGTGACAGCAATGGATTAGTATTCTAGTTCCTAAGATGCAAACAAGTGGCATAACTTTTTTTGCTGCATTAATCATGACAACCATAATAGTCTAGTGATCTATGAATAATATATGATGTCCCTGGAACACTGCATAACAATTTTGTTGTAGCTGTGCCCTGCTGAGTCTGAAATTCCAGAGGTCACCAACCTGCATCCAATATGTGTGGATTTTGTGCAGCCAGAAAAGCCATGAGCTGCCAGTTTTGAGCGCGTTTTGTTCATAAACAAGTATTTCAACGAAGTATTTTTTTAGAATTTTAATACGCACAGTGTTTATAAATATATAATTGTGTTACTTGTTACTACCAAAGTTTTGTGTGTGTCCATCTGAGTAGAGTGCACACTTGAAACTTTCCTATGTGTGTGGGTATTTGCATTTGATTTCAATGGAGGGAGTTGACTGAAATACAGAAAACAAGCTTTTAGGAGAAAATGTTACAAGAAAGTTTTACGTGCAAAAGATATATTGTATATAGTCATTCAACTGCAAAGATCCATGAGTTCAATTCCCGGTAGAGAGTTTGAACCCCACAGTATAACATCTGGCTACCCACATCTGACAATTCCCAATAAGAATGAGACCAGTAACATGGTGCTTCCTGGTGTCAATGTAACTCATTTTAAACTGGCACTGGAGTGAAACTATGAGCATTACTGCTCAAACTTCCTCATGTAATTTTCCTTAACTTAGGTACAAATAACAACTCCTTCATAACTTACTCATGAGATTAAGTCCTGAAACTGCTAGAACCATTAGAGTTTTGATCTGATGCTCAGACTATATTAATGAAGTTTTTAAATGTATGCTTAAAACTACCAGCTTGAAAAACAAGGGATTCATATCCTCTGCATGGGTCTCATGCTGCTATTTTGTTGAAAATTCTATTATGCTTCTATTTGCCCCTTAATACACCATTTACTGCAAACACCACTTGGGGGGAAAATGCAGTCTATTTCTTGGGAAATTGGATCGGGAACAAAGCCCTATGGCTTCTTTTATTAGAACAAAGTAGCAGGATAAAGAAAGCTTTCGTTTAAAAAATGTGATAAATGTAATTTGCAGTTTGGTCTTAACTATGCATATACAACTCTGCATATGAAATCCTACCATTTCATCTCTTTTGCTGGCAAGGAGAGCAAAGTGGAATACATTTATTTCCCTTCCCCCCATTCCTCATCCTCCCCCAAGCAATCAGTATGTACATAGCAATGTTTTCATATGCTGTAATTCTACTTTTTTCTAAAATAGACATGTAATTCAACAAATTCATACATTTTACAAATTTAGAATCAGACCATAAAATAAACGTACTAAGTGTAGAGATAGAGATATATCTACTCATTAGAGGCCACTATATTGACAATTTTTGACTTATTTTTGGAACTGTTAAGTGCTTGAACCACTCATTTTTAAAAATGCAAACTATAGCAGCTCAGGGTTGACACATAACTATCCCATGAAAAAAAAGAGAATGTTCCATTTGAAAAACTGATTTCTTGGTAGGGAAGTTGAAGATAAAAATTTTCTGTTGCTTAATGCCCCTGGTCCAGGCAAGCTTGTAAGGTGGTGTTTATGGAAATATTGTGGGGAGAGGATGATGCAAAACTTCACTTAAATTTAAAAATTGTTCTGTAACAAATTGGAACTAAAATCACATAGAATGACAATCCCATTAACATCATATATTATCCTCTTTTGAGCCTTCATCTGGCATAATTTCATGAGGAAAAGATAATCTATAAGCACCAGTGTCTTACAGAAACAAACTTGATTTATTTGAACCAAGTTATCTTGAACCTGAGAAGACTGACTAGATTTAACTGAAATGATTTTAGTTTTTACTTCCAGCTGAACTGAATAGTCTCCCTTAAAAGGATTCTCAAGCAAACAGAAATTGGCTCCATTCAATTCTGGATGGGAAAATCATATATAAAAACTCATCAAACCCCAACAAAAAACATCTTTTTATGTCATTAGCAATACAGATGTAATTTCATTTTAAAAGTTTAGTTTTACTTTATTTTACATTTATGGCAATAATGTCATAATCAGCCCTTGTGACCAATTAAGCCAGAGATGCTGTTCTATAATTAACAGGCAAAGGCTACATTTTAAATGTTGTCATGATGTCACCTGATTTTTAAAAAGGCAAAGTAAAGATGGCTAATCATCTCTGTAGACGTAGTGCTATGATGTCTTCCTGGTCCAATAGGGTGGGCAGCACTTTTGATTCAAAGGGAAAAGGGGTTTCAGCACCTGTTGGAAATGCCTGAAGCCAAATTTGCCTTTTCTCAGGATTGTGTGGTAGTGATTGTGTGATTTGTGCAGCAAAATCCTGAGAGAAGAGGTGTGTGGGTTAAGGAGCTGACAGGCATTTACCTGCATGCAGTCTGAAATCAAGGGGCTAAAACAGCTTTATTAACCTCTACACTTAAATTGTGAAAGTTGCCTCCAAAGATCTCTTTTTATTATGCCAGCCTTCTCTAACTGAGTGCCCTTCAGATATACTGGGCCTACAATTCTGCCTGAAAATGCTAGCACAGAGTTTCTCAATCTCTGTGACTGTAAGATGTGTGGGCTCCAACTCCCAGAATTTCTCAGCTGGCAGAGATCGCTGCTCTAGCAGGTGTAGCCACAATAGGTGTAGCTAGTGGGCAGGAGATTGGGAAGAACTCCCTTAAACCACTATTTCATCTCTACTTATCTTCTTCTTATGGAAAAGATAAACCTGCCCTTACCTCCTTTTCCCTTTAATATTCAATATGCTTTTTTAACTCTCCTCCCCATTTAGTTTTGCATATATGTCCTATATGCCCCCAAGACTGCCACCAAACTTCAACAATACAAATGGGCAAACAAAAGCAGTGTGATTTGCTGGTAATTTTTGACAGAAAACAAGACAAAAACAAAAAATCACAGGTGTACTAAGCCTCTCATGAAAAGTTAAAATCACTCCCCACAACCAAGAGAAGGAAATACATGCCTCAAATTCCACCTCTTCCAGTAACATTACATCACCATGCCACCCAGAATGAAAGAATCTGAATCTGAAGAGAATGGAATCTTACCTTTAAAGACAAATTCTGTTCCTCCCATCACTTTGGATGAATGCACTCCCCTGCTGTAACGGCCTTTGGCATAAATAGTGAAGGTGGGATGCTTGCAGATTGGATCAGAGTAATGATAGTAGTGACCTTCCCAGGTATTATTGTTGTCATGGAAAATGAAGTGTCTAGTAAGAAAGAGTACTTCAGGACGTACTTCACAGCGCTGGCTCACCCATTCCCCATGTAATCCAATAGTCAAATCAGCCTTTGGAGGCAAAATTGGAGGATGGTGTTCATCTGATCGATAGATGATCCTACATGCTATACAAGAATGGTCATGGTTCTGAAAGAAAGTAAAAAAAAAAAAAAAATCTGGCAAAAAGCTACAACTCATTTCATAATGTTCATAACGATTGCATATTGTATAGGTTCTGTGGGGTTCAGAAAATCTTCTATGTTCTATAATATTCATCTATATTCTGTAATATCTTTAGGCTATAAGGGACTGGATGTGGCAGAAAAAGCTGAAGCTGAATTCAGATGAGATAAAGAGTTGCTGGTGCTGATTCTGGGAGTTGAACTTTGAAATTAGGAAGATGTCCCTGACCCTTTTCCCTAAGGATCAAATTCCCTGCCTGGTGTCCCACCTAAATCTGACATTGACACATGGCAGTCACGTCACGTAAATGGCAAGGGGGGACATTTTATTAACTTCAGCTAATAAACCATAGCCAATAACCTTAAGATGGATTACTGCAATGCACTGTTTTGAACAGTGTCCAGAATCTGCAATTGGTCCAGAAGGCAGCTGGAAGGGTGATGTGGTGCTTCCTATAAGTGCTATATTAGTCCTATATTGAGGTAGCTGAACTGGTTACTAATTCCTTGTCCATTTCAAATTGTTGAGTAAGCTGTGTAAAGTTGAACAATTCAAAGACATTACAAGCACTTGTAGGGCTCTTCTTTACAACCCATTAATGTCCCCCCCCCATCCTTGAGACTGAATATTGATATAAAAGTGTTGCTCCCACAGCCTATTTTTATCATGTCTCACTACCATAGCCAGTCAATGTTGCTGACTTCAACAAGTGTAAAGCAGGACAGGTTCAGGGTAGTGATTGGTGAATTTCCTGCAGTTCTTTTCCCTCCCAAGCTGTGCCACCTACAGGTGAAGAAAACCAATCATTCAATCCTGATTGAATGGCAGAATGGAATTATAGTTTCAGGCTGTCAGTTTTATTATTCTATATTTAATATTTATTTATTTATGAGTATCTTGGAATATCAATATCTTGAAAAATATGGGAGATCAAGAGATCAATATGCCCCTCAGTGGGAATGAGTGTAGACCCTCAGTCCTTGCTCTCCATTTTCAAAAGAAAAACAAGACAGATGACTTGGCCATTATGTTGGGCTGCTGGTTGTTGAACTGAATCACCAACATGGGAAACAGTCCAAAAAGGTCAGGAACAATCAGAATTTAATAAATCTAAAGTCTTCACAGTCAAAAGTCTGCCAATACTAGAAAGAAACATCAGCAACCCCCAGGGAAAGTTGCTTATTTACAAGGCCCTTGCCTTTATTAATTAATACAAAATAATACAAGGTAAATAATACAAAAAATTCATTTAAAAGCTAGTTCAGGATTGATGGATCCAGGAACTTGTAAATGTTTTGTTGAGGCAGGGTGTGGTTCCCACCTCTTTAAAAGAGACAGTGATCAAGCTGCTCCTGAAGAAGCCAAACCTGGATCCAGTGAATGAAAACAGTTGCATGCTAGTGGTCAATATTCCCTTCCTAGGCAAGGTATTTGTGCAGGTGGTGGCTGATCAACTCCAGATTCTCTTGGATGACACTGATTTATAGATTCCTTTCAATCTGGTTTCAAGCCCAGCTATGAAACAGAAACTGCCTTGGTTGCCCTGTGGGATGATCTGTGTCAGGAAAAAGACAGGGGGATAGCAATCCTGTTGGTTCTCCTGGATCTATCAGTGTCTTTTGAAAATATTGACTATATCTTCCTGGACAGACTCTCTGAGTTGGAGGTGAAGGCCCTCTACTATGGTAGTTCCGATCCTACTTCAATGGCCATTTCCAGAAGGTGGTGCTGTGGGATTACTATTCTGCTTTATGGCAGTTGGGCTATGGAGTCCCTCAGTTTTAAAAGCTTCTAAACTCTCTTCTTTGTTATATGTAGATTTATATATGTTTTAAATTTTAAAAAGAGGAAATCAAATGAGCTTTGGTAGACAGATTCTCTTCAGAGGGTTGTTTTTTTTTGCTTTTGATGACCAAAAATCTAATATTAAAAAGTGGATTTAATGACTTTCTTTTCCAGATCCAGAAGCAAATGAGATTAGAGGTTTTAAATGTAGGTTAGTATTTGAGCTGATTTTCATCAGTGTTGCTGTGGGCAATTAGAAAAAGAAATTCAAGAAGGATAATAATTATGCACAGCCATTTTATTTTTAATGTTAGTATTGTTTTATGGTTATCTCATAAGTAATCAAAGTGCAGTTGCTCATTTGGTGAATATTTTTGCTAAGGTTTTTATTATTATCTTTTTTACCAAAAGAGATGTGAGTAACTATAATGTGATACATTTCCATGAAAAAGTGGCATATTTGCTTTCAAAATCATTACCTTCAGGAAGACTATATATATAAATGTTCATAACTGTTCTGCTGGGGTAAAAAAACAACATGGAGGCAAGTTTAATATTTTAAAAAGTAGGACATGGGAAAAATAATAAATATACTTTGCAGCCACGTGAATTCTTTCTTCAAACTGCAATCATACTTCAAACAGATGGTCTACTTTTTTAAGCCTTTTCACAGCATTCCCAATTTTTCCATTAGCTATGCTGGCTAAGCATTCTTGTAGTTAAACTTCTGGAAGGTACTTTGTTGGGGAAAGCTGCCCTATCAACCCAACATTCACTTAAATGCAGTCTGCCCCAAAAACTTCAGAGACAGATCTGTTCTTTTGCTTGAAATGTAATATTGCATCAAAAGCCTCTGGATCTGAACCAGACAGCCAGCTCTTCTGTTTTCTTAACTACATATTCATGAAAATAAAACAATTCATAACATTGCATACAATAACGTATTATAAAATAATACCACATGCTTCATTTAAATATATACTGTCCAAATTTATTCTACAAAAGATCCAGAAAGATTAATACAGTTCAACCAAGAAAGACAGTTGCTTTGCTTATAAATATTTTATATGTTCATTCAATCTTACCTTATTTTAAAAAGTAGATCACTCTAGTTATGATCATGACCAAACTAGTTATGATATTTTCATGATAAGAAAATCTTTAAAGAATAAACTAGAAGTGACCCTAAAGCATTCTGTCTAGAATTAACTGATGACAACTCTGATCTCAAATGTGGTTCCAATTGCTATGTGCATTCCTTTGAGATGTCATCAGAAAAGATGTACAGCCCTACTGTGAAACTTTAACAATATATTCTCATTTCTATGTATGTTTTGTGTATAACATAGGTCATTGAGGTGCTGTGGCTTCAGTTTTCATTATAGCTAAAATATTTAAATACCTCTTTAAATACATTATTAACTCTTCAGCTGTCATCTTTTTTTTATTTTACAAGAAACAGTCATCCAGTTCCTAGATCATGCATAGTTTAATATTGAGTGAGTACTTTAACTCTCTAAGTGGACTTTTTTGGAAATCAGGTTTTCCAAAATGAATATATGCATGTTTATATACATTATGTCATTTAGCCATTATTGTACAGTCAATGGTAAGTAAAACTCTTAAGATATGAAAAAAAAATCATAACCAGGAAAGTTGTGATAATTATAATTGTTCGACATAATTATAATAAGTAGTAGAGAAGCTTGTGGTAGCATCTTACTCAAAAGAAAACCAAATCTTTCTTACATTGGTGTATTCCGCTGCATTGGAGTAACATGATGTAAGCAAGTTACTCCACAATGCACAAGTAAATCTCTATACAATCCTAATCTCAGAGCTATGACCAGCAATACCGCTCTGTATTCTTGTCAGCTCCTCCCAAGTTCCCTTCTCCCTCCAATAGGTGTCAAAAGAGACAACTGGGGAGGCTTCTTTCCCTTAGCTGAAGTAGGAAAGTGCATTCCTCCTGCATGACCCTTTTGATCCTCCTGATCAACAAGCCAACCTGCCAGCATGCTGGAATGATCCTCAGGTTACTGTGAAGGGTACATGTACCATCACTTGAGGAACTCTACTCTAAGCTCTTGTCCCTGCTGTTAATTGCCATCATTCTGCTCCCTGCCCCCGCCAATCTTACTTTCTTTTGTTTTCTCAGCCATTTTTTCTTCTTCTTTCAGTAAAAGCCCTTTCCATTAGCACCAACCTTTTTGGGGCTTTAATCACATTTCATGGCACATATCAAAACTTATTGTAATAATGGACTGTATATGGTAGTGCATTATAAGAATTGCTGTATTAACTTATCCTGAATCAAGTATTATTCCTCCTGTTACAGACAGTTGCTCCTTTAATTCTAGCTTCTATAACTGGGTTT
Organism: Python bivittatus; assembly: GCF_059951505.1. Lineage (NCBI taxonomy): Eukaryota > Metazoa > Chordata > Lepidosauria > Squamata > Pythonidae > Python > Python bivittatus. The sequence continues at coordinate 31,362,342 of NW_028277113.1, read as the reverse complement.
GTTTCATTGTGACTCATGATCGTCTAAATGGATGCCATTTCCCCCCCAAAATGAAATTGTTGAGACCCAAAGTTGCTTGAAGATTATATCTGGAGGTTGAGTCATGGCAACTTCCAAGCAGCTTCATCAAACCAAAAGAAAAGAAGTCCAGTTGCCATGACTCAACCTCCAGATAATTCCACCTAGATGACTGAGAAACTTCTTCAACATATTGAAGATTATATAAACCAATGCTGTGCATTGAGGAGGGCTGTCCATGTTCTGCTGCTTTATAACAATAATTCCTTTCAAAAGAAAAGCACTGGAGTTTACATATAATTATTACAATTTTGAGAGAAGAGATATTATCTGCTGTAGTGGCAGACTAATATTTAATTTATTTTAACAAATTATGCCTGAGTTTGCTTCCCCCACTTTCCCTTCTTCCTTTCTCTTCTTCCTTCCAGTGTGTGTGTGTGTGTGTGGGAGAGCCAGTTGCTGATCATGTGTAAGCCATTCTGAGTATATTTTGGATGAAAAGCAAGTAAAAATACTATAAAACAAATTAAGTATGCAGCATAACATGTAAAAAAAGTTAGTCAGGCCTTGAAAAATCTTATGAAATGCACTTTGAAATGGCAAACGTTAAAAAGCAATGAACTAACATATATTATTTACTGTCTCTTTTTCACAATCATTATGAAAGTCTATAGATCACACAACTTTGCCTTTACCTTAATCTACTTTTATCTTTCCTGTAGATATACAATATTTCACTTTTAATAAAATATAAAAGCTGAAATTTCCTTTCAGGTGAGTGAGTGGGTGTTTGGCCACATGGTGTATTTTTCAGTCATTCGGGAAATTGTGCAACATATTCTCCTGCTACTATCAGGCAGATTTTAAAGAGCAGAAACTTTTGAGAGTATGGATCAATGCTTCCTTGCCACCAAGGAAGATATTCTGCTAAGCAGCAATGTCTGCAGGATCTTGCTGATTTCATTAAAATGACAAAAGCAGTATTGATGCATTCTGCCAGCAAGCTCCATCCCTTTTGTACATGTACTTGACACTGCAACACCCCTATGAAAGAGGCAGGGCTTGTGTCATGACCCTGCAGTGCTGCTTTCATCATTTTGATCCCCACTTCCCCCTCCAGATGTGACTGTTGAAAAGGAATATATTGACATATTGCATCCTTATTTATAAATAAAATATTTAAAACATGAAACAAATTTGATCCTACAAGTCTGAAAGCCTTTTTAAGAACAAGATGCAAGTTGGAAAGTGACAACATGGGTGATAAGCCAGCAAAGGGAAAATAACAGTTTGCTGGTCAGACAGGAAGAGGTAACAGTGAGGATAATAAAGCCTAGAAGACAAACGGACAGACAAGATAAGCAACCCTGATAAGGAATACAAGTGAGAATTAGACAAAGCCTGCATGGGACCTGGACTTAAGTTCTGGGCCAAGCATTTTCAGTTTTAAAAACATGCTTCATTTATACGCCTTGGAAATACAACTGAAACATTCACATACCTTGGCATTTTGGAGTGGAGGTTGATAACTGGATGGACGATAATACATCCTTTGAGCAGGATCCGTGTGGATGTCTCCAAGAAACAGTTCTTCTACTAAGTGATCTAAATTATGGTGCAGGTATTGTTTCTCTACTCGAATCAGCTGAAGTTCATGCATAGCAAAATTCAGTGCTTTTGTGCACTCATAGCCATTCTCTTCTTTCCATAAATCATAGCTCACATTCTGCTCCCAAGCTTTATCTTCTGGTACAAATCCAGGACATGTACGGTTCACCAACTGGTTTAGTTTATCAGCTACTGCCTCGTTGTGGCAGATGATCTGAATGTTATGCAACTGATAATCAGCTTCAGTTCCTCCTCGAATAATCCAGGATGCTTGACGAAGGCGGACTTTACCACGGATAACTAAGGTATAGATTGGGTTTGTACACCGATTGCTTCCATAGTAAAACTGGTAAGCTTTAAATGTATTATTATGGTAGAATCTGTAGGATCTTGTGATGAATTCTGGACCTGCTCTAACTTCACAACTGTAGTCAAATAGGAAAAAAAACTTTGTTAAGTTATGAAATTATAAAACATCAGTTATTTTGAAAAGAGGTTCTAGTATTAATAATGTTATTCATGTATCTATAAACAACATATTCACAGTATTCTCAATAATGATAATTAGAATACTTAAGCTTTAATGTTTCCTACATGTAACAATATTTGCTTTGATTTCTTAACAGAGCACTTCAGATAAGTGCCTTTTATTTCTCTTGCTACTTGTTACACTGCATTTTGTTTTCCTCTTTTATATATTGTTTATTTATTTATATTAAGAGTTCAGATTCATGGTATCTGTTCTATTCCAACTTCTCACAATACAAATATTTTGTTTAATGGCAATTCTGTAAAGATATTTCACCACATTCCTATAAAAAGACTGAACCCCATCTGCCAAATTTTAGATCAGTAGCATATAGAATATGTTACAAAATAAACTCCAATTATTATATATCAAATAGTTTTATAAAGATTATAACTGCAAGAGATGGCATATGAAATGAACCCCTACCAATTTGTCTATTTTTATAAGTAGGAAGGAATTTACCTAAGTAATGGGCTTCTATAGCTTCTACCAGAACTTTTTAATGACTTGAATGAAGATTGCTATTTATTGAAGTAATTGTCCCATTAACTTTAATTGTGGTTTTTGCCTGAATAAGCACTGCAGGATTAGGCTTGAAGGGAACTGCATATCCAGAGAATAATCCTAAAAAAATAATTTAGACTATATAGGTATATACTGTAAAAAAAGACTATAAAATAAATATCTTACTCTAAAAGAACATCTATGATGTCAATTAAGCATTTATACATGCTTGGGTTGTCAACTAAAACTCGATAATTTCAATTTATAAATGAATTTGCTTGTACAAATGTCACATGAAAAGGCATGAAATCATGAATTTATTCACAAGATCCTACAATATTTATGTTCTAACCCAAGAACAGCACATGAATAAGCAAAATATTTTCTGCTATGCTGCAGTTTCCAAGTAAGGAAGACCGAAAATATTTGAAATGGCTTAAACACAGATTGTGGTCACAAAATTCTGCAGTCCAATCACAACAGCTATATGTTACAATAAGAACTGACTTTGATACTATATATTACTGAGTCGAGAGAGAGAGAGAGAGAGAGAGGATACTGCTATTAATGAAAGGGGAGGAAAAAATTAATGCACCCAAATCCTTTAACTGATTGCAAGTTAAAGCATTTTAGCCTGTAGTGTTTTCCAATATTATCATTTTATCTGTCTATAATCTTACCCAGTCGAGACCCAATGTCCCTCAATTATGGGTGGCATCTGTACTGTGATCCGAGCTCCATTGTGAAGATGTTTCAGCATATGATGACACTGTGATTCCTTGAAAGTTCGCCATGCACTCTTTTCTAATGACTGAGGATGAGTCCTGCTGTCGTGAAGCACAGAACCTTCTCCCAGCCCTGAGTAATCAAAGAAGAAACATAAACATTCTGGTGAATTTAAATTAATAAAAATAAATATATAAAAGATGAGTTCCAGTTACTGGCAATGGGAGATACTGTATATACATCTTCACATGTGAATGCAGGCCTCTAGATAGAAAAATGTATTATGACCATTTGCTTGAAATGGAGATGATCAGTGAAATTTTTGAGAGACTGCAGAAACATTACTAAAACTTGACTGATGGATTCTAATCCTTGGATCCTACAAATAGTGAATTACATACATGCTATTGCTACATTTGGTGAAATGAAGATGATTCAAAGACAAAGAATAAACTGAAAAAAATATATAAGCGAAACCTTGTGCAATGCCCAGCTTCCAAATTTATCAACCTGGGGATGCCAAAATCAGCTGAAACCAATTCTAGAAATTCCTTTTTGTTAATAAATGAGTGCAAGCCTATCTGCATATTCCAACTATTCTTTCTCATGCATAAACCAATGTCACATGTATAATATAGACATACATACAGTATTGTGCAAAAGTTTTAGGCAGGTGTGAAAAAATGCTGTAAAGTAAGAATGCTTTCAAAAATATATATTGTAATTGTTTATGTTTATCAATTTACAAAATGCAAAGTGAGCGAACAGAAGAGAAATCCAAATCAAATCAATATTTGGTGTGACCACCCTTTGCCTTCAAAACAGCATCAATTCCTCTAGGTACACTTGCACACAGTTTTTGAAGGAACTCGGCAGGTAGGTTGTTCCAAACATCTTGGAGAACTAACCACAGATCTCTGTGGATGTAGGCTGCCTCAGATCCTCCTGTCTCTTCATGTAATCCCAGACAGACTCGATGATGTTGAGATCAGGGCTTTGTGGGGGCCAAACCATCGGTTCCAGGACTCCTTGTTCTTCTTTATGCTGAAGATAGTTCTTAATGACATTGGCTGTATGTTTGGGGTCGTTGTCCTGCTGCAGAATAAACTGGGGGCCAATCACATGCCTCCCTGATGGTATGGCATGATGGATAAGTATCTGCCTGTATTTCTCAGCATTGAGGACACCATTGATCCTGAACAAGTCTCCAACTCCATTTGCAGAAATGCAGTCCCAAACCTGCAAGGAACCTCCCCCATGCTTCACTGTTGCCTGCAGACACTCATTCCTGTACCACTCTCCAGCCATTCAGCGAACAAACTGCTTCCTGCTACAGCCAAATATTTCACATTTTGACTCATCAATCCAGAGCACCTGCTGCCATTTTTCTGCACCCCAGTTCCTATAATTTCGTGCATAGTTGAGACGCTTAGCCTTGTTTCCACATCAGGAATATGGCTTTTTGGCTGCAATTCTTCCATGAAGACCACTTCTGGCCAGACTTCTCCAGACAGTAGATGGGTATACCTGGGTCCCACTGATTTCTGCCAGTTCTGTGCTGATGGCACTGCTGGACATCTTCCAATATTGAAGGGAAGTAAGCATGATGTGACTTCCATCTGCTGCATTAAGCTTCCTTGGCCAACCACTGCATCTACGGTCCTCAACACTGCCCATTTCTTTGTGTTTCTTCAAAACAGCTTGAACAGTACATCTTAAAACCCCAGCCTGCTTTGAAATTTTTGCCTGGGAGAGACCTTGCTGATGCAGTATAACTACCTTGTGTCTTGTTGCTGTGCTCAGTCTTGCCATGATGTATGACCTGTGACATGAAACTGTCTTCCACAACCTCACCTTAGTAGCAGAGTTTGGTTGTTCCTCACCCAGTTTTAAGCCTCCTACACAGCTGTTTCTGTTTCAGTTAATGACTGTGTTTCAACCTACATATGAAATTGATGATCATTAGCACCTGCTTGGTATAATTGGTTAATCATACACCTGACTCTAATCCTACAAGATCCCTGATTTTGTGCAAGTGTACAAAGTGTGCAGGTGTAAGAATTGATGCTGGTTTGAAGCCAAAGGGTAGTCACACCAAAGATTGATTTGATTTAGATTTCTCTTCTGTTTGCCCACTTTGCATTTTGTAAATTGATAAACATAAACAATTACAATATATATTTTTGAAAGCATTCTTACTTTACAGCATTTTTTCATATTGCCTAAAACTTTTGCACAGTACTGTACATATTTTGTCCTCCCTCCTGGCAGAAACAACAAAAGGAAGAAGAAAAAAAGGGAATGGGGATAGGATAAGGGAAGAAAGAGAAACAGAAAGGGAGGGAGGGAGGCAAAAGAAGATGAGGCAAGGAAAAGTGGAAACCAGGCAGGGAAGGAAAGAAAAGAGACACCTGTTTAGGATTTAAAAAAGGGTTAAATTCGGTAGGCAAACAGCCCCTTTGAAGCTACAGCTAACCTTCAAAGGCAGCAGAGGCATCTGCTGGGCCTTTTTCACCTCATAGTAATTCCTCTATTTTCAACACCCCCTTTCTATTTTCATTATCCCTAACAATTCTGAAAATTCAAGTTGTTTCTGACTGCAGATCCAAATTTCTTCATCTGTATACATTTAAATTTCTTGTTTATGCTAGAATGTGTTTAGAAATTAGCTTTTATATAGATTTGGATAAGCTACAGTAGGATTTCATTACTTTCTAGACAGCACTGATTAGTTAATCACTGTATAAGGAAAACCAACTCTTTATGCTCTATTGTATACTTTATATATAGTATACAATATCCTGTGAAAACTCTTCATTCTGTAAATACATTTTAAAAAATTCTAGACCCCCTTCAAAGTTGAGATACAGAACTGTCATTTAATCTTTTTCCCATTTCATTTCTAAAATTCTGAAACTGAGGGAAATCTGAATTTATACAATATACCAAATTTAAAACATAAAAACTATATGAAAACATATATGATATATTCACACCCAATATATGTACGGATTTCAATATTATACTCAGGCTACAAATACTTATGCAAGGAACATCTGAATAAGCATGTATAAGTTGGCACTGTGCAATTATGGGCATATCTTTTGATGTGGAAAACCATTGTTCAGGTAGCCCCAGGTAAAGAACACCCAGATTACAGATGACCCATAGCTAAGAATGGAGCCTACTGTAGCAAAATTTGAGTTAAATACACAATAGTATTTAACACAAAATCAAATGATTTGAGTTAAATACACAATAGTTCAAGTTCATTACACAATACTACTTTTACCGTATTATACAATAATACTGTTCCGGCTTACATACAAATTCGACTTAAGGACAGACCTTGGGAACGGAACTCGTTCTTAAGCTGGGGACTACCTGTGTAAATTTTCCACTAGCTATCCTAATCACACTGCAAAAGATGTACAATTATGAGAATTTAATATCTCACTGCCAAGCAAATATTTCTGCTTTTAGTTTTACTTTACTCATTCTAAACATCAAAAAGAGAAAGATTTTGTAAAATTGTTAATAGATTAGATAGGAAACCATACGACACAACTGAATATTGAAGGATATATATAAATAAATAATAGTTCAGTTAATGTTTATTGAGCACATTGGGGATTGCAAATGAAAGCAATATTACATATTGAAAATCCTGTGTTACATAAAGGACTATTAAAATAGGTGCAGTTTGGCCATTTCTCTGATACTGGAGTTTCTGCTACATGAATCAAGTGGAAGGTTTAGTTGCCTTGAAATTTCTAGTTACAGTGCTACCTCGGGATACGAACGCCTCTACTAACGAACTTTTCGGGTTACGACCAGCTCCGGCCGCAAAAATTTACCTCGATGTGCAAACTCCGCCTCGGGGTACGGTCATTTTTCCGCCCTGACACGTGGTCTGCGGCCATTTTTCTGCCCGACACGTGGTCCGCGGCCATTTTTCCGCCCCTGACACGTGGTCTGCGGCCATTTTCCCGCTGCGCGGCGCCCGGCCATTTTCCCGCTGCGCTGCGCAGCATCCAGCTGTTTTCCCGCCCCTGACGCATGGTCCGCGGACGCCAGAACGGATTAACGGTAATTACATTGAACCTTATGGGAAAATTTGCTTCGGGGTGTGACCAAATTCGGAGGGCAGAACGGATTAACCGGATTTACATTGAACCCTATGGGGAAATTTGCGTCGGGTTACGACCAACTCGGGATACGCCCAGAGTCACAGAACGGATTAAGTTCGTATCCCGAGGTACCACTGTATATGCAATGGGTTTTTTCGTTCCCCTACATCCCAAATCATTGATGAAATAACTTGTCATGCCCTAGGATATGTTTGTTGCCATACTGCACTTGTTCATGATCTTTGGTGGGCTGAGATGGGGTGGAACATCCATCATAGCCCTCCTTCATCTGTCATAGACCTTCAATAACATCAATCATGATATCCTTCTGGATCCGCTTAGGATGTTGGGAGTGGGGAGGGGATGGTGTTACAATGGTTTTCCTCCTCCCTCTGGGGCTGGTTCCAATCAAATTTTGGTAGGGGGAGAGGTCTAGTTCTAGGTCTTTGCTTTGTGGAGTTCTCCAGGGCCATACTCTCTCCCCACTTTTACTTAACATTTACATGAAGCCTCTAGATGAGGTTGTTCATTAGTATGGGGTAAGAATCATCAATATGCTGATGATACTCAGTTGTACATCTTTACCTCTGGCCAACCATGTGATGCCACCTAGGTTCTTTCCCAGTGTCTGGAGTTTATGAGGATCTGGATGAAGAACAGGTTTCGAAACCAAGTGGCTGTGGGTTTAGAGATCCCCAGATTTGACTACTTTCCATCATTAGTTCTGGATGGGGTAGTGCTTCCCCAGATAGAACTGATACACATTTGGGGATCCTCCTGGACTCACAGCTCCTATATGAACAGCAGGTGGTTGCTATGGCCAGGAAAACCTTTCAACAAGCCTATGTTGTGCACTAATTGCACCAGCTCCTGGATCAGGAAGTCCTGCTCATGATCCCCCATGCTTGGTCACCTCCCCTTTGGACTACTGCAATGCAAACAACATTGAAATATCCTTGAAGACCACTTGGAAGCTACGAGTGGTCCAGAATGCGGCAGTGTGATTACCTTGGGGAGCTCTTCTCCCAGGCATTGGACTAGGATGTTAGACAAGCCTGTTCTGTAAGGGTTAAGAGAGTGATTGTGATTGACCTTAGATGTCTTTTTTAATTTATTTTGTTGACTTTTATTTGTTTTTCATTTGATGTTAGCTGCTGAAAGTCACAACTGTGAGTTGGACAGCCATACAAACTGATTAATAAATTAATTAATAAGGTAGTAACCCTACTTAAACCAGTAAGATGGGAGATTGCACAATGTTGGAAAAAACAGTATGGAAATTTCCATATGGAGCTGGTTTATGAATGTTTCATGGAGCTTTTAAAGACAGTAGCTCATCAGAGCCAAGTTATTAAAGGACAATCAGATGCTCTTCTGAAATCCTGTACCTATTTGAAATATATGTGTCAACAGATATTTCAGTATACATCCCTCAAATAACATCCCTCCCTTTGGAAGGAATTAGTATAAAATGGAACAACATCAACACTGAGCAAGGGTAGAAACAGGTACTGGAGAATGGCTAACTATTTATGTTATATTTTGCTTTGTAATGTCTATATTCTTATGTTTTCTTGCTTATGTTTAAACCTGTGATTGTGATGCAAACATATTCAAGGAAAAACGTTTATAAAAGGGGAGGAGCTACAGCTCAGTGATAGAGCACACGGTCTCCACATAAAAGATTTTAAATTCAACCCGTAGTAGGACTATAAAAACTCTGGCCTGAAAAGAAGGTCTGTTTTCAGTCAGCGTTGATATTCCTTAGCTTAGATTATTACTAAGACCCAGTTAAGATGCTGGCCTAGAACCCAGGAGGCTGTGAGTTCTAGGCCACCCTTCGGCATGAAAGCCAGCTGGGTGACTTTGGGCCAGTAGCTCTGTCTCAGTACAACCCACCTCATAGGGTTGTTGTTATGGGGAAATAGGATGCAGGAGTATTAAGTATGTTCGATGCCTTGAGTTATCTATCTATCTATCTATCTATCTATCTATCTATCTATCTATCTATCTATCTCACAATAAAAACCTAATAATAATAATAATCAGCTAAGTGGACATAGAATGAACAGAATGCAGCAGTTTTCTGTGTCCTGTTAAAGTCTTTAGCAGAGGTTGTAAGATAATTTAGTAATAATCTTCCAAAATTTAAATAATGTAGATGAAAATGCTTTAATTTCAATTGTTCAAATATTTAGTTTGCACATATTTTATCACCAACAGAAAAAAGTTTTTCACAGCCCGTATCCTTAGTATACAACTAACAAGATGTTAGCAACATTGTTATATTACATAAGAAAATCTTCAATCAATACGGATATTTATATGCTTAGAAGATCACGTAATAACTAAATATAAAACACAAATTTTGACAGAATTACATATTAGAATTAGACTATAGACTATTACTATAGTTTAACAGAAGTTACTTTCCAAGATTAATGGATGTTTGAAATAATAATTTCACTGAAAATACAAGAGTGGTCCTTACTTTGATACCTGTGCAACCTAAATTCTAATTCTTAATATTGGATTCTTAATACATGTTAATGTTCTGTTTATGAAAAAAAAGGGGGGGAGGTGAGAGCCTGCTTGGTGTAGTAGTTAAAGCACTGAGCTAGAAACTAGGAGACTGTGAGTTCTAGTTCTACTTCAGGCACAAAGCCAGCTGGGTGACTTTGGACCAGTCATTCTCTCTCAGCCTTAGGAAGGAGGCAATGGCAATCCCTTCCGAAAATGTTGCCAAGAAAACTGCAGGGATTTGTCCATGTAGTCAGATGAGTCAAGACTGACTTGAAGGCACTATATGTATGTATATATGCGGTATAGTAGTAGGCTGCCCAGACAACTTTAGATTATGCAACCTGCTATGTATACACTAAATTTATAAAGAAAAACAAAGTTCATAACAATATCAACGATGTTCACAAAAATACATTTCAAAAGCAATTATGGTATGTACTATATATGTATTTGCCATACATTCAGATATTTCATGTTAACTAGTTGGAAACTCAACATAACAGTGACAAATTTACTTTGAGAAATAAAATATAAAATAAGCAGAATTGTATTTAATGTACAAATGTTAATAATTTTGGAAGGCTACCTTATTTTATTGAAAAATAAATTAGCCTCATTGTTCTAAGTCTACTTTGCTGCTCATTTTAATCAGAATTTCTGTAGTGGAAAGATTTTAGCATTAACACGATGCAAACCTTCTTTAACATTCAATAAGTAATAAATACAGGTTTTTAAAAGTTGTTTTCTAAGTTACTGATACAGGATTCTCTCTCTCTCTCTCTATGAATTTTCTTTCATTCTTTCTTTTCTTTTCTTTCTTTTCTTTCTTTCTTAAATTTTTCAACTGCCCATCTCCCCCCAATGGGGGAACTGGGAGATTCACAACAAACATTAAAAACATAAAATATATAAATACATAAAACCTTAATTAAAAACATTACTAAAAAGAAGAAGGAAAGACCAAGAGGATTTATATTTTATTTCATTTTATAATGCCAATAGATAAAGAAATTAATTTAATTTTTAAAAAACGTAGCAGTTTTCATCTCTGTTTGATATAAACATGTATATAAATTACGGATTGCCACATATAATTCACCTTGGTCAGACAGAACTATGTAATCTAGTACCTTGCAGATTTCTTTTTCAGTTTTATCTTGGCTAACCATTTATTAATGGTAAATGCCAATACACAACAGCGTGACCCAAAAGAACAATTTAGCTTGAGTCTTCCATAGAAAAAGCAAAATGCTGAGATTGGGATGTAATATTACTATTGTGCCGCACCAATAGATGATGATGATAATGATCTTCCAGACAAGATTTTCAAGTTTTGACCAGTGGTGGAATTGGAAAAGATTCAGAGAGTATGAGTCATAGAAATAAAAGACAAAGAGTCTCCAAGTTTAGAACTGCAAAAATCAAAGACATCAGAAGTCCATTTAGATTATCTCTGCCATCCGCTTCCAACAGTGGCCTGTCAGATGCTTATAGGAAACCCACAAACAAGGCATGGGAGGCAATGTACGTTTGCTTGCAAGAAACTGTTCAGAGATACACTGCTTCTGAACATGCAAACTCCTGCATGATTATTAGGGTCAATAGTCTGACCAATCTGTTCTCCAACTATGTCAACAACTCCATTACATCTTAAGGCAAAAAGTCCTTAAATTAGTTATATATAGTATGAAGTATTTCTGTCTTCTGTCCTGAATTAATTAATTGGGTAACCCTAAATTTATATTCCACCTAACCAGCAATGTTTGAAAAATCTGTGTAAGATATTTTATACATACATACATACATGGTTATAATCAAAATAACAGAATTGCTTATAAAACCAATGAACTCAGGCCTACTACCTTTTTCAGAAATGGCTTGATTCTACTTTCCCCAAGTAACAATATACTAAATTGGATGTCTTTGGGCAGTTCATGTCAAGTTAGTAAAAAAGCCCTGTTCCATATAGCTACCACTGATTTCTAACTTTGCAACTTGATTCTAAACTTGCTTACTCAAAAGTTGTACAACAACTACCATCTCAAGCCAATATGATCAATAACAAAGCAGTCATTCTCCACTAGCAGTATATGTACCACAGGTGGTACTCAGAAGAGAGTAGGATAAGTTGCTGAGCCTGTAAATTATAAATGTAATATGTATATACATTTTACACATTAAATGTATATACACATTAAAATATCCTTTTATTTCTCCCAAGGTGGGCCCCAGGCCCTTTGATACCATGTTTCATGTATTGTACAAAACAAACAATGAGAGCCACTGATCTAAGGGACACTAGTTCAGGGGAAAAAGTGAGTTTAGACCTTTAATGACAGTAACAAAAGGCTTAAGATTCTACATACAAGAAAATGATACAGATTCTTCAGTTAGCTGCATTATATAAAAGAATAAAGGTGGCAGTTGCCTCCCTCTACAGATTCCCTTATTCATAAACAAATGTCACCAATATGAATATTACACACATTTAGCAATAAAAAAATCAACTACTCACACAGAAGAGGCCAAGCACTGCCCATCCAATTGTCTGTCCTTACTTAAATGCAAAAGGATTATGGCTTTCTATAACATTCTTCACCTCTATGTTTACTATAGCCTCAACAAACTGATTCTTTCTCCTGCCCCTTTTTTCTTTTCTCATGTTCCCAATTTGATAGTACTCTGAGGGAGGGACAAGCAAAACTCCCCATTTCAAACTCTCTTGGCAGCGGCTGTTTTGATCTGACTACTGGCCCTGATTTGTTTCACATTTCAGCCAAAGTTTAAAACAGCTCTGTAATTCTAAGCAGATGAGCCTATGAGTCTAACCCTATAATTATGCCTTCTCTCCTTACTTAGCCTCTAACTTCAAACCTTCCATTCTGACTTCTAGACTCCCAGATCAGAGAATTTTAAAGTACACCTTGGCGTCCATGCAGGTCTGTCTCAACCAGACATATTTAAACTGTCTATATATGTTGAACTGAGTTATTGGAGGAGAATAAGTACTTCTTTTGAAAGCAATCCTTTTTATCTATAAAATGACAAGATACTTAGAAGGTACAGGAGATTTTTAAAAAATTATGATGATGATGTGGTATTTCTGCTTTTGAGAGTGCCCAAACAGATGGAAAGGTATCATCTATAAGTTTTAAAAAATCTGTACAAAATCCACTGTGTGTTCAGATGCTGATGTTAAACTAATTCCTATTAATTTAATAGATACTGGACAGCTATTCAGATATTCATTCATCCAATAAAAACTTCTGTCAAAGAACATTTAGGGTAAGGTGGAAAACACGATGTTACTGGACTAGAATTCCCATCATTCATGCTAGCTGGAAATTAGAACCCAATAACTGGAGAACTCAGAGGTTCCTCAGCTATAACTTAGAATAAAATGTTAGAAACTTTTATAGACATTCTAAATTGGAGATCACCAAAGCTAGAATTATATGAAAGAACAAGCCTTGCTGCAGAATATTAGCATGGTTCTTAACAATGGTTTAGTCTATAGCTAAGGGTTTTTAAAATAAAATTTCTCAGCAAAGGCTCCTATGTAAACTTAAAAGTCCTCTTATACATTAATAATTAAAGAACAGGAAGGGAGGATAAAGAGAGTAAAGGTTCCCCTATGGTTCTATAATGATCTGGAATTAGAGGTAACAAATAAATGGGCTTGTTGCACAGTTGAATTTCTCCTTACAATCCTCTCACATATTCAAACTCCCTGAAATTTGCTTTAGTGCAAAAGGGAAGCAACAGAAAGAAGAATTTGTTCTGTGGGCAGATATCAGTCCGGCAACAGATAAAGAAACTGGATACAACCAGGCTGCAGATGTAATCAAATTATTCAGGATGGAGAAATACAACACAGACTATGAACAACTCCTGAATATTGAAGGCATAGACAATAAAATTGCAAACAGGAATTTAAAATGTGAAAAACATATTTAAAGTAATAATATAGTAATATAATGTACATTTAAGACAGAAAATCCCAATTACATGTAGACCTTGATGACATATGAAAAAGCTATGATTTTATCAAGAAGACATCAGGACTGTATCAGGGGAACATGAATACCACATTTTGCAGCAGCAGTAAAAAAAGATATAAAAGGATTGAAAATAAGATAGCTATATCATAATGCTATTACAAAGATATATGGTGTTACATCATCTGCAATTTTATGTACAGTTCTAGTTATCCCATTTCAAAAATGACATCGCAGCACTGGAAAAGATGCAAAAATGATGGAATTGTTATTATCTTCCATTTGAGAAAAGTAATGGACTTTACATTCTAGAAAATAAAATTGAAGAGGAGCATGATAGAGGTAAATTAAATCACTAATAGTAAGAAATAGCACAACACATATTAATCAACATTAAATTCAAGGCAGACCAAGAAATGCATAACATGTAGCTTATAGAATCCACCACTACAGTATGAGATTATGCCCCTGTTTTAAGATGAATTTAAAAGATTTGGCAATGACTAGGTGGAAAGTATATGTTTAAAAACAATGTGCAGTGCTCTTGGATACCAATTATTGGGGTCAAACTACAAAGGACCACTATGGGTCTCATTACTTGTTGTGGACTACTGAGCTAGGCATGGTTGGAAACAGAATGCAAACTACACAAACCCTTGGGTTGATCCTGTTGGCTACTCTTATATACATGACTTTTAGACCCCCAATTAGAACACACGTTGGGATTTCATTATTAAATGAAATGAAATGCACAATCATTTTGTTAGTGAACAATGCATCTGAAGCTAAAAACTGCTTTGGGCCAATGGTGTAATGCCGTTTTTTTCTAGATCTTGTATGCAGAAGCCAACTTGGCCTATTAAGCCCATGGGTTTATTAAGGTAGGCATTTAAGAAAATGAAAGTAGGAAGCTCTTTTATAAAACAGGCAAAAAATGAGACTATACTAATATGGATAATATCCTGATCAGATCAAACACCTTTCTCTCTACCCAAATACTGTGTTAGATCTTTCAGGATCTTATATCAAATATCATGCAACTGATTAAAAAAAACAGACTTTATAATGAATGCATCTATGTATCAATTCCTGCTTTCGAAACTGACATTTTTTAATAAAAAAAATCAGCCCAAATGTTGCATATTTAAATTATTTGCCAATGTGCCTCTTTCAGTTTTTCCAGGGAAATAAGAGACCCCTGGCTGTCATGAGAGTAGCTCCAATGAACACATCAAGGCTAACGTCTCTTAATCATTTCTACAGCAAAAAGAAAACATTTTAAATGCTGCTTTCCACCACGAGACAAAAGCTTTGAGGTGACAAAAGACAACCCATAGTTTAAAGTACAATTATTGTTATCCATAAGAACTACGCTAGCAATGTTTGCAGTTAAGATAAGAGACAGCAACTCTTAAGTTTGGCTAGAAAATGCAAGTATTGCTATTGTTACAGCAAAAATAATAAAAAGGATATTATAGACGCATTCGTGTTTCTGTCTGCATTACTTACCATGCAAGAGCAGGACTAGGAACAGGTACCCAACCAGAATGCAGCAGGGACTGGACATTTCCAGCTTTCCAACGGCTTCTCTATTCCGAACTTCTTTTCCACTCTTAAAAAAAAAATAATCTCCCGGCTTTCTTCTTTTTTGCTTTAATCCCCTTCTTCCGCACCGCTGAAGTTCTTCCAAATCCCAAGTCTTCACACGCACACTGAGCCCAACACCCACACGCTTTTTAAAAAAGACAAAACCGAGCGCGACCGCGGGTTCTGCGCAAGGATGAAGTCCAGATCCGCGCAACCCACCTGGCGGGATCCAATCCGCCCAAGCTCTCGCACCTTCCGCTCCCGACACGGGGCGAACTCCAACTGCAGAAGGCAGAGCTAGGCTCCAGCGTCTTCGGGCTTCAGTCCTCCAGCTCCCCCACCCGCCACCGACCGAAAGTTTTCAAGGGAAGGCGGTCCACCTCGTGCCGGCCGAGGCGACGGGCCCTGGGCGTGCGCCCAACTCCCAAGGCTTTCCCGGTCCTTGGCCTTCCGAAGCCGCTGCCTGCTCAGAACGTGCCTTGGGCGCCTACCGTGGTCCCTCTTTTCCAGGCGGCTTTCCCTCCGCGTCTCCTCCTGCGGCTTTTACTCTTCCTTACTGAAGTGCGGCGGCGGCGGCGGCGGCAGCGGCAGCAGCAGCAGCAGCAAGAACTACTCCCCTTCATATTTCCCTTCCAAGCCGCAACACCAGGAGGAGGGGTCTGGGTGGCCCGAGGCGGGGTGGGGCGGGGGGAACTCCTCGCCGCCTGAAACCGGACACCCTTGACTTGAAAGGAGACTACAAAGAGCGGAGAGGTTTCGAGAGTTCCCGCCCAAGCTGCGTTCCCGCCTCAGCCCTCCTTTGGTCGTAGGTACCAAACAAGTCAGGGCCTAACAGCCGATGACGTTAGAGCCAAATTTAAAAAGAAAGGGGGGGGGGAGGGTTACAGGTTCCGCCCCAAGGAAAGAGGTAGCCTTTTTGCGGCAAGAGAACAGCAGCGGGGAGATTTGTGGCATCTTTAAGCTAACCGATTTTACTACACTCCTGAGAAAAATACAGGAGACACAAGTCCCGTGTCTTGCTTCATGCCCACCGAGCAAGAATAAAACTAAATCGCCGTCCCTGGTCCTTTTCCCTGCCCGTTCAGGAGAGGGGAAAGCCCTCGGAAAACTCCACGTTTTTTCTATCCTCGCTGCCCTGGGAGTTGTGTCACTGTGACGGGAAGACAGAAAAGTGTGCAAGCAGTGGTGGGCTCCACTGTCCCATAGTTTGGGCACTGTCTCTGCATGGGACCTACCGAATTTCTGCCCAGCAAAGCAGTCCTCCATCCTCCCAGCCTATGACTGAGAAGGAATGAAAGCTATTTTTTCTTGCTCAAACAGAGAGGTGAATGAGCAGACCACCTCTGTTCGCTGGCTTCTTAATGGCTTGTGAAACCCAGTCTTGCCTAGGGGTGCCAGATGTTCAGTGTTAAATAAACACTTATTTGCACCCCACTGAGAATTGGTTGTGTTGGGATACAAATGTAATAAATAAATTTTTAAGGAGTCCCTCTTTGCTCATTATACTGGGAAAAACTACATTTTGCCCCATGATTATAGATAAGCCTATTTCAAGTTGAGCTTGACTCCAGGTGAATTCATGGACATCTCCATGTGGTTTTCTTGGTGACAGTACAGAAATGATTTGCTACTGTCATTTTCTGAAATGTTTTTTCAACTTCCCAGTCCATCCAATTATTAACTAGATCCAAACTGCCTTAGCTGTTCAAGATAAGCCAAGCTCCACTAGATGCTGTTATCTAAATATACAGTAATGGATTATAACAGTACATGCAGCATAACAAATAATCAGTTAATCGTAAATATCTTTCCACCACGTTTCTGCATCCATGTATACTGTAGGTCACATTAATTGGATGCCCTGTATTTCTTTTAGTTATATTTTAGCATAATAGATGGGTTAATCCAAAATATGCTATTTCTCAAACTGTTATTGAATCCTTATCACCTTATAGACCTTCAAATGGGTTTCAAAGAAAATATTCCAGGTCATGCCATAAAGTTCTATCTAATATAAAAAAGCCAAATACACACCTTTTGGAAACATCCTTTCACTTCCAATATTATTATTCATTATTATGGAGACAACCACATAGGTCAAGCAATGTTTTATAAAAATAAATCTTAAGGCTTAAACATTTCAAAATAATAGAATCATATAATCCATAGAATTCCATCAAAATAATATACAGTATATGGAATAGTGGTAGAATAAATGGAATATGTGGTATAGAGTCATACAGTTCTCTAATGAGAAGAGAAAGTCAGTGTGACATAGTGGATAAGTGTTGGATTAGGAGGAGGGAAACCCAGATTTTAGCCCACCCTCAACCATGGAAGCTCACTGGATGATTTTGGACTAGTCATACTCTCTCAGCCCAAATTTACACACAGGATAGTTGCTGGGAAAAATAGGAGGAAGGATTGCTGTTGACTTCTAGATTTCAATGTCTCTAAGATTCCACTGGTATCTTATAAACCAGAATTGTCCCATACTTTACAACAAAACAAACCCTATTCTATATAATAGCAGTCCACTTTATATTCTCACGCACTGTATCTTGATGGTTGTCATGATTCTGTCCTATTGTTTCAGCCTCATGTACTCAAGAAGCACAGTACAGTTATCAAATAAGTTTTGGATATAAGTTTATTATCATTATTCAGAAAATAAAATTAGCTCAGTGATGTGTCAGAAATATATCCTGTAGAGGCATAATGCTAGCTCTTGCTTCAGTGTTTATATACATTCAAAGAAATTTGATTTCATTTTTAATACACCTCTATATTAACATAAATATACAAAATAAGATGGCAGACATTTTATTACTATTGTTTCTCTATCTTCTATTTCAGAATTTCAGATAATACTTACTACAAGGCAATCAGGGCAGTTTTAATCTGTCATTAAGATATGCAAAGGGGTTCCTAATTCATATTTCTCTGTCTTCCACAAAAAGACTGAGAAATCTATGGTCTAGTGGGCAGGTCCAGGAGAAGATGAGAAGCAAAAACAGGAAGCATCTGTACATTTTCATGGAATGGTGCATGAAACACAAGACTTGCTATCCCAGAGAAAATAGAGTTGTCTTTTAAAAATCTTTGCAATATTAATGTCATGCCTCTTTATTTTCAGAGGTAGGAGAAAAGTCTGCCTTTCACCTAAGCAGAGTAGATTTGAATGTCTGATAACATTTTAACTGCCCTACTTTAGTCAGATATGGGTTCTCTATCAATTTTCCAATATATTATCTTCTTGTTTAGTTTGTCATAAGTGGTTCCTTTGGTGATACCAGTTTAAAGCATTCTGGGTAAATTGCTTTCTACTTCTGGCTTCAAATGGTATGGCTACCTAATAGACTAGTTTTTAATTCTTCTAGTTTTGCAAAAAGTCAAGGTTTTAAATCTGTTAATAGAAATGGACACATTGATCTTCCCTTGTATGCTAACGTGAAGAGACTTTTCCATTATTCCTGTACCATAAAGTCTTAAAACACAAATGGACAATATGGTTCCCTAAATGTGATTTGGACACAAGTCCCACAGTTATTTGCCACTAACTATGCTGCTGGGTTAAATAAAAATATATTATTCTTAGCTTTAAAACAGAGAATGATTTCACTGAACATAGTAGTGCTCACATCTGAGTTAATGTATGGATGATCTAGCTATAACGCTGCAAGCCTCTTACTAGCCTATGGCCAATTTAAAACAAACAAACAAAGAGCTTCATTATGCAAGAATAGGGAGCATCCTGAACTGTGTAAGTGCTGCTTTTTTTTAAAGATTACAAGAAAGTGATATCGAGGCACAGCTTACCTTATTTCAATTGCTGCCTTCACTTTTTCATTTGAAGAACTTGGTCTTTTTATTAATATTTATTTTTAAAAATCCATACATCAAGTACACTAACTTAAGGTAAGAAAAACAGTAACAAGATAAAGCACATTAAATAATTGATAGAATACATACCAATATATATTCAGGGCTAAAAATTAGCATTCAGATTGACAGCTTCCAGATTTAAATCCATATCCCCCTTACGGCAATTGCCACTGAAAAAAAAGAGCAATCCTTCTGTTATTTCTCTGGGATGTCTGAGAACAATAAGTCAAATAAGCTTTTTCCAAATATCTAAAGAAGGGGGAGGGTAAGGTTTAATCACCATATTTATCCAAAAGGAATATCTTCAGTACTATTTTATTTGAAGGGAAAATGACACTGAATTTAAGATGGTCCCCCTCAAAAAGGTAGATATGGGAATACACATACACACACACACACACACACACAAACACACACACCATACATACACACACATACACACGCATACACACACATACCCACAGGCAAAAATCTTGTTCAATGTCCAACTTTCCCACTTGTTAATTTAGGATTGCCAACTCCAGCTGAAGCCAGTATTAAGATTCCTATCTCCCATAAATGTATACATGTGACACATGTTTATAAGCACGATAAGAATAATATATGGTGGTTAATATAACTATTTTTTATTTATGTGTTCATCTACGTATCCATGTATTACATACTTGCCAGAAGGCACACTCCAGAAAGGGCAGGGTCATGGCAAAAACATGCAGAAATATTAATTAAATTTGTAATTATTGATTAAAATTAACTGCTTGTAAAATAAAATAACCAATTTATAAAATTAATTGATCCCCAGTAACTTTATGCCACCCATTTTTTCTCACGTAGAGATTTTCATGCTGTGAAATACGAAAGCACTCATGTGCATTCCTCTCCCTCTCAAGATAAAGTTGTGATAAACTGTAGTAAGAATGAACAAAAATGGAAAGCAGGGAACAAAATGGAATGGCGATTTGGCAAGGGAAAGAAGAAACTCAACAAAAACAAGAGTTTGGACATTACATACAGTATAGAATTAAAAAATCACTCTGCAAATATCCCATGCCAAGCAATATTAATACTGAAAAGCCGCAGTCACACTTTTCAGCAGTGATATCTGTAGCCATTTAAATCTGTTTATTCCTTTGTTCTCAACAATGCCTTCTCTTTTTTTCAGCAAATGTAAGATAACATCTCTCCCCGAGTCACAAAAAAATTATTTGTGGGGAAGGGATCTTATCTTCCTATCAAGTAAACTGAGGTTTCAAGTCTGCTTGTGAGGCTGATTGAAGAAAAAAATAAAGAGCTTTTGTAATCGGGTTGTAAAAGTGACTGGGCAGGGCTTGGGTGGGATGGACTGAGGCAATGAGTTTGCAATTGACTAGTTACGTTGAGAAACTATCTATAAAAAATGTCAGGATTTACACTATAATCATATTTATTCTGCAATAATATTGCTTCCAAAACATACAGAAAAGAACTGAAATTGTTGTTGAGAAGCACTGGTATCAACATGTTGAGAGAATGTGGGCAGTGGTGGGAAAATATGGCTCCCCTGAGGTGTCATAAAAACAACACTGCCTGCTAGCATATGTCACACATATTGTGTGGCTGGAACGTAGTGAAATGCATATACCAAAAAGTGTTAGATTCCCTTAGCTGGTGGGAAGTGAGGTTTTTTGGGGGGGGCAGCAGCACTGTGAACTTTGTGCTGGAAGCATTGAGAGTATGCAATAAATGACCTGTCCAAGGGCTTTTCTAACCTGCCTGCAACTTTAACCTCCTTGACACCCGTATGCAAACCAGATGGAAATGAAGCCAGCTTAAGAAATCTCCAGATTTCAACCCCTTCTTTGCTTTGGCCAAAATGATGGCATGGAGTTCTGAATGGACTTACCACTTATCACACCTGATTTGTGGATTCCCCTGCTTGTTTAGCTCTCCCACCTGTGCCAGGAAAACAAGTACCAATTGCTTTTTAAAAAATGGGTCTTTCAGGACATGTAGTTTACACTGATAGACCTTTTGTATGAGCCCCCCTTCCACTGTCTCCCCCTTGTGGTTGACACCTTCCTGTCTGGTTAAAAAAAAAGTTTTAGCACTCTTTCTATCACATGGGCTCAAAGGGAAACTGACAGAAATCTTGCCAATTTCATCTGGTTAAAAAAAGAGCACAGAAAGTCTTTTTACTCTTCCTTTTTTTTTTTTTTAACTCTATCATTGAAACAAATAAAAGAGTTACAGGCAGCCTGCCAGTTGAGAACAAAATGGAGGACAGTAACCAGTGTGGGGAGAAAGTGTTCCTGCCATAATGCACAGAAACCAAATAGAGTGGAGGTGTTGCCTATAATTAATTGCAAAAGGTGAATCAGATAGCTTCACTTGTGCTGGCACAAGTTGGAAGATACAACTTTTGATGTATAATAGGAAATGCTCGGTGGAGATTGTCTTCCCAGTGTGCTGGGCACAGGCAGAAGATGACACTGTGCTTTCCAACTGCAACAAATAGTTAGTGTCCTGTATTGATGCTGGGGCAATCTGTGCAGATCAGCTCCATGTTCATTGTGACTTTGAACTTCTACACTATGTTATTTGACTCAATTAACATATAATTGTACTCCAAATCAGGATTAAAGAGCACTTTTAGCCTGGGAATTCAATGAAGGATAGCCCTGGAAACAGTCATTACATTTAACCATAGTCTCACTAAGAAATTTCTAAATCAAACTAAATGATACATAACTTTGCAGAACAAGGCTAAGTAGATAAACCCATCGCTTAAGACTACTTTATTTCACAAATATATTATTAGCTTAGTCCATAAACAAGTTAAATATTTAAGCTGATTTCTTAGGATTAAAGTTGTACATTGAATTGAGTTTAAGTCAAAATATTGGGTTTCATTAATAGGACTTCGGTGGAACTGTTTTGGATTAAATCTGACTAGTTCATACAAACTGTTTCATGGGTCACTCTCTTTTAGAAAAATGTAAAGGAGAAAATTGGAATGAATATAAGCTTGCTGAATTGTCATGAACAGTCCTTGCTTAACGACTACCCTGTTTAGCAAGTGTTTGAAGTTATGATGGCACTGAAAAAGTGGCTTTACAACTGGTCCTTGAACTTACATCCTTCACAACATCCCCGTGGTCACATGATTGCCATTTGGGTGCTTCACAACTGGCATGCATTTACAACCGTCACACTGTCCTGCGGTCATGTGATTGCCATTTGTGCACTTTGCAGCTGGCTTCCAATAAGCAGAGTCAATGGAGAAGCTGGTAGTGAAATCGCAAATTGCAGTCATGTGATCTCTCACTTAACAACTGCAAGTGATTCACTTAACAACTGTAGCAGAATTGATGTAAGTCTGGTCTGGTCATGTGTTTCGTTTAACGACCGTGTCACTGAGCAACAGAGTTGCCAGTCCCAATTGTGGTTGCTAAGTGAGGACTACCTGTATACAAATATATACATACATACAAATGCAAGTAATACAAATAAATACAAGTATACCTGTATACAAAGGAAAGCAATCGTATTGCCTTGGATAGCTGCATAAAGGAATCTCTATGAATTATTTTCTTATCAGTATACTTATTGATGTAATAATACAATTTTAACACAGTGAATGAATTTAAAATAAGAGCATTAAAATATGAAGTTGCCTTCCCTTTTAAAACCTTCATTTTTTGTTATTGTTTTTAGTATATTCAAATGCGTAGATATTCAGTGGATTTGAAACATTCACATACTGGAGATGCAGATCTCTTCTAAGCGTTCCCCACCAGATGGTGAGTTGCTTCATTTTGAATTAATGGCTTCAAATTCAGCCCATCCAATAATCTAAACACAAAATAAAAGCATCTGCTGAGAAGGAATTGTACATTTTAAGCACTTTAATCTTTGAATTTTTATTCTCTTTTGAGGGCTTGCAGTTAAAATCTCCTTTGATTTCACTGATATGTTATTTCTGTCTTCCAGCTGAAGTTGACAGACTTCTAGGCAGCCTAAGCCAGCTAACCTATTGTATGAGCAAACCCTCTGCCATAGTATCACCAGTGCTGCTACAAATTGCCAGAGCAGTTGAAGGAGCACCTGATCAGGCTTATTTGTGAAAAAAAAGGTATGCTAGTGCTAGAACTCCTGATAAGGAGCTATTGCAAATGTTTTGACTACTCAAACATTAATCCTACAGTTCCACTGCATTCAACAATGCCTAGTTTTGCCAGAAGCCAGCAATTTACTGTAATACAACTTTCAGTTTTCTGATGACAGGAGGATCCTATGGAAGTTTTAAATGAAGTAGGACACAGAGCATCATAGCAATTCATAGACATCAGGATAGAAATTGAAATAATGACTCCTTTGTCATATAGTTTCATGCCTTCTGCATGAAAATAGTTGAAAATCAAAATAAATAGCTGAAAATAAAAATTAGATAGATTTGCATGCTGAAGCTTGCTTAACATGCTTGCCTCCAGTTGTTTTTTAAAATATGAATGTATACTTTATCTTCCTGAAGATGAAAGGTAAGAGCGCATTAACATTTATTTCTCTGAAGGCATAGTCCCCAATTCATCCTTGGCTCTATTTCAGTACTTTGAGCTTATATATTAATTATTGCTAGAGGTGATCATTTTTTAAATACATTTCAAGCTGTCTCTGTTCTTCTTTTTCATATTCTGCCCTTCATGGGCTGATAATATAAATATGAATAAAAAGAATAGACTCCTGAGTCATCTAATGAACTTGATCTACAGTAGATTCAGAAAGTCAAAAGTAAGTTCTTATTCCTTCCATTCTTCTGCTTTTGTATCACTTTGATAAAGAGTTCTTTAAACTGCAACACTTGCAGTTCAACTATGAGCTAATGAAAGCACTAGCCTTGTTATGAATTTTTGAGAAATTAAATATGCCTTGGAAGAAGTTTGGGCGGTGTTCAAGGGATATCTGTATATAGAGAGGAATGCAGGGATAAGGTTGATGAAGGAGTGCATGAACTGCTACCAGAACCATTAAGGGATAATAAACAGGTAAAAGATAACTCAGTCCTTGGAAAGAAGGGAGCATGGGAAAGAGCATCAAAATAACCACACCTGATTCTGTATGGTATAAGAGGGGGCAAAGGGAAACTCTGCCAAGCTTTCCAGATTCTATTATTATCCCCTACAACAAAACAGTAGAGATCCAGTAATCCTTGTGGTGTCTGTTTCCTAACTTGACCTACCTTGAAAGACTTGGTTACAGTGTTAAGTAAAATGAAGGAGTAATCTGCTGACATACACATTAAGTGCAAGGATGGCATTAGGCTGAATTAACCCATTCCTAGAACTTCAGGAATAAAGGAACAAGCCATAATTGTTGTTCCCTCACATTTGGAAATATAAATTACCATTGTTAAATCAAATCTATTTCTGCCTGAGTTAGACATGCAGATCCCTCAGTAAGGAAAACAAATGAATAACAAGTTAGTTATTATTTAACAAAGCAGGAGACAGTTTTATTAGTAAAAGCTATGAATCAATAAAGTCCAACCAGGTAACATAACATTTCCTGGCAGTAGAAGGGCAGATAGTCTCAGTTTAAAGGATATACATATCTTTCCTCTGGTATAGCTTTTCATTGTTAGTTAAATTAGGTTTTCATTTATGCATAAAACAGAATAAACAGAATGATCATGACAACAAAAATTCCAAAACTAGATTAAAGCAATACATTTACTAAGCCATCTCCTTTCAAAAAAAAAGTACAAGATTTGAGTAATCAAGAACTCTTCACCAGCCAAGATGGCTGGGGAACACCCCCCTCCAATGAAATTGGATGGTGAATATTCCTTAGATCCCCAAGGGAACCTGGGGAATTATTGGTCCATTATGCTATGCTGCATTATGATTTTTGCTATAGGTTAATAATTGCTGGGATGCTCAAGTTTTCCTATCATTTTTCAAAATGTACAGAAGTTTATTTATTTGTGCACTTATGCAATTTCTGTTTTGCCTTTCTTCACATAGGCCCTTCATAGAGAGAAAGGGGGATGAATAATAGTCTCCAGGCCAGGGGCCTGTCTCTAAGTTTTCTACTTTTCAAGGAAGAGGTGGAGCCTAAGAATTATGATCTAGGGTAGTGTTTCTCAACCTTATCAACTTCCAGTTGTACAGACTTCAACTCCAAGAATTCTCAGCAACGATGCTACTGACTGGGGAATTCTAGAACTTGGTTTATATATCTGGAGGACACCCAGGTTGGGAAACATTGATCTAGAGCAGTGATTTTCACAACTTTAATATTTTTATAATTAAATTTATCTGGTTAACTGTTGTATTGAGGACATTTTACAAGGAGAGAGTCAGAAAAAAGGAAAAAACAAAAAAAGATATGGCAAGAGTAAGATATGAGGTAGAAAAATCGAGACAACTGTAAATATCATAAACAGAAAATATTGCTAAAATATGTAATTTATATTTTCTTGCAGAGGTAAATAGCAGGAAAAATCAATCTCTTAAATTACATCATTATGTTGCATAGTATTTAGTCAGTACAAACTAACACATAATTCAATATTGCATGACTAATTTGTATCTAGTTATTTATTCTCATATTATCCCCACCAGTCTAGCATAACGAAGTCAGTGAAATTTATTAATAAATAAACATGTGTAGGTTGGAATCTAATTTTAGCAGTCTGAACATGCTTGATAGCCACATGAATGACAATACACATACACCATAGATTAAAGTAAATAGAATTAAAAGATGTTTCTTTTTAATACAATAAAGACATAGTTGCTAAAACATGTTACCAATTACATTTTTTCCAGGATTATGCTAATAAGCAACATTTTATATATGCTTTTGTAGAAAAATATTTATCTGTTGATGTGTGACAGATGTTAAATTGTTTTAGCTACAGAAAAACAATAACAAACTGGGTACAATTTTCAGTTTCCTCTAAATTATAGTTTCACATGTTTTAGGAGAAGGGACAAACTAATACTATTTTTTTGTTCCATTCTCTTTTGCTCGCTTTATCTAAGAGCTGAAGCCTTTTATGCATAAACCATAGGTTGTTTCACAAGATTAAGCAGCAGGATTTTTATGGACCTAAAAGAAACTGTTTAAAAAAATATTTCAGATTATTTTTGTGGAATTAATAATTTTTGGGGGGGGGTGCCTTCAAGTCAGTATTGACTCCTGATGACAACCTGGACAAGTCCTTGCAGTTTTCTTGGCAAGATTTTGGAAGTGGTTTGCCATTGCCTGCTTCCTAGGGCTGAGAGAGAGTGACTGGCCCAAGGTCACCCAGCCGGCTTCATGGCTAAGGTGGGACTAGAACTCACAGTCTCCCAGTTTCTACCCTGGTGCTTTAACCAGTACACCAAACTGGCTCTCAATAAACATTAGGTACACCCTTTTAATATTTTAATTCAGAAAATGGTCTTATAACAATTAGTAAGATGGAAGGTTTATATATGCATGTAGAGCAAGTACTTCTCTTAATATGCCAGAATGAATATTCTATTTACTTATCTTCTGAAACCTTTTGGGTTCAAACAACCAAGTCAGTTCCATATCTAATACTTCATGCAGTCATGATGGCTGTACATGGGCCCAGAGCAGCTGATGAAGCACCATGTGAAACTAGAAAAAAGCAGTTATTTAAAACTAGGTGCTTCATACATGCTTTTATGCATTATGAAAGAGCTTTTTAAAAGGATTTGCACATTCCCTATATAAATATATTAGGTATGAAACTGTCTTGGATATTTTGCACCTCTGATAACCAGTGGTCCAATTTGCTCAGAAAGTGAATTCATTCATTATGAATTTATATTATTATGAATTTATTATGGCATGTGGAAGCAAATATTGAACTCTGAAGAAGCAGGGTAGAAAGAATATTGACACTTTTGACTTTATATTGGAGAAGACTGTTGCAAATATCATAGATAGCCAAAAACCAAAGAAATGGATCTTTCTATGTCCAAAGATAATTTGGCTTTAACTTCTTCTTCAAGTGGGTCAAATTTTAAATCCACTGAAATCAATTCCCATTTATGTTAATGAATGTAATGCATAACTGACTTAGTCTGTATCCAGCAACATGTTTGGCTCCTTCACTTATACCAGTCTCTGCTTCCTAATCCTCAAATATCTCTCCATATAACCTGCCCCCCCACCTACAATTCATTGAAAGAAAAGAGTGAAGACAATGCCCATAGATGTTTCCAGATGTTAACCTGGAGCTTGAGGCTTCATCTGGCCATTAGAGATAACATGTTTTTACTTCCACCCAAATGTGTTGTTGGGGCATATGTATTGGACATTATCTCCAGGCAGATAAACTGTAAGAATTTTCCATACTTTTCTTACAAAGTTAATCTCAACATTCAAAAGAAACATGTAGTGTTAATGCTGGGGCTATACCATTTCATATGATTGTATGCTGCCAAAGAGAACAAATAAATTACATATTTGATTCACACAAAACCTTGCTTGGATTCTCCTTGCCATACTAATTTTCTATAGCCTGGGAAAAGTTTATTTTTAACATGAAATAGTAAAGTTGCAATCCTTTGCATTCTTACCAAAGAATATGTGCAATTGAACTGAACATAATTGGAGAAAGCAAGAATAGAGTAAATATTATAAAAATAGTTTTTTAAATATAAAAATAATGAGAATATATTTTTAAAGAATACCTACTTCTAAATAGCACGAACAGTGAGAGATGAAAAAGTCTGCTCTAGCTCAATTCAAATAGCTGTTGTATATTAACTTTACAATTGACAGCCTATATATAATTGGTTTAAATAGTAGTTTATATATAATGAAAATGAGTAATTTAATTTATGGTATTCATTGGCTTATACTTATAAACCAATGAGCTGGCAGATATTGATATAACTGAAAGTCATGTGTCAAAGGATTCTAACCAAAATTATATAAAAGAGCAACCACAATATTTTCCATAGGAAAGAATGTGGTCTGGTGGTCAGTTTTCAAGAAGCTGAAGAGAAAACCTAGGAAGAAGCAGAATATGAGCTGAGATTAATGAAGGGAAAAGCTGTGAAAGATTGAACATTCCAAAACAAATTATTTTGACAATATTTTTCAGTTTGTGTGCCACTGGTGGTATGCAGAAGGACCCTGAGTGGGACACTCAGCTTCTTAAATTGGTGCACAAGAAAGAGGGAGGAGAGCAAAAGAGGGTAGAACAATGTCCAACTGAGTATGTTGAGGCAGGTTATTGTGGAGGCATTGTAGCAGACAGGAGTTATGAAGATGATGCTTCCGTGCTATTGTTCCTGGGACACTTGGCCCTTGCTGCCTCCTTTTAGCATGTACTAGAGAGAGGCAAGTGTTGGTGGGGGCGGGGGGGGGTGCTTGAAAATGCACTGTGAACTACTGTTAAACCTTGAGGTGCAGTCTAGGATATGAGTAGTTGTTAAGGTTATATACTTTCTTCTAACTGAGACAAACATACATTTCATTGTATTATATACCAGTGCATGGAAATATTTATTTCTGAATTTGGCTGAGACAAACACTCACTTCATTGATATAATTTTTTTAAAAAAATTATTTTATTTCACTGCCTCCACCACTTGTTGGAAGTAAATTGATATAATTTTCTTTCAACAAAAATGAAAGAAGTACTATATTGCATTGTATTATTCCAGTGTAAGGAGAGATTTGATTTTCTTTTGACATCAGAATGTAATCACTAAATGAAGGCTCCTGTATCTTGGCAAAGTGTTACAGGAAACTAACTCTGCTGCCATCTATTGATTGTCTGGATTTCTAAAGTTCATATTTGGTAGCTCTGCTAAATTACAGATAAAGTCTTCTCACTAATAACTTTGAATTAATTTCACTTTTTTTGGTGATGAAATTATTTCTTAATATTATGTGGACACAGACACAGAGAGAGAGAGAGAGAGAGAACACACACAAATACACACACACACACACACACACACCATGGGATATATATATATATATATATATATATATATATACATACATACATACATACATACATACATACATACATACATACCATGGGATAACAAGGGGAAAGACCTTCTTCACTGAACTGCCCTAATTGTGGCGTACCATCCTTGTGACTTGTCAAACCTACTTGTTTATCCATTTTAAATTGCTTTATTAAGTTGACTGGTGTGAGTAGTCTCTTTTATATACTTTCTGCCACTTATTGATGTATTTGGTGCATTAATGTAAATAATATTATGATTTTTAAAAGTACATTTTGAATACCACTGTGCTATAAACATATTTGTCAAACAAACGAACAAAGCATTATGTTAATAACCTGTTTTTCCTTCAGCAGTCCCAAGACAGCATACATGATTCGGGGGGGTGGGCGGGGGGAGTGAGTTCCCCTCATTTTATCTCCACAAAAAAACTGAGCTAATCTGAGATAAGAGATAGTTGCAGGTCCAAAGTAACCCAAAGGGTTATAAGATTAGGTGAGGATTGGGCCTCTCAGGATGCCATCCTACACCTTAACTCCAATATACAGTATATATGAAGAAATGGGGGGGGGGTTGTTTTTATTTTGTTGGGACCCAATTTATTGATAGAATGATTGGTGGGACATATGAAACAAAAGGTTGGAAGCTGCTGCTCTAGGAAAGCTTTTAAGTGGAGTGACAGTAGATATAGTTTATATATATACAGTATATATAAAAAAATACAAAGACTTTAGAGGAGAAAGATGTGATTTCCTGATTCCTGGTTTTCAAGTTATTGGTGAGAAAAAAAAAAGACTTCAAAGCAAGCCTACCAAAGAAACACCTTAGTCTTTAGATGTTGAAGGTCCATTGTGTGTTCTAAGTATCTAAATACTACCCAATACATAGCCTTGATCAATGAGAGTCACTATACTATAGGAGTTAAGGTGTAGGATGGGATCCTGAGAGGCCCAATCCTCACCTAATCTTATAACCCTTTGGGTTACTTTGGACCTGCAACTATCTCTTATCTCAGATTAGCTCAGTTTTTTTGTGGAGATAAAATGAGGGGAACTCACTCCCCCCGCCCACCCCCCCGAATCATGTATGTTGTCTTGGGACTGCCGAAGGAAAAACAGGTTATTAACATAATGCTTTGTTCGTTTGTTTGACAAATATGTTTATAGCACAGTGGTATTCAAAATGTACTTTTAAAAATCATAATATTATTTAAATTAATGCACCAAATACATCAATAAGTGGCAGAAAGTATATAAAAGAGAATACTCACACCAGTCAACTTAATAAAGCAATTTAAAATGGATAAACAAGTAGGTTTGACAAGTCACAAGGATGGTACGCCACAATTAGGGCAGTTCAGTGAAGAAGGTCTTTTCCCTTGTTATCCCATGGTATACCAAACATCCCCCTACTTATAGGCAGGCTGGTATAGGAACTCTTAAGGTACATGGATCTCAAGTTATCTCAAGCTTTAAAGATAAGAATCTAGTTATTTAAACTTTAAAAACAAGTGTTTAGATTTGTCCTCAGAAGCACAAATAGATAGCAAATGCAGCTCTTTTGACATTCATGTAATATGACTCCACCAGCTATAATGGTTTTAATCCAGGCTGCCATATTCTACAGTAACAGGAGGTTCAGAATCATCTTCAAGAGCTGGTCAGATAAACTGCACTTCAGTAATTGGATCAGTATGTTACGAAGCCACTACTTTTTGGTCATTTATATTATTTTCCCTGTCATAACCTTGATTTCTGATACATGAATTTTCAAATCGGTAACGCAGTCTGTCTAACATACACTGCAAAACATTTGGGTTCTTAGCCAATAACACTGCATCCTCTGCATACAAAAGTACATGCTTTCTGAAACAGCTTGGTCTTGGTGGCTTTCCTGATCACCAAGAAGATTCTTGCTGACCTGACCACAGACCGCTGTTCCAATGGAAAGGGACGGCAACTGAAAATACATGGTCTGATGGTCCCTTATGATGACAATCCCTCAAGTATGGGACTTAAAGGGTGTCCTCCCTACTAGTTCATACTGGATGGGTAGAAACCTCTTGGCAAAGATGATCTGACAAATATCTAGGTCTTGAGCCATGGAGGGCTCCAAAGGTGAAAACCAGCACCTTGAATTGCATTCAGAAGCCAACTGCAACCAATGCAACTCTCACAGAGATATCCTTTACTTCTTGAACCACTGCATTCTGGATCAGCTATCAATTCTGGACAATACAGATAACATAGAGAAATAGCCCTGATTGTCATCAGGATACTTCTGGAACCTCATTCCCAAGTCTGATTATCTTACCCAGTGAATTCATATAGATATTTAAAAGCATGAAAAATCCCATGGATCATTTTTGATCCAATAGCACAATTGCCATGACATTGAAGAGAAATCCCTCAGTGCCACTTTCTGAAACTTATCCTACAAATACTTCACTACGCTTTTTACACCCAACCTGCGCAGCCAGTCTAGCAAGATACCATAATAAATTCTGTCAAAAGCTGCTGAGAGGTCAAAAGGAATACAGTAAGTTCTATGTCTGTCGGTGAAAGAACTCATCCATAAGGCTGATGAAGGATGTTTCAGTGCCTAACCCAGTCCTGAAGCTGGACTGAATTAAATCTAGACAATCTGCTTTATGCAAAAGTATCTGGGGTTGATTTGCCATCTTCTCTTCTAAGACTTTGCCTCAAAATGAAATATTAGCAACTGAAATTTAGTTAATAATATCACCTAGTTGAAAGAGGCTTTTAAAAGAAGTACTCACTTAACTGCCTCTTTCTCATAAAGAGGCATTATGATATCTTGGACCCAGTTAGTTCATCTCTCTTCTCTTTGTCTAATTATTAATAGCCATGATGTACAGGTTCAGTGATAGAGGTGGTTGCTGTACAGTGTATGTCCAAAGCACTTTGTATATTTCTTCTGACTACCTCCTTCACTGGTGAGCCAGTTTCTCCACAGTTTAAAAAGGTTTAGGGAAATATTGGAAAGCAGTCACAAACATTGCACATAACTGAGCCGCACATAACAGCCGCATTAATGCCCATTTGAATAATGGGTTTACTTAGATTTCTATATACTCTTTCGATTCAGTGCTGAATTATTGGTGGGCTCTTGTGACTGCAGTTGTCACTGCAGCTCAACCAGTTTTATTTTTTCAAAATTCACTCCTGTGATTTTGAGGCAACGTGACAAAGCTATTTTGAGGAAGGTATAAAAATATAAATCTATACATACTATGCTTAACAACTTATTTATAGCTTTTGATTGATACAAATCCTAAACCATTTACATGGCAAAAGATTGGAATGAAATGCAGATATGAGTATATATAAAACTTTCGACTGTAAATCGTCTTCTCTGAAATTTAAAAGCCTAATTGTTAAAAATTCTTGCCAGGATCAGTCCCGCTACAGTAAAATGTATTAGACTTGTTCAGGCAGAGACCTTTGAGGACTAAGGGCGGCATCAAAGTGAATGCATGCTAGCCTGATTTTCATATGTTTTTTATTGTGGTTAAACAACTGCTTAAGCCTTTAGAAGCAGCTTGTTAGAGTCCATATGGATATAATTTAACTGTCTTTTTTCCTCACTCATATTTGCATTTTGACATTTTAAAAGACAGTGGTAAAGTATGAAAATAAACAAAAGAGAAGAATGAGGCTATAGAACAAAACACAATTGTTTTTAGAAAAGCCAGATGTTATGTTACAGACTGCAGAGTGATACTAGATTTTTTAAGGAATAGAATAGAAAAAGGATTGAATTTGGATTATTATTAAAAGCAGTTAATATCTGTAAATTGGAAGCATTAAAACTCTACTACTTCACACATGTATCAACAGAAAACGCCTAAATAGAAAATTCCTAAATAGCAAGCACGAGGCCCTTTACTGTGAAAAGAAAATAATTAAAAATCATAGGAATAACTGGAATAATAAATTTAAAAAACATTTTTAGATTACTTTTAGGGCTAAGATCAGTTTATAGCAATTGCATTAATATAAAATAATAAACAGACACTTCAAGGAACAGGTAATGGGAGTACTGTGTTTCTATGCAAGTTCTGAGTACAGCCCAATTCACTGATATGGGATGGCTTGACATGAAAGCAACAGTGAGAGTTTTTGGCCCCTGTTGTGCTCCCCTCCTGCCCCCCAGGGAATTGCTGTTAGTGCTCTTTTGTTTGTGTATAAATAATTATTTGATTGAACTAGTACAAGAGAAGTGTCAGCTGTATAATATAATGTTGGAAATGCATAACATGAAGTGTCATTCAAAAGAGAATTTGAAGTAACATAAAAGGGACACCCTGTGTCCTGTTGCATTGATATATATCTGTGGGGATGAAATTATGTGTTTTTTTACATGGTCCCATGTACAGTCCTCTTTACCATCATCTCTTTCCTTGTCTGTTCTTTGTTCACAAAATTAACTTCTGTAAACCTTTCCTTGCCCATCTTAACCTTGCCCTATGTGGTCTGTCAGCTAACTCTACTGTGCTGTTTCTCAGACATTCATTATTGTTGAAGAGAACATTTAATAGTTATTTTACATGTAGCTGATGATTCTCAAATAAAAAACATAATTTGTTACTGCTCCCAATCAGCTAGGCCTTATAAAATTGTATGAAAGGCCATCTCCAGTTGTATATAGACATTATCACATCAGCTTATGGATGGGTAAATGCCCATATTTCAAATAATGTGCAGGCATTGCCATGGTTGTATAGAAAAAAACCTGAAATTTTAGTTTACTGTTCAGCTGACAGTTTTTGACATATGACCCAGGAGCAGAGTCACATGGAATATAATCTAAGATTTCTGATTCTTTACCTGTCCATCCAGCTAACTCAGGAATTTGTGTTGCTCTCTGTTTTAAAAACAAATCTCTGATGTAGTTGTAATCCAATGGTTAGAGAACTCATTACGGTGCTTCAGGAAAAGAATTTCTTGCCTTAGGGTAATTGCCTCCTCTTATTAGATATTGAATCCAGTTGGCACCAAATTGCTCCTGGCTTTGTGATACATATGATATAATTGTTTAAAGGATGAATTATGAACGATCTCATAGTTGAATTTTGCTTAGTGTTCATTTTAGTTAGTTTGTAGAATTATTCTAATAGTTCCCATATTTTGAGTGGGTGATTTCATGCTGGATATGATACTTTTATAAGGGTTTTATTTAGCTTGCTTAAATATTTCCTTTCCCATTCCCTGCCCCTCCTCCCCACTTTCTCCCCACTGTCTCTTTACTTGTAATTTTCTTTTCATGATAAATTAGGAAGGTAAGCAAGCATCAGTTAGGATTCCACCTACCACTGTTTCAGTATTCGACCTACAATCAGGGAAGGCCTGCCTATGGGATATATACTATTTAATTAATACTTGTATGGGCAAATTGCCAAGTTGTTAATGAAGCTGATTCTTATTTACAGACTTTATTAGTAACCATTTTATATTTTATTGCAGATCACAGGTTTTTTAAAAACCAACAGCATCAAAAGCTTTTAGCTCTAAGGCTTTGAACTACATCTTGCCTTTGTATTTTGAAAGGCTGTGTGGGTGTGTGAGTGTGTTTGTGTGTCTTTCATTTGCAATTGCTTAGTTTCTTACTGGGTTGATGTAACTTGTCGCAGATGTAGATTCTAGCCTGCATGCTTGCAAAGTGAATCAGTGGCAACATCTGTTTCCCCAGAGGCATGGGTGCATCGTTTCTAAACCACCCACATAGTTTCTCCTACCTAGGAACATTGGTATTTCCTGATCAGTGCATGTTCATTAAGAGGTGAGGACAAACAGTTGCTGACTTTCAGAGTATTGTTTTGTTCCCAAAGAATTAATTAGTTAAAGAATACTAGACATGTTTCAGATTAACTTTATTCTTACATGTGGTTTATCATGATGCTGATAAATATTAGTATGTTTGTGTGGATCATTAAAAATTGAGGTTCTAGTGGTTGTTGATAGAGGGAGGGAAGAAGTGGTTGGCTTGATTTTGCTTATGGCAAACTATCACCTTAATAGTAGAGGCAACTTAATATCTTAATAGTAATTTTTGAATAGCTCAGCATCCTCAATGTATTCATGTTATAGAACTGGGAAACATACTTTTTCACAGTGGGATAAAGATTAAAATGCCGATTTCTTTAAACAAAAATTAAATAATCATTTATAAAATGGTAATTGAAAAGGCATTTGGATATCATTTCTATAAGTAATCAGCTAGATTCCCTAGCACAGAGGAAATTATTGATGTTTCTCCCCCCTCCCCCCCCCCCAATCAATAGGGACACTGAACATAGATGACAACATAGATGACAATAAACTCTGTCCTGTTTATTACTGAGGTTGGCTAAGTTGAGCCAATCGTGGCTGATTTCAGACAGGCTAAGCAAGGTTGAGTTTGCTTACTATGTGTATGAGAGACCTTCACAAATACAAGGCTGTAGGCTAGACTGGAAAGACAAAAAACATCCTGAAAGAAGGCAGTGGCAAACCACTTCTGTCTTGTTTCTGTAGTATCCATGGAGTCACCAGGAATGGAACTTTACTTGAGAGACTTTCTACGTGTAGAGCGTTAGAAAGAAAAGTATATTTGAAGTCTTAATAAAAAAACAGAGCAAGTTAAATAACTTTGCAGATAATATCTTTTTTATCAAACCTCCCAATAATATGTAACCCCAATTGCAATTTGAATTAAATAAATTTCATGCAGTAGCAATATCTGCCATGTTAATCAATACTGGTAAAGAGTTACAGAGACAGTGGAGAGACTACTGGACTTCATATTATTCAAGATGGATTTGGATATTTAGCAGTAATTATTATAAAGGATTGGCATGAACTAAACAATTATCTAACTGCAGGTGAAGCTAGTCCTGGAGATTCTTAGAGAATCCTTTAATTAGGGACTGTTTTACTTAAACATGATTTTTTTTAACACATTAAAGAACTATCTCCTACAAAGTTCATGTATTTTGGGATTTCATCATTGAATGTGAATGTTTCAGACTTCTGTATTTCTTATGATTATAAATAAGCGCATACATCTATATCAATCTATATTTGCATATGTTTTCCTTTATTTTTGCATTTTTCTTGTTTCCTTTCTTTTTCCTTTCTTTCCTTTTCCTTTATTTTATCTTTTTATTATTATTGATATGTATGTGATTAAAAATAAAAAGTTCTTGAATTGTGTGGTGTAGTAACTGATTCAGCTGTCATAGTACTGCAATAGATTTCTTCTGATTGTTACCAGTTATTCCCATTTACCTATAAGGAACTGAGCCTGCAGATTTTCACTCACTAATCAGTTAAAAACTCAAAATAATTAACAATAAATATTTGCTAATGAAAAGAATCTGATAATCAATGTTGTTGTGTGAAAATGATGGTATGAAGTTTGAGGGAAGATAGTCCTCTCTTCTCTGGGTCAGGGGAGTTAAATAAAAAGAGAAGCAGAGAGAAAGGGGAGCCAACTTTTTACCCACCAAGTTGCTGATCCCATGGAATTGATTCATGCAGTCAGAGCACTGGTGGGGAAAGAACTCCTGTGATAAAAGACTGGGCAGGTAAATATTAAAATATGTATTAATCCATAACATTTAATATTATCAATGGACAGTCATAGTAGGGGGCTGTGCTCTGAAGCAGCAGTGAGACAGATATGCAGACTCTTCCTTTTGCCACCTGTAGTCACCTTCTGTTTGGGCTGATCCACATGTCTGAGCTAGGAATAAGTTTGGAGATCTGGCAGATAAAGGAGGAGAGCCAAGTTTGAAAGAACCAGAGTTTCCAGCTTCCAAAAGCAGAATGGCTGTAGAAAACAGTTCTCGAGGGCTGGAAAGGAGGGAGTATGCCTGCAGCAACCTATAGTGGCCAACATGAGTTGGATGGATCCCAAACCCTGACCTGACCACATGATCATCCATAACATTGATAAAGCATCCTCAGTCATGTCCTGATTCTGGTAAAAATTGTATCAGAAGAGGGAAAACACTACTTCAGAACTAAGCAGATTAAGTTGCCTCAAGTAGTGTTTCCATGTGGAAATTCCTTCCTACAATTTCTTGGGAAATTTACGTTTTTCTGAATCCTGAATCCTGAGGAAAATCAGGAAAACGGGAAAAAGTATTATAGCTCTGCAAAAATTAAAGCTGAATTATCATGATAGAGACATTACTGGTTTGAAGGAATAGTTGACGTCAAGAGCAGGAAATGCTGACTGCAGAGTCGAAGGTTCAGGTTGACATTTCCAGGAACTGGGGCAGAAGCACAAAGAAGAGAAGCAGTCACGATCCTCAGTCTTGCCTGTCATAGATATGGCCATTTATAAATGTGTATTCATTGCCTCATCTGCTGCTAATGGTGAGTCATTCTTGCAAATAAATATTTTGACATGTGATTCTGTGTAGTGCTGTTAACCTGGCTAAAAGATCCTGATATCACATTATTCAACTACTACCCAAAAATGTTCACTGGCGTTTTCCAGTGTTTGAATATTTGCCATAAGCTACAGTTCTTTGTAAATACTACTAAATAATACTTATTTATTGTTATTTTTAGATATCCATAATAACGAGTAAAGAATATGAAGAATGTCAGATATATTTTAAATCATTGCAATGTAAAGCAGCATCAACTAGTGGACTTCATAGGCATCTTGGGCATATTCGTGGCATGAAAAGGGCAAAAAGCTCTGACAATAATCCTGATGAGCCAATGCTTACTACTTCTAAGAAACAGTTTTACAGGACGACACAAGGCAAGATTTAGAAAAAATGGTAAGCAAACCTGCACCAGTAGATGCATTATATCTCAACACCATCTCAAAGAGGGAATTTTTCTCAAAGAGGGCAAATTTCTTAAGCAAAGGATTGTAGCTGTCAAAAAGTCCATCATCAGTTACAGCATTACTATGTAGCTATTACTGTAAAACAGAACTGTACATTGAGAAATTTGATGCTTTCAAATGTGAGAATAAGAAAATGAGCATTTGTATAAACCAGTATAGGCAGTCCCTGGGTTAAAAATGAGATCCATTCCTAAGTGTGTTTTTAAGTCGAATTTGTATGTAAGTCAGAACAGGGTATTTAGTCAAATGTTTGTCTTAGCGTATAGTATTTATTTTACCTTTCTATGCATAAAGAAACACTTAAGAAACACTTCCAAATACAACTACAAACTACAACATCTTAAACATAATAAAACAGTAAACAACAACAACAACAACAACCAGTTCTTAAAACAGTTTAGAGAAAAAAGATCATGATTAAAGGTTAACAGCACATGGCTACTGTTGAAGATGATGCCCTGGTGTTGGAGAGGATGGACCTTATGCTGGAGAGTCAGGGTTTAATTTGGCTGCTGGAAAGGGTGGGGGGTTACTA
Organism: Python bivittatus; assembly: GCF_059951505.1. Lineage (NCBI taxonomy): Eukaryota > Metazoa > Chordata > Lepidosauria > Squamata > Pythonidae > Python > Python bivittatus. The sequence continues at coordinate 31,323,445 of NW_028277113.1, read as the reverse complement.
CTGGAGTCAGTTTCTTGAAGTAGTCATCAAGGGAGGTTTGTACACAGCTTTTCTTTTTCTCATCGTAAGTGGCCTTGTAGCAGCGGAGGCCCTCAACTTTGGTGAACCTCTCTGCATTGGATCTTGCTCTTCTAACTTTGCCATCCCTGCTTTAGTATGATGAAAGGTTTCAGCTAGCTTTTTTGTCAAAAACTTTTTCAGTTCTGGAGTTTGTAGGTCCCAGTCTTCTTCCTCAAATCTGCTGCTCTAGTTCCATAAAGTCTTCAGTGGTCAGTTCTTTGCCATGGGAGTTGAGTAACTGTACAACATCATTTTCATTGTTGTCTGACTGCAGTTGATTACCAACATCAACCCCAGGTTGCCTGGCTTTGGCGATGTCGTCAGCTGTAAACTCCTGAAAAGCATGTGTGAATTGGGGGCACAATTTGTTCCACACTCCTTTCATATTTAACTGCTTCACTTCATCCCAAGAATCAGCAATATTTTTGATTGCATCATAGATGTTATAATTCCTCCAGAACTCTCTTAAGCTCATCCCATCATCCTGGGTTGACCTGACTGCTTGTGAGAAGGTCTGCCATAAATAATAGGCCTTAAAGGAGGCTATGACTCCCTGATCCATTGGCTGAAGTAGTGATGTGGTGTTGGGAGATAAAAATACCACCTTTACATTGGGGTGAGGGTCATCTAAAGTGCCAAGACGTCCAGGTGCATTGTCAAGCACAAGGAGATTCTTGAAAGGAATTTGCTTGGCCAAGCAATAACATTCAACAGCAGGGAAAAAATGGTTCAGGAACCAATCTTGAAAAATGGCACATGTAACCCAAGCCTTTGCATTTGCCTTCCATATAATGGGAAGAGATGCCTTAATGATATGGCGAAGTGCCCTTGGATTTAGGGAGTGAACAAGCAAAGGCTTGAGCTTGAAATTCCTGGATGTGTTACCCCAGGCAATAACGTTAGCTTATCCTTCAATGCCTTATGCCCTGGGGCATTTTTTCCTTTTTCAAAATGTAGGTGCTTTCAGGCATTTTTTTCCAAAATAAGCCAGTCTCGTTTACATTAAATATTTGATCTGGCAAATAACCTCCCTCCTCAATAATTGCTTTAACTATGTCAGGAAAATCACGTGCAGCACTTACATTGGCACTTGTTGCTTCAACTTGCACTTTAATATTATGTAGATTTGCCTGCACTTTGAAATGATTGAACAACCCCTACTCACAAAAAGTTCTTCATCATAGTCACCTTCACTTGCTGCACGTGCAGGTTTTAAATCATTGAAAAGGCTTTGAGCCTTTTCTTGCAGTAAAGTAAGGCTAATAGGCATATTATGCTGATTTTGATTGTCTAGCCAAATTATCAATAACCTTTCAATTTCAATGATCAAACCACTGCGTTGCTTAGCAATAATTGTGGCTTTTATCAGGGCAGGGCCTTCCACATGCTCCATTATTCTTACTTTATCCTATAAAATTGTTCCAATTGTTGACCGACTGTAGCCTAATGCTTTTCCAATGTCTGATGGTGTTTCACCTCTTTCTGAATGCTTTATTATTTCCACTTTATTTTCACTGGTGATCATTTTCCTTTTATTGGATACATCACCAGCTCTTGAATCGCGTTTACGCTTCAGAGGTTTATCATGGTTTATCAGCTTGAGGAAGGAGAACGCCGTCCGCCATTTTGAGTTGGATCACATTGCTGTTCAGCCATCCGCCATTTTAAGTAATAGGAGTCTGTTTGTAAGCATGAGTTGTTTGTAAGTCGGACATTCTTAACCTGGGGACTGCCTGTAGACCAGTTATAGGAGTCAAAGATACTTGAACGTTCAATGAGATTTAATTGAATCATGGGAACTGTCCTGAAGAAAAGTATTATCTTTACTTTAGGAAAGATGATAAACCCTTGAATTAAAACTTGAAGCAGATGTTGTTGCAACAAGTGATGGTGCAGCAGTTATGGAAAAATTCAAAAACTTATCACCAGGATTCAGCAGTTACATAAAATAATGCACTTCAACTTGCTGTAACAAAAGTGTTTTACATCAAAAAGTTAAAGATGAAAAATCAAAAAGGAACAGCAGCAGAAGCGAATACAATGCAGATTCTGAATACAAGAAATATTAAAGTAATGATGCTGATTCAACTAATGTAGCTGGAGCTGATCAGTCTGATCTGCAAGATTATGTCTCTTCTGCAATTTTTAGTATGAGAAAAATTGTAAAACTGTTTAAATATTCTCATTTTGGTTATAATATACAGATGGGACAATGGGAAAATATGTGGTTCCAAGGATTGAAATTTACACTATGTTATAATCTTAAAGAGAATTTTTCTAAAATGATGTACCATTGGTATATGTCACCAGAGAAATTACCTAGAATGTATAAATGCACTTCACATTTATGTTGGAAATGTGAACAACAAGAAGGGACATTTTATCATGTTTGGTGGATGTGTAAAAAAGCTAGAAAATTCTGGATTCAAATACACACACTGATTCAGAGAATTTAAATAATAATATACAATTAAGACCAGAGTTTTTTCTTCTGGGATTGATGGACAAACAGTTGGAAAAGAAGTCATGGAACTTTGTTTTTGTACATAGTAACTGTAGCGAGATTATTGTATGCACACAGATGGAAAAATTTAGCACTATGCACAATGGAGGAATGATTGGTGAAGATGATGGAACTTGCTGAGATGGCTAAATTGACTTCTTTGGTCAGAGAAAAGACAGCATCTATGTTTATTGCTGACTGGAAATCCCTTATGGACTTTTTGCTTAAAACAGAAAAAAAATGAACTTATGATTTATGGTTTTGATGATTAGACAGGATAGATTAGAGAAAGAAGAGACTTATGTTGTAACCATGGAATAAGAGGTAAATTTATAATTGTACTTATAACCATTGTAAAAAAGATTGGAAGCTACTTCTTTGTATCTTTTTTCTTTTTCTTTTCTTTTTTCTGTTAGCTTTTTTCCTTTCTTGCACTTTTAGCTTTCTCTGATTTCTTTCTTTTTTTCTTTTTCTTACTTTATATTAGTTCTTACTTTACATTAGTTTATATTAGTTATGCTATATATTATGTTACCATTACCGTTAGTTTAATTACTTTATAATTATATATAATTATAAAATATAATAGGTCTCTCTCTCTCTCTCTCTCTCTCTCTCTCTCTCTATATATATATATATACACATACATACATACATACATACATTTAAATATTCTCCAGTGAGAAATTCTCTTTTGCAGTAGGAAATAATCAAGAGTGAAAAATGGAACTACAAGTCATTTTGCACTGTAAAACATGCTAGAATTAATTAGAAAGAATGATTGGAAGATTTTTGAAGATGCTAAAATCTGATAAAAATTATTTTATGAAATTGAAGTTCAGTCACTTTCGGAAAGAGGAATATGAAATTGTGACAGATATGTTAAATTGCTTAAAACTTGTTCAGTTAGCAGTTAAAGCATTAAGTAAACATGATACAAATGTTTAAGAAATGAAGGAATATTTACGTTTCTTTTCAGAGATTTGGAAAAGCAGAATTCTGCTTTGAGCAGTATGCTTCCAAAATCAGTTAGAAATGAATTGCTTAAAAACAGGAATGACTATCTAGTGTCCCTCATTAAATATTTAAGCAATTTTAGTTGTTTATATGAGGTGGAAAAAGATGACTTTTGCTTTGGCAAACAAAAATGAAAAAGCTTAATTAGCAAAATCATTCATGGAAAGACTTTTTAAAGGAAAACGTGCTATAACAGAAGAAATGCAAAGAGAAAATGTGAATGTTGTGGAATGATGCAGAATGAAATCAGAACCTGATCTAAAATCTGAAATAGCAAAAGTAATATTGATTTCAATGGCAAAACCAAAATCAGGGCAAGCAGACAAAACATTTTCATCATTAAAAAACGAAATGACCTCAAATGAAGCAACATCTATATACTACCAAAATTCTCATTGTGTGTATCTGTTTGTTGGTTTGTACCCTCAAGTTTGCCCAAATGGTGCATTATATCGCAACAATTTTTGAATCAAGGTACCTAAAATCCGCTAATTTTAAGAATGTGTAAAAAATCCAGGACCCATTGCTCCTGTGGAATTGAAATTTCCATGATGTTCAGACCAGTTTTGTTCGCAAAGTTGTGGCTGTTGCAGCATCCCCACAGTCACGTGATTGTGATTTCTGATGCTCCCTGCCAGCTTCCCACAAGCAAAGTTAATGGGGAAGCTGGCAGGAAGTTGGAAGTCACTCCTGCTTCCCCAGTTTTTGTGCCTGCTTGTGGTCATTCTGTTTAACTGTTTAGGTAAGTAAATATTGACTCATTATTAAAGTTCGTTTGCCACTAGAATTACTTTTCTCTTTATGATATATATTCTTCTTAGATGGTCATGGGACCATCCAGCATTGGAGTAAAAAAAAATGGTCAGCCTAAAATTTAATGTACATCAGACTGCACTAGCTTTCTCTCAAAGGATGACCCAGTGGGTCACAGGGTTGTCTAATGTACTCTAATGTCCAACTTCAAGATGTTTTTGGACACACTCTTAATTAGATGCAAAATGAAAGAAACGTGTCTACATCTGGAATATTTCTCACAAAACAAAGATCAAGACTATCGGATAGAGCAATTAATGTTTTATGTGTTTTAAATTTTCATTTTAAGTATGATAACTTTTAAATAGTAAATATTTGTGGTATTATCTTTCAATTTTTAAAATGATTTTTATTGGACATTTATTTTGTTTTAATGTTTGCTTTTTTAATGTTTTCTATAATCAGATGTCTGTATCAGAGACCATTTGACATGTTATTGAAATGTATAACTTAATCACAATATATTGGTTCATAATAATAAAAACCCACGTGTTTCTCTGCCCAATCCTGCTCACAGGGTTGTTGTTGTGGGGAAAATGGGAGGTGGGAGCATAGGTATGTACACAAAAAATAAAGGCAGGCTAAATCGAATGAATGAATGAATGAATAAATAAATAAATAATGAGGGATGTTACAGAAAACCTTTGAAACTTTTAGTATAACTCTTATGTCAGAAAAATGTTTCACTGTTTATTGTTATGGTCACTCATTATTATTTTAAAGCACATAAATAAAATGTTATGAAAAATATAGGCTGAGAATTCTGATTTCTTGTTCCCGAATCCCGAAGATTAACATCTGTCAGGAATTTAGAAACACTACTCTCAGCTATGGGATATGGATTAAACCAAGGCAACATCATAGGAAAAGGGTAGCAAATGTAGACGTTCTGCTGTATTGGGAAGGAAGAGGCCAAGACTGTACCAGCACTAAATCTTGTATGTGGTCAACTCCAAGAAAAAACACTTCCAAACAACCCCGAAACACATGGTCTATGCTAACAATAACACTCACCTGTTACCTTCACACAGAGTGAAAAAACAAACTGATTATGGTTTGGTGAGACTTACAGACCTGAATATGACCAGAGATACCACATACAACATTATTCCTTCCATCAGCCCCAGAGGCATAGCCATTCATTATTCCAGTAAAGCCAATCACTTTTTTTTCTTTTTTTGTCTGCACTCAGTCATTGCTGACCCTGCAGTGACTGCTTGGAGGAGTCCTTGCAGTTTTCAAGGCAATTGTTTTTCGGAAGTGGTTTGCCAGAGCCTCCTTCCTAGGGCAAAGCCCAGCTGGCGAGCACAGGAGGCGGGGTTTCCGTTGCTTCACGTCCTTTTCGGGCGCGCGCGGTTTTTCGCGCTTACCGGCAACTGCTCCCAACTCCTTTTTGCAAGGCGCCGCCAGCATTTTTCCTCCCACCAGAGTGAGAGTACCCATTTATCTACTCACGTAAGTTTTTGAACTGTTGGGTTGACAGGAACTGGGGAGGAAACAGGAGCTCACCCTGTTTAACGCGAAGGCTGGACTCGAACTGCTGAAGCGTCGACCATTTCTGGCCGGCAACTTTAAAAGCTGGATTTTATTTCATACAGCCATTGAGCCAATGTTTTCTATTTTTTCCACCATACTTAGAGGCTGGCAAGCAGACTAAATGACATACCCAGTTCTGACTTGGTGGCTGCTTGTCCCACAGCATCTGTTATAGTACGTTATTCTGCCTTCAAAATATAACTTTCCTAAACAGAAGATCTCAAGAATATGCAAAGCCTTTGGGGAGCATAAATTCAAGATCCATTCAGGGACAAAAAAGATCATGAAGCCAGAGAGAATGGCCTGACATGTAATATGGACATGCACAGCAGAGCTGAGTAGCAACAACCTGCAGGAATTCACTTTGTGAGGCAGATTCCCCCAGCTCGCTGCCTTCCAGGTAGAGTGGGTAAGAATTCTCAGCCATCTTTTGCGAAATTTTCATTAATTTATTTCAGCATTCCTTCAAAATAGAGTTAATGATAAACATTGGGGGGGGGATGCAGTACTTAATTGGTAAATATATGTCTGCCACTCCAGATAAAAATGCTTTTAAAATTCTTTCCAGAACTTGAGGAAAGGCAAGTGCAAAGCAGGATATCCTTATCACAACACTTGTTCTAACGGATATGGAAAGAGCCTTTGTTTATGATGGCTCAATACCCCGTTTTAATTTAGCTGGAGAAGCAAAAGTCATCACAGAAAGTTACTGATTATTAAGGTCTGTGCTCTTCACTGTAGCCTTCTTGACAAGGAAGACAAATAGTTCTATGGATCCTGTTTCAAATAAACAGCCTATGTAATATCGACCCAGTTCAGGTGTAAGGAGAAACTGGAGTTTCTTGAAACATGAAAGAAACACAGTGAAACTTGGGTCTGCATATGCTTTTCCCCTCCTCTTTCTCAAAAATGATGAGATCAGAAATTTCTGCTTTCTAATTATAAACCAATCATGTTTTTCCATATTAATCTCAGAATTGGACAGTATACTGAAGTTTGTAAGAAAGCAGAAACACTTCCATTTGTCTCAGAAGTAGGGAAACTGCAGCCTCAGTTGGTGGTATGATAGATTTGCAGTTTTCAGTTCTGCCATTTTTTGGGATAGGAAACACAGAAAATTTTCCTTGATTAATCCCCAGGCTTAGCAGACCCAGAGGTCCACATAAGATGTCAAAATCCAAATTTTTGGAATATAGTTCAGCATCCCATTCCCATCTTTAACAACTATATTTTCCCCCAAAGTTGTGATGAGACCAAAAAGGGACCACAAGAGAATACAACCAAATCATACGTGTCAAAGAGCCCTACATAATTCATTCCTAAATCATAAGGAATGATTTGCATTACAATTTGAGGGCTTCACCTTTACAGCCCTCAACCTTGCAATTCCAAGCTATCCAAAGGTTGTGAACATATAATTAGCTGAAAAGAAACTCTATTTAACACATTGTTTAACACACAGAAATAAAGATAATTGTTTTTAAGTAGACATGCATACAGTCAGGTCCAGAAATATTGGGACATTGACACAATTCTAACTTCTTTGGCTCCATACACCACCACAATGGATTCTGAATGAAACAAACACAGTGTGCTTTAACTGCAGACTGTCAGCTTTAATTTGAGGGTATGTACATCCAACTCAGGTGAACGGTGTAGGAATTACAACAGGTTGCATACAGTAGGTTCAGAGAGGGCAGCCGGTTTCCCTATATCACATTATGTCATCAACTTGGAACACTTGCAGTCTGCTGGTAGAATAAAAAAAGAGGACTTCCCTCTGGATGTTCAAGCTGGAATTTCAATCCCATCCATGTTGTAGAAATATAATATGGATTTATTTGCTTCCTGGCTGATTTCCTCATTTGAATTTTTGGAGGCAAATGAAAAAACTATCTTTAGGAAAGGAGTACAGTTGTTTGAGAGACTGTATTTGCTTGTAATTGTGTTTCGCTTGGTTGTGCAATGACAGGGAGAATCAGTGAACATTATTTTGATCTGGTCATGCTTAAAACCATTTGAGAAGAGGAGATTTCAGATACATGTACGGAGAGCTCCTGTCTTTTCAGGCACTACCTTGCACAGCACTCCTTTGAACAAGTACATATTAAGCGTTTCCAGATCAGGAGATGTTAGCTTTGCTGTTGCTCATGTAACCTTAACCTAGTTTGTTTTTCAGACTCTTTGATGCAGCAACCTGTTGCTCATAGACAGGAATTAAGTGCTTGACAAGCAGGAGTTAATCTTCAATCAGTCAGCATTCAGGAAAACTGTACCGGCTGGGTTGAATCCCGCTGTAACTAAGTGATGCTATTCTGTTATTTTCTGATTTGCAAGGCATATAAAAAGATATGTTCTTCTCCTCCTTTCTCAGTTCCTGAAATATTTTAACTATTAATTATTATATATTCAAGGCCAAAGGCTATAGTTGTTTGAATGTTTGTTACCTAAATAATAATGACCAGAGAAACAATCAAATATTTGCGTTTCTTAAGTGAAATCCAGTGTTATGTGACTAAATGGCTGTTTACACCATAAATCTTTCACCATGGGAGTTTCCCTTGTCTGTTGTTGCAATTGGGGTTATGAGGGAATTTGACTTGACGCCTGTGTCCCTTTCCTAGAGAACACAATTAGAGACTATCTGTTAAGCCACCATGTCTCTGGCAGCGTACAAATCCAATAAATACATGCATACATTAGTAAATACATATGGCTCTTCCCCTCAAAGATTTTGCTTTATTTTTATATTTGCACATCCTCACTGAATGCCACGCGGTGACTTTAAACCATACAACACCTGTTTGTAGTTAGAAGTGGACTGAAGATATACTGTACTTCAGCAATTTTATTTTTTTCTTTTTAACTTTTCTATTTGTTATAGGCATTTCAGTTATCATTATACTTATTCCAATATCATATTAGGATCTGCTGACTTGCAACATGGGATTGAATTTATTTCTGTCTTCTCAGAAGTGTTCTCTAAATTAGGCAACAACAGCCACTTCCAAAAACAGTTGGTGAACACAGCCTTTGTTTTGCACACATTGATGGACTAATACCAGTATATGTTGCTTTACTTTGGTACTATACTAGTCTACATACATACAAACCGAAAACTATATAAGTACCTCCAAACTATATGGGTACCCCAGGAACAACTATCCAAATAATTAGTAATAAAAATCTAAAACTTCATATCATCTGCTGAGGTTACCCTCTGATATAATAGCATAGCACTGGCACAATATTCGGCAGATGTTAGAAAATGTATGTTGTATTTAAGTCTGCCAACAACAGTGAAGTATAAAAATTGTCCAGTGTATCTGGGAAATCTACTAGTACCAGTGCAATCATATCTGGTAGAGCACTGGATGCACTTGGGCCCCAGTTGGTGATTTGTTTCCCAAATTCCCCTCGCTGCCTTCTGATTATACTAACCCATCATTTGCCTAATAAGCCACAATTGGCTGGGATCACGAGATGTGCTAAGCAATTAGTTATGGTGTATGAACAATAATAGTTGGCTTCATACAACATGCTAAGAGGGAAAAAACTCCATCTTTCTCTGAATAAAAGAGCAAATGTATAATAAGAGCAGCCCTCATGACCTTTCCTTCACAGCACCAAAGAGCAGAGTGAAATAGCTCAAATTTCTTGAGATATATAAATGTCATCAAGCAACACTGGAAGAACTGAACAAGATCTATGCTTTTCTCTGTTAGGACTGTGCAAACTCTTCATAGAAGTACTGTGGAACAGACAGGAACAGGTTGAATAGTCTGGTTGCTCTTCTCATGCTACTCTTACTAGGCTCTGTCTTTCCACATGTCCAACCAGACCACTCTATGACCTCTCTGTTGGATGTGCAAATCCAGGTAATTACTACCTAGCCATCTTTCTGCTGCGTGGTTAGCAGGGTTGTACACTGTTACCTGGAATTAGAAAGGCTGAGAACATAGGCAAAGAGGGATTTGAGCAGAAACTGAGAGAAAGAGAAGGATGAACTTTAAGTTTGCATGAACTGGACTGAATTGACCAGATAATACTCTGGAATCTTGCCTAACTTGGCCAAAGGCAGAATGATGGAAATTCTGAAAAATGCTAGTTCATGCTTTATACTTTCCAAAGTAGGAAATATAGGAGAACTTTGGGTGGGAAAGACTCACATGACCCATTCCATCTCATGAGTGAAAGCATGTCTATATATCCATGCATAACATGAACTCTATCCTCTTAACATTTGTTTGTTGGTATAGACATCTAGGGATGGGACCAATGGTGTATTGTCATGTTGTGGTTGGATTATCAGGGTGGTCTCATTGCCCCCTTCTCTATGCATTTTCCTTCTTGTATACAAAGAGGATATCTGAGCAGTGCTCAAGCTTGGAGTTTGTGCCAACTGGGGCAATGGATAGGTAGAAGGTAACAGTGTTTTCTTTAAGAGAAAAATGGGGGTGGGTGCAGAACAAACAGCAAGTAACAACCTTTCTGTGTTTGTTTTCAACTATTCAATTCCTTACCTCCATCCATTGAAACGGGGCTGCTCCTGGAGAAAAATAACCATATTGTGACAGCTTCTTTTATGTTACTTTTGAAACAGAGTAAATTTCAATAACCATATTCTGTTAGCTGGACAGATTGATTTTTAAAAAAAAAAATTGTTTAAAAGACACTTTTCACTAAAGAAAGAGATTAAGAAAAATATGTGAGCTGCTCTTGAAATATCTACCACAACATCTTATCATGCCATGAAAGCCCCCTTGTTCCTTCACTCCATTCCTCCCTGACTTCAAACAATCCTATAATCCCTTTGACCTCCAAAGGTCAATGACACATAAAAGTATCTTTCTTTTAGTGTAAGATCATATTCATCATTCTTCCACAGTTCTTCCCCATATGTGCCATTTAAATGTCCAATGAAATATAAAGATGAATTTTCTTTCCTAGAACGATCTCCAGAGTACTTTTGATGCAACATACTTTGCAAGAACAAAATTGGAATCATTCTTTTCATATGCTTAACTCACTGAGAAATCTTGAATTAAGAGTGTATATATCATGAAAGTACACAAATTGTGTTTTAACATTGACTAATGTCAAAGTGAAAGAAAGTCTTGAATCATTTCTGTAAACCATATCAAGCACATCAGTATCTTTGTGAAATTTTGCCTTTCAATAATAGATTTAGCAACATATATTTTAAATATGGAGGGTAGAGATAGATCTTTTTTCAGGAGAATAATGTGGCATAACACATATCTAATTTCCTGTGAAAGGAGATCAGAATATTTATTTAACTAGGTTGAAGCAGGATTTTTGGCAGGTACAGCTTGTCGTAGAGCTGAGAAAAGCACCACAACCTAAATGCATTTTGTTACAAGTTGTGCTTTATCCTTTTGCATCAAGCTGCCATAGATACCCACCTCTGTTTCTAGCAAAACAGACTGTGCAGAGTTCTGGAGTAGTCAGATGAAGAAACAAATGTATGGAAACACTAAAGACAGTCCAGGACATTTTTATACTTGAAATAGAAAGTACAAATAAACCCTTGGTGTTAAAAATAAAAGCTTCCTCTCACAGGCTTCAGAGGGTTTATTCTTAATATAAAAAAGAAATGATAGTGGGTTCAGTGTATAAACAGTACTCATTGACTGCATTACTTATTTTTATTCTCAATTTTGGAATTCTTGTTTTTCTGAAAATATGCTGATGGCATGCTACAGCATTTGTATACTCTTAGTACAAGAAGTAAAGAATTGTGTTTTTAAAAACAGCTCTTTAGAGGCATACAGAAAGATTTGCAGGGACCAGGTTTGGTTCTGGTTTTACCTACCACTTGAATAGTCTGGCATACCATTGGTGTATGGTGCATCCCCTGACATATTACATGTTTAGAAATTCAGGAAGAAAGTTGCTCATATTGAAGCTGAATTATTTCTTGCCAAAACAAAAGCCATTCACCATTGTTAGAAAAGATGGCTATCTCAAACTTGGAATTAATTAAGAATATAATCCACCATCACTGAACAGAGTAATGTTTACTTCTGAGTTGTACTATAACTTTATACAATTTATAATCTTTCATAAGATTGCATTGTAAGCTAATGTTTTTTTTAAAATAATGTTTTCAAAACAGTGTTGGATTGCTGGAAGATTTGGATATTTGTAGAACATATTACAATAATTTTAGAGAAATAATAGAAATATGGTGAGGTAGTTATAACCATATTTCTTGATTAAACACTGTATTCAATAATTAATTAACTATATTTAAACATATTGTTAATGAAACCATAGAAATATTAAATACAACATTTTTAAAAAGACAGAGAAGGGAAAAGAACTGAAATAATATGTGATTTTAGAATATAGGAATAAATGAATAAAATTACTTGTACATTTTTAGAAGCTACTGAAAACTCTCATTAGGTTGTTTTAAAGAGAAACACAATGAGAAATAAGAGTAGCATTTTTTAAAATCAAAGTCTGTTTCAAAAAGACAACCTTTGTTTTACAAAAATCAAAGAATCTATAAAGATCATAAAGTCAAGTATCTGAGACTAGGCTGGTACCATCTTTTCTAGCAGCCAGGTCAAAGCACAGCTATATGCAGAACAAGAACACCTCTGGAAATAAGTTAAGGAACTTTCCTTAAATTACAAATCTGCTTTGCAAACAGGAAAACTAGAAAAAACATGCAAACAAGAATTCTTCATAAAAATGTAGAAAAAGGAAGGCCATTGAAATTTGCAGTTTATGGCCTCCTATTTTCATTTTTTTTCAATTTATTAAAAATCTTTCTATTTCACTCATGAGCTTGCAAACCTAGTTGGGCTTACCTGGGAGAAAGTCAAATGATTTGACTCCTAAATTTAGTTCAGCCCTTTCTTAAACCTCCAGAATCTTCATGATACTCTTTTTCCAAGAAGAATGATGTTAAATACTTTTCACTGTTATAAAACCAAAAAATATAAAATTATTATACTCCAAGATGTTTTCTATGTGGAAATTAGAAACACGTTAGAAAACATGTTGAGGATATGATCCCCATATGTCGCATTTTAATTCTGTGGTCCTGATTTTTGATAACAATTCTCAGATCTTGTTTTGAATGAGGCTATTCCAGAGAAACTGGTTGAGGACTGTGGTTTCAAGGCTTCATATTGTACTTTATGCACTATTCTTGCAGCAGCAACCCATAGTGTGATGGTTAATGCATTTTGTAGAAAGCTATTCTAGAATTTCTCTAATAGGATTTGCACATTGTATCTGACTTTGGAGAAAATGAAGCTCAAAAGGATACTGGAAGAAGCTTAAAATGAAAACAAGAAGTTCAGCCTGAATGTGATCTTTTTATTTCTTTTTTTCTGAAAAGGAAAACTCATTCTTAGTGTCTTGCAGAAGTGGTACAATGGAATCAGTAGAGGTATAGTTTTAATTTTCAGATTAAAAGGATACAATGCTAGCACAACAGGCCCACCCCGTTTCTCTTAATCCGTTGCCACACAGATCCATTGTCCTACTTGAACTCACTACAAATAAAGAATAAGCCTTTTTCTCTCAAGCGACTTAATTTAAACAGGCTGAGATGGAAAAAATCCGTAGCAACCCTATAATGCTTTTTTACTTAACCAGGATTTATAGTATTGATGACTGCAACAGGTCTATATACTTCAAAGGCTACAATGGATATGAATAAAAGAGCACCTGAATTATTTTATAGAAAATAATTCAGTTAACAGAACTTAACTTATGAATATCATACTTATCCTATGATTCTGCAAGTCGATATATATACCCTTTGATGACTGATAATGGTTTCTCAGTTACCCAGAAACAAAGCTGATGTATTGTTTCAAACAAAACTGAGTTCACCAAATACTTGATTTACTTACTTCTCACAATTGCATCCTGTAATGATTCAATTCATTATGAGATTCAGTTATCATAAAGCAATTATGTTAAAAAAACAAAATCAAGGAAGTATTACATCCAATCTTTTTTGCTCATTGTGAGCTTCCTCAATATACGACAGCATGGTAGTGACAGAATGGCCTAAACTAATATAACAAGGAACCAGTGAGTAAGAGCTGAAAACTAGCCATCACAACAAATCATTATGTGGCCATAGAGCAAAGTACTCTATTATTAACTTTGATTTTCTTCTGTGCAATATAGTGATATTACTTTACTCACTTTCAAAGTTGTCAAATGTGTGACAAACTCTGAACCCTAAAATGTGTTTCACCAAGGATTAATACTAGTAAAATATTGTAATGCATATCTGACATAACGTCTATTCTAATCAGAGATGAATTTATTATAAAGCACAGTACGTATGCAGGTTTTTTCATCCCCAAATGGGATGAGACCAATGGTCACATGCAAATGTGGTCTAATTCTCATCTGTATGTATGTTTAGTTGAATGTATGAAATGCAGATATCGGAACCTAGCATCTTCCACAAGTTATGGATCATAAACCCTAGAAAGCATAGTAAGAGATTCTGAAAGCATAGACAAATGGTATAGAGGGCACCAGATTATTTACCCCTGTCATACTAGTAAGAATAAAAAAATTGCTGTTGGATCCAGTTATCCTCATTCTTGAAGTCAATAGATTGAAATCAATGTAACTAGTTAATTGTGATTAACTTACATCCCATTGACTTCAATAACTGCTTACTAAGTATGGGGCTCTTTAAAGAGGAAATGTAGTATAAAAATAAAAATTACTGATACTAATATATTTGAAATGACTAGATGCTGATTATGAACTTATACTGATTATGAGAAAAGATGCTTTGTGTCAATAAATAATCTAAAGCTCCGTTCACTGACTTTTTATTTATGATTAAAAAACAATTTCAAAAGAGCTGCCAGATCCCAATCTGTTGTTTAGAGAAGAGGAAATGTGAATACTAGAATTGAAATATGTACTCAATAATATTTTGGTCTGTATTATAACCAGACATATGGATTCTGGAAAACTAATGGTATTTACCCAATTATATATGAATATTTTCATATGTGTCTAGTATTTTGGGTATATATTTACAGATTCATATTATGTTCTAATAGAATTACTGCTTATTGGTTTTACATATTTTCCTGTCTTTGGTTTAATTTTCCATCTTATGAACTAAGGGGTATTTTTTTTTTTCATGAGGGATGTGCTTGTGTCAGTGCATTCCTTTAAGAGTGGTCAACCCCAACACTTCTCCAGAGATAGCAAGCCATTTCATTAGCAATTTCCAATTTAGGAAATCTTGATCTTCATGAAGGATAAAAGGGTAGTCCTTTTGTAGCTTTGGGGCTGTTAGCAGTTTGGCTCTGGAACAGCCCTCAGCTCCATTATTTTCTAGCAGAAACTCAGTGTCAAAAGTTTAAACATTCAGTTTATTTATTTACGGTCCAAGACCAAGTCACAGAATTTAAAAATACAGCATACCATTTATACATGCATAAGTAACATTACATACTTGCCCAGGCAAGATTATGTTGTCTAAGATTCTGGGTGAAACAAATCATTTGGGGAATTTCATTGGTACATCTCATTCTATGTGATATACATCAGGGTTTTTTGAACTTGGCAACTTTAAGATGTGTGGTTGGGGAATGCTGGCTGGGGAATTTTGGGAGTTGAAGTCCACATATCTTAAAGTTGCTAAATTTGAAAAGCAGTGATATATATTGGTCTACTCTGAAAAAACAAACAGACCAAGATCTGAGACAGTGTGGACTGTCAATAACTGCCCTACTTGCTTTAGGCCTAGAAACATTCAGTTAACAGAAACATGATTGAATCTGCCTGCAGACTTCAGCTGACAAGTTACATTTGAATCCTGATGAATACAGCCCTACCCCCTCCTCCTTCTCTTCCCACTATTTCCAGCAGAGCTATTTCAAGTTTTGATGTTGTGAAGTGGTGACACTTTGTTTCATTCCAAGCTGCATCCAAGTGACTTCTGAAATGTGAAGTCTTATGTATTTTTGAAAGTTTGTATTTTCAATACCTTTGAGTACAAACTGCTAGATTTTCCCATGCTTCTATTAATCAGTCCATGTTATTTCCTCATCTAAATTTAGACTGGTAAAAAATGCATGTCTATTTGAGTCCATGCTGTTGGGTAAGAATGTCTGTCCACAAACTGTCCTAAAAATATTTAAGCCTTTTGGGCTGAACAGCAGGTAATCCTTTAAGCAAATAAATGATAAACTTGAATGTTTTTTAACTGCATTATTTTAAAACAAAACAAAGGTACCTCGATCATGAGAAAAATTATAAAATAATAATAGGAGGAAAAAAAATAAAAAATTTTAAAAACTTGGGAGCACTGATTCATAGATGCACATGCAGTGTTAAGGAGAAATACAAAGGATTTTAACTTTGTATGTAGCAGTTGTATCCAATAACAAAAACAAATGTATAAATAGGTACTTTATTAAGAAATACTTTGTTAACATAGCTAAACATTAAAGCCAAATTTGAATTAAAAATACTTCTTTGAAGTGTCCTCATGGCTTTACTCTTGTGTTAATTTCCCAACCAATACAATTTCTTATACTGTTAATACATGATCCAGAGGAAAACATACTCTAATTGTCAATATTTTTCAGTACTAAATTTGTCAGTTAAAGAAAAACATTCATGTATTGTAATGATGTATATGTCTCAGGAAATATGGATGATAAGCATGTGGTAGAATTAATTATCAATTGTTATTGAGTAATTTTCCTCAAAACCAAAATAAATAACTAATAATACCAAACTAATACCAACATGAATAACTAAATGGGCATTCTTATCAGACATGACAATATCTGATAGTTTGATTGTATCATCTCAAAAACAGTCCAGAAAAGTTTTGGTGGATATAATTCAGTACAGAGGAGTGAATCAACATTTATTAATTATTCATATGGTCAGTTCTTGACAATTGGATAAAATAGGCTTGAAGGGAATTTTTATGCATTTCAGGTTGATTGATCAAGTTCAGTCCCAAATGCTCTACCCATATTATTGAGACAGAAGTTTCAATTGTATCTGATATAGAAGTTCTGCATAATACTGAAGAAATTTATTTTAAGAGAAGTCAATAAATGCCATTCTTCAAAAGAAAGTTCATTAATAGCTGAGATCTGGTCAGCTTATAAATAAATAAATAATTTATCCTGTGTAATTTGAAACCAAGCTATAAACATTTTACTTAAAAAAAAACCTTTAGTATGGTATTACTCAGTGAAATCTTTTCCAACTTAGATTCATATGTGCTGGGATTACAATTCCTTAAATTTTGAAAGGGGTAATATTTTTAAAAAACTGTAGGTGACAACATTAATATGTTTGGCTTTCATTTGTATGCAGAACAATTAAATAGAAATAGGTATAAGGTAGATGGAGATCTTTATGGTATGCTAAGTTGGAACTATTTGAGGCAGTGCAAGAAACCCTGAGATCTTCCAAATGGCCATATTAGCTGGGACTTTTAGAAATGGAAGTTCACCATCACCTGATGGACTGCAAGTTCCCTTCATCTGATTTAGGTATATATGCAGAAACCAGGAGCGAAAAGCATGCATGTATGCACATGTAAGTATAAATGTGTGTGTGTGTGTCTAATAAACTGAGAGTATTTTCGTGGTGAAGATGCTGGACTAGGAGCAGGAAGATCCAGGTTCTATTCCTTCCTCAGGTATGGAAGCCAGCTGGATGATCTTGGGCCAGTCACTCCCTCTCAGCCTAATCTATGTTAGGGTTTGTGAGAAGCTAGTTAATAAACAAAACCTCTTGTTACATCATGCATTGATAAGCTTTGCTGTAAGAACTAGGTAAGTGCAGTGAAAAAGCAAGTAGATCCTGCAATCATTTGGGACAGATATGTATGTGCATGTGTATACACACACACACACACATACATACATACAGTATATATATGTATCTATATCTAGAGAGAAAGAGAGAGAGAGAGAGAATGGTAATACAGGTAGTCCTTGCTTAACCTCACTTAGCCATGGTAACTGGGACCGGAATTTCTGTTGCTAAGTGACATGACCACACTGCTGGCGATGGCAGTTACGGTGGTTCCCAGTTGCCATTGTTAAGTGAATCACTGCAGGTCATTAAACGAGGACCTCACATAGCCACAACTTCTGACTTCCTGCTGGCTTCCCCATTGACTTTGCTTGTGGGAAGCCAGCAGGGAAGGTCGCAAATCACAATCATGTGACCGTGGGACACTGCTATGATCGGAAATCTGGGCCGGTTGCTGAGAGCCTGGATTGTGATCACGTGACTGTGGAGATGCTGCGATGGCCAGAACTTTGAGGACTGGTCATAAGTACCACTCATTCAGTGCCATTGTAAGTTCAAATGGTCGCTGAACAAGTGGTTGTTAACTGAGGACCACCTGTAGTGCTCTCTCTCCCAATATCACCTTGCTCCACAGAGAAAAGGGAAAGTATAAATTGCTAGCCCCTCCCCTGTGTTTTCAGTACATGCTGTGTACATTTTGCAACCCACCCTCCCCAAAACTGTTGGTAATAGGGAAAAACTTCCAGCTGTACAGAAGTCACTCTCCATGCAAAGAAATACCATTTGCAAGCTGTGATCATGACATAAATCTACAGTTTTGCAGCCAGGCACTTTCTTCAACAACTGCAACCGTGGTTGTAGGCTGTAATGTAGAGCCTCTACATCTCTCTCTCTCTCTCTCTCTCTCTCTCTGTATGTGTGTCCAAATGCTAGGAAACAGGATGAGGCAAGAGTTTGGTGCAAGCTGTTTATATAAGCCAAAAAGAACAATCTTGGCAAGATTTTTTATAGGAATTGTGAAACTGACTAGAAAAATTAAGACCAGGTTCACTTCTAAAATTGCCTATTAACTCTACCAGAGAGTTCCAAGCTCAAATGGTGGGTATTGACATGAGGCAAGAGTTCCCAGGAATGGAAAAATGGGTCGCCCCTCCCCCCAACAGCATGAAGCTCAAACATCACAAATAACAAGATTGATGTCCAAGGGGGATGACACTGTGGGAAAACAGTGACTCAGTGCTGATGCCAGATCAATTGCCACGTATGGATGTTCTTTGAAAATGCTTCCTTCTTTTTACTCAATAGCTCTCTGTATAGTGATGCTTAAAGGAATTAAATAGAAGTTACGCCCCAGGAAAAGTCAAAACACCACTATTGAAAGTGAAGTCTGCAAGTTTCTCCCACCTTCATTTGTTGGCTCTGTGAATTGTAGGTAAACCTTCAAGACATTTCAGCTTGAATAAGCCCAAGAAGTTCACCTTCTCTAACAGGATTTGAATTGGAAAAGTGGTGAAAACAGCTTTTGTTTTTGTACAGAACTCCCATCATGATATTACCAAAATTTATGTTTAGTGATGAATGGCAATAAAATACTTTGGCCTTATGCCTAACTCCTCTCTGTTCCTTGTCATATTTACTGCTAGATTAGAATCCTCAGTTGTGATTCTGAAGAAGTACACCAGTCTGATGACTAAAACATACAGCAAAAGGACATTTCAAGGGTGAGGAGAATTTTCACCTGTATGCACAAACATTTACAGACTCTAAGTGTGAGCCCTGAACAAATCCACTTTGTTCTTAACAACTCCCTAATTCATATGTTTTCTTTATGTTCCCTTTATAATAATAATTTATGATTTATGCTCTGTGAAAGATTAACTCTACATTCCCAGCACAGCATACTTTTATTGACTAAAGCTACAGCTTAAAGAAAGCACGTGCTCCTTCTGTTTTGTTTTTCAGTTATGTATCAGCTCAGATGGAGCATCTGGTTTTCTGTGAAGCTCTGCTTCATGCTCAGTTTTCCAGCTGTGTTGACTAAAGCCCAAGAACATTAAATAAGTGGTCTGAAGTCATACAGCGTATGCAGAGTTTAGCTTGGGATTAGAATCCTGCACTCTTGGCTCTGAATAGTTTTTGTTCACTTAAACTAGAATATATGAATCCTATTTGAAATGATAGGTTTATGTTTTATTTGCATAATGGCTTATAGCTGTTGAACATTCTAAGCTGACTGGTTTCTTATGTTTTAGGCTTCATTGGGAGTCATATTCCCACTTCAAAATCTCATCGTTTTCTCATCAACAGAATGAGTTCTAGAGATTCCCCACAAAATGTTGCCTTCTCGGATCTTGTTTTATTTTCTCTAATCACTTGCTTTCAAACTTTTGCAGGTTGCTGAGAAGACAGGAGGTCTGAGAACCGAGAGGAAATGGAAACTGCTCAACAGCAGGAATGTCAATACTTGAAGCAACTTTTAGTCCTATCCTAAAATTTGCTTTGCTGCAGCAAAAATTCTTAGGATTAAATGTGCCAACAGTTCCAAGTCATTGAGTGATGAGCATTCACATATGGATTTTCTCGAAGTGTCAGCATTCATATGATTATTATCCTGATGGGAAACTGCTGACAAACAGGTTTCTCATGTGAATTAATCTATATATTAGGTTAGTTTTAGAAGAGCTAACTCATTATTATCTCACTGTTCCAACATTATGCAGCCAAATTAGCAGATCTGTGTATGGTGGTATCACCCAGTAATATCTGTTTTAAGGCTCTGGATGGAGTGGGTATTTTTTTTTTCTGAAAAAAAAAGTACCCAACATCTTAAACTTCAATTTCTGTATTTTCAAAGTGGAAAATAGCTATAATTAGGGAAAGTCATATTATAATGTAGCTTGAAATTCAATACAGTTCAAGCAAAATAGAAGCAGCAGCATTTAAACTCCTCCTTCAAAAAGGCACTAAAAGTGTCCATTAGAAAAACATTCCTTTGGTGTTTGTGTAAATTGGTTGTGGACTTCTCTCTGGCATGCTAAGTACATTCAGGCCCACTTCTCATGAAGAGGTGCCATGTAAAAGGGCTCTTGAAAATAAATTGTATCCACAGGTTAGTATGCACCTGGTGGCTATATAGAGTGGCTTTCATCTGTTGGTATCTCACCCTGAAAGAAACACACTTCTATTGCTATGACTACTATTACAGACTAGCATGCTAAATGTTTTACCGTGGCCTAGAGAAAAAAGTCACAAGATTATGGCCAATCCATCTGATGAATTGCTGCAGAGATCTTTCTGTGGAGATGTCATTCATGAATATTCAGCACATTTCATATGGTTGCTCTTTTGCAGAAACTGTAATGCAGCAGGGAGTTCCAATTAAGAAATTTGGAGGTCACGTCCAGTTGGCTTACTCTTACTCTTGCAATGCTAGGATTAAAGGCCTAGATGGCCTGTACTATACCCTCTTATAATATGAGGAAGGGACAACATAGCTAGAAGGGAATCTAATTCAATAACCTGCAGATAGCTCTGTTTTGGGAGCTAACAACAGCTTTACTAGATTCATGTAAGAACTCTTCTAAGGTTGGCTTCTCTCTCCTCCCTGATAGAAGATGCTAAACAATGTCTTTTTGCTTTACTCCTTGCGCCATCCTATCCCATTCAAAGTGGAGAGCCAGGCTAACAGATTAAGTAAGGACTAGGGACATGCACAACTCTGATTGTCATTGTTCCTACAAAAGTAGCCTCTTCCTGGTACAGAAGTGGCCTTCTCCTCCCCTCTTCTTCCTCTTGGGGGTTTTATGGCAAGACAGTTGCATTATAGACTCTATCATTATCCAGCAAAGGTCTGGACCCAAAAGAAAAGTTTAAATAGGTTGCAGATGTCAATGGTTGCAACATATGTCAGCCTCTTGCCACACAACTTTTGTTGATCTGCATTGGTTTGAGGTTAGTAGTATGAAAGAGTTAGCTTTCACAATGTCGCTGACGGTATTGTAACCTTGCTGTCATTTTCATTCAGATTCCAAGATAGACTGGTAAATGGACCCCTAATGTTAATCTAAATATGGTTGAGGAAAATAGTTAGAACCTGTGCACCTTCAACATAGAAAGACAGAAGGCTTGAGGATATGGAAAGAACTAGAAATCTAAGTTTAAAAGCAAAAAAACCCTAAAGGCAAATTAGGGCTAGAAGAGGTGTCAAGCTTTAATGGGCAAATATACATATGTAGTACTGATCTTTCACAGTTGTAAAGAATGTACCAAACCCTTTAACAGTGTTAGTATATACTGTGTAGTCATGAGTTTGAGATTCAATAAAGATTTTTGTGAGAAATTGAGTTGTGGTCAAAGAAGATTGAAGATTGCTTGGAGGCACTATAACAGGGAGAAAAGTGTTGCAAAGGTTAGTTACGGTTTATACTTTAGAAAGAGTATGAAATCTTTTCTGTCTGCCCATGCATCTCTACAGCTGGACTATGTTCCACAAAGCAAATGTACCTATACAAATGGCTGTTGCAAACAGCCTGCACACTTTGTCTTTGTAGGCTATTGTATTAACCTATCACTAATGTTGTTTTATACAGGGGAAAATGCATTTCTTCTCCACTGTTGTTATGATTGCCCTTCACCATGGGAACTGATCATGAGGTTTTGGCCAGCAAGAGATTATTACCTAAGTGTCCTAGGCATTCATGAGATATTGCCTTATTTTTTTCTATGAGTGCTTTCCCACTGTGCAAAGTCAGGTGTAAAGCTATAAACTATATATCTTCTTTTTTGCCCAGTCTTACTGCCTCTTTCCTGCTGTCATTTAGTGTACCTGGATATATTGTATATGCGTCTGGAAATCTTTGCTGGAAAAATATACAGCACATTTTTTAAAATAGTTCAAACTGCAGTTAGGCAGATTTAGCATATTCCCGCCTGCTCATCCATTCATGAAGTTCTGTTATTGTTGCTACCATGGCTTTCAGGAAGATTGCAAAACTCTGTTTGAGTGCTATGGGTATTTGCATTTACATTCAAAAGACTGCATTATTTTAAACAGCTAGGCAGCTTTATTTCATCTTAACCAGCCATAATTTAGGTCAGGTGTAGGCAAGATTTTAATGGCTGGGGTGTCTCAAAAAACAGTGGTGACTCACTGTAGTCATGGCTGTAATTTACTCTTCTCTCTTTTGAGAGGGTGGAGGGTGAAGGTGGGGGGTTCTTGGTCTTTTTAAACCTGTTTTAAGTCTGTTTAAGGGCCTTCAAGTGCAGGTTCTTTATGTGTCCTTCAAAATGGTTGGAAAGTTCTGGGAGCTTAAAAAAATGGGGGAGTTGAGGTTACATGTTAAACTGGGGCTACATGTTACCCACTCCTGATTTCATATATGAAATATTTGAAGATTTTAATCTGATGCATTGGATGAAAGAGAAAATATTGGGGGCTTACTAAGGGTTTGCTATTGTGCAGACCCATCAGAATTTACCATATACATGAGGCATGACTGGCTTAGCTAGCCTGACATTGTTAAACTGACTAGCAGGCAGCAGAAACCCAGCGCTTAAAGCATGAGATTTACTGGCCCTGTCTGGAGAGACCAGGATTTGAACATGAGATGATCTTCCTACAAAAGCATGTCATCTACCCTTAAGCTATTTCTATCCTATTTACTGAGCTATGCCTCTTTGTTTCTTGAAAAGCTGCCTGTGGAAAATTTATAAAGCTTAATAATCTTTTGGTTCCATTTAATTATAAACAAAATGTAACTCGCACTGGAAAAAGTCTGTAAGATAAAGGAAGTTAAGTCCTTTTGAAGAAAGCTTAAAGAAATAGCAGGGTTCCTTTTAGTTTCGGGGCAAAGATGCAAATACATTAGTACTGCTGAATTTAAAATATGCACATGTTTGTAGAAATAGTAATACATTCAGTCAAAATCTCTGGATTTTAGGACATATGTATCTACTTAAACCAAGATGACATGCTGCATTGTTCTAGGATGAGAAGAATTAGAAAGGCATTCTTAGATCTTTTGTCCTTTTCTGAGACTACATCCCATAGCAGCCATCAAAGACTAATGTGCTGTTAAAATAGCAGTTTACTAAACAGAACTATTCTAACACATTCAACTTCAAAATGGTCATTTGTGTGATGGACTCTCCCCCTTCCCCGAACAAATACAATATGGGTGACAGTAATTGTTGTACCACACAGGAAGAGATGAGTGAGAATTTGTGTCAGTCATTGTGAGAAGTTAACATTTTATCCTCCAGATAGCGTGAGAGCCAATTTGTTTACTGGAGAGGACAGTGGAAATAAACAGAACAAATCAGGACCATAAAAAGAAGAACTATAAGTTTCTTCATGAGAAAGAAGATATTTCCAAGTTATCTTTGTAATACTGCCCCTGAAAGCCTGAAAGGATACCCACTATCTGGAAAAGTTAATGCTTGCATCACATTGGTAGAGCTTACAAGATCCATCTGAAGAATACAGTCTGTCCATCTCTCTCTTTCTAAACCACATAAACACTTTTGAGAGCTTTTACTCCGTAGCAGGGGGAAGCGCCTAGTTGAACTTTGTTGCTCTCAAAAAGCAGATCAAGGCAAATCTGGTTAGTCCTTGGATGGGAGGCCGGCAGGAAATCCTAGGTTTTAGGCTAAACTGGGAAACGAAGAAAAAGCTCAGAAGTAGTACTGCTGTGAAGCAACTGCATGGATGTTTCTATATAGTCACCAGGAATCAAAGGCTACCTATTCTACATGCAGGACCAGATAGTCAGGCAGAACTAAGGTTCTCAGTGAATAGATGAAATGGTGGTGTCAGGCAGAGGAATCTAGCTTTGTTAGGCGTTGGGAAATGTTCTGGGACGAGCTGAACTTGTACAAGAATGACAGGCTCCATGTGAACCAAAACCTTGATTTCTCCACAAATAGCGCTTGCATTTGATATATAGCAGTCACTGAAATTCTTTTGAAAAAGCTTGAAAGAATCTGAATGAACACTGGAGGGCAGCAATGAGATAGTGTTCATTCTATCTCTTTGCTGCCATCTAATGGTCTTCTGGATGTTTGCAGCCCAGATATGAATGAATTAATTTCCTTAGAATAAATTTCATGTGTTTCAACTATTAAACCCAAAGAAATAATATAGCTACAGTATGCAATTCCTAGGAATTAGTAATGTTGTAGAACACTTTATGAAACCATTTAGGATTGTGGATTATTTGATACAATGAATATTAAGCTAATAACACAACATAAAAATTTAACAAGTCATTATCTCTAGCAAAACCAAACAAACATTGAAGTTAAAATAATATCAAAAGATTACAGTGCATTGGAATAGCGCAAATAGTCTGAAACACAATGGGGCTGGTTTAAAGCATGGATAAAATAATTTTTTTTAAAAATAACTGTAAATGAAATTGTATTCCATCCTTATAGAATTATGCAGTACACAATACCCAGATCTGAGATCACCGAAACTGAGTAACATCCAAAAGATCGTTACATGTCTGATTGTTTCAATTGTATTAAAATGTCAGTAGTAACTGATTATGGCAGCTAAGCAATATGAAGGAATGCTCTGAATGAAGTAATTTAATAATTATAGTTTTCTTTCAGTGTCTCTAGGAAACAAATTCCCGTTTTTATTAAAGCCTTTATGGTTAACCCATTGTGACGCATATACAGTGGAACCTCGAGTTACGAATTTAATCCGTTCTGTGACTCCGGTTGCAACTCGAATTGGTCACAACACGAGGCAAATTTTCCCATAAGGTTCAATGTAATTACCGTTAATCCGTTCCGGCGTCCACGGACCACGCGTCGGGTGGAAAAATGGCCACGGACCACGTGTCAGGGATGGAAAATGGCTGCGGACCACATGGAATGGGCAGAAAATGGCCGCGGTCCACGTGGCACGGGCGTAAAAATGGCCGCGGACCACGTGGAATGGGCGGAAAATGGCCACGGACCACGTGGAATGGGTGGGAAATGGCCACGGACCACGTGGCACGGGCAGGAAAATGGCCGCGGACCACGTGGAACGGGCAGAAAATGGCCATGGATCCAGTTCGTAAGTCGAGGCGAGTTCGCAAGTCGAGGTAAATTTTTGGGGCCAGAGCTGGTCGTATCTCGAAAAATTCATAAGGAGGGGCGTTCGTAACTAGAGGTACCACTGTACCATGGTTTTATGAAAATACTTGTATCTTGGATTTAAAATGTATTAATATGAGTATCTGGATTACGTTTAAAAAAGAGAACATGAAAACTCCACTAGTTATGTGTTACTGAAGCCTCCTTCACACATGTAAAGAGAAGTTTTGATGCTTGGGCAGCAGAACTGGGCTACTTCCTCTGCCCCTGAAGTGCTTGGGCAAGTCCTACACCCAACACTTGCACATGGATTAGGGCCACCATATCTGCAATTGCAAAGATCTGGACTATCACTAGAGGGCAGAAATACAGAAAACTCTAATTTTTGCTGCTTTCTAATGGTTTTCCAAACTTTGCATTCAAAATATAGTATGGTATAAGGCCTTCTATTCAGACAATCAGGGCAGACTTAACAGCATAGCTTTACTCCTTGATTATCACATTATAAGCCTTTACGGATTGAGTTCTGGAAACTTGCAGAGGAAAAAGTTACCAAAGAGGCAATTTGTAGTGTTGACAACAATGATAAATTAAGTTCAGCAAGTCTATCCCTGCCGCTTTTCTGTTCTATTCTAAATTTTCTTCTTCTGAAACTGTTTTCCTTTAAATAAATGTCACTGAAGAATATTTGCAAATATTGGAAAATAATGTGTGCAATAATTATTGCCTTTGTAAATCTGTCCTTCTTGGCTAAGAAGTATGCCCCATTTAAATGGATTTCACACAACCCTGTAGTGAAAAGGACACATCATATTAGATTGAATTGTATCCTATTTGTCCAAGGAACAAGATTATCAGAACTAAAAATTTATTGAATGTTTATATTGTTAAAGAATGGCTCCCAGCAGTATTTTAGATAGGAGTCATTTCCAGCTCTACCTGGAGATGTCAAGGATTGGACCTGGATTTTTTGCATGCAAAGCATTTGCTCCACTAGATGAGGAGAGCATGTAGAGGTAGGGGCATCTATGGGGGCAAAAAAGGTGGGGCATATAACCAAATGTATATCATGAAGTTATGATGCAAATGATGCAGCTTATGTACTTGTGTCAGAGTTGTGACCCAAGTATTAAATGACATCATTTGTGCAGTGACACTTGTTTTCATTTTAACATCACTGTGGCTTGTTTTGGAGGCTGCTGAGTGGGGCAGGGAAGAATTCTTGCAAAGTAGGCCCAACTTCAGACCATTGCCTATGAAGCTGGCATGTTTCTACATACCTTATTTATTAATCACAAGTTAGGTTTGGATGTAGCACTAAATTCTGGCCAATTAAAACTAAATGATGCAAGCAAACGAACAAGCCACATTGCTTCTGCCCACTTTGTGTCAGGGACCGTGTATGAGCCTGGGGCTTTTTTATGGCCTGGCTTCACCACAATAAACCTTGCCCGATCGTGTTGTCCAAATGCAGCCAGTGAAAATGCAATCCAAGTAAATGCATGTTGAGCAAAACATGCCACTGAAGTTTGCACTTACCAGAAAGTGAGATCACTGTAAAGCTATAAAAGTAGGGTTAGTCAGTGATGTGATAAATATGTGTTGGACTGTTTTCAGGTATCTTACATAATGCTGAAATTCAAATTTCTCTGATGTAAGCTTTTTGAAGGTGGGATTTTACCATATTCTTTTGTTTAACTTTGGAGTAGCAGATCCCAAGTCTGGAGCATGAGATATTGTTGGGAAAGCAGAGCATCAAATAGTATATCCACCAAAGATGTACCCACTTACAATCTGTAGCCTGAGACAATTGTTTAATTTTGCCTAATAGCAGGATCATCCTGGCAGAGCATGTGTGTGTGTGTGTGTGTGTGTGTGTGTGTGTAGTTACTGACTAAATCATTCATGAAATTGCAAAATACTGTATTAAGGAACTTCATTCCCTTGTTTTGTTCAGTGAATCACGCCGTTACTTTTGAAGTTTTGAATGTATTATAGAACTAAATTGCATAAGTGAAAGTTTTGTGTGTGTGAAAAAGCAATGACTTCAGGCCAAACTGGTTGATTGGCACAGTGGGAGGTTAAGAGGTAATGATAACACTAGCAGAAGAGATACTGTGCTATAAACATGGACAATCTGTCTACTATGGCTTGAGATAAGTATCAGCAAGTTTGGTGACAAGATTATAAAAACAATAATCTGGAAAGATTAAATCAGAAACTTTTGGCAGGTTCCAAGAGTACCACAAGTCTATAAGGAATATAATTATGGTTGTGGGCATTCTATGGAGAAAACTTCTAAAAAATAAGGGGATTGGGGATGGTACACTTTTGCTGGGGCAAGGGGGGGAAGAGTTTTCAGGAAATCTTGTTAAATATTTCATATGATGCTATTGGGACCTATGACGTCCAGGAATAGTTATGCGATAACAGCTGAAAATAATTGTTTTTGAAACTGAGTTTTTTAAGTGATACAGATTCTACATTTGAGAATGCTTGGTGAAAAATGCAGACTCCTTGAGGCTAAATTAACTAACACACTTAGGACACATCTGTGCTGCACTCCTAAGCTGGTTCTGCCCTGTGCTCCTGCTGGCTTGATTCTAAGCCAGTTTAAGAAAATCTGGTCCAGACTGAGACACTTTGGCAACAGCTTTCAATCCAAAAAACAGGCTACCACATCCTCCTATTGCTCAATCCCCATCTGTTATGCCCTCCAGGTTCTGTTTACTGTATGCATCAATAAGTTAGTGAAAGGAAGTAAACTGGAAATCATTATATTGTTTGATATCCCTACAGAGCTCCTTTGGCAATATAATTAAAATTTGCTAACATTTGGATCAGTATTTAGTATGTTCCCAATTACATTAAATTATACAAAATGTTTTGCTTTCACATGTCAGAAGGTCAAGTGGCTTCTACAAATATGGACAAGGTTTTTCAGCCTTAACCTTGATTAGCACTGGACTGAAATATACATCACAGAGAACCAGTTTGGTGTAGAGGTTGAGCTGTTGTCCTAGGAGTAGGAAGACCCAGGTTCTAGGGTATCCTCAGCTATGAAAGCTCACTGGGTGATTTTGGGTCAGTCACTTTCTCTCAGCCCAATCTACTTCACAAGTAGGAGAAAAAGATAAGAGGAAGGTGTCCATTCTTGGCTTTGCTGCCATGAGGTTCTGGAGGAAAGGTGGGAATCTTACAGATCTTACAAATAAAATGGGTATGAGTGTTAGAGAGGGAAGAGAGAGCAGGAAAATGCCATTTAATAGGTCTGGGGGAGTTAAGAAGAGTACAATCTTGTGACAATATAGAAACACTCTTGAAAGATTTTTTTTTTAAAGAACCTGGATATAGGATTTGCAGGAGCTGTTGATAGGAAACAGTAGCGCCCCAGCTGATAGTTAAGAAGATGAAAGAAAGGCCTTTGGATTAACAAGATTTAGAAAATAAAAGGATTAGAACTCTACAAAAGACAGAATTGGGGATTTATTTAACTAGCACAGTGTGGCATGATGGGATATGGGACTTTAAGAATAGAGATAAAAGGAGAAAATAAAAAGACGAAGGAAAGAGGCAGTAATGAGGTAAAGAATCATTATGACTCCAAAACCACCTCACAAATCTTCTTATAATTGAAAAGAGGGCAACCGAATAAAACCAAACATTTTTTTTTTTTTTTGGCAATTCTGACTTCTTAGCAAAGACTGTGTCAATACAAGTCATTTTCCATAAAGAAATTTAGCCTAGGATCACTTATAAGAAAGAGGAAAGTATGTTTTGGATAGTTCTCAAATATTGTAAATTTGGTCCTTGGACATCTTCTCTATAAATTGCAACCTCCATATCCCACTCCCCCAAATTCTTCCATTGCTCATTTTAAATATATTCATTCCTTCACTTAAAGTTTACTAATAGTAAATGAACTAGATACTAGAGCAGGCTGGTGATAAGATCTTTGTTGGATCACAGTGATGACCTGCCTATCTCAGCATCTTGTTTCTCAACTAGATGCCATCAGGAAGCCTTCAATCCAGCTGGGTTCATACGTTGTACCAACTGGTAGTTTGCTTAATCATGGCTTGTTCAGTAGCCACTAGATTCACACACAATGTACAATATAGAAAAGGCAACTTCACATTATAACCTGTGATGATTGGGTTCACAAACCAACTATATTATACTGCCATAAAGCAATATATGAATCCAGCCACTCTCTTAAAGGCAAAATCTCTACCCTACAATTGCTACCTAGCCACTAGTGTTCAATGGTGCACGAATGTAACGTGAAGGCCACTGGCTCATGTGAACAAGTGTGTATAGGAGAATATGGTTTGGCATTTTTAAAAAATATGGAACACCTTCAAGTAGATTTATACACTGTAGTTCTGTTTTGAGCTAAAATTGCTTTTCATCATGCAGTAAGACTGCAAAAATCTTATATACTGTATAATATTTTGCTTTCTAAAGTTTTCATAGTCTTTAAGTGTTTGAATATAACAGAGTGAACTTTCATATGGTTCCATCTACCTATTTTCTTGCAGCAGAAAGATATTGATGGACATAGATAGAATTCATGACAGGTCCTACTGCAATATTGGGCAGTAGTTGGATATGTACTATTCTAATGATACTCAGCTTTCTTCAAAACAGAATGCCATACCATGTCCTATAGATGCTGCAGATCATATAAAACAAAAAAAGAATCAATGCGTAGTCCATCAGCTATGGCTTCTGTTGTTGCATCAGCTCCAATATATATTGTCAAAAGGAAAATGATAAATTTTCAGCTCCTATACCAAATGTATTTGCCTGTTCTCTCATTTTGAAATACACCATAGAGCCTGAGATCTTGGTGCTGAGGATGTCTGTGGCTCTGTGCATTTAGCTTGGTGCCATCAGACTTTTAGCCACAGGTGATTTTACAAGATTCCTTCAATTTTAAAAAAGGGAAGTTAGCAGGCTACAAAGCAGTGCACTAGCCTCAAGCATAATTTATATTCCCAGCAATATTTGCAGGCCACAAAC
The DNA here is from genome assembly GCF_059951505.1 of Python bivittatus. Taxonomy (NCBI): domain Eukaryota; kingdom Metazoa; phylum Chordata; class Lepidosauria; order Squamata; family Pythonidae; genus Python; species Python bivittatus. The sequence continues at coordinate 31,292,586 of NW_028277113.1, read as the reverse complement.
AGATTGTAGAGACATTCTTAGAATATAAAAATTAAACATACAAGGTGGATGGACTCAGTTACAGTGGCAATGAGTGAACCATTGGAAGACCTGAAAGAACAGGTTAGGGACAGATTACGTGGAGAAAATCTATCTATGTGGTTGCTAAGAGTCAACAACCACTTGATGGTACATAATTAATCAAATTTTTAAAAAACTTTGAAGATCTCAGCCATAGATAGAAGGATACTTCTGGATCTCAGGTTTACTGATGAAAAAAGGAATAGATCTAGTATATCTTTCTTCAAGAAAGTAAGATGCCACTATCTTGGTATATCTGGTACCTGGACTGTTAGGTCGCCATAAATATTAAAAATGTTGACCTGTTCTATATCAGATCTTTTAAAATTAAAATGTGCAGTTATACAGAATAGACATAGAAATGTACAATTCCAGGAGTACAAAATAGAAACATGCAATTCCAGGAGTATAAAATTCAAGAAAATAAAATTAATGAAATCCAAAATACAAATTACAATTACAGTGTTGCATGTATAACCTTTAAAGCTCTGGTTATGTCAGACTTATGGACTGTGACCTTGAAAATACTTTTCTTATTGCCATTTCAAGAGAAAGATATAAACAAAGAACATAACAGTTCCTTGGGTGGATCCACCCGTCTATGTTTTTTCCATTAGAATTTTATGATGTTGTTCCCAGATGGTTACCTTTTTCTGAAGATTGTTTCTAGCTTTCATTTGATTCAAAACACAATTCTACCATTTTTTTTTCATAGTCTGGCAGTTATGTTAAAATTAGTGCTCCGTTCCTAGATGTTTCAGAGCGTATTAGCTTTTAACATGGAAGATACAAATGTACTTGTCTGCTAGAGGTAGCCAAGGAGAGGTTTGCCCGTGTCTTCACAGAGAATCAGCCATCAGGTGACAGAGCCATCTCACCAGTGTATGAGCTGTAGGGGGATGCAGACAACAAGGACTATGGCAACACCAACAAGCACTACTTGACCTTTGGCAGGCAGTTCTCTGATCTCAATCACTGACTTTAATTCAGCACTGCTATCTAGATTTTTGAGTCAGATCAAATGCTGTCATTTCTCCAACCTTATGCTCACAAAATTATCTCTCCAAAGAATCATCAAGGGGGACCAGAGGACCTGAAATAAATAATAGCCTATCTTATAGGCATGGGCATTGGGCCTGACCTAATGTAGCTTAACTCTAAAATGTTCTAGTGATATATTTTAATGCCTAGGAAACCCATACATATGAATGTTTAGGGAACAACTCAAAGAATGACAACTTCAAGTGAACAATCTGTTCTTGTAAACAGCAGTTGTACATGTTGAGTGCTTATATTCCATTGATATTTGTGGTGTAGTTGGACATTGGGGAGAATCAGATTCAAATCTACTCTCAGCCATGAATGCTCACTGAGTGATTTTAGGCTAGTCTCTTTCTCAGCCCAAACTACCTAGGAAGAAAATTGAAAAGGGAGCGTTATGTAGGGTGTCTTAAGTTCTTGAAGGAAAAAAGTGGGATATACATCTAACAAAATATATCAATCAATCAATCAATCAATCAATCAATATTCATCATTTAGTATATATGCTCAATATATATTGACAGAGGTGGGATTGGAAGAAGATAGCATGGTTTTAAGAATGAAGGAGGAAATGTGCTATGCTGATGACACTACTCTAATAGCTGAAAATGCAAATGATTTGCAAGCTCTGGTAATGAAAATCAAGAAGCACAGTGAAAAATGGGATTATGATTAAATATCAAGTAGACCAAGCTAATGACAACAGGTATAACCAGACTTAGAACTGACAGTGAAGATATTGAAATGGTGGATAGTTTCTGCCTTTTAGGATTGGCTATCAGCTCTCAAGGAACCAGCAGTCCAGAAATATGCCTCAGACTAACACTTGATGAGCAGCAATAAAGGCCATAGAGAAGATATTTAGATGCTGTGATGTGTTTATACTTACAATGATCAGATTTCTGCAGATAATGGTTTTCCCTGTGATATCTATAGAAGCAAAAGTTAAAAGACCATTGAGGTTTGGTGTTGGAGAAGACTCCTAAGAATACCATGGATAGCCAAGAAAATAAACAAATGGCTTATAGAACAAATTAATCCAGAATTCTCACTCAAGGCACTAGGCTGAAATTATCGTTTTGGACAAATTACATGAAGATCTAGCTCTCTTAAGAAGTTATAATGCTGGGAAAGGTGGAAGAAAAGAGAATGACCAGCAGTAAGGTGAATGAACTCTATTGCGGTGGTGATAGGTACACTGTTGGAGGAACTGAAGAGCCAGGTTGGGGGGAAATCATCCTGGAGAAGGTCAATCTACATGGTCACTAGGAGTCAACACCAACTTCATGGGACTTAATCAATTAAATGCGTAATAATCTTTCCATGGGCAGGATGATTATTGCCAGCACTTCCATCTCATCTCCAATTATTTCATAGATTGAAAATATGTGTAGAAAGCCATGGAGATGAATTTCGAAAAGGCATCCAGAAGTCATCAGAAAAAAAACAGTTGTTGCATTAAGCTCAGGGATGTGGAAAAGTATTGGAAAATATTCAGACTGGCTCCCCTCTGACTCCCTGGGTTATAAAAGGGAGTCCACTCCTACTTCCACTGCCACCATCTACCCAAGCATCTGAGTCCTCCTCTCAGCCAAGACTTCTACTCCCAGGGCCGCAGCCACAGCTACCTCACTGCAGACAGCTGGCCCAGCCACTGCCATTCTATTTCCAGAGTGTCCATGAAATGGAAGATGGAAAAAGGCTGCAGTCCACTCGACTTCTGCCTTGCTGTGCTGCTGCCTGTGAAGGGGCTGGCCAAACACTGCCAGTCAGCTGCACCAAAAATAGCCAATGTGCTAACCCGCCAGGCTTCACCGCCAACCCACCACACTGTTCCACACTCCTGATGTTGAGATATGCTATCTGCATCCAGCTCACCAATCCACCTCCAGTGTTCTGCTGCTGCTGCTTCTCAAATTGCTTGATGGATTTTAGTATGTATCATTTTTCAACATAGGTGGGCTTTTGCGGACCTCTGAGATGGCCTTGGGGATCCCCAGGGGTCCCCGGACCACACCTTAAGAAACACTTGTCTATCTAATCCAATCAATTATAGCTCTAGTCTTCCTTGGAGTCAGTTTCCTGTCTGGCCTACCTTGTAGGGCTAATAACGTGTGACTTTATAAACCTGAATTAAATTAATTTTTTAAAATTTGGAACTATAACATATATCCTTAAGGTAGATTCTTCCTCCCCTCCCACTTTTGCCTTGTGTTGTAAGGAGACTAGTGTTACTTCAGATATTCTCCTTCTTTGTTTTAGAGAGTAAATACAAACAGATCTGGTGTGTTAATTTTGGAGTTTTTATTATCATAGAATTCAGAAAACACTGATCTGAGCAAGGGTTGAATGGTCCCAGCTTAAAAATGAAATAAAACTATAGTTATGTTGGTTATTTTTGGTAGTATCCATAAATTACTGAAAGCAAGGGTTTCTAGGTTATTATTCCTGAGCAACCATACAAAGAGTTAGTATATTAAGGCTGAGTTGGTTTAAGCAAACCAGACGATTTTACTGTGATTCTCTGATATTCATATCTATAAAAATAATATGCTCATAAATGGATGCTGATATAGTTTTTTGATCTATGCTAGATATGTAATAAATTTGAAGAACATATTATAGACATGTCTGCTTGTTATTCTTTATTGGTCAGACATTATTGCTATGGTGAGATAGACTCTTCAAAAACATTTGAGGATTAAAGATGTCAATATTCTTTTAAATTAGATCCCCAAAAGAAAAACTTCGTGTATATTGTACTTGAACCGAGGCCAAAAGAAGAAAAGAAAGAAAGAAAAGAAAAGATAATGAAAGAATGCTTATATCCCATATTCTAAATGTTAGCTTAATGCAATTTGTCAACTATCAGCTTTTGAGTCAGTTTTGTACTGAAGGAGAAGCAAGAGAGACAGTGATTCCATATGGTCTAAGTTAAATTAGTTTTGTTTACTTGCTTATAATGTTTTTCCATTTTCCACTCCTATTTCCTTGGGGGTTTTTTTCCTTTCTGGTTTTGTTGTTGTTGTTGTTGTTCTTTTGTTCTCTAGGAGTTTTATTTTTTTTCTCTTCACCACATGACTTTTTTAATGTAACAGGTTACATTTCTTTTTAAAACTATGTAGTATTTTATATAATAGTTAAAATATATTGTTATACTGCTATTTAGTTTATATATAATGCCATAATGTATTGGTAAATCCCAGCCTTAGGACATTCCAGACATTATTAAAAACCTGGTTGTTCTCCCAGGCCTTGGGATAAAGTAGTTGTAGAGTCCCTTTTTTGTTAGCTAGTTTAATTTTGTTTAACTCAAATGGGGTGTTTGCTCTTCTGGTCAGGTGTGTTCTTTTTTATATGTATTGTTTCTTCTGTTATCCGTAAGCTGGCCAGAGTTGTCAAGGTGTTGGGCAGCCTTAAAAAGCAAATACGTAAATAAATACATTTTTTAAAAAATGTTGTAATGTTTGGAATTTAATATAAATTAAAATTGAAAAAGTTATTCTGTGAGAGAGGAGAGCGGGATGGATAGGCAAAGGCATCAGGATTACATCATTAACATGAAATACAATTAAAAAATTATCTCTGGGTTTTGTCAGAATATGCCCCCTTAAATCTTTAAGGATGCTTCCAAAAGTGACTTTCATCCTATAATAACTGCCTCATTTGTGTAACTTTTCTGGAACTCTAGCTGAAGTTTTTTTTTAATTCGAAACCCTCCTATGTTTTGCACCAATTTGTCTACCACTTTTTCCTCATTAGAGAAAATCCACTAAGGGCGTAAAGACGGAATACAAGTTTCTCAGCATGGTCTCATAGACGTGCCTTTTTCCTGAGACCCAGCTTATTATGTCGTGCTTTTCCTCTGGCTGCAAAGCCATCCTTACAAGCAAGGACTGACAAAGTCCATGGTATCTGGAGCTTCTTAAGGCTCCTCTGGATCTGCATCAGAATAGCAAAAAAGTTGTGGGGATGCTGGTATTTACCTTACTTCATGTTGTAATCAGACAGTCCCAGTATCAGATGTCAATACTGTTTAAATTGTATACTTTGGTGGAACCGCTAGAATTTTATGACAGCTTTGGGAAGTCTACTTTTTGGCCCTCTTTTCTGGGTAGGTGTCAATCCTTCAAAGTAGCCCAGACCAGGAAACTAAAACCAAGAGTACTAATACTACCTTTACTGTAAGGCTACAGTAACAGATTCTTGCAAGTCTGAACATGCTTCCCCCCTCCCCTGCCTTTACATTCCAGAGCACTAGGGAGGGTCAATTCTGGGAAGCTTTCTCCATCCCCATTTCTGCTTTGGACTCAGATTTCTCTTATCAGACTGTTGTCTAGGCTGCGACTCTTCCTCCTGTCTCTCAAGGAGATTCTCACAGCCCATTACAGTAGGTGGAATTCTGGTGCTATTGAAAATAGTAATGAATATAAAGTAGAAAGTAGTAATGAATATAAAGAATGTAACAAGCTATTTTCCATCCATATGGCATTCTCATCAAACCTTACTTTTACATGTGCCATTTGGCTTATCCTCTGATTCCTTAGCCTAGGTGTAGCTGGTATAAATCAAACTTCATTTGTCCACCTTTCTTCTTCCTCCTGTTGCTCTTCTTTTGTTCCTTTACTGGTGCAGATTATATAACATTGCCAAAGTTTATCTGTACCATATAAACCAGGGTAGGGTTGAACTACATTAGCTGCTCTAGCCAGCAGGACCAGATGATGACAATGTTGTGGGCTGCAGTTGAATAACATCTGGAGCACCAAAGATTCCCCTCCTTCATGTAAACTAATGGCACATGCAAACAAATATAAATAATAATATGGCTTACACATTGTTTCTTTTTATGACTGACTTATTTATTTGTTTATTATTTTGATTTATGTGACCACCCATCTCAAAATCATAAAGCAGGATGGGAATGTTCTCCATGGCACAAGGATCTCTTCATTATAAGCAGAATGGGGGAAGTCATCTCCCTCTTTTATAACTGCCTCAAAACATGATACTTGTCCTTAAGCCAGGGCTGTGTGGTGTACACCATTTTCTCCTACTCTGCTGAGAATTTGCACCCGGGTGTCCTGAAACGCAAACACTGCTGAAGTTTGCTGGCTAACACAGCAAAGCAGAAGGAAATGTTCCAGGTCTTTATGTTGCCAAGCTGACAGAGATCCAAAGGAATTTTTGAGAATGCTGTAAAAGTTGTCACATGTATGTATGCATATATACTGTACATCCCTTGAAATATTCATAGTAAATCAGCATCTGAATTTTATTTAGTCACTAGGATGAAGACAGACCCAGACAAGCACACGCACACATATATGTGTATGTGTGTGTGTGTGTATATATATGTATATATGTGTGTGTGTATATATATATATAAAATGTGTGTGTGTGTATGAGTGTGTGTGTGTGTGTGTATACTGTATACAAATTACATTAAATGTTGAATTGGTTGCCATTTCCTTCTAAACATCTCCTTACTCATTTGACTCATGATCTTTGAACATAGTTAAGTACAGTAACATTTTCTCTGGAAAAAAATAATAAAACATATTGTGACTGGCCTATGGGGCCTGACTTTGGTAGATCCTGTAGATAGACACACCATATAATGGTCCATACACTACTTGCTCTTTTTAAAAGGTTTAAAAGTTCCACATCTGGGAGGAGGGGGATGTTTGAATTATATTTTTTATGTTTTGAATGAATAAAGACATATCTTTAGAATAGAAAGATTTTCAGATTTTTAAATCTCTTTACATGCATATTTTTACTGCAGCTGAAAAATCAACTTTCTCTGGAGTGAAAAATAAAGGACAAAAACCCAGGTAATGCCATTAAATTAAAAAAGATTTGTATGAATATAAAAGGAATTCTCCTGCAGTGAAATCATGAAGCAAAGTTCTGCAAGGCTTATATATGAGCAAGAGCTCATGTGAAATGTTCTGTCTTGGGGAAAATTTCCATGTGGTTATGCCTATTGCATTTACAGAAGTTTTCTCGAACTTTGAAAACGGTGGGTCACATGAATCTTGCACAAAGCTTTCGGTAAGCACCATCTGCGCTGAAAAAGTTATCACTGTTGGTAGCTTGCACCTAAATCTAAAGAATGCAGTACATGGTAATAATAACATAGATATTTAGAATTAATGAACTGTCTATGAAGAAAATTAATCAGTTTAACATAGGACTATCTTTAATATAGTCCTTTTAAGTGTGGATCTTGGTTAGTATGGACTTTTTAAATTTGATGCTCTGCTTAAAGAAAAAGACATCACAATAAATTACAATTCAGATAAAATATTCATTAGCATTTAAAATTCCTTCATATAGAAAGTTTCTGTCTGATTCTAACATTATGATCTAATATAATTATATTCATCTGAAAATAACAGACCAGCTTATAAAATTAGACTTAAATACAAGACAGCAAATGTCAAAATGAGTACTATAAAACTACTATTGCACAGCAAGCAGCAATAAAACATCATCAGTAAAGGCCTAGATGAAGAGGTACATCTTAAATATTGGCACGTGTAATCTGAAGATTCCTGGTCTACTTTGAAAGGCAGCCCTATTTGAGAGGGCACTTGTAACAATCTCCCGGGAGCTACCCAGCAGTGGCACACTAAGCAGAGCCACCTTCAAAAATATGAAGCCTTGACTGTACATACTAGGAAAAGCATACTGTTGGACTATCTAAGCAAACCGTAATCACAGAAATACATTACTGACATTTATACATTCATAACTATCATCATGCACATAACCATGCACATGATAATAGTTATGAATGAAATAGTTAGGAAAAAATGATTGGAATGGAAGCAAAACAATACAATCCCTCTTCCCACCAATAGGAAACTGTGCCCCTCCCCAATCCTTTTGGATTACAGTGCTCTAATCATGAGCCATAGAAAAACAATTTGGTGTAGTGATTAAGGCACCAGGCTAGAAAGCGGGAGACCATGTGTTCTAGTCCTGACTTAGGCATGAAGTTAGCTGAGTGACCTTGGGCCAGTCACTCTCTCTCAGCCCTAGGAAGCAGGCAATGGCAAACAACTTCTGAAATTATTGCCAAGAAAACTGCAGGGACTTGTCCAGGCAGTTGCCAGGAGTCAACACTGACTAGAAGGGACTTACCCATCCCAAATAATTAGCTATGCTATCTGGAGAGATATATTACATAATTTTGGAAATGACAAATGAAGCATATTAATATTTAGGCGTGGAAGGTATGTCTTTATATGACATGAACAAGTAAACAAAAGACATTTGGTATCTTTACATGATAATCATTTTAAGACTCATTCCAGACTCAGTTATTGATGATATAATAGTTTTATCATTATGTGACCCATTTCAACTGAGTTCAGGCCAGGATATAGTATGGAAACAATGTTGGTTGTGCTTGTCGATGACCTTTGGTAGAGCCAGGATAGGAGTGGTGCGTCCATCCTTGTGCTCCTTAATCTCTCAGCAGCTTTTGAAACTGCCAACCATAGTATTCTTCTGGACTGGCTATGGGGGTCAGATTGGGGGGGGGGCTGTGTTGCAGTGGTTTGCCTCCTTCCTCACTCGTTACTTCCAGCTGGTATTGACAGGAGAGGAAAGATCATGTCCATGGCTCCTCACTTGTGGGAGATCGCAGACTTTGTCACTCTCATCACTCCTGTTTAACTTCTATATGAAACCACTGGGTGAGATCTTCTATCAGTTTGGGGTCAGTATCAATATACTGATGATACCCAGCTCTACCTCGCAACCTATTGATATACTGAACCTGTGTATGGGGGCTGTTTGGGTCCGGATGGGGAAGAACAGACTTTGGCTGTGGGTGTTTGGACCCTTGTGTTGGGGACTTTTCACCATTGGTCTTGGATGGGATTGCACTTCCCCATTTGAGATTGGTGCGCAACTTGGGGGTCCTCCTGGACTTGTAGCTACTGCTCAAAGGTTCATCTTGTGTGCCAGTTGCACACTTTCTTCAACCGTGAGGTCCTTCAGATGATCTTTCATGTCCTGGTCATCTTGCAATTCAACTATTGTAATGCATTCTATATGTGGCTGCCCTTGAAGACCATCCAGAAGGTACATCTGGCTCAAAATGCATGACTGGTAACAGGAACTTCTCATTATGCCCATGTGCCATCATTGCTATGTGAGCTGCATTGGTTGCCAATCAGCTTCTGGGAGCAATTTAAGGTGCATTCCCCTTTGTGGCTTGGGGATGGGTTATCTGAGGGACTCTCACAGTTGTTTTCCCCACCGAGGAAGCACGCCTTCTCTGTCATAGCCCCTGTCCTCTGGAACCCTACAGAAATTTATGGAACAATGTACTGAGTTTTTGTAAATGTTTTTCATATGTATTTGGAAAGCATTTATCCTACACCCCAAAGACTCCCACCTATCAATATCTAAAGCAATCCGTTTATATATTATATTCATATATAATATAATTATTTGAGAAACATTACATGGAACAAGAATACTTAAATAATTAATAATTTCATCATTTTAATGAAATCTTGTCTGGGTGAAGATGTCTCAAATTATTTCCACAGATATGAAACATGTGTATATTTATAGTTTTATTAGGGTACTTCATTCTGCTATGTTTTTGAATTTTTATAGCAAGTCTAGATGAAATTGTATTTCATTCCAATGTTTTTCTATTGCTTCTTCTGTGTTCTTTCCTTTTCACATATACATAGAGAATGTTAAATAAGAAAAGATGAGACAGCTGCAAAATGTCTTCTCAGTGGTAGCATTAAGTGTCCTGCATCTGGAAGCAACCTTAGGTAACACTCTTCAGAATGCTTGTGTGGAAATACATCCACTGAACTCAGTGGGACTTGTTTTTAAACAAATATATAGAAACTGAATATTCCTTTATAGCAACCAGGCCTAACAGCAACCAGGCCAATTCCCCAATTTTCCTTTGATACTAAATGATAGAGAAATCATATATGCTCTAGGGATTCTCACACATCACAGGATTCAGTCTGGAGAGTCAATTTGGAGCTTCAGAAATGTCCCAATTCACAAGCTTCCAGTAAGGATCATGGCGAACTAGACATCTCCAAAGGAGTGGGGATGACATTGCAGTGGAAGATGGTGGCCAGAGGGTTAATGCTGGCCAGTGAAATCTCTCCTGATAAAGGAGAGATTGTGAGATTGCTCACATGCACTCCGGACAGCTACTCCTCATAAGTAAACTTCAGGAATGGAATTTTTTGCAGTTGGCTCATGAGTTGAGCAGCTGGGAGTCGAGGGATTCCATCTAAGCTCACAGCTATAATGTAGCTTATATGGACATAAAGTTCTGCTGAACCTCATTTCTTAATCACTATTGGATCTAATTAATTTATAGCTAAAGAAAGATATTCTGAGTGGCAGGATAAGATTCCACTTGGTGAGTTATCGTTTTTTCTGGATTACAAAGTAATAAAAGGGGGAAAAAAAGGTTTTAAAGACTTAAGAACTTCTGGCAAAAAGCTTAATAAGGAGTTGATGTAAGAAAGTTTAAAACAGATAAAGGGGAGGGTTGTTTTGAAAAATATTTTTTAATGAAAGTATTTTTGAATAAATTGGAATTAAATTAGATAAATGAACTGGACTTTTGTGGGATTGTTTTTTGTTTATTGTTAAAGAGTACAGACAATTGGTGGATTTTACAAAACAAAAGATAAATGTAATATGAGCCAGATTGTGATGTTGACCATAACTATGGAGATGTGGATTGTGATGTTGGCTGTAAATATGGAATGCCACTAGAAAGGAAAGTATTAAATGCACAGGAAGATAAAAGAAGGGAAAAAGTGGCGAGGGGGGGAGGCTTGCCTTTTCCCTTTCCCTTGTTTGAGGAACTTTCATTTTTGGATTATAATATCATAATGGCAACTACCTGAAAAGCGGCAAGAACAGAGGAAGGGAGATGATCATTAGAGCAACCTGCAGAGAGAGGAATTACACCAGGTTTGCTTCAGAAAATGTTTGACCAACTTGGCAGTAGGTAAGCTGAATCACTTGATATTAAATGACAGCTTTTAAAAAAAGAATGGATGAAAGACTTGTAAAGATGAAAGTTAAGATGGAAAACTCTGTAAAACAAGTGTCTGGAAATGTAAAATAAATTAATGACAAAGTGGAAATTTTGGAGAGTAAGATAGAAGTTATAGACTTCTATAGACAGAGAGCTGGAAAGAAAACTTGATAATCTGTCTCTATTGGAACTGAGAAAGAAGGAATTTTGTTTGAGATTTAGAACAATCCCAGAGTTTTCTGATGAAGATATTAGAGAAATGATTATTAAAGTCTTGGCAAATTTTTTGGATTGGGAAGAGGAAGATACACAGACAGAATTTAATAAAGTTTATAGAATAAATTCAAGATTTGCAAGAACAAGAAATGTTCCAAATGATGTTTTGGTACATTTTGTCAGGAAGAAGACAAGGGATCAAGTTTTGCAGCAGCATTTTAATACAAGACTGAAGATTGATAATACAGATATAATTGTCCTAAAAAAAAATTCCTATCAGAATTTTACATAAGAGAAAAAGAGTATTTTTTTACTGAAAGATTAAAGCAGAAAAAGATCCCATTTCAATGGGATAAATTGGAAAGTGTGATTTTTACTTTAAACAGCAGAGGTTTAGATTGAATTCTGTCTAGAAGGTGAGAGAAGTTTTAGAAAAATTCAAAGAATTGGAGGAAATTCAAATGGAGATGTCAGAGGATATTACACAAAAACTCCAACAGATGCAACAGGAAACTGTAATGGATGATACTGAACTAGGAGCTACAGGTATTGATTTTTCTAAATTTTTGGCTTGATTATGGATTACAAATGCTTAACGTGGAATATAAATGGAGCAAATGCTCCTCAAAAGAGACAAGAAATCATTATTTGAAGAAAATTAATTCAAGAAACACATATTAGAAAAAAGGATATAAAATATTTGATTCATAAAAATTTGGGTGAAGAATTTATTTCTGCAGGAACAAAAAAAAAAAAAAAAAGGAATGGAGTTTTTTTGTATATTAATCCCCGACTAAGACCAGAACTTGTATTGACTGATGAATATGGTAGATTTGTTGGGTGGAAGTTAATTTGCATGGAACTAAGACTGTGGTACTGGGAATTTATGCCCCAAATGAAGATAAAGTATTGTTCTATAAATGATGTACCAAGAGGTTAATAGGTTTTTCTTATGAAAAATTGGTGTTTGATGGGAGATTGGAATGGGGTGATCTCCACACAACTGGATAGAAACTCTGAAAAAAAACATTAAAATCACTCAAGGTAAATTACCAAAAGTTTTTTTTTTTTAAATTTGATGGACAATTTAGGGCTGGTTGATATATGGAGACAGAAAAAATGGCAAATCAAGAGAGTATACAGTACCTATTTTTCAGAAAGACATAGATCCTTTTCAAGAACAGATATGATAGGGATTTCAAAGAATTTGGTTACTAAGGTTTCTAAAGTAGAGATATTACCAAATACTTTTTTGGAACATAATCCTTTGAGTTTGGTTTACAAAAGAAAATTTAGTTATTTTAGATGGAGACTAAATGAAATGTTGTTACAGAAAAGCAATAGCAGAGGATTGTAAAAAGAAATTAAAATAATTTTTTGAATATAATTTAGGTAAAGGCACTGATTTAAGAATGGTTTGGGATGCAAGTAAAGCTTTTATTAGAGGTTATTTTATACAACATAATAGTGAACTAAAAAAAAGAGAGTCAGGAGAAAACACAAGCTATTTTGGATGAGATAAAGAAAAAAGAATTAAAGAAATTCCCAGAGAAGATAAGTATTTCTCAACAGAACAAGCTATTAGAATGACAGATATCTATGCTGATAGTAAGAGAAATGGAAATAAAAATGAATTATGCAAAGCAAAAAAAAATTGAGTTTGCAAACAAACCAGGGAAGTGGCTGCTATATAAATTACAAAAAAAAGAAAAGAAAAGAAAATGATATTGACATTTCAAGAGGGAGATACTGTATTAATGGACAATCATTTTATCAATATTATTCTAACTTGTATAAAGGAAGTGACATTTCTTTGGAGAAAATAGATTAATATCTTAAGAAACAAAATTTACTGAGGATTACAGAGGAATAACAATAAGGGAACTTTCTGTAACTATAAAAAAGATTAAACCAGGAAAGGTGTCTGGACCAGATGGATTATCAGGTTTTATTATAAATGTTTTGGGGATGAACTTTTACAACCTCTTCAAAACATGATGAACTCCATCCTACAGAGAAGAAAGATGCCAGAGAGTTGGAAAGAGGCCAATATAGCACTAATACTTAAAGATGGACAAGATTTGACTTTAACAAGAGCCTATAGGCCAATATCATTATTGAATAATGACTACAGGCTGTTCACAATGATTCTAGCTGATAGACTGAAAATAATTTTGCAAGAATTTATTCATGAGGATCAGTGTGGGTTTTTACGTAAAAGACAATTAAAGGACAATGTTAGAAATGTGTTGGACATTTTGGAATATTTGGAGCAACATAATGAAAAACAAGCCGTACTGATTTTCTTAGATGCAGAAAAGGCCCTTGACAATTTGAACTGGGATTTCCCGTTCAAGGTTTTGGAAGGTATGAATTTTGGAGAGAATTTTATAAAATGGGTAAGATCAATTTATACTTCACAGAAAGCACAAATAATTGTTAATGGACATCTAACAAAACCCTGTAAGATACAAAAAGGAACAAGACAGGGATGCCCATTGTCCTCTCTCTTGTTTATTTTGGTTCTTGAAATACTGCATAGAGACATAAGACAAAACGAGAGGGTTGTGGGAGTAAAGATTAAAAAAGAGACTTATAAGTTAAGAGCTTTTGCAGATGACTTGGTGTTGGTTTTGGAAGATCCTTCAAAGGGGATTGAAACATTAATGGGCAAATTGAAAGAATTTGGTGCATTGGCATGCTTTAAGATTAATAAACAGAAGACAAAGATGTTAGCAAAAAATTATGAAAATTGAGATCAAACAGAATTGATGAATAAAATGGATTTTAAAATTGAGAAGAAGGTAAAATATTTGGGTAATATTATGACAAATATGAATTGTATGTTATTTCAAAATAACTATGTTGAGACATGGAATGAACTTAGATATATATATTAAGAAGGGAGAAACTACAACTGTCATTGTTGGAGAGAATTTCTGTGATTAAGATGATTGCCTAGAATGTTGTTTTTGGTTTAGACAATACCTGTTTTGACAACTGATGCACCATTTTAACAATGGCAGAAGGATATATCTAAATTTGTGTGAAGGGGGGAAAAACCACAAGTTAAATATAAGGTGTTACAGGATGCAAAGGAAAGAGGAGGATTGGGTTTACCTGATTTGAAATTGTATTTTGCAGCTTGCTATTTGGTTTGGATGAAAGAGTGGGTGTTATTGAGAAACAGAAGACTTTTGGAGTTAGAAGAACATGACTGGAGATTTGGGTGGCATTGGATATTTGTGGTACAACAAACTTAAGATTAAAGTAGATTTTAAAAATAATTATGTTAGATGTGCCATAATGAGAATATGGAATAGGAACAAACCCAGGTTGTATTTGAAAACACCTTTGTGGCTCTCAGCACAAGAAGCATTTTACAGATAAGAAATAAACAAACACAAATGGCTAATTTATCACGAGATACTAGAATGTTGTCAAGGGGAATGTAAAATAAAATGAAGATCTGGTGGCAGAGGGATATATTTGTGAATGTTTTTCTTATTTACAATTATTAGAAAGATTTAAAGTACACAAAATAGTTCATGGTTTTGAACATTGTAAGACTGAGTTTGAAATAGAACTGTGTACAAATTATGAGCATGTAATTGTTAAAATGTATAAACTTTTAATGAAATTTGAAACAGAAGAAGAAGAAGAAGTGAAAGAATGGACGATAAAGTGGGCTAAAATTTTGGTTATAATATACATATGGAACAATGGACAATATGTGGTTGGAAGGATTGAAATTTACATTATGTTATAATTTTAAAGAGAATTTTTATAAAATGATGTATCATTGGTATACGTCACGAGAGAATTGTCTAGAATGTATAAAGGTACTCAAATTTATGTTGGAAATGTGAACAAGAAGGGACATTTTATCATGTTTGGTGGACATGTAAAAAAGCCAAAAAGTTTTGGATTCAAATACATACATTAATTCAGAGGATTTTAAAGATCAATATACTTGAAACTGGAGGCTTTTCTTTTGGGACTGATAGACAAACAGTTGGAAAAAAATCGTGGAACTTTGTTTTTTACATGATAACTGCAGTGAGATTTTATATGCACAAAGATGGAAAGATTTGGCATTACCCACAACGGAAGAATGGATAGTGAAGATGATGGAACTTGCTGAGATGGCCAAATTGACTTTTTTGATCAGAGAAAAGACACCATCTATGTTTATTGCTGACTGGAAACTCTTTATAGACTTTTTGTGTGAAACAGGAAAAAAAATGATTTTATGATGAAAAAGAATAGATTATAGAAAAAAAGAAAGTTATGTTGTAGCCATGGAACAAGAGTTCAGTTTATAATTGTACTTATAACTACTGTGGAGAATATAAGAAGCTGCTTCTTTTTATCTTTTTTTTTCCTTTGCTTTTACATTTTTAGCTCTTTCTTTGATTTCTTTTTTTCTTTTTCTTACTCCATATTAGTCTCTATTAGTTTCTATTTTCTTTCTTAACATTTTAAATAAAATTTAATAAAATAAAATATGATTTTTACTTTTTTTAGTATTTTTAATAAATTAATAAATTTATTTTAATAATTTTTTTAGTAAATTTAAAAAATACGATTTTTACTATTTAAAATAAAAGAATATTTTTAATAAAATAAAATACTGTATATATATATATATATATATATATACACACACACATATACACACACACACACATAAAGAAATGTCCCAATTCACTCTGAATCAAACCACAAATTATTCAATCAAATCTGGTGCCTACATCCAGAATAATTATTAAAACAGCTTTGTTCATCTCATTGTTCAGCATGAAAGAAACATGAGAAGCTTAATTATTCTTTTAGCAAAATGGAATGAAGAGCAACTATACCTTAATGGTGGAATAAACCTACAAAGTATAGTCAGAAGCAGTACAGAGAGATTTAAGCTACATTCCTTTAACAACTTGATTTTAAAGAACCAACAACTCTTGCTTGATTGCTATGGGATGGACTTCGTTTACATTTACAGTGATAAAACCTTTATTGTAATGAGCATCCATGCCAAATTTCAGACCAACAGGCTGAGAATGTTTTCTGCCAAAGGAAGGATTGTTTATAAGAATAATGTTGCACCTTCCGAAAAGTGATAGAGCTGAGAAGAACCAGTCTGTTCAAGTTATTTCTTGAACAATAGCAAGTTGACAATTAGCAAACATATTCAGCTATGTCAGATACAGAAGGCAAAAGATGAGTGAGACTCGTGGAACAGAGATGGCTGTTGGGCTGCATGTGATCATACAGCCCAATTTTTGCTCCCTCGAGAGCCCAGAAAATTGTGCCATCAAGATTTGGCAGGTGTTTTTTTTTTTAAATGTTATATATATTTTACCTGAAAAATAAATTAAAATACATGGGGTAAGCTTTTGCAAGTAACGCAATACACTAAAACAGCTAACAGTGAGCCTAGAAAAGCTACTGATGAAGTCCCCCGAAGACCAGCTTTGTTTCTGATTAAATCAGCCTTCCCCATCCTTATGCTTACCATAATTCCTACATATCTGGCTAGAAATTCTTGGAGTTAAAACCCAAAACATATGGAGGATACCAGGTTAGGGTCGTCTAAGTTAGACACACTGCAAACTTCATCAGGTAGTTGATGATATTTAATAGTATATCCATCTGTTGGCAATGTTCCAATAGCATAGAAAAACTATAGATAGGCCACTTTTTAGATAGTTCCATAATAATATGGTTTTATTCTGTGTGGGTCCAGATAGCTGGAATAGGAATACAAGATTTAAATATCTTTCTGGTCTGCAAATGTACCTCTTTTCATTACTTTCTGAATCGTAGTTTTCTAGAGACCTGCTGGCTGGGAATTCTGGAGCTTCTAATCCCAACACATCTGAGGGACTGGACTGGATAAAGTTCCATGTGGAAAAATAATAAAGTGAAAATTTATTTAAAGTGAAAAAAGAAAAAACCCAGTATAATATAGTGAGTAGAGGCATGGGATTATCACACTACAATTTCAGGCCTTGTTCTCTCTTTCTCTCCTTTTTAACGGAATTCTCTTCTTCTTAGATAATCATATTTCAGTGTAGGCAAAAAAGAGAAACAATGGACATTTTATAAAAATTAAAAGAAGAAAGCTGGGCTGATTTACAGGAATCTTTCAGGATGTCTCAGTGAAAATGCTGGATTTATACAAAGTGAAGTTTCTGTGGTTAAGCTGTTCAGATGTTTTATCCTGAGAACACTATCTACAATACTAGCACTATAAACAAAGATGATTTTTTTTTTTGCTTTCTTTAATAATATTTTAATTGGAGAAGAACTATTATTACATTTTTAGGCTCCTTTTCAAGAAGAATAAATATGAGCTCTGCTGTATCAGATCAAAAGTCAATTCAGTCCAACATCCTGTTTTACATAATTGGCAACCAGTGAGGTGATTTGGAATTGGAGAAATACAAATAGAAGGTTTGTACAGTGGCCATCATTTGCCTTCTGATTTGGGTGATGGGCTGTTCAATCAACGTTAGCTCTTTAGAATAATACAAATCACTGCTCTTCAGAATAATGCAACCTCGAATTAGTCCAGAAAATTGTGTTTTCTCTTTTTAAGCTTCTCTTACTTATACGCTCATTTGAAAAGGGCAGTTAGGTTATTTTTGTATACAACATTTCATTGGCATTGCAAGCTATGAAAACTGAATGTGCTGATTACCCAAATATGAATTTCTACTCATATGTTTTTACATAAGTTTCATGTGCCCAGAGGTGTGTACTGTATAAAACTGGAGAGAAGAAAGTTGAGTATGCAAAACTACACCTGAACATTTGTCTTGTATAATAATTTAAGGAAGAAATTCATGAGAGAAAATGTAGAACACGTTCCATGTCAGATTATTACATATATTCATGCTGAATGGTATTTTTGTATATATGTTATTTATACTGAGTTCAGCAAAGCTGTGGTTATTGGTCATTTGTGTACTTTACCATGAATCCAGACTGCAGTTTACCTATTAGCCTGCTTATAGAAGGTATGTAATGCAGCCATGAAATATAGTCTAGTTTTATTTGGGAAAAGAAACAGATAATTACATTGTTACATGTATATGTGGTTGAATCTGCATCAACTATTCCTCAACCCTACCCATTTGGAAAGGACAAAAAAACTTTAAAGAAAAAAAACACATTTCCTAAAGAGCTGCACTGATAGCACAGAAAGCAAATACTAAGATGAGAATTAGAAGGTAAGGTACACAAAAAAGTCATCAAGCAGTCAGAAACGTTTAGTGTTTACCTACTTACTGTGATTTAATGAGAATAAAATCCTGTATTATTTTGTTTTTCCTCTACAAACTCTTTGCTTTTTAATGTATCAAACATATTTTGTTACTACTTCTTAGGAACATTAAAAGTAGCCGTAGCTGTGCTGGTCTATGAAAATATCCCAAATCCATACTTGGGTAATATATTTATTGAGACCAACCCCAAAGTCACAAAAGTGTATACCAGCGTTTAGGGTTATGTTCTAATTCACTGTATCAGTAGGGACACTTGTTTAATCAAAGGTTATAATTTTTAAAACTACTGAATGGTTTTAGAAATGTACAACAGATGTTGAGCTGAGTTAGCTTTGCAATACTGTGTTCAAGATCACAAGGTTAAGACCTCCGGCATTCTCTAATAGAGTTGTGCCCCAGACTTGAAATGAAGTCATCTGCTTCTAATGATTTTGTTCAGTTTAGTAAGGAAGAAACCAGCATGCCTTCCAATATTGTGAATATAATTTATTGAAAAGGAGAATAGTAAATTCACTTCTTACAAAAGCATGTTGAATGGAAATGAAATCTCAGAGAGTAACACTGAATATTCCCATATATATTGAATTGTACAGAAAACATGGAAAAACAAGAGTAGGAGATCAAGGTGAAGGGACAGGGCTGTTCCTTCTAAGCTTTTATGGGTGGAGTATTATTCCAAAGGCAAGACAGAACTTTTTTATTGCTCTTGGGCATTGCAGTTCTAATCTAAGCTCTATTTCTCTGTATTATCTGCATCTCTTGACAGTGCCTGGATGCTGTTGGCAAGCTGGACAAGGGCCAATAAACAAAAGCTGGATCCTAATAAGATAGAGGCACCATGCTTGTGTGGTTCCTACATCTGGGAATGAAGGCTGATGATACGGAGATGGGGTTGCATTCCCCCTGAAGGAGCAGGTGTGTAGTTTGGCAGTTCTAGAACCCTTATCAGCAGAGAAAAAAGTGGCTTTCATTGCAGGAGTACCTTTTCCCAGCTATGGCTAATTTACCAACTATGGCTGTCCTGGCAAGAGGTAGCCTGGCTACAATGATCCATGCAATGGTTAACTCAAGCTTGGACTATTGCAATGTACTTTATGTGGAAGATTCAGCTAGTCCAAGCTGCTGCAGTTAGGGAGCTGAAGAGGGCAGCCTACTAGGGATGTATTACATTTCTTCTGAAATAGCTGTACTAGCTGCCAGTTTGCAAGAGAGGCAAATTTAAAATGCTTCTGTTGATATATAGAGCTCTTAGGAAGAGATGCTTGATGAGTTTCCTTTTCCTTTATGTATCTCCCTGGATTTTACTTAAGGAGGCCCTTTGATGGTGTCACATTTATCAGATACTTCCTATGTGACCACTTGAGAGATGCCTTTCTCCATTTAGACATCACAACTATGGAAGTCTGTCTCTGCTCAATTATGGCTCGTACCAAGCAATTTGGCCTCTAATTTGTGCTAAGCTGCATGTGACAAATTTCTTTTGTGCATTTTGAACCAGAGTTCAAGTATATCCATTGTGAGGGAAATGAATCCAAGTGAGTGTAATGTATATAGTATATCTACTGTATATACTACTAAAATTTTCATTGTGTTTGTCTGTCTGTTTGTACCCCCAAGTTAGCCCAAACAGTGCATTATATTGCAACAATTTTTGAATTTTGAACCTAAAATCTGCTGACTTAAAGAATGAGTAAAAAATCCAGGACCCATTGCTCCTGTGGAATTGAAATTTCCATGATGTTCAGACCAGTTTTGTTTGCAAAGTTGTGGCCATTGTAGTGTCCCCATGGTCACATGATCATGATTTCCAATGTTCCCTGCCAGCTTCCCACAAGCAAAGTCAATGGGGAAGCCAGCAGGAAGTCAGAACTCCCTTCCATTCCCACTGCTTTTTTACCCACCTGTGGTAATTCTGTTTATCTGTTTAGGTAAGTAAATATTGACTCATTATTGAAATTAATTTGCCACCACAATTATTTTTCTATTTATGATATATACTCTTCTTAGATGATCTCAGGACCATCCAGCACTGGGGTAAAAAAAAATATGGTCAGCCTAAAATTTAATGTTCATTCTGGTCACATCAGACTGCATTATTTTTCTCTCAGAGGATGACCCAACGGGTCACAGGGTTATCTAGTATGCTTTCAAAACATTTTTCTTAGTTTGTGATTAAAATAATTTTACAATATAATAAATGTAGATGAAATTACAGTTGGGTACACTAGATATACTCTAGTTTGGTAATCTGTTATACAGCTTATTAGTGGGCTCAGTGAATCAAAGACTGCAGAGAGAAAAATATACCTGTGGGATTTGCCCACACAGAATAAATTCTGTCCAGATAATTTAATCCTCAGCATACTGATTACCCTCAACATGTATCAGGAGATCAGAATGATCTAGTTATAAATGACTCCAACATTTAGAGGGTTCCTTAAAGTGGAACCCTGCTTACAGTCTGTATAGGATGCTAGGAATATTCCTTCCATATGCATCACCTTTGCCAGACCCTGAAAATGTTGCAGGATTTTGGTGTAGCTGTTTTTATAGGCTCTTCCAGCCATATAGATTTAAATGAGGTTGCTGTTTCCTTGTGCTTCAGAATTCTAGACAGTAACCTGTGGGAGATTTTTTTCTTTACTGTTCTCCTTTAAAATTACTTTTTAAAAATTACTTTTACTGCACTAAGATAATCTTAATGATGTAGGTTGCTCTCAAGAAAAGACTCCAATCTTGCCACTTCCCTGCCCTTTTGGCTTCAAGCCTATAAGCGTTCTGATGATGTTCCTGGTTCCATCAACCAGTCCCAGCTAGAACTTGGTAGATACAGATTGGCTGATTTCTGGATGATGCTTTTATATTTTCTTGAGTGATTTTCAAACTAAAATAAAATTATTAATGTTTCTCAGCAATATTTTATTTTTCAAGGGCACTGTTGTGTGTAAGCCAGTGCACAGGGTAACACAACACACACACACAAATAAAATATTGCTAAGCCATGTTAGTATTACAACCTGCACATGTGCAGGGAGCTTAAAAGGAATATTGATACCTAGCCTTCTAAATGACCATTTATTGTTCCCCACAAGGCACAATCAAATCTCTGCTACTATATCTTTGGATCCTGTTGCTGTTATTGACTTTAGACTGAGATGCTATAATTGTATAGTTTGATGGTTTTTACTACTAGGGTGCTGATATTCAACCCACTTTGAATTTACCCCAGTTTAAAGTGGAATGAATAGAAACAGGAGGCTGACTTCCATCTGGAACAGGGGAAAGGGAAGGTAAGTTTCCTCTGTGACTAATTTTCTTTGTTCTTTTCCTTCAGAAAACTCCTACATGTGTTGGCAGAAGTGTGAGGGCCATGTTCCATCTTTCTTCTGATAAGGAGCATCTGACTATACCAGAATCCGATGGTCAGGCAACACATGTGGGCATTTAAAGTGTAGGAGTTTACCTTTTTCTAGACTAGATTAAGCTTTAATGCAACAGTGGCCTAGTGTATTGCTTATTTATATGCAATTTATTTTAGCCATTTAATAATAAGTATTCATCTTCGGCACAGAGTTCATAATAATTTAAATTTTTGCTGTTTTTATTTTTGTTTAAAAATTTCAGTCAGAAAAGACTATATATTAACAATATAGATACCACAGGTTTTGTACAGGAAGATTTGATCTGAGAAGATAAAAGATAAAGGACACGGATCCAAACAAGTTTCCTAACAAATAACATAATTAAAAAAAGAATGATTTTTAAAAAGTTATTTTTCTTGAAGTAAAAAGTGTGGTGTATCTACATATCTATATCTGTATATATTTATATATGTAACAGCAATATTTTTAAAATCTTATCTTTATTTTCAAGGAAATAAATTATTTAGATTTACACTACTAGTTATCCAATTTAAAGGTGATAATATTTGAGCCTCCCCACCCCCAAAAGACTTTACTGGAAAGAATATTACCTCTGCTGTTCTGTAAGCTAGGACATTCTTCTCCAGTCTGGTGTCTGGTGTTGGTATTTAGCTCTCATAAATCTTATGAATATTGTTGTTGCCTTGGTGGCTGGGGATCATAGGAGCTGCAGTTCAAATACTGAGAAGGCATACAGTTCTTCAAGCCAACTTTGGCATCTGGTATACAAGAATACATCACAATCTTTTTTATAAAAATCCTGGTGCAATAGAGCCAAAGTTCTTTTTAAATAGATACATTCCAAATAATAGATAGTCCTGCTTTGGGCATGAAAGCTGGCTGGGTGACTTTGGGCCAGTCACTCTCTCTCAGCCCAACTCACCTCACAGGGTTGTTGTTATGGGGAAAATAGGAGGAGGAAGGAGTAATAGGTATGTTCACTGCCTTGAGTTATTTATAAAAATAATAAAGGTGGGATAAAAAAAAATCTTTTAAAAAATCCAGTGCCTTATAATTAGACAGAGAGAGGTAAGAGCCTCAGGCAGTAGATGTTATGGGTCAGAGTGTTCCATTTGGTTGGAAGGCAGAGAATGCATGTTACATGTTCTGCCTGGTGCCCTCTAAACTAGCCAGCTGTCTTAGATGGAGGGAAGAATATTATCCCATCAACTGGATCCTCAATTGTCACCTTCTATATATGGAATGGATAGCCAATGCTATCCTGACCTTTGTCTCAAGCAGTAAGATAAGCTGGGCTGGCTTGGCTTCCCCAGTACCTTTGGATCTACATTAATGCTTTCTTTGAGTGGACAGAGTTACCTAGCTATGATCATTTAAATAATTGGATACAGATGTGCGGGTACTCCTCTAAGATGTTGAACATTTATCAACAGCCACTCCAGATACTATTAGAATTTTTTTCTTTCTAGGTTCTCAGTGCGGAAAGAATAACGAACAGATTATATACCACATGCACCTTATGCAGGGCTATGGATATAAGAACAAATCACAAAGCACACAGAGCCCCTCACCTGTTTGCCTTTTAACCAGGCTCATTAAAAGCAAATTGCTGGTGTAGCCCATTCTCAGTATTATTGTATTGTAAGTTGTAAGCTAAAGCTTATGAAATCTTTCCAGAAAACCTCATGAGATTTTATGCCCAATTCCCAAATTTAAGAGCCTTAAAACATTTGGATATGGTTCAGATAAACATCTGCAGTTTTCTGTTCTTATTAGTTCTGAAGAAACCTACACAGTTAGTTTTACATTGGCTACACAGATGGTGCCTTGTGTATCAAGCTTATTCATATTGGATTTTGGTTTAACCACTTAGAGTGGAGTGGAAAACTCCATTGGCAATGTATTTACTAAAATCTCCATCCAGTTGTTTTCGTTAGTGCTGTCTTAACTCAGAGGTACTTGGAGATGTGGGTAATAGGGCTCCGTTGACCAGTCCACCCATTTTTAACCCTTACAAAAATACTGAAGGGAGGAACAATGGAACTGTAGCCACGGAGGGTGGGACACTGTTGTAACCGTGGAGCACTAGAAGCTGAATAGTTTTGCACATTATTTGACTCTTGAAAGTCATTAGAAAGTTAACAGAAGGCTGGTCCTGCCATGTGTTGCACTCCTCTATTAGTGGTCTTCTTAATTACAAAGGTATGTTTAAATCAGGGGTCCCCTAACTCTTCAGCTCATCAACCCCTTCATGAAGTTTCATGTTGTTCATCGGCCTCCAAACATTTATTATATGAAAATAATTGAATACTACTTTAACTAATAGGACTACAAATAATAATAATAATAATAATAATAATAATAATAATAACAACAACAACAACAACAGCATCAACCCTTTGGATACTCCTATGAACCACTTGGGGAATCCTGGTTTAAATTTTTGTCTGTGTACAATGGTAATTACACTTTAGCAATTATTTCAGCAGTTTTCCATGTCAGTTTTCCATAAAAAAAACAGTAGAACTTTATCTTCCTATAAAAGAATGTACCAACCCCTTCCTGCACCTTAAAATCAAACTGGAATTTTTCCAGATTGCCTTAACTGTTTGCAGATTTATTCTAGTGTCAAAATTTGATAAGCATTCAATGCTTGCTAGTTTAAAATTCATAGAGAACATTATTAGCCAATCAGTGCATGCTTTTTCTACCTATAACCTGGCCAACAGAACACTTGGCTAGTGGTCACCTTGGAAGGAGTCATAGTAAGCGTAGATTGGTTGTTATTCCCTGCCAGCTTATTGACCAGGTTGGTAAGAATAAGCATACGCATATATAGGTGAGTAGTAAGGTGCATGTCTACATCTGATTAGTCTTGGTCCAAAATGACAAAATCAACGTGGAACTGTTTTATTCACATCAAAGATGTTGTTTGAGGGAGGGCACAGATTGAAGCTCCAGAGCATTGCTTGGATTTCAAGAAGAGTTTGCTTTTTAGCAGGAAATATGACTACAGCAGCCAGGGTTGTAGCAGCCCTGGTTACCAAAAAACCTTGTGAATCCACTACTGTCAAGGTGAGACTGGAAACCAAAATAAAGTGCAGAGGAGTCTAGGGGCAGCAAAGGTTATATATGCTAGTTCTATAGAAGTTAGGAGACAAACAATGAGGTAGGCAGATATGTTCATTGTATTACTTTGTACATGTTGATGGCTTTATTTTTGCAAGCTGCTTGGGAAGTTTTTTGTGCTAAAAAGGGTCTGCTTTAAAAAAAGGCAGCTCTGGTGGAATAAGCAATCCCTGTTTTGTCATCTATGATGGCTAAAGGACCAGAACCATAAGTAAATCCATTTCATTTAGTGGGATGGTCTGTCACATTTAACTGTGAGGAGAGTGCCACAATTAGATGATACTTGGACCATTGAAAGCTTAAATTGTTGACCCAAGAAAGAGAGAAGGATAAGAGAAAGGAAGAAGGAAATGGAGTGACAGATGGAGGAGAAATCAACTATGCTGAAAATAATTTAAGTACATTAATACAAATATTACCCTGTTGGTTTCTTTTCCACCCATGAAAAGATCTGTGCCTCTCCCCCAAGGATGAAAACAGATTTGATGGTAACAGATGGATTTTATAAACAATTATTGGCTTTTCTTCATTTTAGCCACTTTTGGGATAGTCTTTTCTTCAGTTTTACTTACTGTAATGGCATTTCTCCCTTTGACAGTACCCAGTTTGCGTGTCTGCATACTACTCTGCCCTTCTAAGATTATAATCAAGTGAAAATTTTGGACTGATAATTCCTATTTGCTTCATCTTTGACAGGTTCATATCACCTATGGATCACTTAAGTGGTTCAAATAAAAGAAAACAAAATGCAGCAGAATAGAAGCATTTTTCAAAATCTGGTCTCAAATATATTTTCTCAAGTATATCAGTGTTCAAAACAATATCTTTTCAGAGATACTGTAACCTCTCTGTGACAAGACCATTCATTCATTCATTCATTCATTCATTCATTCATTCATTCATTCATTCATTCATTCAAAGGCTATTTATTTATTTACTTATTTATTCCATTTATATAGCCGCTCATCTCACATACGTGGACTCTTGAGCAGCTTACAAGATTAAAACACAAACAACACCAGAAAACAAAGAAATAATCATACAAGTATTAAAGCAATTAAAACCATAGCATACTATACAATCAACAGGAGAGCACACAGTTCAGGAACAATATAACCATTTTGTAGGCTCTGCGCCACCACTACCTGATCCCCAGGCCAGATGGCAAAGCCCTATCTTCAGGCCTTTCCAGAAGGCCAACAAGGTCAGGGCCAGTCTGACCTTGGGGGGAATGATGTTCCAAAGGGTGGGTGCAGTGACAGAAAAGGCTCTCCTCCTGGGTCCCGTCAGGTGGCATTCTTCTGTGGATGAAACCTGCAACATGCCCTCGCTTTCTCACTTTCCACTACACACAGACTGAACTGAATACTATTTTTTTAACCAAGATTAGGCCTTGACTTAAGGAACACATGTGCTTTTTGACTGTCGTATTGAATAAAGCAAACTTAGGGCATTTCCCCATATTAAAGTGCTCCTGTCCTGTGCTGATGCCAACTGGACTTTAAGCCATTTTAAGAACATTCTGTCCAGACTGGGACTCTTCCCGCCAGCTTGCCAGGTGTCCAGTCCAAACTGCCAGCCAAAGTGGGCCTTCCTTGGACAATTCCCCTGCTGCTGTGCCATCCCAACTTTCTGTGCCGGGAAAGGAATGCCAATTGCTTTGCTTTCTATGGGTATTTCTTACTGGGCATATATGCTTTTTGAAAAAATAGAAATGCCGTTTACTTAAAGCATGAAAATGCATGTATATGAAAGCATAGCAACCAGCTTTAAAATAAAAAATCCTGTTTTGCTTTTTCTCAGCTTTGATTCCCTAATTTCTGCTGCAGCTATTCTTACAAGAGTATTCCAGTAGCATGATAGTTCCAACTTTTGCCTGACATGGAGAAAGATTTGAAACGCAGCAGAAACCTTTTTTAATTATTATTTTTCTTTCTTTGAGCTACCCACTTTAATTTTTTATGCCTTCAAGTCAGTGTTGACTCCTGGCAACTCCCTAGACAGGTCTCTGCAGTTTTCTTGGCAAGAATATTGATTTCTTCTTAGGCCTGAAAGAAAGTGCTCAAGGTCACCCAGCTGGCTTTGTGCCTGAGGCTGGACTAGAACTCATGATCTCCCAGTTTCTAGTCTGGTGCCTTGGCCACTACACCAAACTGGTTCTTACCTACTTTATTGCTTTTTAAAAAAATATTAGTTGTCTAGTGCACCCTTTCATAATTTTTTTTTGATTTAATAAATTCTTAAAAATAGAAGTTCTAGAAAATGAGATAAGGTTATTCCATTGTTCCTCTGTTGAATTAGGTTACCTGTGTCATTTTTAAGTGTACAAAATCACTGTTGGGAATTATGATAGTTATAAAGTTTTATGTATAAAAAAGAAACTTATTTATTGGAACCCATAGCAATCAGGGTCTCAGAAATGCTCACAGTATAAGAATGGCTACAGGTAACAGGAGTTTGGCAACAGCGCTCAGGAGAAAGAAACAAGGAAAAGAAGAAAATAAGCAGACTAACCAAATGTTTTGAGGAATCATGTGATTATTTGTATGGGGCCAGAAGTTCATCTCATGAATAGTTGCTGGTTATAATGGATATATCTCGATAGTTCTTAACTGCAAATTGTGAGTGATGGAATGATTGCTTCTTACTGGATAAGCAGAGGGTGCTGCTATAGGAGGAATATAAGGTAGCCTGTTTCCAAGGAACCAGCTCACTAAATAAGTAAACACTGATAACTGTTTTGCAGCAAATTGTGGTTCATAAATTACAAAATTATGATGAAATTATGGTTTCATTCAATGTCACAGCATTCTTTATGTCCATAGATCTGGAACTAGTGAAAGAATGTAGGACAGACAGGCAGAAGACTAGCAGAGCATATCCATGAATACCAACTAGCAGTCAGAAGACACGATGAAATCTCCTTAACCTCACAACACATGGACAGAGTCAACCATAGATTCAACTGGGAAATTGTGGGCTTCCTAGAGCAAGCTAAATCCAAAAATGCTAGGGAATTCCTGGAAGCTTGGCACTCAGACACATCAGCCATCAATAGACCCATAGAGATAAATCACACTTACACACCATTCAAAGGAGACAATAAAGAAACTAAGAAGGAAACAAAAAGACCAGAACAGATCCTCTCCAGCAACCAGTACCCAGGTGAGCAGGGATTAACACCAGACAAACAAGCAGAAAACAATACCCTAATCAAGGAATTACCAAGGAGAAAATCATACCTCCACCAACACTGGCAGGGCAAGCTACTATATATAAACAGGGAGCAAACCCCACACTCACTAGCACTGGTGATGTTACCTGGTCAGGTAGTGAAACATCTGCAAGCAAACAACCAAGCTCAGAGAGCGCCAAAGACTCCACAATTCAACCCTGAGCTACATATATTCTCTCCTATTGAAATTAGAATTGTTTGAAGAGATTCAGCTGAATGCAGGTACCCAGGACCAGAACTCCTGATTATGCAAATTGCTTTTGAAGGACATAGGTACGGTTTCTTGTAAATCTTCACTAGGAACAGACCATCTCCACCCTTGCTATTTAAAAAAAAATTCTAGTAGAGGAGCAGAGGGGAAAATTTATGCAAGTCTAGTTGTTCTGTTGTATTCTGGGCTTAATTAGGAGATTCCATTCTCAGTGGCGTGACCTAATGGTGACAAACAACGTACAGTTAACAGATGGGAAAGGCCTGTGATGTGGCCTTCTGGTATGAAAGATTGCAATCTATTAGTGGTAGTAGGGGAGAAGAGGGACACAGTTAAAAAAAAAAAGCCTGTCCAGAGAGACTAAAGTGACAGACACAGGAAAAAGCTTTGTTTCCTTCAGAGAAGTTTAGGAAGAGCTGGGGTGAATTTGATTTCAAAGCCTAACTGCGTGGCTGGGGCATTTGTTTCCAATTCAGCAGGAATGAGCGTATGGTCTGAACCATTTTTTCGAGGTTCCTGGTGGGGGGAAGCATAACTCATCTCAGCTGGCTGTATTAGAAGATCAAATGATGGAAAAAATTTCACCCAAAGCCCGGGGTATCCTTCTGGCAAGCACAGTTCTCGTACATCTTCACAGATCCGTTATTTGGTGCAGGCAGGGCCAGGTCTCTGTGCTGTATGGAAACTGCCTGCCTACAAAATAACTTTACTGTTGCCAGATGTTGGCCCCTTGCCTGCTTTTACATAATTCAGCACTTTCCTTTATTCAAGATGTTGCAATTTAAAAGGGCTTTAGAAGTTTTATTTTAAATAGCTTGGCAGTAACATTTTTCTTCTTCTGGGCTCTCAGCTCAATCAGACTCTTCCTCCTCCCCATGTTGTGGATTTTCTGTTTATGGTGTAGATTATTTAGTATAACCAGGAATAGACCAGACCATCTTTATACAGCTATATTTTGTTCTGAAATAAAGCTAATGGGAAAATAGTTCATCCTCCACCTTGTCAATATCCAACTGAAATATATTTCCTTTTTCTCATAATAGCCGCTATAGTTACATATATTTCCTTTTGTTTATGCCACTCATTTTGTTTCTCACTCCTGAGTCATTTGCATTTGTTGACTTGCACATGTCAACTGAAGTTACTGTGCATTTACTATACTTACTACTGGCATCCATGATGAATTCCACTGAATTTTAAGATATGTAGTAAATGCTCTATTGTTTCACTGCGCATTTGGTCTCTGATGGATTTTATTTTATTTTGGTTTTCTGTTTTTATTTTGCTATGATTTTACTATATAACTGTTGTATACAGGTTTAAGCAGAAACACATTTCATAAGGACATATTTGAAATAAAGTTGACAATTCATATCAAATTCTGGAAGTGTCTGGACAGGATGCATCACTTATTGAAAGACCGATAATCTTATATCCTATGAGTGTGTGTGTGTGTGTGTGTGTGTGTACATATATATGAAATATATATATATATATATATATATATATATATATATATATAATTGGTAAAACTGAAATTTAAATTCTTTAGGCAAGCTCAATTTTTTCTGGCTTGTGATTTCTTATATTGAATATATTATTGTTGGTCACACAGTCAGCCAGATGTTGTTATTGTTGGTTGCACAGTCCGCCAGCTGTTTAGACTGGATTTGGCATTTTTATCCACCTATCGAGTCCTTCCCAAGGACCTTGGATAGGCAGATGTTGTTGTTTGATGGTTTTAAAGGTATCGTCACAGGATGTAACCTGTTCCAAATAAAGCTGTCTTTTGCAATTGACTGATGGTGATTTTGTCAATGCCGATGGTCTTCAAGTGGTACTCCAGATGTTTTGGGATTGTGCCCAAGGTACCTATTACTATTGGTACTATCTTTGCTTTCTTTTGCCACAGTTGTTCTATTTCTATTTGCAGGTCTTTGTATTTTGTGATTTTCTCCAGTTCTTTCTCTTCTATTTTGCTGTCTCCAGGTATTGCTGTATTTAATTGTTGTATGCCACCCAGAGTCACTTTGTGTGAGATAGGCAGCTATATAAATATGATAAATAAATAAATAAATAAATAAATAAATAAATAAATAACTTGCAATATCCACTAAGTAAAGCTTATTATTATTATTATTATTATTATTATTATTATTATTATTTTGACTACATGCCATTAAGTTGGTGTGACCACATAGATTTTCTCCGTGATGATCTCTTCCTAACCTGGTCTTTCAGGTCTTCCAATGGTGCACCCATTGCCACTATAACTGAGTCCATCCACCTTGCTACTGGTCATCCTCTTCTTCTCTTTCCTTCCACCTTTCCCAGCATTAGAGCCTTCTCTAAAGAGCTACTGTAGGTTTTTGCATAATGTGTCTGAAGTAGGATAAT
This sequence comes from Python bivittatus, assembly GCF_059951505.1. Taxonomy (NCBI): domain Eukaryota; kingdom Metazoa; phylum Chordata; class Lepidosauria; order Squamata; family Pythonidae; genus Python; species Python bivittatus. The sequence goes on along the minus strand of NW_028277113.1, from coordinate 31,261,571 downwards.
TTGAGTCTGGTCATTTGTGCCTTGAGTGAGAATTCTGGGTTGATTTGTTCAATGATTCCATTGGTTTGTTCTCTTGGCTGTCCATGGTATTCTCAGGAGTCTTCTCCAATACCAAATTTCAAAAGCATCAATACACTTCCTATCCTGCTTCTTCAAAGTCCAACATTAAAATGAGTGAAGATTAAATTACATTGGCTCTGTGCTTATATTTAGCAACAGCTTATTGTTCTTCTGAGAATTTCAGTGCTAATAGATAAATTATCTATTCACGTAATAAAATTATGTGAGTGCTCATGCTACGCAGCCTTCATCTCCTTGGAACTGATCCTACCATTAGGCAGCAGGAGCCAACATTTGGATCCTGGGTTGGGGAATTAGGTCCTGGAAGATAGAACTTTATGTGCCATGCAGACATTTGTCCCCTAACCTAGGGTTACCTAACCCTAACCCTAACCCTAACCCTAACCCTAACCTTCTGGTAATATTAAACTACAAAACTGATGGGTTGTTCTGGAGACCTCATTATGAGGTGCTATCATTTGCAAAAGGTCTTCAGCCAGCCATTTCTCCTCTTTACTGGAGCCTACTGTATCTCCCAAAATCTTGTCTTGAGGGGCCGTCATATTGTTGGATTACTGCATGATTAATTTTCCAATGTAAAATAGAAATGATGAAACATAATAGGAGATATTGTGTCCTAGACCTGCCTTGAAAAACCTTTGATTCTCAGAAGAGACTATGGAAGTCTAGAGAAAGAAGCCCCAGTTGCGTGTGGACTTCTGATTTTATAATGTTAGAAATAACTTGCTGGGTTTGCTTTTAAAAGAGCAAAGAAGCATAATTAAACAGCATGAAGCCATATCGAAGAACATATTGGTTCCTCCTGGGTCCTTTTGCTTAAACATGTGCCTGTAAGCAAAGCAGATGAAAGGCAAAGCCAAACTTCGCCTAGACCAGTCTGTTCCCAGCCACCCACAAGAGCTCATGCACTCTCTTCTCCCAATTTTGATCTAAAACATCCAGGGAATACTTAGCATTCATTGCCAGTATTTGACATGAAGCAGTGTTTGATATTTTGTCAGTTGATGGGCAATCCTTAGTATTTGGACAAGCAATTTAATGGTAGATATGCAACAATATCTGAGTCAGGCAAGCACTGTTATGCAGTATTTGAACAGTATAACAAATTAGTAACAGTTAAATTACTAAAAGCTGTTGCCTAAAATTGATTTTTGTTAACTAATTACTTTACATATTTACATGTGACATTGGGAAAATTGCAAGAGTAGTAAATGCATTAGTATAAACCTAGACAGAAAATACAGTTGAGAGCCAATGTGGGATAGTGGTGGAGATGCTGGACTAGAAGCAGAGAAGCCCAGGTTCTAGTCCTCCCTGAGGGCACGGGCTAATCACTTTGGACCACCCATCTCCTCTTAGCACAAACCAGCATCAGGCTCTGCAACATGCTAGCTGAAAAACAAACCCACTCATTGCCTCACACACTGATAGCTTCACTGTCAGTAAGAACTAGGCAAACACAGGGCAAAAACAAGCAGGCCTTGCAACTGTGAGGGACAAACACTAAGAATAACAATATACAGGTAGTAAAAAATACAGTTAATGGATTGTTATGTCTCATATTTTTTTTCTCTTACAGCTATTTTTAGTGTTATAGTATTAGTTTTATACTAATGTTGTTTTATTGTTCTGAAGATATTTCAAGATATTTTAAAGGCACAATATAGAAACGCTTAAAAATTGAGAATTCTACAATTGTGACAAACACAGGACAAACATTTCTCCATTTATAAGTGTGTGAGTGAGTCCTAAGGGTCATGCATAGGGTACTGAAGACTATAACCTTATAGCATTGCCTCATCACCAGGGGCACTCCTACAAATTGCAGTGATGCTAAAGTGATGTCCACAATGATGCCATTATGTCACATCTTCTAATACAAGTATATAAATTGCAGCATTTGTGTGATAACACCATGATGCACATGTCATTTGCCTCTCCCCATCTCCCACAGAGACTCATGCTCACCAAAGTTTCTGTATATAATTAAATGGAAGTACTGCCAATTCTTTGAAGTGGCATGTTAGTACCCCTTTGAAATGCTCCAGCAAAATGGTGCCCTGCTTTTTAACCGGTGGAATGGCCACTATCTACAGGTGCAGAAGCTGCAATTCTCTTTTAAAGTTTGTGATATATAATGTTTGTGATAATTCTTTAAATGAAGTAAACCTTAGTACTTTCATATGCAATTGTTTTTATTTTTCAATATTATTTAAATATAGATTTAAAATAAAATTTCAAAAATTAAGTCATTATTCTTGAGATGTATCAAGCAATTGATGACTACTGGTTCTACCTGGATCCTTAGATGAAGTGAAGCCTTGGCCTCTGTATTAAAGTGATGCAACATACCTTTACAAGGCGAAGTGCCTCACTGAGACAGATTGTTTGCAATACCCTCAAAGCAAGTCTCTACTAAGTATGCAAAAGATTAAATTAGATTCCTCTGTTTGTAAATAGAACAATAAGCTAAAGAAACCAAAATGATGAAAAGGCCTTTAAAATAACATCAACAACAGAGGAATGCCTGCAAGTCTATCCTAATGTAAGAAGTAGAAGGATTAATTACAGGGCCCAGACCAAGGATTTGTCAAAGATATTATCAAAGGCTAAATGAAAAGCAACCAGAGACCGTTAAAGATAAGTGAAAACACTCTATCACAAGAAAAAAAAATTATGATAAAGCATGGATCAATAATCCACAATGCAGGGCAATCCAAAATTATTAGGAAACTTCATATTTTAAAACAAGAGGAGCTGGAAGGTGTTTCAGTAGAAAGATGCAGGCTAAAGATTCATATTTAGTTGCTTTCATTGACTGCTTTGTGAATGTTGTTCTTACTTTAATTCCCCCTTCAGTGTGTGACATTATACTGTTACCGTGATCTACAAGGATTATTTCCATGCATTATTCTTTATGTGTTTATAAAGAAATTTGTATTTATATATTATTTATTTATTATCTTTGTATTAAACCTTAACAATCAATAAACTTTTTCATTTCCTTCTGGTGAGCTGTTGCCTGAGATCTTCATCATAATTGCCTATAGAAAGTAGATTGGGTTCTGGATTAATGGTGAACTTCATGAAGCCACTTTGTGCTTCATTGTTGTTACTCTAGTTTCAGCAGCCTTCCATCTTTCTGAAATATTATTTGACTCTTAACAACCCACACTTGATATCACTAGTTATATGGTTAGATCTAGGCACTATTAGTCATTATTGTGTCTTCCTTGTGACTGAGAACACATATTACATTTATTCCTGGCTTGTTTTTACTATGGTTTGTGGAACATAGTGGCCTGATTCACACATAATGCTAAGCCATAAACCACGCTTCCTAGAGTAGAATGAGACATAACCAAACAAATTACATTATGGCTTAGCATGAAGTGTGAACCCAGACAATATGTATTTATTCGATTTATATTCTGCCCTTTCTTCATAATACCACTGACTTACAGCCATATATAAATTCATTTTCAAGTTTAAAAATTAAATAGAGGTATATTGGAATAGGATTAATATAATTTTGGCTATTTCTTTCCATTCTTTCAGGGTTTGATTTGCCCAAACCTAATAAACATCAAAGTCTATTAGAATGCCTTTTGCTCTGTTTGGCTATAAGATTGTTTTGGAGCTCCCTCTCATATTCATAGTAAGTTTAGCACAATGTTATTGTCAAGACCATAATTAAATCAATAATTCTCCGTATTCTGATTTTTTTCTATATGGAAAATATGCACATGGCCTATGGCAATTGAATGTGTTAGGAACTGGTTTACTTGGATTAGGGGCAATAGTTCATGTGTTGGGGTTTTTAACATGTGAAAAAAATCATGTGAAAACATAGTTAGCATTTCTGTTAAAGTTAACAATGGTGGAACAATCTGACAGTCCTGACAGTATAGTAATTTTTGTTCCACAGAGAGCATACGTGGTATATGAATCATTAAATGGAATTATTGGTGAACTTCTGTAGAAGAGTTCTTATTTGAAAGATATTACTGCCTGAAAATGTAGTTATCCTTTACCCAATTAGTCCTAATGCAGAACAGAAAACAATTGTAGAATACATACATTAAGCAGATGAACAGAGGAGTTCAACAAGAGCAAGGGAGGCACGTGATCAGGGAAGCAGTGTGTTTTGAAGGATTGTGTTCTTAGCTTTGAGGGGCACAAAAAACGTCGTTTCCTAAGTAGCTGCTGATTGCCCAGTGTGGGTGATTGAATTATTGCTTCCTGTTGAGTAAGCAAAGACTCTGAAGATAATATGAGGTAGCCAGATTCCAGGGAGCAAGCTCACTGAGCAACATAATAGGGAGAACTAACAGGAACAGCAGAGGACTCTATAACAAATTTTGCCTCAAAGGGAATGAGAAGAAATAAAAATCTTTCCTACTGTTGGTGCCCTAAAAAGTGAAGATGAATGAACAGAAATGCAATTATGACCTGCAATGTTCTAGTTTTTATGACAGAAGGTGACAGTGAAAGCAACTTTTCATGGGGAAGACATATGGAACAATCCAGCGGCTGAGAACAGCAACTAGAAGCAAGAGGCACAGAAGGTAGCCTGAACCTCTAGAACTCAGAAATAGTTTTCCAGTCCTTGCAAGTTAGCAAACCTTGGGCAACTGGGCAAGATCAAGGAAGCAAAAATTACAAAAAATTCAGTAAGGTATTTTTAATGCTAGACTGGAAACTGTAAGGGGAATTTCCCACTCTCATTTATAATGAGCTAATTAAGGTAGATTCTCTTTGAATGATTTGAAATGTTTCTCCTCAGGTTTCTTTCCACCTGGGCTAATTTATTATTTATGATATAAACAATCGACCGATTCACTCACTGTCTCTTGATTTTTTATGTCTGTTTTCTCTTCCATTTCTTTCCCAGCCTCCCTACAATCACTCATATGAAATTAGCTTTGAGCATTCAGGGACAGAAAAAGACACAAAGGAGACACAAAGGTATGGGAGACAGGAAGGCAGATCCAAAAAAGTATAGAGGATGCAACTATGCCTTGACGTGGTTGTGGGTTTGCGTGCTCTAAGGAGGATGAAATCTATGCCAGAGGTTCAACCATACTGGACAGGTCTCATCAGAGGAGCCAGACGAAGAGTGTCTCTCCCATAAACAATATGGTGAGATATAATTTACAGAAACCTATACTGGATCTGTCGTTGCCTGGGTCAATAAGGACTGCGCTAGGTGTTCTGGTGACAAGTGGGCTACAGGACTCAGGACTGTTGGGTGAGGAGTCAGGGCCAGACTGCATTGAAGCTTGTTACAAAGAAACATTTAGCACAAGTATTAAAAGATGCCAATACTGTAATATCAAATATAAACACCAGCTCACTGCAAGAAACAAACCAACTAACATACAGCATGGCTGCAGTTATAACTGAATACCTTGGATGCAAAATCAATAAACAAGAAAAAAAGCCAAACAGTGCACCACCAAAATGGAAGATCAGGTTGGAAAATAAGATCAGCATGCTAAGATCAGATGCAAGCAATCCAGAGCAGGTGAAAGAAAAGAAGCTGAAGAACAAGAAAACCAAAGAATACCTGATCAAGAAATATCACCTAGAAACAAGGGAGATCAAAGAAGCACTGGAAATAATAAAGCAACAAATAACAGCTATAGCAAAAAGATCAGCAGATACGAAACTTGAATTGCACACTATAGGCAGAATCTCCAATTTCAGTCAAATCAGAAACGTTTCTACCAATCCATCAATGGAGAGACTGCAATGAACCAGTCAGCACCTGACAAAGAAGAAATAGTGCAGTTCTGGGCACAACTATGAGACAATCCAAAGAAATACATCAAGAATGCAGCTTGGATAAAGGAGGTGAATAAGAATAAAAAAGAAGCTGAAATGAAAGAACTTGTAATAACAGCAGAAATGGTGAAGAAAAGGGCAAGGAAGGTTAAGATTTGGTCAGCACTAGGTGAAGATGAACTGCATGGTTTTTGGTTGAAATATCTGACTGGTCTGCATCCATTAATCATCAAGCAAATTGAAGTCAAGAAGAAGGTTAGTAGGGAATACATCATGAGAGTGAAGATCTTAAAGTCCAAACTCAGTGGAGGAAATACTGCCAAGGCAATTAACACCTAGGCAATTCTAGTCATTAGATACACAGCTGGAATAGTGGAGTAGGCTCAAACAGAACTAGAAGCCCTGGATAGGAAGTCCAGAAAAATAATGACTATGAATCATGCCTTTCATCCAGGCAGCAACATTGACAGACTCTACTTACCAAGGAGCACAGGTGGCATGGAATGTTGCAAGTACACCAGACAGTTGAAGAAGAAAAAAGGGCATTAGAAGAATATCTGAGGGGCAGTGAAGAAGATGCACTGAAGCTAGTATAATATGAAGGCTTGCTGAATACTGAAGAGACCAAACTGAGCTACAAGAAAGACCAAATGAAGAATAGAAAAGAGACATGGCAAGGCAACGTATTACATGGCCAGTAGACAAAAAACCTAGCAGGCAAAGTAGATAACAACAAGACCTGGCAATGACTAAGAGCAGGAAAGTTGAAGAAAGAGACAGAGGGGCTAATTCTGGCTGCACAAGACCAAGCCTTAAGAACAAATGCATACAAAGCCAGAATTGAGAAGACAGCAACAGACAGCAAATGCCGCCTCTGCAAAGAAGCTGAAGAAACAGTGGACCACCTAGTCAGCTGCTGCAAGAAGATCGCACAGACTGACTACAAACAACGGCATGACAAAGTAGCAGCAATGGTGCATTGGAATATCTGCAAGAAATACCATTTGCCTGCAAGCAAGAACTGGTGGGACCACAAAACAGACAAAGTAATAGAAAACGAAGAAGCTAGAGTGCCATGGGACTTTAGAACTCTAACTGACAAGCACCTACCAACACCCCAGATTTAACAGCTGTTGATAAGAAAGATAAAAATGTCTGGATAGTGGACATTGCAGTACCTGGAGACAGCAGAATAGAAGAAAAAGAACTGGAGAAAACCACAAAATACAAAGACCTGCAAATAGAAATAGAACAACTGTGGCAAAAAAAAAGCAAAGATAGTACCAATAGTAACAGGCGCCTTGGGTGTAATCCCAAAATATCTGGAGTACCACTTGAAGACCATTGGCATTGACAAAATCGTCAGTTAATTGCAGCTTTACTTGGAACAGCTTCCATCCTGCAATGATACCTTTAACACCATCAAACAATAACATCTGCTTATCCCAGGTCCTTGGGAAGGGCTTGACAGGTGGATAAAAATGCCAAATCCAGTCTAGACATCTGGCTGGCTGTGTGACCAATCATCATCATCATCATCATCATCATCATCATCATCATCATCATCATCTAAATTTATATACCCCATGACTCCCAGGGACTCTGGACAGTTGTGGGAAGAGTCACAGTAGGTGGTGACTATAAGGAATTGAAACAATGTAAGCCAAATGGACCAATTGGCTCAAGAAGTATTTTGTTTCTTGGAAGAAAAATCAGGGCATGACAGAACAACTTCCAAGATGTATCAAGTCCTTTCCCAATAATCCCTCCCTTTTAATGTATGTGGGGCAAATGAAACTGCAAAGAACAGCTACAAGCATATTAACTAGGACTGAAAATCAGGGAAGGAAGCTCAAGATCCTATGGTTTAGATGGTATTCTCATCCAACCTTCCAGACTGTGGGAGAAGATTCAAAAGGGGAAACAATATTGCAAGTCAAAGGCTGCTACACAGCAAGTGAGTTTTGATTTCTTTGATCATGAGCTGATTAATACAGATGGACTGCTAGCACAAGATGGGTTGCACTTCACAAAGACTGGTAAAAATGTGTTTGGCCAAACACAGTGAGCATGATGAGGAAAGCTAAGTTGCATCCTGTGGGGAATAAAGTCAAACATTCTGAAATAAGGACCTCAGAGAAAGACTTATGTGCTTTGGAAGGGGCATTCTTCCTGAACTCTGAAACCACAGTTAAAAGTCAGAAATAATATTGGTTAATAAAAGCCATGGCCTTCATTATTTATAGCCTAGCACTTTTAGTAGAAAAAGATAGCTATGATTTAATAAGTAAAACAGAATTCTTGTGGGATGACTACAATGGTTGGAATATAGCGATTGAAAGATATAATTTGTTCAAATGGAAGAGAAGCAGTAGAAAGTGATGTTAAAAATACCCATTACTCCTCAGATGTCTTAATGAATGATCTTATTCATTCAGATTGCTATAGAAAGCATCTAGACTAGAACAAATATCATTAACTTAATACTAAACAACAGTGAAAACCTGCCTTAGGAAGTAGAAGTAGCAGGAATATTGGGGGAATATGATCACAAAAGGAAGCTCAAGAACTTGGGGGGCATTTTTGACAAGTATATATGCTAAGTTAGGATTTCTGATTAACGAGATGAACCAGGGATGGGAACCTCCAGTCACATTTCAGAACTTTTAAATGTGACACTGACTGCATGAAAAGCTAACCTTGGTAAATGTTACTGGGCAGCCTTCGTTTGGTGGCATACTAGCAGTGATGGTGGGTGTGAGGATTATGTTTAAATTGGCCCTATTGTCTATTGTCCAAAATTATAACATGCATTTTCTAGAACTGAAATAAATACCAAGTCTCAGATGTCTTTCTTGATTTGAGAATGGTTTCCTAGAGCTGTGTAATATTTTGTTAACCACTGGGAACTGGATAAATATAATGATCAACTAGACCATAATGGAGGAAAATGGATAGGAAAGACAGCACAGCAGGAAATAATGTATTGTACTTAGAATTTTTTTAAAAAGGAAAGGAAATGGATCATTTTCTGACAACCTAAATGATTTTTGTGCCTATAGGCTTCTGGATCAACCTAAAATATCTGCCTGTCCTTCTTTCCTATTTATCATGGCAGAAATATATACAGATTTACTATAAGATTTAGAATTCCCCAATGCACTTTATTCTATGCAGAGAAAATAACATTTGTTCACTGTGTGGTCTAGGCATGCTGAGATTAAATATAACATAAATTCAAATGGAGTGTGCATATATGCTACAACTAAGGGATTTTCTTATATCTGTTGGTTCCATTGAATGTTTTATTACAGTCCAAGACCAAATCATAAAAGTTAAAACAACCAAATACAGTTTGAGAATACAACAAAATCTCATTAATTAAGTAAATCATTTATTTCTGTTGTCAGTTCTGAACATACTGAAGCCTTATAACTTGGGGACAGAATTCAGCTATTGTGGATGTGATTTCAGGATACTTATTTTTTAGGAAAAAATCTAAATGCCATTGATCTGAACAGCCAGACAGTCTATCTATTAAGGGCTAAATTAGTTAGGAACTCAATTCTTTGTAAAATCTACAGCTGTTCTAAGGTTTCAGCTTTATCAAAGGCACAGGGTCATCTTCTGTACAAAAAGGTATCTGATTATATCTACCATCCATGATTGCAGAGAGAAGAGTTTTGAAGCCTGCTCTAGAGAAGGCCCAGCAATATTTGGAATAGGATAACTTGTGTAGGTATTGTGCGGGTTACAATTTCTTTGTTCCATTGTAGAGTCAGTATAGTCTTGGGGCAGCTGCAAGGGTGTTGTGGAGTTCCATATCTTTTAGTCTTTATTTAATAGCCTCCTTCATTTTATCCACTTTCATAGTTAAAAGCAAATCAGGAGACATACCCAAATGAGATAGTTTGCTGGCTACAGTTCTGTGCCATTTGGATTGGAAGATATCCTAAACTAAAAAGGGCAGGAGCCATCTATAGGTGATAGATTGGTTTTGAGCCAATACGGCATAATTAATTGGCAAGCTTTGGTTTCTAGGCTAGGTAGGGGAATTCTGGGAGTTGAAGTTCATACAGCTTAAAATTGCCAAGGTTGAGAAACATTGGTCTATACAAAGGGAAAAAGTAGGACAAGTAATATAAAACAGGAAGATTGATTTGTTAAGAGCGTTTGGGAAGCGTGTTATTGTACCATGACTGAAGGGGTACAACAGAAGACAATGAGGGAAGTGTAGTGTGACTTTATGTTGGACAAGGAATGTGCAGGCCAGATTTTTGCTGTTCAGCAGGCCATTGAGAATTGTATGAAAGTATATTGTACTTTTATTGATTTCAAGAAAGTTTATGGTAAAGTGAATACTCTTGAGTTATGGAATATTTTGTGAATATGGAGTAAAAGGTTGATTGCTCTAAATGCTGTAAGAGAGATATATACCGTAATGGAATAACAGTGTATGAATATAAGTGGAATGCTTTGGAAATACTGAGTGGGAAGTAACATAAAGATTCATGATGTCCCTTGGCTATTTAATGTATTTATCTACTAGATACACAGTATAAGGAATGCTTATGGTGATGCTAGAGGTGTCTTAGTTGAAAATATGAATGTGTATATACAAGTAGTCCTCATTTAACAATGGTAATTGGAACTGGAATTTTCATTGCTAAGCGACATGGTCATAAAGTGCAATGTCACGTGACTGTGCTGCTTAGCAACAGCAGTTCCGGCACTTTTGGTTGCTGTTGTTAAGTGAATCCCGTGCATCACTTAGTGCAATTGCACGTGGTTACCATTTGTGACCTCCTGCTGGCTTCCCCACTGATTTTGCTTGTAGGAAGATGGCAAAAAAGGTCATAAGTGGTGATCACATGACTGTGGGATGCTGTGATGTCATAATTGTGAGCCTGTTGCCGAGCATCCAGATCACAATCATGTGTTCATGGGGACACTGCGATCATCATAAGTATGAGGACTGGTCATAAGTACCACTTGTTCAGCACTGATGTAAGTTCAAAGGGACACTGAACCAGCAATCATTAAGCGAGGACCACCTGTATTTTGTATGCAGATTATGCCTTGGTTTTGGCTGAGAACACAACTGATTTGCAACAAATATTGGAGAACATAACTGAACAAGGAGCATGGATCTGAAAATTAATGTATTGAAGACCATAGCAGTTCTGTGTGAAAGGAAAAATTATTTTAAGTTCTCCAACTTGATCTAGGTCTCCAAAATGGGTATGAGCTTTGAGACTTGGCAGATACTGAGTGATAGTCTGGTTTGAAATTAAAATGGTCCTTAAGGAGACAGCCTAGGGCCTGTAGGGGACAGGTGTGGGCTTCAGCTCAAAGTGGGCAATTGATGCTGAGCTGATCCCAAAGCACCAGTGAAAAAAATAGTAAATGAAGTGGGTCAGTTATACATGTTGAAAAACTGTGGCAGTTTGTGGGCTGCTTAAGTGGGAAAATACTAATCGCTAAACAGCTAAGGATGACTTTTAGCTGCCTCAGATATGGATCAGAGACAAGATGAAACCATTGTCATAGGGACACGGAAGAAAAAAAAGTTGACAGGGCCTGTCTGTGCCACCATTTAAGCATTTTCCCACTTTCTTATTGGTCATCTGGAGCCCTGATTGTTTCATGGTGTTCCTTGCTTGTTCTTACTGTTTTGAAGTTGGCAGAAGTAAATGTGATCAGTTGCCCACAAAATGCTTTGGAACGATTAGGAAATGAACATAGTGCCATGCTTGTTTGAGTGTTTATTTTCTTTGACCACACAGATTGCCATACTGTAGTGCAGATGCTCACAGCAATATCCAGGCTGTTTAGTTACAATAAAACAGACTTCTTCTAGTATACTCAAGAAGCACTTCACATACATTTTTTTTCCTTTTCATGGTATCTATCAGTGTATGACAAAATATCATGCATAGAATGACCCTTAGAAATTAATCACAACCAACTCTCAAATGTGTCCACCTCTATTAATTATCACAGATGGTTTCCATCAGTAAGTCATAGAAAGGAAGATCTTTGGTAGTGTTTTATGGCTTCCTGGCTGTAATTTTCTGGTTGTGGCCTAGGGTTGTCTCAAGCAGGATACAGTCCTGCAGAAACCTCTCCTGCAAGAGAGACAGCATCACAAATAAGCAAACAGTCCATGGAAGCCATTATCTGCAGACGAAAGGAGTCAAAAGACTTGAAAGATTGCAGGAACCACATTGTGAAGAAAATAATGACCACACTATAAAAACAAATACAATATTCCAAGGCTTGCTTGCAAGATCCTGGATGCCTTTCTTCAGCTGCAGAATCAAAACATTTTTACCACCCCTGAACTTCCTGAACAAACCTCTGCTCCTTAGCACCTACTGTGCGCTGAGGTCATGAGGAGCCAATGTCAGTTTGACATCAAGGAAGGTTCACATATTCAAGCAAGCCCTAGGTTCAACTGAGGAAAAAAAATTGTTTTGAAGGCATTTGCTGTTTCCTCTCAATGTATTTCATTCTCTGTCTGGCTATTTCAAAGAGCTCATATTTCACTGTTAATTTCAGCAGGCTTGAGAGGAGCACTTAGAACACCTTCTTCTCTTTTAAATTGTCTCGATAGATTGTTTTTCTTCCATTTAAAAGGCAGGCTGGCATTCCTTTCTGGAATCACCCTCTTTACTTTAATGAGATCAGACTTTTGGCCTGCACTCTCATCTTCCTATCATTTTATAATTTAACTGGTAGAAAATTGCCCTTCTATTCAAATCTAAAATATTGATGTCTATTATACTTGGTAATATCGCTCACTTCCTTAAACCTTCTTCAACCCAATGCCTCCAGCAGACAGCATAGGGCACTGGGGTGGAGTTGGAGGGAAGGCTGCTCAGAATATTATAAAATAATAATTTGTTCTTTGCCTTCTTCTTAGGGAATGACAATGACAGCATCAGTAGTTATTGCCCAACTCAGGCTGGAAATGTTATAACTGCATGAAGAAAAACATGGTTGGTGAAGAACAGGAGGCTGAAAAAGTTCTTTTCATATATTTAATTAGGTTTTGCCTCCTAAAAATGCAGGGTGATCTACAAGATTCCTATTGGTCCTTATTATCCCTGTAAGGCTGGTGAAGATGAAAGATAATGATGATTTCAAGAAAATCTAATGAGCTTTGATTTCTGAACTTGAGGGCTTAAATCTGGTCTTAGTTTTATACTGTACTCCCATGACATACTGACAGGACTGTTGGTGGGGAAAGAAGAAAAGCTAGCTGATACAGACTCTGTGATTATGAATGGATTCCAGATGTATTTACAAATTACAAAAAGCAGCAAACGCCAATATGAGAGAAAAAAGCTACATATGTAACTTTGACTTTCCAGCCTAACGTGCAAATGGAGATCTTGTACATCCTCCTTTGGGAAAAATTACAGATTCATCCATCAGTGAAGTTTACACATTTCCTTATGGGGAGACTAGTGAAGGTCCCTGTATTAAAGATTTCCTGTCAAGTGCTTCAGATAGACTTAGTTTATGCTTCAGTTGTTTAATGTTTTCTTGGAGTACAAAGCAAAACTTCAGCATAAAATAGCATGAGATCAAAGGGAATGTTATTTTCTCATTCTTTGCAGTTTCCGGGTGTTGTTGTCTGATATCTTTTGCACAAAGCCAACATGATGTGCTAGCAACTACCAACTTAAACTTTATCAGGAGATATTTTTAGATAAACAGATCCTTCCTACCTTTGACATTTCTGAAGCAGCAGGGTAGCAGTCAGTGGGAGGGTAGGGAATATGACTCCCACAAATGTTTCTCTTTGAGCTTGCCAAGCTATATGCCACCCTTATTTTTTGTTTTCTATTGTTTTAATTAAAAAGAAATGCATAACTGGGATGTTGGCACGTTACAAAGTAAAGTAGCAGTAGGCACTATCATTAACTTTATTTCAAATAAGACCTTTTGGCCCCATAAACATTTGGAGACAGAACATGGAGGATGATGGCAATCCAGTGTCTTACCTGAAAATTTGTCACCTGCCTAGATGCAAATGGAAAGTCAGCTGGGGTTGGAGGGAACATCACAGGAAGCTTGACAAGGTGGCTGGAAGCCAGCTCTGTCCATTTGCTTTCTGGTAAATAGGAATTTTATGTATGGCCATGCATTTGGGAAAGAGGCAAGTCCTTTTGTAAGTACACTTGCAACATACCCTTGAAATTCCAAATTTATATATTGATATTCTGCCTTTTGTTCTGGGGCTATACAGAAAGAGGTATACAAAACGCTCCCATCTTCCATTATTCCCTGAAACAACACCCCTGTGGGAAGGTGGGCTGAGGAACTGGCCCCAAATCATCCAGTGAGTTTCTGTGACTGAGCATCAACCTGAACTCAAATCTCCCTTAACCTTAACCAGTACACCGCACTGGATCTCCCGTGCCTGTTGGTCCAAATAATTACCTACCACTGACCATGGTGAAGAGCAAGCAGCCTTCATCTTGAGAAGATGGTGGGAGAAGTGAAAAGGTTGCTCAGCCCTAGGAAAATAGAAAGCCTGAGAAAGAGACTCAGAACAGCCCTGTCTTGACCTTGTTGCCCTTAAAAAGGGGCAGTGACAGGCTTTCAAGGTTCTGTTAATCTACCCACACCAATAAAGTAGTGGAATCCCTGCCGTGTCTGTTTCTAGACTTGGCCTACCTTGAAGGGTTGATACATACTGGCACTTCTCTAGCCTGCGTTTTCTCTATTGTCCCCCACCCCTCTAATGGTTGTCATAGACAATTCATACGATCCATTAGTTGCATTTTAATCACTTCACATTGCAAGTCATTTGGATGCTGCTTTTTACCATACAGAACATGCAGGATGAGAGCCAGAGGCTCCATGTGGTGAGTTGCAATGCACAGACTGGTTGCGCACAGAGAGCAGCCATCACGCGGTGGAGTTTAAAGAAACCAGCGTATAGTAAGTTGGGAATATACAGTATTTCCACCTTGTTCCGTTCTATGAAACAGAGATGGCTTTAATGCCAAGATTTAGAAGGAGCTGGATTCCCATGGGTCATCTTGTCTGTCAAGGGCCCTAATCCAGGACACCCTGTTGTTTTTGTCTAGTGCTTGTTTGTACTACCCACTTTAGTAATCTGAATTTAAAACGTATACTTTCTAGACTGAAAATCTGATTTCAAGGCTCTTACTGTTTTCATTTCTCCATTGACAACATTTACGTGTGCAATAATAATGTGAGGGAGGCACATGGATGCTCTTAGTGTCATGTGTGAAAGTACCCCAGACATAAAAATACATTGAACCAGCCTCCCCTGGAAAATTTCCAAGAGAAAATGAATTACAAATTCTTTCAACAAAACCTGAATCCCTGGGCAGCTTGTCCCATTATCCAGCAATTTGGTTTTACATAATGTTTCACTGTTTGGAACCTAAAGCAGTTGGTTCTTTTCTTACACTCGCTTGATACTTACTCCATCTTAGTGACAGGCTTTTTTTTCTGATCTTTTTTTGTCCTGTTGAAACATATCCAGTTATTTCAACTCATTCTTCAACTCTTTAGAGTCGTAATTCCACCCCTCCTGAATCTTCTGCATACATTTTGAATTATTGTGCTCTAAGCTTTGTACTGGATAGGATGCTGCTGCTTAGCACATTATTGGAGTTTTGGGCCAAAGCTCTGCGTTGTTCCATTTGCTGTCAAACTGTGATTCTAAACCGCTCTGTGCAATGCTAGTTAACTTCTTTATAGAATAGTTTCTGCTCAATTTCTTTTTTACATGATCACCTCAACATTGCAGTACATGGTGATCTGTAAACTTGGCTTTTTATATTGCAAATAAGAAAACTGTTACTAACATATCAGATGATAAAACTCTTTGAAGGTACTAGGCATCATTGTAAAATTCTTGTGGGATCTGAGAGCACCAAATTTTGGAATAGTTCCATCAGGGGTATCTGCAGGGTAGGGGTCAAAAAGGCGCGTTAGTGGCCACAACCACAAGATCGAAGGCCTGCCTTTTTTATGTGCATCATGGTGTGTGTCATGATAACGGAAGGGGCTTCAGTCTCGTGGTTGTGGCCACTATTTTGCCTTTTTTGATCCGCCCCTACGAATACTCCTGATTTCCATGTTCCTGTGAAATCCTGACATAGTGGGGTGAGATTACCAAAATCCTGAAGTATCTGGCAATTTCCCAAGGTTTCAGCTAGTTTTAAAAAACCATTAGCTAACAATAATTTTAATTCATTTAAGGAGAGCCATTTAAGAGTGCAGCAGATGCTCTGGCAGCAGCAGGTGCCATGTTACTGACCCTTGACATGTATTCTAATTCTCTTTTTTATTGCCAAGAGGGTCAAGCCGCTTGCAGGAGATGAAGGGGAACAATGCCAGTGATCCCTGATTATGTGTACTTTTGAATCTTGTTCAGGACAGAGGCTATTTGCTGTTCGACTTAGGCAGCAAACTAAGACTAATTGGCAGAGCAGGTCATGTGATTAGGTTAGCCATCTCTCTGAGGCAGCTGACTGAGGAATAATGAAGACCCACAGATTGTTCGTGATTTACTTCATCATTAAAGTCCTTTACTGACATGGAAAGGGGGGAAAAAGTTTGCAAATTGTCTGGGCAAATTGGTCGCAATTTATTTATTATGAATAAATAATTTATTAATTTATAATTTAGTAAATTTCTTTCTTTCTTGTTAACAAGTTGTTTATAATGTATGGCTACACTGCAATGGAAAAGTCTGTGCATATTGTAACTTCTCCCCTGAACCCAACTGGATGACATTCACATTGTGCCTAAAGTTGCTTCTAATTCAGTTAATAAAATGCACTCATGCCTTTGATTTTCATCCTTCATTTCTCTTAATTCCACTTAAAAACATTTTTTTATATATATCAGGTAGTAGCCCTATATTCCCTGGGGTACTCTTCTGATTTTCTGCTCAGCAATCAGAGAAGAACATCCAGTCTTGCTGAGGGAAATCTGAACTGACCTTCCATTCACCCTCGCCAACTTCTGAGACTATAAAGCTGTGGGTCTGCTAGATATAAAGCCGCCTGTTCCTCTGACGTGTTCCCAAACCAGTATGTATACACTAGCCTTGGAACTAGAATAGATTTATTATCTCACTGGAACTGAATTTCTCTAAATGTGTATGCATAAAGGTATACACTTAGCAAAGGAAGGAGAGATAATAAGCACATATTCTCAATTCTACCTTACTGGCAGTGTACCAGCAGACTTCAGAAATCTTGTAGGGTGGTGGCATCTACTATGTTCAGTAATATATTTTTCTTTGATTGGCTTCATCTTTTTCATTCCCACCCTCTTCCCCATCCTTCAGGTTTCCAAAGAATGCTATGATACTTTCCATCTTGATTTTGGCTAGAGACTTCCTAACAGTTTACTGTTCCCTATCACTGTTTTGATTTATCCTTACTTAGGGCACTTCTACATCATCACTGTTTTTATTGCCTCAGTCTCACCAAAGCAGTCTGAAACTGATCTGAAATCAGTCTGAAATGGATCTGAAATTCTCTTCAGTTCTATTGATTATTGACTGGCTCTTGGAGATCAGTGACCAACAAGAGATTGTGAAAAAGCTATTCAATTAATTATAAATGTACAGAAGCTTCAAATTCTAACCACATTGAACTCAAACTGTGCAAAACAGACGTTTAGAGTGTAAAATGGGATGTTTTTATAATTTTGAAAGAGTTTCAAGCTCATTGCTAAATTGTATATGGAAGTATACTGGAATTGGGTGCCAATAAATATAAATAAATAATATAATAATATAATGATACCTTATCAGCAGTTTTGCAACCAGGTGCTTTTCCTAGTATGTCTAACCATGATTGCATGCTGCTATAGTAACTGGAGAGAGAAGGTAAGTCCTAAACAATCTAGACAAGCTCCAGGAAATCTAGTTTCAAACACAGGAAGCAGGGTTGATCTGGATTGTTTTGACTGTTTGCTAATCCTTACAATCCTGCCTGCACAAACAGTAGCCCAGGCAAATTAAGCAGGATAAAATTGGCAAGAGTTCTGCCTGTTTCACTTCTGGCATGAAAAGCACCAGGCTGTTTAGGGAATCTGGGGGATTGCTTTAAAATGGAATAGTTCACCTGGACCTGGGATTTGGGAGGCAGGAGGAGGACCAGCAGAGAATGGCCATAAGCGAACAGACCAGTTGCTCCAGTTCGTGAACCACAGAACCAGGAAAAAAGCTGACTCAGCTCTTAAAATGAGCCAACATAATCCAAAAAGTCAAAGCCAATTTTGAATTGGTGAGTTGTTTCACTGATAAATATCTCTTCAAAAAGTAGAAGAAAGCACCAGAAGATCAGCTATCCTTGACTTGATACTAAACAATAAGGAAGACTTAGTCAAAGAAAATGATGTAGCAGGAACATTGGGGAAAGTGATAATATATTACTGGGGTTCCTGATTTTAAACAAAATTAAAGCTAGTGTATTTAAATGTGTATGTTGGACACAACAAAGTGGTTATTACTATTGATGATGAGTAGGATTCTATGCAGGAGCAGCTAATGTCTTGTGTGTTGTATGTGTGTTTTTTGGGGTGGCACTTACTTGGATGGAGCTGAGTTTTCGGACTGCCCAGGCTATGTTTGGACTGTTTGGGCTGGAGGAATGAATGGGAGCGAACTTGAGGACGAGCTATGCAGAAGGACAGTTGCGCTTGCTTTCTTGCTGTTTGTTGGCCGTGCTTACTGAGCCGACCGTGTTTGCTGTGTCTGTAGACACGGCAGAATTTTTTTTTAATTTGGTGGTGGCTCAGGAGGACCTGTTCAGGTTGCTTCAGAGGACGGCTTGAGTTTCTTGTTGGGTGGGCTAAGGAGCGGGCTGGAGGACAGCCATTCCTGAGGATGGGCTGCTTCTGTTTTTCTGTCACTGCACTTGTGACTCAGTGGCACTTACTCCCTTTCTACATCATCTGCTCTGTGCTGGATGGAGAGGCTTTGAGGTATGAGTGGTGGCCAAGCGGGGGGTGGGGGAGGCTGCAGTGGAGTGGCAGGCTGCTGTGGATCCTCCTCCCACACGGAGGCCTTTTGCCTTCCCTCCTGGTAGCCTTGGGGAGGAAGAAAGACTCGGCTTCCACCTGACGTTTAAGTGCCTGAGTGCTGGACTGTGAGTTTCCCACTCTGAACCGAGGACTGCCTTCTTCCTCTGGGTGAGAGCCAGAGGAGGAATTGCTGGTGGGAGCAACAAGGGAGAGATCCTTTGAATGCTAGGATGTATGAGTGTGTGTGAGTGTGTTGATTCCTTCCTCTGGGTGAGGGCCAGAGGAGGAATTGGTGGGAAGGGTGAGTGGGAAGGCAACCTTCTACCTGCTGGTGGGAGAAACAGGGGAGGGGGCCCTGTGAATGTTAGTATGCGTGGGTGTGTTTTAGTGGAGTGAGGAGGTAGTTGCTGGGTACCCTGATGGCACTGAGAGCTGGCGAAGCTAAAGTGTCTTGGGTGCCCAGCTGCCTCTCCCAGGGGTGGTTGGTGGAGGACAATGGGAGGTTTCTGGCCTTGGGAATTGAAGGGCCTGGATTTTGGGATGCGGCTGCCATTGAGGGGATAGGGGCCAGCCAAAGCATTATGGTGGTGACGAGCATGGGGAGATATGGACAGGGAGTGGGCCATTCTCAGCAAACACAGGACTGTTGTCTCATACCAGTTTTGCATTCTGGCCCCTGTTCTCAGCCCTGGTATCCTGTCAGTGGAACTTCAGAGGCCCTGGCTTTCGGCTGCTGCTACTAAGTGCTAGGTCGGCCTGTAATAAGGCCTCCTTCATCATAATTTAATCATGGGCAGATATGGCATGTATTACTAAGAACTGGCTGGGTCTGGAAGGGAGGGTAGCCCTTTCAGAGATATGCCCAGCTGGGTTTTGGATGTGGCATCAGCTGAGACCCTGGGGCAGGGGTGGAGATATGGTAATTGTCATCCAGGAATCTCTAACAACTTTCAGGGGCTCTGCACCACAGGTGTCCGGATGTGAGACCCTGTTCGTTAAGTTGGGCTCTAGGGATCAGTTGGGATTGTTGCTGCTGTACCAGCCTCCCTGATGCACAGCAGCCTTCCTGCCTGAGCTCCTTGATTCCATTTCTGGGCTGGCAGTAGAGTTCCCCAGACTTATGGTCTGAGGGACTTCAACCTGCCTTCTCTAGGAGTGGAGTCTGAGGTGGCTCAGGAGTTCATGGCCTCCATGATGGCCATGGGCCTATCCCAGATCATCCAGAGCCCAACACAGGACAGTAGTCATACACCAGATCTGTCAACACACAAGACATGTGTGTCTTGTCTCCTGTTGGAGCAGTGGCTATGTGATCTGAAATTGGGGAGCTCTTGGTGTCTCCCTTGTCATGGTCAGATCATGCCCTGATTATCTTGGGGTTCTTTAGTGCCACTATCCATTGCAGGGAGGTTGGACCCATTAGATTGGTTCCCCCTGGCAACTGATGGACCTGGATGGGTTTCAGAGGGAGCTGGGGGGTTTTCCTCTTAGTCTGCTGCATAGTCCATCTGAGGCCTTGGTTGCTGCTTCAAATAAGGGGGTGGCTGAAGCTTTGGATTCAATTGCATCCATGCAAACTCTCCCCTCTTGGGATCCCATCACTCCCCATGGTTTATGGAGGAGTTGAGGGAGATGAAATGAGAGAAGGGATGTCTACAGCATCATTGGTGCTCAACAAGGGACGAATTCAACCGAACACGGCTTAGAGCCATTATTAAGGCCTGCCTCATGGCAGTAAGGGCGGTGGAGCATCAATACTTCCCTGTCCTTATTGTGTCTGCAGATAGCTATCCTGAGGCCCTGTTTTGGGTGGCATGAGCCCTCTTGGGTAGGGGGAGCTCAGAGTACCTCTTACAGGGGCATGTGGAGGAATTTCTTCAGCATCTATCAGGCAAAGTCGCTTAGATTTGCTTGGTGTTGGACACCGGCCTTGTTACAGGTCTGGAGGAGATGCCTGGGGAGGAGAACTGTTTGAACCTGTTGGACTTGAGGAAGTGGACAGGGTCCTTAGGACTGTGAGCTCAGCCACCTGCTCTTTAGATCCATGCCCCTCCTGGCTCTTTAAAGTAGCTGGGGGGTATCATGTGAGTAGGTTCTAGCAGTGGTTAATTCTTCTTTGAGTGAGCGGGTTGTTCCTTTACCGCTTAAGGAGGTCTTGGTTTGCCCCCTCCTCAAGAAGCCACTGCTGGACCACTATACTGGACAATTTTCATCCTGTATCTAACCTCCCCTTTCTGGGGAAGGTGGTTGAGAAGGTGGTTGCATAGCAGCTTCAGAGGACCTTGGAGGAAACAGATTATCTGGATCCCTTTCAGTTGGGATTCAGACCCAGGTATGGGATGGAAACAGCATTGGTTGCACTTTTGGATGACTTCTGGTGAGGATGGGATGGGGGTTGTACATCCATCCTTGCCCTATTTGACCTCTCTGTGGCTTTTGATACCACTGAACATGGTATCCTTCTGGATCAGCTCAGAGGATTAGGGGTGGGTGGCACAGTGTTTTGCTGATTCGCCTCCTTTCTCCAGGATCAATTCTAGTCGGTAGTGGTTGGGGAGGTGAGATCCCACCCTCAGCCCCTACTTTGTGGGGTGCCATAGGGTTCACTGCTCTCTTCTCTTCTCTTCTCTTCTCTTCTCTTCTCTTCTCTTCTCTCTCTTCTCTTCTCTTCTCTTCTCTTCTCTTCTCTTCTCTTCTCTTCTCTTCTCTTCTCTTCTCTTCTCTTCTCTTCTCTTCTCCATCTACATGAGACTGCTGGGTGAGCTCCTCCATTGCCAGGAGGTGAGATATCATCAGTATGCTGATGATACCCAATTATATATGTCAGCCCCTGGCAAATTAAGCAATGATGTGAACATCTTATCCCAGTGCCTGGAGGCTGTGAGGGTCTGGATGGGGAAAAAAAGGCTTCAGCTGAACCCTGGCAAGACTGAGTTGCTTTGGGCTTTTGGGCTTGCCAGATTTAGGACTATACCATCTTTGGTGCTGGATGGGGTGACACTGCCCCAGACAGACTCAGTACTCAATATAGGGGAGGAGCAGGTGGTAATTGTGGCTAGGAGGGCCTTTGCACAGCTTCGTGTTATGTGCCAGTTGTGCCCATTCCTGGATCGAAGGGCTCTGCTTACAGTCACTCATGCCCTAGTCACCTCCCAGTTGGGCTACTGTAATGTGCTCTACATGGAACTGACCTTGAAGAGTATCCAGAAGCTTCAGCTGGTGCAGAATGCAGCAGCACAAGCAGTTATGTATGCTTCTAGAACAGCAACTGTTACACCTCTGCTCCACGAGCTGCATGTGAGGTTTGCCCCGTTCGACAGAGAAACTCTCGTGACACGTGTGGTTCACAAAGAAGGTTTACTCATGCGTAACGTAGTAGTCACAAGCAAAGCCAGGACTGGCTTGGTACAATTGCATCACTTGTTATATTCCCCCCTTCCCGCGCTTCCCCCCCCCCCGCGATCATGTTGCAGCTGCGGATTATTGGCCCCCCAATAATCCCCCTTGATTGTTCATGATGGCAGGATCGGTCAGAGTCCATTGTCCTTGATCTCCAGTCCCCCTCCGGCTGGGTTGGTTCCTCCCCGCTACGTGCAAGCCCGCGGGTACTGTGCTGCGTTGTGATCTTGTTTCACTGCCTGCGGCCCCGTTCCTTGCTGGCTCGCGCCGTTATCAGTTTATAGTTAAAAACTTCCGCTGCGGTTTTCCTGTTTGGCTGGGCGCAGGTGGCCCGTTAATTAGCGGCACTTTCGGTTCCTCTTTTCCCCGCTAGCTACCGCCGGTGGATTCCGCGTGGTCTGGCTGCGAGCTTCCCTGCAGCCCCGTGCTTCCCTGAAGCCTCGTGCTGACCGAACCTGACATGCCGCCCCCCTGAAGACAACTCCCCCTCCCCGGCTCTACTTCGGCTTCCCGGGGTATTTATTGTAAAAGTCCCGCACTAGGTCCGGCGCCCTTATGTGGGTTTTACTCACCCATTCGCTGTGGGACTTGGGGAAATGTTTCCATTGCACTAGGAGCTGGGTCTGCCCCTTGTGCCTCCGGGCGTCCAGTATCTGGTTGATTTCGAAGTGCTGCTCCCCCCCGACCATGATGGGTGGTGGCACTCCCTCTGCCTTGTGCCAGGCGTTCCCCGGCTGGTGCAGCTTTAGCAGGCTGCAATGGAATACCGGGTGGATCTTCCCGAGGCTTTTCGGGAGCGTCAGCCTGACGGTCACCGGATTGATGATCTCTGCAATGGGGAACGGCCCCACAAACCTCGGGCTGAGTTTTTTCGATGCCTGGTGCGTCTTTAGGTTTTTGGTTGACAGATACACCTGGTCCCCCACTTTCCATTTCTCCTCGGGGAGCCTCTTGCGGTCCGCGTGTTTCTTGTAGTCGGCTTTGGCTCTTTGCAATGCCGCGTGCGCCGCTCGCCGGGTCGCGTCGATTTGGGCGAACCAGGCGTCCAGGGAGTTGATCTGGGATTCCGGCTGAGGCAACTCCGGCATGGGGACGAAGTCTCTCCCGGTGGCTACTTTGAACGGAGAGAACCCGGTACTCTTGTGGACGGCGTTGTTGTATGCTACTTCCACGAATGGTAGTAGCTCCACCCAATCGTCCTGTTGGTGCCCCACGTAGCAGCGCAGGTACTGTTCGAGCCCCCCGTTCAGGCGTTCCGTGGCTCCGTCCGTCTGCGGATGCGCCGCGGAAGAAAGGGCTTGTTTCGTCCCTACCCGCTTCAGGAACTCCCTCCAGAACCGCGCGATGAAGTTGCCGCCCCGATCGCTGACGATCCGTCGGGGCGCGCCGTGTAGTCGATAAACATGTTGCACGAACAGTCTCGCCAACCCCTCGGCCGTGGGGACTCGCCGGCACGCTACAAAGTGCGCTTGTTTGGAGAATAAGTCCGTAACCACCCAAATGGCGGTCTTCCCCTTACTCTCCGGGAGCTCCACTATGAAGTCCATGGCGACCTCTTGCCATGGGCCGTCGGGTTCCGCTACCGACTGGAGTAGCCCTCTAGGTTTGCCTTTAGCCCCTTTCGCCGTCGCGCACACCGGGCAACCCCCCGAGTACGCCTCCACGTCCTTCCGGAGCGTGGGCCACCAAAACTGCCGCCGGATTAAGTGGAGCGTCTTCACGAAGCCGTAATGCCCCGCGCTCCGACTGTCGTGGGCTCTTTCCATGACCTCCCGTCGGCAACCCTCGGGCACGTACAGCTTTCCTTCGTACCACCACAACCCCTCTTGGCTGGTTAGCGCCTCTCGGTTCTGCTTGAGCCAAGCGTCCCGCTCCGCCGCCTCCGCGAACCCTTGCCTTACTTCAGGCGCCGCGTCCCGTCGCTCCCCCTTGGTCTGGCTTCGGGTCACCGCCTTTGCAGCCAGTCTGCTGGCCGGGATGATGGAGTCCACGATCTCCTCCCGTAGGCTGGCGTGCTGGGGCGTGCGAGACAGTCCATCTGCTAGGAAGTTGCGCTTCCCGGGGATGTGTTTTAGGGTGAACCTGAACCTCCCGAAGAATTGGGACCACCGCGCCTGTTTGGGGGATAGCTTACGCGGGGTCTTCAGGGCCTCGAGGTTCTTATGGTCCGTCCACACCTCAAACGGTTCAGCTGCCCCCTCCAGTAGATGCCTCCACGTGGCCAGTGCCCACTTGACCGCGTACGCCTCTTTCTCCCACACCATCCACCTCCTCTCCGTCTCGGTGAATTTGCGGGAGGCGTAGGCGCATGGGTGGATGGGCCCCTCCGGGCTGGGCTGGAGCAGGACTGCCCCCGTTGCCACGTCTGACACATCTACTTGGATTATAAACCGCCGGTCCGGGTCGGGATGGCGCAGGATCGGCTCCGCTGTGAACCGCCGTTTTAGCTCCTCAAACGCCCCCTGGCATTCTGCAGTCCACGCAAGTGCCATGCTGGGCTTGGGGGGTTTCCCAGTGCCCTTGGTTTTTAGCAGGTCGGTTAGGGGAAGGGCGATTTGGGCGAAGTTCGGGATAAACTGTCTATAGAAGTTCGCAAACCCTAGGAAGCTTTGGAGTTGCCTCCGGGTTCGCGGCGCTTCCCAGCCCAGGACATCCCTTACTTTCGCCGGGTCCATCTCGATTCCCCGGCTGGATATTCGGTAGCCGAGGTAGTCTAGTTGCTCTCGATGGAACTCGCATTTCGATAGCTTTGCGTACAGCTGTGCCTTCAGCAGTCTCTGGAGCACCGTGCGCACCAGGCTCACGTGCTCCGCCAGGGTTTCGGTGTAGATGAGGATGTCGTCCAGGTAGACCAGGACGCCCCGGTAGAGTAGGTCGTGCAGCACCTCATTTATTAGCTGCATGAATACCCCCGGGGCCCCTTTTAATCCGAACGGCATCAAGGAAAACTGGTAGCTTCCGAGCGGCGTGTTGAACGCCGTCTTCCACTCATCTTTTGCGCGGATCCTGACTCTGAAGTAAGCTTCGCGCAAGTCCAGTTTTGTGAACACCCTCCCCTTAGATAGATGCGACATCAAGTCCTTCATCAGGGGGAGGGGGTATTTGTATTCCGTGCTGATTGCGTTCAGCCCCCGGTAGTCCACGCACATTCGAAGCGAGCCATCCTTCTTCTCCCGGAATAGCACCGGGGCCGCTAATGGTGACTTCGCGGGTCGGATGAATCCCCGCGCTAGGTTCTTGTCTATGAACTCCCGCATGGCCCCCATCTCCCTCCTTGACAGGGAGTACATTTTCGGCTTAGGCAGGGTCGCTCCTGGCTCTAACTCGATGGCGCAATCACTGGGCCGGTGTGCTGGGAGCTGGTCGGACTCCTTCTCCCCAAACGCTGCCGCCAGATCTCGATACTGCCTCGGGATTCCGCCGCCCGTCGTGGGTTCCCCGGGCCCGGCCTCTCGCTTTGCGGTCGTCTCGCCAGTCGCCGCCGCCTCCCCACGCCTCGGGATCGTAGCGGGTCTCCGGGGTTCCGGCGCTGCCGCTGCTGCCGTTGCCGCCCGGGTCTCAGGCTCCATCTGCTCTCGCCCCGTCTCCCGATGTACCGGACCCTCCACTTGCCCGCCGATGGTTGCGGCCACCTCCGTCTCCACGGCTCGGTCCCCTCTGCTCTCGCACCTCGCCGGTCTGTCAACCCCAAACCGCACTGCCTCCGCCGTCCAGTTGACTCGTGGGTTCCACCGCCGCAGCCACGCCAAGCCGAGTACCACCGCGTAGTCGGCCACCGGGACCACCACAAATCTCAGTTCTTCCCGGTGGCTCCCGATCATCATTTGGACTGGCTCGGTGTAATACTGAGCTGGCCCCCCCCCTGCCAGCGTGCCATCTAGCTGGCTGAATGAAATGGGCTCCCGGAGGCGCCTCAGCTGTAGTCCGAGCCCCGAGACCACCGCTAGGTGCATCAAGCAGTGGGTGCAGCCTGAATCCAGTAGCGCCCGCAGCTGTGCCTCCCCTCCGGATCTCACCCCCCGGATGTGTATTCTCACCCGGAACGGTGGGCAGTCCTCATCTCCTATTGGGTCCGCGCGTCTCGACTCCCCTGCTCGCACTGGGACGCCGTTCAGTGCGAGCGCGCCTCGTTTCCCGCCAGCTCCGAGTCCTCTCCGGAGGACGCCGTCTCCGGGGTCGACCACCCCCCGCGTCCTTTCTCGGTCACCGCCGCCACTGCCCCCTTCCGCGGTCGGTCGCCGGTCCTTTTCCCGGTCGCACGTGGGGGCTTGA